>NC_058102.1:93795000-95045000 GCF_020171115.1 Neogale vison | reverse complement strand
GTTCACCAGGCCACTCCCGAGTAGCACTCACTACAGGTCCTGCCACTGGGCCAACCAACACCAACTGAGCACCACAGAAAACTCCAGGCCTGTGTCACTTTGGCTCCAAAGAGCTTGTAGGGTATTCTAGATGTAGACAGAGAGCTCTGTGACCTTCTGGCTCATACCTTCTTCAGCTATAGCCAAAACTCTCAAAGTACCCCTGCATATGGTGCCCTAGGAACTGCTAGTCTGTGCCTACCTTGACTCCAGCCTTCCCGCCTATATCATCAATTAGATGATATAAGTGCCCCTATATCATCTAATTTCTGCAATAAGAATAGCACAGAACAGGGTGACTGGGTGGCTCAGTGGGTTAAAGCCTCTGCCTTCACCTCAGGTCATGATCTCAGGGTCCTGGGATTGAGCCCTGTGTTAGGCTCTCTGCTCAGCGGGGAGCCTGCTTCCCCCTCTCTCTCTGCCTGCCTCTCTGTCTGCTTGATCTCTCTCTCTTTCTCTGTCAAATAAATAAATAAAATCTTAAAAAAGAAAAATAGCACAGAACTAGAAAATAATTACAAGAAGAAAATGGGGAAAAAGAAACAAGCATGTAGAGCCTAAACATGTTACTTATCAAAAAGGAAGTGAAAAAATGCATGGATACAAATGAAAAAACAACAGTCCAAAATCTGGGACTTAGTGAAAGAAGTTCTAAGAGGGGAATTTATAGAGATATAGGCCTGCTTCAAGAAACAAGAGAAATCTCAAAATAAATAAATACATAAATAAATAATCTAACATTACACATAAAGGAACTAGGAAATGGAAAACAAAGTCCTAGTAGAAAGAAGGAAATAATAAAGTTCAGAGGAAAAGGGAAAAGATCTATAAAACCAACAATTGGTTCTTTGAAAAGGCAAATTTATAAATGTTTAGCCAGACTCATCAAGAGAGCAATAGGACATGAATAAAATGAGAGCTGAAAGAGAAGTAACAACCAATACCACAGAATGACAAAGGATTAGGAAGCCACAGTGAAAAATCATATGCCAACAAATCAGACAACCTCCAAGAACTGGATAAACACCTAGAAATAAACAATCCTCCAAAACTAAATCAGAAGGAAGTAGAATGTCTGAACATACTAATTACTAGTACAATTACTAGTACAATTACTAGTACAGAATTCAATCAGTAATCAAAAACTCCCATCATTACAAGGTCCAGAACCAGATGGAGTCATAGGTAAATTCTACAAAACATTTAAAGAACAGTGAATACTTTCTCTCTTTGAAACATCCCAAAAAATCTAAGAGGAAGGAAAGTTCTCAAATTCATTCCATGAGGTCAACATTACCTGATACCAAAATAAAAAATGCTACAAAAGGGAAACTACACGTCAATATTCATGATGAATATAAATGTAAAAATCTTCAACTTATTGGGGTGCCTGGGATGCTCAGTGGGTTAAGCCCTTGCCTTTGGCTTAGATCATGATTTCAGGGTCCTGGGATCCAGCCTCCTTCGGGCTCTCTGCTCAGTGGGGAGCCTGCTTCCTCCCCCCGCCCCATCTGCCTCTATGCCTACTTGTGATCTCTCTCTGTCAAATAAATAAATAAAATCTTAAAAAAAAATCCTCAACATACTGGTAAAAAAATTTCAATAATACCTTAAAAAGGCCTTTCACCATAATCAAGTGGGATGTATTCTGGGGATGCAAGTGTGGTTCAAAATTTACAAGTCCATCATGTGATAAACCCCATTAACAAAAGGGAAGATGAAAGTAATTTGATTATTTGGGCACCTGGGTGGCTCAGGTCAGGATCCCAGGCCCCAGGGATTCTCCTCTCCCTCTGCTGCTCCCCCCTGCTTGTACTCTCTCTCCCTCTGTGAGATACAGAAATAAAATCTTTAAAAAAATTACTTGATTATTTCAATAGATGCAGGGGCACCTGGATGGCTCTTGATTCCAGCTCAGGTCATATTTCAGGGTCATGGGATCAAGTCCCACCTTCGGCTCTGCATAACTCTCCCTTTGTCCCTCCCCCACTTACATTCTCTCGCTCTAAAATGAAACCTTCAATAGCTGCAGATAAAGCATTTGATGAAGTACAACATCCATTTATTAAAACTATCAGATCAACAGGTTTACAGGCAATATACCTCAACACAATAAAGCCACAGATGAAAATCCACAGTGAACATCATACTCAATGGTGAAAACCAGAATTTTTCCTCTAAAATCAGGAACAAGACAGATCACTTTCAGCAATTACATTTAATATATCACTGTAATTCCTAGCTGTAGCAACCAGACAAAGGAATAATGGGCATTCAAATTGGTCAGAAAGAATGAAACTGTCACTGTTCTCAGATAACATGGTATTATACATAAAAACTCTAAAGACTGTATCAAAAATTATTAGAAGTAATGAATTCAGTAAAGTTGCAGGAGATAAATACACAGAAATTGAGTTTCTTTTCTTTTTTTTTTTTTTTAAGGATTTTATTTATTTATTTGACAGAAAGAGATCACAATTAGGCAGAGAGGCAGGCAGAGAGAGAGAGAGAGAGAGGAGGAAGCAGGCTCCCTGGCGAGCAGAGAGCCCGACGCGGGACCCGATCCCTGGACCCTGAGATCATGACCCGAGCCGAAGGCAGTGGCCTAACCCACTGAGCCACCCAGGCACCCAGAAATTGAGTTCCTTAACACAAAGTAGCAGAAAGAGAAGTTAGGAAAACAATTCCATTTATAACTGTAACCAAAAAAATAAAATATTAAAGAGGATACAAGTGTAAAATTATTTCAGGTTCATGGACTGGATGAATCAGTATTGTAAACATATCCATAATTCTCAGGAAACCTACAGATTCATGCAATCCCCATCACAATACCAACAGGGGTGGCTGGGTGGCTCAGTCTGTCTGGGACGCAGGTCATGATCCCAAGGTGTTGGGACTGAGTCCCGTATCAGGCTGCCTGCTCAGTGGGACATCTGCTACTCCGTCTCTCCCCCATGCTCATGCTCTTTTTCTCCCTTGCTCTCTCAAATAAATAATAAAATCTTAAAACAAAACAAAACAAAACAATTTTTCACAGAAGTAGAATAGTAAAAAATTTTGTATGGAACTCTAAAAAAAACCCCCAAAAAACCTAATAGTCAAAGCAATCTTGAGAAAGTAGAACAAAGCTGGGATATCACATTTCCAGATTTCAAAATATGCTAGGATGCTGTAGTGATCAAATCAGTATGGTACTGACACAAAGATAGACACACAGAGTAATGGAAGAGAACAGAGAACCAGAAACACAAACCAACATGTTGTACGGTCAATTAGTCTATGACAAAGGAGGTAAGAATAGACAATGAGGAAAAGATAATCTCTTCAAAAACTGTGTTGGAAAACCTGGACAGTTACATGCATAATATGAAACCAGATCACTTCTTCATACCACATTAAAAAGGGAACTCTAACTGGATTGAAGACCTGCATGTGAAACCTGAAACCTTAAAACTCCTAGAAGAAATCATCATAATTTATTTGACCTATACCTTAGCCATCTTTTTCTAGATATGTCTCCTTAGACAAGGGAAACAAAAGTAAAAATCAACTACTGGAGCTACCAAAAATAAAAACTTGCAGTGAAAAAACCATCACCCAGATGAAAAGAAAAGCCTCTGAGTGGGAAATAACATCTGCAAATAATCTGATCAGGAGTTAATATCCAAAATACAGAAAGAATTTATACCAAAAAACACTGATAAAAGAGAAATAATCCAGGGGCGCCTAGGTGGCTCAGCGGGTTAAGCGTCTGCCTTCGACTCAGGTCATGAATTCAAGGTCCTGGGATTGAGCCCCACGTCGGGCTCTCTGCTCAGTGGGGAGTCTGCTTCCCCCTCTCTCTGCCTGCCTCTCTGTCAAATAAATAAAATCTTAAAAAAAAAGAGAGAAATAATGCAATTTTAAAAAGGACAGAGACCTAGTAGACATTTTTCCAAAGACATACAGATGGCAAATGTACACATGAAAAGATGGGTGGCCACATCATCAGGGAAATGTAAATCAAAACCACAATGAGATACTACCTTACACCTATCAGAATATCTAGAATTAAAAAGATCAGAAAAAACTAGTGTTGGCAAGAATGTGGAGAAAAAGGAAACATGCACTGTTGGTGGGAATGCAACCCAATGCAGCCCTTATAGGAAACAGTATGGAGAGTGCTTAAAAAATTAAAAATAGAAGTAACTTATGATTCAGTAATTCTACTACTGGTATTTACTCAAAGAAAATGAAAACACTAATTTTTTAAAAAATATTTTATTTATTTATTTGACAGAGAGATAGAGAGAGAGATCACACATAGGCAGAGAGACAGGCAGGAAGCAGGCTCCCTGCTGAGCAGAGAGCCCAATGCGGGGCTTGATCCTAGGACCCTGAAATCATGACCTGAGCTGAAGGCAGAGGCTTTAACCCACTGAGCCACCCAGGTGCCCTGAAAACACTAATTTTTAAAGAAAATCTATCCCTGTGTTTATTACAGCATTATTTACAACAGCCAAGATATGGACTCAATCCAAGTATGCATCAACAGATGAAGAAAGATGTAGCACACACCCAGGATTATTACTCTGCCATAAAAAAGAATGAGGTCTTGGCATTTAGTGACCGCATGGATGGGCCTACAGGGTAATATGTTAAATTAAGGAAGTTAGATTGACAAAGACAAATGCCATATGATCGATCTCACCTTTACATAAAATCTAAAGGAAAACAAAGGAATACATGAATAAACAAACTAAAAAGCAGAAACAGTCCCCTAAAATACAAAGAACAAATGGATGCTTGCCAAAAGGAGTGAGGCTGGGGGATGGCAAAGTTGGTGAAGGGGAGTGCAAAGTTCAGCCTTCCAGTTATGGAAGGAAGAAGTCATGGGGATGAAGGGTACAGCATAGGAAAAATAGTCACTTATGTATTTTAATGGTACTGAATAGTGTTAGATGGTAGCTGCACTTAGGAGAACACAGCGTAGGTTACAGAACTGTCAAAACATGTTGTATACCTGAAACTAATGTGAAATTGTGTGTTAGCTATATTTCAATAAAAAAGGTTTTTTGTTTTTGTTTTTTTAGATTTTATTTATTTGACAGACAGAGATCATAAGTAGGCAGAGAGGCAGGCAGAGAGAGAGGGGGAAGCAGGCTCCCTGCTGAGCAGAGAGCCCGATGCGGGGCTTGATCCCAGGACCCTGGAATCATGACCTGAGCCAAAAGCAGAGACTTCAACCCACTGAGCCACCCAGGTACGCCAAAAAGTTATTTTTAAGATAGAAGAAAAATAATTGATATAAATATGAATCCACACAAAGGAATGAAGAGTACTAGACAGGGTAAGGATATGGGTTAATAGGACATTTTTGGACATTTAAAATTTGTTAAAACACTGAGTTTTAAAAAACAACAGTGATATAATCAGATATTTATGATATGTGGCAATTATATAACAAAAATAAAATTTGGGAAGGGAGTTACTGAAGTATATTTTGTACTATTTTTATACTATTTGTAAATCAATTGTATTTCACTTAAGTTAGATCATGTTATTTTAGGGCCAAACTTTTTTTTAAAATCTTAAAGATTTTATTTATTTATTTGATAGAGAGAGATCACAAGCAGGCAGAGAGGCAGGCAGAGAGAGAGGGGAAGAAGCAGGCTCCCTGCTGAGCAGAGAGCCCGACAGGGGGCTTGATCCCAGAACCCTGAGATCATGACCTGAGCTGAAGGCAGAGCCTTTAACCCACTGAGCCACCCAGGCGCCCCAGGGCCAAACTTCTGCTCAGGTCATGATCTCAGGGTCCTGGGATGGAGTCCCTTGGCAGGCTCTCCACTCACTGAAGACTGCTTCTCCCTCTCCCTCGGTGCTCTGTCTCACTCTCAAGTAAATCAATGAAATATTGTTTTAAAAAAGATTATGCCATTAAATGTTTTTAGTCTAGCCTTAAAGTAATCCTCAAATTTCACCCACAAAAAATTGCTGTCAATGACCACAAAATGGATAAAGTAGATCATTAAAAAATATGTACTAGATTTGAACAAAGGGAAAAAGAGCAAAAGGTAGCAAAGAACACATGGCTCCAGTAGAAAATACACAGAAAACTGTATGTTACATTTAAACTTAGTAGTAATGACATTACGTGGGAATAGTCTAAACACCACCACTAAAGGGAATAAATGACTGGATTGGATAAAAAGTGAAAATCCTATTACTGCCAACAAGAAACATACCATAAATATAAACAAAATGGGAAAACTAATACTGTTACAATAGTCAAAACCAAAGCTGGTAACAGAAAAAGTGGGTTTCAGAGCAAAACATGCTGGCAGGGCTAAATAAGGTGATTTGATAACTATACATTGGCTAATTAAAAAAAAATCTTAACTATATTTTTGCACTTGATGCAAAATGCTTAACAGTGCAAAACCTAGTTCTTGAAGAAGATTAATAAAATTGATAAAACTCCAGGCCATTTGTTCAGTATGAAAAGAGAAGTTACAAATTAACGAATATCACAGTAAGAGAGATGTCGCACTACAGAATCTGTAGTTCAAGGAAAATCAGAGTATTATGAGCAACTTTATGCCAATTTGTCAAGAAGTTAGCTGACACAGACATAATTCATGAGAGACAGAATATCGAAATATATTTGTGAAGAAATGAATAAACAGAAAGGGACAAAATCTTCGAAAAATAAAAACTATCAAAGTCCTCCAAAAAGAAAGAAATAACTTGAAAACCCATACTCCTACTTAAAAAAATAAATTTTTAGTTTTAAAATTGTCAACAAATTAAACCCTGGAACCAAATGGCTTCACTGAGGAATTATACTGAACATTAAAATAAGGGGCACCTGGGTGGCTCAGTGGGTTAAAGCCTCTGCTTTCAGCTCAGGTCATGGTCCCAGGGTCCTGGGATCGAGCCCCGCATCAGGCTCTCTGCTCAGCGGGGAGCCTGCTTCCCTCTCTCTATGCCTGCCTCTCTGCCTTCTTGTGATCTCTGTCAAATAAATAAAATCTTTAAAAAAAAATGAACATTAAAATAAGAAATAATACCATATCAAGGAAAACTTCAGAAAAATGCAAAAGAGTGAATGTTTCCAAATTCACGTTATGAGATTAGCATTATAGTAATACCAAGACTAAAGAATGACAGTATAAGAATATAAAATATCAGGACAATATCCTTGAAAAATATAGATGCAAAATTTCTAAATGCAAATTAGCATAGCTAGTTCAACAATATGTTAAAAAGATAATACATCATGATGACCTGGGGTTTATCCCAAGTTTGCAAAGTTGGTTTAACTTTCTAATATCAAGGAATGAAATTCACAATATTAATAAACTAAAAAAAAATCCCGTTACCTCAATTGACAAATAATAAATGTGTGACAAAATCCAAAATTCAATTTTCTCCTAAAACTAGAAACAGAAGGGAACTTCCTCAGCATGACTAAGAGCATCTACAAAAACCAACAGCTAAGAACAATTCTTTTAAGCTAATAACATTCTTAATGACAAAGAAATACATGCTCTCCCTAAAAAAAAAAAAAAAAATCAGGAAAAAGAAGGTGTCTTCTGTCATTACTTTTATTCAACATTACTTAGAAGGTCTAGGTATTGAAGTAAAAGGGTAAGAATTAAATGGCATCTGCATGGAAAAGGAAGAAATAAAAATGTCTTTCTTCACAGATGATAAGAAGATCTTTGTAGAAAATCTGATGAATCTGTATAATCACTGTTAGAAGTTAATAACTTAAGCAATACTACATATTACAAATTATGACAGAAAATCATTTTATTTCTTCCTAAAAGCACTGGAAATGAAATTTTAAAATACCTTTTAAAATTGTATAAAATTATGAAATATACTGGGGTACACCCAACAAAAACTGTAAAAGACCTATACACTGAGCACTTCAAAATTGTTAAGGAAATTAAGATAACAAATGTGGAAAGTTAAACTGTTTGTTTATGATTTAAAAGACTCAATCTTATTAAGATACCCATTCTCAAAAAATTTATCAAAAGATTCAGGGCGCCTGGGTGGCTCAGTTGGTTAAGCAATTGCCTTCAGCTCAGGTCATGATCCTGGAGTGCCAGGATCGAGTCCCACATCATGCTTCCTGCTGAGCAGGGAGCCTGCTTCTCCTGCTGACCTCTCTCCTCTCATGCTCTTGCTCTCCCATTCTCTCTCTAATAAATAAATAAAATCTTTAAAAAAATTTATCAAAAGATTCAATAAAATGCCAATGAAAATCTTAGCCAGTTTGTAGAAATTAACATACATGTGTTCGAGGAATTTTATATCCCTACTGCATCCCCCCCAAAAATCTTACACCCCACATCATATAGAAATATACATTTATGATGGATAATATGCCTGATATAAAATTAAAATCATAAAACTTCTAGAAGAAAGCCTTTTCTAATTACACCAAATCATAATTCATAAATGAAAAAAATCTATTCATTGGATAGCATTAAAAAAAACTCTTCAAAAACAATCCTATGCTTGCACACACAAACATATACACACATTCTCACATGTTCTTAGGTTTGCTTATGCGTAAGTGAAATGAATGATAACAATAATACAAGGAATGAAAGGGAAGGATTGTGATTACTTGTAATTGTAAGGATCTTTTATTACCTGTCAAATATTACAGTATTATTTAAAAGTGGATGTGGATTAGGCACAGACATATATTGCAAACTCTAAGCAACCACTAAAAAACAACGCAAATGCTTTTGACAATATGCAAAAAAAAAAAAAAGAGAACATGGAATAATAAATTGCTCAATTAGGACAAGGAAAGGACAGTACAAGAGAAGAACTTAGAGGTCAATAACCCTGATGAACCTGGACGCAAAGATGAACATGGATCCTCAACAAAATACTTTAAAGAAGATGTACAGTATGAACAAGAAGGATTTATTCCATGGATGCAAAAATGTTTCAACATCTGAAAATCAATGTGAAATGTCACATTAACAAAATGAAAGGCTAAAATCTTATGTTCATGTCAGTAAATGAATTAAAATCATTTCAAAAGTTCAACATCCATTTATGATAAAAGACTCTCAACAAAGTGAATTTAGACAGAACGTACCTCAACATAATAAAGGCAGTGTATCACAAACCCATAGTGAATATTGTGCTTAATGGTCAAAAGCTGAAAGCATTTTCTCTAAACTTAGGAAGAAGATAGGATGGCCAGTCTCTTCACTTTCATTCAATATAGTATTAGCAACCCTCGCTGGAATAACTAGCAACTCAGAAAGGAAGGATTAGAAAGTTTTTCTATTTCTAGAGAACATATATGAAAAACCCGAAAGGCACCAGCAAAAAAACTTGGAGAGCTAATATATGAATTTGATAAAGTTGCAGGATAAGGAATTAATATACAAAAATCTTTTGATTTCTATATGCTCATAATGAACTATTAGAGAAATTAAGAAAATAATCCCATTTGAAGTTGCAGCAAAAAGAGGAAAAGATCTAGAAATAAATTTAACCAAGGAGGTGAAAGAACTGAACACTGAAAACTAGAAGATAGTAGTGAACGAAATTGAAGAAGACACAAAACACAGAACTGTAAAGCTCCTAGAAGGCAACAAAGAAAAAAACCTGGATGGCCTTAGGTATCGTGATGACTTTTTTTGAAGACACCACCAAAGGCTCTAGCCAGGAAAGAATAATGGATTCACTGGACTTCATTAAAGTTAAAAAATGCCTATTCCATGAAAGAGAGTATGAAAAGAATGACAAGGCATGCCAAAGAACAAGAAAAATTCTTGCAAAAGACACATCTGATACAGGAGTGTTATCCAGTTATAACATTTAACATATAAGAAGCCTTAAAACTCAAGAATAAAAAAAAAACCTCAACAGAAAATGAGCCAAAGACCTTAACACATGCTTGACCAAAGAAAATACAAAAAAAAAAAAAAAAAAAAAGCACATCAAAAGATGCTCCACATCTTATAGCATCATGGAAAATTAAAACAACAGTGAGATACCACTTCACACCTATTAGGGTGGCCAACATCTAGAGCGCTGACAGCAGCAAGTGCAGGGGTGTTGTGAGACAACAGGAACTGTTATTTGTTGCTGGTGAAAATGCACAACGATGTAAGCACTTTTGAAGAAATTTGAGTAGTTTACTACAATACAAAATACCAGAATGTCATCCAGCAATCATGCTGCTTCCTATTTCTCCGAAGACATCAAACATTTACGTCTACACAATAACCTGCAGAGGATGTTTTTAGTGGCTTTATTCGTAAGTGCCCAAACTTGGAAGCACCCAGATGTCTTTCAGTAAATCAACTTATTAGTAAACTGTGGTACATCCTGACAATGGAGTATTATTCAGTGCTAAAAAAAAAAAATGAGCTAGAGAGACATGAAAAGACCTCGAGGAAACTGAAACAGAAATTACTAAGTGAAAGGCCAATCCAAAAATGCTATATACTATATGGTTACCAGTATATGACATTTTGTAAAAGGCAAAACTTTGAAGGCAGAAAAAAAAATCCATATTTAACTGGGATTGGGGAGGAGGAAGGGGAACTAGGTCAAGCAGGAAGCAGTTTTAAGGCAGTGAAACCACTCTCAGATGCTGCAGTGAATACTTGCCATTATACATTTGTCCAAATACACAGAAGGTTTAACACCAGGAGTGAATTCTAGGATAAACTATGGACCTTGGATACAATGATGTGTCCACGTATGTCCATCAGTTCTATCAGAGCACATTGTCATAGAATTCTGATAATAGCAGAGGCTTTGTAAAAGTGAGCGCAACAAGTATACAGAAAATCTCCGTACCTTCAGCTCCATTCCGCTGTCAGTGTAGAACTTCTCTAAAAATAAAGTTTATTGAAAAAAAAAAACAATAAATGAGAACACCTGAAGGGATGTATTTGTCACTTATATTGAGAAGGCAAAGCAAATAATGGTGTGGAAATCAAGCCTTCTACGCAGTATTGGGATACTTAGGAGTGGAAAAGGCTGTTGTCACTGAAATGAAGTTGATAAAAGACACAGATACAATGATTGCCAAGTTACAACTGAAAGTCTTTAATATTAAGAACCAAGTTCAATTACATGATAAATATTACACAATATTTGCCTTATATTTTCATAAATTATAATATAGATGTAATGAAATAGGGGTGCCTCTGTGGTTTAGGTGGTTAAGTGACTGCCTTTGGCTCAGGTCATGATCCTGGAGTCCCAGGATAGCCCCACATCTGGTTCCCTGCTTAGCAGGGAGTCTGCTTCTCCCTCTGACCTCCCTCACCCCACTATTCTCTTGCTCTTAAATAAATAAAATCTTAAAAAAACCAATGAAACAGACAGAACTTTATGACCATGTAATAGCAGATACATTATAATCTATAATTATCTATAAATCTATAATTATCTATAAATGTAATGTGTGTTACATTTTTTTTCTTCCAATTTATTTATTTTCAGAAAACCATTATTCATTATTTTTTCACCACACATTTTAAATACATATTGAATTGAGAGTAGCAGAATAACTTAATCAAATATGAACTTAGTCAGTTAGTTTTATAATTTGTTTTAAAAAATAAGAGTACCCAGAAAACACACACACATAGTCCAAGAAAACAGAAGAGATCCCTAAGTGTTTTATAGATTTTTTTCCCCCAAATACTATCCATGCATCCACAAGGATTTTAAATGTGGTCATTTGTTACACAATTTAGACTATTCATTGAGTTGGTTTTGTGTGTTCAGTCATTGATTTTACGACTATTCACCAACATTTTCAGTTCCCTTCAAGTTCTGGCTATCTACCTATATCTGTGTTTGTCTTCTAACATGTGTACCAATTCAATGACTTTTGATTAGAAGATTTAAGTGTGGGGAGAATTAGTATTTCCGTTTTCAGTCTAAGTTGCATTCCTACCACAGTAGTATTTATTATACTACTGACAATCAGTTCAAAAAAAGATAATCTCACGGTTTTGAAGCTATTCTATTGGATAACTGAATTTCTCATAAAATGCCCCAAAAAGGTTTACAAAATGCAATCCCAAAAACATAATTTAATAATGTCAATCAGGGGGCACCTGGGTGGCTCAGTGGGTTAAAGCCTCTGCTTTCGGCTCAGGTCATGATCCCAGGGTCCTGGGATCGAGCCCCGCATCGGGCTCTCTGCTTGGCGGGGAGCCTGCTTCCTCCTCTCTCTCTGCCTGCCTCTCTGCCTACTTGTGATCGCTCTCTGTCAAATAAATAAATAAAATCTTTAAAAAAAATAATGTCAATCAGGCTTAAAGATGTATTTAAGAACTACCATGATACATGGCTTCTTTTAATGGAAAATGTTTAGAAACCATTAAAATATGTTTTGGATTTAGACAAACTCACTTATTGACTATTACTGTATTTGCATTATAAATATAGTTACATTTCTTATTCATTGGAAGTCTGGAAGAACAATGTCTTGTGTATATAGCAATATCTTTAAAGAATGGATGTATAGTCAATTCATTCATACAACCTCTCTCATCGACACCTACAAAGTGAATTACATTTTGGTTTAATTACCACTGTTACTAACTAGGAAAACTATCAATTCAAATTATAGTGATTAGGGGCGCCTGGGTGGCTCAGTGGGTTAAGCCTCTGCCTTCAGCTCAGGTCATGATCTCAGGGTCCTGGGATCAAGCCCCACATCGGGCTCTTAGCTCGGCAGGGAGTCTGCTTCCTCCTCTCTCTCTCTGCCTGCCTCTCTGCCTGCTTGTGATCTCTGTCAAATGGATAAATAAAATCTTTTAAAAAAAATAAAAATTATAGTGATTAAATACATGAAAAAAACCCCGAGTACTTGCAATTACTTAAGTAGTTGATTTTGAACAACACATATTGTTCAAATTCTCAGAAATTGTAACCAAATTATAGGTACTATATTTCATCAGATGGTTTAGAATAAAAAATAATTCTTTATAATTGAGTCAGTTCTCAGAATTTTTCTCAAATGCAAATCAAAATGGTGAAAGTTAAAAAAAATTGGCCTATATAAACTTAAATAAATGAATGGATGGAGTAGTGACTTAAATGTGAGTATTAGGTACTAAATAACTCATTCATACAGTTCCATAAGAAGTTTAAATGAGTCTTTTTTAAATGACTTATTGACTTTAGAGAGAAAGCAAGAGTGGGAGGAGAGGCAGGAGGAGAGGGAGACAGAGAATCCCAAGCAAACCTTCCCCTCCCACATTAGGCTCAATCTCAGGACCCTGAGATCATGACTTGAGCTGAAATCAAGTGTTTGTGGATGCTTAACCTGACTAAGCCATCCAGGTGCCCCAAATGAATACTGTTTAATATGGTCCAACATGATATTAAAGTTGATTATTTGACTATGGAACATGTACACTTTATGTTAAAATGAACCACTAGACAACACGGTGGTATAGCAATCTGCTTCCACCCCCCCCCCCCACATTGATCTGAACAACTATTCTGCACACAGAACTGAAGATTCAGGTCAGGGATTATAGCATACAGGTAGAACACAGAAATTTAAAAAGATGCACTGAGGAAGACAGTATTCCAGCACTCCAGTTGGTCTTAAGAGGTGAGTTGCTTTAGGACAACACACTCCTTACCTGCTGCATTAAGACCCTTGATCTGTAGAAGAACAAACTTACTTTGTTTGATTATCTGTAGACTACTGCCCTTGAGGGGTGAAGGATCAGATTTTATCTCACCCACAAAGGCCAGCAAGTATGTTTGAAGCTACCTTGGCTTTCTAATTAGCCCAGCATGTTTTTAGGAAAATATTTTTCTTTGTTTAGGTCACATAAACAATCTTAGTAATCTTCCTTTGTGGATCTGGAAACCTTGCCCTCCTTTGCAGAAAGAACAGAGTACCCCTGAACATCACAAGAACCAGAGCCCCTTCCAACAACCCCTCCCACTGAGATAATGTTTGGAGCTGGCATCATCAAGTCTCCACATAATCAAGAACTTCTGCAGGTCAGTATACTCCCTTCTCTGATTTACTGCCCTAAACTCCTTTAAAAACACTTGGGTGAGGTAGAAACCTTAGAGCTGGCTTTTAGACAAGAGTCCACCTTCTCCCCAAGTTGCCAGCCTCCTGAATAAAACTCAAATTCTTTCCAATCAAAACTCATCTCTTGATACTATATGTGGAAAATGCAAAAGACTCACTTCAAATCTGCTAGAACTTGTACAGGAATTCATTAAAGTCTCAGGATATAAAATCAATGCACAGAAATGAGTTTCATTTCTTTACACCAACAACAGGACAGAAGAAAGAGAAATTAAGGAGTCAATTCCATTTACAATTGCACCCAAAACCATAAGATACCTAGGAATAAACCTAACCAAAGAGGCAAAGAATCTATACTCAGAAAATGATAAAGTACTTATGAAAGAAATTGAGGAAGACAAAAAGAAATGGAAAAATGTTCCATGCTCATGGATTGGAAGAACGAATATTGTGAAAATGTCTATGCTACCCTACCTAAAGCAATCTACACATTTAATGCAATCCCTATCAAAATCCCATCCATTTTTTTCAAAGAAATGGAACAAATAATCCTAAAATTTATATGGAACCAGAAAAGACCTCGAATAGCCAAAGGAATATTGAAAAAGAAAGCCAAAGTTGATGGCATCACAATTCCAGACTTAACCTCTATTACAAAGCTGTAATAATGAAGATAGTATGGTACTGGCACAAAAACAGACACATAGATCAATGGAACAGAATAGAGAGCCCAGAAATGGACCCTCAACTCTATGATCAACTAATCTTTGACAAAGCAGGAAAGAATGTCCAATGGAAAAAAGTCTCTTCAACAAATGGTGTTGGGAAAATTGGACAGCCACATGCAGAAAAATGAAACTGGACCATTTCCTTATACCACACATGAAAATAGACTCAAAATGGATGAAAGACCTCAATGTGAGACAGGAATCCATCAAAATCCTTGAGGAGAACACATGCGCAACCTCTTCGACCTTAGCCGCAGCAACTTCTTCCTAAGTACATCACCAAAGGCAAGGGAAGCAAGGGCAAAAATGAACTATTGGGACTTCATCAAGATCCAAAGCTTTTGCACAGCAAAGGAAACAGTTAACAAAATCAAAAGACAACTGACAGAATGGGAGAAGATATTTACAAACGACATATCAGATAAAGAGCTAGTATCCAAAATCTATAAGGAGCTTATCAAATTCAATACCCAAAGAAAAAATAATCCAATCAAGAAATGGGCAGAAGACATGAAGACATTTCTGCAAAGCAGACATCCAGATGGCCAACAGACACATGAAAAAGTGCTCCACATCACTCAGCATCAGGGAAATACAAATCAAAACCACAATGAGGTGTCACCTCACACCAGTCAGAATGGCCAGAATTAACAAGGCAGGAAATGACAGATGCTGGCAAGGATGCGGAGAAAGGGGAACCCTCCTACATTGTTGGCAGGAATGCAAGCTGGTACAGCCACTCCGGAAAACAGCATGACGATTCCTCAAAAAGGTGAAAATAGAGCTACCCTACAACCCAGCAATTGCACTACTGGGTATTTACCCTAAAGATACAAATGTAGTGATCCGAAGGGGCATCTGCACCCAAATGTTTATAGCAGCAATGTCCACAGTAGTCAAACTATGGAAAGAACCTAGATATCCATCAACAGATGAATGGATAAAGAAGACATGATATATATATATCTTGTAGGGAAGGTAAATGGAGGGGTGCCTGGGTGGCTCAGTGGGTTAAGCCTCTGCCTTCGGCTCAGGTCATGGTCTCAGGGTCCTGGGATCGAGCCCCACATCGGGCTCTCTGCTCAGCAGGGAGCCTGCTTCCCCCTCTCTCTCTGCCTGCCTCTCTGCCTACTTGTAATCTGTCTGTCAAATAAATAAATAAAATCTTAAAAAAAAAAGGTAAATGGACATCTTCAATCAAAAGACACAGTGGCTAAGTGGATTTTAAGAAATCAATTGTATGCTGCCTCCAAGTGACTTGACTCAGCTTTAAGGACACAAATGGGCTCAAAGTGAAGGCAGAAGGAAAACATTCTATGCAAATGGAAACCAAAAGAAAGCAGGGGTAGATGTACTTACATAAGGAAGAAAAATAGACATTAGGTCAAAAATTGTAACAAAAAGTCATTGAATAATAAACAGGTCAGTTTATCAATAGACTGTAATAACCATAAATAAATATTCATCCAATCCTGCAACATGTATACCAGGCAAATATTAATATAACACTATAGAAAAACATAATATGATAATAGTAAGGGACTTGAAAACCCCACTTTAAACAATGGATATACCACCCAGACAGAAAATCAATAAGGAAACACTGGACTTGAACTATACCAAATGGACTTAAACACATATTCAGATGACTTCAACCAACAGTGGCAAAATATGCATTCTTTTCAAGCATGCATAGACCTTTTTCTAGGATATGCCTTATCTTAAGTCACGAAACACATAGTGGCAAATATAAGAGAACTGAAATTACACCAGGTATCTTTTCTGACCACAATGTTATGAAAAGTGAAATCAGTAACAGAAAAAGTTTTACAAATGTGTGGAAATTAAACATATTCCCGAACTGACAATGCGTCAAATAAATAAAAACAGAAACTGAAAAAACTTGAAACAAATGAAAATGGAAACACAATATGCCAAAATTTATGTGATGCAGCAACAGTTCTAAAAGGGAAGTTAATGCCTACCTTAAAAGAGAGCTCTCGAATAAGCACTCTACTGGTACGCCTCAAGGAACTAGAAAAAGAAGAACTGAAGCCCAATGTTAGTAGAAGAAAAAACATGACAAAGATCAGAGCAAAAGTAAATGGGGAAAAGATGTAGAAGTAGTGAAAAGAAGGGCCGTCTGTACTCCAATGTTCATAGCAGCAATGACCGTAGTTGCCAAACCGTGGAAAGAGCCAAGATGACCTTCAATGGATGAATGGATAAAGAAGATGTGGTCCATAAATACAATGGAGTATTATGCCTCCACCAGAAAGGATGAATACCCAACTTTTATATCAACATGAATGGGACTGGAGGACATTATGCTGAGTGAAATAAGTCAAGCAGAGAGAGTCAATTATCATATGGTTTCACTTATTTGTGGAGCATAAGGAATAACATGGAGGACATGGGGAGATGGAATGAAGTGAGTTGGGGGAAATCGGAGGGGGAAATGAACCATGAGAGACTGTGGACCCTGAGAAACAAACTGAGGGTTTTGGAGGGGAGCTGAGTGGGGGGTTGGGTGAGCCTGCATAGAGCACTGGGTGCAGTGCATAAACAATGAATTTTGGGGGGCGCCTGGGTGGCTCAGTGGGCTAAGCCGCTGCCTTTGGCTCAGGTCATGATCTCAGGGTCCTGGGATCGAGTCCCGCATCGGGCTCTCTGCTCAGCAGGGAGCCTGCTTCCTCCTCTCTCTCTGCCTGCCTCTCTGCCTACTTGTAAACTCTCTCTGTCAAATAAATAAATAAAATCTTTAAAAAAAAAACAATGAATTTTGGAACACTGAAAAAATTTTAAAAAATAAATGGAGATTAAAAAGACAATAGGAAATATTTTAACTAAAATGTGTAGTTTTTTAAATATAAGAAACTTGACAATCCTTAGCTAGACTAAAAAAGGCAGACTCAGAACTAAACGAGTAGACATTATACCTAATAGGAAACACCAGGACCAGATGATTTCACTGGTGAATTCTACCAAACATTTAAAAAAAATAACACTAATTCTCAAACTCTTCTTAAAAACAGAAGAGGAGGGATTACTCCTAAACTTTTTTAAAAAAGATTTTATTTATTTATTTGACAGAGAGATAGCAAGAAAGGGAACACAAGCAAGGGGAGTGGGAGAGGGAGAAGCAGGCTTCCTGCTGAGCAGGGAGACGGATGCGGGACTTGATCCCAGGACTCTGAGGTGATGACCTGAGCTGAACACAGATGCTTAACCGACTGAGCCACACAGGTGCTCCCTAAACTAAACTTTATTTTATGAGGCCAGCATTATCCTGATACCAAAATCATATTAGGACACTATGTATAGGGATATTGGCCTGTGGTTTTGTTTGTTTTAAAGTTTTATTTTATTTATTTATTTTAGAGAGGGAGAGCAAGCATGAGCAGGAGGGACAGAGAGAGGGAGAGAGAATCTTAGGCAGGCTCCACTCAGCACAGAGCTAGATGCTGGACTCAGTCTCATGTTCCTGAGACCTTGACCTGAGCAGAAACCAAGAGTCTTTCACTCAACCAAATGTACTACCCAGGTGCCCTCCTGGCCTGAGGTTTTCTTATAAATGTATTTGTAAAAAATCTCAACAAAATTATAGCAAACCAAATCCAAGAGGACATTGAGAAGGCTATACACCATGATCAAATGGGATTTTCCCCTGCGATACAAAGGTTGATCAGTAAGTACAAATAATTAAATGTAATAAATTAATAAAAGGAAGACAAAATTGGATGGGGAGACAAACCATAAAAGACTGTTAATCATAGGAAACCAACTCAGTGTTGCTGGAGGGGAGTTGGGTGAGGGGATGGGGTAACTGGGCGCTGGACAATAAGGAGGGCATGTGACGTAATGAGCACTGGGTATTCTAGAAACTGATAATTCACTGACCTCTACCTCTGAAACCAGTAATACAGTATATGTTAATTAACTGAATTTAAATAAAAATAAACATGGAAAAATCTTATAATTTCAATAGATGCAGGAAAAGCACTGGCCAAGATTCAACATACTTTCATGTTAGGAATACTCAAGAAACTAGGTATAGGGACACCTGGGTGGCTCAGTGGGTTAAGCCTCTGCCTTCGGCTCAGGTCATGGTCCCAGGGTCTTGGGATCCAGCCCCTCATCGGAGCAGAGAGCCTGCCTCCCCTCCCCCTCTGCCTGCCTCTCTGCCTACTTGTGCTCTTTCGCTCTCTGTCAAATAAATAAATAAAATCTTAAAAAAAAAAAAAGAAACTAGGTATAAAAGGAATGCATCTCAACATAACAAAATCTATATAAAAAACCTCAGTGGTATAAAACTGAAAACTTTCCTGCTAGGATTAGGAATGAGATCAATGTGCCCACTCTCAGCAGCAATTCAGCACAGCACTGGAAGTCCCACTAGAGTAACTAGGCAAAAAAAGAAATAAAAGGCATCCAGATTGGAAAGGGAGAAGTAAAACTATTTCAGTTTGTAGAAAATATGATGTTACATAGAAAATCCCTGAAGACCCTACCAAAAAAACTATTAGAACTAATCACCAAATTAAAGTTGCAGGATATGAAATTAATATAAAAAGATTAATTGTGGGGACGCCTGGGTGAAGTGTCTGCCTTCGGCTCAGGTCATGATCCCTGGGTCCTGGGATCAAGTCCTGCATCTGGCTTCCTGCTCAGTGGGGAGACTGCTTCTCCCTCTGCCTGCTCTGGCTGCAGCTCTCCTGCTTGTGCTTTCTCTCTCTCTCTCTCTGACAAATAAATAAAATCTTTTTTTTTTAAGATTTTATTTATTTGTCAGAGAGAGAGAGATCACAAGCAGGCAGAGAGAGAGGCAGAAAGAGAGGAAGGAAAGCAGGCTCCCTGCCTAGCAGAGAGCCCAACATGGGGCTCAATCCCAGGACCCCAGGATCATAATCTGAGCCGAAGGCAGAGGCTTTAACCCACTGAGCCATCCAGGTGCCCCCAAATAAGTAAAATCTTAAAAGAAAAAAAAAAAGCTTAGTTTTGTTTCTATACACTAAGAAAAAACTATCTGAAAAACAAACACAATTCCATTTACAAGAGCATCAAAATATGTAGGGATATCTTTAACCTAGGAATGAAAATCCTGCTATTTGTGAAAACATAACTGGACTTTGAGGACTTTATTCTATGTGAGGTAACTCAGAGAAAAACAAACTATATGACATCAGTCACATGAGGAATCTAAAAAAGCCAAACTCACAGAAACAGTAAAATGGAGGGTACCAGGGGCTGGGGGATGGAGGCAAAGGACAAATACTGACCGAACTTACAAATATACGAGTAGGAAATAAGCTCTAGGGATCTAATGCACAGGATAGTAAATACAACAATGGTATTATAACCATCGAATTTGTCAAGAGATTAAAACATAATTATTCTAATCATTAAAAAGAAATACAATGTAATATGATAGAGGTGCTGATTATTGCTACAATGACAACTGTATTGCAATATATAAATGTATCAAGTTGACATTTTATACAACGTAAATTTTACAGTATTATATACCAAATCTATTTCATTAAAAAATTTTTGACACTGATGAAATAACTGAATTCACTGATAAATAAATGAACATTGTTAAAATGTCCACACTATACAGAGCTATCTACAGACTCAATGCAAGCCCTATGAAAATTCCAATGACAGTTTTCATAGTAAGAGATAAACAATCCTAAAATTTTATATAACAACAAAAGACTCTGGATCACCATAGGAATCTTGAGGAAAAACAAAGCTGGTAGTCATTATACTTTTTGATTGCAGACTTTAATACAAACCTGTAGTGATCAAAACAGAATGGTACTGGCATAAACACAGACACACAGAGCAATAGAAGAGAATCTAGAGCCCAGAAATGAGCCCTTAGATATATGGTGAACTCCTATTCCACAAGGAAATCAAGAAGATTCAACAGAGGAAACACAGTTTCTTCCGTACGTGGTGTTGGGAAAACTGGACAAAAACATGCAGAATGAACGAACCCGGGCTCCTATCTACACCACTCCTCCAAATTAACTTGGAGTGGCTTAAATTCTTATATGTAAGATCCTAAATGTAAAACTACTAAAAGAAAACACAGAGGATATGTTCCTCGATATGGGTCTTGGCAATGATTTTTTTGAATATGGCAACAAAAGCACAAGCAACCATGGCAAAAATAATCAAGCAAAACCATATTGAATTTCAAAGCTTCTGCAAAGCAAAAGAATTGGGAAGACAAAAAGGTAATCTACAAACAGTAGAAATTATTTTTAAAACCATCTATCAGATAAGGATTATAATATAAAATCTATATAAAATATTCACACAACTCAATAGCAAAAACCCAAGCAATCTAATTAAAAAATTGGGGGAGGACCTGATAGACATTTTTCCAAAGAAGACATACAGATGGGTAACAGGTACATGAAAGTTGCCCAACATCACTTCATCAGAGAAATGCCAATCAAAACCACACTGAAGTAGTATTTCACACCTGTTAAAACAGCCATAGTGGGGCACCTGGGTGGCTCAGTGGGTTAAGCCGCTGCCTGCGGCTCAGGTCATGATCTCAGGGTCCTGGGATCGAGTCCCGCGTCGGGCTCTCTGCTCTGCAGGGAGCCTGCTTCCTCCTCTCCCTCTCTCTGCCTGCCTGTCTGCCTGCTTGTGATCTCTGTCTGTCAAATAAATAAATAAAATATTAAAAAAAAAAAACAAAACAAAAAACAAAAAACAGCCATAGTGAACAGACAAGAGACACGTGTTGACAATGCCATGGGAAAAGGGGAGCACTGTTTCAGGAATATAAAATGGTAAGCCACCATGGGAATATGAAATGGTAAGCCACCATGGAAAACATGAAAAATAATACCACCATATGATTGAGCAAATGCACTCCTAGGTAGTATATATAAAGGAAATGAGAACAGAATCTTGAAAAGATATTTGTAGCTTCATGTTCATGTTTATTTGTAGCAGCATTATGTACACCAACCCCTACATGGAATCTACCTACATGTATATCGAAAGATAAATGGATAAAGAAAAGGTAGTATATATATCCTCAAAAATGGAGTATTTTTAAAAGATTTTATTTATTTGAGAGAGAGAAAGAGCACAAGAAGGGCGAGGGTAGCAGAGGGAGAGGGAGAGGGAGAAGCAGGTAGGGTTTGATACCAGGACTCGGGGATCATGACCTCACCTGAAGGCAGATGCTTAACTGACTGAGCCACCCAGGCGCCCCTGTCCACACAATGGAGTATTATTTAGTACCATGAAAGGAGGAAATTCTGACTTTGCAACAAGACAAATGGAGCTGGAGGACATTAAACTAAGGGGAGTAAGAGAATGACAAGTATTTTATTTATTTGATGAGAGAAAGAGAGAGCTCACAAGTAGGCAGAGAGGCAGGCAGAGGGAGAGAGGGAAGTAGGCTCTCCACTGAGCAGAGAGCCAGACCCCAGGCTTGATCCCAGGACCCTGAGACCATGACATGAGCTTAACCCCCTGAGATGCCCAGGTGCCCCACTCTGTTGTTGTTGATTTTTAAATCAAGTATTACTGACCATTTAGTTTCAGGTGTATGGTGTAGTAATTAAACAACTCTATGTATTTCTCAGTACTCTTCAAGAGAAGTGCAGTCTTAATCCCCTTTATCAATTTCCTTATCACCCTACCTACCTCCCCTCTGGCATCCACCAGTTGTCTAGAGTCTTTTCGGTTGTTATTTACATCTTTTTTCCTTTGTTAGTTTTGTTTCTTCAGTTCCATATATGAGTGAAATCATACGGTATTTGTCTTTCTCTGACATTTCAGTTAGTATTGTACTCTCTAGGTTTCTATGTTGTCATTTATGTGCCAACTCTAAAAAAAAAAAAAAAAGAAGAAAGAACAATCTCATAGGCACAGAGAGCAGAACTGTGGTTGCTGGGGGCTGTGGGTGGCAGAAATGAGAACTTGGTCAAAGTGCACCAACTTGCAGCTATAATATCATGAAGTTCTGGGAATCTAATGTGTAACATCATGACAATAATTAAAGATACTGTATCAAGCACTTGAAAGTTGTTAAGACAATAAATCTTAAATATCACCACTCTTCCCCCAAATTAAAAGTGAGAAGACAGAGGTAGTTAAGTGAGATCACTGTGGTAAGCATTTGCAGTGCCCGTCTGTATCTGATCGTCAGACTGTGCACCTTACACTTCACGTTATGTGTTACTATTTCAATAAGGGGAAAGAAGAATGAACTCCTAAAACTTTAAGGAGAAAAGCAGAATATAATTAAATCTAAAAGAAGTTACTTCAATTAAGGGCAGGCTGAAGTTGAATTTTATACAATGGAAAATAGTCACCAATTAATGCTTATGTCCTGCTGACTACATTGTCAGTTTCATGAGAAAAATTTCCTAACCTTAATCATGTCTTAATTCTTCGGAATCATTGGGAATGACTGCATCCATCTTTCTAAGAACCTGCCGATTATTTCCTTTAAGCATATTGCTGATTTGAACAAAACTGAGGTTCGTTATTTAGGAAAACCAAGGTAATTAGTGACAGCTTTAGGAACAGTTCCTCTCTTATTCTTGTAACAGTTTGGAGATTTTAATTTTTATTAAAAGAGACTGTAATTTTATGATATTAAATAATTTTACCTTCTCCAATGAAATATTTTCTACATTTGTTCATTTATATCAAAGAACTATAAAAACAACTTAGTAACTCTCAAATGATTAAACATATCATTCCTTAAATATTTAAGTTTCAACAGATTCTACAAAGGCTCTTGCATTTCAAATAATTTAATATGCCAAAATTCAGCTAGCAAAGTAGTGTCATTGTTACTGTTCCTTATTCTGTATCCTCTTTGATGACAGCTGAGCACAGTAACAGTGTAATTGTATTTCTGTGCTGACACAGTATGCCCTTATTTTTTTCTGAAAATCACACTGGGATTAATCATTTCAAAAGTCCATAATAGCTTGGTCACTATAATATTACAAGTGTTGAATAATTTGATTTGAATGAATTTGTAGATTATGTCATTTAGAAAAACTATGGATACCTATATAGCTCACTCAAAAATGCTTCTGGTAAGTTTTAGGCAAGAATTGTTTTTGAAAACTATTTTTGAAAACTTTAGGCAAGAATTGTTTTAGTATTTTTAAGATCACATTTCAATATGATTTTTAAAATAACAAGTATTTAAGTTACTAGATATCTAAGAGAGAGAATAGTTGTGATTTAGTCACAGATCTCTAACTTAATGGTATTTTATAACAAATCATGTCAACATTATATTCAATTATTATTTCATTTTACAAGGATGTTAGAAATAGAATGGCATGAGGTATATAATGATAGTTGATATTTTTTAATAAAGATACTTTCTGAAAGAGTTTTAATGGATTTTTCTTGTAATGTTTTTCTAATTCAGAAAATGATATAACTGGGGCACCTGGATGGCTCAGTCATTAAGCCTCTACCTTCAGCTAAGGTCATGATCCCAGGGTCCTGGCTTTGAGCCCCGCATTGGGCTCCCTGTTCCTCTGGGAACCTGCTTCTCCCTCTCCCACTCTCTCTGCTGTTCCCTCTCTCTGTCAAATAAATAAGTAAATAAATAAAAACTTTAAAAAAAAAGGAAAATGATAGAGCTAATTTCTTCTTCATAAATATTAAAAGAAAATTAACTGTTTATGTTCATACAAGATTCTTTTGAAGATTGATTGTAACATATTTGAACATCTTTATTTGATCATTTTTTTAAACAACTACCAATGTTTGATAATCTTTGATTTTTTAAAAAGATTTTATTTATTTATTTGACAGAGAGAGAGATCACAAGTAGGCAGAGAGGCAGGCAGAGAGGGGGAAGCAGGTTCCCTGCTGAGCAGAGAGTGTGATGTGGGGCTCAATCTCAGGACCCTGAGATCATGACCTGAGCTGAAGTCAGAGGCTTAACTCACTGAGTCACCCAGGTGCTCCAATAATCTTTCATTTTATCAAGAGATATTCTTATTAGTATCTGTACACATCTTTTTTCCATTATATACATTTTTCCATATTTATATTTTTATATATATAAATCTAAATATATTTATATTATATGTCTTGATTCATGGATTAATTCATTCCCAATGATTCCAAAGAATTAAGACATATATAAATATTTATAGAAATATAAAATATATATTTTTCCATATATATTTCCATTATATATTTATACATCTTTTTTCTCAAGGTTTTTTTTTTTCCAATTTATTTATTTTCAGAAAAACAGTATTCATTATTTTTTCACCACACCCAGTGCTCCATGCAAGCCGTGCCCTCTATAATACCCACCACCTGGTACCCCAACCTCCCACGCCCCCCCACCACTTCAAACCCCTCAGACTGTTTTTCAGAGTCCATAGTCTCTCATGGTTCACCTCCCCTTCCAATTTACCCAAATTCCCTACTCCTCTCTAACGCCCCTTGTCCTCCATGATATTTGTTATGCTCCACAAATAAGTGAAACCATATGATAATTGACTCTCTCTGCTTGACTTATTTCACTCAGCATAATCTCTTCCAGTCCCGTCCATGTTGCTACAAAAGTTGGGTATTCATCCTTTCTGATGGAGGCATAATACTCCATAGTGTATATGGACCACATCTTCCTTATCCATTCATCCGTTGAAGGGCATCTTGGTTCTTTCCATAGTTTGGCGACTGTGGCCATTGCTGCTATAAACATTGGGGTACAGATGGCCCTTCTTTTCACGACATCTGTATCTTTGGGGTAAATACCCAGGAGTGCAATTGCAGGGTCATAGGGAAGCTCTATTTTTAATTTCTTGAGGAATCTCCACACTGTTCTCCAAAGAGGCTGCACCAACCTGCATTCCCACCAACAGTGTAAGAGGGTTCCCCTTTCTCCACATCCTCTCCAACACATGTTGTTTCCTGTTTTGTTAATTTTGGCCATTCTAACTGGTGTAAGGTGATATCTCAATGTGGTTTTAATTTGAATCTCCCTGAGGGCTAATGATGATGAACATTTTTTCATGTGTCTGATAGCCATTTGTATGTCTTGATTGGAGAAGTGTCTGTTCATATCTTCTGCCCATTTTTTGACGTGTTTGCCTGTTTTGTGTGTGTTGAGTTTGAGGAGTTCATTATAGATCCTGGATATCAACCTTTTGTCTGTACTGTCATTTGCAAATATCTTCTCCCATTCCGTGGGTTGCCTCTTTGTTTTTTTGACTGTTTCCTTTGCTGTGCAGAAGCTTTTGATTTTGATGAAGTCCCAAAAGTTTATTTTCACTTTTGTTTCCTTTGCCTTTGGAGATGTATCTTGAAAGAAGTTGCTGTGGCTGATATCGAAGAGGTTACTGCCTATGTTCTCCTCTAGGATTCTGATGGATTCCTGTCTCACGTTGGAACCTGCTCTGCCAGCGGCCAAGGGGGAATTTATTCAGCTTCTGCACCCAGACTGAGGCTTCTCTCTGAGAGGGAGATCAGGTTGCTGTTTGATTTCTTCCATTTATTTCTGTATCAGCTCAGCTCCCTATCTTGACTTTTCCTTGTTGAGGAAAAATTCAAGCTGCTCTATCCTGAGACAAGTTCTATCTGACCCCAGAGGTGGCGGCAGTGGTAAGAAAGGAACAGAATTAATGGCATCGAGGCCCAGCTCCGTGGGTCTCCCTTGCTCCTTGGGCCAGACCAGTGACAAATGGCTGGTGGCAAATTTATTTTAAAGCTTTGCCCGTTGTGGCAGGCACAATGCCTTCTGCTTACCAGGAACACAGCTGTCTAACAAAAATGTATTTGCTCTCTGTGTTGGGAAAGTAGTATTGGTGACTAGAGGAGAGCAGGGAAATTAAAGATGCATGACATATTGCAGTAAATGAATTTTTCTCCATTTTCTTGGCTAAGTAGTTTGGATAAATTATTTTTTTAAATGGATTTAAAAAGGCACCTTTGTTTTTGTATACATGTATAGGAAATTAGCATCTAAACTGATCCTAAAATACTCCTTAGTTTGCACGTTTTAACCAGACACTTTTAACCATAATATATTTATGTTAAAATGACTTACCTTTCCATAGACAGGCTAGCAGTCAGTCAGGAAGTTATGCTTATTTTGGTAGGATTTAAGCAGTCAAAAAAAAAAGTCAACCTTTATTTGGAAATTTAAGAATATCTTTATAAATCTGGTTTCAAACCTCTAACTCTCATAGTGTTGACCATTTAGCTACAGCAGCTTCAGTAGAAATTGTGTTCCTCTGAGAGCTGAGAATTGGAATCTAGTTGCTACAATGAAATTTACTTAAAAATTTCTCACCTGCAACATTTATAGAATATTTAGATTTGGAAGAATGGCAGGAAGAAAGCCCAGTTTTTGTATTGGGTTGACCACTGAAAAAGGTTGCCAGATTTTATGTTTTCTTCTCTTTCCTCCTAACTGAATTAAAGGGATTAAGGGAATTCTGGTCCATAAGGTAGAAGGTTTCCCTGAGAACTGTTTTGTTCCCCAAGTGTAGAAGAATATTTGGATACTGAGATTTGAGGTTCCAAGCCTGGAGAACTCATGGCTCATTTGAAACACTCATGTGCAAGCACTGAGTTCTTTGTATGGACACAGAGCCACAAAAAAAGGCCATGTAAGAACAGAAAACATCATCAGCCCCACGACTAAGGACTGAGCTTCTGCAGTGACACAGGATGACAGCAGGAAGAAAATGCTGTGCAGTTTAGTAAGACAACTTCTCCAGATGTGAAGTTAGGTTTCTATCTTGCAGCGGATTACTTGGGAATGGGATAGATAATGGGATATCAGTCTAATAGAGCAAATGGGTTTCTTAATTTACCAAATAATAACAGTGCATTTGGAATTCAAGTATAAGAAACAATTCATATTCTTTGCAAATGTAACCCAAGGAAGGTGACTATGAAGGTATCAATAGAGAAAGGAAAAGTTAGGTTCTTACCAGAGTAGCTTGTTAATCCTGCCCTGAAAAGCAAGAGACATGAAACTATTGAAAAGATTACCTGTAAGATATCTCTGGTGCCTCACAACTTTGTTCAACATTGGCTCTCAGCACTTCTGGTTGCTTCACATTCAGGATATTTAACGTTGTTGTGACCCAATTTCCTTATCTGTAAAATAAGAAAAATTACTTATCTCACATGGTATTTACCAGACTGCATGAAAAGAATTTTGAATAATTCCTGACACTAGAAACATGTCATTCTTGATATGTATTCTTTGGTTGATTGGTTCTTTATCATTTTGCTTATGAGTATGCCTTTAGAACATGCCTATTACCACATGTGCCTATTACCATTAATCTGAAAAGATTAATTTATCATAGAGGTTAGTAAGCTCTTGAGTAAAGCTGCCAGATTTATCAAATAAAATTATAGAATATCGGATTAAATTCTAATTTCAATAAATAATGATTTTTTTTCAGTATAAGCACATCCCAAGAACTTCCTGAATACTTATGCAATAGTTTAACAGCTTTCAAGCCCTTTAGTAAGTACAGATTTTCTTCTTCTATAGCTACAGTAAGATGAAGTCATGGAACGAAGTTACCTTCCAAACCAGGTCAAAAAGCAACAACCTACCATTGCTGAAACTACAAACAACAGAGGCCATTTTTCCTAGGAGCTTGAAAGCTGTTAGAATATAACCTAGCAAAAGTTCCGAAGGAACTCAAACACCTGGAAGCTAAAGACCACCTTGCTTAAGAATGCTTGGATCAACCAGGAGATCAAAGAAGAACTGAAACAATTCATGGAAACCAATGAGAATGAAGACACTTCGGTCCAAAACCTATGGGATACAGCAAAGGCGGTCCTAAGGGGAAAATATATAGCCATCCAAGCCTCGCTCAAAAGAATTGAAAAATCCAGAACACACCAGCTGTCTCTACACCTTAAAGAACTGGAGGATCAACAACAAATCAAACCAACTCCACACATAAGAAGGGAAATCATCAAGATTAGAGCTGAGATCAATGAGGGAGAAACCAGAGATACAGTAGAAGGTATCAATGAAACTAGAAGCTGGTTTTGTGAAAGAATCAATAAGATTGATAAGCCACTGGCTACACTAATCCTAAAGAAAAGAGAGAAATCCCAAATTCATAAAATTATGAATGAAAAGGGAGAGATCACAACTAACGCCAAGGAAGTAGAAACAATCATCAGAAGTTATTACGAACAGTTATATGCCAATAAGCTTAGCAACCTAGATGAAATGGATGCATTCCTGGAAAAATATAAACTACCAAACTTGAACCAGGAAGAAATCGACAACCTGAATAGACCGATATCTAATAACGAGATTGAATCAGTGATCAAAAACCTCCCAAAAAACAAGAGCCCAGGACCTGACGGATTCCCTGGGGAATTCTACCAAACCTTCCAAGAAGAAATAACACCTATTCTCCTGAAGCTGTTTCAAAAAATTGAAGCAGAAGGAAAACTTCCAGACTCTTTCTATGAAGCCAGCATTACCCTGATTCCCAAACCAGGCAAGGACCCTACCAAAAAGGAGAATTTCAGACCAATATCACTGATGAATATGGATGCTAAGATTCTCAACAGGATCCTAGCCAACAGGATCCAACAGCACATTAAAAAGATTATCCACCATGATCAGGTGGGATTCATCCCTGGGCTACAAGGATGGTTCAACATTTGCAAATCAATCAATGTGATACAACAAATTCATATGAGAAGAGAGAAGAACCACATGGTCCTCTCAATTGATGCAGAAAAAGCATTTGACAAAATCCAGCATCCGTTCCTGATTAAAACGCTTCAAAGTATAGGGATAGAGGGAACATTCCTGGACCTCATCAAATCTATCTATGAAAGACCCACAGCAAATATCATCCTCAATGGGAAAAAGCTTGCAGCCTTCCCATTGAGATCAGGAACAAGACAAGGATGCCCACTTTCACCCCTCTTGTTCAACATAGTATTAGAAGTCCTAGCAACAGCAATCAGACAACAGAGAGAAATAAAAGGTATCCAAATTGGTAAAGTCAAACTCTCTCTCTTCGCAGATGACATGATTCTTTATATGGAAAACCCAAAAGACTCCACCCCCAAACTACTAGAACTCATACAGAAATTCAGCAACGTGGCAGGATACAAAGTCAATGTGCAGAAATCAGTGGCTTTCTTATACACTAACAATGAAAATACAGAAAAGGAAATTAGAGAATTGATTCCATTTACTATAGCACCAAGAACCATAAGATACCTGGGAATAAACCTAACTAAAGAGGTAAAGGATCTGTACTTGAGGAACTACAGAACACTCATGAAAGAAATTGAAGAAGACACAAATAGATGGAAGACCATTCCATGCTCTTGGATCGGAAGAATAAACATTGTTAAAATGTCTATACTGCCTAGAGCAATCTATACTTTTAATGCCATTCCGATCAAAATTCCACCAGCATTCTTCAAAGAGCTGGAGCAAATAATCCTAAAATTTGTATGGAATCAGAAGAGACCCCGAATCGCTAAGGAAATGTTGAAAAACAAAAATAAAGCTGGCGGCATCACCTTACCTGATTTCAAGCTTTATTACAAAGCTGTGATCACCAAGACAGCATGGTACTGGCATAAAAACAGACACATAGACCAGTGGAACAGAGTAGAGAGCCCTGATATGGACCCTCAACTCTATGGTCAATTAATCTTTGACAAAACAGGAAAAAATATACAGTGGAAAAAAGACAGTCTCTTCATTAAATGGTGCTGGGAAAACTGGACAGCTATATGTAGAAGAATGAAACTCGACCATTCTCTTACACCGTACACAAAGATCAACTCAAAATGGATAAAAGGCCTCAACGTGAGACAGGAATCCATCAGAATCTTAGAGGAGAACATAGGCAGTAATCTCTTTGATATCAGCCACAGCAACTTCTTTCAAGATACGTCTCCAAAGGCAAAGGAAACAAAAGCGAAAATAAACTTCTGGGACTTCATCAAAATCAAAAGCTTCTGCACAGCAAAGGAAACAGTCAAAAAAACAAAGAGGCAACCCACGGAATGGGAGAAGATATTTGCAAATGACAGTACAGACAAAAGGTTGACATCCAGGATCTATAATGAACTCCTCAAACTCAACCCACATGAAACAGACAAACACATCAAAAAATGGGCAGAAGATATGAACAGACACTTCTCCAATCAAGACATACAAATGGCTATCAGACACATGAAAAAATGCTCATCATCTTTAGCCCTCAGGGAGATTCAAATTAAAACCATATTGAGATATCACCTTACACCAGTTAGAATGGCCCAAATTAACAAAACAGGAAACAACATGTGTTGGAGAGGATGTGGAGAAAGGGGAACCCTCTTACACTGTTGGTGGGAATGCAAGTTGGTGCAGCCTCTTTGGAGAACAGTGTGGAGATTCCTCAAGAAATTAAAAATAGAGCTTCCCTATGACCCTGCAATTGCACTCCTGGGTATTTACCCCAAAGACACAGATGTCGTGAAAAGAAGGGCCATCTGTACCCCAATGTTTATAGCAGCAATGGCCACAGTCGCCAAACTATGGAAAGAACCAAGATGCCCTTCAACGGATGAATGGATAAGGAAGATGTGGTCCATATACACTATGGAGTATTATGCCTCCATCAGAAAGGATGAATACCCAACTTTTGTAGCAACATGGACGGGACTGGAAGAGATTATGCTGAGTGAAATAAGTCAAGCAGAGAGAGTCAATTATCATATGGTTTCACTTATTTGTGGAGCATAACAAATATCATGGAGGACAAGGGGTGTTAGAGAGGAGTAGGGAATTTGGGTAAATTGGAAGGGGAGGTGAACCATGAGAGACTATGGACTCTGAAAAACAGTCTGAGGGGTTTGAAGTGGCGGGGGGGTGGGAGGTTGGGGTACCAGGTGGTGGGTATTATAGAGGGCACGGCTTGCATGGAGCACTGGGTGTGGTGAAAAAATAATGAATACTGTTTTTCTGAAAATAAATAAATTAATAATAATTTAAAAAAAAGAATATAACCTAGCCACTGCCAAAATAGAGACTATGCAATAAAGAATAAACAAAAACAAGAAGGAACAGAAAGGAAAACAGAAGGAAGCAAAGCAAGAGATGAGAAAGATTTGATGATCAAAAATGCTCTCAGTTCTTTGAGTGAGCTGTGGCTGACCAGATGTGATATACCACTGGTCTTTTCATTTGTAGGAACCATGAAATTTTCTATTTAGCTAACATCAAATTGGATTAAATCCTCACACTTATAGGTGAGAAATTTCTAGCTACTCAAGCCAAGGTCATCTACAAGACTCGTGAATCAGAGAATGTTCTGAGTCAGGAGCTTCAGAATCTTACAATTCATCTTAATATACACCCATTGTCAGCATTCAGTAAATAATGGTCATTGTTAACAGCGTAGTTCTTACTTAGTAAATGTCTAAGGAATGAAATGTAACTAATTTGAGATGCAAGACTGAGTTGCAAAGATAGAGATTTTCTGTAAAAGGACATTTAAACCAACTCATGTCATTCTAGTTCTTCTTATAGTCAACACACTTTTATTTTCTAAAAGAATCATCATAAATATTCTACAACAGCACAGAGCCATTAGAAACATTTTGACAAGTTGACTTAGACAAGTGGAGATTTTAGTTCCCTAGAAATACATATACTTTACATGACAATTGGATAAAAATTGCTGGGGTAATTTGAGTTTGGGTTTTGTCAAATTCTCCCTGTTCGCAAAATTGTTCAAGGCATCAGATGACCTAGAAGACAGATCTTTCCCCCCATCACTTGCTTGATGCCACAAGATTACCAGAATACAGTTGCAGCATCATTCTGTAATTCTCTCCTGTGTCTAATTTCTTTTGGTGATGCAGAAAGGTGATCTTTGTGGTTGGTATCATTTTGGTCAAAATCACAATTGCTATGACCTTATGCAATTAAAAAATAATGGGCAGTTGCATAGATCTTTGTGATGTATAAGTTAATTTCTGCAATTCAGAAGCCAGATGAACACAGGCCTGAAAGTCAACTCTGCTAAATCTTTCTAGAACTCAGTTTTCTTATCTAAAACTGGACCTGTTATTATGATCGTTGCAAGGATTAAGTAAGTGAACACATGTAGAGCACTCCTGAGAGGCTGGGGCACATGGGAACAGTATGTTAAGTGTTAGCTGTTATGATTATTAATCCATTGGTCCTAGTCTGCATATTCTCAAGGAGTTAGCACATTTTCTTATTTGTTAACCTGCCTTACTCCTATAACTGGGTGAAATCAGGTTCAGAGAAATCAAGTAACCAGTCAAGATCACACAGCCTGAGTGGCAAATCTGTGTCCCAGCCTCAGATATAAATGGTGTGAAGAAATAGGGAATGTCTTCTGTGGAGTCTTAATTACTCTTTTGGTTTTCTAGGAATGCATGGCCAGTGTTCCCAGGGAAGGAGTAAGACATGAAATGCTTGGTTTTAAATTCAAGACATCCATTTGCCTGTATCATTTTTCTTTCATTGAAAGTATAATTAGCCAAACGACTTACTTTAATAATGGGCCATTTGTTGGTGCGCCTGAGTTAGGGAAGTTTCCTAAGGAAAAAAAATTCTCCTCTGAGCTTGAATTTTGAGATGTAAGCTGTCTTTATTATATCTCTATTTTATTTTTTAAATTTCTTTTCTGTTTTTGTTTTCTGTTGGTGGTTTTGCATTGTAGTTTTTTTTTTCCCCAAAAGAAAGATGGGGTAGCAATTCTCATATCAGATAAATTACATTTTAAGCTAAAGAGTGTAGTCAGAGATACAAGATCAACAAATGTAAATATTTATGCCCCCAATATGGGAGCAGCCAACTACATAAGCCAACTGTTAATCAAAATAAAGAGTCACAGTGATATGAATGCATTAACTGTAGGGGATCTTAACATGCCCACCCTCAGTAATAGACAGATCATCCAAGCATAGAATCAATAAAGAAACAAGAGCTTTGAATGACACATTGGAACAGATGGACCTTGTTGGAGGCCATGGCACAGCTGGAGTCGAGGACCAAACCAGGCCCTGACATGTGTCTCCTTCAAAGTCCGGACACCTTGACAAGGTTAAGGACGGGAAAGTTGAGTGCACTGAGAAAGGGTCTGTGCTATGTGTCATGTGCTTGCCTATGTGACTACCCACACACTCTCCCTGCAGTAGGGAACAATGTGGCCAGAGTCCTGAGTTCTTAGTTAATCCCTGTTGTTCTGTATCTCCCATGATCCACTCCCTGGTTGATTGTCTTACTAATAATGGCTTTAGCTGAAACTACCTGGGCTCACGAGGTTTGCTTGTAGTTAATGTAAACTTGTTATAGGAACTTGTGGTCGTCTGACTAGGTACTGATGTAATGCTCCTCCTATTCTGGTTTGCCTTATAAATGCTTGTAAGACGTGGAATAAATTTGGCACTGTTGGACATCCTCTTCAGTGTCCCTCCTGCCCCCATCTCTTTGTCTCTTAACTTTTTTCATCACCCTCTTAGCCCCCACGGTTACCCTGGTCAATTTGTTGCGCTGGCTGCGACAGGACCTCATAGATATATATAGAACATTCCACCCTAAAACAAAAGAAGACTCACTCTTCTCGAGCGCATGTGGAACTTTCTCCAGAAGAGACAACATAGTGGGTCACATATCATGGAACTATAAAATCAACAACAAATTCAGCCAACCCCACACACAAGAAGGGAAATAATCAAGATTAGAGCAGAGACCAATGAATTAGAAACTAGAGATACAGTAGTACACATTGATGAAACTAGAAGCTGCTTCTTTGAAAGAATCAATAAGATCGATAAAGCACTGGTCAAACTAATCCAAAAGAAAAGAGAGAGGACCCAAATTAAAATTTTGAATGGAAGGGGAGAGATCACAACTAACAACCAAGGAAACAGAAACAATCATCAGAAATTATAATCAACAGCTATATGCCAATAAGTTAAACAACCTTGAAGGAATGAATGCATTCCTGGAAACCTATAACCTTCCAAGACTGAAACAGGAAGAAACTGACAACCTGAATAGACCAGTATCTAGTAACAAGATTGAAGCAGTGATCAAAACTCCCCCCAAAAAACAAGTGCCCAGGACCTGACGGATTCCTTGGGGAATCCTACCAAACATTCAAAGAAGAAATAGTACCTATTCTCCTGAAACTGTTTCAAAAAATAGAAACAGAAGGAAAACTTCCAGACACTATGAAGCCAGCATTACCCTGATCACCAAACCAGGCAAAGACCCCATCAAAAAGAATTTCAAGCTAATTATCCCTGGTGAATATGGATGCCAAGATTCTCAACAAGATCCTAGCTAACAGGATCCATCCAATAGTACATTAAAAAGATTATCCACCATGACCAGGTGGGATTTATCCCTGGGATGCAAGGGTGGTTCAATATTCGCAAATCAAACAATGTGATAGAACAAATCAGTAAGAGAAAAGTCCTCTCTTTTGGTCCTCTCAATCAGTGCAGAAAAAGCATTTGACAAAATCCAGCATCCATTCCTGATTAAAACTCTTCAAAGTATAGGGATGGAGGGAATATTCCTCAACTTCATAAAATCTATGAAAAATCCACAGCGAATATCATCCTAAATGGGGAAAAGCTGACAGCCTTCCCTCTGAGATCAGGAACATGATAAGGATGACCAATCTCACCACTGTTGTTGAACAGTACTGGAAGTCCTAGCAACAGCGATTAGAAAATGAAAAGAAATAAAAGGTATTCATATTGGTAAAAAAGTCAAACTCTCTGTCTTCACTGATGACATAATACTTTATATGGAAAACCCAAAAGACTTCACCCCCAAACTACTAGAACTCATACAGCAATGCAGTAATGTGGCAGGATATAAAATCAATGCACAGAAATCAGTTGCTTTCTTATACACTAACAATGAAAATACAGAAGGGGATATTAGAGAATCGATTCCATTTACTATAGCACCAAGAACGATAAGATACCTAGGAATAAACCTAACCAAAGAGGTAAAGGATCTGTATTCGAGGAACTACAGAATACTCATGAAAGAAATTGAAGAAGCTACAAAAAGATGGAAAACAATTCCATGCTCATGGATCGGAAGAATAAACATTGTTAAAATGCCCATACTGCCCTGGGACGCCTGGGTGGCTCAGTCAGTTAATCCACTGCCTTGGGCTCAGGTCATGATCCCAGAGTCCTGGGATTGAGTCCCGCATCAGGCTCCTGGTTTGGCAGGGAGCATGCTTCTCTCTCTGCCTCTGCCTGTCACTCTGCCTGTTTGTGCTCTCTCTCTCTCTCTCTCTCTGACAAATAAAAAAATAAAATCTTTAAAGAAAAATGTCTATCCTGCCTAGAGGAATCTATACTTTGAAGGCCATCCAGATCAAAATTCCACTGGCATTTTTTCAAAAATCTGGAACAAACAAGCCTAAAATTTGTATGGAACCAGAAAAGATGCCGAATGGCAAAGGAAATGTTGAAAAAGAAAAACAAAGCTGGGGGCATCACACTGCCTGATTTCAAGCTTTACTACAAGGTTGTGATCACCAAGACAGCATGGCGCTGGCAGAAAAATATACGTATACCAGTGCAACAGAGTAGAGAGCCCAGATATGGACCCTCAACTCTGTCGTCAAATAATTATCAACAAAGCAGGAAAAAATATCCAGTAGAAAAAAGACAGTCTCCTCAATGAACGGTGCTGGGAAAATTGGATAGCTACGTGTAGAAGAAGGAAACGTGACCATTCTCTTACACCATACACAAAGATAAACCATTCTCTTACACCATACACAAAATGGATAAAAAACCTCAATGTGAGGTAGGAATCCATCAAAATCCTAGAGGGAAACATAGGCAGTAACTGCTTCCACATTGGCCACAGCAACTTCTTTCAAGACAGGTCTCCAAAGGCCAAGGAAACAAAAGTGAAAATGAACTTTTGGGACTTCCTCAAGATCGAAAGCTTCTGCACAGCAAAGGAAACAGTCAACAAAACAAAGAGGCAACCCACAGAATGGGAGAAGATATTTGCAAATAACACTACAAAGGGTTGATATCCAAGATCTATAAAGAACTTCTCAAACTCAACATGCACAAAACAGATAATCATGTCAAAAAATGGGCAGAAGACATGAACAGACACTTCTCCAAAGAAGACATACAAATGGCTAACAGATATGTGAAAAAATGTTTATCATTAGCCATCAGGGAGATTCAAATCAAAACCACATTAAGAGGTCACCTTACACCAGTTAGAATGGCCAAAATCAACAAGACAGTATACAACAAGTGTTGGAGAGGATGTGGAGAAAGGGGAACCCTCTTACACTGCTGGTGGAAATGCAAGTTGGTGCAGCCACTTTGGAAAACAGTGTGGAGATTCCTCAAAAAAAAAAAAAAAAATGCAAAATAGAGCTACCCTATGACCCTGCAATTGCACTGCTGGGTATTTACCCCAAAGATACAGATGCGGGGAAAAGACGGGCCATCTGGACCCCAATGTTTATAGCAGCAACGGTCACAGTAGCCAAACTGTGGAAAGAGCCAAGATGCCCTTCAACAGACAAATGGATAAAGAAGATATGGTCCATTTTGGCCATTCTAACTGGTGTAAGGTGATACCTCAATGTGGTTTTAATTTGAATCTCCCTGAGGGCTAATGATGATGAGCATTTTTTCATGTGTCTGATAGCCATTTGTATGTCTTGATTGGAGAAGTGTCTGTTCATATCACCTTACACCAGTTAGAATGGCCAAAATTAACAAAACAGGAAACAACATGTGTTGGAGAGGATGTGGAGAAAGGGGAACCCTCTTCCACTGTTGTGGGAATGCAAATTGGTGCAGCCTCTTTGGAGAACAGTGTGGAGATTCCTCAAGAAATTAAAAATAGAGCTTCCCTATGACCCTGCAATTGCACTCCTGGGTATTTACCCCAAAGATACAGATGTCGTGAAAAGAAGGGCCATCTGTACCCCAATGTTTATAGCAGCAATGGCCACAGTCGCCAAACTATGGAAAGAACCAAGATGCCCTTCAACGGATGAATGGATAAGGAAGATGTGGTCCATATACACTATGGAGTATTATGCCTCCATCAGAAAGGATGAATACCCAACTTTTGTAGCAACATGGACGGGACTGGAAGAGATTATGCTGAGTGAAATAAGTCAAGCAGAGAGAGTCAATTATCATATGGTTTCACTTATTTGTGGAGCATAACAAATATCATGGAGGACAAGGGGTGTTAGAGAGGAGTAGGGAATTTGGGTAAATTGGAAGGGGAGGTGAACCATGAGAGACTATGGACTCTGAAAAACAGTCTGAGGGGTTTGAAGTGGCGGGGGGGTGGGAGGTTGGGGTACCAGGTGGTGGGTATTATAGAGGGCACGGCTTGCATGGAGCACTGGGTGTGGTGAAAAAATAATGAATACTGTTTTTCTGAAAATAAATAAATTGGGAAAAAAAAAGAAGATATGGTCCATATATATATGGAATATTATGCCTCCATCAGAAAAAATGAATACCCAACTTTTGTAGCAACATGGACAGGACTGGAAGAGATTATGCTGAGTGAAATAAGTCAAGCAGAGAGAGTCAATTATCATATGGCTTCACATATTTGTGGAACATAAGGAATAACATGGAGATTAGGAGAAGGAAAGGAAAAGTGAATTGGGGGAAATTGGAGGGGGAGATGAACCATGAGAAACAAACTGAGGGTTTTGGAGGGGAGGGGGTGGGGAGTTGAGTGTGGCTGGTGGTGGGTATTATGGAGGGCACGCATTGCGTGGAGCACTGGATGTGGGGCATAAACAATGAAATTTGGAACAATGAGAAACTAAAAAAAAGTATAGAAAGAAAAATATATTTAGGATATTAACTCCTCATTAGATACATAGTTTGCAAATATTTTCTTCCCTTTCCATAGGTTGTCTTTTCACTACGTTGATGTTCTCTTTTGCTGCGTGGAAGCTTTTTAGTTTGATGTAGCCCCACTTGTTTATTCTCAACTTTGTTGCTTGTGTTTTTGGTATTGTATCTAAAAAATCCTTACCAAGATCCATGTCAAGAAGTTTTATTCCTGGGCGCCTGGGTGGCTCAGAGGATTAAGCCTCTGCCTTCAGCTCGGGTCGTGGTCTCATGGTCCTGGGATCGAGTCCCGTGTCGGGCTCTCTGCTCGGCGGGGAGCCTGCTTCCTCCTCTCTCTCTCTCTCTGCCTGCCTCTCTACCTGCTTGTGATCTCTGTCTGTCAAATAAATAAATAAATAAAATCTTTAAAAAAAAAGTTTTATTCCTATGTTTTCTTCTAAGAGTTTCATGGTTTCAGGTCATACTTTAAGTCGTTAGTCCATTTTAAGATAATTTTGGGACTGGTAGAGGTTCTGAATCCAGTTTCATTGTTTTACATGTGATGACTCAATGTTCCAGCACCATTTACTGAAGAGATGCCTTTTCTCCACTGAATAGTCATGGTTCCCCTCTCACATATTAGTTCATCGGATGTGCTTGGTTTTATTTCTGAGCTTTTGATACTGTTCCTTTGGCCCATTTGTTTGTTCTTTGACAGTACCATAGTGTTTTTGATGATAACAGCCTGAAGTTGTAGTAGAGCCTGAAATTAGGAAGTATGATTCTTCCTGCTTTGTACTTCTTCCTCAGAATTTCATTGGATATTAGGAGTCTTTTGTGGTTCCATATAAATTTTAGGAGTCGTTTTTCTACTACTGTAAAAAATGTCATTCAAATCCTGATAGAATTGAACCTATATAGGTGGCTTTTGGTAGTAGTGACATTTTAACAACATTAATTCTTCCAACCCATGAACATGGGATAACTTTCCATTTATTTAAGACTTCTTCAATTTTTTAAAAAAAGCTTTGTTTTGGGGTGCCTGGGTGGCTCAGTGGGTTAAGCTGCTGCCTTCGGCTCAGGTCATGATCTCAGGGGCCTGGGATGGAGTCCTGCATCTGGCTCTCTGCTCAGCAGGGAGCCTGCTTCCTTCTCTCTCTCTCTGCCTGCCTCTCCATCTACTTGTGATTTCTGTCAAATAAATACATAAAATCTTAAAAAAAAAGAAGCTTTGTTTTATAGTTTTCTGAGTAAAGATCTTTTATATCCTTAATTAAATTGATTCCTAAGTACTTTATCATTTTTGATGCCATTGTAAATGGGATTTTTTTTTTCATTTTTCAGAAAATCCATTGTTAATATATTGGAAAGCTACTGATTTTTTACAATACTTTTTAAAAAGATTTTATTTGTTTATTTGACAGAGATCACAAATAGGCAGAGAAGCAGGAAGAAAGAGAGGAGGAAGCAATCTCCATGCTGAGCAGAGAGCCCAGTGTGGTGCTCGATCCCAGGACCCTGGGATCACGACCTGAGCCAAAGGCAGAGGCTTTAACCCACTGAGCCACCCAGATGCCCCCCAAAGCTACTGATTTTTTAATGATAGTTTTGTATCCTGAAACTTAGTAAATTCATTGATTAACGGTTTTTGGTTTAATCTTGAGGTTCTATATATAAAATCATATCATTTGCAAATAGAGACAATTTTACTTCTTCCTTTCAAATTCTAATACCTTCACTCTTTTCCTTGCTGGACTGCTACAGCAAGGACTTCCAGGAGCATATTGAACACGAGAGCTAGAGTAGACACCCTTATTTTATCCAGCACTTCTGCGCTCATAATGCTACTATTTTGTTTCACAGAATATGGGTTCTTAATGTTGGACTTAACCTTTATATTCCTTATGTGGGGAATTTTTAAATTTTTTGAGCAACTTTTAAAACTTACTAAATAAGGGCGTCTAGGTGGCTCAGTGGGTTAAGCCTCTGCCTTCAGCTCAGGTAAGATCTCAGGGTCCTGGGACCAAGCCCCACATCGGGCTCTCTGCTCAGTGGGGAGCCTGCTTTCCCCTTTCCCTCTGCCTGCCTCTCTGCCTACTTGTGATCTCTGTCAAATAAATAAATAAAATCTTTTAAAAAAACTTACTACGTAGTAAAGTCATGCTTTAACGCTTCATTATTGTAATGCCACGTCCTGGACAATGCTGAGAACAATATGCTCTTTTTTTTTTTTTTAAAGATTTTATTTATTTATTTGGCAGAGAGAGATCACAAGCAGGCAGAGAGGCAGGCAGAGAGAGAGAGAAGGAAGCAGGCTCCCGGCTGAGCAGAGAGCCCGATGCGGGGCTCGATCCCAGGACCCCAGGATCATGACCCAAGCCGAAGGCAGCAGCCCAACCCACTGAGCCACCCAGGCGCCCTGAGAACAATATGCTCTTAATAAAAATCTATTCTATCTGTTGACTGGCAGTATTAGTTTCTCCTTTATTCTTACATAAAACACAGATATTCAAACTCTTGGCAGGTGGACACTCCTAGTAAGCTTTTTCCTTTAAATATAATTGATTCCTAGCAACATGTGGGGAAGTCTTACTTATCTCTGCATTCAGATTTATTTTCATTTGAGTTAAATTTTACCTTTTTATACAAATATCTTCCTGAGTGAGTAGCATTTACTGAAAAAAATGATTCTTCCCCAAATGAAGAGCAGCATCATTTGTCATTTAAAAACATTACTCATGTTAAAACTCTAAATGTGGGTGCCTGGGTGGCTCAGTGGACTAAGCCATTGCTTTCGGCTCAGGTCGTGATCTCAGGGTCCTGGGATCAAGTCCCACATTGGGCTCTCTGCTAAGTGGGGAGCCTGCTTCCCACCTACCCCCTGGCCTGCCTCTGCCTACTTGTGATCTCTCTCTGTCAAATACATAAATAAAATCTTTAAAAAAAAAAAAAACTCTAAATGTAAGGGGACTTGCTATTATGGGTGGGTGTGTTTCCAGATTGTTCTTTAAGTCCTTGCAATATATTTACTTCATTGAATAAGTATTAGCATGTGGTAGGATAAGTCTCCAAGGCATGTTTTCCTCTGACAGTTTTTCTTTGCTCTTTTGTTTCTTTTCCCAATTAAAAAAAAAGTGTTAGAGTAAGATTGTTCTTTTCCATCAAATACAAACTTCTGGAATTCTGAGTGCAATTCAACTGAATCTATAGATCAAAATGAGCTGGAGCCATATCTTTACCATAGTGAGTTTTCTACTCTGTCATATAGTCTTAGATTTTAATTTAGCTTAATACTACCCTGGAATATAAGACATTTTGTATGATACATTTTTGAATTTTGTAGGATGATCTTTACATACAGAGACGATTTTATTGCTTGTTGGGCACATAGGATTAACTAATTCATATGTGGATTGCAATTTGGGGGAGGCTCAGTCTGACTCTGTTCTCCCCAGGTTGTCAAGTACAGCCCTCGAAAAGTCTCCTGGAAGCTCCTCCTTCTGGTCCAGACCTGAACTCTGTTTTTTTTCCAGCATGGCTGGTGTCCCAGAGTCAGCTCTGTGCATCCATGAGGTGTTGCAGGTACAAACTCCTATACTTCACTTTACCCCAGCATCATGGTTTCCTCAAATTTGGCTGCCTTGACAGCTCCAGACTTTTTGTTTCTAAAACCCTGTGATACTGTCAAAAAGTTCTGCTGGTTTCCTTACTTCCTCCCAGATACTTTATTTAGAATCTCAAATGCTTCCTTTCGGGAGGTATACAAAACAGATCCATTTGTCTTTTTTTCTTAATACATAACTACCCTGATATTTTACATCTGTTAAATCCTTGTAACATTGTAAGTCAACTATAACATTGTAACATTGTAAGTCAACTATAATAATATTAAAAAAAAATCATCTGTAATTTTTGTCAGGTTTTGGTATCTATGTTGTATTCATGCCAAAGAAATTTTTTAAAACTTCTTTTTCATATATTCTATAATACTTCATGCAATTTAGGGATTTTTTTTTTTTTTTAAAGAATTTGTTTAGCTCCCCTGCACATCTTCCTGGTGTCTTTCCCCTGTGAAAATCTCTGATGGGATTTTCCTTAACTATTATTTTCCTAGTTTTTCTTTGGCATTGGTCTCTGAATTTTCTGTCTCTACAGGGATAGATTTTGAGGAGAATTACTTAGGAAAAATTATATATATTAACTTATTTAGAAAAAAGACTTTAAAAGAATTTGTTATATATTTCATCTAGGTTTTCAAATGTATCTGCATAAAACTGCAAATTATAATTTGGTCTAATTAATCTCCCTCATGCAGTTTTGGTCTAACAGCCTGATAAGACTGTGTCTTATCAGTTATTCCAATAGGCAAGACTGGCTGTTAGGCCAAGAACACAGGTTCTTTTCACCTCTCAACCCCTGAACAAGTCTTACTAAATACCACAGTCTCCTCTCAGTCCCATACTAGTAATTCACAGAGAAAAGTATCTTTTTACTTAGGATAAAATGGGACTATCGGGGTGACGTTAAGTAGAAGACGTCTATGGCCAGTTGTTCGACCACCTCACTGAGGTCCACCGGCAGCAAAGACAATACTGTGGTGGAAATAGGTGATATTGTTCCAAATGAATTATCAATAAATTGATATTTGCTAGAAGAAGACCAGGAAGGAGAGAAACAGGACAAAACCAAAATGAAGTCTGTTTGTATTTTGTTTCCTTGAGTAAAGGATAGATGACAGTAAATTATATTGCTATAGCTTGAATCATTCCCATGTTACATCAAGTTTTGATAGGGTAAATCTGCAATATTCCACATTTTCAATAAAGAAACTATATTGACATAATACTTGTAAGAAACAGAGGTTCTTGAATTTGTCTAAAAATAGCTTATTCTGAATTAAATTTTTCAAGATTAGCAGAATATTTTTACTTTGTATAGAAATCTGTGATTAGGTTACTTGGGTGACATCAGTGTTAAAATGAATGTCAAATACTTTAATATAAGTCAGGAGAATGGCTGTTTACTTCGGTTTTAATGGAATAAAGCCTTATAGCATTGATGAGGGAACAGAAGGCTAGCCGAGGACAAAGAAGCAGCTGGCACCCTACACCCTCGCCCCCCCAGACCAGGTGCCCTTTGTGACTTGTGTGACATTCCTCAGGCATTCCTAGCTGCCCTCAAGGAGAAACAAAGAGTTAACTTGTAGAGATCACAATCCTGCAACACCTGAGTCTCCCTCACTTTACAAATGTCCTGGTGATTTACAAGGAACAGGCTTTCTTACCAATTGCCCAACTTCCAAAGACCCGAAACTCAGTTCCTGTAGCCCTAACATCATTGTCTGCTTCCTACAATGGAGGGAGCCTGAGGCAGAGGGAAATGTAAATAAAGTTAAATTTCTTCTAACCCTGAAGCTCATTGATAAGGACAGGTGGTAGCAGGAGTGTGACATTCCTCCAGGAAGCTCTCAATTATCTTACTGTTAATGCTTTACTGAAATGAAAAACCACCTTAACTTGACAAATAGCAAAGCCTCTGGTATCCTGTGTGTCTTCTTTAAAACATGAAAGTTCTTTCAAGCCCTCCCTTTTCTTCACCTCCCCCAAACCCACAGTCTATCATCACCACTCTGATGTGGGAAACAGAGACAGAAGTATATGTGCTGCCAAAGCGAGCATGGAAACAGAAACAGAAGTAAAAATTATTAAATTTCCTTACCTACTGACAAGCCCTTGAAACAGGCAGAGTGACTCTCCTCTAGGGACTCAACTACCCCCACGGTAAGGCTTTGCTAAGGGTAAAGGGCAATCCTGGCCTGACTGACCCTTACCCCCAACCAGGATCCTGTAAGTCTACTTGCACAATTCCTTTGGAAACTTTATCAATAAACCTCCAAGATAGTTCCTACAATCATTCCCAAGTATATGGCCCACTGATATACATCTAAAGGGTCTCACCAAAAGGTTTTTTTGTTTGTTTGTTTCTACCAAAAGGTTTTATTACTGGTAATAAATAACCTTTTCCCCAAACAATAGCTAGCCCCTCAAGGTCCTAGAAACCTTGTTTCCAAAATTCCGTAGGGATTTCTGCCATCCCTAACCCCCTCCCAACCTGCAAGTATATAACAGACCACTCCTCACATCCCCCAGGCAGCAGCTCTTTCTGCCCGTGGGTCCTGTGCCCGTGCTCTAATAAGCCACTATTTTGCACCAAAGATGTCTCAAGAATTCTTTCTTGGTCATCGGCTCCGGACCTCAGCCCACCGGACCTCACCTGTGTTCTAGAACTTCATCAACTCCTTACAACCCCACGGCAGCAGCTCTTCCCACCCACGGGTCCTGTCTGTCCTGTGTTGTAATAAACCACCATTTTGCACCAAAGACGTCTGAAGAATTCTCAGTCATCGGCTCTGGCCTTCACCCCACTGAACCTCACCTGAATTCTAAAACTTGATCAGCATGACAGAGATAAAGAGGACCGTGGTGGTCACTTGAATTAGTAGTTCTCAAATTTTTTTCTTTCCAGTTCAAATCATAATAAAATCCAAATATAAAAAAAAGCTAAAAGCAAAGCTGCTCTATTAAAATAGAAGTCCCACGTGCCCTTAAATTTCCCCTTGTCCCTGTTAAAAGCACATCATTAGAGGAGTTTCTAAGAAATCTCAAAGAATCCTTGTGGGTTTGAAAACCCATGATTTGGTGCAAGGTTGCCTTCGAGACATGGGGACAATTCCTGAGGTTGCTGAGAGGAAACGCAAACAGGAAATCATTCTGTTCCTCCGGGCTCTGTTCATCCACCGCCGCAGTGGACTCCAGGAGTGCCCTGCTTGATGAAGTTCTAGCAGATGAGGTTCAGTGGGGTGGGGTCTGGAGCCGATGACCGAGAAAGAATTCTTGAGATGTCTTTGGTTCAAAATGGTGGTTTATTAAAGCACGGGGACAGGACCCGGGGGCAGGAAGAGCTGCTGCCCCAGGTTGTGAGGGGTGGCAGGTTATGTGGGGGGGGGGGGGGGGGGGGTAGGGGGAAGTAAGGAAAAGGGAGGTTTCAATAGAACTTTCATATGCTAAAGAGGACCTACAAGATACCTGATACCAGAGGCCTTGCCATTGCCAAGGTCACTTTGCCCTTTTTAGCAAGCTATTAATAGAGTTGGGAGATTCCCAACTGAATCTGGGGGGGTCACATATGTCCCACCCAGGAGTGGGGGGAGTTGGGAGGTTCCATGGTGTCTGCCTTTTGCTTTGTCCTCAGCCAGCCTTCTGTTCCCTCATCACTACTCCCTGCTGCTTCCACAGCTTTCCCAAAGTCTCTCAGTGTAAGCGTTCCGGCTCTACTGAGATAAGGGAACTCTGGGAGAAAATCAAAGGGAACGACTTTCCCTCTGCACAACTGAGAGTGAACAGAGGGGGAGAAATTGGAGTGGCTTTTTCTCAGTACAGTGGTTCATAACAGGAAGGCTATTCTGGTAAATTCAGCAACCCCTGACAGTGTTGTCTTTAGTACAGGAATACATGAGAAAGTTACTGGTATAACCCACACAAACTTCTTCTTTCTGCGAATTTGTTAGATTGGAGAAAGGACTTATGTCTTGAAACACATGTGCTAATCTGTGTGGGGGGGGTTCTATGTTAAAAACAGTATCTTCTCTGGAATAGTGGTTTTTTAAAAATGTTATTTTGTTGTTTAACATTGAAAATAATTCATGCTTAAAGAACTCTGTAATAGGAAAGTAAAAATGCTTCCTCAAACTCTAGTGCCTATTTTGTGCAGGTAAAAACTGCAGAAGGTCTATTTTTCTGTAAATGTATTAACATACAGAAGCATCCCAGAATACCCCTTCTGCCACAGATATAGGCACATTCAGTTAAGATCCTTAGGCCCTGGAGAAATCAACAAATTCTGAAGTATTTTAAAAGACTGCTATCAGGGCGCCTGGGTGGCTCAGTGGGTTAAGCCGCTGCCTTCGGCTCGGGTCGTGATCTCAGGGTCCTGGGATCGGGTCCCACATCGGGCTCTCTGCTCTGCAGGGAGCCTGCTTCCTCCTCTCCCTCTCTCTGCCTGCCTCTCTGTCTGCTTGTGATCTCTGTCAAATAAATAAATAAAATCTTAAAAAAAAAAAAAGACTGCTATCAGCAATTTAACTGGAAGAGTAAAGAAAGCAAATCCATTAGAGGGCTTTGGAGGTAATTTATTTGACAACTGATTAGCTTATTCTGCATATCAGAATTCAAAGCAAAGAACGTTAACATATTTAACATACCCTAATAGTTTCTTGAAGTTTAGGAAGGGCTCATGAGCAGATCAATCAATCTATAACATACCACAAGTGGGCTATAAAATAATTTTTATGCTAAATTTATGAGTACTCCCTATATAAAGATCATGCTAGCTTCATGGACTGAGAAAGCCCCCAAAAAGTTGAAAAGCGTGCAGGAAAATACAACCTTTGCTGAGGGCAAATATCACCTAATCATAAAGACCCATAACTGATAGACATTGGATATGAGGGAAGAGAACATTAAATCTATTGTTAAACCTTTAGTACATAAGCTCAAGGAAACACTTTGTGTCTTGTTCTGGGAATCACCAAGTTTTCCAGTATCACTGAGGGGAGCAGGTCCTATTCCTAGCTCTGTGTAAACATCAATCACTCTTTCTTCCAATTCTTCCAGGTGCTTTTTTCCTGGCCTTGATTAGTTTCCTCACATGCATGCCTGGTGAGTACTCAGCTGAATATTCAAGGGAACTTTCTAATGATCTCTGAAATTCTCTCTGCAACTCTTTCCTCACAGGATTCCCTACTGTGAACCCCTGCTGCTTTGACCTTCCAGATTCCCAGCTATGCTAATGCAGAGACCTATAGAACTACATGTGGGTCTGTCCTGTGATGCCCCTAACTGAAAAGTCTGAATGCAGTAAGCATGGGTCTTTCTAGGGTTCACGTTCCTTCCCACCCCATTTCTAAGGGATCCTTTTTCTTCATTTTGTGATGCCCAGTGTCTTGAAAACCAATTTTTCATGATCTTATTCATTTTTTAAATAGTTTCACTTGGAAACACAGATCTGGTTCCTGTTATTCCATGCTGGCCAGAAGCTGAATTTCTGTACTGACTCTCTTGCTTCTTACTGATAACTCATTTCTTACTGAAGACATTTTCATTCTGTAAATGTCAGATTGTAAGTAATATTGTGTCATATTCCTGAAAAATAGCTTCATTTTGCTCTCATGTTTGACGTTTTCCCAAAGTAAATATAGAAAACTACATTAAAAAAATTTTTTTTTTACTGTTTGAAAATCAAATTTGTATTTACATGGACTCTTGACCAGGACTATATTGCCCTGTTACATCTAAGTGTCAATCCTTTTGGTTTTAACTATTTATTTCTGGGTGTTTTCTCTGCTTTGTTTGTGATTCTTCAATTATGCATTCAGGTCTTTATTTTAGTTCGTCAAATCCATAAATTTCTAGTCCGTTCTCTACTGCTATAATCTGTCCTATATTCTGTGCTACCATTATCAATGTGTGAGAAACTACCATTGAAGTTTATTTATATAAACTACCATTATAAATGTGTGAGAACCCTCTCTTTTCTTCCTGTTTCTCATATGTTTATCTTTCTGTTCTTATTTGTGTGTATTCCTATGTCTAACAGTTCTTGAATTTTCTTCACTTAACAATTTTTAGGCGATTTATTACATTAAAAATCACTCTATATTTTCATTTCTAGATAGTGATTTTGTTTTCTTATGTAATATTTTAAAGTCCTGTTGTCTTATGGAATTCTGATCTCTTCTCATATGTGGTCCAGGACTGGGGATTCAAGTTTTCAAAGATCTTTTTATTTTTCCCATCCATAGCATAAAGGAGAGAAAAATTCCATTCTGTAGCTTGTCTCCTTCATTTTTAGAGATTATCTGTCACTTCAAATGCCCAGCTATGTGAGTGGTCATCTTTATAGCCAGTTTCAAGCTTGCCTTCAAGTAAGGCCACATCACTATTCACCACAGTCCACGTGGAAACCAAGTCCTCAGGGCCAGGCAAGGATCACCAAAGTCAACTTGATGTCTTTACTCTGAGATTCTTCTTCTTCCTCTTTCTAATTTGAGACAGAGCTTCTTTTTAACCATTTTTCTGAAAAAATATTTTACATATAATGACATTTTTGTCATGGTTTATAATGAAGTGGTTAGGTCAAATTTTAGTTTTCATGAAGTTTTGCCTGCATAGTGATCCACACTAGATCCATTTGTCTGAAAACTTTATGTAGCTTTTGATATACATTATTTAATTTATTCCTCATAATGACCCAATAAACACAGGTGGATAGAGAAAAAAAAATGCTAAGTCTTTGGCATTTTAAAAGACTTGACCAGAATTACATGATTAGTAAATGGTTTGACTATGATTCAAATCCAGGTCATGACATCTCATGGTTATGAACTTAGCCATCCACCTCTGTAACCTATCTTTATTTTTTTTTTAAGATTTTATTTATTGACAGAGATCACAAGTAGGCAGAGCAGCAGGTGGGGGGTAGGGGTGGGGGTGAAGGAGGCTCCCCGCTGAGCAGAGAGCCTAATATGGGGCTTGATCCCAGGACCCTGAGATCATGACCCTAGCCAAAGGCAGAGGCTTAACCCACTGAGCTACCCAGGCGCCCCTATAACCTATCTTTAAAGAGACAAGACAGACATCTTACATATGCATTTTTCTTAAAGGAGAAAGGACCTCAATTATTTGGCCTGTGCCAGACAGTTGAGTATGAGTATATCCTATGTTCTTTGCTATTTAAGTATCTTGTGAATCTGTTCACATTGCTGAAATTGGAGAAAAATGCAAGAAAATAAGGAAAAATAACATTATAATATGAGACACTGGCAGGTGGATCAAGCTTATGTCTCCTCCCTTGCTGAAAATTTGTACTATTTCAAATTCCACAGATGGCTATTGAATACCTTCCTCTCACCAAAATGAGTTTACTTTGTGATGTGCTAAAATCAGACTATTTGAAGTTATGTTTGATCAGTCCTTGATATTGCTTGTGCTTTTTCTATTTATCTTGAATTAAAAAGTTACTTAGTGATGTACTATCCTCTACTCAGTTTGCTCTTTCAGCACTGTTGTCATTTGCATTTAAAAAGGCGAACACTTAAAGCTCAGATGAATTTCTTCTTTCAACAGCAAAAGCATCATTTTCCATGGATGAGGTTAAACAGATACATGTCATTGATATATATATATTTTTAAAGATTTTTTTTTGCATGATTTTTTTTCCAATTTATTTATTTTCAGAAAAACAGTATTCATTATTTTTTCACCACACCCAGTGCTCCATGCAAGCCGTGCCCTCTATAATACCCACCACCTGGTACCCCAACCTCCCACACCCCCGCCACTTCAAACCCCTCAGACTGTTTTTCAGAGTCCATAGTCTCTCATGGTTCACCTCCCCTTCCAATTTACCCAAATTCCCTACTCCTCTCTAACGCCCCTTGTCCTCCATGCTATTGGTTATGCTCCACAAATGAGTGAAACCATATGATAATTGACTCTCTCTGCTTGACTTATTTCACTCAGCATAATCTCTTCCAGTCCCGTCCATGCTGCTACAAAAGTTGGGTATTCATCCTTTCTGATGGAGGCATAATACTCCATAGTGTATATGGACCACATCTTCCTTATCCATTCATCCGTTGAAGGGCATCTTGGTTCTTTCCATAGTTTGGCGACCGTGGCCATTGCTGCTATAAACATTGGGGTACAGATGGCCCTTCTTTTCACGACATCTGTATCTTTGGGGTAAATACCCAGCAGTGCAATTGCAGGGTCATAGGGAAGCTCTATTTTTAATTTCTTGAGGAATCTCCACACTGGTCTCCAAAGAGGCTGCACCAACTTGCATTCCCACCAACAGTGTAAGAGGGTTCCCCTTTCTCCACATCCTCTCCAACACATGTTGTTTCCTGTTTTGTTAATTTTGGCCATTCTAACTGGTGTAAGGTGATATCTCAATGTGGTTTTAATTTGAATCTCCCTGAGGGCTAATGATGATGAGCATTTTTTCATGTGTCTGATAGCCATTTGTATTTCTTGATTGGAGAAGTGTCTGTTCATATCTTCTGCCCATTTTTTGACGTGTTTGCCTGTTTCGTGTGGGTTGAGTTTGAGGAGTTCATTATAGATCCTGGATATCAACCTTTTGTCTGTACTGTCATTTGCAAATATCTTCTCCCATTCCGTGGGTTGCCTCTTTGTTTTTTTGACTGTTTCCTTTGCTGTGTAGAAGCTTCTGATTTTGATGAAGTCCCAGAAGTTTATTTTTGCTTTTGTTTCCTTTGCCTTTGGAGACGTATCTTGAAAGAAGTTGCTGTGGCTGATATCAAAGAGATTTCTGCCTATGTTCTCCTCTAAGATTCTGATGGATTCCTGTCTCACGTTGAGGTCTTTTATCCATTTTGAGTTGATCTTTGTGTATGGTGTAAGAGAATGGTCAAGTTTCATTCTTCTACATATAGCTATCCAGTTTTCCCAGCACCATTTATTGAAGAGACTGTCTTTTTTCCACTGTATATTTTTTCCTGTTTTGTCAGAGATTAATTGACCATAGAGTTGAGGGTCCATATCAGGGCTCTCTACTCTGTTCCACTGGTCTATGTGTCTGTTTTTATGCCAGTACCATGCTGTCTTGGTGATCACAGCTTTGTAATAAAGCTTGAAATCAGGTAAGGTGATGCCGCCAGCTTTATTTTTGTTTTTCAACATTTCCTTAGCGATTCGGGGTCTCTTCTGATTCCATACAAATTTTAGGATTATTTGCTCCAGCTCTTTGAAGAATGCCGGTGGAATTTTGATCGGAATGGCATTAAAAGTATAGATTGCTCTAGGAAGTATAGACATTTTAACAATGTTTATTCTTCCGATCCAAGAGCATGGAATGGTCTTCCATCTATTTGTGTCTTCTTCAATTTCTTTCACGAGTGTTCTGTAGTTCCTCAAGTACAGATCCTTTACCTCTTTAGTTAGGTTTATTCCCAGGTATCTTATGGTTCTTGGTGCTATAGTAAATGGAATCGATTCTCTAATTTCCCTTTCTGTATTTTCATTGTTAGTGTATAAGAAAGCCACTGATTTCTGCACATTGACTTTGTATCCTGCCATGTTGCTGAATTTCTGTATGAGTTCTAGTAGTTTGGGGGTGGAGTCTTTTGGGTTTTCCATATAAAGAATCATGTCATCTGCAAAGAGAGAGAGTTTGACTTTACCAATTTGGATACCTTTTATTTCTCTCTGTTTTCTGATTGCTGTTGCTAGGACTTCTAATACTATGTTGAACAAGAGGGGTGAAAGTGGGCATCCTTGTCTTGTTCCTGATCTCAATGGGAAGGCTGCAAGCTTTTTCCCATTGAGGATGATATTTGCTGTGGGTCTTTCATAGATAGATTTGATGAGGTCCAGGAATGTTCCCTCTATCCCTATACTTTGAAGCGTTTTAATCAGGAACGGATGCTGGATTTTGTCAAATGCTTTTTCTGCATCAATTGAGAGGACCATGTGGTTCTTCTCTCTTCTCATATTAATTTGTTGTATCACATTGATTGATTTGCGAATGTTGAACCATCCTTGTAGCCCAGGGATGAATCCCACCTGATCATGGTGGATAATCTTTTTAATGTGCTGTTGGATCCTGTTGGCTAGGATCTTGTTGAGAATCTTAGCATCCATATTCATCAGTAATATTGGTCTGAAATTCTCCTTTTTGGTAGGGTCCTTGCCTGGTTTGGGAATCAGGGTAATGCTGGCTTCATAGAAAGAGTCTGGAAGTTTTCCTTCTGCTTCAATTTTTTGAAACAGCTTCAGGAGAATAGGTGTTATTTCTTCTTGGAAGGTTTGGTAGAATTCCCCAGGGAATCCGTCAGGTCCTGGGCTCTTGTTTTTTGGGAGGTTTTTGATCACTGCTTCAATCTCGTTATTAGATATCGGTCTATTCAGGTTGTCGATTTCTTCCTGGTTCAATTTTGGTAGTTTATATTTTTCCAGGAATGCATCCATTTCATCTAGGTTGCTAAGCTTATTGGCATGTAACTGTTCGTAATAACTTTTGATGATTGATTCTACTTCCTTGGCGTTAGTTGTGATCTCTCCCTTTTCATTCATAATTTTATGAATTTGGGATTTCTTTCTTTTCTTTCGGATTAGTATAGCCAGTGGCTTATCGATCTTATTGATTCTTTCAAAAAACCAGCTTCTAGTTTCATTGATACGTTCTACTGTATCTCTGGTTTCTCCCTCATTGATCTCAGCTCTAATCTTGATGATTTCCCTTCTTATGTGTGGAGTTGGTTTGATTTGTCGTTGATCCTCCAGTTCTTTAAGGTGTAGAGACAGCTGGTGTGTTCTGGATTTTTCAATTCTTTTGAGCGAGGCTTGGATGGCTATATATTTTCCCCTTAGGACCGCCTTTGCTGTATCCCATAGGTTTTGGACCGAAGTGTCTTCATTCTCATTGGTTTCCATGAATTGTTTCAGTTCTTCTTTGATCTCCTGGTTGATCCAAGCATTCTTAAGCAAGGTGGTCTTTAGCTTCCAGGTGTTTGAGTTCCTTCGGAACTTTTCCTTGTGATTGAGCTCCAGTTTCAAAGCATTGTGATCTGAGAATATGCAGGGAATCATCTCAGTCTTTTGGTATCGGCTGAGTCCTGATTTGTGACCCAGTATGTGGTCTATTCTGGAGAAGGTTCCGTGTGCACTTGAGAACAATGAGTATTCTGTTGTTTTTGGGTGGAACGTTCTGTATATATCTATGAGGTCCATCTGGTCCAATGTGTCATTCAATGCTCTTGTTTCTTTATTGATTTTCTGCTTCGATGATCTGTCTATTTCTGAAAGAGGCGTGTTAAGATCTCCTACGATTAGTGTATTCAAATCAATATGACTCTTTATCTTGATTAACAGTTTTCTTAAGTAATTGGCTGCTCCCATATTGGGAGCATAGATATTTACAATTGTTAGATCATCTTGGTGGATAGTCCCTTTAAGGATTATGTAGTGTCCTTCTGTATCTCTGACTACAGTCTTTAGTTTGAAGTCTAATTTATCTGATATGAGAATCGCTACCCCAGCCTTCTTTTGAGTCCCATTGGCATGAAAGATGCTTCTCCACCCCTTCACTTTCAGTCTGCATGTATCTTTAGGTTCAAAATGGGTCTCTTGTAGACAGCATATGGATGGGTCCTGTCGTTTTATCCAATCTGCAACCCTGTGCCGTTTTATGGGTGCATTTAGGCCATTCACATTGAGAGTGATTATTGATAGATATGTTTTTATTGACATCGAGTTACCTTTGAAGTCTTTCTTTCTGTAGACTGTCTCTATATTTCTGTTCAATGCTATTCTTGGGATTTTTCCTCTTTTATAGAACCTCCCTTAATATTTCCTGCAGTATTGGCTTGGTGGTTGCATAGTCTTTTTTTTTTTATTAATTTATTTATTTTCAGAAAAACAGTATTCATTATTTTTTCACCACACCCAGTGCTCCATTCAAGACGTGCCCTCTATAATACCCACCACCTGGTACCCCAACCTCCCACACCCCCGCCACTTCAAACCCCTCAGATTGTATTTCAGAGTCCATAGTCTCTCGTGGTTCACCTCCCCTTCCAATTTACCCAAATTCCCTACTCCTCTCTAACGCCCCTTGTCCTCCATGCTATTTGTTATGCTCCACAAATAAGTGAAACCATATGATAATTGACTCTCTCTGCTTGACTTATTTCACTCAGCATAATCTCTTCCAGTCCCGTCCATGTTGCTACAAAAGTTGGATATTCGTCCTTTCTGATGGAGGCATAATACTCCATAGTGTATATGGACCACATCTTCCTTATCCATTCATCCGTTGAAGGGCATCTTGGTTCTTTCCAGTTTGTCGACCGTGGCCATTGCTGCTATAAACATTGGGGTACAGATGGCTCTTCTTTTCACGACATCTGTGTCTTTGGTTGCATAGTCTTTTAAGCCTTGCCAGTCTTGGAAACTCTTTATCTCTCCATCCATTTTGAATGTCAGTCTTGCTGGATAAAGTATTCTTGGCTGCATGTTCTTCTCATTTAGTGCGCTGAATATATCTTGCCAGCCTCTTCTGGCTTGCCAGGTGTCTGTGGACAGGTCTGACGTTATTCTGATGGGCTTCCCTCTGTAAGTAAGGAGCCTCTTTGCCCTGGCGGCTTTCAAGAGATTATACCTACAATTATAATTTCTCAATTTGACTATCAGGTGTCGTGATGTTTTTTTGGAGTGTATAATCTTGGGTGGAGACCGTTCAGCCTCTAGTACATGAACGCTGGTTTCATTCGCGAGATTCGGAAAATTTTCATGAAGGACTTGTTCCACGATATCTTCTAGACTTCTTTCTTTCTCCTCCCCTTCAGGAATTCCAATAATTCTGACGTTGGAACGCTTCATGGCATCATTTAGTTCCCTGATTCTGCTTTCGTGGGATCTAAGCTGTTTGTTCCAGGCTTCCTCCTGATCCTTTCTCTCTATCTGTTTGTCTTCCAGATCACTAATTCTATCTTCTGTCTCAGTTACCCTAGCTTTGAGAGAGTTTAGATTAGATTGGAACTCATTGAGAGCATTGTGGACCTCCTCCCTGGTAGCTTTAAGCTCCGCCCTAACATTGTGAACATCCTGTCTGGTCGCTTTCAGTTCGGCCCTAATCAATTCTGTTTGGTCATCCATGGCTTTCTCCAACCTAGCTATTGCCTGGATAATTGTTAGCCTGAATTCTCTTTCCGACATATTGTCTATGTTGATAGCTGTTAGCTCTGTTGCAGAAGGTCCATCCTCTGTATTTTTCTTCTGTTGGGCATTCCTCCTCCTAGTCATTTTGGTGGGAGAAGACTGAACAGATGTAGCTGGATGTATCAACTCTGGTGCCGTCAAGGTGCACGCTGGAACACTTCCTGATCTCCGTGTCAGAGAGAAGCCTCAGTCTGGGTGCAGAAGCTGAATAAATTCCCCCTTGGACGCTGGCAGTGCAGGTTCCAAGTTAAAGACCCTGGGGGCGCAGGATCTTTTTTGCTTGTCCCCAAAGCCAAGGCAGTGGTGGCTGTCTGGGAGCTCCTGACCGCCAGAGAGGTTCCAAGCAGCAATCGCACACTGAGCTTTTGCCGCCGGCCCGGGCTGGGAGTGCCCCGCTTGCGCGCACCTCTTTTCAGAGGCGTCTGTGGGTCGGGCGCGCGTCTGGGGCACTGAGAACCGGGCGCTGGTCTGTAAGCCGCAGGCTGGGCTTTTGCGCGCCTCTGTCAGGGGAAGAGTTTCGCGCGCGTGTGCGGCTTAGACTTTGAAACAATGGCGCAGGTCAAGAAGCGCCCCCGGGCCTTAGTAACCCAGGAGAGCTCGATGGACGTGCGCGCTCATCTCAAGCTTTGTGGTAGGGCTAGCGCGCGTTCTGCAGACCGGCGCAGCTCCCATCCCCTCACAGGAGCCGGAACCCCTGCGCTCTGGGGCGCGCTGGTGGCTTAGGGACCAGGAGCTGGTTTCTCTGCCGCACTCTCTCTGCCTCCGCGCTGGGGAGGCCGTCTGGGACCGGGGACTTAAGCCCCTGTCCCTAGCCGCCCGGATTCCCACAATTTCCCCCCACAATCCTTTGCTCTTTTGGAGTGCTTTCAACCAGTCTCCAAGTTACTGCTGGTCCCCAGACGCAGGGCACTCTCGCTCGTATTGGGGTATTACTTTCCCACCGGTCGCCTCTGGTGGCTCCCTCCCCCTTCTTTATCTTCTGATATCAGTCCGCAGTTCCCATTCCGCTTTACCTGCTCACTGGCGTCTTCTGCCCCTGTAGAGATCCAGACGTGTATAATTCTGATCTCAGGCTGATTTCATGGGTGATCGGAGTTCTTTGGTAGGTAATCAGCTCACTTTGGGGTGCCAGCTGAAAAGACGCCTCTTCCTAGTACCCCGCCATCTTGTCCCCCCATTTTTAAAGATTTTATTTATTTGACAGACAGAGATCACAAACAGGCAGAGAGGCAGGCAGAGAAAGCGGGGTGGGAGAGGGAAGCCGACTCCCCATGGAGCGGAGAGCCCCATGTGGGGCTCGATCCCAGGACCCTGAGATCATGACCTGAGCTAAAGGCAGAGGCTTAACCCACTGAGCCACCCAGGCTCCCCCATGTCATTGATATATTATCATCATCATCATTACATCCCTATACCAAAAAGCAAAGTTCAAATTATTTTCTTTAAATGTTGATATGGTCTCTATGATGTCTTTCTTCTCTCCTGCAGAATTTTCCAATGAGTTTCTCAAAATCACATAAATTTTAGAAACTCCCAGTGAATTATACAGACATAAGCATTTGTCTCTGGTACACACAGATTACTGCTCTTCTGAAGTTCTAAGTCAGACTGAATCTTACTCTTTTTCATCCAGTCCCAATTAATTTGAAAATAACACTATTTTATAAACACAAAGTCCTACTAAGATAGAAGTTTCTATCCTTCAAATTTGTCCTAAGTATTTTCCAATTCTCTTAAAATTGTGAGACTATGCGTACACTATCCACATGATTATTAGTACGGATAATTATATCAGTGATAGAAAAACACTGAAGGACACAGGATAGGACTTTTTCAATGTGACAAAAGTTATGTAAGCTTATAGGGATGACTGAACAAAAGAGGAATTTGTCCAGAGGTCAAGGGCTAGACCCCCAAAATAACTCATTTCAGGCACATGAGGTGTAAGTGGTTTCTGAGATATAAGGGATTCATTCCACTTATGCACAGCAAGAAAGTGGACAGATGTGGTAAAAGCTTGCCTTTCCTGTTTTGTACTCTTGTGTTCTGCCACCCATCCCCAAAATCCCTGACTCTGCCTCAGCTGCTTTGGAGAGTTGAATATCTTTCTGTCTATTGCACTAGGTTTGAAGCACAAACCAACTATTATGAACTCTCTTTGAGAGTCAATAAAGTTAAAGTTTGTCACCCCAAAACAAAGGTCAGTGGGTCCTAGCTTTAAACCTTTGTGAGATCCATTCCTGTATGGTCATACAAAATTCCAAATCTTTAATCAATTCCAGTGGCAAGCTTGACCTCCATGCTAATTACCAACATCATCTCGACAACTTTTTCAGAAATTAGTCTCAATCTTATTTAGTCTAATCAATTATAATAATAGTATAATTCTTGCTAGTTTATTTGTAGACAGGTACCATAGGTCAATATGAGAAATTAAGCCAACTTCTTTAAAGATATGCATAAGGCACTAAATTAACTGATGCTGAATTGACCCATTTTAATGTATTTAATTTGAAATAAGTCACTCTATTAATTCAGGAACTTTTTACTGGTTACTTGCACCTAAGTGTAACTTAATTGATGTATTTTCTCAATCTTGGCCATGAGTTATCCTATTCTTGAATACATTTTTGTGGTATTCTTACCATTTCTTGGTTATACACTTTTTTTTCTTAGTTATACATTTTTAGAGGTAGACTTTGTATGTATGAGTGGTTAGGTCAGAGTCAAATGTTAAAGCTTCAGTCTCTACTAAGCAAGTGCCCTCCAGGAAGGTTGTATAATTTATGCACCAACAGCATTACATCATTACCAACAGTGGGATGAAGAGGAGGTAGAGAGGAGGTGGAGAGGAAGGGCAAAGACTACTACTGCTACTACTTTTAAATTTTGGTCATGGGTAAGGTTCTATGTCCCCTGAAAAAAAGGTTTTGCCTCTAAAATTCAACAATTCAAAGACCTACATAGATTTCTTTTCTTGAATGCACTAGATCATGTTTTTAAACACGACTGACAAAGTTATTTAAAAAAATTCAAATCAAATATAAAGTTGAAGAGTTAACTAAATTATTTCAGAATATAGACATACGAGAGAGTGACAACAAAAAGAAAAAGGCTCAATGGAGAATCTAATGCTTTCTAGAGAGACTTAGACACAGACACATCATCATGAAATTTCAGAAGGATTGAAATAAAACAAAGAATGTAGAAGTGGAGAAAATAAAAGATATTTCAATATAATATAAATAATATTCAGAAAGTACTATCAAGTGCCTAGAAACCAGTAAGAAAAGGTTCAACATGTACTTTCATCAGCTACCAAATTGTTAACCATACAGGTATAAGATAAAAACATTTTCAAACAGAAAAACTCGGAAAATTTACCTCTTTTACACTCCTTTCTTAAGGAGGTTGCTTCAAGTTGTGCTCTGGCAAATTCAAAAGTAAGCCAAGAAGAAAAAAATAAACAGGAAATCCAATCTAAGAAATTAAAGAAAAGACACTCCAGTTGAAAGATCAAGAATTAAAAGTATAAAGGTATTATTTTTAGACATGATGGCTGTCAAGAAAAGTCAAAGTACTCTGAGAGAGTTACAAGTTGAGTTTGTAGATAGTATCTCTGTTTACTAGGTACATTATTTTGTACAGATTATAGAATAAATTTTAGAAATAAAAACTCTTATTACTGTAAGGACCTATTTAGCCAGAGGTTTCCATCCAGGTTAAACAAAAACCTTGTTTAACCTTAAACTGTCCCTACTCCCCTTCCCCCAGGGGACTTACTTAAAAACAAGTCCTGGAAACCAGCCCCAGGTAACAAAGCCCAGATACAAGGGTGGGTCAGGCCAGGTGGAGATATCCAATTGGAATGCATACTGTCTCCCTAGCTACTAAGGAGTATGGGCCTCGCTCTTTGGGAGCCTTTTGGGCACCAATTCTAACTAAGGTGATAGACTAGGTCAAATGTCTACTATAGGGTAAACTGTAATTCAAATGGTCACTTCTGCGTGACCTAACATGACTGTGGAGTTTCCTCTGTGTGTTACAATCTCATTGGCCACCTGTGCATGGCCAGGCCCAACCACATGGCCTTTGCCCTTAAAAGCTAGTCTGTGAAACAGAGAAAGGTTGCCCTCTCTTATAAGAGGTACGGCCCTGAATGTTTGGTCTGATTCTTGATGCTTGCACGAAATAAAGTTTTGTTTGACCTTCGCTTTATATCAGTCTCGCTCCTTTAATCACGGACCCATTATCAGGGAACCTATCGATTACAATTGATATTTATTAATAAAAATGTGTTAATAGAAGAAAACCAGGTCACCGAAAATGTCTGTATCCTAAATCATATGCAGATGCATGTGTGCACATACCCAACACTTAGTACTCTGGAATCCTCCCCTCCACCTCACCCCCATTTCCACTTCCCTCTGGGAACCACGAGTCTCTTCTACTTAAAGAGTCTTTTTTGTGTATTTTTCTTTGTTTGCTTCTTTAATTCTACACATGAATAAAATCATATAATTGTCTTTCTCTAACTTATTTCACCGAGCCTTATTCCCTCTGGGTCCATCCATGTTTTTGCAAACAGGAAGATCTCCTTTTTTATGGCTAATGAATATGACATTGTACATGTATGTCCTTATCTTATTGGGGGGGGGCTGTTGTTGAAATAGATAAAAGAGAGGAAGAGTTCACCGATCTTCATGAGCTCTAAGTAATGTACAGAACTGATGAACCATTATATTGTACCCCTGAAACCAATTTAAGACTATGTATTAATTATACGTCAAATAATTCATGAAAATACATGATTTCAGACAAGTAGTACCTTGCCAGGAATGGACAGCAATCCCCGTGCCAACGGATCTAGGATTACTCCAAACTTTGCTATCCCAGAGGGGCAACTCTTAGAGACCCTTTGCCCTTCTTTGCTTCTGCTTTATGGGTCCTTTCTGTTCTTATATAAATCCTTCCCAGTGTTTCTCAATAAGGGGTATTACTAAAAGTAGGAGGAGCTGTTTCCAGGAAAAATACAGATGCTAATCTTCCTGTTCTACCAGTCCTGCCAAACATAGCCTTGGGGCCAAAACATCCATCTCTTAGATCACAGGGCAGTGTAAGGGCCTACTTAGCCAGAGTGAGCCATTTTGTTGTTTATGCAGTAAGCTTAGATTGACCTTGCCACCCCCAGAGGAACTTACTTAGAAACAAGTCTCAGAAACCAGTAAAATATGACTGACCAGCCCCTGATAACAGAGCCCATATAGCAGGACGTGTCAGTCAGGGGGAGGTAACAGAGCCCAGAATACAAGGATGAGTCAAGCTAGGTGGAAACATCCCTGAAACAGCAAAGCACCTCCCTAACCACCCAAGAATGTGGGCCCTGCCTTTTGGGCATCAATTCTGACCGGAGTGATAGGCTAGTTCAAATAGTTACTGTTGGGTGAATTGTAATTCAATTGGCCACCTGTGTGTGGCCAGGCTCAACCACAATGCCTTTACTCTATAAAAGTTAGTCTGTTAGGCTGGGAGGGATCGCCTCTTTGTAAGAGACGGCCCTGGTCTGTCAACTTTGCTTGGTGCAAAATAAAGCTTTGCTTGACCTTCGCTTTGTATCAGTCTTGCTCCTTTGACCATGGACCCAACAGGCATCTGTTTGTACTTACAAAGCTTTGGGGAAGGCCCCTCCCCAAGGCTATCCAAAAGCAGAGTGGGGAGCTGGCCAGCCTTTCCAAAGGCCTCCGCCCTCCTCCCAAACCTTCCATCGTCCCCAGTGTTGCATTTTAACAAGCCTGGTATTGCTGATTTTCTGCTCCCCATTATCCCCAACAGTACCAGGCACTGCCCTATGGTGGATCCTTACTGTGGTGCCAAGAAAGGTAAGAATTTGTTTTCATAAGATTCAGATCACCACTCTCTACTTCTCTGTCAACTTTGCTCCACTCTTGTTGATTTGTCTTTTTATTCACCTTTCAGATAGCAGGCAAAAATATCAGAAATGCCCTTATAATGAAGCAGAGACGGTGTCTACATTGGTATTGTGATCTAAACTATGGCACAAAGTCTAAATGCTTTGAAATTATCTGATTGTAACTAGTCCTATCCAGGATCACATTTTAAGAAAAAAAAAAAAAAAAAGGTATTAAAGTGAACACGCATTTTAGGAAGGAACGCAGTTACCTTAGGCATTTCACATCCTCCCAAAGGTGAACAAGTGCTTTCCTAGGTTAGATTAAGTGAACAGTCTAATTTGATCTGGGATAAATAATAGGGGGGCAATCACTAGTTTTCCTGCTGCTCATAAAGGAAGTTGTGGAGAGTGTCCCATCAGGCCGGTGGTACTGGGGCACAGGTAGGACAGGGGTATACAGGATTCATAAATGTCCATCTTAAAAAAACAAAACCCTATGACAAGAGGAAAGGGATCTGAACAGTAGTAGTGATTAATTTCAAGCTTGCCCGGGCCTAGCATTTGCCCAGGGACCTGAAGAGGACAATTTTAAAAGATCCATGAAAGGAATAGCAACAACTGGAATTCTCTAGAAACACTTGGAGAAAAGTAATTCAGAGTTTAGTTTTTGGGAGTGATGCATTGGTTTGAGTTAAAAAACAGGAATCTCAGTTAATTGGTACAGTGTTTCTATGAAAGGGGCATAAATAAAAGTAAATAAAACATGAAGTTACAGGCCCTTCCTGAATGTGACTATACAGCTTAAAGTTTCACGTTGCTTGGATTAAATAAACTCCACTGGAGATTGCAAGGGCCTATTCAGCCAGAGTGGCCCCACCTCGGTTGAACAGCCATTTTGTTGTTTATGCAGTAAAACTTAAATTGACCCTGCCCCCCCTCCCCGAACTTACTTAAAAACAAGTTCCAGAAACCAGTCACAGGTAACAAAGCTCAAATACAAGGGTGAGTCAGGTCAGGTGGAGATAACAGCTCGAGTGCAGGGATGAGTCGGGTCAGGTGGACACATCCAATCAGTGGGGTACGCATACTGTCTCCCTAGCTACCAAGGAGTGTGGGCCCCGCCTTTTGGGTACCAATTCTGACTAAGGTGATAGGATAGTTCAAATATCTACTAGGGCAAATTGTAATTCAATTGGCCACCCGTGTGTGACCTGTGCAGCTTTCTCTGTGTTGCAATCTCATTGGTCAACTGTGCATGGCCAGGCCCAACCACATGGCCTTGGCCCTTAGAAGCTAGTCTGTAAAGAATAGAGAGGTCGCCCTCTCTGTAAGGGGTGGCCCCGACTGGTCTGTTTGATGGTCGGTTTGATTCTTGATGCTTGGTGCGAAATAAAGCTTTGCTTTACCTTTGCATTGTATCAGTCTCACTCCTTTGACCATGGACCCATTATTGGGGAGACCCAACAATATCAGCTTGCAGGGGATTAGGTGCTAAAAATGGGGCGAGTTGGGGAGCTCTTTATCACTGAACCAGAAAATGAAACTAGATGGCAATGTTAAGAAAAAATAAAAAAACTTGTTAGTGGGAGAAAAACACTCAATGCCATTATGCTTATGAAAAGAAAATTCTCAACAGGGGTGCCTGGGTGGCTCAGTGGATTAAAGCCTCTGCCTTCATCTTGGGTGGTGATCCCAGGGTCCTGGATCCCGGGCTCCTGGGATCAAGTCCTGCAATGGACTCCATGCTTGGTGGGGAGCCACCCACTCTCCATCTCTGCCTGCTAGTGGTCTCTGTCAAATAAATAATCTTAAAAAAAAAAGAACATTCTCAACAAACATTTCCTACCCCCAAAACCCCTAATATTTAATCAGAGTAAGCTGCTTTAGCATTTTGCAAAAGTTCCCTGTGGGATCTTCTATTTGCATGCTTCCGTACCAAGTGTTACATATGCCTCCATTCTTGCCAAAGGTATTACTTTGTCCTTCTATTTAGTCATAATTGATGAGGGAACAAAAGGCTGGCTGAGGACAAAGCTAAAGCTGACATCCTGCAACTTTCCCTCACCCCACTCCCGGATGGGACATAGGTGACATTCTTTAAGAACCTCCCAACTATCTTAATGTTAATGGCTTGCTAAAAGTGAAAAACAACCTTAACAGCCAGCATTGCCTCTGGTGCCAGCCCCCTCCCATATCTGGTACCTTGTAGATCCTCTTCAGCATATTAAAGTTCTATTGAAACCTCCCTTTTCCTTACTTCCCCCGCCCCCATGGTACATAAGCTGCCACCCCTCACATCTCAGGGCAGCAGCTCTTCCTGCCCATGGGTCCTGTCCCCATGCTTTAATAAGCCACCATTTTGCATGAAAGATGTGTCAAGAATTCTTTCTCGGTCATCAGCTCTGGACCTCACCCCATGGAACCTCACCTCTGTTCTAGAACTTCATCATTTGGTGCCCAAAATGTGGGGCTGTGAGTCTTTACATTTGGACTCTGAGCTTTGGTGCAAAATTGGTGAGTACTTTCTCTCTTCTTCCTTGAGTCTCATTTCAGGGGCTTTTCAAGGAGTGTGGTTTTACTGGAACACTTGCATGTCAATTGCTCAAGCTGTAATTCTCTAGCCCGTGGCTGTTCTACTGTTCTACGGGGAGGAGAACGTCTGCCTTTTGGCTGGAAGTTAGTACCCTGGCCGGAATGATAATAAGACCCAGAAACTTGATGCCCTTTCTTCATTCCTGCTCTTATATAAAGTTGTCTCTCTTGGGCACGGGACAGCCACCTAAGTCACCAGGATGGCTGCCAATCTTAAGACTCCCATGTAAGGTTTCTTCCTGATTGATCTAATGTGATCCCCACCATATCCCTGAGCTAGCCACTTCTGGCTGTGGGACCTCCATTGGGAGCCCACCAAAACCGTACCTGATTGAATTAAAATGCAACTGGGGACCATTTCCTAGGGAAGTTGGTTGTAAGGACTACATGTGTTGCAATGTCTTACAGACCATGATGGATTTCAGCCTTTACTGTTTGTCAGTGTCTTCTACAAACTACTTAAAGCTATGAAATTGGGTAATTTTCCCTTGCCAAAATTTTCTAGTATTTCCATGGATTAAAATGGCAAAACAGAGGCGCCTGAGTGGCTCAGTGGGTTAAAGCCTCTGCCCTTGGCTCAGGTCATGATCTCAGGGTCCTGAGATCGAACCCCACATTGGGTTCTCTGCTCTGTGGGGAGCCTGCTTCTCCCCCCACCTGCCTCTCTGCCTACTTATGATCTCTGTCAAATAAATAAAATCTTTAAAAAAATGACAAAACAATATGCAGTCTTAAGGACAGACATTGGCATGGCACAGCACAGTATTTTGGTTCATTCACCAGGCACCCATCAGCAGCCTAGGATGCCATGGGGAAGGGAAGGGGAGCTGGCATCCCTCAGGGCCTTTTATGGCAAAAATGCCTTCTGGGGAAGGCAGGATTGTGATCAATAGCAATGTCCTGAGGGACACCTCTGGTTGCTTTTGACACATGGGAACCTCTGACATATCCTGTGTGGGACACCACCCAGGAGTCGGGGGGGATTTGGTAATGGACCTTCTTTACTTTTCTGGGAGCATGGCCTCAGTAGGCTTTTTCAGTTCCCAAGGACTCTACCTTGGGATGCCTTTTAACCTACTGGAAATAATTTGGATTGCAAAACTTAGGAAAGGACTGAGCTCCTGTAACACTGCATGCATGGCCTCAGTGGGATCTATCAGTTAGATGATCTCTACAGGAAAGAGGACAAATTCACCTAGGATACCTTCATTGCTCATACCTAGGACTTCTTTGCTCTATACCAGGACCCCGAACTAAGGGCCTTTTGTAGAATGTGTTTGCCTGAATGAGTGAGTAAACTCCCTCCTGACATATTGGATGATAATTAGTAAATAAGCCTTCTAGTAAACCCTGGTTGCTGGGTCACCTCTAGCAAAGGGGACTCTGACTTTATCTCTCTGTTTCTCCTAATAGATGTGGGGTCTTCTCCTTTACTCATTTCCCATGTTAATGGCTATAACTGGAGCCAACTGGGGTTAGTATAACTTGAGACGGAGACTTTAAGGAATATTCCCAAGCAGCTGCTAAAACTCCCTTTGTTTCAGGGAAATTCCCTGTCTTCTCTGGCCAACCTGTAGACTGCTTAAAGTCGGGAAAACATGGCATCTGCTCCTCTGTTGGAGCTGATGAGCTCTAAAACCAGGAATCCTTTCTCTGCCTTCTGGCAGCACTTTGTTCTTCTGTCTCCCTCTTCTCCTGTTTCTGCACCATGGGTGTGGCCTGCATGACTGGCCTCTAGACCATGCACCAAGGCTCTTATTAATCTCTTCATGTCGAGGAGCAAAAAGAACACCTCCTGGACCCAACAGATTTCCCCACCTGTGTCTCAGGTAAACACTGAAAATGGGGTGGGTCCGGGTAGAACATAAATCAGTATTTAAACAAAGTTAGGTTTGTTGGTTTAATTAAGACAGACATGTCTTTGAAGTCACCACAGTAAATGTGAAACTTATTCTATCAAGGTTACTGAAGGTCAAATAACCTCGTGTTACCTCTGTTGTAATTTGTTAGCAAAAAGATGACTAAACTGATGGTTCATTGTCTCAAAGTTTTCTTGGGTAATTGTTGTGATAGCTTTCAGTCTTTGGTAACCTGAAAGTTTTGATTGGATGACTAATGGAATTAAATTTGTTGGACATCTAGGTCTTTCAAACAGGATAAAATGCTAAGTCATTAATTACTGTATGTAGGTTTGTGCTTTTGACTTCTTAAAGAAAATAAGAATATTTAAATCTGTTGTAAACATGTTTTGTGCTTAACTGATTCATAAATTTGCCATCTAAAGAATTCTGTTGTAACAGTTCGCAATTAATAACTAACTAGAGACTAAGGTGTTTCTAAGAGTATAAAATTCTGCTAAATGTAACTAAGACTGATAGAAATAAGGGAAACAAACTCTGTATGTGGAAAGTAGGTACAGAAGAAAGATAAGAAATGGAAATGCATTTTGCTGAAGGTTTAAAAAGGGGGGGGTAATTTTGTCCTAAATGAGATGTTTGTTTGGAAGAAAATGGCTTGGGACAAAACCTGAATGCAAAGGAAAGTTGTAGAAGGTTTGTGTAGGGAAAACTTTGGAATGCAATTTTAGGTGTGGTCAGGATGGACTAAGATCGAAATGAATGGGTTTTAAAGATACATTGGTGTAAGACTGAAATTCTTTCTGTTCAAAAAGACAAAGTTTTCCTAAATTAATCTGCTGTTAAGTAGATAATGTAAACAGTTGTATCCTCTTTGCCTGCCCAGAAAAACCAGTTTCTATGTTTTGTTTTATCAGATCTTTAACATCCCTAATCCTATTTAGGCATGTGCTTTAAAAGGTTTTAACATAGGGGCGCCTGGGTGGCTCAGTGGGTTAAAGCCTCTGCCTTCAGCTCAGGTCATGCTCTCAGGGTCCTGGGATAGAGCCCCGTGTTGGGCTCTCTGCTCAGTGGGGAGCCTGCTTCCTGTCCTCTCTCTCTGCCTACTTGTGATCTCTGTCAAATAAATAAATAAAATCTTTAAAAAAAACAGATGTCTGTGACTTACAGAAATGTAAAAATATTTATTTGTAAACAAATCATTCAACTTTTAAATTTGTAAACAAATCATTCAACTTTTCTCTCTATCTGAACCCTCCAAAACTCAAAAGGTCTCAGTAAATATTCTTTCTTCCATGGCAATCAGTCATTTGCTTAAGTTCAATAAGAATCTGTTCTCCTTTTGTGCATCTGGGTGGCTCAGTGGGTTAAAGCCTCTGCCTTTGGCTCAGATCATGATTCCAGGATCCTGGGATAGAGCCCCGCATCAGGCTCTCTGCTCAGTGGGGAGCCTGCTTCCTTTCCTCTCTCTCTCTGTCTGCCTCTCTGCTTACTTGTGATCTCTGTTAAAAAAGAATCTGTTCTCCCTTTAACAGGACACCATTGGAAACATTGGTTATTTTACTAAGGCTTTGACTGGAATGTCATATTTGAGAAAGACATGCATAGATTCAAGTCTATAGACTTGACATAGACTCAGACAGCTTTAAGGAACTAAGGTTGGCCTTACGAAACCTGGAACCATAAAGTCCCTTGGAACTGTGGGCCTGATATCTTATTTACAGCGTTCCCACAAGCCTCACTAGGTGAGTAAAGAATGTCACTTCCTGGCTGGTTCAGAAACCTCAGGATACTTTGGCGATCTCAGGAAGAGGAATTCACCCAAATCAACAGGTATTATAGGCATGTCTGATGCAAGTACGTGACCTTGGCTTCTGGTCTGCAGCGGCTACTAGAAGTTCAACTTAGAGATTCCTTATAAGAAGTTCCAGCAAAGCAGATTCTAAAAGACCTATATGATCACTCACTGTTCTTGCCGAGCTTATGTAAATAATTAGGCCTGTTTTTAAAACTGGACTGGTTTTTCAAATAAATTAGTCCTGATTTGGCTATCTTTGGAAATGAGGGTTATTTTATTTTAAAGATTTTATTTATTTATTTGACAGAGAGATCACAAGTAGGCAGAGAAAGAGGGTGAAGCAGGCTCCCCACTAAGCAGAGAGCCCGATGTGGGGCTCGATCCCAGAACCCTGAAATCATGACCTGAGCCATAGGCAGAAGCTTAACCCACTGAGCCACCCAGGTGTCCTGAAGGTTATTTTAGAGAGAAAAATTATGTTTAATAACACACCTTTATAGATGTTAAATTCTAGATTTGACTGTCTTTAGATGTTTGTTTACCTAAGTTAGACAATTTGAGGTAAACTTCAGAAAAGTTGCACAATAGCTCTTTTAGACGATCTTGTTGCTTTTTATTCTGTGGGATAATAACAAGACCTCATGGTACATGATTAAACAACTGGAAAATAGCATTGATTCTCCAACAATTGTATAACTTAATTGTCACCTTGTGTGTGGCTGGGATAATGAAATTGCCTAAAGCCAGCATACCGTACTCCATGGGATTAACTGTGGACTTGTGGAGATAATGGATGACTTCACTTTCTTTATGATTGGATTGGATGATGCAGTGGGACTCCCCTCATCTCCTGACAAGTTTTCTCCCACTTGCAAGTGACCTTTTGTAATTAGGATATTGTTAAGACTGGATCTTAGTCCTATTTATCCTAGAAGCCAACTCTGTTGAGGTACAGTTGCAAACAAAGGCTTTAGCACAGAACAGCCCTCATAAAAGGAGCCTTAAAGCTCACTGTGGGACAGTACCAGACTGTAATGACTTCACATCAGGCCCAAAATGTCTTAAAAACCAAAGACCACCGATGGGTGATGAGGCTGATTTACTAAATACTGGGCTACACTTAACAGAAATGCCAGAAACAAAACCTGCCAAACTTTAAACCTAGTTATCCATATTCCTGAACCTGACCATTATACTTCTTTCTCTGTAGAGCAAAAACTGATAGGTTATTGATCTTGCTTATTTTAGTAAGATGCTCCTATTAAAAATACAAATGACAATTTGTTTACTGATGACAGCAGTTTTCATAAAAAGAGTAAGAAAAGCTGGGTATGCCATAGTGCTCACTAGCACTTTGCAATTGCCAAATCTTTAAAAATTAGTGTTAATACTGATTCCAAATATACTTTCCTAGTCCTACACATCCATGGAGCAATTTGGGGAAAAAAGGGATCATTATCAAGCCATAACTCCACAATCAAATACAGGCCTAAAATGATTACTCTTCTTAAGGTTGTACACCTACCTAAGGAGATAGCTGTAGTTCACTTCAAAGGATGTCAAAGGATATGACCTTAGGAATCAATGAAAGTAATACAGGGATTACACCAGGCCACTGATTTGGGCAAAAAGGCCATGGAGATGACAAAAAATTCATAAAGGAAAATTGTCCCTAGATTTGGACTCCAGTGATCCCTACAAAGTAACAATGGACTGCCCTTTATTACATATTTAAAAGATGGCCCTTCAAAGCCGAATAGCCCTTCATATCTTGACTACAGTTACAGAAACCCAAAATTGGAGGACTGTCACCTAACACAACCCAATGGTTATATGGCTTTAACTTGTGTTTACGGCTTCCCCCAGGCAGGATAGGCCACTGTACTCTGCGTTTTGCCTGGAATTATGGATGCATTATTAAAACCATTACCAACCTGGCCAACCTTTCAGAACTTAAAACAGTGGTGAATTCATTCTGTCTCATTGGTATGACCAACTAACATCCATTTGTTCCCCCTTTGGAACTGGAGGATGTTTGGCACATGGAAGCTCTTACAAAGTACATGGTCAGTCCTCAATGACCCTTGAAGTAACATTTCTCTATTCAAATGCTATGGTAATACAAATGTGTAAAACAGCTTTACAAAATAGAATGGCAAAATACTATGTTTATGTTCCAAATAATCACAAAATATTTCTTGGGTTATGACCTACTCAAGTTAGCACTTTAAACAGTCCCTCTTTCCTTTAATATTGATTAAACTCCTGGACTGGAAAAGGGTTGTCAACTAGCAAAAAACTTAATTTGCATTTCATTTTCTTTTCATTACACTATGTTTTGCTGTTTTCTCCCATGTCTCCTCACCTGGAGTCGACTCCTTCACAGCCATAATTTCCACAGAAGACCCTTTCCACTTGCAAAGATCACCTGAGCAGTCCCTCTGGATTCAGCTGTCTTTCATAACTCCTGTACACATTCCCCAACTGACCAGTGTTGACCTGAGTAGGTAGGGACAACTCTATGCCCCTGTTCAGCAGGAAGATGTTACAGAAGTTGAGACCTTCCACCTTCAACAACTTTAAAGATTTAAGGGTCAAAATTGTTCAGGGGGGAATGATGAGGGAACAGAAGACTGGCTGAGAACAAAGCAAAAGCTGACACCCTCCAATCTTTCCCCCACCCCCACTCCTGGGTGGGACATATGTGACATTCTTTAGGAATCTCCCACCCATCTTAATGTTAATACCTTGTTAGAGGGCAAAACGACCTTGGCAATGGCAAGGTCTATCATATCCCATATCTTTGTAGGTCTTCTTTAGCATATGAAAGTTCTATTGAAACCTCCCTTTTCCTTACTTCCCCCACCCCCATGGTACATAACCTGCCACCCCTCACAACCCCAGAGCAGCAGCTCTTCCTGCCCATGGGTCCTGTCACTGTGTTTTAATAAACCACCATTTTGCACCAAAAATGTCTCAATAAGGGCGCCTGGGTGGCTCAGTGGGTTAAGCTGCTGCCTTCGGCTCGGGTCATGGTCTCGGGGTCCTGGGATCGAGTCCCACATCGGGCTCTCTGCTCAGCATTGGAGCCTGCTTCCCTCTATCTCCCTCTCTGCCTGCTTCTCCATCTGCTTGTGATCTCTCTCTGTCAAATAAATAAATAAAATCTTAAAAAAAAAAAGTCTCAATAATTCTTTCTTGGTCATTGGCTCCAGACCTCACGTTACCTAACCGAACCTCACCTATATTCTAAAACTTCATCAGAAAATACTAGAAAAGTTTTACAAAGGGAAATTACCAAATTTTGTAGTTTTAAGTATTTAGTACAGGGCACTGACAAGAAACAGTAAAGAATGAAATCCATCATGGTCTAAGCGACATGCCCACACACGTGGTCCTGACAGCCAGCTTCCCTAAGAAACAGACCCGGGTTGTATTTTAATTCAATCAGGTACTGGTTTCAGCCAGCTCCCAGGGACGAGGGAACAGAAAGAAGGCTGGCTGAGGACAAAGCAACAGGCTGACACCCTGAGTACAAAGCAACAGGCTGACACCCTGCAACCACTACCCACCCCCACTCCTGGGTGAGATCAGAAGTGACATTCTTTAGTAATCTCCCAACTATCTTAATACCTTGCTTATAAGGGAAAAACCAACCTCAACAATGGCAAGGGCTCTGCTCCCGGGAAACCACCCTTTTCCTTACGCTCGATGGTACTTAACGTGCCACACCTCACAACCCTGGGAAAGCAGCTCTTTCCTGCCCACAGGTTCTGGCCCCAGTGCTTTAATAAACCACCATTTTGGGGCACCTGGGTGTCTCAGTGGGTTAAAGCCTCTGCCTTCAGCTCAGGTCATGATCCCAGAGTCCTGGGATCAAGCCCTGCATCATGTGCTCTGCTAGGCGAGGAGCCTGCTTCCACCTCTCCCTATGCCTGGCTCTCTGCCTACTTGTGATCTCTGAAAATAAATAAATAAAATCTTAAAATAAAATAAAATAAAATAAACCACCATTTTGCACCAAAGATGTCTCAAGAATTCTTTCTTGGTTGTTGGCTCTGGGGCTCCATCCCACTGAACCTCACCTGTATTCTAAAGCTTCATCCCCAGTGGAGATCCCATGGCCAGAAGCGGCTAGACCAGGGATGTGGAGGGGATCACATTAGCTCAATCAGGAGGAAACCACACACAGGAGTTAAGATTGGCAGCAATCCTGAGGAGTCAAGATGGCGGAAAAGTAGCAGGCTGAGACCACTTCAGCTAGCAGGAGATCAGCTAGAGAGCTTATCTAATGGCAAATCCAATGGCAGGTCGAAGAGAAGAAGAACAGCAATTCTAGAAACAGAAAATCAACCACTTTCTGAAAGGTAGGACTGGCGGAGAAGTGAATCCAAAGCAATGGGAAGATAGACCCCGGGGGGAGGGGCTGGCTCCCGGCAAGCGGCGGAGCAATGGAGCACAAAATCAGGACTTTTAAAAGTCTGTTCCGCCGAGGGACATCGCTCCAGAGGCTAAACTGGGGTGAAGCCCACGCGGGTTCAGCGTAGCCTCAAGTCCCGCAGGGTCACAGAAGGATCGGAGGTGTCTGAGTGTCGCAGAGCTTACAGATATTAGAACAGGAAAGCCGGCTACAGAGACAGAGCTGAGGAGTGAGCTCAGAGCTTGGGGTTACCTTGAACCGGTCGCAGGCTCAGTGTGCTCAGAGCATAGCCAGAGGCCAGGGAGACGGGACTAATAGGGCGCTATTCTCTCAGGGCGCACTGAGGAGTGGGGTCCCAGGCTCTCAGCTCCTCCGGGCCGGAGATCAGGAGGCCACCATTTTCATTCCCGGCCTCCAGAACTCTACAGAAAGCGTTCAGGGAACAAAAGCTCCCGTGCAAACCCGAGCAGATTACTAAGCATGGCCCCTGGTAAGGGCGGTACAATTCCGCCTGGGGCAAAGACACTTGAGAATCACTACACCAGGCCCCTCCCCCGAAGATCAACAAGAAATCCAGCCAGGACCAAGTTCACCTACCAAAGAGTGCAGTTTCAATACCAAGGAGAGCAGCAGAATTCCAGAGGAGGAGAAAGCAAAGCATGGAACTCATGGCTTTCTCCCCATGATTCTTTAATCTTGCAGTTAATTTTAATTTTTTTTTCAATTTTTTTCTCTTCTTCTGCTAATTTTTTTAAACTTTTACCCTTTTCTTTTTTAACGTTTTTTTAACTAGTTTATCTAATATATATATTTTTTCTTTTTTATACTTTTTCTTTATTCGTTTTCTTTTTTTAATTGTTTCTTTTCTTTTTTCTTTCTGAACCTCTTTTTATCCCCTTTCTCCCCCCTCACAATTTGGGATCTCTTCTGATTTGGTTAAAGCATATTTTCCTGGGGTTGTTGCCACCTTTTTAGTATTTTACTTCCTCCTTCATGTACTCTTATCTGGACAAAATGACAAGGCTGAAAAATTCACCACACAAAAAAAGAACAAGAGGCAGTACTGAAGGCTAGGGACCTAATCAATACAGACATTGGTAATATGTCAGATCTAGAGTTCAGAATGACGATTCTCAAGGTTCTAGCTGGGCTTGAAAAAGGCATGGAAGATATTAGGGAAATGCTCTCGGGAGATATAAAAGCCCTTTCTGGAGAAATAAAAGAACTAAAATCTAACCAAGTTGAAATCAAAAAAGCTATTAATGAGGTGCAATAAAAAATGGAGGCTCTCACTGCTAGGATAAATAAAGTAGAAGAAAGAATAAGCAATATAGAAGACCAAATGACAGAGAATGAAGAAGCTGAGCAAAAGAGGGACAGACAGCTACTGGACCACGAGGAGAGAATTCGAGAGATAACTGTAAAATGAAACAACATTGGAATAATTGGGATTCCAGAAGAAGAAGAAAGAGAGAGGGGAGCAGAAGGTATATTGGAGAGAATTATGGAGAGAATTTCCCCAATATGGCAAAGGGAACAAGCATCAAAATCCAGGAGTGCAGAGAACCCCCCTCAAAATCAATAAGAATAGGTCCACACCTCGTCACCTAATAGTAAAATTTACAAGTCTTAGTGACAAAGAGAAAATCCTGATAGCAGCCTGGGAAACGAAGTCTGTAACATACAATGGTAAAAATATTAGATTGGCAGCTGACTTATCCACAGAGACCTGGCAGGCCAGAAAGAGCTGGCATGATATATTCAGAGCACTAAATGAGAAAAACATGCAACCAAGAATACTATATCCAGCTAGGCTATCATTGAAAATAGAAGGAGATATTAAAAGCTTCCAGGACAAACAAAAACTGAAAGAATTTGCAAACACCAAGCCAGCTCTACAGGAAATATTGAAAGGGGTCCTCTAAGCAAAGAGAGAGCCTAAAAGTAGTAGATTAGAAAGGAACAGAGACAATATACAGGAACAGTCACCTTGCAGGCAATACAATGGCACTAAATTCATATCTCTCAATAGTTCCCCTGAATGTCATTGGGCTCAATGCCCCAATCAAAAGACACAGGGTATCAGAATGGATAAAAAAACAAAACCTATCTATATCCATCTATATGTTGCCTACAAGAAACTTATTTTAAACCCGAAGACACCTCCAGATTTAAAGTGAGGGGATGGAAAAGAATTTACCATGCTAATGGACATCAGAAGAAAGCAGGAGTGGCAATCTTTATATAAGATCAATTAGATTTTAAGCTAAAGACTATAATAAGAGTTGAGGAAGGACACTATATCATACTCAAAGGATCTGTCCAACAAGAAGATCTAACAATTTTAAATATCTATGCCACCAACGTGGGGGCAGCCAACTATATAAACCAATTAATAACAAAATCGAAGAAACACATCAACAATAATACAATAATAGTAGGGGACTTTCACACTCCCCTCACTGAAATGGACAGATCATCCAAGCAAAAGATCAACAAGGAAATAAAGGCCTTAAATGACACACTGGACCCGATGGGCATCACAGATATATTCAGAACATTTCATCCCAAAGCAACAGAATACACATTCTTCTCTAGTACACATGGAACATTCTCCAGAATAGATCATATCCTCGGTCCTAAATCAGGTCTCAACTGGTATCAAAAGACTGGGATCATTCCCCGCATATTTTCAGACCACAATGCTCTGAAGCTAGAACTCAATCACAATAGGAAATTTGGAAAGAACCCAAATACACAAAGACTAAACAGCATCCTTCTAAAGAATGAATGGGTCAACCAGGAAATTAAAGAAGAATTGGAAAAATTCATGGAAACAAATGATAATGAAAACACAACGGTTCAAAATCTGTGGGACACAACAAAGGCAGTCCTGAGAGGAAAATATATAGTGGTACAAGCCTTTCTCAAGAAACAAGAAAGGTCTCAGGTATACAACCTAACCCTACACCTAAAGGAGCTGGAGAAAGAACAAGAAAGAAACCTTAAGCCCAGCAGGAGAAGAGAAATCATAAAGATCAGAGCAGAAATCAATGAAATAGAAACAAACAAAAAAAACCAATAGAACAAATCAATAAAATTAGGAGCTGGTTCTTAGAAAGAATTAATAAGATTGATAAACCCCTGGCCAGACTTATCAAAAAGAAAAGAGAAAGGACCCAAATTAATAAAATCATGAATGAAAGAGGAGAGATCACAACTAACACCAAAGAAATACAGACAATTATAAGAACATACTATGAGCAACTCTACGCCAACAAATTTGACAATCTGGAAGAAATGGATGCATTCCTTGAGACATATAAACTACCACAACTGAACCAGGAAGAAATAGAAAGCCTGAACAGACCCATAACCAGTAAGGAGATTGAAACAGTTACCAAAAATCTCCAAACAAATAAAAGCCCAAGGCCAGACGGCTTCCCGGGGGAATTCTACCAAACATTTAAAGAAGAACTAATTCCTATTCTCCTGAAACTGTTCCAAAATATAGAAATGGAAGGAAAACTTCCAAACTCATTTTATGAGGCCAACATCACCTTGATCCCAAAACCAGACAAGGATCCCATCAAAAAAGAGAGCTATAGACCAATATCCTTGATGAACACAGATGCGAAAATTCTCACCAAAATACTAGCCAATAGGATTCACAGTACATTAAAAGGATTATTCACCACTACCAAGTGGGATTTATTCCAGGGCTGCAAGGTTGGTTCAACATCTGCAAATCGACATCTGCAAACACAACACATCAATAAAAGAAAGAACAATAACCATATGATACTCTCAAAAGATGCTGAAAAACCATGTGACAAAGTACAACATTCCTTCCTGATCAAAACTCTTCAAAGTGTAGGGATAGAGGGCACATACCTCAATATCATCAAAGCCATCTATGAAAAACCCACCGCAAATATCATTCTCAATGGAGAAAAACTGAAAGCTTTTCCACTGAGGTCAGGAACACGGCAGGGATGTCCATTATCACCACTGCTATTCAACATAGTACTAGAAGTCCTAGCCTCAGCAATCAGACAACAAAAGGAAATTAAAGGCATCCAAGTCGGCAAAGAAGAAGTCAAACTATCACTCTTCGCAGATGATATGATACTATATGTGGAAAACCCAAAAGACTCCACTCCAAAACTGCTAGAACTTGTACAGGAATTCAGTAAAGTGTCAGGATATAAAATCAATGCAGAGAGATCAGTTGCATTTCTCTACACCAACAACAAGACAGAAGAAAGAGAAATTAAGGAGTCAATCCCTTTTACAATTGCACCCAAAACCATAAGATACCTAGGAATAAACCTAGCCAAAGAGGCACAGAATCTATACTCAGAAAATGATAAAGTACTCATAAAAGAAATAGAGGAAGACACAAAGAAATGGAAAAATGTTCCATGCTCCTGGATTGGAAGAATAAATATTGTGAAAATGTCTATGCTACCTAAAGCAATCTACACATTTAATGCAATTCCTATCAAAGTACCATTCTTTTTCAAGGCAATGGAACAAATAATCTTAAAATTTATATGGAACCAGAAAAGACCTCGAATAGCCAAAAAAATATTGTAAAAGAAAGCCAAAGTTGGTGGCATCACAATTCCGGACTTCAAGCTCTATTACAAAGCTGTCATCATCAAGACAGCATGGTACTGGCACAAAAACAGACACATAGAACAATGGAACAGAATAGAGAGCCCAGAAATAGTCCCTCGACTCTATGGTCAACTAATCTTCGACAAAGCAGGAAAGAATGTCCAATGGACAAAAGACAGCCTCTTCAATAAATGGTGTTGGCAAAATTGGACAGCCACATGCAGAAAAATGAAATTGGACCATTTCCTTACATCACACACGAAAATAGACTCAAAATGGATGAAGGACCTCAATGTGAGAAAGGAATCCATCAAAATCCTTGAGGAGAACACAGGCAGCAACGTCTTTGACCTTAGCCGCAGCAACATCTTCCTAGGAACATCGCCAAAGGCAAGGGAAGCAAGGGCAAAAATGAACTATTGGGATTTTATCAAGATCAAAAGCTTTTGCACAGCACAGGAAACTTAACAAAACCAAAAGACAACTGACAGAGTGGGAGAAGATATTTGCAAACAACATATCAGATAAAAGGCTAGTATCCAAAATCTATAAAGAACTTAGCAAACTCAATACCCAAAGAACAAATAATCCAATCAAGAAATGGGCAGAGGACATGAACAGACGTTTCTGCAAAGAAGACATCCAGATGGCCCACAGACACATGAAAAAGTGCTCCATATCACTGGCATCAGGGAAATACAAATCAAAACCACAGTGAGATATCACCTCACACCAGTCAGAATGGCTAAAATCAACAAGTCAGGAAATGACAGATGCTGGTGATGATGTGGAGAAAGGGGAACCCTCCTACACTGTTGGTGGGAATGCAAGCTGGTGTAACCACTCTGGAAAACAGCATGGAGGTTCCTCAAAATGTTGAAAATAGAAGTACCCTACGACCCAGCAATTTCACTACTGGGTATTTACCCTAAAGATAAAAACGTAGTGATCCGAAGGGGCACGTGCACCTGAATGTTTATAGCATCAATGTCCACAATAGCCAAACTATGGAAAGAACCTAGATGTCCATCAATAGTTGAATGGATAAAGAAGAGGTGGCATATATACACAATGGAATACTATGCAGCCATCAAAAGAAATGAAATCTGGCCATTTGTGATGACATGGATGGAACTAGAGGGTATCATGCTTAGCAACATAAGTCAATTGGAGAAAGACAACTATCATATGATCTCCCTGATATGAGGAAGTGGAGATGCAGCATGGGGGGGGTTAATGGGGTAGGAGAAGAATAAATGAAACAAGATGGGATTGGGAGGGAGACAAAACATAAGTGACTCTTAATCTCACAAAAGAAACTGAGGGTTCCTGGGGGGTGGGGGTTGGGAGAAGGGGGGTGGGATTATGGACATTGAGGGGGGTATGTGGTATGGTGAGTGCTGTGAAGTGTGTAAACCTGGCGATTCACAGACCTGTAGCCCTGGGGATAAAAATATATTATATTTATGAAAAATAAAATATTAAAAAAAAAAAGATTGGCAGCCATCCTGATGACTTAGGTGGCTGTCCCATGCCCAAGACAGACAACTTTGTATAAGAACAGAAATAAAACTGTGCCTGGTTGGCTCAGTCATTAAGTATCTGCCTTTCACTCGCGTCCTGGGATTGAGGCCTGAATTTGGCTCCCTGCTTCTTCCTCGGCCTGCTTCTCCCTCTGCCACTTCCCCTGCTTGTGTTCCCTCTCCCGGTGTGTCTCTGTCAAAGATAGGAAGAAAGAAAGAGAGAGAGAGAAAAGAAAGAAAGGGAGGAAGGAAGGAAGGAAGAAAAAAAAAAGAACAGAAAGAAAGAAAAACAGGAATAAAGAGAGGGCATCAAGTTTCTGGGTCTTTTTACCATTCTGGTCAGGATATTAACTCCAGCCAAAAGGCAGGGTTTCTCTCCCCACAGAGCAGCCACGGGCTAGAGGTTTGCAGCCTGAGCAATTGACATGCAAGTGTTCTAATAAGACCATACTCCTTGAAAAGCCCCTGAAATGAGAGTAAAGAAGAGGAAAGTAGTCACCAATTTTGCACCGAAGCTCAGCGTCCAGACGTAAAGACTCACAGCCCCATGTTCAGGCACCAAATGATGAAGTTTTAGAACAGAAGTGAGGGTCAGTGGGCTGGAGTCCGGAGCCGATGACCAAGAAAGAATTCTTGAGACGTCTTTGGTGCAAAATGGTGGTTTACTGTAGCACGGGGACAGGACCGTAGGCCAAAGGAGCTGCTGCCCTGGGTTGTGACTGTGGGGCTGATTGAGGGAGGTAAGGGAAAAGGAAGTTTCTAAAGAACTTTCGTATGCTAAACAGCACCAACAAGAAACCAGATACTAGGGGCCTTGCCATTTTCAAGGTTTTTCCCTCTAGCAAGGTATTAATGTCAAGATAGTTGGGGGAGATTTCTAGCAGAGTGTTCCCCATGTCCCACCCAGGAGTGGGGGTGCTGGTGTCAGCTTGTGCTTGTCCTCAGCCTGCCTTCTGCTCTCCCACCAATAGTGGAATATGATTCCGAAGGGTCAGAAACAAGAAAGTTTTCATTTCGTTTTCCATATAGTCGTTCTCTCATTCTGCCTAATGATACTACATGGTGTGTTTTCACAGGGCAAACCTCAAAGATACAGTCTGTGCTCCAAGCAATGTGATAAAGTGTGCAATGTTCAATGTGATAAATTAGAGATTTTTTTATAGAACAATGTAGCAGCCCTTCCCCAGATGAGTACATGTATCAATAAAATGTTCTTTTGGCTTCCCTGAGTGTGGCAGCACTGCACACTCATACTTCGAGTGGGACAGTTCATCATCTGGAATGAATTAGCAACATACAACATGATGGATGATACGGACAAAATCAGCGGGAGTAAAATAAATCAATCAACATTGACTATTAGAACCATGTTAAAAATATGATAGGAGTGATTCTGTCCCATAAAAGCCATAAAGGAGATGTCCATCATCCTGAGAGACCTATAAAAAGTTGCTGTTACTTCTTTTTTTATATGTTCCTATATACCAATGGCAAATGGGAGTCGTACAAAATTTGTTGGGATTATTGGCAAACATATTCAGAGAAGGAGAATGTAATACTTTATACAGTTTCAGTATGTGTTTGGGGATTTTCTAAAAAGAATTCATTTAAAAAATATTCAGATAGTGATCTATGGTTTTTTGACTAGTGTAAATGTTATTAAAATCCCAAAGAATGAGAAGAAACTGCTCTGTAAAATTTCCAAGAATCTAAGAAGTAGCGATCATCCTTATACACCGCGGTCATCAATAGAAAATCATACCATTGTACCTACATAAATTCACCCAGAGATCATGAAATTCAGTTTTCTATTCCTGTTACCATGTTGCCTCTCTCACTCAGCAAGGGACATGAGACATTCTACTCATGGTAAAGCAACAGGGATGCATTTTTTTCCTTGACAACCTCTCCAGCCCCATCGCATTAATGGTTATATGCTGACTTAAAGCCCATTACTGGACATTTAACAAGTATTTGGAGATTATAAAAGGAAATTAAGTATTCTACTAAATACAAACTTCTCTGCTAAAAATAACATACATTTATTCATACAATTACATGGCAAGTATATCAGTGTTACAAAGTTTTTGTTTAAGCTTTTTTAAATTTAGTCTAAATATACCTTCCAATCACTTTTTGTTGTTAAGATTTATTTGTTTGACAGAGAGAGATCACAAGTAGGCAGAGAGGCAGGCAGAGAGAGAGAGAGAGAGAGGGAAAGAGGGAGAGAGGAGGAAGCAGGCTCCCTGCCAAGCAGAGAGCCCGATTTGGGACTCGATCCCAGGACCCTGAGATCATGACCTGAGCTGACAGCAGAGGTTTAACCCATGAGCTACCCAGGCATCCCTGTTCCAATCACTTTTGACTCTGGTAGTTTGTTATGGCATCACCATGACTGACTGATATTTATGGCCTGTGTGAGTGATCGATAATAATTTACTACCTTTTGGTTAAGAGTCAAATGTTGAGGCATATTGAAGGAAACCCCAATGTTCCATTCTGTCTCATTTTTAACTATAGTTGTACTTTTTTCTCCATTTTGATCCCCTTTTCCCTAAGTAGATTATATGTCATTTAAGATCATGCTTTCAAAGCAGTTCATTGAATTTAGCCAGAAACAAATTTCAAGTTTATTATTTCTCAAAGCAAAATTCCATTTTGGACCTACTGTGTGCCAGGTACTTTTCTTGCTCTGGTGATTCGGTGGAGAACAAGGCGGGCAGACCTCTCTTGGGACTTACATTATTGCTCTTTGAGTGTGTGTATTTGGTTTTCTCTTGAGGTCAGGGAAATTGTTGTTTTTTAGCTAACTCTGAGAGCCTGCCCAATTCTTTTCTCTTCCTGAAAATCTGAGTATCATCCTATTTGGTTTTCAGATTTTTTCTCCAAGTCTCGTCTTTTCCTTCATGTGTTTTATATCAATCTTGATACTTTAAAATAGTATTTCCACTTGATTTTGTGAGACAAGCAGTTTTATCCCACCATTTATGGACCTGAATTTTATTTTGGAAGACATTTTTCAGTTACCATAATGTGCCTGGTGGGAAGTGTTATGCTTCATTTTCTACAAGGAAGACAAAGACCTTTCCCCTGAGGCCTGGTTGGGCAGTGGGAGCATGGGGGGGGGGGAGCTCAGAGAACTCCCAAATCCAGAAGCAGCCCCAGGACCCAGCCCAGGCAGCTGGTAGTTCCTTATCTCCCAGAGGGCCGGTCAAGCTCCTACACACAGTCCAGTCAAGCTCCCTTGAACAGCACTCTCCTGGCTCTGCTGGAGGGAAAGACCCGCACCAGCTCTTCCATGGAATGTGCTCCAAGCTCACCAGCCCCGCTCCCTGAGGTGGTTGGCTCAGGAGAAGTGACAGAGAAATGTGTGTACAACTGGGTGAGTATGTGTTCCGTGCCATGTGTTCCCAGAACTTCTGTGGGAGACACCAGAGTACCATTTTTTGTTTTTAAGAGAAATCACATCACTTAACTTTCGCTTATAGAACATACCAGTAGAATCTCACTGCCATTAAAACTATTGAAAATGACCTTTGCATCCTTGTGCCCTCAGAGCATGGATTATTTCTAAATCTGTTCTGCCCTTTTCCTGTCAGTGAATCATACTGGACTGGACAGACTGCTTCCAGGTCTGCACACCGCGTTCCTTCTCACCTCGGAGCCCACTGCTCTGCTTTCCCCTCTGCCTGTCAGTCTCCTCTCTCTTCCTTTTGTTTGGCTCCCTCTGACTCCACATTTCCCTTCTTCCCTCTTTCCTTCAGTGTGTGCTTACTGAGTACTATTATGTGCTAAGGGCTAGTGATATTCTGGGGGTCAAAATTAATATGGTTTACGTCTTTGAAGAGTTTTCAGTTCACTACAAGGAGCAGGCAAAAAAAAGTGTATATAAATATATAAACATTATCATAAATTCAGTGAAAAAAATGATACATTTGTCTATGGACACACAGTGAACTGAGTGAAGAGGTCGAGATAATGAACTCTGTTTTCAAGAACTTTTCACAACCACAACATTATTCTGTATTTAATAATTAGAGTTATATTAGCTTACTTCTCATACCATCATTTTTCTTTTTAATATTCACTATTTAGGATATATCCTGAGCCAGTTAGAAAAACACAGCAAATTGCAACAGCACGGTCAAAAATGAATTGTGTTATTTTTCACCCTTCCCGTTTTGCAGTCCTGTCTACTAAGAGTCTACAGCATTTCCCCACCTCATGGACCTGGGCACATGGGTTCGGAAGTGGTTTGTTATATAGCATTGTTTGTGACAATAATTGTCAAAAACTGTAGATACTGCCTAGTCCTTTCCATAGTTTAGAAAACCTCTTGGTGTATTCTAATCTTCAGTAAGATTACCTCACAGACATTTCTTTTGTGGCATAATACAAAGAGAATTATAAGTTGCTTGTCTGAAATAATTATGGGTGCACATTTTAGTCATAGGAACCTCACCTGCAACACTCCCACTATGTCTCCAAAAGTATGAGTCACCGGTAACAAGGAAGCTAAACTACTGACTAAAACAGAGACATCCGTGTCTTGCATTACCCACAGTGTTTATTTTTTGAGATGTAGAAAAAGGGAGTTTAGATCTCTGCATTTGCTGTTCAGAAAGACATTTGTATAGATGTGAAGATGTTCCCATACTCCAATGAAACTGGAGTTTGCAGCCCAAACCTTTATGGATGGTTTGGCAGTATGAGGAAAAAATAACTCAGCAAGGTCACTAATTCAAGAAAATTTTAACAGAGATGGTGGTGAGAGAGGTTGGTGGATGATTAAAGTAAAGGGTAAAAGTTAAAAAAAAAAAAAAAAAAAGACAGGTCAAAGATGGAATGAGTTGATTTTCCTGTGGTACTATTCCCAGAGAAGAAAATCTGCTTGTGATACGTGCCATCTCGAAACACACACACACACACACACACACACACACACACGCCCCATTTCTCCTTAAGCATCCATCTTTCTTTGCTCTATTTAACAGACAGTCTTCTCAAAGTAATTGGTTAGCACACTGTTCTCCTCAAGAATATTCCTGTGAGACTTTGATGCCCCAACTACTTCTATCAAAATCATCTAGAAACACATTGCTAAATGCAGGAGTCCTCAGCTTTTGCCATCCTTTACTTATCAGCAGAATTTTACATATTATTCACTCCCACTTTTCTTACTTGAGAGAATTGACATATAACATTATAGTAGTTTTAGGCATAGCCATTTTCTAAAAATCCTTCTTCAGTGGTGTTCCAGGGCCCTTCCCCCTCCCAGTGTTTTCCCTTCTGTATCACTGGTTATTCCTTTTAGCTTCCCACTATCCTAACATCACAGAACCTTTAAACAAAATATTTGGATATTTCTTCCTTATTTAAATGCACTCCTTGATAATCATAGCTTTAAATATTATCTAAATATGAATGAACTCTAAAAGTATTCTCCAGCCTGGGTTTCTCTCCTAAATCCCTGAATTCCAGATCTGTACAATACCACCTACTGCCTTTACCTAAGTAGTCGAAGACACCTTGAACTCAGCATTTCCAAAGCAGACTTGTCCTATCTCCCAAAACCTGCTTTCCCGGACGTCTTCTCCTTCTGGATTATAGCTACGTTGTTTTTCAGCTGCCTAAGCTAAAAATCTTGGTGCCATCCTTAATTTTTCTTCTTTTATACCCAGCATTCACTTTGGCTGCCAATCTTATCACTCTACTTTCCAAATACGTTTAACATTCTGTAGCTTCTTACATGCACCACAGTGACACGATCCAAGCCATCCATGCTTCTAGTCTAGAGAATTGTGACGGCCTCCTCATTTCTTCCCTAATTCTGATTTCAACCCAATGACCTATTGTCCACAGTGCAGCTGGGAGAAATGATCCATATCTGTGTTTATATTGACACCAATAGAGAAATATATAGACATTCATCCTTTAGAATGTCAATCATATAACGCCACTCCATCCTTCAAAACCTATCAGTGACTTTCCCTACTAGTCAGAGAGAAAGCAAAAATCATCACAGTCACCTACAATGTCCCAGGAGATCTGCATATCATTTTCCTCTAATCACATCACCTCTCTGACCACATGTCCTGTTATGATCTCCCTTATTTCTTGTGTCTTAGCTACACGGGATCTTTGCTCTTCCAACACACCAGGCTATAGACACCTAAGAGCTTTTATATCCATAAGTGTTTGGGTTCAGGTTTTGGCTTTGCCTAGGAAGCTCTTCTATGGGTAACACTCATGCTCACTGCCCGAGGCTTCTGCCACAGACACTTCTTCAGTGAGGTGTTTCCTTATCATCTGATTTGAAACGGAGCTCTCTCATTCTCTTTAGCAATTCTTTCCCTATTTCATCTGTGGCTCTTAATGATACCTGGTGTCACATTTTTTGCTAATTATTTTTGTTTTTTTGGTCTTTATTTTCCTATTGGAGTGTAAAATTGATGAGAGCTGGGATTTTTGCTATTTCTCGGGTGTATCTTCAAAGCACAGTATGAAATAAATATTCAAAGAAAAAATGGATAAATGAAGGACTCTCATGAATCCTGTTTGGCTGAAATCATTGTTGAATCAATTAGCTAATGAGTTAAAACTGTCAGAGAGCAGATTCCAGCATCAAATAGGAGTAAGGATCTAGAATTTCTATCTTTAGATATCCCTTATACCTTAAAGTCTGAGGGTTTTTCTGGAGACAGGGCATGTATTGGATAAGAAACAATTACATTAGTGCCTCCTTTTTCTTTCTCCTCCTCCAGAAGGTGACAGCATAGGAAATACAGCTGATAATGCAGAACAGCAGCTTTGCCTCAGCACAGCAGAGGGCAATGGGCCATAGGAAATGGAACACGATGAAGGGTTCAGTCTGTGTTCCTAAATGCTGAGTGAGCACCATCCCATAGATCCCACTCTGGGTAGGCCTATGTCTGCCTTCCAAAAGGGGTGACAACCAACTGATAATCACCCTGATTAATTTCACATATTAAGTAGAAATTTGATGACAGGATGGTTTGGCCTTGCAGGTAGTACTTGTAAAGATAGTCTTGGATCACTGAGTGGCAGTGTTGAAATTCTATTCCTGTCAAGACCTAAACCCAGAAACATTTCACTCAACACTGTGGGGATGTATATTGTCAGCAGTCTCAATGCAGTTTTCATCTGCTGTGCATGGATGAAACAGCAGGAGCACGTCATCCACGGGCACTGAGGAAGGAAAGCAACAAAGAATGTGTGCGCACACACACATTAAGGGCAAGGGCACTAGAAAGGGGAAGGACAAAAATATACTTGACTTATTATTTTCAGTCAAAAAAGCATATGTGACAGTTGATTTGGCTGTCTAGAGAGTTTATATTTCCAGATTCTCAAATTCCTTTAACTTCTAAAAATACTACTATTATATTATGGCTTTATTAAAAGACCAGAGAAACATACTACTGAATTCTTGTGTAGTCATAGAGGTAACTGAGTGGGTGAAAACTTTTAATTATATAGATGAATTTGACAAAAATGGAAGGTCACAGAAGTGAACAATGAACAATGAAAGTTTCCACTTTCACATGATGCCGAGGATCACATGTAACCATCATGAAGGGAAGCTAGCCAGTGTATAGACAACCGGTCTTATAGTACGGGTAAATCTTCTTCCCCCCTCAATGCAATAAAATAGTTAGCAGCACAAGGCTTTCAAGATTACAAAAATCAGTAAATGGAGAACTATTCAAAATTGGGAAAGATGCTGATGCAGGATTCAAATGGTCAGGAACTAAGAAAACATACAGTAATTCCTATACCTCACTTCCTACTTTTCTGTAAAAAACACCGCATGTCTCAGAACAGAAATATTGAATTTGAGACCTCAGTTTGACAGACGTCAGTTTGCAAGATGTCCAGATGGTGAAGTACTTGGCACAAGGTAAAAGAAATACATAAAAACTAAAAAAGAAAAAACAAAAATCCTAGGCCGGGAGACTCTGTATTTCCAAACAGACTCAAGGGAATAAAGTAGTGAGGGCTTGTACACATGATAATTGAGAGCACGGCAGAAAAGAGCCCATCAAAAACATGATTAAAAATGACTGTGCCCAACAGGAACACCACCACTGTGGCTCAGAAAATAGGAAAGGTGCTAAAGTGGGTGTGAAGGTCAGGATGGCCCATGTACCGCACCAGTAACACCTCCCAATGAACCTCAGCCACAGGGATGCTGGGGTTCGACTGAGGCAAAGGCATTTCGTGGTCTCGAATGCTTGAATACGACTGTGTTTGTTATCTGGACCTAGGAAATTAAGTTCTCTTGGAGGAACTTTAATCACTGATGTGATAACTATTTTCCACTCAAGAAAGCAATTTCCTAGACAATATAGAGGCTCATGCAATGCATTTTGAAAGTGCTCTAAGAAAATATGGATGGACTTACAGGGAGTGTACTCAACTTCTCATACAAAGATCATAAGGTAAAATGGAGTTCTGAATGTGGCTTGTCAGCCCAAGAAAAAATTTTGATAACTTTATTCATTAAGTGACATATAAAGTACTATATTTGTGATGGACTCAAGACTCCTTTTTTGGTCGGTCCTTTTTGTTGTTGTTGTCATGCATTTAAAAGTGAATGTCTATGTACAGTATTTTTGTATATGAATTATTTCTCAGTAAGCTATTAAATAATTAGTAACAAATAAAGTAATAGAGAGTTCACCCCCAAAGAAGTGTGAATCTCTAGTTTTCAGAATATATGTTCTGGAGGGCACCTGGGGGGTTCAGATGGTTCAAGGTCTCCCTTCGGATCAATTCAGGCTCCCTGCTCAGCAGGGAGCAAGGAGTCTGCTTCTCCCTCTCCCTCTGCCCCCCATCCCCCAGCTCATGTTCTCTCTCTCAAGTAAATAAATAAAATCTTTTTCTAAAGAAAAAGTATATGTTATAGAAAAAATTAGAGGAGACTCATCTTGTAAGTTCTACCTTCTAAATTTATTTGGCTACCACTTTGAAGTGAAAAAAGAAAAATTCTGTGGACTCATAATAATCTATTGTAGTTATTTATGCATTTTTAGGAAGGTTTAGTATGTGATGAGGCAAGGGAAAACAACAGTGAATAAGATAAGTAACTTTCCAGCTCTCAGAACTTTCCATCTTGAGGAATGTAGAAAATACATATATAATTACCTCATACAGTTTTAAGTCTGGATGAAAAACTATAGAGGCGACAGCAGCAGGAATGCGAGCCGGACTAAGCTGAGCAGGGGAAGGGTAACAGAAAGGGAGGCTTCCACAAAGTCATTTATGGATGGCAACAGGGAGCAGGACACTGAATGGGCAAATCTCTTGGATAAAGATCATGACATCTAAGGCAGCCAAGGTGCAAGTGAAGAATGTAAAGATTTGAAGCAAGTTTGAGAGTATTCTCTTTGTGGTTTCTTTTGTTTGTTTTTTGTCACGGATAGTGAGAGCTGAAATAGAGCAGAGATGTGATTTTATTAATATGATGCTTCTCCAAAAGTGTTCTGTCCTTTTCAAAGATTTGTCAAGTAAGTTCTGTCCTTTGAGCCCTTGAACAGTGCCAAAGTAAGTGGTGCTGTTCCAGTTACACTCTTTTGCTCTTGAGGCTCGTATGGCATCTCACGGTTATGAAGGAAGCGAGCACCAGAATGGAAATTAACATCTTTATCTCTTGGCTCGTAGATCGCTGTGCTCTGTTGCCTTCTTTCCACTTGTCTTCTAGAGAAAGGTAAGCAATGGCTCTCTCTTTGTCAATGAAGTACACAAAATCCATTACAATTTAATGGAGATTTTAAAAACAGAGGAAATATAGAGATGTCTCTCTTAAGGAACTGTTTTATATTCTGCTCTAGTGTGGTTTGAGCATCGTTAAGTGATGTTACTTGACTGCATTGTAGCAGTAAGGGAAAGCAGATTGGTGGCAAGTCCTTGAATTGGGAAAAATCTTCAGTCTGAGCAGAACCTATAATTTGCATTTGATCTTATAATTCTAGGATGAAGTTATAATAGTATGTTGTATACAATTAAGCCTGAGGAATAATTTCATTTCATGTGCTAACGATGTTCACATAGGAAAAGATGTCAATAAAAGCCACAATGAGAAAGTCAGTGAAAAGTTGGCCTGGAAAAAAAAAAAAGAAGTATTTTATATCTGAGGTAGAGAATGATTTCAGTTTGAAGAGGATGCTATGCTAGATTTTGTATGTGGAAGAGACCAAAGAGAGAAGTAAAAAGTTTATATGTAATAGCATAACTTAAAATAGAAAGCTTATTTTCTTATTTTGGCCCCATTAATTTAAATGAACCAACAGTGTAAACTCATCATGCAATACTTTGTTTTCATCTGTACAGTGGGAGGAAAATGACATTCTTACTTCTAGTGAAATTGTGGAACTCAAGAAGGATTCTCTTAGAGAATTTCTAAACAGAAAATATTATACAAGGGATAAGTTTGGAAGAGATGAGAACTTGAATGAAAAACAGAGCAGAGGAGAATTCCCCATCTGGACCAAAGTGATAGAAATGGAAAATAAGACTTTCCTGTAACTCTTAGAAACTATCTTCTAGGTTACTGGGGTTTCCATTTAGACCTTTTGGAAACCAAAATTTCACGTTGGTGTCTCAGAGTCTAGAAAATAATTTAAGCAATGGACCTTGCCAGATCTCCTCTTGTGTATATTATGTACTTTGTATTTTGCATACTTCAGTGGTGTTGTGTGTTTCCATTTTACCAATTTTTCAGTTTTTGCAGGTTTTCGGGATCAACCTATGGCTCCATTTATATATAGTAATCCTGAATTTATTTTTACTTACTGAATAAAGATTTTTATGGTTTAATCAGTAGACAGTAATTAAAGTCTTTATTGAGTACTGGCATAAATTCTGTGTCTGAGAAAAATATAATGTATTGTTTAAGAAAAACTGATAGCTGCCTCCATTTAAATCATTAGCCCTTCATTTACAAAAGCAAACTAATGACTGTGGCAGCACTAATCACAACATAGATACTTCTCAATATTCCTAAAACAAGGCTTCATATATGACAATTTCACGACTTAAAATTTGAGATTCCTTATTGCATGTTCTGAGCAATCTGGCCACACAGAAACTGAAAGCTTTATAGTGAATTTTTTCCTATATTTTTGCTTTCTTCTTCTCATTTACTGTAGAAAAATTCAACACCACATTAGGTTTTGCACCATGATTTCATTAAACTGCCCACCTCAGTATGCCCATCTTCACAGTTATCCCTGGGCTTTTCCAATGAGCCTAAGGTAACCATATGTTATTAAAATACCTTTTCTTGTATCATTGCTTATTTTTATAACAGCGTTTAATTCTTTGCTTTAACTGAAATTTTACTTTTTCCTCCAGCTCTCTTCACCAGAGAATATTGTTTTCTATCTTTCCTAATTCATTAGAAACTGAGATTCCCATGCTAACTGCAGACCATGCTTTTGCTTCCACTAGACAGCAATCGTTTTTTGGAAACCACTAACAAACTTTAACACTAGCTTTTTCACATGTGGTGTCAGCAACCAAAAGTCAAAATGCAATCCCTCTTGTTGACGACTTCACCAGCAAGCTCCTGGCTTTTATCACGGTCTCCTACCTTGCCAAATATTTTTACAATTTCACCATCAGCAATAATGACCCTTCTGCCACCTGAAATGTCAGTCACTTCTAGATGTTTCAAGGCCATTTTTATATCACTCAATTCACCCTTGAAGAGATGGGTCATGCTTTTCATGTTTAGAAATGATCAATCTCCATGAGCTCACCCTTTGTGTACACCAAAATCATAGTTATTCCATCTTTTTCTTTACCTTTTTGCAATTTCCCATCCTATGTTTTTTTCCCTTTCCTCAATTAAGAAGCTTCGCCACCATATTAATTGACTAATGATTTGTTTAATTCAGTTAATTATTACTAATTATTGCAGATAGGTACTGTATTAGAGATTAGGATTTGAAGTTTATTTTTTTAAAAGATTTTATTTATTAATTTGACAGAGATCACAAGTAGGAAGAGAGGCAGGCAGAGAGAAAGGGGGAAGTAGGCTCCCTGCCGAGCAGAGCCTGGACCCTGGGATCATGACCTGAGCCGAAGGCAGAGGCTTAACCCATGAGTCACCCAGGCGCCCCAGGATTTCAAGAGTTCAAGACAAAACAACAAAGTTTGATCATCATAGTACCTCCCCCTGGAAAATCTAATTCAGTAAGTGCTAGAAAGTACTGCCACAATAGTTGAATACCCAGCATGTTGTAAAACAAAAATCCAACAGTGCCAGCTGAGGTGGCTCAATAGGTAAGATGACAGGCTTGTCAAGAAGCCGAGAAAAAAATATGTGTGATGATAAAGTAAGATACTCAGAAGTCTTAGGGTGATAATGGAGAGGTTACAGGGTTTAGAGTCAGGCTGAAAAAGATTCAAAGAAGGATTTCTTGACTGAGGACAAACAGTTTGCACCAAGGCATCCACAAGTAGATGCCTGAATACTGTCCCCTGAAAGACCAGCTAGAGAGTCACATCTCACTGACCACAAGCACAGAATCTGGACTACACCAGGGACAGCACGGCAAAGATGAGGGGGGTGCTCAAAAATCAAAAGGCGATCCACGGCCTTCCTATCCTCTGTGACTATAAGAACATTGAAAGACTTGTTATGTCATGACCTCATCTTGAAGAAAATGAGAACAAGAAACACTGGAAAGGCAGAATTCTCCCTCCATCCCTGTTTTAGGAAGAAATAACAGACATCCATCATTGTGTAAGTTTAAGAAATATCCATCATGATGGTGAGATTGACATATAGAATGAAATGATGACCACAAGAGGTTCAGTTAACATCCATCATCTCATATAGATCCAGGAAAAAGCAAAAAAAGAAGAAAAAAGAAAACAAAGTGCTCCTTGTAATGAGAATTTTCATGGTTTAATCTTTTAAAACTGGTTTAAACTTTCCTATCTATCCTACAGCAATGTTGGCTGTAGTCATGTTGTAAATTATGTCCCTAGTACTTATCTATCCCTATAACTGGTAATTTGTGCATTTTGACCATCTTCCTCACATTTTTCCTCCCCACAAACCTCCATCTCTGGAATTCTCAAGTCTGATCTCCTTATGTATGTTTAGATTACTTGTATATTTAGATACATATACATTTAGATCCCTCATATGAGATAATACCATATTTGTCTTTCCACTCTACAGTATTTCTCTTTCTCTGGCTTATTTCACTTAGTACAACGCCTTGAAGATCCATCTATGTGATTGCAAATCGTAAGATTTCCTGATTGTGTGTGTGTGCGACTGAGTCATATTCCACTGTCTATGTGTAGACCACAACTTCCTAATCCATTCATCCATCAACAGACACTTGTTTCCAAGTCTTGGCTACTGGGGGTGCAGCTATCTTTTCAAGTTAGTGTTTTCATTTCCTTTGGATATATTCCCAGGAGTGGAATTGTTGGATCCTAGGGTAGTTCTATTTTTAGTTTTTTGGATCCTCCATACTGTTTTCCATAGTGGCTGCTCCAGCTTACAGTTCTACCAACAGTGCACTAGGGTTCTCTTTTCTTCACATTCATGTTGACTTTTCTTAGCTCATCTTTCTGATAATGGCCATTCGAACAGGTTGAGGTGATAGATCATTCTAGTTTGAACTTGAGCACCTTTGAGTGTACCCATTGGCCTGAAAGGCAGAATATTTATCTGAAAGTGACTAAATCATTGAAAATAGGTTTTTATACTTGTGAAGACTGAGATCATATGTTGGCAGGTTAAACTACACAACTGACCCTTGAACAATATGAGGGTTAAGGTCACTAACCCCTGTAAAACTGAAAATCCAAGTGAAACTTTTGACTCCCTAAACACTTAATTACTAAAAGCCTGTGACAAGAAGCCTTATGGATAACTTAAACAGTTTATTAACATATATTTTGTAGATTATGGCTATTCTATACTGCATTCTTATCATTAAGAAGGTAAGGAAAACTTAAAAAAATACAAGGAAGAGAAAAAATACATTTATACATTTAGAGTACTGTACTCTACTGAAAAAACTCACACATAGGTAGACCTATGCAGTCCAAATCTGTTGTTCAAAAGTCACCTGAGTTCTTTTTCCTTCTTTTAAAACAGAGCAAAATGGAAAACTGCTAGCAAATTTAGATCTTTTATAGAAAACAAAAATGCTAGCTTTCCTTTACATGCTTAAGGAGTATTATGAGTATATTTTTAAACCTGCGATTACTATCTATTTTCTCTTCAATTTAGATCTCTATAATGTGTCATCAGGAGAATAGGAGTGTAAAACAAACACTTTCTGAGACACAGCAGAACTTATATAATCAAATGTGAGATGACTTCCTAAGTCATCAGCGACCTGACACTGACTCTCAGTGGATGACCGATCTTCGGAGCAGCAGCTCATTCGGAATTAGCTATAAAGGCATTTCACCAGTCCCATAAGGAAAGCTATTACATGACTCTGTGACCAAAGCTTGAATTCCTCATAATGTCATCTCTTTCAGTGTAACTATCTATCTACCGGTGACTTTTCTGCAGCCACGCATATTTTAGCTTGAAGGGAGAATTAGTGATACTCCATCTGTCAACTAACACTCAGGAAAAATCTAAAGCTCTGTGGAGAAGGTTAGGTTTTGCAATGATGATGCTAAATTTTCTCAGAACCATGGACAGCAGCAACCACGGACAGCAGCAACCACACTCTTGCCCTGCTGTGAATTACAGGCTTAATTTGTGCCAGGAATAGCACCAGGCTGTTTACATATAACTACTCAATGGATATAAGAGATAGAAATGTGGAACATGGTTCCTGCCAGTGAAACCAGAAATGGACAAAATAAGAGCATTTGGAAGATATAGAAGTTATCAGTGGACTTCAAAGCTAATTCAGACTGATGTCAGTTTCTGATTTTAGCATTTTATTTTTAAATTTGCTGCTGGAATATCAGCAAGTGCCGGAGTTTGATTAATACACTCTAGGATGATGCGAGAAAGTATGTGGCTCATGCAAATAAAATACTGTTTTTGTTGGATTATCTTCTGAAAATTGTTTCAGAAAGAAATTGCCTTCATTATCTAAGGAAATTTTCAGTGTTCCAGAAGGAAATGCTATGGCTCTGTACCTTGACGACTGCCTTCCAGCTTAAAGATGGAAAGACATCAAATGTTTGATAATGAGTTTTCTTAAAAAAAAAAAAATCAAAACATCACAACAGCTGGCATGTATATCCTAGAGAACCAGGCAAGAAAAGGAGACTGTAAATATGGCAAAACAAAACTGTATGGAAGAATACAGGAAGATATGATTTAGGGAACCATTCTGTGTTATATTTATTGATATTTCAATTACATATGATATTTGTCACTGCCTTTGACACTCTAAGACACTCTTCACTCATGCTCTCTCTCACTGTTTCTCTCTCAAATAAATAAATAAGTAAAATCTTAACAAAACAAAACAACTGAGTTCTTGGGGCACCTGGGTGGCTCAGTTGGTTAAAGCCTCTGCCTTCAGCTCAGGTCATGAGCCCAGGGTCCTGGGATCAAGGCCTGCACTGGGCTCTCTGCTCAGCAGGCAGCCTGATTCCTGCCTCTGTCTGCCTGCCTCTCTGCCTACTTGTCATCTCTGTCAAATAAATAAATAAAAATCTTTAAAAAAATAAAAACTGAGTTCTTATATTACTAATTTTGGTTCACTGATTTTTCTCTACTATGGTAAAAGGTTATTTCTCAAATATCCTTAACTCTCTGATTTTCCAAATTTAATTGTTACCCTTTTTAAACACGACACAATGTTTTACTCTGATAAAATTGTTTTATTCTTTGCCCCCAATTCATGGAGTGTCCTGTAACTTTTATTTATTTATTTATTTATTTTAAAGATTTTATTTATTCATTTGACAGAGATCACAAGTAGGCAAGGAAGGTAGGCAGCAGAGAGAGAGGAGGAAGCAGGCTCCCTGATAAGCAGAGAGCTCGATGCGGGGCTCGATCCCAGGACCCTGAGATCACGACCTGAGCTGAAGGCAGAGGCCTAACCCACTGAGCCACCCAGGCGCCCGTATTATTTTTCTTTCTTTCTTTTTTTTTTTTTTTAAAGATTTTACTTATTCATTTGACACTGTAACTTTTATTTATTGTAGAGCTCTTTCTCCCCATGATTCTCCACCAGACTCCCAGCTTACACTGCCTTTTTTTTTTTTTAAAGATTTTACTTATTTATTTGACAGACAGAGATTACAAGTAGGCAGAGAGGTAGACAGAGAGAGAGAGGAGGAAGCAGACTCCCTGCCGAGCAGAGAGCCTGATGTGGGGCTCCATCCCAGGACCCTGGGATCATGACCTGAGCCCAAGGCAGAGCCTTAACCCACTGAGCCACCCAGGCGCCCCTACATTGCCTGTCTTAAATTGCTCTAAAAACGCCAAAAAAAAAAAAAAGAAAAAAAAAAGATGAATCTCTTGCATATTCCTTTTTATTCACCAAACACCTCCCTTTCTCCTGGAAACTGCACCCTCCCTCTGTAGTCTGCACTGACTGCCATCTCTAAATCTGTTACTGCAGGGGACTGGAACTCTGATGTCATTTCCTTTTTCACCTTTTATTTATGGTTTATTTCCTTCTAATGCTAAAACATCTAAATAACGTTCTAGAAACAGATATGTGGAAAGAAGTTTTCTGATGTCTGAAATTGTTTTTTATTCTAACTCAAAGTTAATTGAAAATACTGAGTAGTGAACAGCTGGTTTAAAATCATCTCTCAAAATTAAAAACAAAATGGAACAAAAAACAAAGTCACTCCTTTGTCATCTGTTATCCAGTGTTGCTGATGAGAATACTAATGCTAATCAAACGACCCCCGCTTCACAGGTAACTATTTCCTCAGCCTCTTTTGCCTCCTCACTCTCCTTCCTCCAGACAAATAGGAAGAGGGAAAAAAAACAACTTATAAATTTATTTAGTTTTTCTGCAATTTCACAACTATTCATCACAGTACCAGGACTTCTATTTTCATGTGTTTGGGATGCTTTTTTGATATGAAGACAGTTTTTTCACTTTGCCCTTGTGAGAAGCCCTGTCAGACTGATGTCAGACAGCCTCAACAGATATTCTCTGTGTCCCCTTCCTCTTGCGTACTCCGTGTCATTCATTTCTCTTTTCTTGGGATATTATCCGTTACCCTTTTTACTAATTGCTACTCAGCAAAGACACTTTCATTTCTTCCCCCCTTCCAATACCCTTCCGTCTCTCACTTCAGGTGAACAGCATCACACTCCATTACATGATTTTTCTGAAGATATAATCATTCAAGAAAGACTTTGCTTATCCATCTTGTTCTCCTGCTCTCCCTCTGCCAGGCTTCAGGCTTTCCTCGAATCTTTGTTGGTCTTCACTATCTGTTCATATATTTTTTTAAGATTTTATTTATTTATTTGAGAGAGAGAATGAGAGAGAGAGAGAGCATGAGGGGAGAGAGGACAGTAGGGGAAGCAGACTCCCTGCAGAGCAGGGAGCCCAATGTGGGACTTGCTTAGGACCCCAGGATCATGACCTGAGAAGAAGGCAGTGGCTTAACCAGCCGAGCTACCCAGGCGCCCTATCTGTTCATATTTAACAAGGAGACCAGGCGAGCACAATCCAGGAGCACTGTGTACTGTGTTGGGGTGGACTAATGAAGATTCAGTGTTTCTCTGTCTGACTGGGAGACAGGGCAGGCTTTTTAGAGTGGGGCTGTCTAAGTGCTGGTATGTGAAGAACTTTCTACCCCAGAGCCATTCACTGCTGTTTACCTGGGTCACTACAGTTTTCTATGTGGAAAACATTTTGTCAGTACTCGAGGGGAGAAGTCTATTGTTTGAAACACTGTTTCACTCATATTTAGGTTTCCTTTCATGTCTCACATCTGTTCCAAGTTATTACCAGCTTCTCAAAACACTGATCTCCAAGGTTATCCATGGGACATTGTCTTACTTTTAGCTTATACTTCTGTATCAGGTTAACTCTTGTCTTTCTCCCAGTTACTGGTTAACCTTTACTGATCTGTTCTCTGGGACTTACAACTGTGTTGAAATGTTTTGTTTACTACTGGCACCCCATTTTTTCTTTTTTTTTTGTTATGAAATTTTACGCTTTTACTTCATTTATTTTCAATTTAATGTATCCTCAGAAAAAGGAAAAAAGATATGTATAACCAATTTTTCTTTTTGATAAATGTTACTGTTTGGAAAATTAATGTACAACTTGGCAGAGAAAGAATGTATAGCTTCTGACTTTTCAAATCTAATATTATAGTGGTTCAAATGATTCTTTATTATCTAAATATACTTGGAGTTCTTAGAGAAATGTCAAACCACACAATTACCTAAATGTGACTGGCACAAGCATCCAATGGGTTATTTCAAAAGTTAAGGTATGATTGTGTGAATGATTGTGTGAAAGTGTGTGTGTGTGTGTGTGTGTGTGTGTGTGTGTATTTTCAAGCCTGGAGTATCTAGTACTTTAGGTTCTTCTGATAATTTTATTCAACATATTATTCAGAGTCTTAGCCACAGGAGTTAGGCACAAGAAATAACATTTCCAAGTCAGAAAAGAATAAATAAAAGTGTCACTATTTGCAGAACATATGATTTGATATTTAGAAAATCCTAAAGACTTCACCAAAAAAGTGAGAACTTATAAACAAATTCAGGAAAATTGCAAAGTACAAAATCTATACACAAAAATCTGTTCTGTTTCTCTCCATTATTCACAGACTACCAAAGGAATTAAGAAAACAATTTCATTTACAATTGCATCAGAGGAATAAAATATCTAGGAATAAATTTAACCAAGGAAGTGAAAGATCTGTCTCCTAAAATGTGTGTACTGTTGATAAAGAAATGAGAAATAAATTGAAAGACACTCTGTGCTCATAGATTGAAATAATTAAGATTTTTAAAATGTCTGTATTACCTGATGCCAGCTATAAATTAGATGAAATCCCTATCAAGTACCAAGCAGCATTTTTAAACTGAAATAGAACAATGTTAAAATTGGTCTGGAACAACAAAGATCCTAAATAGCCAAAGCAATCTTAAGAAGGAACAAAGCTGGAGGCATCCTGCTCCCAATTTCCAACTATATTACCAAGCTACAGTAATCAAAACAGTACAGTGTTAGCAAGAAAACCAACTGTAGATCAGTGGAGCAGAATAAAGAGAAATACATTTATGCATTTATGAGAACTTATGTTAAAGACCAGAATATAAAATGGAGAAAGGATAGTCTCTTCAATACATGACATGTGGAAAACTAGACAGCAATATACAAAAAAAAAAAAAAAAGAGAGAGACTATTCTCTTACACCATATACAAAAATCAACTCAAACTTTGCTGAGGACTTGAACCTAAGAATTGAACCCATGAAAGGCTCATTATTAAAACAAACAAACAAAAAAACCCTAGGTGGTAAATTCCAGGACACTGATCATAGTGATGATTTTTTTTAATGTGACTCCAAAAGCAAAAGAACAAAGGTGAAAATAAACAAGTAGGACTATATCAAACTAAAAAGCTTCTGCACAGCATAGGAAACCTCAAAAAAATCCAAAGGCAACCAACTGCCTTGTGTATCTTATTAATGGGTTAATATCCAAAATATATTTAAAAATCTCATACAATTCAATAGAAAAAAAATCTGGTTAAAAAATAGGCAGAGGGGCACCCGCATGGCTCAGTTAGTTGAGCAGCTGCCTTCAGCTCAGGTCATGATCCCGGACTTCCAGGAATTATTATTCCCATAATTCCTTATGGGAATTCCTCTGAGTCCCGCATCGGGCTCCCAGCTCCTTGGGGAGTCTGCTTCTCCCTCTGACCTCCTCCTCTCTCATGCTCTCTCTCACTCATTCTCTCTCAAATAAATAAATAAAATCTTTAAAAAGAAATAGGCAGAAGATGTAAATAGACATTTTCCCAAAGAAGAGGTACAAATGGCCAACATGAAAACATGGCAAACTCACTAATCATCATGGAATTGCAAATCAACACCACAAGGACATATTATCCCATACTATCAGAATGGTTATTATAAAAAAGACAAGAAATAAGGGGGCATCTGGGTGGCTCAGTTAATTAAGCGTCTGACTTTTGATTTCAGCTCAGTCATAATCTCAGGCTTGTGAGATCGAGCACCATTTCAGGCTTGGTGTGGGGCATGGATCCCTCTTCAGCTTCTCTTTCTTCCTTCTCACCCTCTGCACTCCCCCCACCCCTGCAAAAAAGGCAAGAAATAACAAGTGTTCGCATAAAGAAAAGGAAAATTTTGTGCAATGTTACTAGAAATATAAATTGGTACAACCAATACGGAAAGCATTACAAAGGTTCCTCTAAAAATGAAAAGCAGAACTACCATATGATTCTGCAATTCCACTTCTGGGTATTTATCTGAAGTAAAAAACACTAATTTCAAAAAGATAGAAGCACCTCTATGTTTATTGCAGCATTATTTATCATAGCTAAGGTATGAAAAAAACCTTAGTATCCATCATACATACATCTATAATATGTAGTACATGTATATTATATATATAATGGAATACTGTGTTTTATATATATAGGGAGAGATCCCTATATATATAAAATATTCCTATATATATCCCTATATATAAAATATATATATCCCTATATATATAATATATATATGGAATATTAGGAATACACATACTATAGATCTATGGATACATCTGGAGGTATTTAGGAATACTACTCAGCCAAAAAAGAATGAAATCTTACAATTTGCAACAACATGGATGAAGCTTGAGGGTATTAGGACATGTGAAATAAGTCAGAAAGAGAAAGAGAAATCCATATATTACTTTTATGTGGAACCTAAGAAAACAAAACATGAACAAAATCAAACAAAACTCATGGATACAGAGAACCAGAACGGTGGTTGCCAGAGGAGCGGGGTGGGGCTAAGTGAAATGAATGGAGTCAAGAAATTTCAATTCTAGTTATGAAATAAGTAGATTCTGAGGATGTAATTTTAGAGGATGGTGACTAGCATCAATAACATTGTATTTCATTGCATATTTGAAAGTTACTAAAGGTAAATCTTAAATGTTGTAATCATAAACAAATGTTCTGTATCATTGTATGAAGACTGATAGTAACTACTTATTGTGGTAAACACTTTGCAGCATATATACATACTGAATCATTATGTTGTATAGCTGAGACTAATATACTGTTATATGTCAATTACACCTCAATAAAAATATTTATAAATGATGGTGAAATTAAAGAAAACTTTATTTTCTGTAGCGAAACACTACTTGGGATAAGCAAAAGTAGAAATCAACTTACTATTTCTGTCCTTATATCTAGAAACAAAATGCCTGTGTGGAGGGACTGTATTGCTATCAGTATTTCTGCTGTACTGTCCAGAGTTTGTGGCACAAGATGTTTCAACTGTTAAGAATAAGGTGGGCTGGTAGTGAGGGGCAGAGAGGGGGACACTTGCATAACAATATAGAACTATCTTCATAGATGTTGGTGTCAATGATTCTTGATGATAAAATGAAAAACAATTCTAGATAATGCCATAAAGTTGCTGTTTCTCAAGGACCAGCTCACTTGAGCACATTTGACAATGAGGCGAAGTGTGGACAAAGAGAATATAAATCCTCCGCTGAGAAATCAAAAGGTGTAGCAGAGGAAGACTTTGTGGCAGGGTGCTTTAGCCCAAAGGGGCATTGCAGGAATACTTTCAAGAAAATGGGACAGATTTTGCTTAGTGCTTTGAAGATAAAGAGTCAGTTCAAAAACTGTCAGTAGAAAGAGTTCAGAATCCCCAGGATAAGAAAAAGCAGCTTTTTTTTTTTTAAAAAAAGATTGTATCTATTTATTTGATAGAGATCACAAGCAGGCAGATTAGCAGGCAGAGAGAAAAGCAGGCTCCCCACTGAGCAGAGAGCCCAAGGTGGGGCTTAATCCCAGGACCCTGAGATCATGACCTGAGCCAAAGGCAGAGGCTTTAACCCACTGAGCCACGCAGGTGCCCCAGGAGATAGCTTCTGTGACACAAAGTCATTTTAGGCTCCCAGCTATTTTCTGCAATTTATACGCCACTTGCCCAAGCACATGTGTTGCAGAACTAGAAAAGTGTCAGAATTTAAAAAAAAAAGAAAAGAAAAGAAAAAACCTTGGTAGTTACAGACTTTAAAGGGAAAAAGGGACTGCAAAAAATGAACAGCCTATCAGACAAGGAAATAGCCTAGCCGTATCAGAGACACTAAATGAGTAGAAAAGCCCCAGTGCTGGGCCAGAAGTTAAGAGGCCCTACATTCCCTGAGATAAAGAGTCCCAAACCCCATCTAGTTTATTATTTATTTTTTATTTTGCTTATTTTTTTTTTTAGTGTCAACCTGTCATTTAAATTCCAGTTCATGAACATACCGTGTAATATATAGTTTCAGGTGTAAAATTTAGTTATTCATCATTTACATACGACACCCAGTGCTCATCACAGCCAGTGCCCCATCTAGTTTGTATGGTCTCTCGGAGCACGCCCGCAGCCCGCTTCCCTTCTTCCTACCTCTGCTTCATTATAATGTTAAAGTCTCCACTCAAGGACACTACAAACCTCATGAACATAACATACAATGCATGTATAGGCCTGTTTCCTAAGTACTCACACATGACATCACACCCACCTGGACACGCGATGACAACACTCCCCTGAATGTTTGTGAACATTCATCTTAACCCTAAATAAAAGAACCCCACTCCCCCCTAACTGGGGAGTCACAGCTTTGTAAATTCTTCCCCGACATCTTCTTTGCTGCAAAAAACATCCTTTGTATGACAACTCTGCCTGGTATAGTCACTCTCTGTAACGCACCAAGAAGTGAACTCATGTTAGTTCTGTTACAATATTAGGCTTAAAAGACAAATTTTAATACAGAATCCAATCAAACAAGTCTCTGCAAGGCCTAAGAGAGAATGTTTTGGCTTCAGATGGCAAAATCCTCTGATTTAAATGGAAACGAAATCTTATGGAAAATCACGTTGACCAAAAGCCACTTGAAAATTGTTTTTCTCGTCAGTTCAAAGCTTGAGAGTGTGGAAGGAACTCAAGTCTCAAGTCTTATTGAAGGATGGGAAGGACAACAGGACAGAATGAACATTTAGCTTCCTTTCTGGACTGAGCGCATGTAACCCTTTCTCTGAACCTTTGGCTCAGCCAGAGTAGTGAGTTTGAGAGAAGAAAATGTCAGTGAGCTGTGGTGTGTAGGCTGATGACACTCCAGTTGAGATGACTGCTCTGTCCTAAAGCAGCAGCATATCACAGTTTCTGTTAGGACTATCTTGCCATTCATAAGAAAGCAGTGAATAGTTTGATATGTTTTCCATTCTTTTATGTATGAGCAAGCTGCTGTGTTTAACAAGCATCCTCAACAAGAGTAGAATTTATTTCATTTCAGTTGAAAATAAATCCCTTTGCATTTAACTCAATTTTCCCTGAGAATTAAGTATTTTGTGCAGCAAAAACTAAGCACAGGTCTCACATTAAAGAAATTTCAATTCTTTACTTGTAGCATAAAAATACTTTTTATACATACACAAGCTTGTAAAAGGAGTTCAAGGAAATAAAGCCTTTATATGGTAATTCTGTAATTCCTATGCCTAACAATTCACTTCGGTGATGCCACTCTGCGAGGAACGTTTTTTCAAAGTCATATAAATTTGTGTCTTAGACTAATTTGTTTTCCTATTGTTTTGGATTATGGCTGAGTTAAAATCTGCTATTGAACAATGTCAATAACATTAATGAAAATCAACTTTGATTTCAACTCAGTAATTTAACAAAAACTAAAATTTACCTTAATGACTTTAAAAAAATTATACAAAGAAACAAAATTAAGTTTAAGAAAAGTCTGTTCTTCCTAAGAGCCCTTTCTGTTCTTCCCAAGAAGTTTGCCTTTAATTTGAAGAATTAGGGAACCTTGAAACTGATGCTAAATAAATCATGTATTTATCTACTTTATTAGCAACTTGTATAGAAGAGATTTTTGACAAGAATTTAAGATTTAACTGAATACTTTTTTTGGCATGGAAAATCTGTAATTTCTATGACCTGCTTTCATGACATAACATGGATATAGTTTTAGGGGACAGTAAACTACATGGAGTAAGCTAATGAATTGGCTGAAATAAGCACATCCACAGGAAAATGTCCTTCTCTCCTTAAAATAGCACTGAAAATTATTACTGGAATATTATATCTACAAATCAGTGACCTCATTAAGTTACTAAAAGCTGTGAATATAATAACTTCCTGTATGGCTAAACCTAAAAATTACTCCAAAAACTTCCCCTAAGTGAAATGATTAAAAAATATTGCTCTCTATTATAAATTATATAGAAATATTACATATATACAAATATATAAACATAGAGAAATAAGCAAAGAAAGAAAGAAAGAAGGAATCTTTTTCTATTATAAAGCCTCACAACTGTACAAGTACTCTAGTGTGCACCTTCTAAAAATCGGGACATTGTTCTACATTACCATCAGACTACCCTCCCATTTAGGAAATCAGCATTCCTACGATGTTATGTTCCAGTTCAGAGACATCCCTGTAATTTGCCACCATCACATGAATGTTCCTTCCCCACTTCCAGTCCAGCTACTTGCCCAGGAAATTGTCGCTAGTGATTTTCATGCCTCATAAATCTTCAGTCTGAAAGAGTTGCTTAATCTGGCTTGTCTTTTATATCCTTAACAGTCTTGAACTCTCGCAAGTTTTCACATAAAATGATCCCTTACCTGGGTCTGGAGTTACTTCCTTATTCCTTCCTTATTATTTATCAAAGAAGAGTTTTCTTTTTCCCTTATATGTTTGTGGCAGTATGGACTCATGAGTTCCTGTTATGAAAGGGGATATAATCTGATAGTTTTGATTATTTTGATGTCCAATTGCCCTAGATAATACTGAGTAAGAGAACCATCAAGAAGGCTTTTATATATTTCGACATGTCTTTATCATTCTTGGAGCATGTCTTCACTTTCTGCTCTAAGTTATTCCTGGACAAGAAGTCTTATTAGTGCCAGCGATATTGAGAAGCCAAAAATAATGGTAAGAGACTATTAGTAAGCCTATACTCATCTGTGAATACACACACACACACCTGATTCTCATTATTTATAGCACAAAAATAGACTTTATTCTATGAAATCATTGCAAGTTCCAAATTAGGAAACATTGAATCATTGTCCCTGCAGATATAGGGTTAATTTCTTAGCAGCCTCTGGTCACATTTCCACCAAATGATCAATACACGACCACATCCTCTGCATGTTTCTGGTTGAAAACCTATTTTTTAATATATGTTATTAATTCATTAACATATAACTCATGGTAACAGTATAAGTCAAACCTGAGCAAAGTTTATCTAAAACATGTATTTTTTTTTAAAGAATTTATTTATTTATTTGACAGAGAGACACCACAAGTAGGCAGAGAGGCAGGCAGAGAGAAGGGGAAGCAGGCTCCCTGCTGAGCAGAGAGCCTGATACGAGACTCGTTCCCAGGACCCTGGGATCATGACCCAAGCTGAAGGCAGAGGCTTAACCCATTGAGCCACCCAGGCGCCCGCATGTATTCTTTCTCCATAAGGCACATCATAGTTACTTTGGACTAGGAATACTAGATGGAGGGGCACGTGGGTGGCTCATTCAGTTGTGACCAACTCTTGATTTTGGTTCAAGTCATGATCTCAAGGCTGTGAGATCGAGCCCTGCTTCAGGCTTTATGTTGGGCATGCAGCCTGCTTAAGATTCTCTCTCTCCCTCTCTTTCTGCACCCTTTCTCTCCCTCTCTTAAGTAAAAATAAATTAGTAAGTTAATTATTAAAACTTTTAAAAAAAAGAACACTAGACAGACCTTCAGTACCATGCTTCGAGAGCCATTTTAAGCAACAAAATCTTACCCCCCCCAAGTACAGAAATGTGAAAACCATGGCACTAACCAGACTGAAAAAACAAAATTTGCTCACACTGTGGGCATTTAAACAAAAAGCAGGGCGTTGCTTTGTTTGTCCTCAGTTGGCAACATGCAAGTTAGACAACTGATTTTTTTCTATGACTCTATTCATGTCTGCAATTCACTATGAAAAGACTAGTTGGTTTGAGGGTTACAAATAAATTCTTGTAAGCCAAGGAATCCTGAAACATGTAATCCATGAATAATTGGGATTAAGTTGTATATTTAAAAAGATGATAAAAGTTCACACCTTTATTTTCCATTCCAACCCCAAATCTCAAGGTTCAAACTGGGCTTTGCCCCTCCGATGTTTGTGAATCCTTTGTTAGTGCATTACCTCCGTGTAAATCCAACTATTCCCAATGTATTGACTAATTTGCCCAATCAAAAAACTTGGCGCAATGTAACCAAACTTCCAGTCACTCTGACCACCTTCTCTACCTAACCTGTCACTACCCTGTTCCCTAGGACACTAGGCACCTGAGGGGAGAGCTAGTGTTGAGCAATGATGAATGGGCCCTTAGAAGAATGGATGGGAGATAAGATAGTTTGTGCCAAACTGGTGTCAACTTCTCTTCTTCTTTCTGTGACAATAGTCAACCTTCCCTGAGTGATGAAACATCCAGGGAGGGGATTTATCATGATTGGGATCCTTGGAGGATCTCTCATAGTCAGATGAGGGGAATTCAGAAAGAGACTTTAACTCAAAATAATCTATATACCAAAGGGACATGTGCTGGGATGCCATGTCCTGAACTCCTTCACCATAAACATAGTTAATTTAGGTTAATATTCCAAGAGAAAATCTCAGAAAAGTCCACTTACAGGCAATGAAAAGCAAGCACAAGTAAACTAAAACTAAAGAAGAGTCTATAATTGAAAGAAGAAACCACATTGTCAAAGTAACAAATTTATGAGTCCTTTTCAGTGATAGTCTTAAATCTATGTGCTTCTTGGGAAGGCAGAAAGCTGCAGCCTTCTTGGCTTGGTCAGAGCACAGAGTTTGCAGCAGAGTACAAATCTAGAGTTAAATGAAGAACATGGGGAGAAGGAAATCAGGTGAGGTAAATGCCCAAATCTGCATGTAAAATTTATCCAATTCCTTTGCTGACACTAAATCATACAACCACAGGGAAGGGCCAGGGGCTGGTGGGGTGGGGGGTAGTGGGGGAAGGTGATGGGGTTTGACAAAGAAAAAGCAGCTTCTAGAAACTAAAAAAATCTCAGCAGAGATTTCAGTTACCATTATATTCAGGGAAATCCAGTCTGGAGCTTGAGTCCATTCAAATTAACCATATGCTAGAAGAAAATCACTCTTCCAAGATATCCCAGACCCTGAACTTCTAAATACATTGTTCAAAACGTGCAATATACACTGCACAATCTCTTGTTCAAAATCTGAAATTAAGGGGCACCTGGGTGGCTCAGTGGGTTAAAGCCTCTGCCTTCAGCTCAGGTCGTGATCCCAGGGTCCTGGGATCAAGCCCCGAATCAGGCGCTCTGCTCAGCAGGGGGCCTGCTTCCCCTTCTCTCTCTCTGCCTGCCTCTCTGCCTACTTGTGATCTCTCTCTTTCTCTCTCTCTCTCTGTCAAATAAATACATAAAATTTTTTTAAAAAATTCTGAAATTAAGGGGCACCTGGGTGGCACGGGCAGTTGTATTTGACTCTTAGTTTCAGCTTAGGTCGCGATCTCAGGGTCATGAGGTGGAGCCCTGTATCAGGTTCTGGGCTCAGTGTAGAGTCTACCTGAGATTCTCTCTCCCTTTCCCTTAGACCCTCCTGCTTGGGCATTCTCTCTCTAAAATAAATAAATCTTTAAAATTCTTCACATTAAAAATAAGCAAATGACTATATCAACAAACAGGAATATGACTCATACTCAAGAAAGAAAATCAAAACTTGAAGTAATCAAGATGTATCTACTAGAAAAGGAATTTAAATAAACTACTATAAAAACATTAAATATGTAACGAGGGGCACCTGGGTGGCTCAGTGGGTTAAGCCACTGCCTTCCGCTCAGGTCATGATCTCAGGCTCCTGGGATCGAGTCCCACATCGGGCTATCTGCTCAGCAGGGAGCCTGCTTCCTTCTCTCTCTCTGCCCGCCTCTCTGCCTACTTGTGATCTCTCTCTGTCAAATAAATAAATAAAATCTTTAAAAAAAAGTAACAAAATGCACACATATGATCTCAAAAAAGAAAAACTGAAAACAAATAGGACTTCTCAACTTGGGAATTTTAACATATTTTCAAAAATAAGATGGACTTAACAACAGACTAGAAGAAATCATGCATGAAATCAAAGACAGATTGTTAGAAACTATCCTTCCTAAAGATAGCAATTAAAAGAAAAGGACTACTAACAAAGAAGAAGTAGAATTTGAAATTAAAACCATAGTAACACTTGCAATAACATACCCCAAGTGAAACACATACAAATCTAAAAAAACAAGTACAAGAACTACATGAGGAAAAATGTAAAACTCATGAATGGAATCAAAGAACTAAGGAAATCTGGAGATGTTCCATTTTCATATTTGAGAAGGCCCAACACTGTCAAGATGTCACTTCTTCTCAACTTGATATAAAGACTCAACACAATCCTAATTCCAACAAGTTTTTAATGGTTATTGACAAACTGATTCTTAAATTCGTATGAAGAGATAAAAGACCCAGAAGAGCTGACACAACAGGGAAGGGGAAGAACAAGACTGGAAGACTGATGCTACCCAGCTTGAGACTTAACGTAAAGCTACAGTAACCAAGACAGCATGGTGTTTGTAAAAGAACAAATACATCATCAGAACAGAAGAGAGAGCCCAGAAATAGATTCACACAAATATATGCAATTGACTTTTGATAAAGAAGACAATGAAGTGAGATAAGTCTCTTTAACACAAATAGTGTTGAAACTGGACATCCACATGCAAAAAAATGAATCTAGACCCAGATCTTACACCTTTCAGAAAAATCACCTCAAAATGGATCATAGATCAAAACATATAACACTAAAGTATAAAACTCAGAAAAAAAAACCAACAACAGAAATAATCTAGATGATCTTGAGTTTGGTGATACATTTTTGTTACAACCTGAAATGAGTCATCTATGAAAAAAATTAATATGTTGGAATTCACTAAAATTAAAAATTTATTCTCTGTGAAAGTCATGCAGGGGTGCCTGGGTGGTTAAGTCATTAAGCATCTGCCTTTGACTCAGGTCATGATCCCAGTGTCATGCGATTGAGCCCTGCCCCGGGCTCCCTGCTCGGCGGGAGGTCTGTTTCTCTTTCTGCCTCCCACTCCCACTCCACCAGCTTGTGTTCCCACTCTCGCTCTCTCTCTCTGTGTCAAATAATTAAAATAAAATCTTAAAAAAGACACTGTAATGCAAATGAAAAGGCATAGACTGGTAGAAAATATGTGCAAACACATATTGTGAAAGAATGGTATCCAATATACATGAAGAATTCCTAAAATTCAATATTAAGAAAATAAATAGCCTAATTAAAACTTGGATAAAATATGAATAGATCCCACAGAGAGCAAGTAGGCACTTGAAAAGATGTTCAGCATCTTAAGTTACCAGGGAATTGCTAATTAAAACAATGAGACGGGTGTCTGGGTGGCTCAGTTTGTTAAAAGCAGATAAAAGTAATTGTTTACTATTTATTTGAGAGGGAGAATGTGTGTGTGTGAGAGAGAGCAGGAGACATGAGAAGGTTAGGGGGAGATGCAGACTCCCCACTGAGCAGGGAACCTATTGTGGGACTTGATCCCGGGACTCCTGGATCATGACCTGAGCTAAAGACAGTTGCTTAACCAACAGAGCCACCGAGGCACCCAATTCTTTACTATTTTAAAATGAAAACCTCTGATTCTTGATTTTGAATCAGGTCATGGTCTCAGGGTTGTGAGATCAAGCCCCATGTCAGACTCTGCGCTCCACAGGGAGCCTGCTTAAGATTCTCTCTCTCCCTCCACCCCTACCCTGCCCAATATGTGCAGATGAAGGCTCTCTCAAAACAAAGGAAGGAAACGAGATCCCACTGCATGGGTTTTTAGGGCAGCAAACATCCAAGATGCTGACAGCACCAAATGCTGGTGGGGATAGAGATCAATAGGAACTCAGATTGTTGATGGAATGCAGAATAGTACAGCCGCTTTGAGAGACAGTGTGACAGTTTCTTACAAAACTCAGCTTACAGCCCAACACATGCATGACATTTACCTAAATAAGTTGTTGAAAACTAGCACACAGAACGAATCCGGAAGACAGAAATCCACACAAAATCTTGCATAGGAATGTTTATAGCAGCTTCACTGATAATTGCCAAAACTCGGGAGCAACCAAGATGTCCTTCAGCAGGTAAATAAACAAGCTGTGACACATCCAGGTAATGGAACACTGTTCAAGACTAAACAGAGGGGCGCCTGGGTGGCTCAGTGGGTTAAAGCCTCTGCCTTCAGCTTGGGTCATGATCCCAGGGTCCTGGGATCGAGCCCCGCATCGGGCTCTCTGCTCAGTGGAGAGCCTGCTTCTGCCTCTCTCTCTCTCTCTACCTGCCTCTCAGCCTACTTGTGATCTCTGACAAATAAATAAATAAAATCTTTAAAAAAAAAAAAAAAAGACTAAACAGAAATGCACTAACAAACCAGGATATGACATGGGACAAGCTTAAATACATATTGCTAAGTTAAAAAAAAAAAAAGCCAACCTGAGAAGTTTATGCACTGCATGACATTCTGGAAAAGATAAATCGACGGAGGTAATAAAAAAGCTCAACAGTGGCTGGGGGTTGAAAGGAGGGACAGAGGGGAAAAATAGGCAGAAAATGGCATTTTTAGGGCAAAGTATCATGTACACTGCTATTACAGTGGATACATGTAGTTCTGCATTTGTCAAAAGCAATAGCATTGACAATAGGGAGAGTTAATATTAAGAACTTTAATAATAATGTAACAGTGTTGCCCCATCCTTTTAACAGCCGTATCTCACTAATGCAAGATACTAATGGTGGGAAACGACATACATGGAGGGGTGAAGAGTATATAGGAACTCTCTGTACTTTAGCTCCTTTTTTGGTGAAATTAAAACTGCTCTAGGGGCGCGTGGGTGGCTCAGTCTGTTAAGCTTCTGATTCTTGATATCGACTCAGGTCAGGATCTCAGAGTTGTGAGACTGAGCTCCACATTGGGCTGTGCATGGGGCATGTTGCCTGCTTGTGATTTTCTCTCTCCCTCCTCCTCTGCCTCTATTCCTCCTCTGTTCTCTTTCAAAGAAATAAAGAATTTTTTTAAAAAAAAAAACTGCTCTGAAAATATGGTCTATTAATAAAAACCATAAAGTAAAAAAATTTGAATATTTAAATCACTGCAGTACAAGTAAGTAGACTAAATTCTCAGAAAACTGAGATTTTTTGGGCTAGGTGAAAAATCTAAACTCAAGTACATGCTTTTAATAAAGATGCACATTTAATCGAAAAGCACAAAGACACGGAAACTAAAAGGAAGCAAAACTATGTACTATGCATCTTGAATCGTAACAAAGCTAGAGTGACTAGAATAATTGTCTAAGTACAAGAACAGATAGATGGTGAGACAAGGAACATTGCCAGAGGGCAGAGGTGACAATTCATGATGATTACAGGCTCAATATATCAGAAAACTTAACATTGATAACTACATATTCCCCAAATAATGGAAATAATGGAACTGCAAAATAGCTGAATTATGATTTGGCAAAACTAGCAGCCAAGTCCATAATCATAATTATGGTCTTTAACACCACTCAGTAACTGACTGACCAACTAGGCAAAATAGCAATAGAGATACGGAAGACCTGAATATCACTATTGATTACTGTATCCCAAATGGTATTCCTAGAAAACTATATCCAAAACCCAGACAATACAAGTTCTTCTCCGGAACACATGAAATGTTTACTAGTGTAGACACTGAGCTGGGCGAGAAAACAAATGTCCTTCAGTTTCAAAGGAGAGAACTCTTTCTATGTCCTCTGACACAAACAAAAGCAAATTAGAATCAGTAAAAATAGATACCTGAGAGAGTCCTAAGTATTTAAAAGTAACAACAACTTGCTTTTTAATAACACATTGGTCGAAAAAGAAAAATTCATGGGTCAACTTAGGAAATCACAAGTGATTTAAAATAAATTATGATGAACATATTGCACACCAATATTTGCAGAAGGTATTTATTATGCTTAGAGAGAAAACCATAGCTTTACATTCTTATGATAGAAAATAGGAAAGGGGCACCTGGGTGGCTCAGTGGATTAAGCCGCTGCCTTCGGCTCAGGTCATGATCTCAGTGTCCTGGGATTGAGCCCCGCATCGGGCTCTTTGCTTGGCAGGAGCCTGCTTCTCTCTCTCTCTCTCTGCCTGACTCTCAGCCTGCTTGTGATCTCTCTCTCTGTCAAATAAATAAATAAAATCTTTAAAAAAAAAAAAAAAGAAAATAGGAAAGTCCTAAGATTAATGATCTAAGTGTTTTTCTTATAAAGCTAGAGAAGAACAAATTAAATGACAAGGATGGAGAAGGGAAATAATTCAGTAAGGAATCCATGATGTAGTAAGGAAACAGTAAATTCACAAAGCCAAAAGTTCAGAAGTTTTTCCTTTGAAACAATCAAGACAATTGTAACAAACTGTAATAACAGACCAGAAGAGAGAAAGGAACACGGATACAAAGAGAAGACCAACTGCTATAGTAAGAATGTACAAAGGTCTTACTACTGAAATTCCAAGAATATAAAAAATAAGTAACTATTATGAACATCTTTATTCCATTACTTTGTTGAGGTACAAAAATTGTCCCAGTTTCTCTCTCATTCTTAAGGCTTTCAGACAACTCATCTCATACCAAATGAACAGCTCAACATAGAGGTCACACACCATGTGAAGTTACCACAGAGGAAAGAACAAAGTAACACCTTACATACAATTAAAATCTGACTTAGGTTCACACTCACAAAGCAGATTAAAGTAATTATTTGCTATTTTAAAGTGAAAATCTCAGAAATGAGGTGAGAATTAGTAGGAAAGGGTTAATAAATGAAAAACACACTTCGGAATGGGAGAAGATATTTGCAAATGACAGTACAGACAAAAGGTTGATATCCAGGATCTATAATGAACTCCTCAAACTCAACCCACACGAAACAGACAAACACATCAAAAAATGGGCAGAAGATATGAACAGACACTTCTCCAATAAAGACATACAAATGGCTATCAGACACATGAAAAAATGCTCAGCATCATTAGCCCTCAGGGAGATTCAAATTAAAACCACATTGAGATATCACCTTACACCAGTTAGAATGGCCAAAATTAACAAAACAGGAAACAGCATGTGTTGGAGAGGATGTGGAGAAAGGGGAACCCTCTTACACTGTTGGTGGGAATGCAAGTTGGTGCAGCCTCTTTGGAGAACAGTGTGGAGATTCCTCAAGAAATTAAAAATAGAGCTTCCCTATGACCCTGCAATTGCACTCCTGGGTATTTACCCCAAAGATACAGATGTCGTGAAAAGAAGGGCCATCTGTACCCCAATGTTTATAGCAGCAATGGCCACAGTCGCCAAACTATGGAAAGAACCAAGATGCCCTTCAACGGATGAATGGATAAGGAAGATGTGGTCCATATACACTATGGAGTATTATGCCTCCATCAGAAAGGATGAATACCCAACTTTTGTAGCAACATGGACGGGAGTGGAAGAGATTATGCTGAGTGAAATAAATCAAGCAGAGAGAGTCAATTATCATATGGTTTCACTCATTTGTGGAGCATAACCAATAGCATGGAGGACAAGGGGCGTTAGAGAGGAGTAGGGAATTTGGGTGAATTGGAAGGGGAGGTGAACCATGAGAGACTATGGACTCTGAAAAACAATCTGAGGGGTTTGAAGTGGCGGGGGGGTGTGAGGTTGGGGTACCAGGTGGTGGGTATTATAGAGGGCACGGCTTGCATGGAGCACTGGGTGTGGTGAAAAAATAATGAATACTGTTTTTCTGAAAATAAATAAATTGGAAAAAAAATACCCCTAAACAAAAAGAAAAGAAAAGAAAAGAAAATTACATAATTCTAAATACAAAATACAGTAAATGTTTCAATGAAAAAAAAAACAAAAAACAAAAACACACTTCAGGGGTGCCTGGGTGGCTCAGTGGTTAAAGCCTCTGCCTTCAGCTCAGGTCATGATCTCAGGGTCCTGGGATAGAGCCCTACATTGGGCTCTCTGCTCAGTGGGGAGCCTGCTTCCTCCTCTCTCTGCCTGCCTCTCTCCCTGCATGTGATCTCTGTCAAATAAATAAATAAAACCTTAAAAAAGAAAAACACACTTCAGAAATGAAAAATAAGTGGTAAGAAATACTAGGATGACTAAATCCACTGATGATTCCTAAAAGTAAGAAGTTTAAATTTTTTTATCCTAATTTTCAAATTCACAGGTGGCATTGAGGACTGGGTGTTATAGGAAACTAATGAATCATTAAACATTTTATCAAAAACTAATGATGGCCTATATGTTGGCTAATTGAACATATTAAAAATAAATAAAAATGAATGGCTGAGTATTTTTTAAAAGCTAAATAAAAAACAAAGGTGTAATATGAAATTTAAACAAAACAAAGCCTTACTTTTAAAATAGTACAATGTACTAATTAAATAAGCCCCTTAATCATTTGTTCAAGAAAAATAAGATGCAAAGGAAAAATAATAAACCATAACTATCAACATTAAATAGGGACTATGATGACAGGTCTGAAGAGGAGACCATAGGAAGTAATCATTAATATCTTTTTGCTAATTGATTTATTGGCAAACTCCTTCAAGGCAGCTAAAGCAGATAGAAGAAACATGAATTCTCACTGTCTCTGTAGTTCCTAAACTGTGCACCAAGGCACGTTAAGACAACATAGTGAAATCCAAGGTCTAAAACCATGTATTTTATTTTCTTTAATATTTTTAAAAATTTATTTGACAGACAGAGAGGCAGGCAGAGAGAGAAGGAGGGGAGGCAGGCTCCCTGCTGAGCAGAGATCTCTATGCCAGCCTCCATCCCAGAACCCTGGGATCGTGACCTGAGCTGAAGACAGAGGCTTTAACCCACTGAGACACCCAGGTGCCCTAACACCATGTATTTTTAAATATATGTCATGCATGCATGAAATGCAACTTTTGGAGATGAAAGCTGCATTTCAATGACACTAGAGAAGATCAAAATTTCTGTACTGGATGCAAAATGTGTTAACCACTAACGGATTACAGTAGAAGAACTTCTGTTTATCAACTATTCAGAGAGTAAAAAGTCAACGGATCAAGTGGAGAAGTATATTCCCAATATTTCTGAGAAAACACGTATAAAGAGAACATACACGAGACTATGTATAACCACACACAACAAAACTGCAATTTTTTGGGATCATTTGATAAATGTCAGTTAAAACCACTATGATGTACTAACCACAGAGCCATCAGATTTGTGAAGATCAATAATCATGACAAAAATGACAAGTTTTAGAGAAAATACAGAGAATGGTCACTCTCTTGTATTGCTGAAAAAAGTGCAAGTTGGTACTTCTTTAAAAATATGTTTTTGCAATCTCTACTAAAACTGGAATTGCATTTCATATGCTCTTGGATTTCTGCTCCTATAGTTATGCCTAAAATAAATGCACACAAAATTCCATCCACAAATATGTACTAGAATGTTTGTTGTAAAAGCAATATATTTTTTTAAAGGTTTATTTATTTGAGAGAGAGCAAGAGTGCATGAGTGGGGAGTGGTGGCAGAGGGAGAGAGAGAAGAGAGAGACAGTCTCAAGCAGATGCCCCGTGAGTGGGGAGCCAGCTGAACCCCGAGATCATGACCTAAGCTGAAATCAAGAGTTGGACACGTAACCCACTGAGCCATCCAGACACCCTACAATAGCACTATTTGAAGTGTCAAAACCTTAGAAACTAATCAAAAACCTTTCAGCAATAAAACAGATAAATGGTGCTATAGTCACACTGATTCCACTGCAATAAGATGAAGTATCTAAATCATGCAACAACATAGCCGAAACCCAAAAATGTAATGGAACTGAATGAAAGAGGATCCAAACAAAAACTACACTGTTTATCTCATTCACATATAGTCGGGGGGCAGAGGTAGAGACAGGGATCTTAGAAGTCAGGACAGTGGTTATGTTTCATGCGTTAGTGACTGGAAGGGAACATGAGAGGTAACTAGAGATACGGACAGTGTTCTAGTATTTTCTTCATTTTGGTGTTAGACAGATACAATCAGTTTGTAAAAATTCATCCTAATTTCTCTGCCTGACCTCTTAACACTCACCACTGCTATCAAAGCAAACTATTTATAACTCAACCAGATCAAGTCAATACCCTGCTTGAAACATATGTGTTGCTCATGATGTTTCTTTTGTCTGAATGACCTCACCTACACTTATTCTGAGTCTTACTCCTTCCTAAAACTCAGTTCAATTGTCAGCACCTCTGTGAATACCAAAGTGACCATCCAGGTCCCGTGATGACCCCGTGCTTACCTCTGCTGTATCACATCTGTTTCAAGTCCCAGGTGAAAAAAAGACAGGGTTCTCTATCAGAGATAGAGACATCTATCTTTTTTTTTTTTTTAAAGATTTTATTTATTTATTTGAGAGAGAATGAGTGAGAGGGAGCATGAGAGAGGAGAAGGTCAGAGGGAGAAGCAGACTCCCCGAGGAGCTGGGAGCCTGATGCGGGACTTGATCCTGGAAGTCTGGGATCATGACCTGAGCTGAAGGCAGTTGCTCAACCAACTGAGCCACCCAGGCGCCCCGAGACATCTATCTTTAAAAGACATTCACATCTTTAAAATGCAAAAATAGGTTTTATTAACACTTCCCAGTTACTCGAGAACTGCATTTGAATCTGATAGCAATTATTAATTTGGAAATATTAGGACTATTGTTTTCTCTGTTCTTCTACCGGAAAGGAGGATTTCCTATTCTGCAGTCTGGCTTGCTTCTGCTGGTCACCTGCTTTCCTTAAGCCAAGTTTGTCTACCAGTGTGTCTGTCACAACTGGCATGTTTCTGTGTTATCGGGGATTCATTGGGAATGATAGGCACCAACAATGTGGTTTCTGATTTCTTTTAAATTTCAGCTGGGAGCTCAATGATGTTTCTCTGAGTTTACCTCTATGACAAACACAATTTGGATCAACCTACAGAAACTTCAGCCGGTTTACCTCAAATTCCTCAGGGAGGAGGAAGCATATCTGAATTGGAGAACAAGGTTTCATTCGTGAGTGCAAATTTGGGAGATAATGACATTTCTGCAATGGGAGGGCAGTTTTTCCTGATAAAGTGAACCTTGTTTATGACTTGTTTCCATCTCTACCTGTTATTAAATGATTCAACAAATGTCCAGAGATTAGCCAATCCTAATGCAGGCAATGCTGATTTCTGAGAATGTAGTCTTATACAAATAATGACGGTTTTGTGTAAAAAAAAATTACGGTTTTAATGGAGATGGCAGTTTAATCATTTAATAAACAAAAGAAACCAAATGTGGTGATTATTAAAAGGCAAAATAAACAAAGCCATGAGGCCATTTAATGAGGTGTTTTACCTTATGAAATCAGTGCTGACTAGAAGGTAGCCAATTTCTTTCCCCAGTCTCTGCTGATCACTTTCTTCTCATGCTTGGCTTAAGAATGGATTTCTCCAAGAAGACTTATTTGAGTAATTCTATTTCACTTTGAATGTTCCATTACCCTGAGTTTGCTCAGGCACTTGTACCTTGATAGGATGTACTTGCTCACATAGATTTTTTTTTATTTTTTTTTTAATTTTTTTTAAATTTTTTTTTGTGGTTTAAACAAACTTTATTGATTTTTTTTTCCTCCCAATTTATTTATTTTCAGAAAGACAGTATTCACTATTTTTTTTCACCACACCCAGTGCTCTATGCAAGCCGTGCCCTCTATAATACCCACCACCTGGTACCCCAACCTCCCACCCCCCCCGCCACTTCAAACCCCTCAGACTGTTTTTCAGAGTCCATAGTCTCTCATGGTTCACCTCCCCTTCCAATTTACCCAAATTCCCTACTACTCTCTAACGCCCCTTGTCCTCCATGCTATTGGTTATGCTCCACAAATGAGTGAAACCATATGATAATTGACTCTCTCTGCTTGACTGATTTCACTCAGCATAATCTCTTCCAGTCCCATCCATGTTGCTACAAAAGTTGGATATTCGTCCTTTCTGATGGAGGCATAATACTCCATAGTGTATATGGACCACATCTTCCTTATCCATCACATAGATTTTTTAATGGTGGTTTAGCATACAAATTTTAGGACCTAGGGGTGCCTGGGTGGCTCAGTGGCTTAAAGCCTCTGCCTTTGGCTCAGGTTATGATCTCAGGCTCCTAGGATTGAGCCCCGCATCATGCTCTTTGCTTGGCAAGGAGCCTGTTCCCTCCTCTCTCTCTCTCTCTCTGCCTGCCTCTCTGCCTACTTGTGATCTCTCTCTGTCAAATAAATATTTTTTAAAAATTTAGGGCCTCTATTAGATTACCAACTTTTTGGAATATTGTGTTCATTTTACTTCTCATAAGACCTTGTGAGCTCCCATTCACACAAGACTTTCCTAAGGGCTCATTTATAGTGCTTAATGAGCCTACACTGAGTCAGGGAGATTACTTAAAGTAGAAGAAGGTTTTGGGTAAATTGGAAGGGAGGTGAACCATGAGAGACTATGGACTCTGAAAAATAATCTGAGGGGTTTGAAGTGGCGGGGGGGGGGTTGGGAGGTTGGGGTAACAGGTGGTGGGTATTATAGAGGGCACAGCTTGCATGGAGCACTGGGTGTGGTGAAAAAATAATGAATACTGTTTTTCTGAAAATAAATAAATTGGAAAAAAAAGTAGAAGAAGGGAGGAACGCTTTACATGTAAAACATCTTTAATTCTAGAAATAGAGCAGTAAATTATTAGGGAACTCATCCCCAGGAATTGTCACATGCAGACAGTCACTTTATTTCACTCGTTCAGTTCCAAATTTACTCTGTGTGTTCCTGGCTAGAAGAGAGGTCTCAGAGCAAGGCCAAGCTTACTGAACCAGTATAAGGAATTTTAGGACATCTAAGTTATTCAGATTTTATGCGCCTAAGGAACACAAACAGATGTTTAATTAGCCAACAGGAAGTCTATTTGCTGGCCTGTAAATGTAAGGGAAGCATACTGAAACAGATAAAAGAGAAGTAAGAAGAATTTACATAGGTGATGTGAAGCTTTAACATCATTCCACGGATGAGAACTGTTTCCATCTGTGGAGGAATTTAAAAAGGTGTTTTACTTTCTTCAAGCTTTTTGAAGAGCAAAATAACAAATGAAAAAAGTTGCTTCCCTTTTATGTTGCTCCATGTAATTCTCATTTTAAAAAAGGAGAGATGCATGCATTTAACTGCATTTTTATAGGCCATACATTAGCACCCATAGACCTTAACATCTGCATCTCTTGCATGATCATCTGCTGAGTGAATGTCACCTGAAGTCTGGTTGTTCAGAGGCTCATCTGCGTGTGACCCCTCAGACCCACGATGTTAGCCGATTTAATTGTAGACTTTTGTTTGCTGATATTTCTATTGTCTTGTTTTAAAGGTTCTTCCCGTTAGGAATTCCCATCCGTACATGCAGAATGAAATTCTGAAATTTAAGAATGTGAGCTCAAGGATAAATGTTTTAAAATAGCTAATACTGAAATAGAATTATAAGAAAAAGAAGAAAACCATTACTTTGGAGTAAATACATCTTAATATATAGATATTTTTAAAGATTTCGTTTATTTATTTGACAGACAGAGATCCTAAGTAGGCAGGGAGACAGGCAGAGAGAGAGGAGGAAGCAGGCTACCTGCTGAGCAGAGAGCCCAATTCGGGGCTCAATCCCAGGACCCCAGGATCATGACCTGAGCCTAAGGCAGAGGCTTTAACCCACTGAGCCATCCAGGCACCAGATTTATATCTTTATATCTGATATGTCACGGAGTGGACTTTCCCATGTTTGAGCTTTAAGAGCAGGAAATATAAAGCTTAGAAAAGTAACTATTGGTATTAAGTACTCACGGATATCAAGAGTGGCACAACTGTTTTCAGTACGTTACCAAGTGGGAAAAAGTAAGCTATGTGATGATAGGACTTTCTGAAATTCCTTTTTGAAAATTTCCCAAAGATTCTTATGAGACTGTGAAATGTAGTATATAAAGAAGGAATTGATGGGATATAGAAACCCATACCTGTCACAGGGACATGTGTGTTGCACAAATTGTACAAGCTGATTAGTAGAACAATCTAGTAGGTTAGGAGATTTAGTAGAACAAGTCTATTAGTCTATTATTAATTAGTAAGTTTAATTAGAAGAATTAGAATTAATTAGTAGAACAAGTCTATCGACAAGCCGATTAGCAGAATGATCACATGCTCTCAAAGACAAACATATTCAAGATTATTGATCTGTGTATTTGGATTAAAGAGGTTAATACAAATTCAGAAATATAGCAATTGTATTCTTTTCCTCTTCCTCCACAGCTTTAAAAATGAAGAAATTCTGAGAGAAATCCAGCCTCTCTCTCTTCAATCAGAATGAACACAAGAAGTATCAGCCAGCTCCCTGGTTTCTGCCAAATTCATTTCATTATGCCAGAAGACACAAGACTGCAATCACCATATAGAAAGAAGAGGTGAACTATTTTTAAGCATCTCTAAATATGTTGCAAAATGCTAGTGTGAAATAAGTTACAGCGAGGTCTCACACGCTTTACTTCACCTTTCAACACCTTTCCACTGGTGCTAGAGAAAGTATTGCTTTAAATTCTGTGGGAGAGCAGGGTTGGGAGAGCGGAAATACTAACATAGTAAAGGTTCTGGAAATCCTCATCCATAGGCTGCCCAGAATGCTGACCAAACTTGGTGTAGTACAGAACACCTCGTGCCACTCAAGTGCATAAAGAAAACATAAATAGGGGAGGGAGGTGGGAGGTTGGGGGAACCAGGTGGTGGGTATTAGAGAGGGCACGTATTGCATGGAGCACTGGGTGTGGTGCAAAAAACAATGAATACTGTTTTGCTGAAAAGAAATTAAAAAAAAAACATAAATAATAAGAGCGAAGCCAGCTTTTAAAAGTCTAGACAAAAAATAACTTTCAATGCAATGCAAGATTTTTATGATCTTAGAAACTCTCCGCCAGAATTTGTTTGCTATGGTAAAGTGAGAACTGAATATAAATTAGTATGTTTTGCTAGTTTTGGATACATCTTAATCAAATAACTATTAAACTTCCCCTTCCAGTGAAGACCTTTCCACTTGTTATTAGATTTTAGAAAGCTCAGGTTATCCAATTTTCAAAGTCACTTTTTCTTCTGGAATGAAGCTGCTAACTTGTCCTTCTTAAAAACCGGTTCAAAGCCATGAGGGTCACCTGACAAATGTGAAGCCAAATAAGTCATTTACCATGATCAGAAAACTGATTGGGTCACGAAAAAGTGTAAATTTTTATTTAAGTAAATTATTACCTATACTGACTCTATTTAATTACATAAAATTTTATTTAAATACTGGAATTTCTACTAAAATGCGGAACACACGAATGGAATCATCAGAATGTGTTCCGTATCCTGGAGGCCAAGCTCGAGATTCTGACTATGGCCCATGCCCTCCAACACGAACACCGGAATACCATAATTTTTATCCATGTATGTAACAGACTTCCATTTCAGTGTTACTTTCTTCAAGGAAGGATTTTCATCCAAAATGGGCTTTAAAAATAAATAGAATAAGGTATTAACAAATAGTCATTAAGTGTCAAATCTCAGGTAATTGTGGAGTTTATAATGTAATATAATGAAGTCAAACATTGACACTTAAAATCCTATCAAGTAGTTATCAGATTATTTCATCGGTGTACAGAGACAGGGACAGATCAGACAGAATTTTCCTCCTTTGTTATACTTAACACAGATGACACAGTGTGCTTTCTTGGACACAGGGTGCTTCCTGGTAACATTTTAACTCATATCTCCCGGACTCTTTGGAAAAGAGTTCCTGGGGACACAAACAAGGGAACGTGGACTTCTCTGAAGTGAAAAAGGCTACTAGCCAGATGGACCTGCAAGTATCATGTTTGATGTTAATGACCTGTTAACAGATATTAACAGATGACATTAGTAATCCAGATTTTTAGAGTTTTCTGAATACTGGTAAAGATGAGCTAGGTTTTAGTTAAAACCTGGAAACCCAAACTGAAATATACCAAAATTAACACACCATATGTATTTCAGAGAGGTACTTCAGAAATACTGTGTCCTGCGTACAACATGGAGACTCTCCCCTCTTTCTTCTGTCCTCTCTCTCCTCATTGTTCCTGCTCATTTTAACTCATTATGTGCTGAATGTAATACAATGTATGAAGAACACAGAATTCTGCAGCCTAATGACACATATCAAAGTAAACGTGCAGTTAACTGAGACATTTGTGTCAAGATGCAGAATGTAGCCCATGTACCATAGCCCCTCTCAGACCCTCAAATAATGTTACCTATATTTTGACATTTATTCTTTTGCATTTATTTAGAACTTTAAGTTCTCTAAACATCACTGTTCAGTTTTTCATTTTTTTATGTGAATGAAATCCTACAAGATATATACATTTGGGTCTGGCTTCTTGCATTCAAATCTGTATCTGTGAGATCATTTCTGTTGTATGGAGCTACGGTTTGTTGATTTTTAATGATGCATTGTATTCCATTCTATTAATAAAACACAGTTTATGTATGCATCCTGCTGCTAAGGGGAATTCGGGTTGTTTCTACTTTTTGGTTAATAAACAGAATGCAATTCTAAATGGTTTGGGATATATCTCTGACACATAGATTAATTTATCAGTTTCTACCTTTATGTTTAGTGCTAATATTTGAATGTGCTGTTGATTAAATCTTGGCCTACTGCCAGACCTTAAGATATTCGCCTGTATTAACTTCTGGAACTTAATTATTTTGCATTTTACCTATTGATTTCTGTTGTGATTGAATTTTATGTGTGATGGAAGGTGAACACCAGCTTTATTTTCTTCCACAAGGTCATGCAATTGGTCTAGCACCATTTATTGAAAAGGACAATTCTTTCTCAATGTTTTGTAATACGATTTATTTTTTTTTTCCCTTTAAATCATGTCCTGGGCTTCATCTAAACTCTCTTTTGAGTTCCACTAGTTTATTACTCTTTTTTAGGACCCCAAATCCTACATTATCAAAACATTGGATATGCAGTAAATCATATCTTCCTTTTTATCTTCTATTTGCCCCATGTCTATCCTTGGCCTTCAAAGTTTCATATCAAGTTAATGTCACTTGTAAAGTTCTATGATAAGAATGTAATAAAGTTTGAAATGCTGTGATTACATTGAAGATGTAGAGTCACTTGGGGCATATTTACATCTTTCTAGTATTGAATTGTATTCAGTTTTCAGGTTTGTGTGGACCTGAAAAGTCTGTGTTAAAGTTTTATTCTCTGTAATAGTCTATGAAACATTGGTATTACTTATTCATTTATTTATTCAGAATAGTTGCTTTAATCCGGAGTTTCCTTTGAGGGAGAATCTGAAATTAGGGGTGTTTCTTTTGTGGTAACAGGAATATTAGATTTCAAATTTTTTTCATCTAGTTTTGATAAGCTTTGTTTTCCTAGAAGTTGTTGGTACTTGGCCCATTTTTTTTTTTTAATTATCATGAGGAAGTTACTCATATTTTCTCATTTTTTAAGTATGTGTGATAGGTAGTAATCTATCTTTTATGTATTCCGATTTTAGTTTTATTTTCCTTAATTGTATTAGTCATTTTGAAAAATCAGTTTTTTAATTGACTTGTCCATTCTTTTTAAATTTTCAATATCATTAACTGCCATCTTTATCTTTAATTTTCTTTAATTTTTTCAGTTTGCTCTCTTTCTCTATAAAATAAATATCTGCCTTAGTTCAGTATTTATTTTTTTCTAACATGAATTTAAAGCTATAAATTTTCTTTCAAGTCTGGATTATTTCACAGTTTTTAAAATTAATTATTTGCAATTTTTAAAAAAGATTTTATTTATTTATTTGACAGAGAGAGATCACAAGTAGGCAGAGAGGCAGGCGGAGAGAGAACGGGAAGCAGGCTCCCTGCTGAGCAGAGAGCCGGATGCGGGACTTGATCCCAGGACCCTGAGATCATGACCTGAGCCGAAAGCAGAGGCTTAACCCACTGAGCCACCCAGGCACCCCTAGTGCAAAATTAAAAAAAATAAAAAACAGAAACATGTAAATAAACTAGGAAAAAGCAATCAACAACAGTATCTATTTAAAAAAAAAAACCAGTTAACTCTTTGGCAAAGTGCTGATAAAAGATAGGAAACCCAAATGGATAATGTTATAAATTGAGAAGTTATTTTTTTTTTAAGATTTTATTTATTTATTTGACAGAGAGAGATCACAAGTAGGCAGAGAGGCAGGCAGAGAGAGAGAGGAGGAAGCAGGCTCCCTGCTGAGCAGAGAGCCCGATGCGGGACTCGATCCCAGGACCCTGAGATCATGACCTGAGCCGAAGGCAGTGGCTCAACCCACTGAGCCACCCAGGCGCCTTAATGAATATATTTTTATATATAAATTTTAAACTACTAAATTTGAAAGTAGAGATGTAAAAGACAATTTTAGATAGATATAAATGCCAAAACTGACTGAAGAGTTGCAAAGTTGATAACTTCAATACTATATAAGGCTGAAATAGACAATAAAAGGAAATAAAAAGTTAAAATAAATTCACTGCAACTGTTTGAAGAGTAATTGTAGAGATATACAGAGTAAATTGTCAGAAAATTCAATAATTCAATAAGAGAAAAGCAAAATGCTATTTACTTTTTAGAGAATGGGGCCCATCTCTAAGAAATCCTGTGACTATGTGGTTTTTTTTTTTTTTTAAATATCCACATTAAATTGGTAGTAACATTTTGCATTTACAATGTGGTCCAGAACAGCAAGTTCACGTGCTTGAAACTGGAACTAGCTCAGTCATCAAACAGTATTTATTTGACAGTTTGTAAGAGAATTCTTCCTGGGAGCCCACACACACAGAGAAGCATATTGATTTCCTAGGTTTAGTAGGCAGTAGAAGAAGTGACAGGAATTTATTTATGTAACTCTTGGAGGGAGGCAGCCTAACTCTAGACAGGACTCAATGCTGTCAACCAAAGTAGACAGATGATCACTCCATGTTAGCAAATGATCACGCAGACTGAAGGCAAACATGCCCCGAAGGCAAGGGGCAGTGTGGTGAGCCTGACCAGGAAGAATTTTCTGTGGACTAGGAATACTTTGCTTCTGTTTCTACAGATGTCAAGAACATGGACGTTATTTAAATAATTATTAAAAGTTCCTTTCTCCTTAAGGGTAATAACCAACTTAAAATTAAAATTAGCTTTAAACTTTAAAAATGATTACTTGCGGGAGGGGGGCGAGAAAGGGAAGTCTGTTCTTTTTTTAATGCTTTTTTTTTCTCCACAAGAAAAATAATATCCCAAGGAAAAAAACGGCATTTAAAAATAATTCTAAGAAATAATAACTCTACTGGATCTTATAATCAAATTTCTTTCTGTCACGCAGTTTTAATGACTGAGTCACTGGAACAGAGGTCTTTGGTATACCTCGTTGAGTTGAAATAATTGGGTATCCTGGGAATACAATCATAGAAGGAAGAACCAATTTTTCGGGAAAGTCATAATGCAAATTTCCACCAATTATGCACATCCTCCCTGCCTTGACTCTACAACTCCAAAATCACATTCTCAGATTGTTGCAAGTTTCCAGTACTCATAGACACTGCATCCTGTCCCACCAAATATAATAGAAAGAAAATGGGTCTTTTATGAACATGTATAGTAGAAATTAGCAGTAAGTGCTCCGTAAGTAAACTGAAAGACATGTTTTCCCCAGGTGATCTGAATATTTTTAAATGTTTTTATACATTCCATCAAACATTTGTTCTCTAGAATATAGAGCTACTGTATCACCATGAACTAATGTATTTTTTCGAGATATTAATGAGATAGGTTTGGGTTTAAAACTTAGTCCTATGGTTAATAGGAGACAAGGTAGAAATAATCTGTTCCAAATACTGCCTCCTCACCTCAGGGATGTTTAAAAGAAGAGACAAGAACTCCGGTGTAAACAGTTCCAAATCATAAATAAATTAGACCAGTGGCCTTCAAATGTTTTTTGTTGCTGCTGCTGCTGCTGCTGTCCGTTTTGTTTTTTTAAGATATTTATTTATTTTTTTATTTGAGAAAGAGAGAGAGCACTTGAGATGGGAGAAGGTCTGAGGGAGAAGCAGACCCCCCACGGAGCTGGGAGCCCCATGTGGGACACAGTCCCGGGACTCTGGGATCATGACCAGAGCCGAAGGCAGTCGCTTAACCAACTGAGCCACCCAGGTGCCCACTGTTGTCCTTTCTTGAGCTGGAAAACTACTAATTCAAAGAAATCTTTAGTAGAGATCCACCACATAAAAAAGAAAGCAGAGCTGCTCTGGATAAAGCAGGTCTGGGTCACTGGCCTGCTGTAGGCAGCTGAGGTCACACACCATGCTCACATGAAGTCTAAATTTTGATGGAGTCCCATAGATTTGGTCACAAAAGGCTCTTTCTGATCCATCTATCTATCCATCTTATCTATCTTTCTGAAAAGATAACAACTTTTCCATTAACCTTTATTGCTAGTACAAATAACAACAGTTCCTTTGGTTATGACTATACACTTTTTTAAAAATATTTTTATTTATTTATTTCACAGAGAGAGAGATCACAAGTAGGCAGAAAGGCAGGCAGAGAGAGGGAGGGGAAACAGGCTCCCACTGAGCAGAGAGCCAGATATGGGGCTCGATCCCAGGACCCTGAGACCATGACCCAAGCTGAAGGCAGAGGCTTAACCTACTGAGCCACCCAGGTGAGCCTGATTATACACTTGTTAAAACACAAATGTCCTTGCAGGGGTAATTAATTCAATCCATTAGCACTAAAGTAAATTACTTTTCACAACCCTTCCTTAAGGCAAGAAAATAGATAAAACATACTCTACCCTGAAATATTACAGGAGAAACTTCGACTATTTAAATCAAACTTCTGCTTCATCAAATTTCTGTAAGGTGCAGGTCAGAAATAAACACCTGCATTTACCAGAATTTCTATCTTAGCCCAAGTGAAAAAGAAAGAGAAACAAAGAAAGAGAAAGAAAAAGAGATAAGGAAAGAGAGGAAGGAAGGAAGAAAGGAAGGAAGAAAAAAGAGTACTGCATTCAAAAGATAATATATTTTGGACTTGTACACATTAAAAATTACGCTATAATTGCGTAGTTTTTTTTTATTTTTGGAGCCAACAATTATGGTGAAAATAATAGTCCAGATTGGTGGTCTGAACTCTCCATCACAAGTTAAACATCAAGTATGTGGTTTTGCTGATAGGAGGTTAAAATCAGCAGTTTAAATTAGTGAGAGAGAAAGTATTTTGTTCAATAAGTTGACCTTAAGTTCTTTAAATGTCACGTCATGGCTTTAAAATTATCCAAAAATAATATTCTTATCTGTCTTATCCAACTGCCTTTCACTTCTCTCCCACCTGCTCTCCCTTCCTTGCCCACATTCTGATGAAAAGGGGGGCCAGATTATGAAAATTATTTAAAATGCAAGGACTTATTTTTATGCTGGAAAGGGAATGTGTTAAGATAAAAGATTATCAGGGAATTCTTGAGGTTCAGAATTCAGAAATATATTTGCATGATGTCATTGATATTTTTTGAGCCTTGGCTTTTCACATTTGAAAAAAGATGTAGACTTACCCCAGGGGAAAAAAACCCCGGTGCACACACATACTCCCACCCGACACACTCTCACCCATACCCATATACTCACACACAGACACTGTTATACACACTTGCATATATTTTGGACTTGTACACATTAAAAAAACCCTTGTAAATTCATATGTTTTTATAAAGAACCATATACTCATATATTCCTGATTTGTTTAGAGAATTAGAATAAAAATTTCATTTAACCAGAGGTCAGCAAAATAGGACCTATGGGAAAAATCCAGCCCAGTGGCTGATTTTGTAAATGAAGGTTTATTGGAATACAGCCTAACTCAGTTATCTTGTGTATTATTTATGGCTGCTTTCATGCTATAATTACAGAGTAGATACAGGACTATAGGACCCACAAAGCCAAACGTACTTGCAATCTAGTCATTTAAAGAAAAAGTTAGCAAAATCTAGAACAAAAAATCTTCATGTGTGGGGAAACAGAAAATTCAACTTGTAACCTATTCTTTTTTTTTTTTTTTTTTTTTGGTAACCTATTCTTAAGAATGCTCTGACAGCATGGCGAACTGAGTAAGACCATTTTGCCAAAAGATCCCACAATGATGGACGATATAGAAGAAAATTATAAAATTATAAAATAACTGCAAGTGAGATTTCTATACAAATTCTATACAAATTCCAAGGAACAGGAGACAGAGCTCCCCGCACTGATGAAGAAGCCAAGAGGGAGTCTAATATGCACTCAGGGTCAAAGGTCTATAGGAGGGGAAGGAGAATTTAAAAAAAAAATAAATTGCCACTTATGGAAAAAAAATCCAACTTTTGGCCTATGCTATCAAGAAGTCAGAGTCTGAATTTACAATGGCTAGCCAAAATATTAATATGATCAAATCCACCTGCTCTACAGAAAGATATTTCCACAATCAAGTCTTCATAGAACTGCCATAAATTAACCAATTTACATTTAAGATCAGTTTACAACCCAAAATTAAAAAAAAAAAAAAAGAATTCACAATTAGAGATAGATCCAAGACTCTCCATAAAGGAGGAGCAGCACCCAGAAACTTAATAGAAAAATGTATGCCAAAACCAGTAACATACCTAGGAATAAACTTAACCAAAAAGGCGAAAGAACTGTACTCTGAAAATTATACAACACTCATGGAAGAAACTGAAGATAACACAAAGAAATGGAAAAACACTCCATGCTCTTAAATTGGAAGAACAAGTTTTTTTTTTTTATTTTCTTAAAATTTTATTTATTTTACAAAGAGAGAAAGAGAGTACACACAAGCAGGGGGAGTGGCAGAGGGAGAGGGAGAAGTAGGCTCCCCACTGAGCAACGAGCCTGATGCAGGACTGGATCCCAGAACCCCAGGATCTTGACTGAGCTGAAGGTAGGCACTTCAGAGACTGAGCCACCCAACTGTTCCAGAATAACAACTAGGGTTAAAATGTCTATACCACCAAAAGCAATCCACAGATTTAATGTAATCCCTATAGAAGTAGCAACAGCATTTTTCACAGAACTAGAACACACAATCCCAAAACTTATATGGAACCAAAAAAAGACCCCAGATAGCCAAAATAATCTTGAAAAAGATAAAAACTGGAGGTCTCACAATTTCAGACTTCACATTCTATTACAAAGCTGTAATAATCAAGAGTATAATAGTAGCACAGAAACAGGCACACAGATCAACAGAACAGAACAGAAAGCCCAGAAATAAATGCACAATTATATGGTCAATTAATCTTCTAAAGGAGGAATGAATATCTGATCGGCAGCAAAACAGTCTCTTCAACAAATGTGTTGGGAAAACCGACCAGCAACATGCCCAAGAATGAGCCTGGAACACTTTGTTTCAGTATACACAAAAATAAACTCAAAGTGAATTAAGAACCTAGGTGTGAGACCTAAGAATATAAAAATCCTGGAAGAGAGTACAGGCAGTGACTCTGACATTGGCTGTACCAACCTTTTTCTAGATATGCCTCCTGAGGCAAGGGAAATTAAAGCAAAAATAAACTATTGGGACTACATCAAATAAAAAGCTTCTGCACGGCAAAGGAAACAATCAACAAAACTGATAACCTACTGAATGGGAGAAGATATTTGCAAGTGACAGATCTGATAAAAAGTTAGGATACAACATATATATATTTAAAGAAGAGTTCTACAACTCAACACCCAAAACCCAATAATCCAGTTAAAAAATGGGCAGAAGACATGAACATTTTTCCAAAAAAGACAGGTAGATGGCCAACAGACACATGAAAATATGCTCAACATCACTCATGACCAGGAAAATGCATATCAAAACCACAATGAGTTGCCCCCTCACCCCTGTTCGAAGGACTAAAAACAAAAATCAAGGGAACAACGTGTGTTGCTCACCATACGGAGGAAAAGGACACTTGGTGCGCTGTTGGTAGGAATGAGAAGTGGTGCAGCCACTGTGGAAAACAGTATGATATTTCCTTACAAAGTTAAAGACAGAACTACCTTATGATCCAGCAATCACACTATTGGGTGTTTACCCCCCAAATACAAAAACACTAATTTAAAGGCATATGTGCGCGCCTATGTTTACTGTAGCATTATTTACAATAGCCAAGTTACGGAAGCAGCCAGTGTCCATAGATGATGAATGGGTAAAGAAGGTGTAGGGGTGTGTGTGTGTGTGTGTGTGTGTGTCTCCACATATTACACACAATGGATTATTATTCAGTCATAAAAAGAAGAAAATCTTGTCATGTGTACAGCATGGATGGAGCTAGAGAGTATAATGCTAAGTGAAAGAAGCTGGAGAAAGAGAAATACCTTAGAACTCCCAATGGGTATTTATTATTTTAATTATTTTTTAGAGATTTTATTTGTCAGAGAGAGAGAGTACGTGCACAAGTGGGGGTGGGGGGAGCAGCAGGCAGAGGGAAAAGCAGGCTCCCTGCTGAGCAAGGAGCCTGATGCAGGACTCGATCCCAGGACCCAGGCAACACGAGCTGAGCCGAAGGCAGATGCTCAACTCACTGAGCCACCCAGATGTCCCCCAGGTAGAATTTAAAAAACAAAATGAACAAGGGAAAAAAGAGAGAGAGAGACAAACCAAGAAACAAACTATACAGAGCCAACTGATGGTCACCAGAGTGGAAGTAGGTGGGGTAAAGGGGGAATAGGTGATGGAATTAAAGAGTGCAGTTACCACTATGAGCACTGAGTGATGTATGGAATTGTTGAACTGCTCACTGTACTGTATGCCTGAAACTGATTTAACACTCTGTGCTAACTATGCTGGAATTAAAAAAAAAAAACTTAAAAAAAATAAGTGGTGCATAAACAATGAATCTTGGAACACTGAAAAAAAAGGCAACAGAAAATCTGAGAAGACTACAATGACTTAGCTTACAAACCTAAAAAAGAAAATATATTAAAAAGTTAGACACCAGGGAAACTGGCAAGGAGATGGGTAATATAACGATTAGAATTTCTGCAAGTTAAAATTCAGCTCTTGTAAGTTAAAAATTCAGAATCCTTAGAAAAATGGGCAAAACTGAAGAATATCTTTATAACCTCTGGAAAGTAAATAAGTAGCACTGGATCAACAGACCTCAGCACAGCCCATAGGGATCCCCAGATTCACTTACATTTATCCAACATACAGCACTGCACAAGTTCAAGGTGTAGTTATATTATTTTATCCATTTATATATTGCAACACTGTTACCGTTGTATTAGTAGTTGGTGGTTCCATCACATCTAATAACTATCATCCCTAAAAGAATACAAAAAGTAGGAAAAAAGGGATAAGAGACACCAAAATAGAATGGAAAATCACAGTATAAGTTCAACAAAATGAAATAAGAACTTTTCGAGAGGCAGCATTAAAACAATAATTAGGGGTGCCTGGGTGGCTCAGTGGAATAAGCCTCTGCCTTCAGCTCAGGTCATGGTCTCAGGGTTCTGGAATCGAGTCCCGCATCGGGCTCTCTGCTCGGCAGGGAGCCTCCTTTCCCCCCTCTCTCTCTGCCTGCCTCTCTGCCTACTTGTGATCTCTCTGTCAAAAAAATAAATAAAAATCTTTTTAAAAAACCCCAAATAATAATAATTTTCTAGAACTTTTGAAAAATATTAATCTTCACATTAAGGAAGCTTAAGTTATTCTCTCCATAAATATATAGATAGGGAGATACATGTTTTTCTCCATAGACACATACACACAGGTGAGAACTCTTTATATGTGTACATTGTAGTAAAAAAGGGAGAAAATTCAAGCAAAGAATATTAATGCCAAGAGAAAGGGTAGGAATTCTTAACAGGACAGGACAAAAATTTAGATCAATGTCAGGATTCATGTTTACAATACAGACCAGACCCCAGAGAATGTTTCCCATGTGCTCAGTGGTAACAATTTAGGTGTTCATATGCCACTAAGGTATCATTCAAGACTAAGGGAAAAAAGAGCATTTCCAGACATCAAAATGCACAAGAAAGTTTACTACTGGAGAATATGGTAGAAAGTGTTACACGTGGTTTATGTCAAGAAAAAACTAAGCCTAGAATGAAAACAGGAGATTTAAGAAGAAAGGGTGACAGAACAAGAAATATATATATTTTTAAATTATTTAGGGGCACCTGGGTAGCTCAGTGGGTTAAGCCTCTGCCTCTGGCTCAGGTCATGATCTCAGGGTCCTGGGATCAAGCCCCGCATCAGGCTCTCTGCTCGGTGGGGAACCTGCTTCCCCTTCTCTCTCTGCCTGCCTCTCTGCCTGCTTATGATCTCTCTGTCAAATAAATAAAATCTTTAAAAAAATATATCTAATTGAAAATTACTGTGCTATTTCTAAATAGGCAGTTGCTTCAAAATAATAAAGTTCATAAAAAAATGGAAATTGAAAATTCCAAAAAGGAATGGATAAAATAGGAACAAAGATAACTGTTGAAGAGGCTTCTGAGCACATATATCGACATGTATCCATCTTTAGACCCACTTAAAAATGAGCGTCATTAAATGTACTTGTCACAGCCAAGAAACCTAGGGATGTGTGAATGAGCTGGGGATGGGGAGCACAGTGGGTAACAGAATTAAATCTATTTATGGGAGAATTAGAGATGGTGGACACTTCTTTACTGATGAAGCACAGGAGGAAGTGGCCAGGCAGGACATCTGAAAAGCCTCCTGGATCCAGCTCTGGAAAAATGCAAGACAGGTAGAAAGCTTGGGGATAATAGGGAGCAGGGATTGAGAGTGGCTTCTAGGAAGTCCATATGTGGAACAAGTGGAATAGGTGACACCCCTCCATGCACACTCATTCCTGTATCCTGTGTCTGGCCATTTTAGATTCCATAGAGGACAGAGATAACCCAGACGACAGACTTTACCTATGTCAGTGGAGAACTACATGCTTCAGCAGAAATTTATCACAATTCCTGAAAGAATGAGAGATCCTATGGTAGATGCTGCTTCCAGAATCCAAATTATCTTCCTATTGCTACACGCATGATGCAAATCAGCAGCAGAGTAAGGAAAGACCAAGAAGAACTAATAGCATAAAAGCAATGAAAACAATTAGAATTACAGGCTTCAAGAGAAAAATTTAAACATTTCAAATTCCTATTTTCAGAATGACTCAAGAATGTTTTCGTTAGGGGTACCTGGGTGCGTCAGTGGGTTGAAGCCTCTGCCTTCGGCTCAAGTCGTGATCCCAGGGTTCGGGGATCGAGCCCCGAGGTGCATCGGGCTTTCTGCTCAGTGGGGAACCTGCTTCCTCCTCTCTCTCTGTCTGCCTCTCTGCCTATTGTGATCTCTGTCTGTCAAATAAATAAATAGAATCTTAAAAAAAAAAAGAATGTATTGGTTACATAATGCCTGAATATTATACAAAATGAACTACAAAAAAAGTAGGATGGGGTGGGAAAGAGAGTTTTAAAATTAGGGGCGCCTGGGTGGCTCAGTGGGTTAAAGCCTCTGCCTTCGGCTCAGGTCGTGATCCCGGGGTCCTGGGATCGAGCCCCACATTGGGCTCTCTGCTTGGCAGGGAGCCTGCTTCCCCCTCTCTCTCTGCCTGCTTCTCTGCCTACTTGTGATCTCTGCCTGTCAAATAAATAAATAAACACTTTAAAATAAAATAAAATAAAATTTTATACTCATTATGTAAATTTAAAAGTTTAAAACATTAAAAAATGTCCCCCCAAAGGAAATTCTATTCAGAGTTTTTAAAAAGAACTAGGAGAGATTGATTTTGAGAGAAATGTAGCCTAATGCAGCATTCCAATAGTGTCCATTTATGAATGGCATGAATTTGAGCTGCGGAGAAGAGGGGGGGAAAATGGAGAAGGAGAAATACCTACAGCATGAAGAGAAGGCATTTATAAAAGCTGAGGGGAATATAAAACCCCACAAATTTCACAATAAAAGGGACTTCTCAGTGCCCTTGAGAATAGGTGGAAAATATAACTAAATAAATCTTCCCTTTGATACATAACTTTGAAATGCATTAAGTTTCTAGAGAGAAAGTACAAGAGAACTGCATCAGATTTTCATCAGAGTGGAATCTACAAATACAATTGTGGTGTATCTTTAACATTTTGATTGTAAAATACGATTTGGAACCCCAAATTCTGTCTACCAAGACCACCAGACAGAAATTGAACCTCCTATGTTTTCTGTCCTGTGTCTTCCACACTCCACATATCTTCCTGCCTGCCTCTTTCCCTATCCTTATTTCTTTTCAAGGATGCTGTCTGAATATATTAGTAAGAGAAATATAAGTGAAAAGTAAAATAAAGGAAGGCTGTACCCACAATAGTGATGTTCACCTAGAGTTCCAGCAAAACGGAAATGGTAACTTGCTATGTGCACGGAGGAGACCTTGAAATATAACGAGGTACAAAACCAATGAATACTCTTACGCTGAAAAAAATAAATTAAAAAAATATATAACATTAAAATAAGAACATAAGTTGAGTGACATCTAAAGGAAAAATCATCTTAAAGAAAAGGAACTGATTAGATACCAAAAAATATGTATGGAATAAATCATCCATGCTAAAGAAAGCTCACTTGACTTCAATCGAGAAGGACAGCATAAAGATGAAATAGAAATTCTGGAAGAAGACAAACAAGACAAACCTGGTTCAAATATAAAACAACTGTACCAAATCACACTTTTGAGACCTTGGTAATGAGTAAGAAGACAGAGTCCATTGCAACAAGATGTGAGCTCCATTCTTGAGCAGCTCAGAGCCAGGACACTGACCCACACAGAAACAATTTTGCCATCAGTCTACTACCGCTGTGCCAGTAGCATGGTTCTAAGTCAGAGAATTTTAACATTTATTACTTTTCATCTTGGCATGAAACTTCAATATTCAGCAGTGTAAAATTTAATCAACCTAGACAACATAACAGCAAAGACTGTAACTGCCAGAAAAGGATGGGAAGAAGAACTGTAGACAGAGGAACTTTCTTCGTCTGAGAGGCAAATCAAGAGGCAGCATATAAACCAGTTAGGACAAAAAATAGAAGTTACAATGTATCTTTTAAATATCCCAGAAGTAAAAAATTTTAAATGATACTAGTAGTGACAGGATGGTGAATTTGATCGGCACTCTTAGCCACCCCAGAAATAAGTAATGAGAAAATTTCTAAAGACAAATAAAGAACATAGACTGTGTTACTCAGTGATAACGGAGGGAACAGATTGGTGAGAAGTAGCACTGGGCTGGGCTAGGACTCTGGCTTTCAATTATGAACCCTCATTTCTTTTGTGCCATGCATATACCTGTTGTATATTAAATATGAAAAAACAAATCAATGCACTGTATACATATTTGTTTTTGAAGTTTTAATTATGAAATTAATAATTTATTACAGATACACTTCAAATATAGGGAAAAATTTATTTTTATGGGCCATAAAGGGATAATTTTCCCATGTTAATTTAAAAGAAATCTATCATTTTCAGTAGTGACCTTTACTTACTCTCAATTTACTCACATGTTCTGCCTGTACTCAAATTTAACAGTTTGCATATAAGTATTACAGTGTGCATTTCTTTATTACATATAATTGGTCTCAATTTGTCAGTGGGTACCTAACAAAACTTAGTCCACATTGCAGTGGTATTAGATAAAATACTGTCTTAAGTGTGATAGACAAAGGCTAAATGATTTTATCTAAATAAATCAATTACAGAGCAACTGACATCAATTCAACTAGGAAGATCATCATTGGCTTTACTTCGGCCAGTATTTATAATGAATTAACCAAGGATAATTCTTGAATATATCTGCCAACCAAACAGATTATAACATTATTCTTCTTTCACATCAAAAATTACGAACATGTTTAGTGTTTTTAATCAATATTCATCTACTTTCTAATAAGAGCTAGTGTGGTTTTAAGATGGAAGAAGGCAGGGTGCCTGGGTGGCTCAGTGGTTTAAAGCCTTTGCCTTTGGCTCCGGTCATGATTCCAGAGTCCTGGGATCGAGCCCCACATTGGGCTCTCTGCTCTGCGGGGAGCCTGCTTCCTCCTCTCTATCTCTGCCTGCCTCTCTGCCTACTTGTGATCTTTCTCTGTCCAATAAATAAATAAAATATTTTAAAAAATAAAATAAAATGGAAGAAGGCAAAGAATTGACCAGCCATTTTACAATCAGAAGCAATGACATGGAAAATACCCAAGTAGGAGGTTTCATGGGTGTGCGACTTAGAAGCTGAGGAGAACCTCTCACTGGGTTTCATGCTCTGCTGTGGCTGTCTTGTATGTGTTAGACATTTAACACAAGGCCTCACATTTTCATTTTCTATTGGGTCCTACAAATTATGCAGTTGGGCCTTCAGTAAGTGGTGTACTTAGAGAAAAAACACAAATATGCCTTTTCTGGAAGAAAAGTCTGAATTACTCTATTTTTATTCTCCTAAAGTCTTGACTTTTTCTCTTAAATTTTTTTTCCTACGGTTTTTATTTCTTGGGTCCCTAGAGGCCAAAAGCAAAATTAATATGAATAATGACTGAGTTTAATATTTAAAATACATAATTTAGAAAAGGGAAGGTTATATAGGGGTGAATTTTTTTTCTAGAGTTTAAATATTTTTTTCTCTTTTATTTTAATAAGTCATTATTCAACATTTTCTTTAGCCCAGATATGGGTGTGAGGTCTAGAAGATATACACGTACACATAGTTTCCTCTGATGCTAAAAACGGAGACTCTTTTTTGTGTCTGTGTCATGTTTTAGCTCTATTAAAAAACTTTTGAAAACCAATTTAAAGGGGTGCCTGGGTGGCTCAGTGGGTTAAGCCTCTGCCTTCACCTCGGGTAACGATCTTCAGGGTCCTGGGATTGAGACCCACATTGGGCTTTCTGCTCAGCAGGGAGCCTGCTTCCTCCTCTCTCTCTGACTGCCTCTCTGCCTACTTGTGATCTCTCTCTCTCTGCCAAATAAATAAATAAAATCTTTAAAAAAAAACAATTTAAAATTTAAACATAGATTATGTCGTACCTCTGGCCATGTAGGCTTCAGAAATAATATATTAGAATTACTTTGCTTTATTATTCCTTTACTCTTAGGAAACAAGAACCTTAGCTTTGTCTAGACTATAATTATTTTTCTAAACTAATTTAGTCCTAGTGTTCCAAGATCAAAGGCCAAGTATGTACATGAGGTAATTTGCTATCTCCCCCAATGGGTAGGAGAGAGAAAATTATCCACCTGTGGCCTCAGTCTTTCAAGAAAGCTGGTAAAAGAGGCACCTGGGTGGTTCAGTGGGTTGAGCCTCTGCCTTTGGCTCAGGTCATGGTCTCAGGGTCCTGGGATTGGGCCCCGCATTGTTCTCTCTGCTCCGTGGGGAGCCTGCTTCCCCCTCTCTGCCTGCCTCTCTGTCCACTTGTGATCTCTCTTTCTGTGTCAAATAAATAAAGAAATCTTAAAAAAAAGAATGCTGGTAAAAACACGAAGAAGCAGATTAGTTCATCTAAAGTAGTTGACTAGTTGATCATGGTATCCACTGAAAAATTACGAACACCAAAGCTTACGTTTTAATTATATTCAGTAATTAGAATCTAAGGACTTTAGGGTTATCTCACCTAAGTTTCTCTGAAGATCAGAACTCTGATTACTATTGAAACACATACAGGGAGCATAAGTTTCAAATATGGTGTGCTATATATGAGCTATCTTATTTTACCTAAGAGTAAGAATTTTTTCCCTTAAATTGGACAGCTACGAATAGAAGAAGGAAACATGACTGTTCTCTTATACCATACACAAAGATAAACTTGAAATAGATAAAAGACCTCAATGTGAGGCAGGAATCTATAAAAATCCTAGAGGAGAACATAGGCAGTAACCTCTTTGACAATGGCCACAGCAACTTCTTTCAAGACATGTCTCCAAAGGCAAAGAAAACAAAAGTGAAAATGAACTTTTGGGACTTCATCAAGATCAAAACTTCTGATTGTGCGCGCGTGCGCGCGCGCGCACACACACACACACACACACACACAGCTTCTTCACAGCAAAGGAAACAGTCAACAAAACAAACATTCCCACAGACTGTGAGAAGATATTTGCAAATGACTCTACATAGAGCTGATATCCAGGATCTGTAAAGAACTACTCAAACTCAACATTCAAAAGACAGATAATCACATCAAAAAATTAGCAGAGGACATGAGCAGACACTTCTCCAAAGAAGACATACAAATGGCTAACAGACACATGAAAAAATGTTCATCATCATTAGCCATCAGGGAGATTCAGATCAAAACCACAATGAGATACCACCTTACACCAGTCAGAATGGCCAAAATCAACAAGACAGTAAACAACAAGTGTTGGAGAGGATGTGGAGGAAAGGGAACCCTCTTACTCTGTTGGTGGGAATGCAGGTTGGTGCAGCCACTTTGGAAAACAGTGTGGAGATTCCTTAAGAAATTATAAATAGAGCTACCCTATGACCTTGCAATTGCACTACTGGTATTTACCCCAAAGATACTGATGTGGTGAAAAGAAGGCCCATCTGTACCCCAATGTTCACAGCAGCAATGGCCACAGTAGCCAAACTGTGGAAAGAGCCAAGATGCCCTTCAACAGAAAAATGCATAAAGATGTTGTCCATATATGCTATGGAGTATTAGGTCTCCATCAGAAAGTGGTTTTATTTTTTATTATGTTGACATTTAGTGACCATAAAATTATTTGAGTTCAGATGTTAATAGACTAGATGTATATATTGATAAATATGTACAAAAGTATATCCCCTATTGAATTTAACTGGCCTACATGTTATACATTTGGAAAGAATTTTAGATGATTTTTAAGATCAAAAGTATGTGTACACACACATAAGCACATGTGTGAACACAGGCATGCACATGTGTGTGTTATACAGGCAGAAGGTATACCCTAGTGTGTTCATCTTGTTTCTCAAAACAAAGCTTGGATACAAATCTCAGCTCCTGACAGACACTTCCTTGTAATCCTTTTTTTCTTATCAGTACAGCATTTGTTCTGTCACTATGACCTTGACACATTTATCAGATACTGTTTCTTATAGTTACCATTCACTCATCAAGCATGTGCTAAATAAAACTAGATTAAAATACATTAATCCATGGTAATTTTCATTATTTATTAATATATCACTATGTTGGGGGAGGCTGGGTAACAGAGTAAATTGGTTTTGATTAAAGTTTTGGAAAATGTACTTTAACCCAAATGAAAAATACTTTACTGCTGAGATTTCAAATCTGTGGCCTGTCGCTCAACAAGTATTTTATATATAGGAGCGTTCTCATTTTTTAATCTCCCAGTAAAGTTAACCATAATATTTAGGTATCATGTGTATTATGTAAAAATAATTTTACCTACATATTATGATTATGTAACAGCAGGTATTTTTGTATGATTTTAATTTGCATCACACACACACATTGCACACACATGAAGTAACAACACTAAAAATGTAAGAACTAGCTTTCAGGTTTTCCTAACCTGAGTTTTACATCCTTGCATTTTTAGGGATCATGAGACTGCCTCACAGAAGGTTTTGGCTTGTGGTTTTATGCATTTGAGAGACAGAGAGCAAGCGAGCAAGCACACAGAGGGAGAGGGAGGAGGAGAAGCAGACTCCTCACTGAGCAGGGAGCCCGATGCAGGGCTGGATCCCAGGACCTGGAGATCATGACCTGAGTGGAAGGCAGTTGCTTTACTGACTGGTCTTGAGTTCAACCAGATTTGTGTTTATGAGTAAAAGTCTAAACGCTGCTACATACAGATAATAATTAAAATAAACCTAACAACTGTAATTTTTTTTAAGTGTCACGATCATTGGGCCAAATAGACTAAAGTGTACGTTTCTAGGAATATTTCTACCAAAAATATAATGCTACAAAGATGGGTAGAAAATATTTAATAGAATTGCTCTGAGTAATACTTTATGAAAAAAACAAATGAAGGTCACTTCTCTGGTACCACATTATTTCATTAATTTAGAGAAAATACTGTGTGCCCTGCTACACTTTTTTTTTAAACAAATTTTTAGGTGGTGTGTATACTCACGAAATAGCCCAAATCATTCTTTGTTGACAGAGGAAAGTTTTAAGTTACTACCTATTATTGAACTAGGTTTCAATTTGAAACACCGGTACATTACTTCTTTCTCCGTGAGCACCCTAGGAGACCTATCGCACATGTGTATGTTTTATAGATACAGGTTAAATACTTCTTTCCAAATTCAGCTATAAACAATATTGAAATTGGTGCTTATAATTCTCATTCAAGTGGCTTATACTTTTCTATGTTTCTTCATTAAAATATCTAAACATGGGCGCCTGGGTGGCTCAGTGGGGTAAGCCGCTGCCTTGGGCTCAGGTCATGATCTCAGGGTCCTGGGATTGAGTCTCGCATCGAGCTCTCTGCTCAGCAGGGAGCCTGCTTCCTCCTCTCTCTCTCTGCCTGCCTCTCTGCCTACTTGTGATCTGTTGTCCAATAAATAAATAAAATCTTTTAAAAAAATAAAATAAAATATCTAAACAGTAAGTTCTGGAACACTGAAAAAAATTTTTAAAAAATAAAATTAAAAAAAAAATCTATTGTTCTGTGCATGCTCCAAGTCTTTATTAACAGAACTTGATACTTTCCCACCTCAGTCTTTTCATTCACTCTCTTACTGTAGAGATGCACAAAGAAAGATACATGTTGGTGTGGACTGTATTCTAGTGTGTGCATTCATCAATTCAGACACCTCGGATTAAACAAATCCACACGGAGATAAATTACATATAAAACCATTCCAGTACTTCTTGCAGCACGTTTCCATCACCGTGAGAGACAATGTCCTGAGAAAAGAGCTGAAATGATCACCACTTCATTTTACCTCCTGCTTTGATTCACACTTCAATAAGAAACATTTCTTACCTCTACCAGTAGGGCTATTTTTGTTTAAGCAGAATTAAGATATGAATCCTCTAACTATAAAATGTACATCGGTAAATCAAGGATTAATATGTCAACTGGCTGCAGATTGCAATGCCGTTCGTAGTGCTCCTGTGAGAGATGCACACTGTGTTGGATCAGAACGCTAGGATTCGTATCAGATGAACTCAGGCACTATGTTATCATTGATGTTTTACACATTGTATGGTTTGGGAGCTTAAGAATCATTTTTTAGCATAAAGAATATTTAGCATAACATTTTATGAAAGCTACACAGATCATTTCACTGGGAGAGCAGTAAAACAGGTCTGTGCCTGATGAAGCTGTGTATGCCATATTTTATGGAGAATCGTAGAAGGATTCTTTCTTGGAACTGATAATCATTATTCTAAAATGAATTACACTCTAATGTATTTTCAAATAGGGCATTCTACTGTATTCTTTTTTTTTTAAAGATTTTATTTATTTATTTGAGAGAGAGACAGTGAGAGAGAGCATGAGCGAGGAGAAGGTCAGAGGGAGAAGCAGACTCCCCATGGAGCTGGGAGCCCGATACAGGACTCGATCCCAGGACTCCGGGATCATGACCTGAGCCGAAGGCAGTCATCCAACCAACTGAGCCACCCAGCTGTCGCCATTCTACTGTATTCTTCTACACCTTTCTAAGATAGGCAAGGTAAATAGTTATCCAAAAAAAGTGAGCTTTTTTTTAATTTTTAAAGATTTTTTAGTTATTTATTTGACAGAGAGAGAGGTCACAAGTAGGCAGAGAGGCAGGCAGAAAGAGAGGAGAAGCAGGCTCCCTGCTGAGCAGAGAGCCCAATGTGGGACTCAGTCGCAGGACGCTGAGATCATGACCTGAGCCACCCAGGCACCCCAAAAATGAGTTTTCTTATGGCAGCAGAAGGGCTAAATAGAAAGCAAACCATTTTTCAAAGAAATAAACTGAAAGAAAGCAAGAGAAAGAAATAAAAGAAAATAAACTTTTAAAAAAGATTATTCATTTATTTGACACAGAGAGAGAGATCACAAGTAGGCAGAGAGGCAGGCAGAGAGAGAGGAGGAAGCAGACTCCCTGCCAAGCAGAGAGCCTGATGCAGGGCTCGATCCCAGGACCCTAAAATCGTGACCTGAGCTGAAGGCAGAGGCTTAACTCACTGAGCCACCCAGCTGCCCCCAAAATAAACATCTTTATATGTAACTCAGAGTTGCTGGAGGACACTCATATTCATGTTTTCCCTTGGAGGAAAACACCAGATTTCATTTTCAAGCATGTGTGAGATCAGAGAACAATGGGGAAGCCCATTCAGTGGTTTTTGTTCAGCTCCTCAAATATTTGGGCTCCACCACGGTTGGAGCGAAACATCCTGAACTCTTTCAACCTAGCCTGGGCTTTGAGAATCTCTGAAATATTGTGCTTAGAAGGATTGAGGAATATATTCAAATCATACTAAATATGGATTTTAGTGTAGATATAGTCTCATTCTAAATATACATACTCATTTATGATAAACACAAGTCTGGGAAGCTATAGATCAAATATTAACACTGACTACAGCTGCAGTGTAATTACAGATGTGTTCTCCTTTCTTGCTTTTATAAATGATGGTCCTTTCAACAAACTCTATTCATTTATAAATGTTTAGTAACAACTACTATATTGAAGCTATTGTTTTAGGTTCTGAATAGTGAACACGATTGTCTTTATTATGTTGATTATAAAATTAGAGTAATTTCTATTTGAAAATATAAATTTGATATGGTGACAATTTTGTAGAATTTTGTACTTGAAAACCAGGATTATTTCTACATGGTAAGAATAATTCTTTATTCTTTCTGTGGTTGTTAAAAATGTTCTAAAATAAAGTAAGACTATTATTACAAAAAATCAAAAACTGTCTTAAATGTTACATTCATTTCAAAATTATGATTTACATTTGTCTGTTCCAACTGTTCTATCATCTATCACTGAAAAAACTCTTATTCTGGAAATATTACCACCTTAACAGCCATGTTTTTCTTCCACACTATTTTCAGTCATTAGTGTCTTTCTGATTTTTGAAAGCTCAATTTCTGCCTCATTTACAATAACTACATGAATGCATCATTTTATTACTAAATAATTTAAATTTTGCTTTATTCACTCACTTCCTTTTCCTCTTACATTCTTTTCCTCTCATCTCTGTTCTTTCCTTATGAATTTTTGCTTGAATTTCATGAATTTGTGTTCTACTATGAACTTAAAAAAGTAACTTAAAGATGAATTTAAGTTTTTACTTAAATCCCAGCTATTTAACATACAGTGTAATATTAGCTGCAGGTGTACAATATAGTGACTCGACACTTCTGTAAGTTACCCTTTGCTCATCATGACAGGTGCCCTTCTTAATCCCCATCACCTACTTCACCCATTCCCACTCGTAACCATCCATCTTTCTCTATAGTTAAGAGTCCGTATCTTGGTCTCTCTCCTTTACTTGTGATTACATGATTTTTAAATTCTACACATGACTGAAATCATATGGTATTTGTCTTATTCTGACTGGCTTGTTTCATTTAGCATTATGTATTCTAGCTCCATCCACGTCACAGTGAATAGCAAGTTCTATTTTTTTTTTAATGGCTGAGAAATATCCCATTGTATTTTACACAGCCATAAAAATAATGAAATTACACACACATACCACCCCTTCATCCATTCATCAGTTGAAAGATGGTTGGACTCTTTCTGTCATTTGACTATTGTAGATAATGCTCCACATATCCCTTTGAATTGGTATTTTTGGATTCTTTGGGTAAATAGTAGTAAAATTGCTGAATTGTGCAGTAGTTCTATTTTTAACATTTTAACTAAACTCCATACTGTTTTCCAGAGTGGCTCTACCATTTTACACTCCCACCAACAATGCAAGAGGGGTTCCTTTGTCCACATCCTTGCCAACACCTGTTATTTCATCTGTTCTTGATGTTAGTCATTCTGACAGGTTTGAGTTGATAGCTGATTGTCGTTTTGTATATCCCTAATCATCAGTGATGTTGAGTATCTTTTCATGTGCATGTTGGTCATTTGTAGGTCTTCTTTGGAAGAAGGGCTCTTCATGTCTCCTGCCATTTTTTTTTAAATTTTTTGTGCCCATTTTTAATTAGATTATTCATTTTGGGTTTAAAATTTCTTAAGTTCTTTATATATTTTGGGTACTAACCCTTTATCAAATATGTCACTTGCAAATATCTTATTCTATTCTACAATTTGCCTTTAGTTTGTTGTTTCCTTCACTGTGCAGAAGGTTTTATTTTGACAAAGTACTTGATAACAACATGCAAAAGAATGAAAGTGGACCATTTTCTTAAACCACACACAAAAATTAATTCAAAATGGGTTGAAGACCTAAATGTGAGACATAAAACCATAGGAGAATATGGAAGTACTATAAGAGAACTCAGGAAGTAAACTCTGACATTGGTTATAGCAACTTCTTTCTAGATATATTTCCTGAGGCAAGGAAAACAAAAGTAAAAATAAAACAATGGGACTTCACCATAGGGAAACAAAAGTAAAAATAAAACAATGGGACTTCACCAAAATAAGCTGTCTTCTGATTATTAATCAACTACCTTTTCTAAAGTATGGCCTGGCTCCCTCTTCTCAGATTGACAGATCTTTTTAGTGGTCAAGCAGATACACCCCAATGTCCTTTATATGTTTGTCGTTGTTTTTTGGTGATTGTCCCTTTTTTTTTTTCTATTTGCATAGTATATAATCAGAGTAATTTAATTAACACATATTTGGCAAGATATAAGAATTGTTGGGCACCTGGGTGGCTCAGTGGGTTAAGCCTCTGCCTTCAGCTCAGGTCATGATCTCAGGGTCCTGGGATCGAGTCCCACATTGGGCTCTCTGCTCATCAGAGAGCCTGCTTCCCCCTCTCTCTCTGCCTGCCTCTCTGACTACTTGTGATTTCTCTCTGTGTGTGTCAAATAAATAAATAAAATCTTAAAAAAAAAGATATAAGAATTGCACACTCAATGACCTCCTATAAGATGACTCGTTCTTATTTTTACTCTCATAGCAGGAATGAATGTTTATATCGAGTGGCCCCAAACTTATCAACCTTGTATTTTTTTCAGTGTCTATTAGACTCAGTTGGGAAGGCTTATTGCCTGATTCCTTAGATAACACAAGCCTGTATTTCCCAGTATACATATTACACAGTCTTTTCCTTTTTCTTCTTCTTCCATTCCCAACAGTTTGCTCAAGGAAACTATATTTGGGGGGATGCAGTTAGGAGTGACTAAAATACCCACAGTGGGTATTTTAGCACAAGTACTGATATACTGATTTTCACAGTAGTTTCAAGTACAACTAATTTAAGACCAGATCTCCAAGTGCCATTTTAAAATAGTACCAGGCTAGTAAAGAATTACTAAAGAATGCCATTTAAGACCCAGTAATTATTTCAAGACAAATAATACTTCAAGTCATAGTTATTTTACACCATTAGAAAATAGACATGGGAATATGAACCCTGTGAATACAGAAAAGTAACAAGTGTCCTGCTAGAGGAGACCCATGGTGGATTTAACCTCTAACAGAGAAGTGAGAAGAGGAAGAAACTTCCCTAAAAGCTGTTAAGAGGAAAAGAGCTGAAATTTAAACATGGGAAATTATGGTCTGTCCCTGGAGTTGAGGCAGGAGAAGTAAGTGTCACTTGTTGTCAAGGGACAGCAAGGGCCCTGGTATAGTAAGGATGTATGCAGAGGAACAGGAGAAAGTTAACAGGTGGCTGAACTTTACACAATGCATCTGGCCCTCTACCCTTCAATCCCAGATGAGTAACTTGGCAGATGAAAAAGTCTCTTTTTTTTTAAGATTTTATTTAATTATTTGACAGACAGAGATCACAAGTAGGCAGAGAGGCAGGCAGAGACAGAAGGGAAAACAGGCTCCCTGCTGAGCAGAGAGCCAGATGCGGGGCTCCATTCTAGGACCCTGAGATTCGGAGCTGAGCTTAAGGTAGAGGCTTAACCCAGGTAGAGGCATCCAGGTACCCCCAAAGAGTCTCATTCTTAGGGGATATAATTTTTATCAGTTTTTTTATACAAAGCCCCTCACATGTAATGAAATATTAAGAAATGTGAAAACATATTACTATCATAATAATGCTATCCAACCCAGAAATGTCTAGATGTTGGAATTATCAAAAATGGATTAAGGTAATTACAATTAACATGTTAAATAATTTAGAGAAGTAAGAAACACGAGGGAATAAATAATGTTTTTCAATAAAGAGATGTAAATTTCAAAAACACTAAATGGAAATACTATGATAAAAGAATCACGTTAGGCATTAAGATTTATTTTGGGGGGCTTTCAAGAGAACTGTAAGTAGCAGATAAAGTTCAATGAATACATACATTTCAGACAAAATGTGGAAGAATTTATCTCCAGCAGACCTGCTAGATAAAGTCTGTTAAAAGAATTTCTTTTTTTTTTTTTTAAAGATTTTATTTATTTATTTGAGAGAGAGAGACAGTGAGAGAGAGCATGAGCGAGGAGAAGGTCAGAGAGAGAAGCAGACTCCCCATGGAGCTGGGAGCCCGATGTGGGACTCGATCCCCGGACTCCAGGATCACGCCCTGAGCCGGAGGCAGTCGTCCAACCAACTGCGCCACCCAGGCGTCCCTGTTAAAAGAATTTCTTTAGACTGAAAAGAAAAGATGCCATATAGAAAATGAGTTCTGAATAGGTAGGTAGCAATGCCTGGTAGAATAAATACATGGTAAATATAACAATCTCAAAAAGAAAAAAAAACACTAAAAAACCTCTTTAAAAATTAGTAGCTGGTCTCATTAATATCCTTCCTCCAGTCTTTAATTAGGCAAAGGAAGTCAGTAAATATATAGCAGATTGGAAGAACTGTACCGTTTTGACCCAACTGATATTAATAAGAACCAGAATGGCATTTTGAAAATAAGATATTATGAAGACCAAACAACAACCACCACAATAAACCATATAAGAAATAATCGTCTAAGGCTCTCATTCTCATGTTTTCCATATATATAGATAAACACACACACACACGTATCTCCAACTCTTGTCAATATCAATATTATCTGAGGTTTTCCAAAATTAAATGTAGCAGCTGAGGGGCGCCTGGGTGGCTCAGTGGGTTAAGCCGCTGCCTTCGGCTCAGGTCATGATCTCAGGGTCCTGGGATCGAGTCCTGCGTCGGGCTCTCTGCTCAGCAGGGAGCCTGCTTCCCTCTCTCTCTCTCTCTGCCTGCCTCTCTGCCTACTGGTGATCTCTCTCTATCAAATAAATAAATAAAATCTTTAAAAAATAAAAAAAAATAAATGTAGCAGCTGAGCTCTGTTTTCAGAGTGATGTCTCTACTATCAGGAAATTATGGCACATATGTGGGGTTTCTAATTCACCTGTAAAGTTTTCTCAGAAATTTCAGAGTCACTGAAGAGAGAGGACTTCACAGTCTTGGCTTCAAAGAGGACCATAAAAATGCTCTTGACCCATTTATTAAAGTATGTTGTACTCTTAGGAGTCAGTTAAGAAATTAAGTGATATATTTCAAGCTGTAATACTTGTAGAAAATAAGGAAACAATTTAACTCCTAATGAAATTAAGTTTAGGAATATATAGATTTATAGATTATGGCTTTATATAAGATAATCAGACGGTTATTGGTAGCACATAAACATGAAACTTTTCTTATGTAGAATAGTAGCAAGGTCATCATTTAGTTGCATAAAGCAAATATTTTCCTAACTCTGTTACATCTCTAACCTATAATAATTATTTGTTTCCATGTCTCCTTTCATATTCTTTTGTCCATTCCCAAGGGAAACTCATAGGGTACTGTTATCCTACTTGGCCTCAGACTGAACACAGTTCCTAACTCAATATAATAGTTTTGAATTTAATTTAATTGGATTTTAAGGACAAAGCAGACATCCCTAAATTCTAGAGAGAGAACAAGACTCGTAGGATCAAAGGTAAAAACATGGACCAACTAGAAAAGCCAACACACAAGGAGGATTTGGACATGATAGTATTAAAAAAAAAAAACTGTGAAAAACATTGTAGAAGCCAATTACAGGAAACAAAAACAATTTGTTCAGCACAATGGAATATTTTGATAGTTAAAACATAAGGTTAACCTTTTATGGGACAACAATTTATATACACATAAGTCCATTATGCATTCTGAAGAAAAATTTGGGGAAAAAAATGGACCTGAGTATCTATAGTTTCCTTCTGCTGTTGAAAGCACGATCATTTTGAGATTGCATGAGTAAACCCTCAGGGGTCCCTCAACAATCTTCAGGTGAACTGTTACATTTTGGATTATAGCGAATAGGGACAAATTACCTCCTCTTAGAATGGAGCAATGGTATCGTCACTTGGAACTGGATTTAAGTAGCAGTGGTGCAGCCTGAAGACTTACATAAAAGTTTCAAGTGTGGATCAATATTTTTTTGAAACTAAAAGGTAATACGTTGGCCCCTAAATTCTACCAAGTCTTACTTTTGTTATTCTTAGCCAGAAATATCAGTATTCAAAGCATAGACTGTACATTTCAAAATTTGACATTAATTAGGCTGAAGACATTTTTTCACTGACAGGTTTGAACTTTTCAGATAACCATGAAATTAAATTTCATGAATATAAAGCAGAGTGAAATTATTTCCTTTTTGGAGAATTAATGAATTTTATCAAATGCCTTTAAAAGTTTTTATGAATAATACCAACTATCCACATACCTACTTTTTACTAAAATCATTTTATAATGTAAGAACTCTGAGGTCAGAACTGTGTTTTTGTTTTTGTCTGATAGATACATACATATTATAGTAATAGGTAATCTCCTAAAAAGTCAATATAGAACACAAGAAGGGCTATTCATTTACTACTCCTTAAACAGAAGCAAAATTCTCATGCATAGAAATAAATACAATTTAAGTTTAGGCTCTGCATATACTAGTACCATTTTAACAAAACTAAACACAATCTTGGTAGGAAAAGTGAAAGCTACATTTATATGGTCACTTAATGAATTAAAAATTTTACATATCTACCATTTGTTCTTAAAGTCATGGTGAATGTGTTGAAAGAAAAAAAAAGTTGTGTCCTCTAAAAGGTTTTAATCTATATAAGGACATCAGAGGATATGTAAATCTTGGAAGTGAAAATAAATGAAAATAAAATCAAGTGTCAGAATGTGTGTGCAGAGCAGAAGGAAATGCTAGTATTTCCTTTGTATCTTAAATGTCATTTACGACACAGATCAGGAAGCCAGATGCAGTGATATTTTCTAAAAATCAAGGTGATCTATGTGCTTTTTATGACCACACCTAATCTGGTTTCTGAATGATTTATGGTCTTCTCAAACCAATGAAGGAGTCAATAATAACAGTATTTTTTTGAAGAAGTTTTTCATTTCTTGTATTGCTATTTAAGTGACTAATATAAGTATAAACCAGGTAAAATTACATAGTTAATGCATAACACATTTCAAAAAAGTTAGTGTAATTAAAAATACTAACTGTAAAAAAAATACTAACTGTATTATCAGAAGACCTAGGTCTTTCTTCATCTTTCCTAGGAGCTAGAAAATTACCTCTGTTAAGTTTTCTAGGCTCTAAAATTTTGAGTCTAGAAATGTGGTCTAATTCACAACATGAAGAAGATCATATGTACCCAGTGTGATAGCATTTTTTGATAACAAAAAAATGCACAGTATACCTAAAATATTGGGAAGGTTAGAATTTCTGTAGAGAAATAGTAGTTTTAATGGCTTTTTGTCCCTTATCCTGAACTACAACTTCTTTTCTGTTGCAGAAACCAACCAAATTCTCCACGAATTAAAAAAATAACATTTATTTTTAACCCATGTTATATGAAGTCTGCTGGATGGCTGTAGTTCAGATAGTTTGTTCAATTTTTCTAGGCTCTGTTAATTTGACCAGTTTATACAAAATCTGAAATGGGATGTCCAAATGAAAATACTCCTTAAGAAATAAATTAACGCATATATATTAGAAATGAATTTTATAAACATGCTTCCTTTTATGTTCGCTTTGCCTAAGACAGCACTGTAAGTAGTAAAATGTTATTCATTGCCCTTCTCAAACTGATCTGTTATGATTTTATAAGAAACAGTCCCAATTTTCCATGCTGATTGTTCTAGAAAATCTGTTTGTTTTTTTTAAAGATTTTATTTATTTATTTATTTGGCAGACAGAGATCACAAGTAGGCAGAGAAGCAGGCAGAGAGAGAGGAGGAAGCAGGCTCCCTGCTAAGCAGAGAGCCCGATGTGGGGCTCCATCCCAGGACCCTGAGATCATGACCTGAGCTAAAGGCAGAGGCTTTAACCCACTGAGCCACCCAGGTGCCCCATGTGTTTTATTTCTTTCAGTGAGCCCCTGATTGCCAACAGCTAGACTCCTTTTTGAGTTCAACTTCTTAGAGTCATTAGTAAGATGAAATTAGTAACATCTCACTTGCAGTATTAACATTCTGTCTCATACTTGTTCTCCTAAAGCAACGTCAGTAGGTATATTTTCTACCTCCTGCTTTAGCCAGGCTAACAATTGTAACTTCACCAAAACAAACTATGGTCCACTACTTTTTCAGTTTTCTTTAACAGTAAACTTATAAAGTTTATAAGCCCCTAGTCAGGTTACCAAAGAAAAAAATTACAGAAGACACAAATTACAAATATCAGAATTTGGAAAGTGTCCATCACTACTGATCTCATGAACATTGCAACATTAGTAAATGAGTATTATTAACAACTCTATACCCACCAATTTGATAACTTGATGAAATAGAACATTCTTTCAAAGTCATCATCTAAAGAAACTCCCACAAGAAGATGTTAGTCTGAACAGATTTCTATTAAAACAACCAATTCAGTGATTAACAATCTTCCTAAAGGAAACTACCTGTGGCAGGTGGTTTCACTAGTGAATTCTGACAAACATTTCAGCAATAATACCAGTTCTCTACAATCTACCCCCAAAATAGCTAGCAAATACTAAGTCATTCTGTGAAGTCAGTATTACTCCAATAGTAAAACTGGACGGCAACATGAAACAAAGAAAAACTACAAACCAAGATGTTTCATGAAAACAGATATAAAACCCTACACCAAAACATGAGTAAATAAAACTCAACCCTGTATGAAAACAGCTATACACCACGAACAAGTGGAATGAATTCCAGGTATATAAGGATGTATCAACATTTTAAAATTAATTATTATAATCCATCACAACATGTTAGACACGAAAAACTATATCGATACAGAAGAATTATTTGAAAAATGTAATACTATTAATTATTAATAAAAGAAAAAATTTCCAACTAGACATAGAGGGGAAAGCAATCAAGTTGATTTAAATGAAAACTAATGTCCTATTTAGTGGCGAGAAACCAGATACTTTCCCCCTAAGATCACCAACAAGGCAATGCTATCTCCTTTCACTGCCCTTACTAAGCGCTGTACTGGAAGTCCTTGCTAACATAGTAAGAAAAAAAAGTACATAAAAGGGACACAAGTTGAGAAGAGAAAATAAAGGGCAAATGAAAGCACAGAAGAAGTTGCTCAGTATCTTAGGGCATCAGGGAACTGCAAATTAAAACAAGATACCACTCACTGCGCATCTAGAATGATTAAAACCCAAAATACTGACAACACCAAAATACTGATGAGAATGTGGAGCAACAGAAACTCTGTTATTGCTCGCATGAAAGAGAAATGGTCTGACCACTTACATGTAGAACACAGTTTGGAAGTCTTTTTTATGATATTTGTCATAGTCTTATCACAATATTCATCAGTTACTCTTCTAAATACTTACTCACATGAGTTAAAAACTTATATTCACACAAGAAGCTGCACATAAAGGTGTTATCACTTTCGTCGTAATTGTAAAATATGGAAAACAATCAAATGTTATATAATGGGTGAACAGATAAATTGGTACATCCTAACAACAGAAAATCATCCAGCAATAAAAAGAAACTATCAAGTTTTGGGAAAAAAAAACAGGGAGAAACCCTGAATGTTTATTACGGAAAAGCCTGTCCACAAAGACTACATACAGTATCCTTCCAACTAAATGACATTCTGAAAAGACGTATATATGGAGATAGTAAAAAATAAGTGGTTGCTGGGGATTAGGGGTAAGAGTGAAAGATAAGTAGATAGAGCACAGGAAAGTACAGGGCAGTGAAAATATTCTGTAGCACGTTGTAATGAAATATATACAAGATACTGTACATTTATCAAAACTTCCAGAATATACAACACAAAGAGTGAACTCTTACATAAACTAGGTACCTCAGAAAATGACAGCATATCAGTAATGATTCAATTTTAACAAAGGTATCACACTAATGCAGGAAATTACTAACATGGGAAACTATATGTGGAGGAAAAGGATACATACCAAATTTGCTGTTTCTGCTTCATTTTTCTATAATCCCAAATTAGTCTAAAATATAAATCTATTAATGTAAAAAAACAAAAACCAAAAAACCCACCCTCCTTTCCAGTCCCAGCTCTGCAAGTAAAGTACTTGGAATTTCTTGCTAAATTATAACAAATGAAAACACTAAACAGATTGAAAAATCAGTAACTGTTCATGGCTCTCTAAGAGAAGACAGGACACAAGCAAACAAATGAGCTGCCCCCAGCACCGGAGAGGCGAACACAGGAAGACGCCGGAGTTAACGACTCACCGCAGTAGAGACTCCAGCAGAAACCACCACTGAAGGAGAACCAGGGTAGGAAAACCTGAGGTGCAGTTGCTCAGTTCCTAGAGGCTGCACACAAACGACTCCGAGAGTTGAAAACTCCCGTGGAGAAGAGTCATGAAGTGGCCGCCACCAGATGGACCTCCTGGAGGCTGACCAGGTTTCCTCAATAAGTAATGGAGAAAACTTCCCCCACCTGTGTTTTGGGCAGGGGCAAGGCGGAAATCTGAAGTTGGAAAATATAGATAATTATTCAGGATGAAATGCTCCGTATTTTGGAAATCATTATACTATTCCTTTTACTTTAGTGAATGTTTGAAATCTTCCACAGTAATAAAAACAATGATAGCAAAAATAATAATAATAATAAATAAATAAGTAAATAAATGAAAAGAAAAAGAACTAACCAGAGCAAACTGCTTTCCCCTTAACAAAGCTTGCCCTCAAGGGAAACTATTTAACCAGAGTCGAACTTGCTGGGGTGTTGGGAGACCCAGCTCACCTGCTGAAGGAAAATAACCAAGTCCAGCCAGTCTAATTTTCCATGGGAAAGAAGGGAAATAGCCAAGTATAGACCATTCTAGCCATCCTGTACCACCTAAAGGAAAGGAGAAAAAAAAACAACAAAACAAAAACTGAGAAATGCTTCTGAAGTTCATAGTTCAGAAGAGACATCCATTAACTAAAAGACTCACTAAAATATCATGAGGCTTAATCATAGGTCTATAGGCTTCCTCTCTCCTCATACCTCATACTGCAATACCAAAGGTCTATTTATTTTTTTTTTAAGATTTTATTTACTTAGTTGACACTAGAGAGAGAATACAAGCAAGCAGAGCAGCAAGCAGAGGGAGAGGGAGAAGAAGGCTCCCCATGGAGCAGGAAGCCCCACGTGGGACAATGATCCCAGGACCCTGGCATCATGACCTGAGCGGAAGGCAGCTGCTTTACCAACTGGGCCACTCAGGTGCCCTGCAAAACTTGATTTATAGACACTCAAATTTGCCCTCTTTTGTTTTTAAGCCCTTATATGGGAGTAAATAAATGACTGAGAGTTTTACTGATTTTAAGTTAGAGCATAAGCAATCTGGCTGCAGCTACCAGCACCTAGTATTTAAGGGAAGGATTTGACGCCAGCATTCCGTTCTTTTGCTTTCCCATCACTGAGCATAGATTTGGCTGCAATTGGCCGCAGCAACATGCATGTGACCCAATCTGAAATACGCCTTTCAAGCAATGTTGACTTCCTCAGCACTCTTGCGTTCCCAATGATTCAACGATAACGCTTTCCAACATGTTATTGGTCTCAAATATTAACAAAATCCCTCATCTAATTCCAGTACATGTTTACTGTCTTTTTGAGGTTACGATCTCATTTTCCAAATAAAAATGAGAAATGATCATTTCAGAAAATAATGTTTTTCTGAAAATAAATAAATTGAAAAAAAAAATGAAGTAAATTACAGTTTGAAATATATCTGAAATTGGAAATTGGAAATTCTACCAAAATAGAATGTCCCCTAATTCATATGATTAGTATGATTTTGCCATTTCTTTTTCTGTGTGGTTCATTTTACAGATGATAGCGTGAGGCCCAGGCCATTTAATTGATCGCAGGGCACACAGGTTATGTAGCATCCTGTCCTATTAGTGCTTCTACACAGCTATCAGAAAAAGGCAGCATGGCCAAAAATGCCATGGGGCATGAGGTCTTCTAAATAACTCCACTATAATTTCTTCAATTGCTGTCCAATGTCTTCTTCAGAACAGCAGCAAACATCAATGAAGACTCAGGTATGTCTGTTCAGGGTAGAATCACCATTGTACAAACAGCAAGAGAAAACCAGACCAGATGCTCTGTGCTGCTGAAGAGGGGAAGAAAGAAGGGCCACTGATTCTACCTATTATTTCGGAGACAATATATCCATTCTCTGAACTAGAAGATCAGTGCGGCATTGGCTTTGCCTAAACTAGGCTATTAGTGTGATGACCGAATTTAACAGTATGTGAGATTCTTAATGATTATCATAAAAGTGGCATCGAATACTACCTTGCTACCATCTGAGCAAAACAACCGGTACCATCATCCTTTACTGGCAGTGACAGCCCCTTTACCCTGGCAATGTTTAAATGCTTCACAGAATTCAAAATAGGAGACTAGAGCTCGGATGTCTGGTTGACTTATCTGCATGCTTGTCTAGACATCATCGCACAGAAATAGTAAAACCTGTGTGTTTGGAGAAAACCTTGGCTTTGTTGTGGGTGCTCCGACATAAGGATCCAAATGAAGTTTAGATCATTTCTGTTTTTATCACCTTTATCATTTATATAAAAACGTTCATGGTATTGATGCAAGGGTTGGGGGTAATATATAAGCAGAGGACTCAGGGCTGGTCCAAAGAAAAGAAGTAGTTTCTTTTGTCTGATCTCTTCAAATGCTTCCAGGACCCAAAAAGAATGGGATCTTACATTTCACCATGAATGAAAATCACAAATACTACTCTCCCTTAGTAATCATTTTCAACCTCCGCAAACTGAGATGAAAACTGTTCCTTTTAAAACCACTGTTCAGGGATGCCTGGGTGGCTCAGTTGGTTAAGCAGCTGCCTTCGGCTCAGGTCATGATCTCAGCGTCCTGGGATCGAGTCCCACATCGGGCTCCTTGCTCGGCAGGGAGCCTGCTTCTCCCTCTCCCTCTGCCTCTGTCTGCCTGTGCTCGCTCTCTCTCCCTCTCTCTCTGACAAATAAATAAATAAAATCTTTAAAAAAAAAATAAAACCGCTGTTTAACAGAGGAGAAGAGAATACGACAAAACCACACCTCCCCACCAGCTCAGGGTACCTCATCCCACTGACCTCAGTTGAATTTTTCCAAAGCAGCAATCATTCATTGCCTGGTACTTCATGTGATTGTTTCTCTACTGTCTCTCTCTGTCTCTCTCCGAGAATGGAAGTGCCAAATGGGCACAAATTTTGTTTTGTTCACTTTTGTGTCTCCAGTAAAACTAGCATGTGATATACCCTCAGTGAACATCAGCTGAGTGAATGAATAAAGGCAGAAAACGTTAGAGTGCCAAGAAATGGTGGAGAGAAACACCAAGCAATGAAGGTAGAATTTATAAAGAGAAAAATGGACGCTGGTGATTTTGTTTTACCCCTTAGACTTTTCTCAGTTTGGTGGAGGATACAGATATGGCTGTGTATATAATATATACACATTTCTGTCAAATATAATCCTGGAAATGTTTATATTGTGAGAATAAATATACCTCGAAGGAGAGGAAAAGGAAGATACACAAATACAAGACAAGTGATATGAAATGAAAAGAAAAAGCTACCTGCATCCAAATCCATTTTCTGCCCAACTCTTGCTTTCCAAGACATTCTGTTTTACTAACCAGCTCCTTAACTTCCTGGGGGTGGAGACCCTTGCTGATTTTCTGATATGCAGGTCACTATAGTAGTTGTGGTCCCTTGGCTTCTGGAAGTTATAAACTCCCACCTCTTCACTGTTGCTTTGAAGTATTCCATCTTTTCTATTGCTCTCAAGACGAACTCTGTGATCATCTTTCTTACCATCAGTCCTGGCCTACAGAAGAGAGTCTCTACAGTACAAAATGGTACCAGTTCCCCTTTCACCAGTGGTGTTCCTGATGACTTTGGTAAAGATATGCCTCTGGGCATCCTCCATGGAGCGGTCTGGTCTCACTGAGCCGTTTTGACCCCTTCTAGAACTGCATCCCAGGGAAACTCGGGCATTCCCCTCCCACTTTGTTCAATGTGGACGATCATTCTCTGCAGGCTTTTAAGGGCCGCTCTAGCAGCGAACTTGTCCTATTTTCTGGGTCTTCACTTGTTGCTTTATAAACTCTATATTGGGAATGTGCCCCCGAGTCTATGAACTCTTGTTTACGCAGCTCAAGCTCTGTCCCTCTCTGCCCTGACAGACATCCTGTCGCAAGCACCGTCGTACCCCTGCCGGTACATATTAGTTCATCCCTGCACCTCTTTTGGAATGCTCAGTTACTGAGGTTCTTGATGAGTTTCAAAACGTGCTTATTCTTGTTTATGCCACCCTTGTCTCCCACTTATCTGTACACTGTTTCTACTTCTGATCGGTCTAACTCTAAAAGCATCGTAAAGTAGGACAGTGAGATGGAAGAAAATCATGCTCTATTTTTAATAACCAGTTGATAAAGAAGACTCATTGAGACATTTTCAGATGTGCAAAGAGAAACATAACACATGCATTCATATAGGGAGATAGCTTGCTTAAAATGGATAGAGTTACTATTTGTTTTATTTTAAAAGGGAGGCTTCATCAAGTGAAAAGATAGAAAACTGAGGTAGTTTATTTTTTAAAGATTTTATTGATTTATTTGACAGAGAGTGATCACAAGTAGGCAGAGAGGCAGACAGAGTGAGAGAGGGAAGTGGGCTTGCCACTGAGCAGAGAGCTCATGTGGGGCTTGATCCCAGGACCCTGGGATCATGACCTGAGCCGAAAGCAGAGGCTTTAACCCACTGAGCCACCCTGGTGCCCCTTTTTAAATATATTCACTTTAATTACATTCATTTATCAGGGAGGAAAATCCTTACCCTTTTGGATAGAAGGTGAAATGAAATATCATCTTTAGGAAGAAATACAATGTTTAGAGTTAACATAGCTATGAACTAGAGGAGTCTAATAAATGCAGATTTTCTATTGATAGTATTTCAACAAAAATATACTGAATGTTGACCTTTAACTTTTCTCTTCAATATTGTTTTGAATTTGAGTTGCTAGCACTCTTTACTTGCAATATTAATAGAAATGTACTTAAATTTTGGAAAGTTAAAAGAGAACCTTGCCCAAGGTGAAACACTCATGCTTTGTTTTCTCACTTGGAAACAGTAAATTGCAAAATGCATTTAAACAGCTAGTTTCCTGCTTGAAAATACTAAATCACTTCTTCTGATTTCCTCTTTGTGCTTTGCTAAGAGGGAACTTTTTTGTTGTGCCCTAGTAATGACAAGGTGGATACTTTCTGTATTTCTGTTAGGTGCTCCCATTAACATCACTTCTAACCTTATATCACAAAGACCATCACCCACAAGACAAAGCATATTGGAAACATGAAAAACAACACGAGATTTACAAAATACATACAGGCAAACATACAAAAACTTATTGTCAGGCAACCCCGAGTGATGGTACCAATGACCCAATGTAAATTGCATACATTCATGCTTAGTTTTTAGAGCAACCTTTTCAAAATTTTGTTATTGTTTCATAAAAAATTTTTTTTCTATGTGTGCTACTTGTTTTATGCAGCCTACTGGTTTTATATAATCAGGTTTAAGTACCAAAAATATTAAACATTTTTGGTCTATATATAAATAGTTGAATATATTGATGAGCAAGTTTTAAAAAGATATTATTTATTCTAATTGCCATGTTCTATGAATGAGAGATTTATTTTATTATTTAATTCTTGCCCCATAAGATTCTCCCCAAAGGTTTTTCTACCTTCTTTCTTGGAGAGGGGAGGGGTTTATAACAATTGATAACAGTTGATATAACAATAGATTTATGGAAGCTATAATCCACTTAAATAATGTCATAATCTCTCCTTACCAAAAGGCATTTGACGTTTTCGATGTCATGTCTCCAATAAAGGGTCCTATAGTTGGGAGTTTTGGAGAATAATGATGGTGAATTTAAAAATATTTTAAGTGAAGGGCACCTGGGTGGCTCAGTGGGTTAGTCTCTGCCTTCAGTTCAGGGTCCTGGGATCGAGCCCCACATCGGGCTCTCTGCTCAGCGGGGAGCCTGCTTCCCGCCCCCCCGACCTCCGCCTGCCTCTCTGCCTACTTGTGATCTCTGTCAAATAAATAAATAAAATCTTTAAAAAAATATTTTAAATGAATACAATGTATTTTTCTCAAGCTGGAAGCTCAATCTGTTCTTTTAGTTTTAGGTATCTTTCATAGCTCATCAATATAAGATTGAAAACCACAGTGGATAAACTGAAATGCATCACTAAATAAAGAGCAGGAAGTAAGTCAATGATTACCTTCCCTGTTGTATGAATATGTGAAGAAACATATTGAGCACACATAAGTTCCATCAACAATATCATCGAGTAATCTCTACCTGTATGTTTGCCCCAAATAGTTTTTATATTTAACTTACCATACCTTGATTTAATTTGCGGTACCATGACTGACTCACCACCAAAGAATAAAAGAGAGTCTGTGATAACCTTAATTTCAACAAGTCAAGTCCTATTTATTGATAACCTTGAAATGTTAGCTTATGTTCTAAGAGCACAAATACATTATTTATAAGATGCATTTGTAATTAATTTCCCAAACAAGGAAAATTTGAGAATAAAAGAATAAAAGACGCACTATTAATTGTAATGAAGAGAGGGAATAACCCTGGACAATCTTGGCCATAATGACTTCAATTACTAAACATTGTTGACAGTTAACCAATATACCCATTTCTAAATTCCACAGTCTGAATTTGCCTTCTGTTTGCATTCATGATCCCTACTGTAGAGTCTAATTTAGACAAAAAGAATGAAGATGAACAGCAAAGAGTCTGTACCCAGACTGCGTTGGTTCAAATCTCAGTTCTTCCACTTACTATTTGTGATGTCTTGGGAAATTTACCTAAACTCTCAATTACTTATTTCCTTTACCTTTAAGTGGGACTGAAGAGGTCGATAAATATTTCGTGTATTTGTGAGGATTGATTAGGATATAAGATATTTAAAACTGTGCTTAACACGTAGTAAATGATTATTAAATATAAACTATTGGCTGAAATATACTACAGTCAGTTCTGTATATAAAAATCAGAGGGGAGGAAGGCCAAATTGTATTTTCTTATTATATTATCTTTTTCATAAACAGAAGAATTAATGGTAAATTAAGTCTATATAATGAAGAATGAAGTTTTGGTGACTAGATATGAGGAAGAATCTCAATTTTGCTCCAGCTTATGTCCCTGCAGATTGGTGTGTAGACATTGTAAGAGAAGTTTATTTATTTGCAAAGATTTTTTTATTCCTTTTTAAAAAATCAACATATACTGTGTTATTTGTCCCAGGGAAATCAGTCTGTGAATCACCAGGTTTACACACTTCACAGCACTCACCATAGCACATACCCTCCCCAATGTCCATAACCCAACCACACTATTCCTACCCACCCCCACCCCCCAGCAACCTTCAGTTTGTTTTGTGAGATTAGGAGTCTTATGGTTTGTCTTCCTCCTGATCCCATCTTGTTTCATTTTTTCCTCCCTACCTCCCATGACCCCCTGCCCTGCCTCTCAAATTGCTCTTATCAGAGAGGCTATATGATAATTGTCTTTCTCTGACTGACTTTTTTTGCTTAGCATAATACCCTCTAGTTTCATCCATGTCTTTACAACGGCAAGATTTCAGGGTTTTTGATGGTTGCATAGTATTCCTATATATATATATATATATATATTCTCACCTCTTCTTTATCCATTCATCTGTTGATGGACATCTAGGCTCTTTCCAAAGTTTGGCTATTGTGGTCACTGCTGCTATAGACATTGGGGTGCAGGTGACCCTTCAGATCACTCCATTTGTATCTTTGGGGTAAATACCCAGCAGTACAATTGCAGGGTTGTGGGGTAGCTCTATTTTCACTTTCTTGAGGAACCTCCACAATGTTTCCCAGAGTGGCTTCACCAGCTTGCATTCTCACCAACAGTGTGAAAGGGTTCCCCTTTCTCCACATCCTTGCCAACATCTGTCATTTCTTGACTTGTTCATTTTTAGCCATTTTGACTGGTGTAAGGTGGTATCTCATTATGGATATGATTTGTATTTTCCTAATATCGAGGGATGTTGAGCACTTTTTAAAGTGTCTGTTGGCCATTTGGATGTCTTCTTTGGAGAAATGTCTGTTCGTGTCTTTGGTCTATCTCTTGACTGGATTATTTGTTCTGTGGGTGTTGAGTTTGGTAAGGTCTTTCTAGATTTTGGATGCGAGCCCTTTATCTGATATGTCACTTGAAAATATCTTCTCTTGGGGCGCCTGGGTGGCTCAGTGGGTTAAAGCCCCTGCCTTCAGCTCAGGTCATGATCCCAGGGTCCTGGGATCGAGCCCCACATTGGGCTCTCTGCTCCGCGGGGAGCCTGCTTCCTCCTCTCTCTGCCTGCCTCTCTGCCTACTTGTGATCTCTCTCTCTGTCAAATAAATAAAATCTTTAAAAAAAAAAAAGAAAATATCTTCTCTTGTTGTTTTTGTATTTTGGTTTTGTTGACTGTTTCCTTTGCTGTGTAAAAGCTTGCTATCTTGATGAAATCCCAACAGTTCATTTTTGTTTTTGTTTCCCTCACCTTTGGAGATGTATGTAGCGAGAAGTTGCTGTGGTTGAGGTCAAAGAGGTGGCTGCCTCTGTTCTTCCCAAGGATTTGGATGAATTTCTGTCTCACATTGAGCTCTTTCATCCACTTGGGGTCTATTTTTTGTGTATGATCTAAGGGAATGGTCCAATTTCTTTATTCTGCATATGGCTATCCAGTGTTCCTAGCACCATTTATTGAAGACACTTTCTTCCCCCCATTGGATATTCTTTCCTGCTTTGAGGAAGATAAGTTGGCCCTAGAGTTGAGGGTCCATTTCTGATCTGTGTGTCTGTTTTTGTGCCAGGACCATACTGTCTTGATATTACAGCTCTGTAATAGAACTTGAAGTCTACAATTGCATTGCCATCCTCATTGGTTTTCTTTTTCAAGATCCCTTTGGCTATTTGGGGTCTTTTATGCTTCCACACAAACTTGGGGATGATCCATTCCAGTTCTGTGAAAAATGTAGACAGTAATTTGATAGGGATTGCATTGAATCTCTGGATAATTGTGGATAGCATAGACATCTTCACAATATTCGTTCTTCCAATCCATGACTATGGAACATTTTCCTGTTTCTTTGTGTCTTCCTCCATTTCATTCATGACTATGGTATGGTTTTCTGAGTACAGATCCTTTTTGATTAGATGGAGTCCTAAGTATCTAATGGTTTGGGGTGTGATTATACATGGGACGGACTCCTTAATTTCTTTTTCTTCTGTCACATTGTTGCTGCAGCCAAATGCAAGTGATTTCTGCGTATTGATTTTATATCCTGCCACTTTATGGAATTCCTGGATGATTTTTAACAATTTTGGGGTAGAGTCTTTCGCGTTTTCTGCAGAAAGTATCCTATTGTTTGCAAAGGGTGAGAGTTTGACTTCCTCTTGCTGATTCAGACACCTTTTATTTCTTTTTGTTGTCTGATGGCTGAGGCCAAGAATTCTAATACTATGTTGAACAATAGTGATGAGAATGGGCATCCCTGTTGTGTTCCTGGCCTGAAGGGAAAAACTCTCAGTTTTTCCCCACTGGGAATGATATTCTCTGTGGGCTTCCCATAGATGCCTTTTATGATGTGGAGGTATGTACCCTCTATCTCTCCACAGTGAAGAGTTTTGATCAAGAAGGGATGCGTTAATTTGTCAAATGCTTTTTCTGCATCTTTTGAGAGCATCCTGTGGTTCTTGTTCTTTCTTCTATTAAGGTAGTGAATTCCATTGATGGATTTGCGGTTGTCAAATCACCCTTGCAGCCCAGGAATAAATGTGATTTGGTTGTGGTGAATCATCCTTTTAATGGGCTGTTGGATCCTATTGGCTAGTATGTTGGTGAGAATTTTTGCATCCATATTCATCAGGGATAGTGGTCCGTAATTCTCCTTTTGGGTGTGGTCTTTGTCTGGTTTTGGGATCCAGGTAATGCTGGCCTTATCAAAAGGGTTTGGAAGTCTTCTTTCCAGTTCTGTTTTTTGGAAAAGTTTCAGAAGAAGAGGTATTAAATCTTCTTTAAATGTTTGGTAGAATTGTCCCAGGAAGCCATCTGGTGCTGGACTCTTGTTTCCTGGAGGATTTGTGATGACTGCTTCAATTTTGTTGCTGATTATGAGTCTCTTCAGGTTTCCTTTTGTTCCTGGTTCAGTTTTGGTCATTTCTCTGTTTCTGGGAATGCACGCATTTTTTCAAGACTGCCTGATTGGTTGATATAGACTTGGCCTTCTATGTTCTTATACTTGTTTGTATTTCCTTGGTGTTGGGTAAGATCTCTCCTTCTTGATTCATGATTTTATTTATTTGGATCCTTTCTGTGTTCTTTTCGAGAAACCTGACCAATGGTGTATCAATCCTATTAATTATTTTTCTAAGAAGCAGCTCCTAGATTCATTGAATTATTCTACTATTCTTTTGGTTGATTTCTGCTCTAACTTTAGTATTTCTCTTCTCCTTCTGGGTTTAGGCTTTCTGTGCTCCTTTTTCTCCAGCTCCTTTAGGTGTAGGGTTAGGTTGTGTATTTGAGAACTTTCTTGATTCTTGAGAAATGCTTGTAGTGCTATATACTTCCCTTCTAAGACCATCTTTGTTGCATCCCAAAGATACTGAGTGGTTGTGTTTTCAATCTCCTGTGTCCCATGAATTTTTAAAATTCACCTTGAATTGACTGGCTGACCCATACATTCTTTAGTAGGATGCTCCCTAGCCTCCATGCATTTGAGTTCTTTCCACCTTTCTTCCTGGGATTGAAATTCATTTCCAAAGCATTGTGGTTTGAAAATATGCAGGGAATGATCCCAATCTTTTGGGATGAGAATGAACATGGCCCCCTCCCTATCTCTGGCCCCAGAGCTGAGAGCTCAGGCCCCTTTCCTCAGTGTGCCCTCACAGAAAAGCAGTCAATCTTTTGTGTCCCCCTGGTCTCTGTCTGCACTTTGCTCACTGGACTTGTGACCAAGCATTTCTGTCTCCAGCACATGACCCAGTTTGGAGTCTCCAAACCCAGCAGACTCCTGCAGCATGCTCAGACACCACTCCTCCTGGGAGAGGAAGGGGACTCTCCCCAGTTGTGCTGGTTTTTGGGCCCCTTCTCAAAGAGCATTGGCCAGACTGTGCTGTGGATCACAGTTTATGGCTACCTTTTATGGCACAGTTTATGGCAAGCTTAGAGCCCACTCCTGGGCTTACTCTTTGGAGCTGGCTTCCCTCACCAATACCTGGGAGCTCTGCTGCCCTCAAGTGCCCCTGGTCTTCCTGGGACCCCGGGGATCCTGAGACCACACTGTCCCATCGAGGGTTCCACCCACGGCCCAACTGTTAGAGCAACACTTCTCACCAGAGAAGACTTCCAAAAGTTCCGATTTTGTGCTCTGCTGCCCCTAACACTTGGCAGTAGCCAGCTGACAGAGGATCCCTCCCCACAGAGTTTATCTTCCCGCCTATCAGCTTAGACTCACTTTTCTCTACTTCCTACCTTGTGGAAAGTGGTCACTTTTCTGTTTGTAGAGTTGCTGCTATTCTTTTCTTGGATCTATGCTTGAATTTGCAGGTGTTCAGAATGGTTTGATAGCTCTCTAGCCAAATTCCTTGTGCCAGATGAAATGAAGGCTTCCTAGTCCTCTGCCATCTTGGACTTTATCTCTCTTCTTCTTTCTCCAGATTGCTTTGGGTACGGTGGACATGTTAAGATGATTAATTCTTCCAGTTAATGCACATGGCATATGCTTCCATTTATTGTGTCATCTTCCAAATCTTTGCCCATACATTTACCCACCAACATGCACATATTTTTCCTTCCCTTTCCACCATGTGTTTAGTATATCAGGTCTTCCTCATTCTTGGTTATTTTTATTCCTAGATTTTTTTTTTCTTGATGCAATTGTCAATGGCATTGCTTTCTTAATCTCTTTGTGAAAGTTGGTCATCAGAATATAGAAATTAAGTTGGGACACCTGGGTGGCTCAGTCGGTTAAGTGTCTGCCTTCAGGTCAGGTCATGAGACTGGGGTTATGGGAATGAGTCTGGCACTGGGCTCACTGCTCAGCAGGGAGTCTGCTTTTCCCTGACTCTGCTGCTCTCCCTGCTTATGCTCTCTCTCTCTCTCTGTGTCATATAAATACATTCTTTAAAAAAAGAAATGGAACATATCTCTGTATATTGACTTTGTATCCTGTAGCTTTACTGAATTTATTTATTCTAATTTATTCAAATTTGTTTATTTTTAATAAAAAATTTATTTTTTTATGGACTCCTTAGGAATTTCTACATATAGTATCATGTCATCTGCAAATAGTGACCATTTTCTTATTCTATTCAGATTTCCTATCTTGTTTTTTTTTATTTTTTTTTTTTAAGATTTTATGTATTTATTTGACAGAAAGAAATCACAAGTAGATGGAGAGGCAGAGAGAGAGAGGGAAGCAGGTTCCCTGCTGAGCAGAGAGCCCGATGTGGGACTCGATCCCAGGACCCTGAGATCATGACCCGAGCCGAAGGCAGCGGCTTAACCCACTGAGCCACCCAGGCGCCCCATCTTGTTTTGTTTTGTTTTTTAATCTAAATGGTTTGGCTACAGCTTTCAATACAATGATGAACGAAAGTGGTAAGAGTGGGCATCTTTATCTTGTTTTTGCTGGTTGTGGGAAAGTTTTCAGCATTTCACCCTCGAGTATAACATTAGCTGTGGGCTTTTCATATAGGGCCTCTGTTTGGTTGAGGTACGTTCCCTCAGTACCCAGGTGGTTTAGAGTCTTTATCATAAATGCATATCGAATCTTGTCAAGTGTTCTTTCTGCATCTGCTGTAACAATCCTAGGATTTTTATCTTTTATTTTGTTAAGGTGGTGTTTGCTATTGGTGGATGTGCAGATGTGGAATTATCCTTGCATCCCTGGAATAAATCCCACTGGATCATGTTGTGTGATTCTCCTGATGGATTGTTGAATTGATGTTGCTGATAATTTGTTGAGGATTTTTTGCATCTCTGTTCATAAGGGATATTGGCCTTTCCTTTTCTTGTAGTATCCTGGTCTTGTTTTGATAGCAGGGTACTGCTGCCTTCATGAAATGAGTCTGGATGTATGACCCTCTCTCCTTTTTTAAAAACAGTTTGGGAAGGGTTGGTATTAATTCTTCTTCTACTGTCTGGTTAGAACTCCTCGGTGAAACTATCTGGTCTTGGGCATTTGCTTCCTGAGAGGACTTGATTATCAAATCAATCTTTTTACTAGTGATCAGTCTGTTCAGATTTTTTTTTCCTTCACTGTTCATTCTAGGTTGTTGTTAGGAACTTATCTGTTTCTTCTACGTTGTCCAGGGTGTTGGCCTCTACTTGCTCATAGTACTTTCTAATGATCCTTTGTATTTTTGTGATAGTCATGGTCATAGCTCATGTTTCTTTCTTTTTTTAAAAGTTTTTCACATTTTTAATTTAAATCCAGTTAGCCAAAGTATAGTTTTTGATGTAATGGTCAATGATTCATTAGTTGCATGTAACACCCAGGGCTCATCACCACATGTCCCCTCCTTAACACCCATCACCCAGCTACCCTGCCCCCCACCTACCTCTCCTCCAGTTTGTTTCCTGTGATTAAGTCTCTCATGGTTTGTCTCCCTCTCTGAGTTCTTCCCATTCAGTTTTCCCTCCTTTCCCCTGTGGTCCTCTACACTGTTCCTTGTGTTCCACATATGAGTGACACCGTATGCTTATTGTCGTTCTCTGCTTGATTGATTTCATTTAGTATAACCCCCTCCAGTTCCATCCATGTTGATGCAAATGGTGGGCATTCATCCCTTCTGATGGCTGAATACTATTCTATGGTATGTATGTACCACATCTTCTTTATCCACTCCTCTGTTGAAGGACATCTCAACTCCTTTCAGCTTGGCTCTTGCGGAAATTGCTGCTATGAACGTTGGGAAGCATGTGCCCCTTCTTTTCACTGCATCTGTATCTCTGGGATAAATACCCAGGAGTGCAATTGCTGGATGGTAGGACAGCTCTACTTTTGACTTGAAGAAACTTCATGCTGTTTTCAAGAGTGACAGCACCAGCTTGCATTCCCACCAACAGTGTCAGAGAGTTCCCCTTTCTCCACATCCTTGCCAACAGTTGTTGTTTCCTGTCCTGTTAAGTTTAGCCATCTTAAATGCTGGAAGGTGGTATCTCATTGTGGTTTTGAATTCCCTGACGACAATTGATGGCAAGCATTTTTTCATGGACTGTTGGCATTTTGTGTGTCTTCTTTGGAGGAGTGTTTCTTCCTGTCTTCTGCCCATTTCTTGAGTTGTTTCATTGTTACTGGGCTGTTTGAGCAGTTCTTTGTAGATCTTGGTTGCCAAACCTTTATCTGTCAGGCCATTTGCAAATATCTTCTCCCATTCTGTAGGTTGCCTTTTAGGTTTTTTATTTTTTAATTAATTAATTTTTTTAAAGTTTCTTTTCAGTTTTCCAGAATTCATTGTTTATGCACTACACCCAGTTTGAGTAATTGTTTCCTTTGCTCTGCAGAAGCTTTTTACCTTGATGAAGTCCCAATAGTTCATTTTTGCTTTTGTTTCCCTGGCCTTTTGAGACATGTCTTGCAAGAAGTTGCAGTGCCCAAGGATGAAGAGGTTGTTGTCTGTATTCTCCTCTAGGATTTTGATGTGAGACAGGAATCAATTATCTTTCCTCATTGTATTTGAGCCCTCTCTCTTTCTAGCTAAAAGTTTGTCAGTTTGGTTTAAGTTTCCAAAAAAGTCAGCTCATATTTTCATTGATCTTTTGTCTTTCTAGTCTCCATTGGATTTATTTCCTCTTTCCTTTTTGTTATTTCCTTCTATTTACTGATTGGGGCTTTGCTTGGCCTCTCCCCCACCCCCGTTCTTTCCCATGTATATTAGGTTGGTTATTGGAGAGCTTTCAGATGGATTGACAAGGACCTGAATTTCTATGAACTTCCCCCTAGAGCTACTTTGGCTGCATCCCATAACTTTTCATAGGTTCTCTTTTTCATTTATCTCAAGATACTTTTAAATTTTCTTCTGATTTCTTATTTGACTATTGGTTGTTTACTAGCATGTTGTTGAATTTCCACATATTTGTGACTGTCCCATTTTCTTCTTGTGACTGATTTCTACTTTCATACTATTGTGGTTGGACAAGATCTGAGCCAGAGCATGAAGGGAGCATTTGGTTTAAAGGTTAGTTCCCTGGGGTATTTTCTGAGGGCAAACCATAACTTCCATGGGGACAGAGGAAGATTTTGTGAGATTGGGTAGGGAGAGGTGGTCAACCCTTGTTAGAATTATTGGTTACTACCATGTAAGCTGTTCACCACTGTTCACACTGTAGCCTTGATGCACATGTACTTCCTTAGAAACATTTTCCAGGAGGTGCAAGGTGGCCTTCTCTAACAGAAAGGTGCCATGTGGGTTCATGGCATGGCCCCAAGTCATAAACCAGGACGTATGGTAAATTGGGGCATCAGAATCCAACTTTCTATTGGAAGCAACAGGAACAGGGCATGGTGAGTTTCATGACAATAGCTGAGGTCCAAAGTGACCCACTGGGTGTTGGTGGTGGATGGGGTAGTGGGGTCTGTGGTCTGTCTCATCAGAACCTGTGGAATTCAGGGAAACCCTTCTGTCTGTTGAGTTGTGTGGAAACAGGTAGACAGCAGTCTCTGGCCAGGCAGTAGGGTCTCACCAGAGGGGTAGTGTGTGGTGGGAGCCAGTGCTCTGTTTCCATGAAAACTGACTGGGATCTGGTGACTGTGATTCCTAGCAGCAGCATGGGGAGAGGGGGGCGGTGGTGGTGCACACTTCCTAGGGTTGTGGTCAGCACTAAACTGGAGCCCATTGAAGTGAACTGTGCCTGGCACAGAAGGTGCCCAGTCACTGTAGCTGTGGTCACTGTGCCTATGGCACTTTCATGCCAGGGGCTCCCATGCTGTGGCCTCCTATTTTTCATCATCTTCATGGTCATGAGCCTCTGCTCTTGCCCCATGGCCCCCTGGGGTACTGCCCTCCCTCCATCTGGCCCTCATCCTCTGCCTTGTGCAAGCCAATGCCATGGTAGCCTTCTCAAGAGGCAGCTCTGTCAGTCCCCTGATGGAAAACTTCCATTGATCCCTGTGAGGTAAGGACGATGCCCTGCCCTGGCAGGAGGCTGCAGGTCCCCAATCAGGGGAACCATGTCTTCCTTTTCAGCCTGGCTGGCCCTCCCCTCAGTCCTCCTCAGGGAAGCTGTCATCCTTCCTCAGGTGACAGCTCTGACCTTAAAAACCAATATTGTTTTGTGTTTCTCCATGCCTGAGTTCATCCATGGCATGTCTTTCGAACATCTCAGTGAGTTTTCGGCAGTCCTGCAGGGCTGTCTGCTCAAAGAGGGGATGAGCTCGGAAGGCCAGCCTTCCCTGCCACCACCCTCTGCATGTCCTGAGCCCTGCAGCCAGCTGTCCCACTGAGTGCTGGGGGACCCGAGTCAGCCCATCCTGAGCCCAGGCTGTGTCAGCAGTGTAGACTGATGTGTGCCAGGAGTGGTGGGCAGGTGGCATGGGCCAGAGGTAGGCAGTTTCTCTTCCTTATTCCTTCCCCCCTCTCCTTCCCAGAGATAGCTCAGAGCAGCCTCCACACCCCACATCACAAGATCCCTTGACCTGTGCCTCCAGCATTCAGCTGGGGAGCTTGGTGTCTTCCCGTTGCTTCTGTCTCCCATACCCGCACCCATGGCAGTTCCTGGACCAGGGGAGGGATCGTACCCTTGTCTGTACTTGACTCTCTTCTTATCCAGCACTGAGCCCACCCACCTTTGTGTCTTCCATGGATGTGCTTGGAAGACAGCTCGCCCACAGGAAATCTAGCAGCCAAATGGATCTGAGTCATGACCACTGAATTAGTGATCCAGGATAGAGAACGAACCAGCTCCGAAACCTGTCCCACACTCTATGACCATCTCATACTAAAACAGAAACAGTGATAGCTTTCTGGATTATGACATGGCGTCTTTCTCTATATACTCCCTCTGGAATGCATAGGTGCTGATCCTGGATGAAAAGTGACCATGGCTCCTGTGGGCTAGGATTAACAGGTAAAATATAAGAGTTTAGTGAAATATGAATTTGAGGCATAGAATGAATAAATATTGATGACAAAATACTCCCAAGTAGGACAAATGAACATTGTGTATCAAAGTTTTTTTCTAATAGATCACTGAAAGAAAAATCTTGTTTATTGTTTATTTTAATTCCAGTCGAGTTAGCATACAGTGTTATATTAGTTTTAGGAGTACAGTAGCGTGAGTCAATAATTCTATATATCACTCACTGCTCATCAAGAAAAGTGCACTCTTGGTCCCCTTCATCAATGTCATTCACCTCCCCTTTGGTAACTGTCAGTTTGTTCTCTGTTGTTAAGAATCTGTACTTTGGGGCACCTGGGTGGCTCAGTGGGTTAAGCCTCTGCCCCAGCTCAGGTCATGATCTCAGGGTCCTGGGATTGAGTCCTGCATTGGGCTCTCTGCTCAGCGGGGAGCCTGCTTCCCCCTCTCTCTCTGCATGCCTCTCTGCCTACTTGTGATCTCTCTCTGTCAAATAAATAAATGGAATCTTCAAAAAAAAGAATCTGTATTTTGGTTAGTCTCTTTTTTTCTCTTTACTTATGTATGTTGGTTTCTTCAATTCTACACAAGAGTGACATCATATGGTATTTCTCTGACTGACTGCTTTCACTTAGAATAATCCTCTGTTGATCCATCCATGTGGCTGCACATGGCAAGATTTCATTCTTTTTATGGCTGAGTAATATTCCACTGTGTGTGTGTGTGTGTGTGTGTGTACACATCTCTCAGCTCATTTAGCACTTTATCAGTGGACACTTGGGCTACTTCCATATTGTGATCTTGTAAATAATGCTGCAAGAAACATGGGGGTGCATGTATGCTTTTGAGTTATTGTTTTCCTATGCTTTGGGTAAATACCCGGTAGTGTGGTTGCTGGATCCCAGGGTAGCTCTATTTGTAACGTCTTGAAGACCCTCCATACTGTTTTCCAGAGTGACTACTGGAGGTTGCTTTTCCACCAACAGTGCACGAGTGTTCCCTTTGTCCACACCCTCCCACCACCTGCTGTTCCTTGTGCTTTTGATGGGACCCATTCTGACAGTATGTGCTAATATCTCATTATACTTTTGATTTGCATTTCCCTGAGCTTGGGTGTGGTGAGCATCTTTTCATGGGACCGTTGGCCATCTGTATTTCTTCTTTGGAGAAATGTCTGTTCATGTCTTCAGGCTATTTTTAAACTGGATTATTTCTTTTTTGGGTGTTGAGTTTTATCCACTCCACATATTTTGGACACTGTCCCTTTACTGCATAGGATATTTGCAAATATCTTCTCCCTTTCAGTAGGTTGTCTTATTATTATAACTTCTACCTAGTTCTGCTGTGGCAAAATTTTTTATTTTGATACAGTCCCAGTAGTTTATTTTTGCTTTTATTTCCTTTGCCTCAGGAGACAGTCTAGAAAAATGTTGCTTTGGTCAATGTCAATAAGTTACTGTCTGTGCCCTCTTGTAGGATTTTTATGGTTTCAGGTCTTCCACTGAGGTCTTGAAACTGTTTTGAGCTTATGTGTCTGTATGGTGTAAGGAAGCAGAGTAATTGCATTCTTCCTTGCATAGCTGTCCAGTTTTCCCAACACTGTTTGTTGTAGAGACTGTCCTTTTCCCTTTCAATACCCTACCTGCTTTGGGGAAGATTAATTGGCCACATAATTGTGGGTTAATATCTGAGCTTCTATCCTGCTCCCTTGGTCACTGTGTGTATTTTTGTGCCAGTGCCATACTGTTAGGCTGACTACAGCTTTGAGGTATAACTTGAAATCTGGAATTGTGACTCCTCCAGCTTTGTTTTTCTTCTCAACATTACATTGGTTGTTGGGAATATTTGGTGGTTTCATATAAATTTTTAGGAGTGTTTTCTTGAGTTCTTTTTGTTTAACTTTAATTTTAATTTTAATTAAAAACTTTAACTTTAATTTTTGAGCCAATTTATAGTACACCATTCGTTTCAGATGTAGTGTTCAATAATGGATCAGGTGTGTGTAACACCCAGTGTTCATTGCATCACATGCCCTCCTTAATGTCCATCACCCAGTTACCCCATCTCCCATTCACGTCCCTCCAGCAACCCTCAGTTTGTTTCTGTAATGAAGAGTCTTTCGTGGTTTTTCTCCCTCTCTGATAACTTCCCATTCAGTTTTCCTTCCCTTGCCCTGTGATGTTCTGTGGTGTTTGCTGGGGTTGACTAGGCTTAATTTATCAGACTTTTAATACAAAATGTCTATGCTTAAATAAGACATTGTTTTAAGAGTATTTTACAGTGAGTAAAGGTTAGCATGTAACCCAAATGGTTACGGAGAGGAACCAAATGTTCCAAAGCAACACTTAAGACAATATTTCTTGACATTTGTGTTTTGTGGTCAAAATAAGTATAATTCGAGTTGCTCTGTGACTCTTCTTCCAGATGAATTCGCTGGCCCTGTCTTTCTGGTCTTGACTAAAAGCATCTTCTCAGGGGGCTCCCTTAATCAGCCCCTCTGAATAGAACGGCTCTCTTAGCCTTTAGCCTGCATTCCTTCCCATCTTTGATCCACTGATTATATCCCACGCTCTTTGTAAGCCCCAAGATGGGACTAGAGCCATACATTTGCACTAAGCACACACTTCATAAATACTTGTTAATTGAACAAGTATGGCTTTCTTTTTAATAAAAAATATCCATGTTTTATCTATGAATTCTTTTTTACCATATCAGAATATATTTGGAGAAAGCTATTGCTCCATGAATATACATCTGTCAAGGCTATGGCTCGATTATATCCTGTGCTGTGCTTCCCTGAGCTAGCTGGAGCACTCATGACCCATGTATGAGCTCAACTTTAAACCTTAGGGGTGAATTCTCTGAAGGCACTGGGGGGCAAATTGGGGGCGAGTCCTGCAGGACACCACCGTGTCATCTGGGGCCAGATGTGACATGAGCACCCCCTCTTTCCCTAGCTTTTCCCGTCTTCCTCTACCCTCTGTCAGCATGTGGGTTTCCCATCAACCGTCTCTTTGCAGACAAACTCTAAGAGGGCCCATGGCTTGGGACTCCAATGACAACCCAGAGTCTTGTTATAACCAGGGTCAGAGGTTTCTGGGGCCCAGACATGACCTTTTTTCCCGGAATATGCCCTGTGAGGAGTCCCAGGAGAGTCTGGGAGTCCGGGAAAGATCTATGGGTGGTTGCGGCTACAGCTCCAGCCACTCTGGGGGATCCTGCTGGAGGCCGTCTCCCATCTCAGTCTGGCTCTTTCGCTGATTGCCAATGTGACCTAGGAGAGTCACTTCGTCAGAGCTTCAGGCTCATCTTTTCTAAAATGAGGAGTGGTTTTAGATTAATTAGTTGATGCAAGACTATGGCATGAACTCCTAGGAAGTTCTGGGCAGTCTCCAAAACAGATTCTACCTCAGGAGTTCTGACTCCCATCATCCCTCCTCCTATGGAGTTCCCCCATTGGACACAATGGCTGTTCCTTGGAGATTCCCCAGGGCAACACTGCACTGGCACGTGTCTCCATGTTGTGCCCCTAGGCCATCTGATGTGGCTGAGGGGCCATGAGCAATTCTGACCCAAAGCAAGGTTTTGGCTGTGGTGTCTTGCACAAAAATAGCAGTGCCGGGGTCAGGCCTTCACTGCAACAGCTGAACCGACTTAGTGAGGACCTTGCCCAGGACACTAGCCCCACGACACCGCGAGGGCACTCGGAGTTCACAGTTAAGTCAGGTAATGCGACAAGGGATTCTACATTAGGGTAGATGATGCAAGGTATCATTTCCCAGCAAACATGACAAAAAACATTTAAATGACAGAATAGTAAGTAGTTACAGGAGCTCTATACCTTGGCAGTGATTGGAAAAGTGCAGGATAGGGTCAGAAAGGGGAATGGGAGTTCCAAGAAGCAGGCTAGAGTTGTCAGGGGTTGGGGGTATCTCGTGAAGGAGGGGATCAGGAGGCTTGTCATGGGTTCCAACAGTGCAGCATCAGGATGTGACCTGGGCCTGATCTAGGACCCCCAGGGACCCTGGGGAGGATTCTAGCTCCAGAGGATCCACAGAAATGCAAACTGGCTTGAGCAGAGCCTTCATGGTCTGTCTTCTTGGTTCCTGGGTGTGGCTCTGTCTCTGCTTCTGGAGGCTGTTGATTCTCCTTTGTTTTCCTTGGAGCTGCACTATTTTGTGTGGATTCAGGGCTCTTCGTTGACACAAATTCTTCCTGAAAAGAAGTGGAATAGAAGCCATCCTTGTTTCCTAAGTAGACCTGAAGAGATTCCATAGTAATAGCCTTTCCCAGGCTCCTGGGCCTTCATGTGCTTGCCAACTCTGAGATTTTAGAAAACATCTTCTGTTCTTAACAGGCTGAATTAGTTTGGTTTTTAAAAAATTCAGCAAAGTCACACTTTTCATCACTTCTACCATTTTATGCAAACGTTGAATGAACAAGTTTGGACAGGATGAAGAAAGAACGGGCTTTGCAGTGGGGTTTGCAGCAATGTTTAGTCACTGCTGCCCCCGTGTGGCCACTGTCAAGATAGCACGTGGCCAAATGTGATCTGATTTACCAGATTTGAGGGAGAATAAGACAGAAGGTTGGTCCCTGAATTCCTTAGCTCCTAAAAACCATCCTCTAATTTATGGGCAATATTATAAATCAAGTATATCTTAACTAGATATTAGGGTTAGGGTCAGGATCAAGTTACATACATTAACTATGGACAGCTTTTTGTAGGTCAATCTTACCTGCCTAAGGTTTTATTAAAAAAACAAAACAAAACAAAACAAAACAAAACAGTGGGAGAGGATATAGTCACCAAAGCACTGAGCACATGACCTGTCCCTGGAAATAGGTCACTACACATTATGATTGTTTCATCTTAGCTGAGGACCAGGAGCTGGTCCTACAGGTACTTGGCAGTTAGCATCTGTGGCCAGCTGGCTATCTCCCCCCGACAGCCACACCCAGCTCAGCCCATCCTCTGCTCTGCTCAAAAGCAGCAAACAGATGGACCAGGTGCAAGTGGGGCTCCCTCCTATCAGGCATGGCTCGATTCCGACAGGTATACAAGTGGGCCAGCTCACATGCACGTGACGTGTTCTTTTGGTTCCTTGCTGTCGGCCTCCCCTTTCTGTCGGCCTCCCCTTTCTGTCAGCCTGGTCCTGAACCTTTAACTCCTGGGAGAACTTGGGTTTGCAGATTTCTGTTGACATTTCGATGTCTAGGTCCGAGTTGCCTTTGTCCCCTGTCCTTAGGTTAGATATTAAGGCAGGAAAGGTCATCCTACTCTGAAAGCAGCGAAAGAAATATCAAGTGTGCTCTGCCCCCAGGACCTCGGGCTTGAAAGCAATGTCCAGTTATTTACTTCATGTTCTATACAATCAGCTTTAGGAACTCATAGATGCATGTGACATGTAATCATACTGAAAGAAATCTCGTTACTGAACTTTTGCCTTTGCAGAAGACAATTTAGGGACACCGCTCTTCACCCGTGCTGTCATTTCCAGTCTGGCCAATGCCCAGTCACACTGACATGTGTAGTCACACAAGGGCACAGCTGTGACATCCTCCTGGAGCACCCCCTGGTCCCCTTGTCCCCCGATCTGGCCAATCCTGCACACCCCCAGTCTTCCCGAGCATCCCCATCATGACACAGCTGTGATCACCCTCCTGGAGAATTCCTCATCCACCTACCCCCAGTTGTGGCCAACCCTGCACACCCCCCGTCCTCTTGAGTGCCCCCCTGTAGTGGCACTTGTCATATAAGGCTGTCATTTGTTGTCTCTCGCTCTGTCCTTTCTGCTTGAAATAGATCTTTCTTACAGATTCCTGGCTGGATGATGGGTGAATGAATGGTTTCAGGATCTTTTGTCCTGGAACAGCAGGCATCCTTCAAAACCCTGATGGACAGGGCGCCTGGGTGGCTCAGTGGGTTAAGCCGCTGCCTTCGGCTCAGGTCATGATCTCAGGGTCCTGGGATCGAGCCCCGCATCGGGCTCTCTGCTCAGCAGGGAGCCTGCTTCCCTCTCTTTCTGCCTGCCTCTCCATCTACTTGTGATTTCTCTCTGTCAAATAAATACATAAAAAAAAAAAATCTTAAAAAAAAAAAAAAAAAACCCTGATGGGCAGTGGGAAGTCTCTGTCCCTCTCTGTGCCCCCAGCCTCGGTGGATCATAATGTCCAGGACAAGGGATTTGGAAGTCCTCCCAGAGGAAGTTTGTTCTATGAAGGTGGCTTCCTTCAGAGATCATTATGAAAGCACATTGCGTGGACATCCCAGTGGGACAGAAATCATGCTACTGTATTGTATTCTCCTTGCACATGGTGGCTAACAAAGAGGAAACACACGCTCACACTCACAAGTTCACACTTACACCTCCATTTCTGAGCATCACGGCCATGTAATCGAGTGAGTTCTCACTGGGCTGCAGACCTGTAGATGCGCCATGCAAGGTGTCAATAGAGGACGCATGACGTGGTGCTCTAGGTAGGAGGGTGGAAGTCCTTGCCTCTGGAGGTGAAGAAATTAGATTTTATCCACAAGGTGCTATGTTCTACTCAAGGAGGGGACATGATGCTGAGACCAGAGATCGGCACAGACTTCTCTGTAAAGTCTCTGTAAAGATTTTCTGTTAGGTGTTGCAGCCCACCAGGTCTCTCTGACAATGACTCCACTCTTGCATTGTGGCTTGAAAGCAGTCACAGACCATCCATAACTAATGCCATACTTGATTGACAGAGTACATTGGGAGGCCTCATTTGGCCCATGGGTGGTAGTTTCCCACACCCCAGATTTGCACCATGATGGAGGATGGGGGAGAGGGCTCTTCTTGTCCAATGGCAGAGTGGGTTACACTTTTCCAGTGACTGGGTAGAAGTACACTGTGATCTATCTTGCCTGACCCCTGACCTCTCCACTCGAAAGGAAAAAAAGGATGAGAGTGAGATTGGCCAACAATTAAGGCCTCAGGAATTCTCCCACTTTTCTCTGTAGGCCTCGAGCTTCCCACAATACGTTTGTCTGTGGTTGAATTCCATGTGGGTATTGTTTGGCTGAGTCCGTCCCAATTGCCTGGTGGTTATATCTTGTGGGTTATGTACCACACAGATGACCACAGGCTGTGGCTCAGGCTTGAGTTTGTATCCATGGAGGACCTCCAAGTGGGGGTGCCCTCGGTGGGCAATGCAGGTTTCTCCTAATATGGGGGTTTTGTGCAGTTCCGTAGGGCACAGTTTCCTTCTGGAGGGCAGGCAGAGTCCTGTGGTGTGGCTCCCGAGTCCCCAGTCTGGAAGGCTTGTGGGCCAGAACTCTGTGACCAAAATCTGAAAACACAAGCTAGGGTTAGGGATAGGGCCTAGGGCATGGCAGGCCCATTTTGCAGACCCTAAGGTGAGCTCCCTGGGATCTGAAGTTAGGGCAGGGGTTGGGTGGTCACTCAGGCTGGAGCTTGTGACCACAAGGGCTGCTGAATGTGTGGGAGAACTCAGGGGGCCATGAAGGTTTTTCCCACTGTGGGGGTCTGGTGCAGTTTCAAATAGCATGTTTGCATTCTGGGGGATGGGAGGAGTCCTGCTTTGTAGCTCAGGGTCCCCCAGATGGGGGATTCGACACCAGGCCTCTGAGGACAGATGCTTGGAAAACCCAAGCTAGGATTAGGGTTAGAGCCTACAGGCATGGCAGGCCCTATCCGCTGGCTATGGGATGAGCTACATGGGTGGCTGAGGGGAGGGCGGGGCTTAGGCTGAGTGTCAGAATGTTCATTAGTGTCCATGGGGGGCATCTGAAAGTGGGGGTGTCCTCGGGGGCCAAGCAGTTTTCTCGTAATTTGTGGTTTCATGCAGCTCCATAGGGCATGGTTTCCTTTTGGAGGGCAGACAGAGTCCTGTGGTGTGGCTCTGGAGTCCCCTATTTGGAGGGCTTGTGGGCCAGGACTTTGGGGACTGAAGTCTGAAAACACAAGCTAGGGTAGGGATAGGGCGTAAGGCATGGGAAGCCCGATCTGCAGACACTGAGGTGAGCTCCCCAGGATCTGAAGTTAGGGTGGGTGTCAGGCAGTCACTCAGGCTGGAGTTTGTGTCCATGAGGACTGCCAAATATGGTGCTGGCCTCAGGGGGTGAAGGAGGTTTATCCCTTCTGGCGTTTATCCCTCTGGGGGTTTTGCACAGCTCCAAATAGCAAGGTTTGATTCTGGGGGACAGAAGGAGTGCTGTTTTGTACTCAGAGGTCCCCCACAAGGAGGGATTCAAGACCAGGCCTCTGGGTACGGATGCCTGAAAACCCAACCTCAGGTTAGGATTAGGGCCTAGGGGCATGGCAGAACCGATCTGATGGCTCTGGAGCGAGCTACCCAACAGGCTGAGATGAAAATGGGGCTCAGGCTGAGTTTCACAGTGCGGGTTTGTGTCAAGGCTGCCTCCAAAAGTGGGGGTTGCCTCAGGGGCAATGCAGGTTTTCCCTACTCTGAGGGTTTCACACAGTTCCAAATAACAAGGTTTCCTTCTTGGGGTCAGAAGGAGTTCTATATTGTGGCTCAGCCCCACCCCCCATGGAGGGATTCGACACCTGGCCTCTGGGGACAGATGCCTGAAAACTCAAGCTAGGGTTAGGATTAGGGCCTTGGGGCATGCTGGGACAGATCTGCTGGCCCTGAGGCGAGCTATCCTGGGTGATCAGGTTGGGGTGGGCTCAGGCTGAGTGTCAGAATGTGCAGTATCCACAGCAGGCCTCCAAATGTCAGGGTGACATCAGGGTCCTTGTAGGCTTCACCTAATCTGGGGTTTTGTGCCACCTCCGTAGGGCACGGTTTCTTTCTGGATCACAGGCAGTGTCTTATGGTATGTTTCTGGAGTCCCCAGTCTGGAGGACTTGTGGGCCAGGACTCGGGGGACTGAAGTCTGAAAACCCAGGCTAGGGTTAGGGATAGGCTCTAGTGCATGGCAGGCCCAATCTGCAGACACTGAGGGGAGCTCCCTGGGATCTGAAGTTAGGGCGGGTGTCAGTCTGTGGCTCAGGCTGAAGTTTGTGTCCACAAGGCCCGCCAAATTAGGAGATGGACTCAGGGGGCCATGAAGTTTTTTCCCCGCTCTGGGTGTTTTGCACAGCTCCAAAAAACAAGGCTTCATTCTGGGGGACCAAAGGAGTCCTGTTTTGTGGCTCAGGGGTCCCCCCATATAGAAGGACTCAAGACAAGGCCTCTGGGTATGGATGCCTGAAAACACACCCTAGGGTTAGGATTAAGGTCCAGGTCATGGCAGGCCCATTCTGCTAGCTCTGGGGTGAGCCCCCCCAGGGGATTCAGTTGAAAATGGGGCTCAGGCTGAGGGTCACAATGTAAATTTGTATCCAGGGCGACCTCCGATAGTGATCGTGGCCTCAGGGCCCATGAAGTTTTCTCCTACTCTGAATGTTTTACCCAGTTCCAGATAGCAAGGTTTTCTCCTGGGGAGCATCAGGAGTTCTGGTTTTTGGCTCAGGAGTCCCCATATGGAGGGATTCGATGCCAGGTCTCTGGGGACGGATGCCTGAAAACCCAAGCTAGGGTTAGGGATAGGGCCTTGGGCAGGTCCGATCTACAGCTGCTGAGGTGAGCTTCCTGGGATCTGAAGTTAGGGCAGGTGTTGGGCGGTCACTCAGGCTGGAGTTTGTGTCCATGAGGGTCGCCAAATGTGCGGGTGATTTCAGGTGGGCCATGAAGGTTTATCCTGCTCTGGATCTATCCCCTCCATGAATGCCCTTTCCTGCAATCTGAACTTTATTGTTACCTTGGCAACAGTAGAGAACACTAAGTGCCTGGAAACCATGACACTGCCTTTTCTGTCTGCCACAAAACTGAAAGTTTAACTGAGGTCACCTTAGCCACCAACCCTTTCGTCAAATTCCCTTCTGCGTGTGCTTCCTCTTAATGTTTGTCAAGTCCAGTGGCCTCATCACCAAGCGGATAGGTCAGGTGTACTGTCTCTTCTAGTTCTGCTGCAGTTATTCTGTACCTGTTAGTCCCGCGGACAGAGCAAAAGCCTGATGGACACTAAAGAGCAACTTAAAGTGAGGTCTTTCCCCTTCCGTGGGCTTCACGTTTCTCTTCTGACCTAGCCATTCACCTCTGAACGGCTCTTTTTTTTTTTTAAATTAAAGATTTTATTTATTTATTTGACAGAGATGACAAGTAGGCAGAGAGGCAGGCAGAGAGAGGGGGAAAGCAGGCTCTCTGCCGAGCAGAGAGCCCGATGTGGGGCTCAATCCCAGGACCCCGAGATCATGACCTGAGCAGGAGGCAGAGGCTTTAACCCACTGACCCACCCAGGCGTTAGCAGCTCTTTGGCAAAGGTAAAAGGCCTTTCCTTTCTGTTGGTTTGACACAATAAACTGTTTCCAGTGGTTTAGAAAGGGGATAGTCTTTATTTTAGAGGAAACAGTCCACGTCTCTGGGGCCTCCTTCTTATACACCTTTGAAGTTACGAACAGTCAGACAGATCTCTGATCAGATTATTAGGAAAACTTGGAATACTAGTCATTTAAGATTTTGTCAGCAGGTGGCACTTCTCTCCTTAGTCACTAAATACAATCTCTCTAGTAAAAGAAATACTGCTTTTCTTGGCTTCTACTGAGTTCCTCAGAATTGGTTAGCCCCCCCAACATTTCTCCCTGGTTCCTTTTCACAGTGATTTAGTCTACAGTATCTCTTTATGTGTTTTAATTTTATACTTTTCCCACGAGATTGGAAGTAGTTTATAGCATACAGTGTACAATGGCAAAACACAAGGAGGCGAGCAGGAACTGCAATAAAGAATACACAGTTTGGTTCCGAGTTGTGGGTAACTGGAGCAAAAATACACACAAATGTGTACCATCCCTCTGGATGAATGGGCAGCGGGAATGACTTTTCTAGAATTTGAAATTAAAATGAAAGTTGTTACCTGGGGTTGTTAGAGACAAGTTTCTGCGATGCCTTCTCATCACGCTAACCTCATTTATAGTAAGTGACTCCTGATCTGTAAAAAAGGAAGCAGCACTTTTAAGGGTGCACAATTAGCATTCCTCCACCTCCGGTCCTCAGCTTTTCAAGACGCCAGCCTCAACCATTCACTCATCTTACACAGATTAAGCTCTGATGGTCTACGGGGCTTTTTCCTGGACCTTGGGAAGACAAGCATTGCCCCTTAGGCTTGGGCGTGCCAAATCAATTTATAAGATTTCCTTCAGAGAGAGCGTTTTCTAGTTGGAGAAAAGATCTACGTTTATACCCATGAATAACTAGAAGGCTGTCTCAGGCAACGCTACAATCAAGTGCTAAATCTGTGTCATTGGTCTTCATAGGATTCTGGGTTGCTCTGCCTATTTAAAAGAAATTGGTAAATTTCATCACGTTTCTAACAGAAACCCAGTTGGAAATTGTGGGTTCCCTTATCAATACCGGCTGTTAGAAATGGCGTGGTCCTCAACAGCCGAGGCAGGCGGGGGTGCTGGGGCTGCTGTGAGCAGAGGGCGAAGAGAGCCCCTCCATACCCGCCCCGCAGCGCCTCGCCCCGCCCACTGTTGCACCCGCACCCGAGTTGGGGGCCCTGCGCCCGGGGAGGTGGCGGCGGTGGGGCGCGCGGCTTTGTGGCGCGCGCGGGTTCCACGGCAGGCGGCGCGGAGGCGGGGCCGGGCCGAGGCGTCCACCGCCCCCGGCACTGGGCAGGGCTTCGGGCGCCGCGCATGGCCGGCCCCGCAAGGTCTGGCTTCCCCTCGCACACCAATAGCCGTCTGGACGCGTTCCTGCGGAGGCAGCTGCCCCCCGAGGTCTACGACGCCATCCGCGCCTACGAGCCGTGCATCGTGGTGTCCGAGTCGGAGAAGCACGCCTTCAAGTACGTGGTGCTCAGCGATCGGCTCATCTACCTGACCGAGAACCCGCCCAAGTCCATCCGGCGAGCCCTGGCGCTGCGGGACGTCGTGGCCATTGACCTGGTGAGGAGCGCGGGCAGACAGGCGGGCTCGTGAGAACTCCCCCCTTGGGTCCCCCAGATTCAGCCCTCAGTATGCGGGAAGAGGGAGGAGGAGGCAGACCTTCCCCATCCCTCCCTGGATTCCCGTACTTTTAAAAAACTTACTTTAGGACTAGAAGCCACAGGAAAACTGTGGATTGCTTTATGTACTCCGAATAAAGATACCTTGCCCGTTAACATCATGTGTCCTGGTCATCCCTTGTCCCCTCAAATAGGGCTACCTGTTTGAGAACATAGAGCCCCCTATAAAAAGTATGCTTTAAAGTCACTTTTTTCTTTCATTAAGCGCTTAGCCTGTGCCAGTCCCTTGTTCTAGACACTAAGGATGCAAAAATGAAATAGGGCCCCTTCCCAGAAGCTGCTGCGGGAGAGAAAAAAAGCCCCAAACCAATGCAAATAAATGCAGTGTACTAAGTACTATTATGTCTTGTTTACTTTTTTTTTTTTTTTTTTTTTTATCAGCAGTGCTTAGAGCGCGTAAGGTGCTCCATATGAGTAAGTGAGTGAGTGAATGAATGGATGGGATGAGCGCAAGACCTCCCGCAATCTCAGGCAGGTCACTTGATCCAAACTAGGCTTCAAAACTTCTTGAAGAAGATGCAGTCTGGCACACACACGCCTTGTCCCAGTTTTTAGTGTGCTGCTACTGTATTCCTTTCCTCCAGGAATAAATTTACTTTATAAACCAGCAACAGATTGGAAGCAGTCTCTTCTCCAATTACTGCTTTTTCCCCCCTTGGCTCCCTGAAATCTGAGCTTTTCTCCAGGTGTGTTCCTTTTTCCACTGGGGACAGGTGTCTAGCCTCATCTCCCGTCTCCACCCCCCTCCCGTTAGTCTCTGCATCTCCCAAAGGAGAAGTTGGCAAGACTTGGTGGGGCTGTTTTGCCAAGACAAGCATAACTTGTTTGGAACACATCTGTAAGAAAAGGATACAATTTAGTGGGGGGAAAAAAAAAGCTTTTATTTTTTTGTCCTTTAATTACCTCTGTGGGCTAATATCACTACGTAAATTTACTTGTGGGTTTTTTTTTTTTTTTTTTTTGGAGTATAAGTTAGAAGCAAAAGTGCTTTTTTCCTATTTTCATTCTCTTGAAATAAAAATTTAAAAAATGTACATCCTTTATCAAATGCTTTTTAAACATTAAACGTTTAGCTTTTTCTACTGTCTGCAGTGTAAACATTTATTGTTTTGACAAAATGAAATGATTTTAGGATATTGTTACTTGCCCGGACAAGACAGTATATGTATTCCAACTGTTATATATCGTTCTTTCTGAGCTGTCAGAATCTGAAAAGTACAGTAAAGTTTCCTAGGCCTCCAAGCCAAGAATCTTCCCAAGAGGTGTACCAATTCATCTGGTAATCCTTTATGTACAAAATTTACCTTTCAAAAAAAACCCCAAAACTTACGTTTCAGGCATATAGAGGAATGTGTAAAGGTGCTGAACAAGTCTAAGATTTCAGCATTGTTGATAGATGGCTGTCCATCTTGCACAATAGAATTGTGTTAGGAAGAATACCGGATATTCCTGGACCCTGTAAATATGTCACATTACATGGCAAAGAGGAATTAAAGTTGCAAATGCAATTAAGGTTGCTTGCTCATCAGCTGACTTTAAAATAGGGAGATTAAAAAAAAATACAGTGTTCAATAAACAAAGAAACCAAAAAGAAAGAAGAAAAGAAAAAAAGAAAAGGCAGGCAAAATAAGTAAGTCAAATAAGGAGATTTTGGATTACCTGGGTGGGCCCACAGTTGTCACAAAATCCTCAAAAGTGGAAAAGGGAGGCAGAGTGTTGCAGCATAAGAGATTTAGTTCTGAAGGTAGAAGGGGCCAGAAGCCAAGGAATCTGGGGAGCCTGTAGAAGCTGGAAAAGGGAGGAAACGGGTTTTCTCCTAGAGCATCCAGAAGGAATGCATTCCTCTTGACACCTTAATTTTAGCCCAGTGAGACCCATTTTGGACTTCTGACCTCCAGAACTATTAGAGAATAAATTTGTGGTGTTGAATGCCACACATTATGTGGTACAATGTTACAGTAGCAAATGAATATAGAAATGTTTCTTTTTAATGTTGTTTGTTTGTTTATTGAGGGAGAGAGAGAGAGCTCCTGTCTGGGGAGTGGGGGCAGGGGCTGGGGGCTGGGGGTGGGAGGGAGGAGAGGGAGAGGGAGAGAGAAAATCTTAAGCAGGGTCCACACCCATTGAGGAGCCCAACTCAGTCTCACAACCCTGAGAACATGACCTGAGCTGAAATCACAAGTCTGACACTTAACCGACTAAGCCACCCAGGCGCCCCATCCTATTAATGTTGTTTTAAATGGGTTATCATTGGGACGCCTGGGTGACTCAGTTGGTTAAGCATGAGACTCTTGGTTTCGGCTCAGGTCATGATCTCAGGGTTGTGAGATTGAGACCTGAGTTGGGCTTCCCACTCAGCAGGGAGTCTGCTTGGGACTCTTACTCTCTGCCCCTTCCCCTGCCCTCTCTCTTTCTCCCTCTCTCAAATACTTAAAGAAATCTTTTTAAAAAATTGGTAATCATTTTTTTTAAATACTGTTTCAGTGAGAAATAAATATAATCAAGTTGAGTAGACATGCCTTAACCTTCTCTTTTTCTGAGGCTTTATAAACTAATTCTAGGGTTATTATAGTTCAGTGGCTGAGTGACATATGGGTATCACAGAATTGCTGGTAAAGGTACTAGGTATAGTACCAATTAGTAGCCACAGGTATAGTTTACTAACTGACCCTCTATAAACATTAAGTCCTCACTTAATAGCACAATGGGGAGAATTTTCCTGATTTCTGTGTTATATGTCATTTATTTGTCTCTTATCCATGCTAACATAGTCACTTCAATTACATGATTTTTTTTTTTAATTTAAGATTTTATTTATTTTTTGACACAGAGAGATAGCAAGAGTAGGAACACAAGTAGGGAGAGTAGGAGAGGGAGAAGGAGGCTTTCTGAGGAGCAGGGAGTCTAATATGGGGCTCAATCCCAGGACCCTGGGATCCTGGGACCACAGGATCTGAGCCGAAGGCAGAGGCTTATGAACTGAGACACCCAGGCGCCCTCAATTACATGATTTCAGTGCCAGGCAGCTTTGTTTTTTAGAACCAGTTCCTCCTTCCTTGAAAGGTAAACTGTTTACTCTCCTTTTTTTTTTTTTTTTTTTTTTTTAAGGGCACTGTCCTCTTTCTAAGGCCAACTCTTTAGACATCCTTTTCCATTCTCAAAGGTTTTCTCATCTTACTGTACACGTTTGGTTATTTAACTTTCAGCTGGTTCAGGTTCCCATTCTGCCTTTGCTCTAGCTGTCATGGTAGTAAAGCCCCTAAGCCAATGCATCCTTTATTACCTCTGCGTCCCGGCCCTCCCAGTTCCATGTTCGACCAGATTCCTTATTTATTTCATGACACGTTTTGCGGTTACAACACTTCAGAATATAATTTGCAAACATGCAGATGAAATTCCACTTTCTCCCCTTCCAAAAGAAAAATGGAAGGTAACAGCAGCAAAAAAATGAGGCTAGAACTTGGCATTGGATAAAACTGAGATTTCCTTCCCAGCAAAGATGAGCTTAAAGCACATGGGGAGATCTCCATTGGTGTTTGATACGATTCATCTCCTAAAACAAAGAGTTTCTAAGGTTGCTGGGGCAGAGCTTTTATTAAAAGGTTGATATTTTCTTTAACGGTTACTTTCGGAAGAATTCTCTAGAGTTCTGCTCTTGTGGGTTTCAAAACATTTCTTTAAACTCTACTAAGATTAAATACATTTTTTTAAGTTTTTTTTTTTTTTTAAGATTTTATTTATTTGACAGATCACAAGTAGGCAGAGAGGCAGGCAGAGAGAGAGGAGAAAGGAGGAAGCAGGCTCCTTGCTGAGCAGAGAGCCTGATGCGGGACTCGATCCCAGGACCCTGGGATCATGACCTGAGCTGAAAGCAGAGGCCTCAACCCACTGAGCCACCCAGGTGACCCTAAATACATATTTTTTAAATGCAAGAAGTTACTACCGAGAAGTGAATTTTCTATGAATTCACTCGCCTTCAATGCCATACCATCACCTACCAAGAAAAACAAATCTGTCCAATCCAGCAGCCTTCACCTCCTAACCTCTTCCCCGTCTTTCTTCACCTCTTCACCTCTTCCCTGTCTTCGTCCTGGTGTTTTCACCACTCCTCCCAGCGCATTCGGGCTCTCCAGCCATCCCAGGCTCCATGTGGCTTCCCGACGGGGCAATGTACATTTTACGTCCTGGCCTGTTGCTCGTGGTGAACATGTTCTCCCCCTTCAAGGTCATTCAGATCATCAGATTTAGAATCCTCCTCCTCCTCTCCTCTCTCTCCTCTTAAAACATGTAAAAACAGGGGTGCCTGGCTGGCTCGGTCAGTAGAGCATGTCACCCTTGATCTCAAGGTTGTGAGTTTGAACCCCATGATATGCACAGGGTTTACTTAAAAAATAAAAAAAAAGTAAAAACATCTTGGCTTGAACAGAAACAGTCACAGACTGTGAATTAAAAGGGCTCCAAGAGTTTGCCATCTGATCCCCACTTTGCCCACTTCTGTATTCAGAGCTGACATGTTTCTAGGCTAAGCCTCTTTGAGTTTTTTCTTGGCTATGCCATGAGCCGGGACTCTCGGCCCATTTTGTTCCCTGCTGTATCTCTGGTTCCTAGAACACTGCCTGGCACAGAGGAGATGGCCAATAACTATTTGTTAAAAACTCAACATGATCTGTTTCTTCATTTATTAACTGCCATACATTGGGGGGCATTTAATAATACATTTTTTAATAATGTGTTTTCATTCAGCTTTTGCTCTCTACCTGTGTACACTTGGTCTAGTTATTTATCTGCTAGTCTGCACCTTCATTCCTCATCTGTAAAATGGAGATAACAGTACCTTTCTTAGAGTTTCTTAGAGTTTACAGCAATAAATCTAACACACTTAAAACAGTACTTGGCACATAGTAAGAGCTACTACATGTTACTATTGATAACCTTTATTCACACATATTAAGTCTATTAAGGCTCACAATGAATCTGTAATATAGATATTATCTTCTCTTTTTATATTAGGGCACTTGAATTTAGGAGATTTAGCAAACTGGAAAGAAAATAACTTTTTTTTTTTTGAGCACTGATTATATATTCAGGGTTTTAAATACATTATCTCATTTATCCTTCTTGAAAATCTGCCCAGTAGGTTTGTCAGGTTTAATATGTCCAAAAACAGAATTCCTGATCTTCACCCCCCAAATCTGTTCCTTTTCCTTTAGCTTTCCTTATTTTAGGAAGTAACATCTTCCATCAGCTTTAATTTTCTCACTCCCCACATCCAACAATCAGTATATCTCCTTGATTTGTGTAGAGGAGGAAAAAGTTTCCCTTGACCCTCTCAGAGTTCCTGGCTGGGTCTGAATATTAGACTGACAAAGGCAGATTAACAGGAGAAAAGCCTACAAATTTATTTAATACAAATTTTACATGACATGAAAGCCTTTCTAAGGAAATGAAGAACTGAAGAAATAAATCTGTATGTGTTTAATATTAGGTTTGATGAAGACTAGAGAGTCATGGAAAAGTGGGATAGTACAGAAAAGGGGGTATGACTAAGAATAATAAACTAGGGAAAACTAGCAAGAGCTGTTTGGATTCCTCTCTGTCCTGTCTTGCGTACGGGGAGGGCACATCCCTTAGACCTGCTTCAAGGGAGCAGGGTAGAGAAAGGTTGGAGAGAATTTCCTACATCTTCTGTTTTCTCAAATTCTTTCAGCTCAAAATATTCAGTATACCAAGGTGCTATATTTTGGGGGAGTGTGTTCTGAACCTTGTCACTTCTCATCCAAAATGTATTCAGCCATACCTTTCTTGTTGCATCTACTTATGCCACTTCTCCAATCCCTTATCTAGACCATTGGAGTTGCCTCTAAACTCATTCCTCCATCTAGCAGTTGGGATGATCTTTTTAAACATAAATTGTAAATTAAGTTATATCATTCTTCTGTTTAAAAATCTCCATTAGCTTTCAAATTCTATATTGCCTATCAGAGCCTCCATGATAATTCCTTTATCTCTGACTTATCTCTCACTCTTCTCTAAACTCTTTATGTTCTTTCCTGCCTCAGGGCCTTTGTATACGCCATCCTAGCCAGGACACTCTTCCTCCAGATCTTCAGATGATTGATTCCTTCTTATCAGTCATGTTTCCAAATTCAGCATCACGTCCAGAGGGATGCCTCGCATGACCACCCAATCTAAAGTAACATTCTTAGGTCACACTCCTCACATCTGTTGGCTTCCAAGCACTTATCACTATTGGCATTGTGAGGCGAACGTGATAACCACTACACTACGGAAACCGACTCACTATTGGCATTGTAAGATTAATCTGTTTAATGACTTATACTTGTGTATCTCTCATACAATGTAAGATCCATGAGGTCATGTCTGTCTTGTTCATCCCTGGGTCGCTGTGCATGCATCATATCATCTGACACACAGTAGATAATCAATAACTATTTGTCAATTAGAAAAATGAATAAATGAATAAACATGTTCAGATACATCATATCATTTACCTCTCAGAGGGAGAGATCCTCTTTCCTTATTCTAAGTGTTGAGAGACCATGGAGACTTGACAATTTGTCACATAGGCAGTTAGTGGAAGGGCCAGAGTAAATGCTCCCAGGTCTCTTAATGCTCCTGTTCAGCATTTTTCTTGCTTGCTTTGTGCTTGTATGAGATGATCTCTGTGTTGTTTATCTGAGTCCTGCATTTTGGTAGGATGAGTTAGATAAGAGGAGACCATAATATGGATGCTTCTTTTCTTCTCCAGCATGTTTTTTTTTTTCCTATTTTGATTCATTTACAGCCTTTCAAAACTCTCACTGTGGAAGGAAAAAAGAGATGGTAATCTCTTATCTATCATTTTGGTTTCCTAATAGGTTGTTTGCATAGAATATTTTGGATATTGTATTTGAATGCTGAGAGACTCCATGAGGGCAACATTTCGTCAGTTTGATTCACTGATGTACCCCCAGCACCCAGAATGGTAGTGGACTGGTCAAGATAGCCCAGGTTAAGCTTCACTAACAAAAGCCCCCAAAGTCTTTAGTGCTTTAACACAGCATAGTCTGTCTCATTCAAGTGACTTGTCCATTGTGGATTGGCAAGAGGCTCTATTCATCTTAGTCACAAGATATATGATACTTAGTTACACCTCTTACTTTCAGGGAACCATCTCAGCACATGCTTACTTAATCACCATGGCAGAGGGAAATTAACTTGCCAAATCCTCTACCAAATTTAAGTGGGCTCCACACACAGCAGAGCCCAATGTGGGACTTGAACTCATGACCCTGAGATCAAGACCTGAGCTGAGATCAAGAGCCAGACACTTAACCACACACTTAACTGATTAAGCCACGCAGGCGCCCCAGCTATGTACTGATTTTTAAGATTCTACCCACATGTCCCTTCTCACATTTCAATGGCCAGAGTGAGACACATGGCCCACACCTAACTTAAAAGGGGGAGAAAAGGGGCACCTGGATGGCTCAATCAGTTAAGCATATGCCTTCCCCTCAGGTCATGATCCCAGGGTCCTGAGATCAAGCCCTGTGTTAGGCTCCCCATTCAGCAGGGAGCCTCCTACTCCCTCTCCCCCTGCCCTTCCCTTTCTCTCTTCTGCTCTCTCTCGAAAAAATAAATCTTTTTAAAAAGGCGGGGCAGGGGGAATGTGATCCTACTATATATGCATTCCATGTGTCTGAAAGAGAGAATAGGAATATTTGTGAACAGCTCTAACATCTACCTCAAATTACTATTGCTTACTGTTTGCCACTCAGCCTCTGTTCTAAGTGCTTAACTTGGAACAACTTCTTTATCTTTACAATAATCCCAGGTAATATTGTTAGCTTAGCTTTAGCTTAGCTTTACAGATAAAAAACCTGCCTGAATTATAGAGAACTTAAGCAATTTACCCAAGATCATTCTCTAAGTGGCAGAACCAGAATTTGAACCCTAGTAGTTTGGCTCCAGAACCAATGCTTTGACTCTATAGATACAGCTGCCTCAGTCATAGCAGGTCATTAATTAAAAAAAAAAAAAAAAGGTTATCCAGGAGACTCTAAGCTTTTTGAAAACAGAAACTCCATCTTACATTTTGCATGTTTCAGTCTTGCCCCTTTTGGTATCCATGATGTACTGAGCTGGATGAATTAGAAACTAGATAATTAACTGCTAAAAGCCTAGGGTGCTTTTATTCTCTGAAATTAAAGGGATAGAAAAAAACCTGAACCAAGACTATGAAATCAAGACTAAGGGTAAGATAAATATAGAATTGTTCACAAAGGGCACCTAGGTGGCTCAGTGGCTTAAGCCTCAGGTCATGGTCTGAGAGTCCTGGGATCGAGCCCCACATCAGGCTGTCTGCTCAGCAAGGAGCCTGCTCCCCCTTTCTCTCTGCCTGCCTCTCTGCCTACTTGTGACCTCTCATTCTCTGTCAAATGAATAAATAAAATCTTTAAAAAACAAAACAAAAAAAGAATTGTTCACAAAATATAGAAAACAAGGGGTGCATGTGTGGCTCAGTTGGTTAGGCATCTGACACTTGATTTTGGCTCAGGTCATGATCTCAGGGTCCTGGGATGGAGGCTTGCATCGGGCTCCATGCTCAGTGGGGAGTCTGCTTCTCGCTCTCACTTGGCCCCTTCCCCACTTTCTCAAGTAGATCTTTTTTATTTTTATTTATGTATTTATTTATTTGACAAAGCGAGAGAGAGACCGCGAGAGAGGAAACACAAGCAGGGGGAGTGGGAGAGAGAGAAGCAGGCTTCCCACTGAGCAGGAGCCCAATGTGGGGCTCCATCCCAGAACTTTGGGATCATGACCTGAGCCAAAGGCAGACACTTAACAACTCAGCCACCCAGGTAACCCTCAAATAAAAAATGTTTAAAAACTTAGAAAAAAATGAATTAACGAGTGTCAACTATACTTCAATTAAAAAACAAAATGTAAGGGATATCCCTTTGCATTTTAGAAGTAGTATTTTGATAAAAGCAAGAGACTCATTACCAGTTGCAAATATAAATATGGCAACTGATGTAGATCCACTCATGAGTGATACATTTTAGAGGTAGTCAAAGAACTTAAAGATATTTTCAGATAAAGCCTGATTCATTTGAGATAACAAAAAACCACATTCTCTTCTCTCCCAAAATGCCCCTTGCTGCCAGCATCAGAGACAAATACCAGACCGAGTAGGCCATGAATCTGGCTCAGTCTTGTATTACTGAGGTTCTTATGAACAATCAGTCCTTAATTGTAATAGATATCTATTGGGTATGTACTATTTGCTGTCCTTGTGTCAAATACTTTAGATCTCATATAATCTTATTAACTCTATAAGGAAGGTGGCACTGTCTTTTTTTTAAATAGATGGCAAAACTGAGGCAGAGAAAGAGGAAATACTTACACAAGGTCATATTCAGAAAACATGAGCTGGAATATAAACTCAGGTCTTTTGATCTTACAGCCAGCATTCTTTATGCACATAGTAACAACTGATCTTCTACAAATTCCTGGTTTCCAAATTCCAAATTTCCATAGACATTCTTAGGTTTTGCGATAGAGACAACATGGTTAACTTGTAATATACAGATTACATGGTTCCTGGGCGTTGGCTATCAGGAAGGACATTTTAAATAAAACATCTTTTTCATTCCTCATACTACCTCCCTGTCCTCAAGATTGTTGTCCTTCAGAGTTCAGACTGGGGTCATTGCTGTTTCTGATGATGTTCAAGGACAGGTTTGGTTGGAAAGGTGCAGGTTGGAAAGATGCATCCTTTTCACAGGGCCAAGCCTTTAAAGCCTTTTTTCTTTTAGTCTTTCTTAGCTGTGGTGCTCATCCCAAAGGCAATGATTTTTCAAGCCTAACAGTGATATAATCTAAGGAGTCTCCAGTATTAGGGGGGAAAGTGCTCAATTCTCCAAACTGGTAATTGTTTTTGGAATATGTGAGTGGATCATTCTTGCCAGCAATATTCACAGGTTCCAAAAAAAGCTCAGCTACTCAGACTTCCTTAGGGATCTGTACACTAAAGCCCAGGTAGAGTATAATGGGAAAAAAAACCACCTGGTAGAGGCTACAATGAGTTTTTAAATTATGACACTGAAGGGATTTGCCAAATGCTGAATGTAAAAATAGCTTCTGTACAGTAAAATGTACAGAATGCTGAATGTAAAAATAGCTTATGTACAGTGTGACATAGGTATTGCTAATGTGGTTTAATTGGAGGGAAATCCATTCAAGAAACTTTCTTGTATTGGTTAGCTATCTCATCAGTAGCTTGAATCCTTTGGATTTACCCCTGGTCCTCCTTCAGGTTTGCTCTGAAAAACTCTTGGAACAGGTAATTCATTACACTGAAATCTGAGTGAATTAATTTAGTACTTGCTTTCCTTTCTTTGTTAGACACTGGAGAGTATGCTGTCAGAGAGGAAGTTAGGTCCGGAAAGAACCATGGAAGTTGAAAGATATCTCATGATTTAGCTCTTTTGGGGCATTACTTAATTACTTAATTACTACTTAATGTCCCGTGAAGTAAAGTGATCTCCAAACTGTGGCCCAGTACATGATGTAGGCCTTTAGTTTTTTCCTTTCAACTCTTCCTCTGGTTTATGTTTTTCTTCTTTCTACACAGCACAGTTCTATTGAATGGATGTTAGATTTTATATGGGGTATTCTACCAATGTTTTGAATTACCAGGGACAACAAATATATAAGGGAATAAAAAGTGACATGTGCTTTTGAGTAACTCATAATTTAGAGAGGAAGGTAAGCAGATGGGAAAGAAGAAAAACACAGTTATAAGCAGATACTTATAAGGAAATGTGAGACTAGATATAATAAACAGAATACTGTGGGAACCCAGAAGAGGAAGTGACATACATCTCGTTTTGGTGAGAGAAGGCGGCGCAGGAGAGGGTCGGATGAACATATAAAGGTTCACCACAGAAGTAACCCGCGCTGGTCTTGAAGGAAGAATAGAAGTTTCTAGCTGAATAAAGGGCAAGTATATTCCAAAAGGAGAGGATGGCATGTGCTTGATCAGCTTTCTACAACAGACTGAAATGCCTGCTTATGATCTCTGTCTGTCAAATGAATAAATAAAATCTTAAAAAAAAAAAAAGCATACATCGCATTTGGTTGCCATCTCTCTTTTGCTTAGTCTTTAGGGAAATTTCCTATCTTCCTTTTTTTAAAAAATATTTTCTTTTTAAGTAATCTCTACATTCAGCATGGGACTTCAACTCACAAACCCCGAGACCAAGAGCTGCATGCTCTACCCACAGAGCCAGCCAGGTGCTCCTCTAGTACAATTTTTTTTGCCCTGTCTTATTTTGTCTCATGGTACTATCACCATTTCAGCTCTCTTTTGGTTACCATTTTCACGGTATATCTTTTCCATCCTTTACTGTCAACCTATTTGTGGCTTTTTGGGTTTTTTTTTAAGATTTTATTTATTTATTTAAGATTTTATTTATTTATTTTTATTTATTTGACAGAGAGAGAGAGAGAGAGATCACAGTAGGCAAAGAGGCAGGCAGAGAGAGAGAGAGGGAAGCAGGCTCCCCGCTGAGCAGAGAGCCCGATGTGGGGCTCGATCCCAGGACCCTGGGACCATGACCTGAGCCAAAGGCAGAGACCTAACCTCTGAACCACCCAGGTGCTCCAGCCTATTCATGTTTTTGAACCTAAAGTGGGTCTCTTATAATGGTACAAAGTGAATCATCGGTTAAATCATGTTTTTAAAATCTATCCTTTCAATCTCTGACTTTAATTGGAGTGTTTAGTCCATTTACAGTATTATATATAATTACTGATAAGGTAGAGTTCACATCTGTCATACTGCTATTTATTTTCATATTTCCCCCCCAGTCCCCAGGTACTGCCTTCCTTTGTGTCAAATAGGTACCTTCTAGTATACAAACTATTCTCCTGTGATTTCTTTTACCATGTGTTTTGGAGTTTTTAAATTAATGTTTGCCCTGGGGATTACAATTAACATCCTCCTTTGTAACAATCTAGTTCAGATTATTACCAACTTAACTTCAATAGTATACAAAAATATAAGTCTTTTCCCTCCCTGCTCCTTTGCACTGTTATTGTCATACACATTATAGTTTCTACATTATGTGCCCATCGACACAGATTTATAATTATAGCTTTATGCAAGTATCTTTTTTTTTTAAAGATTTTATTTACTTTTTTTGACAGACAGAGATCACAAGTAGGCAGAGGCAGGCAGAGAGAGAGAGAGAGGAGGAAGCAGGCTCCCTCCCGAGCAGAGAGCCCGATGCGGGGCTTGATCCCGAGAAGACCCTGAGACCTGAACCGAAGGCAGAGGCTTAACCTACTGGGCCACCCAGGGGCCCCTGCAAGTATCTTTTTAAACTAAACAGGAGAAAAAAGAGTTACACACAAACATACATTTAACTGTCTTTTATTTTTACCTGTGTAGTTATCTTTATCAGTGTTCTTTATTTCTCCATGTGTGTGTAAGTTACTATCTAGTGTCCTTTCATTCCAGCACAAAGAATTCCATTTAGTATTTCTCGTAGGTCTGATAGTAGCAGTACCCTTTACAAAGTATAGATTCTTTGGGATATAGGTACTGAATTCTTCATAAGGAATCTTCTTCTTCTTCTTTTTTTTTTTTTTTCCAAAGATTTTATTTATTTATTTGAGGTAGACGAGAGACAGCACAGGTGGGGAGGAGGATCAGAGGGAGAGGGAGAGGCCGACTGCCTGCCGAGCAGAGAGCCCGACGACCTGGGGCTCCATCCCAGGACTCTGAGATCATGACCCGAGCATAAGGCAGACGCTTAACCAACTGAGCCACCCAGGCGCCCCTGAGGAATGTTCCTAACAAAATGCATAGGTAGATTACAGATTTACATAAATATACTCTCCTTCCAAACAGGACTCTGCAGATACTCCTTAGCTGAATCTCTGCAGAGCAGCCCATTTGGTTCTTCCTGGTCATGTAAATATATTTCCTGAAATACAGCTTTTGGCCAAGTTAAGTTTTACTTTTTTTTTTTTCTTTTTAAAGATTTTATTTATTTATTTGACAGAGGGAGAGAGAGGCAGCGAGAGAAAGGGTACACAAGCCGGGGGAGTGGGAGAGGGAGAAGCAGGCTTCCAGCCGAGCAGGAAGCCCAATGCGGAGCTCAATCCCAGGACCCTGGCATCATGACCTAAGCCAAAGGCAGACACCCAATGACTGAGCCACCCAGGTGCCCCAACTTTTTTTAATTAAAAAAATTTTTTTTAGTAATCTCTATACCCAACATGGGGCTTGAACTCAATGGCCCTGAGATCAAGACTTGCATGCTGTTCTGACTGAGCCAGCCAATATGAAGTTTTAATATTATAAAGTTACAATATAGTTTTGTATTAAAAAAAAAATATATATATATATATATATGCACCCAGGTGGTTCAGTCGATTAAGTGTCTGCCTTCTGCCCAGGTCATGATCTCAGGGTCCTGGGAATGAGCCCCACGTTGGGAATCCCTGCTCAGCGGGGCATCTGCTTCTCCCTCTCCTTCAGCCCCTCCACCCAACTCATGCTTGCTCTCCCTCTCAAATAAATAAATAAATCTTGAAAAATATTTATATATTGCTCAAGCTGAAAGAGACCTTAAATTGATTCCACATTCTACAAATGAGGAAATCAAAGCCAAAAGAGCTCAACTAAAAAAAAAAAAAAAAAAAAAGAGCTCAACTAACTTGATCGAAGTCACACTGCTAGTTAATAGGGAAAGCCACATTCAAAATAAGATTTCTGGACTGTTAATTCATATTGTTTCCCCAATATTCCAAATTTCTGTCAGGATGTTGACTATGATTATCTAGTTTGGTCATGATATACTTAACAATTAGGGCACAAAATAACGAATTGGTCCATAAGAATTTAATTAGAATAATTTATATTAATTAGGTTGCTGTCTGCCTGATGGCTTTCCTTTAGGACACTTTAATACCTTTTACTCAGAAATCTGGTATTTAAGTGATTTTAATCTGATCTTTGGACATTATTTTATGATGAGTTCATTTTTTAGGCTTTCTTAGTCTGAGATTCTCTTTCATGTTCTGATCTCTCTTTGATGTCAGGCTTTTGACAGTGGACTCTGTAGGAACTCTATAGGTGGGCAATTCACTGGAATGCATGAAAAATATTAGAGCCACCTGAGCAAGATGGGTCAATTCTGGAATTAGGAAATTTAGAATTTTTGAGGGTTGTAAGACATTTGTGATGACAGGAATCATGTTGGTGTAGCAGAGCCTTCTACTTAATGTCTCACAGTGAAATACAAAAATCCACCTCATGGGAACGTTGTCTTATGCCACAATAGAAACAGTTTTATTTTTTGTTAGTTTTATTTTAGAGTTAGTTTCTTGATGTATGTATGTTTCACACTTTGTGTGTCATTTTGTATAAGAGCATAGCCTCTTAACTTCAGGCTTCATTTTGAATCTGGTCAGCCACATATTAGCAGCAGAACAAGTCCCTTACCTCTCCAAGCCTCAAGTTCCTTGAATTCCTTGTAAACAGGGGTAATTTAACTGATATATGGGGTTGTATGAGGATTCAGTAAGACAGTATGTATAAAACACTTAAAAGAAGACATAGTAAGTGCTCAATAAATGTTAGCTTTTATTTTGTTTCACGTGACACTGTTTGAACATTGAATTCTTCCTCTTCCCCATCTTCGCTCTGGAGAGGCTCTGGCCTCAAGGATCAGAATCCTTATGAATCCTTTGAAGGGGAAGAAAAGGAAGGTGGGCTGGCCTTCTCTGACTCTTATCCTGGGGAAAGGGCAAAACTGCAGTGCCCAAAAGAGGCAGAATCGTAGTCTAAGCAGCCAATGACCTTATTATGCCAGGGTCAGATTGTCCTACTATGTAGGGGGTCCCCAAGACAACCTTCATGCTTGATAATTCACCAGAAGGACTCACAGGATTCAAAGGGTTGATTACAATGAGACAGTACAGATTATACTCAACAAAGGGGAAAGGTGCATGAGATAAAATCCAGAAGAACCTATATGCACACTTCCAGGCGTCCTTTCCCAGGGGAGTATCATTCATGCACTTAATTTCCCCAGCAACGTGTTAAAACATATACTAGGTTCATCTGAGCCTTGGTGTCCAGAGTTTTTATGGGAGATAGTCATGAATGCATCAGAGCCTACATAGCTGACCTTAGCTACTCAGACTCCAGCCCCCCTTGACCTCCTTGCCTTCACCCCCAGAAAAACAGGTGTTTACCATAGAGGATACCGTCAGATACTATCAGAATAAGTTTATCTGCTCAAACTAGTACAGTATGGCCCAAGGTCTCAGACATACACACTTGTGTCAGACTGTCAGAATATTCCAAGGCTCACTGGTTATCTCCTAAGATCAGGCAAGGGCTAGTCCTTGAAGATAGGCCCTTTTTTCGTGGTGCAAGGTATAAGCAACCCAGGCCTGTTGAGGCAGTCCTTTATCTGCACACCTACCTACCTTTGTAACATCACAGATTGAGAAAAGGTGTACTGCGCTGGTGAGCCAATATGGTTTTGGTGGGGTTTTCTTCGTTTTGGTTTTTTTTTTTAAAGATTTTATTTATTATTTGACAGAGAGAGAGACACAATGAGAGAGGAAACACAAGGAGGGGGAGTGGGAGAGGGAGCAGCAGGCTTCCCGCGGAGCAGGGAGCCTGACTCGGGGCTTCATCCAAGTGCCCTGGGATCATGACCTGAGCTGAAGGCAGATGCCCAATGATTGACCCACCCAGGTGCCCTGGGTTTGTTTGTTTGTTTGTTTGTTTGTTTTTTAAAGATTTTCCCCAAGGCCCCAAATTTACAGTTGGTCTACCACATGGCTCCAGACTACCAGTAAGGGTGGTTATATAACAGACACCTTTCTCAGAGGCAGAGAAAGTCAGGTCAGGCATTAGAAAGTGCTACAACTGGGGCGCCTGGGTGGCTCAGTAGGTTAATGCCTCTGCCTTCGGCTCAGGTCATGATCCCAGGGTCCTGGGATCGAGCCCTGCATCGGGCTCTCTGCTCAGCGGGGAGCCTGCTTCCTCCTTTCTCTCTCTGCCTGCCTCTCTGCCTAGTTGTCATCTCTGTCTGTCAAATAAATAAATAAAATCTTAAAAAAAAAAAAGAAAAAAAGAAAGTGCTACAACTTATGGATGGTCTTAGAGTATTTCTAATATTGACAGGGAGGAAGAACTTAGGAGGCCGTCTGCCAATAACTAACTTGCCAGCCTCAGTTCCTAATGAGAAAAGACAAGCTAAACATACCATTTATATTAGTATCGAAGTATAAGTACAGCACTGGGTCAATAGTAATCATATTTAAAAGAGGTGATTTATAAAATATATGTAAATAGTTTGTTTAATTGTTATATGAGACTTTGTTATGTCAGCAAGTCATAAAAAAATCTGTCCTGTGTACTGATTTGGAATTCTAAAATTAGTTTCATGTAGATATTCAGATACTATTACCTATGCTAGAAGGTGTCTGGGTATAAGCACTTCTTTCCACTTATGTTCTAAAAACATAAAGTCAATCCTATATGACCCAATGAACAATTTCCAACTTAAAAAGTTAAATATTCATATACAAAATAAAATTTAACTCATATTATTTAGCTTATTTTAAGCTATTTTAAGATTTTATTTATTTATCTGACAGAGAAAGACACAGTGAGAGAGGGAACACAAGCAGGGGGAGTGGGAGAGGGAGAAGCAGCTTCCCGCTGAGCAGGGAGCCCCATGCGGGGCTCGATCCCAGAACCCTGGGATCATGACCTGAGCCAAAGGCAGACACTTAACAACTGAGCCACCCAGGTGTCCCTGAAACTTAAGCATATTTAAAATAAGATACTAAAGCTTATGTTAAGACATAAAGTTAGAACATTTTAATTTTTTTTTTTTTTTTAAGTAAACTCTACCCCGGGCATGCCTGGGTGGCTCAGTTGGTTCCCTGTCTAACCCTCTCCCACCTCTGAAATAAAATAAATAAATGGGTAAATCTTTTTTTTTTTTTTTTTTAATAAATGGGTAAATCTTAAAGAAAAAAAAAATGTAGGGCAGCTGGGTGGCTCAATGCATTATCTGCCTCCGGTTTCGGTCATGACCTCCAGGTCCTGGGATTGAACCTGAACATTCAGGCTCTCTGCTCAGTGGGGAGTCTACTTCTCCTCCTTCCTCTGCCTCTGCCCCCACTCATGTGCTTTTGTGCTCTCTCACTCTCTCACAAATAGAATCTTAAAAAAAAAAAAAAAAAGTAAACTCTACTCCTAACATGGGGCTTGAACTCACAGACCTCCAAGATCAAGATCACATGCTCTACTGACTGAGTCAGCCAGGCACCCCTAGTTAGAAAATTTTAACAAAGTAGTTCTGAAGGAGCATTACATCCATCTATCTGTCTATCTTCTATCTATCTATCTATCTATCTATCTGTCTACCTACCTACCTACCTATCTTTCCATGCTTTGAGGTTAAATGGAAACTCTGGCTTTTGAGTTTCCTAATGATGTCTCTGGAGTAAATACAAAAATTTTCTTTTTGTTAAGTTTTTTCCGGCGAGATAAACACAATACCAGGCAAAGTGGGTGCAAGGCAAGATTTATTAAAAACGCTCTCTGGCAAAGTTTCAGGGCTCAGGAGAAGAGGAGCCAGGAAAGTTGCTCCGGGAGGAGGTGGGCATCCTCAGGCAAGGTTCTGCAACTCTGGAAAGCAGAGTGGGGGAAGTCGCGCCCAAGGCAGGGAGGAGGGGGCTCTTAAGGGGTCTTGGGGAAAGTTCAGGGAGGGGTCTTTTGGCAAGTTTCCCTTACTTGGATATTTCGCCTGCTCGTCGGGGTCCCATTGGTCCATGGGAGCCTGGGGCGGGAGGGTCTCAGATTCCTGCATGGGCCTTTGTTCTCCTGTCCGAGCTCAGGTCTTGTGGTGGGAACTTTCGCCATCTTAAGTAGCCCTTTCTGCCAGCCCAACATTCCGACCTTTTGCTTAATATAATGGTGTTAGGGGCGTTGACTCAGTTCTGGCTTCTTCCTGCTGACGAGGGGCGTCATCATAGGGGTAGTCGGAAGTGGGCAGGAGAGAGTAGGGCTGAAGGAGGAGTTGATTGATGGACACTCAGGCAAGTTCTTGTAGGCGACCCTGCAAGTACCAGAAAAGACAGGGAGCAACTGAGACTAGAAGGAGGATTATGCATATAGGTCCTGCCAGAGGGAGCAGCCAGGTTATCCAGGTGTAGGGGTCCAGGCCCCAGGAGGACGTGTCTCGCCACCATGCTTGGATCCGATCCCTGAGTTCTTTTTTTTTTTAAGATTTTATTCATTTATTTGAGAGAGAGGCAGTGAGAGAGAACATGAGCGAGGAGGTCAGAGGGAGAAGCAGACTCCCCATGGAGCTGGGAGCCCGATGTGGGACTCGATCCTGGGACTCCAGGATCATGACCTGAGCTGAAGGCAGTTGCTTAGCCAACTGAGCCACCCAGGCTCCCCGATCCCTGAGTTCTTTGATCCTGGAGGTAACTATACGATTGGTTAACAAAGTAACAACATTCTTCATTTAAGAATAGGCAGGTCCCCACTTTTTTCGGCGGTCAGAAGGTCTAAGGCCCGTCAGTTCTATAGAGCTAAGGCTACCAGGCTGGTGACTTGCGTCTGTAGGGCTGTGAGGGAGTCAGCAACCCATTCCGTGTCATCATTCAGGGCTTGGAAGAGTTCGTGATCAAAGTCTATGGAAGTCCCTATCCCTGCAGTTCCAGTAGCCACCCTTGTGGCTACTCCTGCCCCTGTTATGAATGGGAGGAAGGCAGCCCTTCCTTCACAGTGTTGGGGGAATAGGATGGATAGCAGCTGGGATTCAGAGCAGATGGTGATAGAAGGAGATAGTAGGATGAATATACATCCCAGGGAGTCATTAGTGGTCAGGCAGCGATAGATTCCCTGAGGGCATGAGAGAAGTATTCCTGAGGGAGTACAGTACAGGAGGGAGGAGTTAGTGATATGGCAGCTGCGGTGGTAAGGGGGGAGGACACATTAATAATAGGTATGGTTCCCCCGATGGGGCCAATATGGACCGTATTATATGTGGCCCTGAAGTTGGGGAGTGACCAGTCAATAGGGAGGGGTATCCCTATGATGTAGAGTGAGGTAAGGTAGATAGGAAAAAAGAGGCGGGGAAATGGCTTGAAGGCTATGATGTATAAGTTTTGTGAGTTGGGCTTTGAGCAGCCCGTTGGCCTTTTCTACCTTACCCCATGACTGTGGGTGGTATGGGATGTGAAGTTTCCAGGTTATGCTGAGGCTCTCAGCTACCTGTTGGGTTACACTGGAGATGAAGGCGGGTCCGTTGTCTGACTGGAGGGTCCAGGGCAATCCGAACCTCGGGATGATGTGCTAGATGAGTATTGTAGCCACCATGTCCGCTGTTTCCCGAGCCGTGGGGTATGCCTCGATCCAGCCTGTGAATGTATCAACCAAGGTTAATAGGTGGTGAAAGGTTTTATGGCGAGGCATGTGAGTGAAGTCCAGTTGCCAGTCTTCCCCCCGTCTGATGACCTCGGAGCTGATGGTTAGGCCCTGGTCTGCGGATTCCTCCTTGTGAATTTATGGCAGAACAGGTTTTGCAAGCCCTGTGGACAACTTCAGTTACCTTAGATAAGGAAGGATGATAGAACAATGGCTGAAGAAATTGGTGGAGAGTCTCTGGGCCAATATGGAGGAATCTGTGGATGTCCGTAATTAAGGCCTGGCAGGGAAATCCTGTCCTGAATGTAGATCCACCCCTTATCTCCAATCTTTCCTCCCCGTGCCTGGAGGGAGTAGGAACGCTGGTGAGGGGTGACTGGATATCCCTTGGTCCCCAGGAAGTTAAGTAGGGCGGAGGTGTCATCCTGAGAGACCAAGAGGGAGGGGCTACAGAGGAGGAGGTCATCCAAATATTGTATTAGAGTGCTGGCCTTAAGGATGCACTGCTGTAAGTCTGTAGTCAAGGCCTGGCCGAAAATGTGAGGGCTGTCCCTGAACCCCTGGGGTAGGACAGTCCAAGTTAGTTGTCCAGAAGCATGCGTGTCGGGATCCTCCCAGGTGAAGGCAAAAAGAAAATAGGAATCAGGGTGCAAGGGGACAGTGAAAAAGGCGTCCTTTAGGTCCAATACAGTCAAGTGAGAGGTGTTTGGGGGAACGCGAAATGGTAGGGTTAGGAACGACTGGGTGAAGGGGGACCACGGCCTCGTTGATAAGCCTGAGGTCTTGTACCAGTGGACAAGCCCCTGAGGGCTTGCGTACTGGGAGGATGGGGTGTTACAGGGGGAAATGATGGGGATCAGGAGTCTCTGACGTTAAAGCCGTTCTATGATAGGTTTCAGGCCCGGTGGTGGGCTAAGGAAATAGGAAACTGAGCTTGAGAGGGAAACTTAGAGTTATCCTTAAGCTGTACTTTAACCGGGGTAAGGTGGGAAGAAATGATGGGCTCTGAGATGTCCCACACCTGAGGATCTATAGTAGGTAGGTCATCTGGAGTGAGGGTCGAGGGAGTGGAGAGGTGTAGGATGAGACGGGTTGAGGTGGATAGAGGGGAGGAAGGAGAGAGGCAGATAGTTGCCCTCAGTTTCTGGAGAATGTCCCTCCCCAGTAGAGGGACCAGGCAGGAAGGAATCACTAGGAACGAGTGGGAGAAGGGGAACCCATCCAGGCTACAGGTAAGGGGAAGGGTCACCCCAGGATTGGAGGAGGTCCCATCGATCGCCAGAACAGTAATTGGTGAGGTTCGAGTAAGTCCCGAGTAGGAAGGCAGAACAGAGTAGGTAGCCCCCGTGTCCAGCAAAAAAGGGATGGATTTACCCACTACCTGGAGCGTAACCCTGGGCTTGGCCTGGGTGAGAGGGGTGGCCAAGTCTGGGCTTCGTCAGTTGTCCTCCAATCCAAGCAGTTGAAAGGCCGGACTTACTCTCGGGGGGTCCCCCACGTTGAGACGCCGAAGATACCCCAAGGTTAGGGCAGTCGGATTTCCAGTGGCCTATCAAATGGCATTGAGGGCAAGGCCGAGTTGGTGGCTTTGGATTGGGGCACTGGCGAGCCCAATGCCCCTTGGCCCCGCATTTAAAACAGGCCCCAGGGGGGTGCAGTTGGTTGCCTTCTTTGCTGGCTCCCGGAGCCGGCCGGCCGCAGGGCTGCTACCAAGGCTTGGGTCTGCAACTGAACCTTTTGCTGGAATCTGGCTTGTCGTTTAAGCTCAGCCGCCTCCTCACGGGAATTAAAGACCTTAAATGCCATCTTCACCAAGTCAGAAATGGGGGTCTGAGGGACCTCCTCAGCCTTCTTTAACTTTCTCCATATATCCGGCGCTGATTGAGAGATAAAATGAGTAGCCAGTACCGTGGCCCCCGCAGGAGAGGCAGGGTCCAAGTGAGTGTACTGGGTTAAGGCCTCGGTCAATTGGTTAAGAAACATGGCAGGATTTTCGTCAGGGGCCTAAACAATCTCCCTAATCCTGTCATAATTCACGGCCTTATTAGAGGCTGCCCGCATGCCGGCTATGAGACATTGGACCATGCGGTCGCGGCGCCGGCGGCCATCTTGGCCATCCTGATAATGCCAACCTGGTTCTACAGCTGGGACTGCCTGGGCTCCAACTGGCATGGCAGCATCAGTGAGCTGGACCTGATCTGCGTGCTCCCGGGCAGCAGCCTGGACTGTGTTCCCTCTCCTCTGTGGTGAGGGCGGTGGTCTGGACCACATGTAAATCATGCCAGGTGAGGTCATAGGCTTGGGCCAGACATTGGAATTCTTTGATATAGTTATTAGAACTGGCCAAAAAGGAGCCCAAACGTTTCTCAATTTGGGAAAGGTCTTGTAGAGAGAAGGGCACATGAACTCGAACAACTTCCTCAACTCCAGAAACCTCCCTTAGGGGGCAGACTAACTCAGCGGGGGCTTTCGAGCCCTAGTGCGGGTGGAGCCATACAGACACATTCACGCAGTCAGGCACTCTTCAGATTCAAACAGACTGGACACCCTCCCCTTTGGGTATCCCTGGCTAATGGGAGTTGATCAGTCTCCCCTTCCATTCTTTATGAAAGGATCTAGCTCTAACAGTAGCCCTGCAGCTATTACAACAGAGTTCAATTAAGCACAAAAGATGTTTACCAACAGATTTCAAAAGCGTAAACCTAGTTCCAATGACCAGCGCTCTCCTATTTTATCCCATTCTGTTAAAGGTTACCAAAGACTTTGAAAGCTACCTTAAGAATTATCCATTAAAACTCTGAGACACACAAGTAACCATCAGTTCTAGTCATCTCTTTGCTAGCAGATTTTAACAAATAACAAGAGCCTATTTGACCTTCAGTAAACTTTGATTGGAGTTTCCTGTTTACTGCGGATAAATCTGTCAGGAGTTTGGATAGGAGTGGGGAGGGGGCTGAGGAGGGGTAGACGAGGGTGCTGGTTCAGAAATCCTGAACTTAAGGGACCTTGGGGTAAGGGATTGTGGTAAGGAGGAGGAGGAGGAACCAGGGGTTCTCTTGTCAGTGGGTGGGTGAAGCTCTCCAGGGGTTCAGAGAGGGGAGACAGGGAGGAGAGGTCCAAGTCTTTGGGAGCAGTGGGTGGCAGGGTAGGGGCAGGGGAGCGGGCCAAGAGGACCTGTGAGGTGGAGCAGTGAGAGCAGAGGGAGGGGCGAGAGTGCAGAGTCCAGAAAGCCTGGACATAAGGGACCTTGGCCCATCTGCCTTGGTGTCTGCCGAGGTTATTTAGGTCCATGAAAATCTGATAATTAAACGTGCCTTCCGGAGGCCATTGGGACTGATTGTCTAATCGGTATTGTGGTCAAGCGACAGTACAGTGATGTCATTTTCACAGGTCCTGGTCTAGTTCCAGGGTTTTAAGATTGGCCAACAGGCCTAAAACACCCCCGGAATGTTTTAGGGTCGAATTTGGTTTGGGAGGTCCCCATGATTCGTTGCCAGGCAACCCGAGGGCTGGAGGAAGGCGTCCCCTCGTCCACCACTGGGTTGCGGAAAAACTGTGTGGACTGCCGTAGAGGTTAGGACGTCTCCCAGCCTCTCGGAGTCACGGAGGTCACCTGGTGACCGGTGGGGTCCGCCCTGACGCGGCCGCGATTAGGGCAGGGCTTTCTGGAAGGAGGCACGGAATCGGGGAAACTCACCACAGCTTCAGAAGTGGCGTTCAGAAAGGCAGGTCCGGTCTGGTCAGGGAAAGGAGAGAGCCTCCCCACTGTGTGGGGGCTCAATCTCCTTCCCGGGTTTCGGCACCAAATGTAAAGTTTTTTCCGGCGAGATAAACACAATACCAGGCAAAGTGGGTGCAAGGCAAGATTTATTAAAAACGCTCTCCGGCAAAGTTTCAGGGCTCAGGAGAAGGGGAGCCAGGAAAGTTGTTCCGGGAGGAGGTGGGCACCCTTGGGCGAGGTTCCACAACTCTGGAAAGCAGAGTGGCGGAAGTCGCGCCCAAGGCAGGGAGGAGGGGCCTCTTAAGGGGTCTTGGGGAAAGCTCAGGGGTCTTTTGGCAAGTTTCCCTTATTTGGATATTTCGCCTGCTCGTCAGGGTCCCATTGGTCCACTGGAGCCCAGGGCAGGGGTCTCAGATTCCTGCTTGTCAGGGTCCCATTGGTCCATGGGAGCCTGGGGCGGGAGGGTCTCAGATTCCTGCTTGGGCCTTTGTTCTCCTGTCTGAGCTCAGGTCTTGTGGTGGGAATTTTCGCCATCTTAAGTAGCCCTTTCTGCCAGCCCAACACTTTTCAGATAACAACATGCCTAAAATAAATTGCTAGCAGAGGATTGAGTTCAGCTGTGTCCCATTTAAGAACTTTTTTTTCTTCCTACAGTCACCGACAGCATGTTGTCTGCACCAAGTCTCCAGTCTCCTTGCCTGACAGCTGAGAATCTTCCCAGTCAGAAAACTTTTTACGTCCCATGGATGTGTAAATTAGCCTTGCTTAGCTCCTGGGTGGCCCTCTCATGCTTCACAAACATGCTGTGGTGTTTACAAAAGATTATTTTTATTTTTAAAAAAATTTAAATTAAAAAAAAGAGAGAGAAACCACTTTCCTTTGTCTAACACTTTGTCCTTCTAATTCAAGTCCAAGTTGAATTAAATGTTATTAGAGTTGGTTCTATCTACAATATTGTAGTCATAGGCTTTGCAACTGAGATTATGATTGTTAGATGAACCCATAAGAGAATGGGAGAAGTGAAAAGTGATAGATCATTTTGGCCCTACTGCTCTTCATAGTTACACTCTGCCCATTTATCTGCCCTCATCCACCCTTTTACAGACAACAGATGTGTCCCCTTGGCTGTGTGGCTGGCATCAGTGTAACCATCTGCCATCTCCCTCAGAGTAACAGAGGCCTCGTATGTGCGTGGAAATGCCCTTTTAAAAGTCACATTGCTGGGGCGCCTGGGTGGCTCAGTCGTTAAGAGTCTGCCTCCTGGCTCAGGTCAGAATCCCAGGTCCCGGGATCGAGCCCCACATCGGGCTCCCTGCTCGGTGGGGAACCTGCTTCTCCCTCTCCCACTCCCCCTGCTTGTGCTCCCTCTCTCACTCTCTCTCTCTGTCAAATAAATAAATAAATTAATAAATTAATAAAATCTTAAAAAAAAAAAGTCACATTGCTGTGGGGTGACTGGGTGGCTCAGTTAGTTAAGTGTCTGACTCCTGATCTCAGCTCAGGCCTTGATCTCAGGGTCATAATTGAGCAACCAGTCAGGCTCCACGCTCTGCAGACAGTCTACTTGAGATTCTCTCCCTCTCCTTTTGTCCCTCTCCCTTGCTCACTCCCTAAATAAATAAATAAAATATTTATTTAAAAAAAGGAATCTCCTGATCAGCACCAGGGGAAATACTTTGCTATAACTGACCTGCTTTTCTTTTGCCAAGTGTAACTTCCTTGTTCCCACTCCCTTCTGCTTAGAAGTTTTTCATTTTGTACAGCTCTTTAGAGCTCCTTCCTATCTGCAAGATTGGATGCTGCCTGATTTGGACAGATTTTTGCCCAAATAGACTCTTAAAAATTTTTAATATGCCTCAGTTTATCTTTGAACAAATCTCACCACCCAGAGATAACCACAGTCAACCACCCAACAAGAAAACCTGGGGTACGACATTCCAAATTGTGTTCCATGCATTAACACATATGGAATCATATTGCACATTTTGTTCTATAATCTGTTATTTTTACTTTACAGCATGTCATGGATATCTTTCCATGCCAATAAATACAGAAAAAAATTACAGGAATGCTTTATATGAATAAATGTGACCACAGTGTATTTAAAGAAGGTATTATGTTCTTGAATGACAAAGCTAACCAAATTTGGTGATTATAGCAACTAAAAAAAGAGGTCTGGCTCTACTTTGGTCTCAAATAAAGGAATTAGCATAATTTGACTGAAACTCTGACATAATAATGAATCCAGCTGCTTGATTACTGTTTGGATTCCAGCCCTGGTTTTTTTTTGTTTAACTTTATTTTAAGTAGGCTCCATGCCCAATGTGGGGCTCAAATTCCCGGCTCCAAGCTCAAAAGTCATATGCTCTACCGACTAAGCCAGCCAGGCACCTCTCCCACCCTGCTTTAGAAGAGAGGCTTGTGTTTTTCCTAATTCCCACCTCTGGCTGTGGTCTTAAACCTTAGTTGTTTTTATAAAACTGACCTTGGGAACCAACTGCCTTGTCTTGTAATTCTAGTTCCACCATTTACTAGTTTTGTAAACTGAACTTCTTCTGAACCTTAGTTTTCTCATTGCAAAGTGGGGTTAATGATAACTACCTCATAGATGTGTTACAAGTATTATATAAAATATTTGCCATGTTCCATAAACTGTGTGATTATGCAAATTATTATAGGTACTTTGTCTTCTCCCCAAACAGCTTTATAAGCAATTTGAGGCAGAAATAGTTACATATTTATTTACATTCACTCAGTCTCTACTTGGAGCATAATTTTTTTAAAAGATTTTATTTACTTATTTGAGAGAAAGAGAGAGAGCGGGTGCACACGAGCAGGGGCAGAGGGAGAAGGAGAAGCAGGCTCCCCACTGAGCAGGGAGCTTGACATGGGGCTGGATCCCAAGACGCTGGGATCATGACCTGAACCAAAGGCAGACACTCAAGGGAATGAGCCACTCAGGCATCCTACAAGAGTTTTCTAAGAATTACAGCATTGTAAAATGACCACAAAGACAATTAAAGTCATAGATAACCTGCATAGGTGAGCTAAATTGATTACCTACTAATCCTGCCCCCCATTTCAAAGTCTTTCACAAAGTCTTTCTGTCCCACCTCTACCATCATAATAATCTCAAAGAAAAGATGACTCAGTCACAAAATAAAGACACTCTTCAGGCTGACCTGATTATTTACATAGGTGCAGCAAGAATGTTAATTCCCCATATAGGTCTCTTTAAAAATTATTTGCAAGGGCAACGCTGTCAACACTGTCGGTACCCCCTCACTCTTGAGAGCTTTTTCTGTATCTTCACTTAATAAACTTCTATGGCTTTACTCACTCTCCATGAATCCATGAGATTCATCCTTTTTTTTTTAAAGATTTTATTTATTTATTAGACAGAAATCACAAGTAGGCAGAGAGTCAGGCAGGGAGAGAGAAAGGGAAGCAGGCTCCCCATGGAGCAGAGAGCCTGATGCGGGCTCAATCCCAGGACCCAGGGATCATGACCTGAGCTGAAGGCAGAGGCTTTAACCCACTGAGCCACCCAGGCGCCCCTTGACCCTGTGAGGCAAGAACCTAGCTCTCCCACTTCACTTAGGTACACAGACCCAGGATCACTTTCACCCAAGCATGGGAAAAAGTGGACTCATTTCTTTTCTTTCCTGGGAGATGTCTCTCCCTTTGGGGACCTCTTCTCACGAATAACAAAACCAGGCCCCTGTTGGCCAGTTAAAGGCCACTGGTCTTGGGATGCCTGGGTGGCTCAGTTGGTTAAGCTGCTGCCTTCAGCTCAGGTCATGATCGTGGGGTCCTGGGATTGAGTCCCACATTGGACTCCTTGCTTGGCGGGGAGCCTGCTTCTCTCCCTGCCTCTGCCTGCCTCCCTGCCTGCTTTTGTGTGTACTCTCTCTCTCTGGCAAGTAAATAAATTATTAAAAAAAAAAAAAGGCCACTGGTCTTAAGTCTCAGGTGACAAGCTTCTGGACAAAGTTTGGTCAATCCCCCTTCCTCAAAAGAAGGGTATGGCTGCCTAACCCTACCCAGTTCTGCTTTCTGTTCATCTGCTTTTCTTAAATGGCTTTCTCCCATCTCAGGGACTTTGCCTATAGTAGGGCCCTTTCAGTCTCTGGTGATCACAAGGCCTTTTTAATCAGGGATTCATTTCAGGAAGTGTGTTGCCTAGGTAGATACAAGGCTTTTTCATTTAAAGATGTCTTCCGTGAGAAGTTAGTTCAGAAGGAGAATCTTTTCCTCATTTTTGCTGCCTGCTAAGATCTATGTTTTTCTGATAGGTACAGTTTAGATTCAGTCACCCCAAGTTAGCGGCAAGCAGGATTAGAGCTATCTCTTTTTATGATAAGTTGGAGGGAACCCAGTGTTTGCTCCCATTGGACATTTACTCCCGTTGGAATTCTTTGGGTACTAAGGAGGGAACTACAACCCTCAGCCAATTCCTTGACTGGTTGCATCAGTGGCTGGGACTTAAATGGGGGCATATAGTTGAAGATTCCTTGTTGCAACAACAGAAATATGAAATGATGATGATGCTAAATCTCAGGGTCGGCACCCCTCAACAGAGCCACGCTTGCAAATGGGACCCCAAGTGTACAGACAGGAAAAGTGCCCAGGGAACTATATTTGCTATTAATCTTGCTAAGCCTTTATGATTGGGCCAGATTTTTTTGGGGGGGGAATCCAGAGGAGAAAAGGAGGGTCAGGTGATGGACAGGTAAGAGTGGCTACTCCCGGCCTGAGCCCCCTTAACCCAAGATGTTAGGCCACTCTGGGTAGGAAACCACGGGATGCCTAGGTTCACAGGGGAGAGCCAATACATAGGGACACCTTCATAGTTACATGTACAGGGTAACTTCTACGGGGTTCTCGAGATGGGAAACAAACCATCCTCTGCAGGGACTCCTCTGCATTGGGTAGGGCAAAACTGGGTAATTTCCCCTTGTAAAACATTTCTAGTGTTTTCCATGGGTTAAACACGTCAGGTTCTTCAAGGCAAGGTAAAATAAGGCGTGACCTCCGTGGCAAGGCATGGTCTCTTCAGTTCTCAAGGACTCTGCCTGAGAGTGCCTTGAACCCACTGGAAGCAATTTGGATTGCAAATTTAGGAAAGGACTGAGCTCCTGTAACATTCCCTGCATGGCCACAGTAGGATCTATCAGGTCTCTTCTGCAGGGAACAGGGTGAATAGGCAGAGGTACCTTAGATTCCTCTAGGCTTTCAGGGCTCTAAATCAGGACCCAGCCTGAAGGGCCTCGTGTAGGATGTGTTGGGAGATAAGCAGACCAGAAACTCCCTCCTGTCATATTGGAATGGCTTAACTAGGCATCCTCCAATTCAGCCCAGGTGGTTGGAGGAAACACAGGCCATCTCTAGCAAAGGGGATGGTGACTCTTTCTCTCACTGCTCTCCTAACAGATGTGGGGGCTTCTCCCTCACTCATTTCCCAGGATAATGACTGTAACTAGAGCCAACTGTGATTAGTCTGCCTCCCAGTGGGGACTTTAAGGAATATTTCCAAGCAGCTGCCAAAACTCCCTTTGTTTCGGGGAAATTCCCTGTCTTCTCCAGCCTGACATGGACTGCCTAATCCCACTTGTGGGTGGATAAACATGACGTTTACTCATTGACCAAGTGGATGAGCTTCAGAACTGGGAACTTTCTCTCTGTCTTCTGGCAGCACTTTGCCTCCTCTGTGTGCCCCACCCCTCCCGTTTCTGCACCTTGGATACACTCTGACTTCAGATTTCCTCACCAGCGTCTCAGGTAAAAACTGATACTGGGGAACAAACTGACTGACTTTTAAAAGTGGACCTAGTTGGAACAAGAACCTGGTATTGAAACTAAGTTAAGTTTGTTGGTTTAATGAAGATAGATATGTCTTTAAAGTTATCAGCACTAAAGGTGAAACTTTTATTCTGCCAAGGTTTGCTGAAGGTCAGATAAGCTCGTGTTGTTTCTGTTGCAGTTTGTTAGCAAAAAGATGACTAAAATGATGGTTAATTGCCCATCCCATCAAAGTTTTCATAGAAAATTGTTAAAATAGCTTTCAAAGTCATTGGGATTAAATTCATTGGACATCTAGGTCTGTTCCAAATAGGATAGACAAGGTGCTAAATCATTGGTTACTGGACTTGGGTTTGTGGTATTTGACTACTTATTGCAAAGAAAGTAAGGATATTTAAATCTGCTGGTAAACATGCTTTTTGCTTAACCAGTTCATAACTTTGTCATCTAAAGAACTCTGGTGTGACAGTTCACTACTGGTTACTACTTAGGCTTCACTGGAGGCTAAGATTTCTAAAGGACAAAATTCAGCAACTCTCTGTGTAGAAAAGTAGGAGATATGCAAGAAAGATATAAGGATTGGGAATGCATTTTTTGTGGAAGGAAAAAGAAGGTAAATGAGACTGGTTGTTTGGAAAGAAATGACTTGGGACAAAATCTGAATGTAAAGGAAAGTTGTAGAAGGTTTGTGAAGTGAAATCTTTGGAAAGGAATTTTAGGTGTGGTCAGGACAGATTAAGATTAAAATAAGGGGATTTTAAAAGTACACTGGTATATAAGATTGGAATTCTCTCTCTGTTCAAAAGACAAAGTTTTCTTGAATTGTTGATCTGCTCTTGATAAGAAAATGTAAACAGTTGTTTTCACTTTGGCTGTCCAGAAAAGCCATTTCTATGTTTTGCCTCTATGGGGTCTTTGACGATCCCTGATCCCATTTAGGCATGTGCTTTAAAACTTTCTAAGGTTTTAACAAACTTACCCAAGATTTAAATCATGAACAAAATCCTCTCAACTAATTAGGCCTGTTTGTTTGGTATGTTACATTCTGGTATAAAGTCATCATCACTAGATATTCTGGCTATTGAAGTGTTATATGACACAGAAATAACTAAGTTTCTTTGTCAATTATATCATAATGAACTCTCCTATCAGATCATTGCCAATATCCATTTCTGAGTTTTTGTCATTTATAATTGTTCTTATTCTCTTGCAAAATTAGTTTCATCTTCAAGGAGGTTCATAAAAAGGACTTTTAGGACCAATACAGGTATTCAGTATCTTTAAGATCAAAACTAAAATGGGTAAAAACTTCCAAAACTCACTAAAGTTGCATTTTAAACAAGAATTGTAAAATGGGACTAAGTGAATTGGGAAAAAATGACTATAGTTCCTTTCATGACTTTCGTTCAAAACATTGCTGATTCTCTCAAACATTAGATGTTTGCTCTCCCAGATTAAGGAAACTTTCTCTTAAGATATGATTTACAGAAATGTGAAAAAATATATATTTGTAAACAAAAGCATTAAAGCATTTAACATTTCTCTCTACCTAAACCCTCTGAGATTCAAAAGGTCTCAATAAGCTTTCTTCCATGGCAATCATAATCATTTGCATAGGTTCACTAAGAATCTGTTCTCCTTTTAACGGACACCATTGGAAATACTGGTTATTTTACCAAGGCTTTGACTGGAATGTCATATTTGAGAGACATGCCTAGACTCAGATATGACCAGACAGCTTTAAGAAACTAAGGTTGACTTCATGAAACCTAAAGCCATAAAGCCCCTGGGAATGCTCTCCAGGTACCTTGCTTGCAAAGTTCCCAGCAGCCTTACCAGGTAAGTAAAGAATGTCACTTCCTGGCATGGTCAAGGACCTCAGGATACACTGGGGACCTCATGAAGAGGAATCTGCCCACATCTACAGATATTGCAGGCATGTCTAGACTTGGCTTCCAGCCTAGAGGAGCAACTAAAAGTTCAACCCAGAGATTCCATAAAAAAGTTCCAGCAAAACAGATTCTGAAAGATCTATATGATCAATCATTCTCGCTGAGCTTATGGAAATAATTATGCCATTTGTTAAAACTGGACCTGTTTTTCAAACAAATTAGCCTTATTTGGCTATCTTTGTAAATGAGGGTTATTATAGAGAGAAATTATGGTTTTTTTTTTTTAAAGATTTTATTTATTTATTTGACAGACAGAGATCACAAGTAGGCAGAAAGGCAGGCAGAGAGAGAGGAGGAAGCAGGCTCCCTGCCAAGCAGACAGCCCGATTCGGGCCTCCATCCCAGGACCCTGGGATCATGACCTGAGCCAAAGGCAGAGGCTTTAACCTACTGAGCCACACAGGCGCCTGAGAAATTATGTTTCAATAACACACCTCTGTAGATGCTAAATTTTAGTTCTGATTGTCTTTGAATGTTGTTTGCCTAAGCTAGACCACTTGAGGTGAAATTCAGAGAAGTTGCCACAATAGCTCAAGTATAGGCAATCTTGCTTGTTATTCTGTGGGGATAATAACGGGACCCCATGGTCATATGATTAGTTGAACAACTGGGAAATGGGGTAGAGTCCCCAGTAATTGTATAACCCAGCTCTCCCCTTGACCAATTCTAGGTGGCTGGGATGACAAAATTGCTCTATAAAAGCCAGAGCGTACCCCATGGAGATAGTGGATGGCCCCACTTTCTTTATGATTAGATTGGATGATGCACTTGGGGATGCCCTTAGCTCCTGAGACAAATGTTCTATTCACCAGTGATTCCCTGTAATTAAGATATTGTTCAGGCTGGACCTCAAACAAAAAGGGGTTCTTGACAGTTTCCTCTCTCATAGTCATTTATCCAGAAGCCACCTCTACTGTCAATACAATTGCAAACAAAGGCTTTCACCAAGCATCCAACAGCCCTCCTGGTAAAAACAGCCTCAAAGCTCATTATGGGACTTCCAGGACTTAAGACAGGACTGCAATATAAAATAAGCAAAGCAGTATGCTTGCTCAGCAGGACTCTAAATGATACGTCCCAGGCACTGGATGCACTCAGCCAAGAATTCAATGAAGTCAGGGCAGGACTTCTTGAGAACCATGCCACTATTGACCTGTCTACTACTGCTACACCATTTGGGGTATGAAAAATTTCCTCACATGATTACAGGTAACTCCTGCAAGATCTCCCAATTAATAGGGGGCATTTGTGATCAGTTAAATAAGATCAAGATATCCAATAATCTATTTGACAAAATTGGTAATTGGGGATCTTATCTAAGGGATGTGATAATCATTTTGGGCCTAATACTTGTTTTATGTTCATCCTTTTGCACGTACTGTTGCATGTGCCGTTTGCTGCCCATCCTGACCCCCTGGAGCCATCCACAAACTCCTGGACCAACCGCTTGAAAGATTCTAACTGCCACACAGCCCGCCACCCCATTTCAGCAGGAAGCAGCCAGAGTGGTCATTGCCCCATTCCCTAAGGGCATTTAGGGTTACTATTCCAGGGGGAGGAATGAGTAAGGGACAGGCAGGGCTAGGTGAGGGGCTCACAGAAATCCCAAAAAACATGGAAGTGTGGGGAAACCAGAGATAAGGGAGAAAATTGGACTGCGCTGCCCTAGGTCATGTGGGGTTGGTCTTTATAAGAATAAGCAGAGCCTAAAAAGAAAGTAAGCCATTGAAGGGTCTTACCAAAAGAGATGTTAGAAGAATCTAAGTTCCCTGTTAGCTTTCTATAAAAGACCAACCCTAAAGACCTTCATCTGGCAACCCTGTTGGGGCCCCTCTCTTGAGAGCTTTTTTGTGTATCTTCACTTAATCAACTTCCATTGCTTTATACAACTTAAAAAAAAATGCTTTGCAAAAACTACTGTGAGGAAGTTTTTATGAATGTCAGTTTTGACTTTAAAAAGACTCTTATTATTTGCTTTCCCTAGGCTAGGAAGTCAGGCCCAAGAAAGGCTCTTCACCAGATTTCTCTTATAGAACCTATTAATTTGAGTGGATTTTGAGGTCCTGAAAGTTTCTTTCTTTTCTATTTTTTTTTTTTTTGGAAGATTTTACTTATTTGACACACAGAGTATAAGCAGGGAGAGGGAGAAGCAGACTCCCTGCTGAGCAGGGAGCCCGGTGCGGGACTCGATCCCAAGACCCTGAGATCTTGACTTGAGCCTAAGCTTAACTGCTTAACCGACTGAGCCACACTGGTGCCCAAGGTTTCTTAATTTCTTAATTGCCTGGCCCGTCAGAAGTGATCTTCCTGATAACTGTGAGGCTGGGGTCTCTGGGCTAGTTTTCCTGGGCTGGCTTTGTAAGCACAGGCTCCTTAAATACACCAAATCTTTGGCAATTAAAATGGTTTGCTGTATCTCGTTAAATGAATATCCACTCCCTCCACCCCACACCCCCCCATGCCTTTTCAAAAGATTTATTTTGAGAGAGGGAGAGAGAGAGAGAGAATGTGGGAGAGTGGTGGGGAGGGGCAGAGGAAGAGAAAGAGTCCCAAGCAGACTCCTGCTGAGCACAGAGCCTAACGCTGGGCTAAATCCCATGACCCTGAGATCGTGACCTGAGCTGATTCTAAGAGCCTGACGCTTTGGGACGCCTGGATGGCTCAATCGTTAATCGGCTGTCTTGGCTCAAGTCATGATCCCAGGGTCCTGGGATCGAGCCCCACATGGGGCTCTCCACTCAGCGGGAAACCTGCTTCTTCCTCTCCAGCTCCCCTTGCTTGTGTTTGCTCTCTCACTGTGTCAAATAAATAAATAAAATCTTAAAAAAAAAAAAAAGAGTATGATGCTTTATCAACTGAGCCACCCAGTCACCCCAAATGAATATCTTTCTTAAACAGGACACCTAACAGAAGGCCTTGGATATACAATCAATGTGTACAATTATATCCTGGCAAAAGGAAGTCAGATCTTAACTCAATCTATTAAGTTTCTGAATTCTGGGGGAGCCAGTGAAAATCAGATATTTAAGTATTTTTGGTTTATGAGAGCAGAATCTCTAAATTATTATGGGTTACACAGTAGTTACAATTTAAGAAGGAAGATAAAAAAGCTTCCTCATATATTTAGAAAACAGAACATTAGAACAACTTCAATAATATTCTAAGCAAATAACCACAATAAAACTTCTACTTCTAAAAAATTTCATTTAGTCGTGTAAAGTTAAGTCTCATTCTGAGGCATTTTAGGTTAAGAGTCTGATGAAGCCACCAGCTTCTTGACCTAACGGAGTCTTGGAAATTCTAACTCAGTCCGCTGGCGTGGTCTGAGTTGTCTAAGGAATGTTAGCTCAGCTCTGAAGTCTTTGAAGAGCCTCTCTCAATCCTTTTCCCAGGAGGTTCTGCTCTGAGCCTGTCCTTCGTTGAGGAAAAAGTCTGGTTTTTTTTTTAATCTTATAAAAGTACCTTCAAGCAAGCATCGCAATAAAATAAAAACTATCTGTAGAAGGTAGAGATTCAAATGACTGTGGTTGGTTTATTTTTGAGAACCTTTCAAATGTGAAAGGTCTGATGAAGTTGCCCATTGAAAACAGGCAACTTACTAGAAAATTTGTTTTTTCCTATGGCATGCAAAACAAAGGTAATAAAGCCATTGCAAAAAATTAGACAAAACGTCTCTAAGCATAGTGACAAAGCCCATTTTTAAGGACATCAATAAAAGTTACATCTGAGGGGCACCTGGGTGGCTGGCTCAGTCAGTTAAACATCTGCCTTTGGCTCGAGTCATCCCGGGGTCCTGGGATCGAGCCCTGCCTGGGGCTTCTGCCCAGCTGGGAGCCTGCTTCTCCCTCTCCCTCTGCCTCTGCCTCTCCCCACTGCTTGTGCTCTCTCTCTCTCAAATAAATAAATAAAACCTTAAAAAAAAGAGGTTACATTTTTGTAACTGATTTGTAAAAATAAATGAACATAATTTTTATATGGAGAAAGTCTTTAATATAATAGAGCAATACTGAAATACAATATATATAATCACTACATATAATCACATATATATGTATATAAATGTGCCAAGATAATACAACTTTTTTTAAAGATTTTTTTTATTTACTTGACAGAAGGAGAAAGAGCACAAGTAGGCACAGAGGCAAGCCAAGGGAGAGGGAGAAACAGGCTCCCCACCGAGCAGGGAGCCCGAAGCGGGACTCAATCCCAGGACCCTGGGATCATGACCTGAGCCGAAGGCAGACGCTTACCCGACTGAGCCACCCAGGCGCCTCTAAAGATTTATTTATATACAGCACGCCTGGGTGGCTCAGTTGGTTAAGCATCTGGTTTGGGCTCAGGTCATGATCTCAGAATCCTAGGACTGAGCCCCATTATCAGGTTCTCTACTTATCGGGGAAGCCTGCTTCTCCCTCTCCCTCTGCTGCCCCCACTGCTTGTGCTCTCTTACTCTCTCTTTCAAATAAATACATAAACTCTTACAAGAAAAAAAAAAGATTTTACTTACTTAGAGAGAGAGAGCAAGATAGCACAAGTGCACAGGGGGCAGGGAGAGAGAGATTGAGAGAGTCTTAAGCAGGCTCCATGCTGAGTGTGGAGCCGGAGGTGGGGCTCGATCTCAGAACTCTTGAGATCAGGACCTGAGCTAAAACCAAGAGTGGGATGCTTAGCCACTTGAGCCACCAGGTGCCCCAGATTATAACAATATTAAGCCAAAACTAGCAGGGCACCTGGGTGGCTCAGTCGGTTGGGTGTCTGCCATCAGCTCTGATCATGATCCTGCTTCTCCCTTTGCCTGTCTCTTCCCCTGCTCCCCCTCTCTCATTCTCTCTTTCTCTCTCTCTGACAAATAAATAAATAAATAAAATCTTTAAAAAATAAAGTATTAGATGTTAGGGGCATCTGGCTGTTCAGTTGGGGGAGTGTGCAAGTCTTGATCTCAGGGTTATGAGTTTGAGCCCTACATTGGGTATAGGAATTACTTAAAAATAAAATATTATAAAAAGTAGGGGTGCCTGGGTGGCTCAGTCTTTGGGTGTCTGCCTTCTGCTCAAGTCATGATCCCAGGGTCCTGGGATTGAGTCCCATACCGGGGTCCCTACGGGTCAGGAAGTCTACTTCTCCCTCTCCCACCCCCTCTGATTGTGTTTCCTCTCTTGCTGTGTCTCTGTCAAATAAATAAATAAAATCTTTTTTAAAAAATTTAAAAAGTAAATAAAAATAAAGTATTAGATGTTAAATTTCCTTATTTTGGGGGAATTATAGAAACATTTTTCTTCTATAAGGGCTTATTTCTGCAAGTCATCAAAACAGAGCTCCTGGGACGCCTGGGTGGCTCAGTTGGTTGAGCAGCTGCCTTCGGCTCAGGTCATGATCCTGGCATCCTGGGATCGAGTCCCGCATCGGGCTCCTTGCTCGGCAGGGAGCCTGCTTCTCCCTCTGCCTCTGCCTGCCTCTCTGTCTGCCTGTGCTCGCTCTCTCTCCCTCTCTCTCTGACAAATAAATAAATAAAATCTTAAAAAAAAAAAAAAACAGAGCTCCTTAAATAGTCTTTATAATTTAATTTATTAATACCCTCTGGAAAGAGGAAAATATTACCCACTACAATAATAAGATGTAAAGGCTTTTCTAAATTATAGACATCTAGGTAGAAAGCATGTATTTTCAGATCAGTAAACACAAAAACACACAATCTCACTTGTTCAGATATCCAACAACCGTTCTCTTAATCAAGGGGTAGTAATCAGTTGCATTCCACTGGACACAATCAACTTGTATCAGTATTAACTGGAATAATTTTCACTATTACCAGTTTTCTACAACTTACAGTGTTTTCTTTTCTTTATGTATTTTTAAATAATCTCTACACCCAACGTGGGGCTCAAACTTACAACCCTAAGGTCAAGAGTCACAGGCTCTACCTACTAAGCCAGTGACTCAACTGGCTTAAAACACTTAAAGTGTTTTAAAGATTTATTTATTTATTTGAGAGAGAGAGAGAAGAGAAAGACAGAGAGAGACAGCACAGTTGAGTTGGGGGGAGGGGCAGAGGGAGAAAGAGAGAATCTCAAGCAGAGGTAGAGCCCATTATAGGGCTCCAGCTCATAGTCTTGCCATCATGACTTGAGCTGAAATCAGGAGTCAGTCGCTTAACCAACTGAGCCACCCAGGCACCCCCACTTACAGTGTTTTAAAATAGTGCAAAGGCAATAAATGATGGAAAACACCTAGATCATCTTTTTTGCCCAATTCAAAGTCTCTTATAATTTTTCCTGACCACAGCAAGAGAAAAAAAATAAAATACAGAGTTACATAAAACAAACAAAAACCTTATCCATATGTATAATAGGATTCTAATTTTATAAGCATATCCTTGCAGGTATCAAATAGCTTAAGCCGTTTCTGAAGAATCTTGTTCAGAAGAGGAACCTCTACTAACTATAAGCTTTTATAATTAATGAAAACACATCCTTGGAACATCTGCTATGCTTCATTAGTTTGGTTCAAATTACTCTATATATTTGAAAATAATGTTAAAAATTAAATTTGAGTAGATTCTGATACCTTTTCATTAGTTTATCTTCCTATCTTTAATTCCAGAGTTAGATTTTTAAAAAAATTATTTGATACTTCCTTCATATATTTGTGAAAAGAGGATGAAACCGGGTGATCACAGGAAATACTTTTATCAAATTCTAAGTAACTTTGCAAAAAGCCTATAAAGGTATTCCTCCTGATGCTTGGATTAAAGGTTTTAAATATGCCTCTGGTGATTCTCCAGATTTACTCTTGGCTTTTCAATCAGATGTTACTGCTGCCTACCTGTCACAAAAAGGGAAGAAGATTGTTAAATATCTAAAAATTCTAAGTATTGGGGTGGCTGGGTGGCTCAGACAGTTAAGCATATGACTCTTCGTTTGAGCTCAGGTCTTGATCCTGAGGTCATGAGTTGAAGCCCAGTTTTGGGCTCCATGCTAGCTGTGGAGCCTCCTTAAGAAAAAAAAAAATTCCAAGTATTTATTGAGACTTTTTCTCTTTTTAATCAAGAATAGAAAAGAGAAGAGAAAGCTATTTAGGAGCAGGAAATTTCCATAATTCAAACCTGGAAGTTTGTATTCCTAGAATTTTTGTATACTGTCCCCTGCAAATGGACATTTTCCACTGCACAGAAAAATCCTAGTTTAAGGCCATTAATTATAAATTTTTAAGACTTAAAAAAATCTATTCTCAAAATGAAAGGGTGAGGGATATATTTTCACAAACAAAAACACTATTACTATTCAGCAATCCTCTAGTGTAAATAATGTCTTAGGGTCTGTTGCTAAATGCATTTTTAGTAAAGACTAAAAGAAATAGATGAACAATTGAGAAACCTGATAAGAAGAGGAAATATTTCCCAGGATGTGGTTTAAACTTGCCCTAAGCTTTAGGGGGTTTATTATCACAGGACAGAGAAACAGTTGTATTTGCCCTCAATTAGCTTAATTAATTATATTTTTTTCAGATTGATGATTACCCACAATTTTTGAGTCCACCAGATAGAGAAACCAACCAACATATTCGTATCATCCATTCTTCAAATGTTTTTAAAAAAGAGCATGAAAAATCAAAAGGTGTCAAGAAATTCTCATTTCCATTTCATCATGGTACTTCTGACAACAAAAAAGGTATGCAATATATTTCTTAAAGTGGCACAAGAAAAGATGCATTACTTTATAAGACAAAAAAAATATGTTCTTTTTTCCTCCTCAGCTTTACTGAGGTATGCTGACAAATAAAAATTATACATAAGGTGTTAACTGTGGTATTTTAGTCTATGTATACACTATGAAATGATTACCACAATCAGGCTAATCATCCCACATAGTTTTCATTTTGTATAAGTGATGAGAACACTTAAGATCTATTTTCTTTGCAAGTTTCAAGCACACCCTATATTATTGTTAACTATAGTCATCATGCTGTGCATTTTGGTCTCCCGAACTTATTTGTCTTATAATGAACATCTACCTTTTGACCAACATCTACCTTTCCCCCCACCAAGCCCCCAGCCCCTGGTAAATTACCATTTTACTATCTGTTACTATGAGTTTGTCTTTTTTGGGTTCAACATAAGTGAGATTATGTAGTGGTTCTCTTTTTATGTCTGGTTTATTTCACTTAGCATGATGTCCTCCAGGTCCATCCATGTTGTCTCAAATGCAAGATTTTCTGTTTTTTAGATTTTATTTTACTTCTTTATATTTTATTTTATTTTTGAAAAGATTTTATTTATTTATTGGACAGACAGAGATCACAAGTAGGCAGAGAAGCAGGCAGAGAGAGAGGAGGAAGAAGGCTCCCCATTGAGCAGAGAGCCCAATGCGGGGCTTGATCCCAGGACCCTGAGATCATGACCTGAGCTGAAGGCAGAGGCTTAACCCACTGAGCCACCCAGGTGCCCCAACTTCTTTATATTTTAAAGTAATCCCTACATCCAACGTGGGTCTTGAACTCATGATACCAAGATCAAGAGTCAGATGCTTGGGATGCTTGGGTGGCTCAGTCGTTTGGGCGGCTGCCAAGGTCCTGGGACTGAGTCCCACATTTGGGTCTTTGCTCAGGGGGGAGCCTGCTTCTCCCTCTGCCTGCTGCTCCCCCTGCTGTGCTCCCTCTCTCAGATGATAAAATAAATAAAATCTTAAAAAAAAAAAAAAAAAACAGCAAGATGCTCTGCTGACTGAGCCAGGCAGGTGCCCCAGGATTTTTTTTTTTTTTTAAGATTTATTTATTTATCTGAAACAGAGAGAGAGAACATGAGCAGCAGGGGAGGGTAGGGGCAGAGAAGAGAGAGAATCCACAAGCAGTCTCCTCACTGAGCAGGGAGCCAGACTTGGAGCTCGAACCCAGGACCCTGAGATCAGGACCTGAGCCTAAATCAAGAGCTGGACACTCACCTAAGTGAGTCCCCCAGGCAGTCCAGATTTTCCTTTTTTTAAAGGCTAAACAATATTAGATTGTGTGTATATGCATGTGTGCACACACACCCACCCCTGACACCCACACACATTTTATTTATCCATTCATGTATTGCTGGACACTAAGGTTACTGTAAATAATGCTGCTATGAATAGGGAGGGAAGTTACCTGAGATAGTGATTTTATTTCCTTTAAACACAGACCCAGAAACGGGAATGCTGGATTATACGGTAGTCCTATTTTCGTTTTTTGAGGAGCCTCCATACTGTTTTCCACAGTGGTTGTACCGATTTGCAGCCCTATGAACAGTGCATAAGGGTTCCCTTTTCTCCACATCCTCACCAATCCTTGCTATCTTTTGGCTTTTTGAGGATTGCCATCCTAACAGTTGTGAGGTCTCATTGTGGTTTTGATTTTCAGTTCCATGATGATTAATGAGCTGATCCATCCATTCTCGGCACAGTTTGCCATACATGAGGATATGTGGGAAAAAAGGAAAGAAAGAAAAGAATGGAAAGGAAGAAAGGGAGGGAAGGCAGGGGGAGAAAGGAAGAAAAACAAAAGAAAGAAAGAAGTGTGTTCACTAAATACTGGTTTCAAAAAAAGAATGAGTTAAAATCTGGATTCCATTTGGTCAGTTCTTTTTTTTTTTTTCAATTTATTTATTTTCAGAAAAACAGTATTCATTATTTTTTCACCACACCCAGTGCTCCATTCAAGCCATGCCCTCTATAATACCCACCACCTGGTAACCCAACCTCCCACCCCCCCCCCCCGCCACTTCAAACCCCTCAGATTGTTTTTCAGAGTCCATAGTCTCTCATGGTTCACCTCCCCTTCCAATTTACCCAAATTCCCTACTCCTCTCTAACGCCCCTTGTCCTCCATGCTATTTGTTATGCTCCACAAATAAGTGAAACCATATGATAATTGACTCTCTCTGCATGACTTATTTCACTCAGCATAATCTCTTCCAGTCCCGTCCATGTTGCTACAAAAGTTGGGTATTCATCCTTTCTGATGGAGGCATAATACTCCATAGTGTATATGGACCACATCTTCCTTATCCATTCATCCGTTGAAGGGCATCTTGGTTCTTTCCATAGTTTGGCGACTATGGCCATTGCTGCTATAAACATTGGGGTACAGATGGCCCTTCTTTTCACGACATCTGTATCTTTGGGGTAAATACCCAGGAGTGCAATTGCAGGGTCATAGGGAAGCTCTATTTTTAATTTCTTGAGGAATCTCCACACTGTTCTCCAAAGAGGCTGCACCAACTTGCATTCCCACCAACAGTGTAAGAGGGTTCCCCTTTCTCCACATCCTCTCCAACACATGTTGTAAAATTATGAATGAAAAGGGAGAGATCACAACTAATACCAAGGAAGTAGAAACAATCATCAGAAGTTATTACGAACAGTTATATGCCAATAAGCTTAGCAACCTAGATGAAATGGATGCATTCCTGGAAAAATATAAACTACCAAACTTGAACCAGGAAGAAATCGACAACCTGAATAGACTGATATCTAATAACGAGATTGAATCAGTGATCAAAAACCTCCCAAAAAACAAGAGCCCAGGACCTGAAAGATTCCCTGGGGAATTCTACCAAACCTTCAAAGAAGAAATAACACCTATTCTCCTGAAGCTGTTTCAAAAAATTGAAGCAGAAGGAAAACTTCCAGACTCTTTCTATGAAGCCAGCATTACCCTGATCCCCAAACCAGGCAAGGACCCTACCAAAAAGGAGAATTTCAGACCAATATCACTGATGAATATGGATGCTAAGATTCTCAACAAGATCCTAGCCAACAGGATCCAACAGCACATTAAAAAGATTATCCACCATGATCAGGTGGGATTCATCCCTGGGCTACAAGGATGGTTCAACATTCGCAAATCAATCAATGTGATACAACAAATTAATATGAGAAGAGAGAAGAACCTCATGGTCCTCTCAATTGATGCAGAAAAAGCATTTGACAAAATCCAGCATCCGTTCCTGATTAAAATGCTTCAAAGTATAGGGATAGAGGGAACATTCCTGAACCTCATCAAATCTATCTATGAAAGACCCACAGCAAATATCATCCTCAATGGGAAAAAGCTTGCAGCCTTCCCATTGAGATCAGGAACAAGACAAGGATGCCCACTTTCACCACTCTTGTTCAACATAGTATTAGAAGTCCTAGCAACAGCAATCAGACAACAGAGAGAAATAAAAGGTATCCAAATTGGTAATGAAGAAGTCAAACTCTCTCTCTTCGCAGATGACATGATTCTTTATATGGAAAACCCAAAAGACTCCACCCCCAAACTACTAGAACTCATACAGCAATTCAGCAACGTGGCAGGATACAAAGTCAATGTGCAGAATTCAGTGGCTTTCTTATACACTAACAATGAAAATACAGAAAGGGAAATTAGAGAATCGATTCCATTTACTATAGCACCAAGAACCATAAGATACCTGGGAATAAACCTAACCAAAGAGGTAAAGGATCTGTACTTGAGGAACTACAGAACATTCATGAAAGAAATTAAAGAAGACACAAATAGATGGAAGACCATTCCATGCTCTTGGATCAGAAGAATAAACATTGTTAAAATGTCTATACTGCCTAGAGCAATCTATACTTTTAATGCCATTCCGATCAAAATTCCACTGGCATTCTTCAAAGAGCTGGAGCAAATAATCCTAAAATTTGTATGGAATCAGAAGAGACCCCGAATCGCTAAGGAAATGTTGAAAGACAAAAATAAAGCTGGCGGCATCACATTACCTGATTTCAAGCTTTATTACAAAGCTGTGATCACCAAGACAGCATGGTACTGGCATAAAAACAGACACATGGACCAGTGGAACAGAGTAGAGAGCCCAGATATGGACTCTCAACTCTATGGTCAATTAATTTTTGACAAAACAGGAAAAAATATACAGTGGAAAAAAGACAGTCTCTTCAATAAATGGTGCTGGGAAAACTGGACAGCTATATGTAGAAGAATGAAACTCGACTATTCTCTTACACTGTACACAAAGATAAACTCAAAATGGATAAAAGACCTCAACGTGAGACAGGAATCCATCAGAATCCTAGAGGAGAACATAGGCAGTAATCTCTTTGATATCAGCCACAGCAACTTCTTTCAAGATATGTCTCCAAAGGCAAAGGAAACAAAAGCGAAAATAAACTTCTGGGACTTCATCAAAATCAAAAGCTTCTGCACAGCAAAGGAAACAGTCAGAAAAACAAAGAGGCAACCCACGGAATGGGAGAAGATATTTGCAAATGACAGTACAGACAAAACGTTGATATCCAGGATCTATAATGAACTCCTCAAACTCAACACACACGAAACAGGCAAACACATCAAAAAATGGGCAGAAGATATGAACAGACACTTCTCCAATCAAGACATACAAATGGCTATCAGACACATGAAAAAATGCTCATCATTAGCCCTCAGGGAGATTCAAATTAAAACCACATTGAGATATCACCTTACACCAGTTAGAATGGCCAAAATTAACAAAACAGGTCCGTTCTTTTTTTAAGTTATTTTTAAGATTTTATTTATTTAGTCATCAGAGAGAGACTGAGCACAAGCAGGGGGAGCGGCAGGCTGAGGGAGAAGTGGGCTCCCCGCTGAGCAGTGAGCCCGATGCAAGGCTTCATTCCAGGATCCTGGGATCATAACCTGAATTGAAGGCAGACGCTTAACCCACTGAGCCACCCAGGTACCCCTGGTCAGTTCTTGTTTAATTTTAATAACCTTATTAACAACCACACTTTTCTTTCTTTTTGTTTTTTAAGATTTGACAGAGAGAGACACAGTGAGAGAGGGAACACAAGCAGGGGCAGTGGGAGAGGAAGAAGCAAGCTTCCCTCTGAGCAGGGAGCCCAATGTGGGGCTTGATCTCAGGACCCAGGATTATGACCTGAGCCAAAGGCAGATGCTTAACGATTGAGCCACCCAGGCACCCCCAACAACCACATATTTTAATGAAAAACCTGATCAAGAAGTACAGGGATAACCAGAAACATTGTGAACCTGGCTTTAGGAAAACTCCTGATAGTCATCTCTGTGAATCTTGGGCTCCCACAAGCAAGGGAAGCTACAAGGTCCTGTTCCAATCATTATGGTTTATTGTGGTTATTAACAGCATTCACTCTTCATTCGAAAATAGTGTTGGGAACCTGTTCATCCAAGAACTATGATTAACACCTAGATAAAAAGATGAAAAGCCACCTTTAATTTTGTTTAGGGAGCTCAGCATCTGATGCAGATGATTTGCCCACTGGGCACAAGGAGATCTAGAAAATCCACAGTGGGGTGGGGAGAAAGGGAAGGTGAGGAGTCAGGGCTCCCGGTACCCACCCTGCTCAACCAGAGCTCCCATGCTTTTATGTTTCATATTTTGGGCTGTACATCCTTCTGGTGAGTAAGTTTTAAAAATCCAAGGACAAATAGATAAAAATAGAATATATAGTTCAGCATTATACTGTTTATTTCGAGGTCTTATTTTATATATGTACATAAAATGTGATTATATCTAAAGGAGCCCTTTATATGCAATGCACATAACTGGGAGGTGGTCAAAAGCAGAGAAGCATGGGCTTTGCACTCCCTAAGCTGACATCTGAATCCCGGCTCCCACCTTTCCAGCTGTGTGACTGTCTACAGTCACAGCCTCTGTGAGCCTCAGTTTCCTTGTCTTTCTATTGCTACTTTCACAGGGTTTTTTGTGTTACATGAAATAACATGGGCAAAGCTGGGCACACAGCAGGAAAGCAGTCAGCTGTTGAGATCACATCCTTAGCTTAGAGGAAGGACAGAATAAAGTCCCCACAGGGCTCCTGGATAGGCCCTTCCACTTCTGGCCTCTAGGCAGTGGAGCTAGACCAGTGCACACCAGTCAACTTCACTAGGCTTCCCTCCAGGTAAGACTCAGAACTCTTGGAGTACCGAATAACTACAAGGTGTGAGAAAACTATCCCGTGTTTGTACACTGTCATAGACAAGCGCCCTTCCACACTGACACTCCATGGCATGGCAACTGTTTGTAGAAGTTGTAATTAGACTTACTAAATCCCTGGTTGCTCTCCAGGTCTCTTGCCACCCTAATTAGAGTACCTAACCGGTGTTGGTTGCCTTAAATGCATATTTATCCTTGTCCACAAGCATAATTATTCTTGGTTTTTTTTTCCCCCAAGATGTATAAGAAGATAAAAACACACGTTAAAGAAGCTAATTACAGGTAGAAGTTTTATTAAAATTTAAATTCCTAGAAAATTCACAAATGATGTTAAAAGCAGTGAAGATACTTTTAAAAAAAAACTTATCTTGTAATCAAGCACATGGCTATTCATAAAATTATATCTCTCCTCCGCTCCTCCTTCTTCACTTTCACCTCTGAGTGTTTCATCTGACACTTTGGTGTAGGGAGTTTTGAAAACCCAAAACTGCTACTGCCAAGAGGAGTCATACATAGCACACATTACAGAAATAAAAGCATCCCCCTTTTCTAGAATGCCAACAGTCCTGCACCCTGATGCCTGTTCTCCACCAAGCTGCTTCTTCCCTGGGTTAGTGTTGCCATATACCCTGTGGGACCACGGGGGTTCACCTCCTAGACAGTCTGTAATATGCAGACCTAAAGCAAGAGAGAGGCTCAAACCTGTCTGACCATCTTCTTGACAATAGTTATTGCTAGAGGCTTTAATGTTAATACGGATGATATCATGCCCAGAGAAGTAGCTCCCGTTAACTGCTCAGCATTTAAATAAAGATAATTATTAGAACTTACTACAAACCTCTTGGGTGAAAGCCTAGGGAATATTTGTGTCATGTGGCAAAGCGCACACTCAAACCAACTGGATTATCTTAACAAAGGAAGCTCGAAAGTGAGAATCATTTGTAGTAAAAATACTTAGTGTCATCATCTCATTTTCAATAGGCTTCGTAATTAAACCCTACTTTTCTGGAGATATATAGAAGAAGAGGCTTTTCTCTAGAGTATACATGTGTCCTTATATGGGTCAGAGGTAGCACTTTAAATTGTACTTTTTATGTGTAGATGAAAGGGGATGGTTATTAAACTCTACATGAACAATGCTGACAGGAGCAGAGCGGCTGTGGTGAACTGTGTTAGCTGCTAAAGCTCTAGAATGAATTGACTGATTAGCCCCTTCGTTTCAAGTACATTCTTTTTTTTTTTTTTTAAGATTCTATTTATTTATTTATTTTTTAATTTATTTATTTGACAGAGAGAGATCACAAGCAGGCAGAGAGGCAGGCAGAGAGAGAGAGGAGGAAGCAGGCTCCCCGCTGAGCAGAGAGCCCGATGCGGGACTCGATTCCAGGACCCCGAGATTATGACCTGAGCCGAAGGCAGCGGCTTAACCCACTGAGCCACCCAGGCGCCCCTAAGATTCTATTTATTTACTCATGAGAGACAGAGAGAGAGGCAGAGGGAGAGGGAGAAGCAGGCACCCTGCAGAGCAGGGAGCCCGATGGGGGACTCAGGACCCTGGGACCATGACCCGAGCTGAAGGCGGACACCCAACAACGGAGCCGCCCAGGCGCCCTCAAGGCCATTCTTGGACAGCAATGTCCAACAGAACTTTCTGCAATGATGGAGCTGTTCTGTATGTAGTCTAATTACATCTAGTACAGTGGCCAACAGCCACCTGTGACCACTAGTGCTACTAACTGAATTTTAATTTAATGTTAATTTTAATGGCCACAGGTGTCTAGTAGCTATAGAATCAGTCACTGCAGTTCTAGATGCATAGAAAAGACTTTAATGGCCTTGGTGATGTCTTTGAAACACTGGCATAACATGAAGTAGACTAATCCCCAAAATAGAGTGAAACATCATAATTTGATGACACATACACTGAACCAGGTTTTATACAAATATAAGATTTTCTTTTATACCTAAAACCTACATATTTTTTAAAATGATTGAGGTGGAAGAAAATGAAAACAAGGGGCTGATGAGTCTCTCAGGTTTAGTGGATAATTTTTACATAGGCTTGGCAGTCTTCCCCATAGGAATAGGGTTTTGACAAATATAATCAGATCTCTTGCAGGTAAGAAAGCATTGCATTTTTTTGGTAGTGTCCTTTCTAAAAATGTGGCTCAGCTGATCAGCACTACTGAACATGTCGCCAGGCATCCACCGTGCTAAAGGGGAGGACTTCATATCTAAGCTACTGAAGAAGACTGTGAGCTGCTATGTGCACCCTAGAGAACACAGTGGCAGAAAACACTGTCATCTGCTATCTGTAATCAGGCTCTCTTTTCATTATGGCCTTACACCTGCCAGACTCTGGCCACTGGCACCTAGGGGACCAGCCCTTCCAGCCGATGTAGAAACAGAGATCAAGCTGTACTTCATTTTTCAGTGGACAGCACAGATGATCCTAAGACCCTAAGATCATCAATGGTAACACCGTTGTTACCAATGAAACATAAAGTTAACATAGAGAGGGGCAGGAACGCTGACCCTAAAGTTGTTTTTTGTCATAGCTTTTGATGGCCTCACACACAAAAAAGAAAGTTCAAGGTTGGTGAACCTGCATGAAATCAGATTGAAGAGACAGTTAAGGCTGACTGTTTAGCTAATACCAGCTTCCTAATAGAAAAGACTCTGTGATTTCTTCTCCCCTCCCAGCAAGCCCGCAGTGCTGTGCTCCATTTCCTTCCAGCTCTCCTCCAAAATGCCTGAGGTGTTGCTGTATACCTAGGACCCTGTGGTTCACATTCCCGACAGTCTGTGATATGTGGTCCTGAGGCAAGAGGCTCAAACCTGCTGACTCCTGTGCCACAAATGGCTAATATGTTCTACTTAATTCCAGCAATGATCAAAGGCATTATTTATATCACAATTAGTGCCCACATTTTTGAAAAGCCTACTATTAGAAGTGTCTATGATGACCAGGTTTTAAACTTATGTAGTTAGTAGAGGTTTTTCACTTTCAAGTAGAAAAAACTCATTCTGCCTAACTTAATGCCAAAGAGAATTTATTGAAGGATTTTGAGTCTTTCAGGGAATCCAGAGGGGAACAGAAGAAACCCAATAGTGGAAGACCAGAAACCCGGGGGCCTGTTCCTGGGCCTGAACAGCCTGTGAGGGACTTTCTTCTCAATATGGCCAGTTTCAAAGACTCCCAGCTCTGCCTCTCATGTCCAGATGTCACAATCCTAGAGGGAGACATTGATCAGCCCAACTTGGGTCAGAGCCCACCCCCAGACCACTCAGCTACAGCTCGGATAAGGATGGATCCAGATTTTGTGGGGACTAAAAACTCACATGATTTGCAGAGCCTTCCTTAAGAAAAAGAGTCAAGACACCAAATACAGTTGATCTGGAAATGTTGGGGTCAGAGCAAATGGTCAAGAAAGAATTCTTGAAATGTCTTCAGTGCAAAAAGCTGGTTTTGGGGGGGACTTTTTGCTTGTTTGTTTTGTTTTAAACATGGGGACAGTACCTGTGGGCAGCAAGAATTGCACTGGGGTCTTGATGGGTGACTGATTACATACTTTCAAGTTGGGAGGGGTTTAGGGATAGCGTAAGTCTCTAAGGAATTTTGGAAACAAGGTTTCCAGGAACTTGAGGGGGCTAGCTGTCCTTAGGTAAAGGTCATTTATTGCTGTCTAGTCAAACCTTAGTCATGAGACCCTTCAGATGTATATCAGTGGGTCATATGCTTGGAGGATGATTGGTGACATATGTCTCGGAGGGTAGAAATAAAAGAAGTTTCCAAAGGAACTTTTATATGTTAAAGAAGACTTATAGGATCCTGGGGGCGTTGGGCTAAGATTGCTTTTTGCCCTTAACAAAGTATATTAACATTGAGACAGCTGAATCCCTAGAGGAATGTCACTCTACCTGTTTCAAGGACTTGTCAATGGGCTGTAAGTAGCAAGGAAATTTAATTTTTTCTTTTGCCTTTGTTTCCCACATCATAACAACTACAGTACTTCCAAGAAACACAGGCAGAAGAAATCACAAACATGTTCCTCTATGGACAAGAGGAAGTGAGACAGAAGGAAAACTGAAGTGGAAAGGGCCTGTGGTCTTGAATGATTGTGGCTAAAATGTCTTCCCTTTACGTATTTAATAAAAACATTTGGCCAGGGGCACCTGGGTGGCTCAGTGGGTTAAGCCTCTGCCTTTGGCTCAGGTCATGATCTCAGGGTCATGGGATCGAGCCCCGCATCGGGCTCTCTGCTCAGCAAGGAGCCTGCTTCCCTCCCCTCTCTCTGCCTGCCTCTCTGCCTACTTGTGATCTCTGTCTGTCAAATAAATAAATAAAATCTTAAAAAACACACACACACACATTTGGCCATGCGCACACATTGTTAAGACCTCTCCTAAGACTTTGGAAGGAACTCATGCAAGTGAGGGGCACTAGAGCTGAAACATCATTAATTTCATTGGAAAGAGCAGTTTTTGTTTTGTTTTTATTTGATTTTAATAAAGATGGGGGACCCATACTGTAGAAGAGGCCAGTCCCTTAAAGAAGGGAAGGTGCTGGGAAGACCACTATAGCTTGGTCCTTCCATTAGTCACCGCATAACTGTGGTTTCCCACTTTCGTGTGTGTGTGTGTGTGTGTGTGTGTGTGTGTTTAAGGATTTTATTTTTAAGTAATCTCTATACCCAACGTGGGGCTCAAATTCACACTTCTGAGATCAAAAGTCACATGCTCTAGCCCCTGAGCCAGCCAAGTGCACCTCAGTTTCTCACTTACCAGGTTTTTGGCCTCACATTCCCAGGTGATCTCCAAATCTGATGAAATATGCCGGACTTCAAGGGGGCTGTGTTGACTTCATCTGTCTAGATCAGAGCCAGCCAGAAAACCGCCCACAGCCTCCAGCTAACTTTTTACAGAATCCCCTCCAGCATCACCTTTGGCTCTCTTAGGTAAAAGGGTTCTTTCTTCTAAGCTATGGAGGTGCCTTGGGCTCCTCTCAGAACCACTGGAGTGAAAGAGAATTTTGCAGAGCAGTTCGAAAGGAAAGGGGTCAAACACAGTGCAAACACACTTATGATTTTGATTTCATTTTGTGTAAATTTTGACTTAAAAATAAACGGAATAAATTAAAAGAGAGGAAGGAGTAAAGGGAAGCAAGCAAGTCAAGAAAGGAAGCTGTGGACAGAGCCGGGGAAACCTCCAGAAGGCATTCTCTGTGGGAGCGGGGCTTTCTCTCTTTCTCTCCCCGGTTCTCTGTTTGGCCTGTGCATCCCCTAACTCCAGCCCTTCCCCAGGGATGCAGAGATGGTGACAGGGAACACGGAGTTTCCGCTGGAGCTTAGAATGTGAGGACCATACTGACCTCTTGCAGTAGCCTACAGAAATGTAAATTTGGTTCTCATGCAGGACACTTCTCAGATACTATTATTGTTTGTAACAAACTACACACATAATTGGGAGGACACGACAGTGTTCTTGATGTTATGATTGGCTCTTTGATTTTCACTTTAAATTAAACTAAGGTATATTGTATAACTACTCTACCAGGCACCAAACAAGTCCTTTTTATGCACATTATCTTATTTTCACTCACAGAATTATCATCTTCACTTTTATAAATTAAGATACTGAGTCCAGTGGGGCACCTGGGTGGCTCAGTGGGTTAAGCCTCTGCCTTCGGCTCAGGTCATGATCTCAGGGTCCTGGGATTGAGCCCCACATCAGGCTCTCTGCTCAGCAGGGAGCCTGCTCCCCCCACCCCCGCCCTGCCTCTGCCTGCCTCTCTGCCTACTTGTGATCTCTGTCCATCAAATAAATAAATCTTTAAAAAAATATACTGAGTCCAGTGTGAAAAGATAACCGGAATTCTTGCAAACTGTAAAGTAACTTTTTACAAGAGTCTGAAGTTAAGCACATGTTTTATTTTATTTATTTATTTATTTATTTGACAGACAGAGATCACAAGTAGGCAGAGAGGCAGGCAGAGAGACAGGGGGAAGCAGAGAGCCTGAGCAGAGAGCCTGACGAGCCAAAGACAGAGGCTTAACCCACTGAGCCACCCAGATGCCCCTTAAGCATTTTGATGTTTTAACATCAAAGCCAAAGTTCCTTTTGTCCTATCATGCTGCCCAGTTTATACTTTGGGACTTGCAAGGCTTTTTTTTTTTTTTTTTTTTTTAAAGATTTTATTTATTTATTTGACAGAGAGAGATCACAAGTAGGCAGAGAGAGAGAGGAGGAAGCAGGCTCCCTGCTGAGCAGAGAGCCCGATGCGGGACTCGATCCCAGGACCCTGAGATCATGACCTGAGCCGAAGGCAGCAGCTTAACCCACTGAGCCACCCAGGTTTTTGTTTTGTTTTGTTTTTGGAGAGGTTGGGGAGGGACAGAGGGAAAGGGTGAGAGAATCTTAACCAGGTTCCTCACCTGCACCGACCTGATGTGGGGCTTGATCTTACCACCTTGAGATCACAACCTGAGGTGAAATCAAGAGTTTGATGCTTAATCAACCGAGCCACCCAGATGCCCCACGACTTGCAAGTTTTTGTGAGGATTTATGAGCAGTCATCAAATCAGTATGTGTAACTATAATTTCTAAACAAATTCAATCAAATTATGTAATGAGTTATCAACTGACTTCTTTTTCCTTTTTTTTTTAGTCAAAGAAGAGATTAATGGCTCTGTCTTTTGGAGAGGCAAAGAGCCCAGAAATTTGAATGAATCCTCTCTCAGGTGAGATTTTGTTTGGAGTATGTTTTTAACTTGCTGACCAAAACTTATCTTATACTTCATTTTGCTCATTTTAATGTTTTTTCTCTACTAATGGTTTTGGACTGAATTTTGTTTATTTCATATATATAATAATGAAGAAGATATTTTGGGAGATCTTCTAAATTCAAATCCATTTAGTTTAAATAGTGAAATGTAGTATTTCTCATATCAATGGAATATATAGATTTCACAATGTAACTAAATAACTGATTAAAGTTAAATTAAAAAAAAAACAACATTTACTGAGTTCTTGTTCTGTATAGGGTACTATGTTAGGCCTTGTAAAAAAACAAACAAACAAAAAAAGATGAGTAAGGCATAGTTCCTGTCCTTAGGAAACTGATTCTAACTAGAATATGTGACATTTGCCCAAACATAGACAATACAGAATACACATGCTAAGTGTCATCAGTGAGTTTGAGAGAACTGCCAAAGAGTTTTGAAGAGGGAAAGGTTATATTCAGTTTTGGGGGTAAGTCAAGATGTCAGAGTGATAGTTGAAGAAAAAATAGTGCATGTGGAGATGGAGATTTTGCAGCTGGAAGAGATAATAAAATCTAAGAGGCAGGAAAAAAATGGAGCATATATCAGGAAAGGGAAGCAGTCCGCAGTGATGTAGAAATACAACAGGGGGGCGCCTGGCTGGTTCCATCAGCAAAGCATGCAACTCTGGATTTCAGTTGTGAGTTCAAGCCCATTTTGGGCACTGAGCTTACATAAAATAAAATAAAATAAAATAAAATAAAATAAAAAGTAAAAAATAAATAAATAAAAATAGAACACGAATAACACATGTATAAGGTTAAAAAGCAAAACTAGGCCCATACTTGAGAGAGTCTTTAAGTCCAGGTCAAGACTTTGTATGTCCTTTCTTAGGCTGTAAGGAAACTATTGACGCAATAACTAATTGTGCTTCAGATGGACTGAAGCAAGGAGAAACCAGATTGGTGGGAAGTAATGACAGTCTGCATTGGTCTAGTGGTAAAGGGAGTAAAGAAAAAGGGATGATGGTGCACCTGGGTGGCTCAGTGGGTTAAGCCTCTGCCTTCGGCTCAGGTCATGATCAGGGTCTTGGGATCGAGCCCCACATCAGGCTCTCCACTCAGCAGGGAGTCTGCTTCCCCCTCTCCCTCTGCCTGCCTCTTTGCCTACTTGGGATCGATCTCTCTCTGTCAAACAAACAAATAAATATATATATAAAAAAAAAGAAAGAAAAGAAAAAGAAAAAGGGATGGACGGAGAGATATTTCAAGAGCAAACTCTGCAAGACTGGCAACTGAACACGAGAGAGATGGGAGAGAAATCACTGTAGTTTCAAGCTGGGGTTACTGCAAGGGGTTGCCTTTCAGAGAAATAAGGATGGCAGGAGGGGTGCAAACCCAAGGCTGGTTTAGACAGGTTAAGACTGAGGCCCTAGGGTGCCTGGGTGGTTCAGTTGGTTGAGCCTCTGCCTTTGGCTCAGGTCATGATCTCAGGGTCCTGGGGTCGAAGCCCACATCGGGCTCCTTGCTGAGTGGGAGCAAGGATGAGCCTGTTTCTCCCCTGCCTGCCATTCCCCCTGCTTGTGCTTGCTCTCTCCCCTTCCCTCTTTAAAAAAAAAAAAAAAGACTGAGGTATTAGTAGCCCTCAGCTGGTGCAGTTCAGTTCATTGAGCAATTAACCTTTCAGTCTGGTAGACAGGAGAGAAGTCTGGGTGTAAACTTAAAAAGGAGTTTCCTGGGGTTCCCGACTGGCTCAGTCAGTAGAACATGCAGCTCTTGATCTTGGGGTCATGACTTCAAGCCCCAGGTGGGACACAGAGGTTATTTTAAAGAAAAAAAATATAAAAATCAATAAATAAGGGTTGCCTGGGTGGCTCAGCTGGTTAAGCTTCTGCCTTCAGCTCAGGTTAGTTATGGTCTCAGGCTCCTGGGATTGAGTCCTGCCTTGGGCTCCCTGTTCAGCCAGAGCCTGCTTCTCCCTCTCCCTCTGCTGCTCCCCCTGCTTGTGGGCTCTCTCTCTGTCAAATAAATAAATAAAACCTAAAAAAAAAAAAAAAAAAAAAAAGATCTGTGTGTTCCTGTCAGTGTTCACAAGGGTTCAGAGGTTCTGATTATAATTGCAGCTGTAACATCAGGATACTTAACTGGCTAAAACAGGATTGAGCAGTAAGAGTTCTATTTTGCATTGCAAACTGTAGTTCAGAAAGCACTCTGAGACCCCCTTTGCAATGCTGGGCATGGGTGAGGGACCACCAGCCTGCACCACTGAATTCCCTCCACCAGGGTTTCTCAGCAGGGTGCTACTGGCATTCTGTGTGGGACCACTTACTATCATGAAATAACTCCCGCCCATTGTGGGACCAGAGCGTCCCTGGCTCTTGTCCACGAAATGCCTGTAACACTCCTCATTTTATTAGGCAGTGAAAAACCCACCAGCACACATTTCCACCGAACTGCCCCTGCTAATTCCATCTGTCAACACAAGTTTCCTTGCATTCCCCGGCCCGGTGCTCTCTCTCCCCTCTCTCTGCAATCCTCTCTCACCTTTCCTAGTAGTGTCCTTGCTCTCCCTATGAAAGTCTGTGCTTCAATTCTTAGGAACACCACAGTGTGATTAACATAATGATATGAATTTAAAACTGTTCCCGCTTCAGTGGGATTTCCATTTTAATAGGAAACCAAGCCAGAAGCTCAAGGAAAGAAGCTCTTAGTAGAATTTTGTCTTGTTGAGGTAAAACTGACACACAGTAGGGACATCTGGGTGGCTCGGTCGGTGAAGGTCTGCCTTAGGCTCAGGTCATGATCCCAGGGTCCTCCATCAAGCCCCACATTGGGCTTCTTGCTCAGCAGGGACCCTGCTCCTCCCTCTTCTTCTGCCCATCCCTGTGTTCTCTCTCTTTCTCAAATAAAATCTTAAAAAACAAAACAAAAACCGACACACAGTAAACTGCAATAAAACGTACAGTACCCCCACAAAAGCATGACCATTATCAACATCTCTCCCTCCCTGCATTATGTCCTGGAAATTTTTTTTAAGGCAGTAAGCTGGGGCAGTTGCTAGGTCTCACCTTGTTTGTTTCCCACCTCTCGGAGATGACTGCCTTACGTTGTCCAACATCCAGTGTCTTAAAAGATGTTTTTATTTTTTTATGTACGTTTTCCCAGTTTTTGTTTTTTCCAGGTGAGAGTACATATTTAGTCCCTATTACTCCATCCTGGCCTGAAACAGAAAAAACAAAACAAAACAAATTAGTAGAAATTTAATCTCTGCACTAGTATATATGGAGGAGGATCTGGATTGGTTTCAAATCCTTCCTGCAGCCAGTGATAGTTCCAGAATTTTCATAAAAGAGATTCCATAAAAGAGGGCAGCAAAGGCAGGGTAGTGGTGATTAGGAAACTCTTTTTCCCTTGTATGCATTTCTTTCTTTTCTTTCTTTCTTTCTTTCTTTCTTTTTTTTTTTTAAGATTTTTAAATTTATTTGACAGACAGAGAGCACCAGTAGGCAGAGAGGCAGGCAGAGAGGGGGGGGGAAGCAGGCTCCCCGCCGAGGCAGAGAGCCCAAACTGGGACTCGATCCCAGGACTCTGGGATCATGACCTGAGCCGAAGGCAGCAGCTTAACCTACTGAGCCACCCAGACACCCGGTATATGCATTTCTTTTTGGTGGCTTGCTAAGGGTAGGAAACTACTTGAAGACCTGATGGAATAAGGGGCAGAAAGCTAGCCCACTCTCCCCGTAGCCTCTGCCTTTGGGAGCCTGCTGTTTGAGGCCAATTCAATTCACCAGCTCCAGGTCTAGACTACCATAATGAGGGCCCTGTGACGCGCAGAAGGACCCCAACTATGCCTATACGTAGGACAGCTATTCTGCCTTTTACAAGACGACAGAACCATACATGTTTGGGAAACTTTCTCAACCAAGTTAAATATCCCAAACAAGGTTAGTAAGAGCTAATTAGTAAGAGTTAGTTAGTAAGAGTTAGTTAGTAAGAGTTAGTTAGTGAGTCTGTTCAAGAGCAGAGCTCATTTCACCAAGCCGTTGGAATGTCTACAGGGCCTGAACCTGCTTGTCAGGAAGCCAAAATCTGGGGCACTCATTGTTGCTTCCTAAAGAGTCATTTCTGCTTTGAGATGAGTACACAGGCTTGGCCATGTGAGGATGTGAGGAGACAGCCCAAAGCAGGGTTTGGGAATAAAGGTCAGCTGGAATAACACCACAAATCCAGACGTTTTTCAAGTCTGGCCTCGTGCCAAAATCTCTCAAGGGTTCATAAAGTTCAGAATTCTGGGGGCGCCTGGGTGGCTCAGTGGTTTAAGCCTCTGCCTTCAGCTCAGGTCATGATCCTGGGACCGAGCCCCACATTGGGCTCTCTGCTCAGCGGGGAGCTGCTTCCCCCTCTCTCTCTGCCTGCCTCTCTGCCTACTTGTGATCTCTCTCTGTCTGTCAAATAAATAAATAAAAATCTTAAAAAAAAAAAAAAGTTCAGAATTCTGGGCTTCAGACTACTGAATCCCAAGCTTTGGGGCTGTGACTCAACAGTCGTTTTTGGTAGCTCCCTAGATGTTACTATTAGCTAGCTACCAAGGTTCAGGAAATCCTGGGTTAAGTAGTCAATCGACTCCCGGATTATTGAGATCCCTGAGTTCTACAACCATAACATATCTATAATCCATCAACTGTTCTCTGTTTTCACAGTCCTCCAGGGTAAGCAACTGTCCTCTCTCACCTGGATTTGCTTCTCCACTCTTGGTCTCTGCTGTGGTTGGAATGTTTTGTGTCCCTCCCAAATTCCTATACTGAAATCCGAACCCCCAAAGGTGACAGTAATGGGAGGTGAGCCTTTGAGTGGTGCTTTAATCTTGAGGGTGGAGGCCTCATGATATGCGGTTAGTGCTCTTCGAGAAAAGGTTCCAAAGAGCTGACTAGCTCCTTCCATGGTGAAAAGGCACAGCAGGAAGGAACCGACTGGGAACCAGGAAGAGGGTCCTCACCATAAGGCAACCACACCAAGCACCCCGATCTTGGACTTTACAGCCTCCCAAACTGGGAGCAATAATTTTCTGTTTTTTTTTTTTTTTATAAGCCACCCAGTCTGTGGCCAGACAGCTTTGATAACAGTGCAAACAAGCTACCATCCTGCCTCTCCTGAATCCGTTACTCACCTTAAAGCCAAAGTGATGGGCATTTTCCAAATGACCCGCCTCCCTTTTTGTTTTGCTTAAAACCTTTCAGCAGTATCCCATTGCCCCCCAAATAAAACTTTTACACATCGAGACAGCCCTGCAAGACCTGGTCTTTGCTCCTGTCTCCAGCTTCATCTCCAGGCCTTTTACCCCGTGCTCACCACACAGGCTGGGGCACCTCCCCCTTCTTCCGCCGCAGGGCCTTTCCACTCCCTTTCTCCTCTTACCACTGCTTTTCACATGGCTCACTCTTTCTCATCCTTCAGGTCTTAGCCTGAATGCCCACATCTCAGACAGGTCTTGCCTGATCACCTGCCCGAAGCATTCAACCCGCCAACAGATGCACACAGGTGCTCTCAGAGTGCACTGTTTATGTCACAGCTCTGTCATAAACGTCACATAGAGTTATTACGTGTCCACAGCTTAATTCCTGTTTCCCACTAGAATGTAAGCCTCGTGAGAGCAGGGGCCTGGACATTCTTGCACACGGATATATTTCTAGCGCTTGGCCTAGTACCTGGCACATCATAGCTGGTTCATATTTGTTGAATGACTCATCATGTTCTTTACAACCTAGCCTGGTTTGTATTATACAGGCTTGGAGAAGCATGATTTTCTCTAAATCCATGAAATAATAAAGCATGTATTAAAGGGGTTGATACATTCCATTGTTGCCCTAAGTGCTGTGTCTTCTTAGTTCTGGGAGGAAGGGTCTCTGTTGTCTGTTGTCACAGGACACTAAGTAAATTGCCAACGTGGCCTTCGTAACTAGAAGTAGTGAGGGAAAGGCGATCCCACTAATAGCCATCCGCATGTCTCAGAGTCGATATCCTTCATTTCACATTTTGGCATATTGATGTCCCAGCTTTTCTAGACCACTTTCATACTCTCCTTGTTTTCTTCCAATTTAGAGAAATAAAAGAGGTTTCTAATTAATGTTTGCAGTAGTTGTTTTAGGTTATCATGGAGGTCAGAACTGTTAGAAGTAGCAAATATCCAGCTTAGGTTAAAAGGGGAATTTATTGGAATAAGTGGGACCACTCAGGTAATTTAACACTCATTCAACAGACATAGAGAGCAATAGACATAAATACAGACACAAATGTAGATCTACCTACCTACTTGTTTAATCTGGCACACTTTAATTGCTGGGCTCTGTGTTCAATTTTAGATGTTCAATGGTGGGCAAAATCAGCAAAGGAGAGAAGCTAAACAATAGAATGCAGGAATGGTAAGAATGAGGCATAGCGGGAACTGGAGACTTGAATGGGCATAGGAATTTGTACCCCTTGATGTTGGTAGATCAGCCGCATTTTGTCTCAGGGACTACCATATCTTTCATGGGGCAACAAACAAAGTTACCACCTGTCTTAAATTCACATTATAGCTCCCACCACCAGACAAAGGCTACCTCACACACTTTCTTGCATCAAATTTTAAAATCCTGGGAGGATCTCTGATGCCCTAGCTTGAAAAATATCCACTCCAGCCAAGAGGTCAGAGACGTTTTAAAAACACAGCAGCTTCTGGGCGTTTCATGTGTGGAGGGAAGGAGTAGTTTCCAAATCAGGGGGATGAGGGGGAGCTAGGTCTACTCTCCATCCCACAGCTTTCTAACGCCATCATCTCCATAATTAAGCACATGAGTCAAAAGCGTTAACAAAAGGCAGGCAAGGATAGAAAACAGTAATTAGAAGACTAAAGAATGTTATCATATGCAGAGCTTTGAAACACCTCTGAGGTGTAAAGTTTTAGGCCTAATTATGAGAAGCTGCAGGTCATAAGAAGGATGCAGTTATCTTGGGACATCAGACTTACATAAGTATGATTCCTTTTCAGGGTAATTGTAAACAACAGGTCTTTTAACACCTGAGGGATGGAAAACAGACTAGTGAACTCTGATGACGAGACTCAGTATTTAGGTTTTCTAGCTTTAACGTACCTCTTCACCAGTGGATGGCTCCAGGTTCTCATATGCATTTTACAGGAGAAAACCCAACTAGATTATTTCAAGTAGAAATAAAGTATTGTGACCTACTTAAAAGTTCCCTAGAGCTGCAGGGGGAAAAAAGACTGCCTACTGCTTGTGAGTGCAAAGAAACAGACAGACAGGCTGAGATCAATAGAACGCTTTTACAGCGTCGGTGCAGAGGAAGATTTATATAAATTTAATTGAGTTCACCTTGAATAATCCAGGAGGAAAAGAAATAGCAACAATGCCTCAGTCTCAGACCAGGTCTTGTCAGGCCCATACCCAGAAGAGTGGATTCGGATCTGAGTCTACATCGATGTGTAGAGTCTCTACTGATATTTGGCTAGTGAAAATTTAAAAGTAGATTTTCTAAGCATCGTGCATGGCAAGGGGAAGGATATGAGCTTTTGGAGACACTGATCTGTTTAATAAATGGAAGTAGGGCTGACAGTCCTAATGGAATGAGAATGTGCTACGGTTAATTGTACACCATTAGCAAACTAGAAGGAGGGGGAGAAACCAAGAACGTGAACCTTATTCTCTAAGGAGCCGCACTTCTTCTTCTTCTTCTTTTTTTTTTTAAGATTTTATTTATTCATTTGACAGACAGAGATCACAAGTAGGCAGAGAGGCAGGCAGAGAGAGAAAGAGGAGGAAGCAGGCTCTCTGCTGAGGAGAGAGCCCGATGTGGGGCTCGATCCCAGGACCCCAGGATCATGACCCGAGCCGAAGGCAGAGGCTTAACCCACTGAGCCACCCAGGCGCCCCAGGGGCTGCACTTCTTGACAGGAAATAGAAAAGGGGAGCTGTGCTCTCTCTCTCCACGTAATACATAAGCATGAAGGCTCTGCAGTCACAATGACTGACTCTGAAGCCTGACTGCCTTGGGCTTAACCTCCCTGCACTTTACTCTTCAGGCGGAGGCTAGAGCTCACGACAGCTCCTTTCTCAGCGATATGTGAGGGCGCCATCATGCACGTGTACTTACACTACGTGTGACACTCTGTCCTTATTAAAAGTTAATTTTTCTGTTATTGCTGATTATCAGTAAGTCAGCCACTGAGCAATCATTTATTTGGCATCTTCAGAATTCCCTATCGAGCCTTGGAAATGAAATAATTTTCCTCTTTTCTATTCTAATAACATTACCGTATTTAAACAATAAAAATGCTGTTGTGCAATAATTTGGTACAAGTTACCATCTGTACTAATTTTCTTTTTTTAATATTAATTTTCTAAGAATTTCTTCCAAAATAGTTGCTATTGTTCTCTTAGAAGACCAGTCCTGTGTTTATGTAAATATACCATATGTTGTAAGTACAGGGACCTGGAACGTTTAGAAGCTCAAGGGACAGGATTCAAGGCCTCTAAAAACTATTTTTATAATACGTCTTTACATCTTCGTCATTCTGAAAACATGACACAGCTATCTTCTTGTGTACATAACTTGCTCATAGTTTATCATTATTAGTATCCTTTGCTCAGTTACATTTATAAAAATATAAAAATACATTTACTGAGCATCGGGGTAGAATCAATATGGGTTCTTCTCCCACATCACTCTCTTCCTCTTCCCTTCCTCTTTCCCCCCTTCATGGACCTGTCTGAAAATTCCCATGGGGTCAATACTCAGAAGTGCTTCGTTCATTCTATCTATGTATCTGCTTGTTGGTTTTAGACATTATCTTCTCCCATCTTGTCAGCTATCTCTTAGCTTTGTGTCATATCTTTTATTAAACAGAATTTTAATTTTGATGTAATAAAATTAATTAAGGTTTTGATTCTGGTCAAGATGAAGTGTACTTCACCCCATCTCTCCCCCTGAATGCAAGTAAAAATCTTGAATAGAATGCATACAGCAGTTGACTGCCTTTAATTAAAAAAAAATTCTCCTTAGTACTTAAACAGGATTCAGAGTTAAAAGCAGCTATAGATTTTTCTGTAAAATATATTTTATCTGATTCACATGTATTTTGACATGTACTGCCATTCAGTTCTTAGTATCTCTGAGTTTCCTTTGTTATTTTTAGCAAGTTGATTATGATGTGTCTGATGAGTAATTCTTTGAGTTTATCTTTTGGGGATTCACTGAGTTTCTTGAATCTGTAAGTTTGTGTCTTTTGCCACATTGGGAGACTCTTTGGTATGACTCCTCGAATATTTTTTCCTGCACCACGCTTTTCCTCCTTTCTTTCTGGGACTCTGAAGACATGAATTTTAGACCTTTCATATTGCCTGACAGTCACCCGAAATTCTGTTCCTGTTTTTCTTCAATCTTTACTCTCTATGTTATTCAGATCAGATAACATCTATTCATCTATCTTCAAAATCAACCCTTTCTCTGTCATTTCTATACTGTTCACTGAGCCCATTCAGTGAATTTTTTTTAAAGATTTTATTTATTTATTTGTCAGACAGAGAGAGAGTACAAGCAGTGAGGGCAGCAGGCAGAGGGAGAAGCTCTTGCTGAGCAAGGAGCCCAATGTGGGACTCCATCCTAGGACTGCAGGATCATGACCTGAGCTTCAGCTCAGATGCTTAACCATCAGATGCAGATGCTTAACCAACTGGGCCACCCAGGCACCTCTTCATAGGGGAATTTTTTATTCAAGAAATCTTGAGATCTAGGTCTGTGTAGGACTTCTTATAGAAGAATCATTGTTCTCTATTGTTCTTGTTTCTTATTTTTAGCATATTAATCTGACCATCTATTTCAATGTGATAGGTTTCTAGCTGTGAAAACTAAACTCTCCATTTCATATTCTTTTAACTTCTTTCTTATCCTTTTCAAGAATTTCTTAAATCAAATACCCATCTTTTCTAATTTACCATTTTTATTTCTTCATAGAGTATCAATATGCTAGCATGTGTGTACTTCCTATTCTTAGCTGAACTTGAGACTAACAGATTTTTGTGAAGCTGTTCCATTTTGCCTGTTGCTTTTTGGACTGTGACCCAACATTTTCATTCTCAAGGAGTTTATCTGTCTTTGATGCAGAGGGAAAAAGGGGGAAAAAAGTGATTTGTGCATACTTTTGATTTTGGAGTTCTCTTTCCTACTTCTCTCATCTCTTCCTTTAATGTGGCTGGGCTCTCCCTGGAGATACACAGTCAGCTCATTAGGAAAACTCTTGACATTTAGCAACTTAGCTCTATAAATATGAAGCTGACATGTGTGCAAATTCAAGGCTCTAGAACTCTTGCTTAGTAACAAACTACTCTTTAATCAGACTAGTAAATATGGGTATTACTCAATTTCAAATGAAGAATACAGTTTAGTTGTATGAGTTGGCTTGCTTAATTGATGAAGCTATAATTTCTGTGGTAGTTTCATTTACGCTGCCAAAAATGTAACCCTTTTTAGAAATCCTTTTTATCTCTTCAGAATTATAGATCTTTCACATAACCGAATAAGTAACAGTCACTTCAAGTGAGATTTTCTGTAACCTCCTGAAACCATTTTTGCTGGGCTTTTCTATGAAACATAGATTGTGCCTAAAATGAACATTTTAACATAATTTTATAACATTTTGTAGCACAATCTACATACTGGTTATTTAATGCTCTTCAATTTCCATAGAGAAAATTTTAGAATATATTATCTGAAGGAATAAAGAAAAACTCTCTCTTTAAAAAGAGGACTGGAGTACGTATCATCCATTTCTGAGCTGGACATATTCATTTACCTGAAAATCCTTACTGTGAACATCTTATATTCTTAGACACTTGGATAATACTGTTACATAATACTGTTGCATAATACTAGAATCCTATGGAAAAACAGGGTAAGGTAAGATAATTACTGAGCAGCATTCGGGGGTGGTGGGTTAAATAGGAATTTGTTCAGTTGTGTGTTTAAAATCTGGCCATGCCATGTGCTGATCCACAGGGCAAGAAGGATGCAGGAAGGAGGCTATTGCTCATGCTCTTAAACAGATCGCATGCTGGGACCACAAAGCCAGTGTGCATATCCTTAAGCCTGAGGGTTCGGCAAGGGGTGGCTGTTTAAGGGGATGGAATTTGGATGAACACACTGAGGTGGCTACTTTATAGGTATGTGTGTACACGCATGCGCGCGTGTGTGCGTGCACATGCACCTGCAATACTGGGGGCAGAGGGAGCTGAGGGCTGAAACTCAACACAGTTCATAAAACTGTATAGAGAATGAATGGATTTTGTACATGCTTAAAATTAATTTAAGGACTAAGAAAAACAAAGTGGCTTTCCACTTTCAAGAAGGTTCCAATCTTCTAAGAGGACAACATATTTTACTCTAAAATGATAAACCAGTAATCCAAGGCAATATAGGATAGTATCAATAGCTAGCACCTACAGAGTGCTTCCAGTGTTACAAACACATTGCATATATTTCCTTATTTAATCTTCACCAAAAGCTTTTTGAGATTGGTGCTATTATTGGTTCCTGTTTTAAAATCAGGAGATTAAAGCAAGCTGAGGTCAATCACAGTCACAAAACCACTGAGTGGCAGAGCCAGGATTAGACCCTGGATGTCATCATGACCCTACAACTTCTTAGCCTCTCCCACTTGCTTCCTCACGTAGCAGATTTAGAGAAATGGTCATGGCAATGTGGAGAGCAAGGAAAATGAGGCTAGAACACAGGACTGATTCTGAAAAATGTGCTGATGCTTTTGGAATGACACTGGAAAATCCGAGGACTATTAGCAAGACACGAATTCAAGAAAACACCATTTAAAAAAAAAAATCTCACTTCCTAACTCCATATGAGTAGTTTTTTCTTTACAGGATCCATTTGAAATGCACCATGAAAGAAGAGTCAGGTTTCAAAAGCAGAATAAAAAGTGCTTTCAAAAAAAAAAAAAAAGTGCTTTCATTGGAAATCCTGGGGTTCTGTGAAGGATAGGCACCATCCTTTAGATATAGAAAGTGCTTTAAATGACATTGGGTACAGTTTTATTTCTGAAAGCAGGAAAGTATAATGAAGAATTGTACTATACCTCCAACCAGGTCAGTAGGTAAGCAACTGAAATTAAATCACTCCCTTCTCTTAATAAGTCTTCTTTTTATGGGAAAACATTTATTTACCTTCAGAGTCTTAAATTGCTGCAGTTGGGCCACTGGGTTCTCTTTGTTCCTTACTGTTAAATTGTGAATATTATGTTTAACACTAAATTCTACCTGACAGGTACCACCAAGAGAGCAGAACACCATCCAAGGACGCTACATTTTGCCCTTCAGACCTCAAGGAGCTGTCTTCTCATGGCCAAAGTGCCCTTCGACCCTTACCGACCCCCTCCAGGAGGAGCTGTCAGTCCACATCAGCCCCTGGAAAGGCTGTCAGCGTGCCATCTTGCACAACCAACACAAAAGAACCCAAGGGACTTCCAGATCACAAAGGTTCTCTAAGTGAAATCCCTTTCAAGTGCAATGGGAAAGGAAATGAGTTTCACTTAGGAAATTCCTCCCTGGCCTCTCCTTTACAGAACAACCCAAACCTAGAGAAAAAGGCATCGGAACTTCATTTGTACATTATTTCCACAACCTCATCAATATTTCTGCACTTAAAAAGTTCATGGAACAATTATATTATAGTAAGTGTGCTCATAAGTTAACTTCGGCAGGAGTAGTGTTTTTTGTTTGTTTGTTTTTAAAGATTTATGTATTTATTTTAGAGAGAGAGTGTGTAAGCAAGAGGGATGGTGGGGTGGGGGCAGAAGGATAGAGAGAATTCTGAACAGGCTCCCCACTCAGATGGGAGCCTGTCCTCAGCAAGATCCCCTATGACCTCAACCAAAACTAATAAGAGTGGCCACTTAATCAATTGTGCCTGCCAGGTGCCCCTGGCTCGAGTATTTTTAAAGCAAACACGCCTTTCCTGCTTCCCAAAATGTCCATTTTGGAAATTTACCCTTGGAATTTAATAATATGAAAGATAAACACACTGGACAATTACGGATTTGACTGTATTCAGGCTAGCGCAAGAAGGACAATGCTCATTAATGAGGAGTGTCTTAAAGAAAAGGGAGATGGACCAGGGGTTTTACAGAGGTGGGTTGATAAGGGTCTCCTGGGAATCCTAGAGAAGGTCTTGAAATATTGGTGAGCAAGGTGGTCTTTTTCAGTTGACTGGGGTGATTTCTCAGCCATTTCTGCTTTCAGAGAGCGTCGAGCCCACAAAAAGATCAACACTGTCAATGTGTCTCTGTATTTTTTTTTAATTTTATTCATTTATTTGACAGAGAGAGATCGCAAGTAGGCAGAGAGAGGGAGGGAAACAGGCTCCCCGCTGAGCAGAGAGCCCGATGCGGGGCTCAATCCCAGGGCCCTGAAATTATGACCTGAGCCGAAGGCAGAGGCGTAAGCCACTGAGCCACCCAGGCACCCTGTCTCTGTATTTCTTAGCTGCACTATTGAAAAAGTAGGTTAATGGGAGTCACTGTTACAGGACCAGGCAATTTTATAGAGATTATCTAGTCTAAGTACCTTATTTTATAAATGAGGAAACTGAATATTTTAGGTGACTCACTCAAGATTATAGAGTGGGTTTAATGAGAGTCAGAACTCTTATTTAGGGACCTTTTTCTTATATAACAGGATCAGTTTAAAAATAAGCAATTTATTACACCTGAATAATGTGATCCTTTTCAATTATCTTCAAAGATACATAATTTTTATCATTGATCTGCCAACATAATAATATTAAGGAAATACAAAAGGCTCTTTTCCTTCAGAAGAAGCTAGGGAAGCAGGAGGTTTTCCGAATGACTAAAAACTGAAAGATTTCAAGGCAAATCTTAAGTTTTTTCTCATAGTTCAGAATGGTTCATGTTTAAATGTCAAATGTTCAAAATTCCTCCTTAAATTTTTATTTTTAAAGCTTTAATTTATTTTTTATTATATATATACATTTATTTATTTATTTGACAGAGAGGCAGACAGTGAGAGAAGGAACACAAGCAGGGGGCATAGGAGAGGGAGAAACAGGCTTCCCGCCGAGCAGGGAACCTGATGCAGGGCTCAATCCCAGGACCCTGGACCACGACCTGAGCCGAAGGCAGGTCAGCTTAATGACTGAGCCACCCAGGCACCCCTATTATTATATTAGTTTTTAAGATTTTGCTTATTTATTTGACAGAGACAGAGACCACAAGCAAGCAGAGCAGCAGGGAGAGGGAAAGGTAGGCTCTCCACTGAGCAGGGAGCCCAGTGCGGAACTCTATCCCAGGACCCTGGGATCATGACCTGAGCTGAAGGCAGATGCTCAACTGAGAGCCACCCAGATGCCCCTAAAGATTTTATTTTTAAGTAATCTCCACACCCAACGTGAAGCTTGAATTTACAACCCCAAGATCCACATGTTTTACCAACTGAGCCAGCCAGGCGCTCCTAAATTTTTAAACAGTGCTTTTCAAATTAAGAATGTAAACAAATCACAGATAGAGGGGAAACCCTGGCCTATTGAAAGGAGGCCACATCTGTTCTAATAGGAAAACCAAAACTTAATCTATCTAAATATTTCAAAATGACTGTTTATGTTTCCCTAACTTGACTAACTCTGGTCTTAATACTACTTTTTACTTTTTATTTGTTTTATTATTTCTATTATTATTTTTAATAAGATGGGTAAGGTTTATTAGTGTAATAATAGTGAATCAAAAGATTAACTGTAACATTTATTTTCATTTATTTAAAAAAATTGTTTTAATTTAAATTTTAGGTATTTAACATACAGTATTGGTTTCTGGAGTAGAATTCAGTGATTCATCCCTTATATACAACACTCAGGGCTCAACTACTTTTTAACCCTGCTGCAGAGGCATGGCTGGGGCAAGTCAGATAGGCAAACTCCTAGCCCTTTTGACAATAAAAGCAGTAACAATAACTGACATGTATTAACCGGTAGGATCTGCTTTGATGCTTTCTGTATATTAACTCATTTAATCTGCACAACAACCCCAGGAGTAGGACTGTTATTCTTGTTTTGTAGATGAGGAAATTAAGGCATTGAGAGATTTAATCATATATGCAAGTTTGCACAAGTTGCATGGAGCTGAGATTTGAACTTAAGTAGTCTGCTTTTTTCCACTGAAATAAATGTGGGGGGAAGGGGGTTATCTTTCAATTGTAGATACTATCATTAAAAAACAATGTTTTGGGCCGCACTGGTGGCTCAGAGTTGGTTAAGCATCGACTCTTGATTTTAGCTCAGGTCATGATCTCAGGGCCGTGAGATCAAGCTCCGCCTCTGGCTCTGTATTGGGCGTGGTGTCTGCTTAAGATTCTCTCTCTCCCTTTCCCTCTGCCATTTCCCCCTTTCAAAAATAATAATGTTGAATCCCTTGAAAGATGGAAAATGGGTAAGCAAATATTTCACACATAAGTGATAAATCAAGTTAGCATTCATTCTAGTAAGAATAAGATATTAATTCAATATAAACATTTTAAAAGTTGTGACTTTTTTGTGACACTGTTTAATTCTTTCATCATGTTGATGACTTTGGTTATTCTTGGTGATACCTTCATAAGTTTTAGGAAATTAAAAAAAGATATCATCCCCTAAATCAGTCAGAATTATCCTGGCTAACTGATCTCTTATGCTTTGAGATCTCCAGAATGATCATTCATGTTGCGGTAGGGGGATGCTACTGGGGAAAAAAGAATGGGCATTTAAACTCTCTTATAGGTAAACCTAAACCATCCAGTGAGAAATTAGCACTCATTCTGATTTTAAGGGTTTCCAAACAGCTGAGTCTCCTTCAGTAACCCATTTTATCTGTAACTTTCATCAACAATAATTACATTGGAGTTCTTTAGCATCTCAAATTCTACAAAAGCAATATAGAGCAATACTTTGCCCTTCATATGTTGTGAAGACAGGTGCTAGAAAGCTAAATCACTAAGAAAGTATCCCCAAATTAAAGTTCTAGATTTAAAGTAAATGTAAACTTTTTTAAAAAGTTTTTAATTAATTTATTTATTTATTTTATTTATTTTTAGTTTTTAATTTTTTATAAATATATAATATATTTTTATCCCCAGGGGTACAGGTCTGTAAATCGCCAGGTTTACACACTTCACAGCACTCACCAAAGCACATACCCTCCCCAATGTCCATAACTCCACCCCACTTCTCCCAAAAGTAGGCTCATGTGGGGTTTGACCTCTGTACAACCCTGAGATCCAGACCAGAGCTGAGAGCAAGAGTTGGTTGCTTAATTGGCTGAGCCACCCAGGCACCCCCATAAACACAAACATTTAGAGAGGAAAAATAAGATGGTAATTTTTTAACTGAAAGCAATGATAAAAGTAGGGGGAACAAGGGCACCTTGCTGGTTCAGTTAGTAGAGCATGCAACTCTTGATCTTGGGGTCGTTTGAGACTCATGCTGGGGGTAGAGCTTACTTTAAAAAACAAAAATGGGGTGCCTTTGTGGCTTGGTTGGTTAAGCATCCAACTCTTGATCTCAGCTTGGGTTTTGATCTCAGGGTTGTGAGGTCAAGCCCTGGGTTGGGCTCCATGTTGGGTGTGGAGCCTACTTAAAAAACAAAACAAAACAAAACAAAAAAACACAAAAACAGATATTAAAAACAAAAGTAGTGAGAAAAAGCACTTACTTCCCCCGGCCCATCCACCCACCATCCTGCTCTGATATTAAGGAATAAGATAGAGGTAAGTTTGTTTGGAGTTATAAATCAGCAACATTTCAGAAATTCTGACCCATCTGTTAGGCCTCAACATAAAATAAAAGATTATTTAGAGAACTTGCTGAACACTACTGACCCATATTTTAGGGGGACCCAGAATGAATGGAAAATGGCAACACTAAAGATTTAAGGAAAAAATAACCCTATTGATAGGGGAGTAGTTAACAAAACTATTCTATAATCTATACCATGGAATACTAGGTAATCATTAAAAAGAGAGAAGTAAACCTATATACACAGATATGGAAAAAAACACCATATAGTAAGTGGGAAAAAAGTTCCAGATTAATAAATGTGATATAAATTAACTAGTATTAAGTGCATATTATAAAATATATCATCTAATAAGTATATATTCTAGGTGTATGTTATAATTAATATGTTTTTATATTCCTAAAAGGATATAAGCCAAGCTGAAAATAATATAGTAAGGTACTCTGTTGTTACTGTTATTTTTGATCCCAGTATAATTAATGTATGGTATTCTATGGTTTCAGGTGTGTAGTAAGGTACTTTGATTAGTGGGATGGGAGGGGTAGGGAGAGACAGGGAAATTTTGTCTTTTAGTTTATGCATTTTTGGACTATTTGATTTTAATAGATTATTTTATAATGAGCAAATGTCATGTTTAAAGCTTTTTAAAAACTATAAGGAAAAACAATGCCCTGTGGCATTATTTACATAAACAAATCATGTACTATAGCAGGAATTAAGGAACAGATATATGATACTGACTAAAACAGGAGAAATTGATTTTCAGTAAACAAAAATTCTAACTATTACCATATTTTTTTCTCTTTTAGAAAGCTACTCTTTTACAAGATCCCTTATATGTTAGTGAGCTCAGTCCTGCTATTGGAACTCAAAAGCCATATAGGTAAGGAGTGATGATATGCCAAAGCCGCGTGGGGGACTGTTCTCTCTTTGCCTCTCCTAACTCCATGTGTTGCTGCCCATCACATCCATACCTCTACTTCAATGTGTGCCCGGAATTTAGGTCTGCAAACACAATTACCCACTGGACATCACCTCTATAGGTCTTCCAAGAACCTATTCAAAATGGAACTTGGCATCTTCCTTCTGGGACCTGACCTTCCTCTTGCGTCTCCTAACACAGGGCCTGCTGTCCTTATCCCTATATCACCTAAGCCAGTGTCCTGAATGTCATTTTTACCTTCTCTCTCCCCGCTTCACCACCCCCCTGACCCCTGCAGCCAGTCAACTGTCACAGGACTCACTGTTCTTCTCTACTGTATCTGGATAATATCTACTTCTTTCCACTGTCACATGCTCAGACCAATTAACTTTGTTCTGAGCTCCTACAGTATTTTCCTGGCTGGCCTCTGCCTTCACTCTTGACCTTCTCTAAACCATTCTCTGTAACCAAAGAAATCTTTTGGAAGCACAGATCTGAGGATGTAATCCCCTGCCTTAAAGTCTTTGAATGGCTCTCCATTGCCCTTAGGAGAAAGTCTAAACAGCTTATAAAGATCTTCCTGATTCTCTTCATTTTTTCATTTTCAACTATCATGTCCCCTTAACTCCTGCCCTGAGCTCCTGATCCAGACTCAGAAACTGATCCAGTTCTCAGAAAGCTTCCTGGCTTTTTGTTTATTCCTCCGTTCTGGAACCCTACTCTCTATTCTTCTTCTCCTTCGTGAATGACTTCAACCCATCAAGTCTTAGCTTCCTATCCCTTTCTTTAAAAACCATTTCTCAAAAAAAAAAAAAAAAAATTTCTCAAAGCTGCATTAGGAGGGGCTGCTGTGGGGCAGCTGGGTGGCACAGTTGGTTAAGCATCTGCCTTTGGCTCAGGTCATGGTCTCAGGATCCTAGGACTGAGCCCTGTGTAGGGCTCCCTGTTCAGCGGGAAGTCTGCTTCTCCCTCTCCCTCTGCCTGCTGCTCTCCCTGTTCCCTACTCTCTAAGTAAATAAAATCTATTAAAAATTTTAAAAAAGTGAGAGAGAGAGAGAGAGAGAGGCTCTTCCATAATATCCTGTGCTTACGATCTTGTAGCACTTAACAGTCTCTCTTACGACTGCTTTTTTGATTGTGTGCTGCCCTATTATACGCGATGCTCCTTAAGGGCCGGGACTGTACATTGGTCACTGGCACATAGTAGGCTGCCTTTATAGAATGAATGAGTAAATTGTTAAAACAATTAAACCTGAATCTGACTTAAAAGTGTGGGCTTTTTAACCTTGAAGAGGAATGAAATTTTGACACATGTGACAACATGGATGAACCTTGAATAAATTATGCTAAGTGAAATAAGCCAGACCAGAAAAACAATTGTTGTATGATTCCACTTATTTGAGGCATTGGGAATAGGCAAATTCATAGAAACAAAAAATAAAATAGAGGTTACTGGGGCTGAAGGGAGAGAGCAATGGGGACCTATAGTGAATCAGTATAGAGTTTCTGTTTGGGAAGATGAAAAAGTTCTGGAAATGGAGAGTATAGTAGTGATGGTTGCAAAACACTGTGAATACACTTAATACCACTGAATTGTACACCTGAAAATGGTTACAGTGGTAAATTTTATATTATGTATATTTTACTTTTATTTTTAAATGTGTGTGTGTGTGCATATATGTGTGTGTAAGTAAGGGAATAGATAAAACAACACTGCAAAAATGTTAAAGATTATTGGCTCTAGGAGACAGATACATAGTGTTTCTTTCCAGTTTTCTCCATTTTTGTATACGTTTAAAAATTTCCATAAGAAAAGTTTTTAAAAGGCTTAATTAACATAATAGGGGCGCCTGGGTGGCTCAGTGGGTTAAGCCTCTGCCTTCAGCTCAGGTCATGATCTCAGGGTTCTGGGATGGAGTCCCACATTGGGCTCTCTGCTCAGCAGGGAGCCTGCTTCCTCCTCTCTCTCTCTCTCTGCCTGCCTCTCTGCCTACTTGTGATCTCTCTCTGTCAAATAAATAAAATCTTGAAAAAAAAAGAAACATAATAAACAAATACAACAAGTATCTTATTTATATCTTGATTTTAACAAACCAAAATTAAAAAGACATTTCTAAGGCAATAGAGGACATTTGAGTATAGACTGAGTATTAGCCCATAGCAAAAAAATTACTGATAATTTTGTTGGATGTGATAATGATGATCTTGTAAGAAATGTTTGTCTTGTGATGTGTTCTGAGGTTTGTAGGGGTTAAATAACAATGTTTGTGATTTCTTTTTTTTTTTAAGATGGTAATATGGATGGCTCAGTATTTCTACATTTTTAAAAAAGATTTTATTTATTTATCAGAGAGAGAGAGCACAAGTAGGGGGAGAGGCAAGTGGCGGGAGAAGCAGGTTCCCCACTGAGCAAGGAGTCTGATGCAGGACTCCATCCCAGGACTCTGAGATCATGACCTGAGCCGAAGGCAGATGCTTAACCGACTGAGCTACCCAGGCGTACTTCTACATGTTTTTAAAAAAGAATTCCTAGGGGCGCCTGGGTGGCTCAGTGGGTTAAGCCACTGCCTTCGGCTCAGGTCATGGTCTCAGGGTCCTGGGATCGAGTCCCACATCGGGCTCTCTGCTCAGCGGGGAGCCTGCTTCCTCCTCTCTCTCTCTCTCTCTCTGCCTGTCTCTCTGCCTACTTGTGATCTCTCTCTGTCAAATAAATAAATAAAATCTTTAAAAAAAAAAGAATTCCTATATGTTTTCATATGTTTACTTTAAAAAAGTATCAGTTTTAATTTCAGTGCTTATTTAAAGTGATTTTAAAACTAACTGGAGAATAAAATAGGCGTTAACTTTCTATATGTGTGACTTGAAATTTGTCATTGAAGGTGAGGAGAGTTCTACCACTAGCTTGACTCAGGGAAAGCAATTTCTTGCAAAGTTAATTCCTAAAGGCAACATATTAAAATGCAGTAATTTAAAATGCACTGTGAGGAATGTGGTAATATGTATAAGATATACAAGAGAGTTCTCTGCCTGCAAGGTACCTTAAGTTTAAGGGGAGTAAATATATACTCTTTGGGGTTTCAAATTAGAACCGTTACAAATATGAGTTCTGTAAGCTCACATGGATTTATAGAGACCCCTGTGAACATACACATAGTGCTTTTGAGATAATCTATGATAAACCCTTTCCAGCTGTAAAGCATTATACAGATGTATTATTTATATAAAATATCCACAAAAATGAAAAAAAGTACAGGAAAAACAGCTTATCATTGGATGAATCCTTCTTGCCACACTATTTGGGTGAATTTACGTTTTCTAGTTGATGAAAATATAAAATATGTTAAAATTAATGAAAAATCTCCCCCTGTTCTGAAATTAAATAAGGGAGTCTTCTGGTACTAGACTTTTTATTATTTAAATTAGTCAAATAAAGCGTATCATCTACATAAAGACAAATGTTCTCTGAAAGATAAAAAATCCTGTGACTCTATAGAAATTCAGACTGCTGAATCTAACTTGTATTTATGATGTATATGAGCCCTCAATTCATATATGAATTGATTTTTTGTATAAGGAGGTGTGCTTTTTCTTATGAAATTCCAATTATTTATTTATTTATAAAGATTTTATTAATTTACTTGTGGGGGAAGGGCAGAGGGACAAGCAGACTCCTTGATTAATACGGAGCCCACTGCAGGCTCCATCCCTGGATCCTGGGACCTTGACCTAACCGAAGTTAGATGCTTAACCGACTGAGCCACTCAGGCACCCTTGTTTTGTTTTTTTTGAAAGAAAAGTTTGGTATTAGTCTGTTATCATAGGTGCCACAAGATAAAAACTGTTTGTTCTATATTTATCACAGCAAATTGCTGACGAATGGGAAAAACAGGAAAGTCAATTTGAAAGTAATTCAGCTGGTATTCTTTCCAAGCTTGTGCTTTCCTAAGCTCATCAGTTTGTGAAAACTACATTCCTGCTATTTTTACAGTTCTCAGAGAATAGAGGAATTTTATAGTTATTTTTTTAATGAAATGCAGTTGTAATTAGAAGTGGAGGTAGAGGGAAGTAGGATCTCAAAGCTCATTCCTATTTTATTTAGAAACCATTTATTAAATACTTATTGTGTGCTAATTAAGCACAGACTGAAAAAATCAAACAGTAGGACTCCCCATTTTACAGATGAGGAAACTGAGACACAGAGAGATGGGGTAATTTGCCCTTGGTAATTACTCAGCTGAGTAGAGACAGATGTAGAACTCTGATCCCCATGTTTATAATCGTGTTCTTCTGCCTCTGTGACTTTTTAAAAAATGTTTTATTTATTTATTTGAGAGAGCAGAATGAGAGAGAGAGAGAGAGCACACAAGCTGGGGGCAAGGCAGAGAGAGAGGGAGAAGTAGGCTCCTGTATGAGCAGGGAGCCCGATGTGGGGGCTCAATCCCAAGACCCTGGGATCATGACCTGAGCTGAAGGCAGACAATAAAACCAACTGAGCACTCAGGCATCCCTTGTCTCTGTGGCTTCTACCACTGAATTCTTGATGATTATTTCTCTTCCATGTTCTCCACTAGAAAAGAGGCTGTTTTGGGGGAAGTCTTAATGTTTTTGTTAATAAGAGAGGATCACTGGGATGCCTGAGTGGCTCAGTAAGTTAAGAATTTAACTTTGGCTCAGATCATGATCTCAGGATTCTGGGATCCAGTCCAGCGCTAGGCTCCTTGCTCAGTCAGGAGTTTGCTTTTTCTTTTGCCTGCCGCTCCCCCTGCTTGTGTTCTCTCTTTCTCTGACAAATAAATAAAATCTTTAAAAAAAAAAAAAAGGAGTCTCATTGATTGGATAGAGAACATCCTAGGTTTTTTTTTTTTTTTTTTTTAAACACAGGGGAGGTAGTGGGCAAGAGCTATGATTCCATGAAATAGAATTGGGATAAATGGTTGGTATCAAGATTTATGGAGTAGGTGGTAAAAATATTTTTAATTCAAGTCAGAAATTCTAGAAGTTTCCATCACCTACACAGAACATGAAATGCCTCTCCTAGCATTACTTCACACCCTTTCTTTTTCTTTCTTTCTTTCTTTTTTTTTTTTTTAAGTAAGCTCCATGCCCAACGTGGGGCTTGAACTCATGACCCTGAAATCAAGGTCATGACTGAGCCCGCCAGTATGAACTTGGACATGTTACTTAACCTGTCTAACATCCTGTAAATGCAACAGTAATTCCCAGCTCTAACCCCCTTAGTGGGACTGAACGAGCTAGTCCATGAAAAGTGCGCAGGACAGGTACACAAATTACAACAATGGGGCAAAACAGAATTAGTGTGATATATAAGAAGTGTGGAAAAAAGTGCTATAGGAGAGGTCCCCCATTCACGGTGGAATTAGGGAAAGCTGTAAGGGGAAGGTGTTCCTCTTTTCAGCAAAGCCAGCTTTTCCTGAACTGTGGAACACACACCGGTCAGTGACAAGAGATGAATGCATCTGATACTCGGACATGGCAGGAAATAACTTTGAATTCCATCGTGGAAAGGTGATTCCTTTTCCAAGTAGTCCAGTCTCATTAGGGAGAAGCCCTCGACTTGGTGCCAGAAATGGCAGCTCTCTAACTCATGCTCATTGGCCTTTCAAGACAGAGAGCCTCAGGCTTGGAATCAAAGACAGAGAGCCTCAGGCTTGGAATGCGTGCATCAACTTAGAACTTGTGATGCTTTAATGCTACTTTACAGCCACCTGCTATTAATGCAATTGATACTGGTTCTCCCGGTAAGGCCGTGATATAAAGTTTTCTTTATAAATAAACTTCTTGGGTTGCCTCGGTGGCTCAGTCGGTTAGGTGTCCGACTCTTGGTTTCCGCTCCAGTCATGATCTCAGGGTCGTGAGATCAGGCCCCTGGTGGGGCTCTGTGCTCTGTGCAGAGTCTGTGTGAGATTCTCTCCCTCTCTCTGCCCCTCCCTCTGCTCCCATGTATGAGTGCACGTGCTTATTCTCTCTCTTAAATAAAGAAAATCTTACATAAATAAACTTCTCTACACCCGCACACAAAGTGAGTTGATCTAAAGAAAAAATATGAAGCAAATATGGTAAATGGTATGTGAACAAACTGTGGGCTAGGCAATGGAAGAGGGTCGACATTTTCCGAGGGACACTGAGAGTATTCCTGATGGGCTGGACACCGCTTGAGGAAAGGGGTATCGGGAAAAGTATGTCCGGCAGGAGTAATAAATATTTCAATCTGGGGAAAGCAAGGTTCGTTACTAAAGAGTGATAAAAGCAGAAGCACAAAACTAATGAAAATTCCATGAGTAACAAAGTTTCACAGACCTGTCAATAATCGCTGATATTCCTCAACTGCTGTTTCTTATCAATTTTTAAATGGAAATATTTTTTGTGTGTGTTTCTGTAGATCTGAGGAGAAAATAAAGCACTTCAGTCAACTGAAATCTGAACTTTTTCTTAAAGACAATACTTTAAGGAAGATACTTTGCTTGATTACAGAACTTAAAGTAGCAGCCCAGAAAAACTTCATTCTGAAACGGCTTTTCTGGAAAGTAGGTGTTTTATTTTTAATCTTTGAAACTTGTTCTACCTGTTTATCTGATGCAGTATAATCAAGCATAAAGTAAAATACAACTAAATGTCTTATATTCAGGGCTGCAGAGAGAGCATGTAGGGGGAGGGAAGAGCATAGAGGGAGAGAGGCAATCCTCCAGCAGACTCCCCGCTGAGTACAGAGCCCCAGGTCGAAACCAAGAGTCAGACTCTTAACTGACTAGGCCACCCAGAGCCCTGATGGAAGCTGTATTTTAGAATATTGATGCTGTCCTGACTCAGTACTTGAAATATTGTGATTTAATCAGTACTGTGTATGTGTGTTGCAGGGAAATGGGGTAAGAAGACAATGGTAGCAAAAGACAGTACCTTAGATGGGTTGGGTTGTCAAGTCAAAGACAGATAATTAGAGAGGAAGCTTCTGGCATGCAAGATGCATGAGTACGGGCTGTGAGATGGAAGAGTAGATTTCAAGAAGTCTTACCTTCAGGTATCCCTACAACAAAAGTAAAAATGAAAAAAGGTGACTTTTGAGTGTAAGACTGTTTTTTTTAAAAAAGGTGATTCTTGGGGAGTCAAAGCAACCTAGCACTCATGCAGCAAGTTACAGACTTACTCTGTGAAGACTTACTTAATTTCATATTCAGTTTCAGGTGAAGGGATTCAGAAGCCCCAGTGAGTACTGTTGTGTTGCTAATGAGGCCTAAGTGAGGGGGTGAGCCCTGCCTCCGGTGGAGCTCATGTTGATGGCTCTGTGTTATATCCTAATTCTGGCCAGTGATCTCATTACTGAGCAGCTGCAAAGTGCACAGCTTCTCCTACATACAAGACAGTCCTGGCCATTTTTTAGATTCTAAGTGCTTCACATGTAGGATGACCAACCATGTGGGTTTACCCAGATTTGGGTGACCAACTGTCCCAATTGGCCTAAGACAGAGAAAGTTCGCAGGATATGGGACTTTCAGTACAAAACCTAGGACTGTCCCAAATACACTGGGATGGTTGATCACCCTAATCACCGGGCATATTAGCTGTATAGAATAGTACGTCAAATGTCCCATAACACTGAAACAGGTAACGATGATGTTGCGCTACCAAGTCTAAATCTTTTTAGACTTTTACTAGATACAGCCTGTTAGGAATAGAACATTCAGGTTCTGACTCCAAAGCTTCAGAGAACTGTGGAGAATTGAGAGACAGGCATTGAAATGACACCCAAAATGATTATGAACATGGAAATGGGAGTCCGCGTGGAAAGCCTAAGGAAATTGGTATATCCCACCCAAATATTCCTCTCCAGTCCGTCGCACACATGGCATCAGTTTAATCCATCACTGATTGTGTGATCCTGCTGGTTCAAAAGCCTCTGGTGGCTCTCCCTACTGAGTACAAACACCTTGGCTTTGGCATTTAAGGCTCCCCACTAATGACCACTGTCACCGATTCCAAGTTTGGACTGGTATGGCCTTTATTTTAGCAAGGTGTATTTTCAGGAAGGGACCAACATCTATCTGCACAGGGCAGGCACTGGGCAAACTAATCCAGCTGTAGATACTCCCAGGGAAGGCACAGTGCTCAAGGGTGAGAGTGATGTCTACATAGTGTGCAAAATGAAACATCAGGCCATTCCAGCATGTGGGTGGATTACACCCAAATGTCTACACAAACATTTGGCACCAAGAAGACCTGATTGTTTAGAGTTTGGCAATAGGGGCTTCATGGAATGTGGGGTTGGGGAGGTGACAAGGATATAAAGGTTGTCAAGAGTAAACCTAGTAGCTGAGAGAGGATTGGCAAAGGACAGAGCAAGGGCGTAGAGATGTCCATTTAGATAAACTTGACACCATCAGGGGACTCAGTTTAAAGCAGATGGCTAGGTAGGAGAACTGAGGTACGTCCTACAGGTTAGACAAGGAAGAGAGGTGTTGATGTTAAACACCAGAGTGTTGGTCTGGAGGCCATTTGAGGGTCTCTCATTTTAAATGGGCCTGATGCAGGGGCCCTCAACTGTGCAGCAAAAGAAAGATGTAGATAAAGAGAATAAAGCTAGGCCTAACTCACTCAACCCCACACTGCATCGTTTTCACTTCTTTCCTCTAAAAGTTCTATCCACGGGGATGACTCAAATACCCTGCCCTTTCCAGCCCTTCCTTGTTTTCCCCTGCTGTTCACCATCTCTAGGCTAATCCTTCTTCCATCCTCTCCTGTTAAAATCCTACCCATTCAGGGGTGCCTGGGTGACTCAATGGGTTAAGCCTCTGCCTTCAGCTCAGGTCACGATCTCAAGGTCATGGAATCAAGCCCAGAATCAAGCCCCACATCAGGCTCTCTGCTCAGCAGGGAGCCTGCTTCTCCCCTCCCTCTGCCTGCCTCTCTGTGATCTCTCAAGCACTGTTCTTCCGCCTTTCCTGTCGTCCTCCCTGGGGAGCTTTGGAAACATCCCCTTGCTGATCTGTTATGGCAGAACTTTCTGCGATATTCTTTAATCTGTGCTATTCTAGTAGAGTAGCCACTAGCCACACTGAATGTGGCCAATGACTAAGGAAGTGAAATTTTAATTTTATTCCGGTTAGTCAATTTAAATTTAAATAGTGCCACGCGGCCACCGGCTACCTATCGGACAATGCCGTCCTATGGCATCTCTCATAGCACCTTCTCTTCAATAAATGCAACAAACATTTACTGCATGCCTGTTCTGTGCTGGGCATGGGAATAGGCATTAGGAAAGTGAGCGCGACACAGTTCCTACCCTCAAGATTAGCACAGATATTCTCCTTTTCACTATAGTTATTGGCATATTATTCTTATTTACCATTATACGCTATAAGCTTCTTCAGGCCAAGCATGTGTCTTACTCATCTTTGTAGTCTCCCTAAGGCCTCACACAATACCATGTTTATACCAGGGCCCATAATCAATTCATACTGAACTGAAAGTCTATTCTCTTGTGAAAAATTAACCTGATCAGAAATCTAGGAATAGAAAACAAACTCAGAGCTGCTGGTGGGGAGATGGGGTAACTGGGTAATGGACACTGAGGAGGGCACATGACATCACGAGCACTGGGTATTGCATAAGACTGATCAATCACTGACCTCTACCTCTGAAGCCAATAATACATTATATGTTAATTAATTGAATTAAAAATATTTAAAGAAAGATGTCTTTTAAAGTTAATTTCTCTAAGTAAAAAAGTTAAAAAAGAAAAAGAAGTTTAGGAATAGAACATTCACATTTTATTGCTTAATTGAAAACACTGCAGGACGCCTGGGTGGGTCAGTTGGTTGGGCCAGTGCCTTCGGCTCAGGTCAAGATCCCGCGATCGAGTCCCGCATTGGGCTCCTGGTTCCACACGGAGTCTGCTTCTCTCCATGACCTTCTCCCCTTTCATGTTCTTTCTCACTCTCTCTCTCTTTCAGATAAATAAATAAAATCTTAAAAAAACAAACAAACCAGCAGCTGTTCTTTAAGGTAATGTCCTTAGATGGACTAAAACTGATCTTCCAATTCAGCTTTCAAAAATGAGAGGCCAAGGGGCCCCCAGCTGGCTTAGTTGGTAGAGCATGTGACTCTTGATCTCAGGGTCTTGCGTTCAAGACCCACGTGGGACGTGGAGCCTACTTTAAAAAAAAAGGATTAAAAAAAATTAGAGGCCAAAATGAATAGAGAGGGAAATAAAAAGCATATGGGCAGTCTCCTATTTTTGGTCTTTCCACACATGGTGTGGGCCCCCTGCCCACCACCATGCCACCAAGACCTGGTAGCCTTATGTTCTCTCTCTCTAATCCATAAACACAATCTAGTCTCATATTCATTTACACAGAGTTAACATATATAATTCACAAAAGTCAACATTTTTATCTTCTTCCAGAGCTTTTTTCTTTTCTTTTCTTTTTTTTATTAAGTGGGCTCTGCACTTGGGCTGGGGCTTGAACTCACAACCGTGAGATCAAGACCTAAGCTGAGATCAAGAGTCAGACACTAAACTGACTGAGCCACCCAGGCACCCATAGGAGCTTTTTTCTTTAAACAGTTATCATGGCTTTATGTTTAAGCAGTGGTTTTCCCCCTTTGTGCTGGGCTCCCTGGAGAACATGAGGTTGTGTGAAGCTTCCTTAGGAACCTTCACTGGGGTGGGGAGATCAGAGGCACCTCTAATTTTTGGTTCCTGAGCAAGATGATGGAAAATTATACATAGAATAATTTCATATAAATAAAATCTTACAAATATATATAATTGTATATAAATATATTATGTATTATAAATGCACACACACACACGCAATTTCCCCCATTTGAAATCATCTGTATGGGGTATAATTTTCTTTCAGGTAATCTCTCTTTCTCTCTCTTTTTTTTCACAAGTAAATTTTAAATTATGAGAACATTTTGTGGTAGACTGACTGAAACTATGCTTTAGGAGTACAGATACCATGTCTGCTTTGCTCAAGGTAGTATCTCATTACCTAGCACAGCACCTGCTACATAGCTGGCAATCAGTAGTTATGTGTTCAATGAATGAATGAGTGAATGAAAGAGTTCTCCATTCCTGTTCCTTCCTAACCCTTTATTTTTCCTCCATGAGGTTCTTTCTTAATTCAACAATTTTTTTTTATTATGGTAAAATACACATAACAGAAAATTTACAGTTTTAACCATTTTTAAGCATATGGTCCAAGAACTGTCTCCTCATGCAGCCATCTCCAGAACTCTTTTCATCTTGCAGAACTGAAACTATACTCATTAAACAATAACTCCCCATTCATCCCTTCTCCCAGCCCCTGGCAACACCATTCTTCTTTCTGCATCTATGAGTTTAGCTTCTCTAAGTATCTCACAGAAGTGGAATCACTCAGTATTTGTCTCTTTATCACTGGCCTATTTCACTCAGGATGTCTCGCAGGTTCATCAGTGTTGGAGCTCGCTTCCTTTTTAAGGCTGAATAATATTCCATTGTATGTAAAGACCACATTTTCTTTTCCATACTCCGTTGATGGATACTTGGGTTGCTTCCACATTTAAGCTATTGTGAATGTTACCACTGTGAATATGGGTATGTCAATCTCTCTGAGACCTGGCCTTCAGTTCTTTTGGGATTATACCCAAAAGTGGGATTACTAAATCCTCTGGTAATTCTATTTCTTATTTTTTGAGGAACCACCATACTGTTTTCTGCAGTGTCTGTACCACTGTACATTCCCACTAACAATGCACACAGGTTCTAGTTTTCTCACACCCTTGTCAACATTTGTTATTTTCTGATTATTTGTAGTTTTGATTTGCATTTCCCTAATGATTCATGACGTTGAGTATTTTTTCATGTGCTTACTGGAAACTATTGGGATATAATTGACATATAATAAAAGGCACTCATTTTAAGGGTTTGGTTTAAAGAGTTTTGACAAATGTATAAACCCATATAACCACCACCCCAATCAAGATTTAGAACACTTCTATCACCCCACAAGGCTATAGCCCCTTCTACAGCCCCATAAGGCTCCCTTATACCTTTTGGCAGGCAGTTTCCTCCCATCCATGGCCCTGGGCAATCATTGTGCTTTCTGTCACTACAGATCAGTTTTGCCTGTCCTCAGATTCCACTTACCCAGAAATGTACACTCTGTACTCTTTTGTGCTAGCTTCCTTTGGCCTAACAGTTTTGAGATTTCTCCATGTTGTTTCAGAGTGGTGGAAGATACTTTACAAATAAAACTGTAAATAAGGGGCGCCTGCATGGCTCAGTGGGTTAAAGCCTCTGCCTTCGGCTAAGGTCATGATCCCAGGGTCCTGGGATGGAGCCCCACATTGGGCTCTCTGCTCAGCGGGGAGCCTGCTTCCCCCTTTCTCTCTCTGCCTGCCTTTCGGCCTACTTGTGATCTCTGTCTGTCAAATAAATAAAATCTTAAAAACTAACAACAACAAAACTTTGTAAATAAAATAAAACTTCCTGAACTAGTGAGCAGGTGGGAGATCACAATAGTAACTGATAAATTTATTAAGCACTTATGATGTGCTGAGCACCATTCAGGCGTTACAGATACTACCTTACTGCAACCCCCACCAGGTGACATTAACTCTATTTTAGACATAAACTGAGTCATAGAGCGTGTAAGTCATTTGCCAGATATCATACAGCTAACCAGTGGCAGAACTGGGGTGTGACCTCAGAGTTAGTGTACAAAGCCACCACACTGTGCTCAATTACCAGGGCCCTGGTAAACGGCAGCTGTTCTCAGAGGGCCCGGCATACACCTTGCTCCTTCTCCTCCTGTCCCTCTCTCCCCCTGCCATCCTCAGCCTCTTGTCATGCCTTAGCACCTAAATAAAGGTACACGTAATACCTTTTTAAACAGAGTCTAATTTGTCACTAGTCGACAAAAGTCCTGGCAGGGAAAATAAGTAAGAGAGAAAAGGAAAAGAGAAGCAATTACATTATCTTTCTCATTAGTACCAACCTGCCTGATTTGATGGGCCAGTGCTTATTTCATGCTCGGATTTATCTCATGAGACTGCACAGAAGCACAAAAAAACTGGTTCACGCACGCTTAAGTCAGTGTTTATTCTGTCAGAGATGACAATCGACATTTCCACTGTATTAACAGAACTATTAGTATCATTCTTCACTGTCTTCATTAGGCTATACCAGTGCTGTGCCTTCACTTGCAGGTTAGCAAACATGTTTAAAAAGTGTTTTTCCAGGGGCGCCTGAGTGGCTCAGTTGTTAAGCATCTGCCTTCTGATCAGGTCATGATGCCAGGGTCCTGGGGTTGACCCCCTCATCGGGCTTCCTGCCCAGTGGGAAGCCTGCTTCTCTGTCAACTGTCTCCCGCTCTTCCTGCTTGTTTTCCCTTTCTCCCTGTCTTTCTCTCTCTGTCAAATAAATGAAATCTTTAAAAAAAATGTTTTCTAGCCATTATTCATTGTATCCTCACAGAGGTCAAATTACTTTGGAAAAGCAGAACTATAGGAGCCTCCATTTAATCTAGTATTCGCAAGTAACTGAATGATTTGCCTGAGATTATATACCTATGTCTGGAGGGTCTTCGGTATTAACAGTAGAGCCGGGCCTAAGGGGCATCTCTTAGCCTCACCCCCTAGGCTTTAGCTCGGGCTCTGCTCACCAGGACAGTAGTCTCCTGGTTTTAGTAAAAAGTGTTTTCACTTTGGGTTACACTTTTATTAATGAGAGGTATTATAATTCACTTGGTTCCAGAGAATAAATAATATCTTCATATTTTTATTATGTAAAGATAGAGTTTTACCAACTGATACCTAATGACCATCTTCTTTCCTACTTGCTTTCACAGACCAGTGACCTTTTCTATTTCCTGGTGAACAAACTTCATGAGTACTTGCCAGAGTCTAGGGATAAGAGCTCACTGCAAAATAAAAGCCAAAGGGCCGATGAGCTGGTGTAAGTACTAACTGGATAGTCATAGATTTTTCTCCCCCGAGGGTACTGAAGATAAATGGAAGGCACTGGGCAAAATATATACTGTAGTAATGATTAATGGTGCTGCAAATTTTGCTTCACATAGATTTTTTTAAAGATTTATTTATTTATTTATTTATTTGTGAGAGAGAGAGAGACAGAGTGTGCGTGCGCACAAGAAGGCAGAGAGGCAGGCAGAGGCAGAAAGAGAAACAGACTCCCTGCTGAGCAAGGAGCCCGAGACTTGACCCCAGGACTCTGGGATCATGACCTGTACTGAAACTAGTGGCTTAACCGACTGAGCCACCCTGGCATCCCAGTTTTGCCTCACATAGATTTTTAAAAATAGCACTCATTTTGTTCTACTTTTCGTGGGGGGGTGGGAGGAGCAAAGGAAGAGGGAGAGAGAAAATCTTAAGCAAGCTCCACGCCCAGTTCAGAGTCTGACACAGGACTAGATCTCACAACCCTGAGACTATGACCTGAGCTGAAATCTGGAGTCAGACATTTAATGGACTGAGTTTCCCAGGTGTTCCTGTTCTACTTTTTAAAGAAAGGCTATAGGGGCACCTGGGTTGCTCAGTCAGTGAAGTGTTTGGGTCCTGGGATCAAGCCCCACTTTGGGCTCCCTGCTCGGTGGGAGTCTGCTTCTCCTTCTCCCCCTCCCCTCACTGTTCCTACTCTACTTGTTTCTTCTCTTTCTCCCTTAAATAAATAAAATCTTAAAAATAAAGAAAGGCTATATAAAAAATTAGTAATATTGGTTGTCCCAAAGGGGAAAAAAAAGGCATCAGAGAAAACAACTTTCACTGAATTCTCTTTTTTACCTTTGAAATTTTGAGCCAAAAATTACTTATTGGAAAAAGTTAAAATTATTAAAAATAATTTTATTTGTTTATTTTTAGGATTTTATGTATTTATTGATAGAAAGAGAAACAGAGAGAGTGCATGCACGAGCACACAAGCAGTGAAAGTGGCAGAGGGAGAGGGAGAAGCAAACTCCTCACTGAGCAAGGAGCTCCATCCTAAGACCCTGGGATCATGACCTGAGCTAAAAGTAGATGCTTAACCAATTAAGCCACCCAGGCTCCCCTAAAAATAATTTTAAAATAGCGTGTGATTATCAGAAAAAAATGTTAAGGACCAAAAACACTATGAAAATGACTTGCAATTCTGATATTCAGCTATTAATTAATTCACTCAACAAATATTGTTGAGTGTTTACTATGTAGCAATCACAGAGTAGGGACTCAACCAATGTTGACAATTAACAAACAGAATTTCCTTCCCATATGTTTTCTATATAGATATGAGAGCAATTTTATCAAGGGTTACTAATTTTGTGAAGTTCTGAACTTGTCATGCAACCATGCCACTCCTGTGCTTTCTTTGCTTTGTTTTCTAGAGCATGCATTGAAATTATACAGACTCTGGGCCTGATGTTCAGAGAAACAGAAACTGAGTCATCGCGCCTGAGCACGTTGGCAGCTAAAAAGTAAGGTCTTTTATTTTTATTTATTTATTTATTTTAAAAGATTTTATTTATTTGACAGAGAAAGAAATTACAAGTAGGCAGAGCAGTAGGCAGAGAGAGAGGGGGAAGCAGGCTTCCCACTGAGCAGAGAGCCCGATGCGAGGTTCAATCCCAGGACCCTGAGATCATGACCTGAGCTGAAGGCAGAGGCTTAACCCACTGAGCCACCCAGGCACCCCAAGGTAAGGTCTTTAAGGAGACATTGGCACCTTGTAGTTACAACCCATTAACTACTCTATTGAGTGTTTTCCAAAACTCATAGCTTTCTTAGTTCTCTGTCCAAACCCCTTATAAGTATATTAAATTCCTTTGTCTTTCCACTTCCTTCTGTGATGAACACGGAACATAGTGAGTTCTCCCAGGCTCTCTGGATTATTAAGGGCACAGAGATTCTCTTAGCATAATTTTATCTTTTGTCATTGTCTGGTGAACTTGAAAAAGCCCAAATGCCCCATCATACATTAAAAGCCAGGGGTTCTCTACTAGAATTTTACAGAGTACCTGTAACCCCACATAACAGAAAGATCACATTGCAAAGGCAGGAGTTAATAGTAGCTTCATTTAATATATAATTGTGTGACCTTGAAGTGAGTGACAGCGGGAGGGTTTATTAACATATAGAGTAAGCTGCTATGATAAAGATATGTTAAAATATGTGGGCCACAGAAGATAGAAATTTACATCTTTTTCATATACTAGTCCAGAGTAGAGAGTCAAGATTTCCTCTAGGAGATCAGCCAGAGACCTAGGTTCCTTCCCTTTTTTTGCTCTGACATATTTTATTATGCTATCTCTGTCTTTATGGTTGAAGTTGGCTGACCTTCACGACTTCATTAAACCCTATGGGATGCAGAAAGAGAAGTAGAAGGCAAGCAAATTTCCTTTTTAAGAGAGTCATCTAAGATTTTTCTGCTCACATTCTGCTGATGAGGACTTTAGGCATATGACCATATCTAGCCTCAAGAGAAGCTGGATGTGTCTGCAGTTGCATGGCTCTGTAGTTAGCTAAACTTTGGATGGTGATAGGGACACCTATTATCAAAAAGAACAATGAAATAATGTGTGGTAGGGGGACAATAGCATTCTTTGCCACAGAAAATATGTGTTCGCATATTTCATATATCTGCTTGACCTTTTTATATGGTTTGTAGACTATGAATTATATCCTGAGCCAGTGTTCAGACTATAATCTTAATTTTTTTCCACTGTCATCAACTGTTTATTTAAATTTTCTGTATTAGAAAGTGGAAGGAAAATGAGGGCCGTGGGTTCTAAAACATTTGAACCAGGGAGAAGAATAAAAACTTTATTGTTTGTCCTGGCTATTTATTAGAGAACTTTACAAATGAATTTTGATGATAATAACATGAACATTTTTCTTTTTAAAGATTTAATTTATTTATTTGACAGAAAGAGATAGCGAGAGAGGGAACACAAGCAGAGGGAGAGGGAGAAGCAGTCTCCCTGACAAGCAGGGAGTCTAATGCCCCAATGGGGGCTCAATCCCAGGACCCCAGGATCCTGACCTGAGCCGAAGGCAGACGCTTAATGACTAAGCCACCCAGGCACACCTCATGAACATTTCTTAAGCAATTTGCTCTGTGCCAGGGACTATGGGTATACTATGCTATACGCCAGAGTAGCCAAACATTTCTCTTTTTTTTTAATTTTTAATTTTTTTATTAACATATATGTATTATTAGCCCTAGGGGTACAGGTCTGTGAGTTGCCAGGTTTACACACTTCATAGCCTCACCATAGCACATACTACCTTCCCCAATGTCCATAACCCAACGCCCCCCTCCCCGGGCAACCCTCAATTTGTTTTGTGAGATTAAGGGTCTCTTATGGTTGGTCTCCCTCCTGATCCCATCTTGTTTCATCTATTCCTTTCCTACCCCCCCAAACCCCCCATATTGCCTCTCAACTTCCTCATATCAGGGAGATCATATGATAATTGTCTTTCTCTGATTGCAGAATTGTCAAACATTTCTATAAAGGGCCATAGAATAAACATTTTTGGCTTTTCAGGCCATAGAGTGTCTGCTGCAGCTATTCAACTTTGCCACTGCAGCATAAAAAGAATGATAGACAATTTATAAATGAATGGGCACAGTTATGTTCCAATAATGCTTTGTTTATAAAAACGGGTTCTGGGCTATTTGGCCTACAAGCCATAGTTTCTTGACCCCTGCTTTGCAGCAAAACAGGGAAGACACACACTGTTGTTTTCTCAGAATACCTTTTTTTTTTTTTAAGATTTCTTTTTTTTTTAAGGTAATCTCTAAACCCCGAGTGGGGCTTGAACTTATAACCCTGAGATAAGAGTTGCATGCTCCACCAACTGAGCCAGTCAGGTGCCCCCTCTGTATACTTCTTTATGCAGCTGATAGTATCATTTCCCCAATCTCCAGGACAGAGATTCAAGATGACTTCTTACATTTATATCTAGCCGCACTGAATTACTGCTCAATTATGTTACCCTTTTTGTCCATCTTTTCATCCCTACCTCTCTCTGAGTTGAAGAATCATCACTCTTACTATCCTCTGCTTTTTCAACTGTTCTGTCTTAATTTGGTTTGGCCACATCAGTCCTACTACAGTAAACCTCTTTCCTGAGATGACTAATTCATTTTATGTATTTCTTGTTTTTTTTTTCATGTATTTCAATGCATATATTATATTGCTATAATAGAGTCAGGTTGTAATACTAACGTTTCAGCCAATTTTGATATGCATAGGGTCAAGTCATGTTACATGTAGCCTTAACTAACAGTTAATGTCTAATATAAACGCATTAATCTTCTATTACCCTGTAACAAGTTACTATAAACTCAGTGGCTTAAAATAATATCAACTGTTTATCCACACTTTTGTGGATCAGGAAATCTGGGCATAGCGCAGCTGGATTACCTTGCTCTGGTTTTCACAAGGTGGCAGTCAAGGTGACAACGGACGAGGGCTGCAGTCTCATCTGAGCCTTGGGCTTATCTTCCAAGCTCACTTGGGTCTTTGTGGCCTGAAGTAATTTCCTTATAAACTTGCTTGCTTCTTGGCAAGAAACTATCTCTGCGCTCAGAGAAGCTCTAAGAGCTCTTTGAAGGGCTCAAATGGATAATCAGGCTCACCCAGGATAATCTCCCTTTGATTACCTCAGAAGTCAACAAATTAGGAACCTTAATTATGTATGCAAAATCCCTTTACCTTTCTCATCTAACATAACATAATCACAAGAGTAATAGCTTAATATATTCACAGGTCCTGTCCATACTTAAGAGGAAGGAATTATTTAGGGTGCATATACCAGGGGCAAAAATCTTGGAAGCCATATCAGAATTCTGCCAACCACAAACAACACAGAGTGACTTATGAGATCATGAGTTTGCCTTTCAAAGTCTGTATATGTATTATAAAATATATTGTAATGCATTCAAAATTCTCACATTGGAAATAATAACAATCTACACAATGAAAGTATCAAAATTGTTGGCACATTTTAAGGATGTGATGTCAATTCTATAATAAGTATTTTGGGGATGAAACTACCATTTAGATTAAGATTTCTTCTATTATTGACCCCGTGTATTTTAAATAGTGTTGACAGGAAGAGTAGATTTCAAACTAAATTCCATTTGAGCAAATAAAAAAGCATTTACTCATTTCAGCATTTTCCTCTTTATTTTTTTTATAAGTAAAGATTTTATTGGCTCAATTCAGTTCACTGAATTCTTCCTGAAACATGCCATAAATCCATTCTTACTTTAATACTGTTAAGGTTAAATTCATATATTATCACAGAAAGTGACCCAGAATTTGAGAGTTCCTTCCTTTAACCCTGGATATATGATACTTTGAAAAGAAGCTGTTGCTGAAAACAAAGGACATTAAATAAATCAGTAAATGGACTATCATTTCAAACTTAAGATTAGGAAAAGCTTCTAACTGAAATGTTTTGATTTTTTAAAAAAAGATTATTTATTTATTTGAGAGAGAGAGAGCACATATGCAGGGGGAGGGGCAGAGGGAGAGGGAGAAGCAGACTCCGCACTGAGCAGGAAGCCCCACATGGCTCTTGATCTTGATCCCAGGACCCTGGGATCATGACCTGAGCTAAAGGTAGATGCTTAACCCACTGAGCCACCCAGGTGCCCTATTTTGTTGATTTTGGAAGGGTCTTCTAAAAGTAAGATTGGCCATTTTAAAGTAGCCTGAATAAAACATTAACAAATATCCTGTGGGACATACTCTGCTTTTTTGAGAAGTGTGCTGACATGATTCTTCTTTTGTAGATATAAGAACTAACTTGCTTTTTGCGTTGAAAAAAGGAGAGGAATTCTTTTTATTAAAATTTTGGTTAATCATGAACTTCTAATCATGGTGATGATTTAAGTGATTATAAAAAGATTGGGAAGCCTCAAATATTACTAAACAGGGATTGTTTACAGTCTCGTTTAGTCCATTATGAAAATGGTTATGGTGATAGAGGATTTTTATATAGTCCTATCTATAAATTCTTTTACTGCTCTCATCATCAAAGCTACTCTGATACTGTCTTCAGTTAGGCAGCTGATTTTCATAGTGATCTGCATTTGGCTCCTTTTCAACTATGCATGAATTATATAAAATACATGAAGATGGTACCGTCAAACCTCATCCCCTCAGGATCCTCAATTTGGATTGTGATTTTTTTTCCTTTTCCTTTTCAAATAACAGGGTACATTATTCAAACATATAGTGACAATTTGAGTTATTAGTGTAGGTTAATGGATAGTACACTGGTTTTGAATGGAAAAGACTTAAAGTAGTATTAGTTTTATTAACTAATATCTAGTACTTCAGTGGAGCAGTAAGCCCTGAAATGCCTTGTTTAAAAGAAAAGCTTTTTTTCCTCATTTTTTTTTGGTGCTATTGTTGGGAATATAAATTGGTGCACCCACTCTGGAAAACAGGATAGAGGGTCCTCAAAAAACTAAAACTACAAGTACCATATGGTCCAGTTCTATTTCTAGGTAGTCATCCAAAGAAAACAAAAACACTAATCCAAAAAGATGTATGCAACCCTATGTTTACTGCAACATTATTTACAATAGTCAAGGTACAGAAGCAACCTAAATATCTACCAATAGATGAATGGATAAAGAAAGTGTTGTGTAGGGTGCCTGGGTGGCTCAGTGGGTTAAGCCACTGCCTTCGGCTCAGGTCATGATCTCAGGGTCCTGGGATCGAGTCCCGCATCGGGCTCTCTGCTCAGCAGGGAGCCTGCTTCCTCCTCTCTCTCTCTGCCTGCCTCTCTGCCTACTTGTAATCTCTCTCTGTCAAATAAATAAATAAAATCTTTTAAAAAAAGAAAAAAAAAGAAGGTGTTGTGTATATATATAGTGGAATATTATTTTGCTATAAAAAAGAATGAAATCGACATTGCCAAAGGCAAGGGAAGCAAGGGCAAAAATGAACTATTGGGACCATCAAGATCAAAAGCTTTTGCACAGCAAAGGAAACAGTCAACAAAACCGAAAGACAACTGACAGAATGGGAGAAGATATTTGCAAACAACATATCAGATAAAGGGCTAGTATCCAAAATCTATAAATAGCTTATCAAACTCAACACCCAAAGAACAAATAATCCAATCAAGAAATGGGCAGAGGACATGAACAGACATTTCTGCAAAGAAGACATCCAGATGGCCAACAGACATATGAAAAAGTGCTCAGCATCACTCTGCATCAGGGAAATACAAATCAAAACCACAATAAGGTATCACTTTGCATTAGTCAGAATGGCGAAAATTAACCAGTCAGGAAACGACAGATGTTGTCAAGGACGCAGAGAAAGGGGAGCCCTCCTACACTGTTGGTGGGAATGCAAGCTGATGCAGCCACCCTGGAAAACAGTAGAGAGGTTCCTCAGAAAGTTGAAAATAGAGCTACCCTATGACCCAGCAATCGCACTACTGGGTATTTACCCCAAAGACACAAATGTAGTGATCTGAAGGGGCACGTGCACCTGAATGTTTACAGCAGCAATGTCCACAACAGCCAAACTATGGAAAGAACCTAGATGTCCATCAAAAGATGAATGGATAGGGGGCGCCTGGGTGGCTCAGTGGGTTAAGCCACTGCCTTCGGCTCGGGTCATGATCTCAGGGTCCTGGGATCGAGTCCCGCATCGGGCTCTCTGCTCAGCAGGGAGCCTGCTTCCTCCTCTCTCTCTCTCTCTGCCTGCCTCTCTGCCTACTTGTGGTCTCTCTCTGTCAAATAAATAAATAAAATCTTTAAAAAATAAAAAAAAAAAAATAAAAAAAAAAAAAAGATGAATGGATAAGGAAGAGTATATACACATACACACATATATACATACATATACATACATATACAATGGAATACTAGGCAGGCATCTAAAGAAATGAAATCTTGCCATTTGCAATGATGTGGATAGAACTAGAGGGTATTATGCTGAGTGAAATAAGTCAGTCAGAGAAAGACAATTATCATATGATCTCTGATATGAGGAATGTGAGAGGCAAGGCAGGGGTTTTGGGGGGTAGGGAAGGAAAAAATGAAACAAGATGGGATCGGGAAGGAGACAAACCATAAGAGACTCTTAATCTCACAAGACAAACTGAGGGTTGTTGGGGGATGGGGGTTAGGGAGAGGATGGTTGGGTTATGGACATTGGGGAGGGTATGTGCTATGGTGAGTGCTAGGAAATGTATAAGCTTGATGATTCACAGACCTGTACCCCTGGGGCAAATAATATAGTATATGTTAATAAAAATAAGTTTTAAAATGTATGTGGTCCATATACACTATGGAGTTTTATGCCTCCATCAGAAAGGATGAATACCCAACTTTTGTAGCAACATGGACGGGACTGGAAGAGATTATGCTGAGTGAAATAAGTCAAGCAGAGAGAGTCAATTATCATATGGTTTCACTCATTTGTAGAGCATAACAAATAGCATGGAGGACAAGGGGCGTTAGAGAGGAGAAGGGAATTTGGGTAAATTGGAAGGGGAGGTGAACCATGAGAGACTATGGACTCTGAAAAACAATCTGAGAGGTTTGAAGTGGCGGGGGGGGTGGGAGGTTGGGGTACCAGGTGGTGGGTATTATAGAGGGCACGGCTTGCATGGAGCACTGGGTGTGGTGAAAAAATAATGAATAATGTTTTTCTGAAAATAAATAAATTGGAAAAAAAATGTATTAAAAATGAAAAAAAAGAAGATATTTAAACTTTTTAAAAAAGAATGAAATCTTGCCATTTGTGACAACAAGGATGGACCTAGAGGGTATTACCCTAAGTGAAATAAGTTAGACAAATACCATATGATGTCACTTATATGTGGAATCTAAAAAACAAAGTAAACCAACAAACAGATAACAACAAAAAAGAGAAACTGATTCATAAATACAGAGAACAAGTGGTTGCCAAATGGGAGGGGAATGGGGGCAATGTGTAAAATAGGTAAAGGGGATTAAGAAGTACAAATTTAAAATAAGCCAGTCAAGGCATGAAAAGTATGGCATAGGGAATATAGTTAATCATACTGTAATAACTTCATTTGGTGACAGATGGTAACTATGCTTATTATGGTAAGAATCTGATAATGTATATAATTGCTGAGTCACTATCTTGTATACCTGAAACTAACATGTCAACTATTTCAATTAAAAAATTTTAAAAAGAGGGGTGCCTAGGTGGCTCAGTGGGTTGAGCCTCTGCCTTCGGCTCAGGTCATGACCTCAGGGTCCTGGGATCAAGCCTCACATTGGGCTCTCTGTTCAGCAGAAAGCCTGCTTCCCCCCTCTCTCTGCCTGCCTCTCTGCCTACTTGTGATCTGTCTGTCAAGTAAATAAATAAAAACTTTAAAAAAAATTTTTAAAGAGTTCTAGAGTCAATAAAACCCTATGATTAAATAAGCATTTTAAGAAATGCTTCATAAAGCAGTTTCTTTGTCCTGGAGATAAACAGTGCATGTGAGCGTATTAAAGCTTCTGAGAAGTCCAACAGTAAAGATATTCAATGAATTTGGTTTAACCAAGTATCTCCTATACCTCTTCTATCACAGAATCTATCTTGACTATCATTTGCCTGGGATTAATAGTCCATAAAAAGCCCTTTGTGGGGGTGCAAAAAGAGCCCTTTGGAAAATACTGCTTTAATTGAAATCACCCAAATTTCCCTTAAGTCCAGACTTACTAAGTTTTCTAAGCTATGTGAACTTATAGAACTATACTTGCTTTGAGGGGTATCACCCAAATTTCCCTTAAGTCCAGACTTACTAAGTTTTCTAAGCTATGTGAACTTATAGAACTATACTTGCTTTGAGGGGTGTTTAGGTGATTCAGTCTGTTAAGTGATGGACTCTTGATTTCAGCTCAGGTCATGATCTCAGGGTCATGAGATTGAGCTCCTTGTCAGACTGCTTGCTGGGCGTGGAGCCTGCTGAAGATTCTCTCTCTCTCTCCCTCTACACCTCCTTCCATGCTCTTGCACTTATGCACACACTCTTTAAAAATATATATATATAAAACTTGCTTTGAGTCAAAAGACCAAGAAATTATATATTTTCATTTAAATGTTTTACCACTACTCCATTGTCTGCATGTCCAAGGATCCAAAAGTTCAGTCAAGAATGGTCTGCAATGCTTGGGGCGCCTGGGTGGCTCAGTGGGTTGAGCCGCTGTCTTCGGCTCAGGTCATGATCTCAGGGTCCTGGGATCGAGTCCTGCATCGGGCCCTCTGCTCGGCAGGGAGCCTGCTTCCTCTTCTCTCCCTTGCTCTGCCTGCCTCTCTGCCTACTTGTGATCTCTCTGTCTGTCAAATAAATAAATAAATAAATAAATAAAAGAATGGTCTGCAATGCTTTATACTTTTAGTTATATTCAGTGCCTACAAACTTGGCTTTACTGTTTTTCTTTTCAAACTTTATTCATTAATTGCCTTTTATTTATTTTTTCAGGGGAACACTGTTTAATCTTTTGGTAATTTTAATTAGTGAACCTCGGATTCCAAAATCTTGTCCTGTGTTTGATATCCAGTTGGTGGCTGATTCAACTTTAGTTGAGATGTCTTTTGATGCTAAGGTGAGATGAGAATTTGGGGGTAGACTAAATATAATATATAGGGGTTCCCTGGCTTCTTGTCTTCTAATGTAAATCAAAGAGTAAATATTTTGCCATTAACCTCAAAACGTAGATAGGTATTCTGTCAATATCAATATATATTTATTTTATATGTTTTAAAGTATGTATACTAAGAAAAAAAGTATGTATACTAAGGAAAATAATTAGTATTTAGTATGTATTAGATAATTAATTAGATAATTAGTATGTATTAGATAATTAGTATGTATTAGATAAATTAGATTTAGTACGTATTAGATAAATCTGCCTCTATACAAAATATTTATGTATATGTAATTCCACACTAGGGGTCTAATAGTAAAAAAGCACTGTCTTTTTTTTTTAAGATTTTATTTATTTGACAGAGAATGTGAGAGAGAAAGAGAGAGTGCACAGAAGCAGGAGGGAGGGAGTGGGACAAAAAGAGGGAGAAGCAGGGAGTCCGATGCAGGACTTGATCCCAGGACCCTGGGATCATGACCTGAGCCAAAGGCAGACGCTTAACTAACTGAGCTACCCAGGCTCCCAAAAGAACAATCTTAAAGAGATTTTAACTCTCTTGCCTTAGTTTACCATCTCCTTACCTAAGTAGTGCAAACTTAGTGAGAATTACTTGTTTTTCTAAGGTTTTACTAAAACATTAGAAATATCAGACTACCTAGAAAGCACATATTCTGAGAGAATAAATCAGATTTTTATTAGTTTATTTTTATTAGTTCTGATTTTTTTTAAAAGATGGGATATGATTTGATAGTTCTTAGACAAACAGAGTTATGTTTTAGAAAACTCTTAAATTTATTCATTCATTCAGTAAATTCTTATTGAAACTCAGTGTGCTAGGCAGTGGGGTTCAAACAAGAAGCAAAACAGACACAATCTCTGCCCTCACTGGTTTATAGTCTGGTTAGAGAGACAGAGGTTAATTAAATATAACATGAATATAATATTCATATGTGTGAATATTATAGAACTATTCATATATATGAATATTAGAGACTATGTGGAGTACCTATGATACCATTTTCAACAGCAGAATAAGTAATATTAGGGTTTAAAGACTGGGGTGGAAGCAAGACTCAGGCAGGGCTAAGAAGCTAGTGCAGACATCCATGTGAGGAATGATAGAGGCCAGAGTGAAGCTATCCTCGACCCCCAAAATGAGACTTAGGCTTTCATTTTAGAGCTCTCCTAACTTCCTATACTCTTGTTTCAGAACTCTTTCTCAATTAGCAACTATGCATTTATTTATTTGATTGTTAGACTGTGGTTAGACTATCTTCCATGATGGCACAGTCCATGTCTCTGCTGCTCCCTACTGTATCCCCAACACTTAGCACAGTGTCGGACACATATTTGTTGAGTAAATTAATGAAGAAAACAAAAGGGATGGTAGTTGCAAAGGGAATAGATTCCAGAAATTTTTAGGAAATTGCACTGATGTTTGATATTGAAAATAAATTGTGAAGATTGGATGACTTTTAGATTCTGGCTGGGTATCTGATAAGAATTACAGCAAGAAAAGTAGGTTCAAAAGGGAAACAATGGTTTTGTTTGGTTTTGGATTAGCTGACTTGATTGCCTATGGTATATCCCTATAAAAATATGTAGTGGGCAGAATATATAGGTCTGAATTTCCTGCTTTTGGACTTGGTGATCTTTTGTGCCTGGGCTATTGGTGTAGCCATGAGCAGATCATATACATTTTGGTTTCAAGGTCTAACACAGTGGGAGATTTCAAGCTAGAGCTCTTTCTTGCAAAGAATACTGTCAGGGAAGATGTGTTAGCCTCTATCAATGCCCGCAGGCACAGCTCTCATGCACCAAGTGGTGTATGGGCCAGAAGAGTTACTTGAGGCTAGAAGACAGCCTCACTAACTGGAGTTCTTGCAAGAAAAAAAGGGAAAAAATCTCTAAACCCTATATTTACCCATTTCACAAAGGGAGTTGTAGTTCATGCTGGGCTTAAGCCCAAATTACCCAGAGAATCCCCCACCTTAATTCTAGGGAGCATATTTCAATAGTGTTGAAATGAGGTAGGGTTATTGATCTGAATGATTTTGCAAATCAAGTGTGCAGGGGTTTTTTGTGTGGTAGCATTCTATATCGTTTTTCCCTGATCCACTTTCATAGACATTATTCAATGTGTAGTCTTTCTATGAGCCATTTTTGTTTGTTCATTTGTTTTGAGACTATCTGAACCAAACAGAATAGGAAAACTGACCACACTCATTTTATTTTCAGTTAATCAAAAATTCTTTTGTAAGTACCTAATGGCAACCAGGAGAAATTACCATTTTTTGGGATCTGCTAATTATATTGTCTTATTATTTAAAATTCCAGTTACAGAAGCTTATCGTGGAATATACAGACACAGCTACAGCACTTTTATATGAGATACTTCTTGTCTTTCAGCAGGTACCACACATATTTTTTATCATATATGTTATATTATATGATTGTTATATATATCATATGACTACTACATACCTATGATTCTATATCATATGAATAATAATATACCTTTAATATATTTGTATTAGAGATGGTCTCCAAAGTCAGCTAACATAAGTGATACTACTTTTGCTCTCAAGTACTCATCCAGTTTATCTCCCTAAATACTGATTTTACCTTTTTTTTTTTGAAGATTTTATTTATTTATTTGACAGAGAGAGAGAGATCACAAGTAGGCAGAGAGGCAGGCAGAGAGAGAGGAGGAAGCAGGCTCCCTACAGAGCAGAGAGCCCGATGCGGGACTCGATCCCAGCACCCTGAGACAATGACCTGGGCTGAAGGCAGAGGTTTAACCCACTGAGCCACCCACGTGCCTTCTGATTTTACTTTTTAAATTTTTTGCTAAATACTGATTATAGAGATTTCATTAATCAAGATAAAATGTATTTGAGAATGAATATCCTTTCGTGTACAATTTGGACTTCATGAATACAACTTGTTTATTTCCTCGAGTCTTTCAGGGAACTCTTGGATTGGGATCCACTAAGTTTGCTATTAGCTGGATGATGTCCTTCCTCCAGAGTCGTCCTCCCACAGTAAGTACGGGGAAGCAGAAACAAGACCACCACTCACAGCTAATTAAACAGGTGCTCTTGTGCTTACTTAATAAAATGCAAATTTTCTCTATAAGTAGTGATATTTATAAAGCAGAAGCAAAATGTAAATCTGATTATTTTATTATTTAATTTTTAAAAAGCATTTTTATATTTGGGTTCTAAGTGCTTAAGGTACTGAAATGATATCCTTTTTAAAAAAACAATTTTTTTTAAAGAGAGAGAGAGAGAGAGACCATGAGCAGGGAGGGGCAGAGAGAGGGAGAGAGAATCTTAGGCAGGCTCCACTCAGCACAGAGCCAGATGCCAGGCTCAATCTCATGTCCCTAAGATCAAGACCTGAACCAAAATCAAGAGTCAGATGCTCAACCAACTGAGCCACACAGGAACCCCCTGAAATGATCTCTTAAATGTGATCTTCACTTCATGAAAAATCCTAAGATATATTCTGTAGGAAACAGAATGCATTAAAATATTGGCTGCATAAATAAGTGAAAATATTAACATTTGTCTTTTTTAAAAAGATTAATTTATTTATTTGAGAGAGTGAGAACGAGCAGGAGGGAGGGGCAGTGGAGAGGAAGAGCTTCCTCAAGCAGACTCTCCACTGAGCAGGGCTGGATCCCAGGGTCCTGAGACCATGACCTGAGCTGAAATCAAGAGCAGGCTGCTTAACCGACTGAGCCACCGTGAACATTTATGTTAAACACCGAGTATGAGTTGGCAAGTATGAATTAACACTGGGATCACTGGGGCTCTCTGTCCTGGTTACTGCCATCCTGGTCCATAGTACCACTGTCTCTGTCTTTGACATTACAGTTACATCATGTGGTCCGTCCCTATCTTCCCACCAGACTAGCAAAGAGATGTATTCCAAAAAATCTGATTATGTCATGCCTTGCTTTAATCTCTCATAAAAAAGAGCTTACAGGGGCGCCTGGATGGCTCAGTGAGTTAAGCCTCTGCCTTCAGCTCAGGTCATGATCTCAGGGTCCTGGGATCGAGTCCCACATCGGGCTCTCTGCTCAGCAGGGAGCCTGCTTCCTCCTCTCTCTCTCTGCCTGCCTCTCTGCCTACTTGTGATCTCTCTCTGTCAAATAAATAAATAAAATCTTAAAAAAAAAAAAAAAAGAGCCTACAAGGCTCATCTAGTCCCTCACTCTCCCTTTGTGGGCCTCTTACTCACTGCCCACCTCCAGCACCCCCAACTCCATTACAGGACCTTCACCATTCCTCCTCTGCCTGAAATGCTTTTCCCTCCTTTTTCCACATTAACTCCTACTCATCCTTTAGGCCTCAGTGTCCCTTCCTGGGACAGGGTGGGGGATGATTTTCTCACCTCTGACTAGATCAGATTCCCCATTATCGGCACACATTGTCATAGCTTGGGAAGAAGACCTCTTCCTTCCCTTCAGAGGTCTTGTTACTCTTGCAGTTGGCATTTGTTGGCGTTCCTTTCTGGTTCTTCCCTATATAGACATTAGTGCCCACATACATTCTGGCTCTCTCTCCTTCCAGGCACACAGTAGGATTGTACTGCCCTCCCCACCTCAAATTAGGTAGATCTCTGTTCTTGCTTTTGCCAATGGAATATGAGTATAAGTAGCCTGTGTCACTTCTTGCCAGAAGGTTTAAGAGCAAGTGCAAGCTTCTCTGGCGTGTTGAGTGGCAGCACTGAGAGTCCTCAGTGACTACAATGAGTACAACCCCCTGCCAACCCATAAGGGACATACAATGTGAGCAAGTAGTAAACTGTTGTGAAATTTGTTACCACAAAATTTCCTGAAATTTGTTACCACAGTACAACCTAGTCTGTCAAGACTGACACGATGTCATTCTCCCCCAACAGACTCCAAGTGCCACGAGGGTGGGAGCTATGTCTGTTGTGGTAGGAACGTAACGGATATTGAGTAAAATACCTTCTGAATTAATTCTATAAAAAAGTTTCCTCTCTTAATCTCTTCTCATTTCCCCAAATTTAATTTTCCTTCATTCATTCATATATTCATATATCCAATCAACATACATTAATTGGAGATCTCTTCAAAAAGTAGTAATCCCAACTAAATTTTCATTGCTAATGGAGGATTTGACATGGCATAATATGTTCTCTTTTCATATACAAACATGTTGGCCATCAGTGGTTCCCTACTTGGGGTATTTTCTGTAGTTATGCTGAACATGTCCTTGGGAATGCAGATTTTCTTGCCAGATCCCTGTGGCATATGTTTACAAACGTCTGGTTAAGGCCAGAGGGTAGGTACCCTTGTCAGTTTAACAGCCAGCTGCCTTATACAGAGACTGAGCCTGTAGACTTGGCTCCTTTAGCAGCACACAGACGGTAACTAGTTTCTCTTCACTTCAAGGAGTATCATAAAGTTCTAGCCATTCATAGCAACAGAAGCTCTTATGTGCAAGATGCAAGACCCTTCCTTTTTCTGTACAGTGGTTGCAGACTCTATCATTTGAACTGATATGTGAAGTCTGATATGTGAAGACTTCAAGCCACAGGGAAGTTTCTTTATCAACCTCTAGGGTTGGTTCACCAAAGGAATTGAGTATGAAGCCAGTCTGTGACCATAAAGTATGCCAGGATGAAAGGTGGCAAAAGGACCACTACACTGTTCAATGTTTCAATATTAACTCCATTCTAAAGAGTATGGGTAGAAACTGGCCATTTGAGAGAAATGTGCAAGCAAGAAAACTGTTGCGATTATTGAATCTACCTGTATGTCAGTCAGTTCTGGCTGATTATCTTGCTTGGTAAGAGCAAGATGCAAAAGAAGTTACAGATTTAATCCCCAAAAGGTCGTTGCTTTGTTCTACTACTCCAGACTCCCCAACCTCAATCTGTGTTTCCCTGATGCAGTATTTAGTCAATACAAGTAAACAGATCTGGACTGGGGAGAACCCACTCCAAACCACCTGTCCTACTGATGAAGTTCTAGAACCTAGGTAAGGTTCAGTGGGCTGAGGTCCGGAGCCAATGACCAAGAAAGAATTCTTGAGACATCTTTGGTGCAAAATGGTGGTTTATTAAAGCACGGGGACAGGACCAGTGGGCAGGAAGAGCTGCTGCCCCGGGTTGTGAGAGTTGGCAGGTTATGTACCTTGCCTTTGGGGGGAGGTGAGGGGAAGGGAGGTTTCAACAGAGCTTTCATATGCTAAAGAGGGCCTATAAGGTGCCCTGATACCTTGTTACCTTGCCCTCGTGGCTTGATCAATGTTGTCTTTAGGCAAACCATTCACATTTCTGCTATCAAGCGTCTTTGTTAGTGAGATTTGGGTTTAGAAGAAATTTAACTATATTTACATTCCCTTCTACCTCAGCCTCCTCCAGTTTTGTTTATGGTGGGGAGGGAGACAGTAGGGCTTGAGGAACTGAGTTATTTGCCTCTGGAAATTTGTGCTATTGAAAAGGTAACTTCTTTGTTTGTAGATCTCTAGGACATTTGTAAACCAAGGGAGACTACTGTCTTGCAGGATTGTGATCTCTGCAAGTTAACTATTTGTTTATCATTTATGGCAGTCAGGGGTGCCTGAGCAATGCTACACATATTACCGAGGGGGAGCAGGTGGAGAGGGGGTGCAAGGTGCCAGCTTTTGCTTTGTCTTCAGCCAGCCTCCTGCTCCCTCATCACTACTTCAGAAGGGCCAATAGCAACATCAATAGAAAAGGCAACATGTTTATTGATACTAATTTAATGGGCATGTAAAGGGACCTGGTTAGAGCTTAAATGGACACTAGAGTGCCTTCCTGTTTTCAAAGTGCCTACATTTATGGGTTGTTGTTTAAAAATGTGCCCCCCTCAAAAAAAAAAAAAAAAGACTTGTGGAATCCTTTATTCTTGGATTTTGTTATTTGGTTCTGTGTGTGTGTGTGTGTTTGTGTGTGTGTGTGTGTGTGTGTGTGTGTGTGGCTGTCTGTCTGTCTGTTTTGTAAACTAATCTCTACACTCAATGTGGGGGCTTGAACTCATGACCCCAAGATCAAGAGTCAAATGCTCTAACAATGGAGCCAGCCAGATGCCCCTTGGTTCTGTTGTAAATGACTTTTTATGGTGTGTGAGAACAACTCAATAACTTCACATTATTGCTACTATTTCCATTTTAATTTCCCCCTCAGAAATGATAGCAGACATACTCTCGATGAAAACCCCAGCTAATAGGGACGTCAACATCGCTTGCTTGTGTCAAGCCTGGTTTTCTTTGCTTTTTCACTTAGTGTTTCTCAAGGCGTTGCCTGAGGAACAAAGGCATCAGAATTGTCTATGGTAAACATCTGGAGGTGGGGCTCAGGATTCCGCATGTTTATTGAGCTGCCTAGGTGATTTTTATGCATACTAAATTTTGAGAACAACCACCTTGGAGGAACCCTCTTTCGAAGTCACAGGGAGTTTATCTTGGTGGGCCATTTGTCCTTCACAGTAGAAGAGAAGAGAAACCATCTTCCACCCTGGAGGAGGCCTTGGACCCTTCCAAGCTCCCCTTCTATCCAGTGTTCTCCTTTTACATTGGAGCCAAAGTTCCTTGACAGTCAGTATTCATTCAGCTTCTGCTTGGGAGGGGGGGGGCGTGAATGGTAAACCAAACTGGTCTATGGTCTGGTGCTGTTTCCATGAGAAACAGGCAAGAGTACTGGTGTAGGGGTGGTGAGGACTTTGGCCTAGCTTTAGAGGGGAGGGCCCAGCTGAAACAGGTGCCTTATCGGTGGCATGTAGCCTACATGTAACTGCTTTTTCTCATTTAGATCACTTTCGTGGCCAGTATTGTGAAACAAATGGTAAAGGGGCTTTCAGCTTCATTTCCGCTGCTAAGTCCCAGCCAAGCAGTTCTGCTGTATCAGCAATTTTACATCCTCAGGAGCTGCCTGAAGCACAGCAAGACTTTAGCTGAGTATATTAGGAACGACTACAGAGAAGAATTCAGGTAAGAAAAGTCTGAATGTAATCTGCAGTAGCATCCGCTCATTTCTGATTTTCAGACAGAATCTTTAGAAGAAGCGAAGATGGGCAATTCTGGTTTTGTGTTTAATAGCATCTCAATTTGACCTGTGGTAAGGCAGGGTTAGGGGGAGCTCTAAGAACCACTGCCATTTAAAGTGTATTCCCAGGCTAGAAAAGATTAAGGAAACCTCACACTCTTCTCCAAGAACTGTTCCTGTTTCATTGTCTTTGTGGCAGCCAGCCCCTCCCAGAAATAGTTATGATTTTCACATGCTGTGAGGAATCAAGAGGAACAAATCCTACAAAAAGGGAAGACGAGTTAGGGATGGCAAACTTAACTGAAGCACTGGGGGTGTGGGGAAGCAAACCACAGCTGATAAAGGAGAAACAATTAACAAGCCTGGCTATTACTTTCTGTTTGTCTCCTTCACCCCTCTCTTCCTCAGTCAGCAAACAGTAAGGAAGAGCTAAGGTTAACGAGCTTAGGTTTCACCAGCCTGTGGGTTCTACACCTCAGGGCCTCCTCCTTCTATTTCTAGGCGGGCAGCTGCTCAGCTCCGCATCAGCACTTATCAAGAGAAACACCCAGCTTGCCTTGGCCTTAAGATGAAAAGGGTACTGCAGGCATAGCTTTGTTCCCAGTCCTGGTGCAGACATAAAATGTTGTAGAGGCATACATTATGGCCCTAGAATGGCTTTCTAAAACATTCTGGCCCAATTTGTGGACCTTGTTTTTCCTCCATGTGGTTTTACATCCTAGGTTCCACTCTGGCTCCTATAAAAGGGATTTGTTTGGCCTGCTCAGAATTGGTCCACACAACCTATTTTTTTTCCTCTTTTTTTTTTTTAAAGGTAAAATGTATAGAGCGTGAAATTCACTATTTTAAAGTGTGCTTTTAATACATTTCACGATGTTGTGCAACCATCTCCATTGTCTAATTGCAGAACATTTTCATCACCCCTAAAGAAACCCGGTGCCCATTAAGCAGTCACATGCCATGGTCCCCTCCCCTAGCCCCTGGCAACCACGAATCCACCTTCTCTCCTTGAGGATTTGTGTATTCTGGACATTTCACGCAAACAGAATCATAAGATACACGGCTTACTCCTACTGTGTCTGGCTTCTTTCCCTTAGCATCATGTCTTCAAGCTGCGTCCGTGCTGTGGCCCGTATCACACAGTCCAATTTTCCAGTGTTAGTTGTGCACATTTAAAAATCCAAACAACTGGGTGCCTGGGTGTCTCAGAGGATGGAGCATCTGCCTTTGGCTCAGGTCATGATCCCGGAGTCCTGGGATCAAGTCCTGCATTGGGCTCCCTGCTCCTTGGAGAGCCTGCTTCTTCCTCTGCCTCTTTCTCTGTGTCTCTCATGAATGAATAAATAAAATCCTTAAAAAAAAAAAATCCAAACAACTGCCAAAACAGTGTCACATTCCTGAGTGACAACAGTTGACAGGAGCCCACTAGCAGCTGCCCCCTGCACCCCTTGGTGGCCCTGCCTCCTCTCCACTCTCACCGGACCTTCCTCCCAATGGGTTACCTTGGGCATTTAGGTTTGTGATCCTTGTTTTAAAATTATTTATTAACTTGCGTGCATTAGAATCACCAGAGCAACTATGAAAAAATACTGATACCCAGGTCCCATGGAGAACCCTCAGGGGTGGGGCCCAGTATGGACATTTTAAAAACCTCCCAGGTGATTCTAATGCGCAGGCAGCCAGGGGTTGAGAGCCTGTTTTTTAACCCATCACCAGATGGCTCGTGGCTTTCTCCCTTTTGTTTCTTCGCTTGGCCTTTCCCAAACTTTTACTAAGGCGGTGGGGATGAACCCTACCCTTCGCAACCTGACCCTCTTATTTCAATTTCCTGTGTATTGCCCAAGGAAACAAGAAGCAGGAGCCTCAGCCCACACTGTGGTGAGGACCGTCCTGGCTTCCGTACTCATGCCTTGATAAGGGATACATCGTGAATGAAATCCATTTCCTTTGCTATTGTCAAGTGTCTCAATGAGCTAAAAGGCACGCATGTCTGAGATCTTCTAGGTCACCCAACAGGGGAGATCAAACAACTGAAAATGTTGGCCAAATCTTGCAGCTTAGACCCCCATATCCAACAGCCCTACGCCAGTGAGTGTATACGTGCCGATGTGACCAATGTGAAATTCTTGTTTTTAAAGCTATTTTGTTTCTTTTTATGATTTGCAGGTACTTCATTCACGTGCCAGCCTTGGAAAAAAGGCTCCCACTGTGGTACCCTCTTACCCAACCTACCATTCAACTTTTTCATGAAGTTCTGAAATTAGTTGAACAGAAACAATGTGTGAAATATTAGTAGAGTCTAAAATGTAAACCAGGGGGGCGCCTGGGTGGCTCAGTGGGTTAAAGCCTCTGCCTTCAGCTCAGGTCATGATCCCAGGGTCCTGGGATCGAGCCCCGCATCGGGCTCTCTGCTCAGCAGGGAGCCTGCTTCCTCCTCTCTCTCTCTCTGCCTGCCTCTCTGCCTATTTGTAACCTCTGTCTGTCAAATAAATAAATAAAATCTTAAAAAAAAAAAAAATAAAAAAAAAATAAAATAAAATAAAATGTAAACCAGGAATCAACCCAATATTTATGAGAAAACTTGTTTGATTTGTTTAATATCTGGATATCCCTGTGTCTCATAAACAGATTTTTTTTTAATGTTCCAACAATTCCTGTAAGAGAAGTCCTGAAAGTTTTTTATCTGCCACGAAAAAGAAACTTTAAATACACTGACACTCGTAAAGTGAAGCTAAAAACAAATGTCCCTCTAAAAAAGTTCCTAAAAATAAAAAACTACAAAGGGAACAGAAGGCCATGGAGAACACCTGTAGAAAGTACAACCTGATCAGTTTTGTTGGTGTAATAATGGTGAGCGGTAGAAAGTCACTGAAATGTCCAAAGATAAACAGTGGTTTACAAAGTGATCATTACAAGAAATGCCGAGCAGCAGGCTGACACCCTCCTTCTCCAACTGTAAAAATTCTAGTGAAATAAGCATTCATGGGAGAATGAGCAGAAGAACACAGGCATAACTGTAAGGAAGGTCAGGTCCTCATTTATCTTAGGGAAGGAAGCTTGGAGTTTCTTCAACACAATTAAGTGCATTCCAGTGCTCAGTTCAGGCACCTGTGGGCTACTGCAAGCGATCTCACAGAGTCTCCACAGAGGAGAAATCTCTAAGCAGTTATGGCTCTCCCAACCCTTCGGAAAAAAATATCTTCACTGTATCTTATGGCAATAAAATAATCCAACAAAAACTTCACTTTAAGCTATTGAATTTGGACTTTGAAGAACTTAGAAAGTGAGTCCTTTATTTGACCTACCATGACTTGAAGGAGGATCAGAGAAAACCCCAAAGAAAAGCTCTCAAACCAGATGTGCCCAGGCCGTGCACTGGAGAGAGGAGTAAACTCACTCGTGACGTCTGGTAATGCTTTGTGGCTGAGCCATTAACCAGCTACTTGACCCCAAACAAGTAGTCTACTCTGCTGTGTGGAAGGGTGGAACGAGATGTTCCACAAGCTCTAACATTCCCCCTTCTTAACGCTCTGTGATGGGGCAGTGCCTTCCTCTGCTATCCTGGCACACTGGGTGACTTCATGTGGATTCCAAATAATCCTGCTTTCTTCAGACTGAACATTTCCCTTTCAGCTGTCCTCAACATCAGCCCACAAAGTGTCCAAGCCCTCTCTACCTCTCTACTTGTAGTCCTTGTAGTCCTACCAAGGACTACAAGTCTAGTTTCCAGTGTGAGGGCAGTGATGGAGGGCGTGGAATGGTGTCTGTGAGTGTCCTGGGCTGTCAGATGAGGGAATGCTCCCAGGAAGATGGTCAGTCAGAAGCATATGAAAAGATTTGGGGGACAAAGGCAACAAGACTTCAAACTGGACTAATGATGGACAGTGGGCTGTCCACTGGGGAATGGCGGGACCCAGAATGACAAGAGGGTCAACTCAGCTCTGCCTCAGCTTCTAAACAGTGCCTTGGCTCTGGGCCATTAGTGGTGCCAGCCCAGAGAGGGCTTGTGATTCCCTCCCATTGCCTGAGGTGCAGGATGCCTCTTCTCTCCCACTCTTGTCTTTCCTTTGAGAGCATGCTTTATCAGATCCGTCGGAGGAAAGCTCTGTCAGAATGCATCTGCGTCCTTCCATGTAGGGCTCTATCAGTGGCATTCTTGAAAGCTAATGGCTGCATTTCTGTCATCCTGATTTTCTTATGGCATTTGTCTGTTTGTTTGTACAGTGTGGGAGGGGAACCCCCAAAACAACACTTGAAAGGGTTATCCTGCTATAGTTCTTTCCCACTGTTTTTTGCATTGCTGCCAAAGCCAAGAAAGTCATGAAATAATCTGTCTCTCTTAGTGATCAGGCATATTTGATTGACTAAATATTGACTTCAATTACAGAATGCTTTTAGGAAATCTAACTGTAGAAAAATTCTGAATATGAAAATCACGTATATAACTTTTTACAAATACAAAGAGTCATCAAAAATGGAAGCAGACATAGCTAGTTTTAAGGCTGGGCTTAAGATTCTAGACTCTGACCACTTTTACAATATATAAGTATTGCCATTTACCACCTGCACTAAAAGTAAATTCACGGTAGTAAGCTCTAACACTTTGTATATAAATATATGTGTGCATTGTATGTGTAAACACATATCTATAATAGGGGGTAAGAACATGGGTTTTGAGTTTAAATGAGTTTTCTTAGGATTAATTATTTATTTATTTGACAGAGAGAGAGATCACAAGTAGGCAGAAAGGCAGGCAGAGAGAGAGGAAGAAGCAGGGTCCTTGCTGAGTAGACAGTCCAGTATGGGGTTCGATCCCAGGACCCTAAGACCATCACCCGAGCTGAAGGCAGAGGCTTAACCCACTGAGCCACCAGGTGCCCGAGGTTAAATGAGTTTAAGTTAAGTTTAAATGGTTGAGGTTTTTTTTTTTTTTTAAGATTTTATTTATTTATTTTTTATTTATTTGAAAGAGAGACAGAAAGAGCAGGCATATAAGCAGGGGGAGGGGCAGAGGGAGACGGACAAGGAGACTCCCCACTGAACAGGGAGCCCGAACCAGGACTGGATCCCATAACCCTGAGATCATTACCAGAACCAAAGGTAGCCACCTAACCGACTGAGTACCCCTCAATGGTTGAGTTGAAATCTCAACTCTGCATTAGGTTTTGGACACTGGGAAATTCCTTAATATCTCTGTTTCAGTCAAAACAAAGATAGTATAACCTATCCCTAGGGTTTTTAAGAGCTTTTATGCAAAGATGGTGTTAATGCACTTATTACGGTATGTGGCATATAATGAGGATTCAGTATGTTATTATTATCATTAATATTATTAAAATAATATCAAAGCTGGGTAAGAACTTATAGATTAATAAGTACTGGTCTTTAAAATAAACAAACAAATAAATGTACTGGCTTTATTGTTTTGGACCAACTGGGGGACTAGCTACTATACTCAGAGAGCCCCTGATCAATATAACATTGAAGAACAGATTCATTTGGTTATTAAATTAAAAAATTCAATTTTCTATTAGCAGGAGTGTGACTTAATGGACAAATGACCATTTCTATGGCTTACCACCATGAAGGACTGTGGACTCTAACTGATACTATCAGTGCAAGAGCTACATGGGAAATATTCTTCCAAGGATAGACAGAAAGCGTTTTAATCATGTAAACTTTTTTTTAGCCTTTGACTTAAACAGCATGAGCAGGGGGAGGGGCAGAAGGAGAGAGAATCTCACACAGACTCCCTGCTGAGTACAGAGCCCAAGTCAGGGCTTGGTCTCACCCCTGAAATAATGAATGGTGCCGAAATCACAACCCTGAGATAATGACTGGAGCTGAAATCGAGTTGGACACTCAACTGACTGAGCCACCCAGGCGCCCCTTGATGGCAATTTCTGAGCAACTTTTAATGGTGTTAACCATCTGATTTCTTTTTGTTCATTGTGTTGTCCATTGCATTCTAAAAATGCAAAGCCGGCTTGTAAGGTCTAACTGGACTTGGGTCTCGGTGAGAGGGAGACAGTCAGCAACTCTCCATCCAGTCAGACCCAGTACTCCTATACCTGCGTCTGTGATTTGGGGTCTGAAGATTTTTCCATTTGGAAGGCAGCACAACTTCTTGGCTAGAAATCTCAGTAGTATAACTGTGGCATAGAGTCCAGATGCTACATCAGAAAGACCTTGTTTTGATTCCTTCCTGCCTACTTCCTTGTCACCAGACTTTTGGCAAGTTACTCAACCTCTTTCACAACTTCTGCTTTATCACTATACAATCAGAAAAAGCTTACCTCAAGGCTTTTTGTGAATAGTCCTTCATTTATATAAAAACAAATAATTCTATGGCTACTATATCCTGGGACAAACCACATGGCATTGTCAATATCCACAATTTCATATAATTCAAACAAAGGCCCCTCAATAAATTGTAGCTGTTATCCTAATAGACACACTAACTTGCTTGATGAACTCATACTTTAAATACTAATCATCTAATTTTCCAGATGATATTGCATTTTGTTATAACCTGGCTTATTATTGTATAGTTTGGGTAAACCTTAAACTATCTAGTTCAATTACGTATTATTGAGTGGGCATAACATACTTAATCATGTTCAAATGGAATTTTATATTTTCTTCCTTGCCTCCCCCCAAAATAAAAATCTTTTCTTCCCTCCATCTTCTCCATAAATGGTAAATCATTCATCCCACTGCCCAAAGGAGAAACTTGACAAACCTCTCGGTTTTCTCCTTTCTTTTCATTCTCCAAATGCAACTGACAAAACTGTAAGCTACTTACTAGTGTCCCATGTGATGATTTCATCTGCCTAGACAGGGTGCAAGGATATCCCCCCACCCATCCATTACTTAGTTTGGGTTTTCTGGGGGAGAACATTCAAGTTTTACTTTCCTAGCAAGTTCACTTGATAACATGGTATCACCAACTACAGTCACCATGTCACACACAAGATTCTCAAACCTTCTTCATCTCACCACTGAACGTCTGTACCCTTGAAAGCTGGGAGAAGTAGCAACCTCTCCCTCTCTCCCCTGTGCCCTGGCCCCTGGCAACCACTTTCTACTCTGTTTCTATGAACTCAACCTTTTGTTTTGCTTTGTTTTTAAATAAAGGGTTGTTTAAGGCGTCTAAGTTCTGGATTGGTTTATTTTTTTTAATTTTTTCATACCCCAAGTATTTTATTGTTGTATTGTTGTACTTTACAGAAAAATTATTGTCAAATAGGATACATGATGCAGAGAAAAATTTAAATACAAATATTTAGGTACTAATAGGAACTCTACCCATTCTTACTAATCTTCAGTTGTTACTAATCATGAATTAATCTAACCCTCGCTGCTTTCCCAAAGTTCAATAGATAAATAATGAAGCTCACCTTCACAGGAAAGACTCCATTTATCTTTCCAGTGTTTCCTGTTTTCCTTTCTTGACCTATAGGAATGATAGAGGGAAAAAAAAATCATATCACAATCTCCCACTCTCCCTGGAGGGGTTTATTAAATAACAATAGATAAAACAATCAAAACCATTTTCATTTATTTTAAATGGCAATGTTAGGGTAATTACAAATTAAGTCATTTGCCAGAGTCAGGTTCTTTAGCTAAAGCATTTCACTTGTCTGTACGTTCTTGCTATTTTCTCCTACTTTGTTAAAATCATATAAATATTCCCTTTTGTCACTATAGATGGATTCAATAACATTCCAAAGAGTTCTTCTAGTCCCTTTAAAACAGAATTTCTGGGGGCACCTGGGTGGCTCAGTGGGTTAAAGCCTCTGCCTTCGGCTCAGGTCATGGTCCCAGGGTCCTGGGATCGAGCCCCGCATCGGGCTCTCTGCTCAGCAGGGAGCCTGCTTCCCTCTCTCTCTCTGCCTGCCTCTCTGCCTACTTGTGATCTCTCTCTCTCTCTGTCAAATAAATAAATAAAATCTTTAAAAAAAAAAAAAAAAAAAAAAAACAAAACAGAATTTCTGGGGCACCTGGATGGCTCAGTCGTTAAGCGTCTGCCTTTCGGCTAGGTCATGATCCCAGGGTCCTGGGATGGAGTCCCTCATCAGGCTCCCTGCTTGGTGGGAAGCCTGCTTCTCCCTCTCCCGCTTCTCCTGCTTGTGTTCCCTCTCTCACTGTGTCTCTCTCTGTCAAATAAGTAAATAAAATCTTTAAACAAAACAAAATAAAACAGGATTTCTATCTGTGCAGACAAGGCAGGGTCCACATGGGCACTGTCCCTTACCGGGGAGGGGCCCTCAAAATCTCCCGTGAGTGCTGGGGGTATGATAAGCACCAGGCAGACTGAGATTGAGTCTTCCCTCCCCCCTTCCTTGTCCAGCCAGTGCTTAGAAGGGCCTGGTAAGGGAAGGTTTTCAAGCATGAAGGAGACGAGGTGTTTGAAGGTTAATTGGTCAGATATGAGAGACTTCTGGCTTCTGGGCTTGGGGAAACCTTGAGTCAAAGGACCTTCTTTTCTTTCCATTTCATTCTAGTCTGCTTTTCCTTTCCTCTTGCTTTCTCCTTGGAAGGTGATTCTGACCCTGAAGAAGTAAAAGCGAATCTGGATAAAAGAAGGCAAAGGCAAAGGCAAAAAGACAAAAGAAAAGGAAGCAAGATTATGTGCCCCCAAGATTCCTGAAAAAGGCAACAAGGACCTAAGTGTCCTTCTAGGTGGCCCACTGCTCTGAAGGCCCCGGGAAAGGTGTGGGGTTTCAGAGCAGAAGTTACGCCTATAAGTAAAGATGCTGGAATTGACCAAAGCACTATCTTACTTCGTCCTCTTTCTACTCCGGAAGGGGACGGGGACAGAGCTGTAGTGGTGTTGGCAGTGACTGTGGATACAGTGATCTGTTTGGCCAGCGAGGAAGGCAGTGAAGGAGGGAGAAGGAGGTTGTAGATCAAGTGACACAGAGCAACTGTGGGGTTCTGTGGGCTCTCTTGCAGTAATTGCCATTGTTTATAATGTTTCTACAGGGAAATGATTCTGTCTGCTGCGCAGCTGACCTACCAACCAATGTGAAAAGGACACATGTATAAAGGGAATGTTTTACTTCTATTAGCAACTACAACCACCAGAGGGCACAGCTGCATTAGAATGACAAAAATAAAAGCAAAACTTTCCTCTAAGCAGGAGAATTGACTCTTAAACTTTTAAAATTCCTGTGGACTTTCAAAATGAAATTATTTTTTTGTTGTCATGCTTCTTATATATGTACTAACATAAATCTAGGTGTAAGAAAACTCCTTATGCTCTTATTAAATCCACACAAATTTATGACTGAAAAGTTTATAAAATTTAATAATTAGTATGGTTAATGCAGTGCATGCCACTTTGCTGAAACTCCATCTCCTCTTGCAAAATGAATATGGTAGAATGTACGACACAGGCTCTTGAGTTCAGTATCCTGCTACCATGTTTCACTCTCCTCTTTCAGAATTACTACGTGTCTTTATTTACAGGCCATGCTATCCTTTGACTTTGCTTGACCTGAACATTTCCCTATCTCTAAGTAGAGACTGCCTCTGTTCTCCTTTTGACCAGCAACAATTAAAGTTTTCCCACTTACGGGCAGACAATGGATCAGTGTAAACAATGCAAACACCCACATCTCACTGAAAAGAAAACCAAACATTAAATTCTCTAAGAAACCCCCCAGACTTCCAAGTTGAAAACTAGTCCTCAATTTGAAAGGGTCTCCTATAGAGGATAAAGAACTCACAAACTGTTTCAAATATGGTGACTTAAGTGTAGTTTATGCCTTTTTCTTCCCAGTATCCCCTGTTTCATTTATAAAAGTGTCCTGGTTATAAGCTAGTCCTGGCATGGAGTTTTAAGATCAAAAAAGACCTGTGCCTTAGCAGTAGGAATTAGGAAGCAAAGACATTAAAGCCACATACAGCAGTTTCAAAGGCTTCTCCCAGAGGCTTATCTAGTCCAATAGGAGTGAAGCTTTGGGGGTTAAGCCAAACTTCAGACATGTTCTGATCTCCTTCTGTGACTCAGAGGTCTTAGGGGTTCCCACTACTCCCCACTCTTCCAAAACACCACCTCACAAAGCAGACTACAAGAAAGGAAATAAATGAAAGATTTCATCACCATTAGGATCCTCTGCTATCTGAGAGCATGTAAGGTCATTTCAGGGTAGGAGGAGTGAAACTTCTCAAAGAGCCACATTTACTCAGAAAAGCTGGAAGATAGGACAGAAGTTTTGTAACCGTATGACATAATTTGGCTAACATTGTACACTGGGTTATACAAAATGGTTCCTCACTGCCAAGTCTCAAGACTAAATTCAGCTGCCAATGTGACTTCGGATGGTTCAGTGTTAACAATAATGAAAAGATGCCACAAAATAGTGAATTTTAAGGAGACCAAGAAATATTCCTCTAAAACATAAAGTATGCTGAGCATAAGAGAAAGAGTGTGTGTGCGTAGTGGATCAGGTCCAAGAACTAAAGCAGTCCACGGGCTGACATTTGCTGAGATTGGGCTGTTGAAGTAACGCTGATGAGAGCATTCTGGCAAGCTGGGGTCCTCGTTCCTTCAGAACAGGACTATCACTAGCATTATTTCAGACTTCATCAAGCCATGACTGGAACAGCGTGTCATAATGGACAGGAACGGGAAAGGCGGAAGAGTACCATCTGTCTCTGGCACATGTGCCGGGGGCACTCAATGTGGGCAGAATGTCTGACGTGGTCTGTCAGAGGTTTAGAAGGTTCCATATGGTTTTCAAGGATTTCGTCCCAGAGAGAAATCCATCCAATTCACTAAGCATCTTTTCTGAGTTTGTTGGGTACTTAGGGCATACAAAAAAATAAAAACTGGGTCCCTGCTCTAATAAGCTAAGTTTACTAAGCTAAATCATGAGTATAATTCTCAAAATTTTTGCCATATTGTCTGCATTTTTATTTACTCAATATTTTTCTAACATCATTATTTACTAAATAATTTTCTACTCTAACTACTCTGGCCCTGTCCTAAAGGATATTTGGGAAATCATGGAGTTGATGTTCTAGATATATATTTTAAATACTTATGTGCACATATATATCAAACATACATTTTTAAAAAGATTTAATTTATTTATTTGAGAGAGAGAGAGAGACTGAGAAAGAGAGAGAGAGAAAGCACAGGAGGGGGTAGGGTCAGAGCAGGGAGCCCAATATGGGACTTGATCCTGGAACTCCAGGATCATGACCTGAGCCAAAGGCAGTTGCTTAACCAACTGAGCCACCCAGACACCCTTAAATGTACATTTTTAAATAAACACAATTTTTAAATTTTTATATGTCCTTTTCTTAGACTACCTAAAATAATCTTTGTACCCCACTATGAGAATGACAGTAGGAAGGTACTTAAAGAAAATATTTTATAAGGGCAGAACAGGTCAGATGATAAGAGACAGAAATTATTACAGGAAATCATAGGAAGAAGAGTTTAGTTTTGATTGGGTACATCAAGGAGACCTATTTTTTAAATTTTATTTTTATGTTATTTTATATTTTACTCAAGCTTTTATTTAAATTCCACTAAGTTAACATACAGTGTAATTTTATTTTTTAAATTGTTTTATTATGTTATATTAGTCACCATACAGTACATCATTAGTTTTTGATGTAGTGTTCCATGTTCATTGTTTGAGTATAACACCCAGCGCTCCATGCAATCTGTGCCCTCCTTAACACTCATTACCAGGCGCACCCATCCCCTTACTCCCCTCCCTTCTAAAACCCTCAGTTTGTTTCCCGGAGTCCCTAGTCTCTCATGGTTCATCTCCCTCTCCATTTTCCACCCCTTCATTTTTCTCTTCCTTCTCCTAATGTCCTCCATGCCATTCCTTATATTCCACAAATAAGTGAAACCATATGATAATTGTCTTTCTCTGCTTGATTTATTTCACTTAGCATAGTCTCAAGAAGGCCTATTTAGAAGATTCTGTATTTGAGGAGATTTTAAAGATACCCAAGTCTGTGATAATTTTTTAACAGTACAGAACATGGAAAATGGTAAGATTTGACAAAGCTCGGTGGTTGGTGAGTACACAGATATTCCTGTATTATTCTCTTTACTTCTCTGTAACTTGAAACATTTCACAGTAACAATAATAAAGTGTATCTAGGGTTTGGAAAAGAGAAAAGCATTCCATACAGAAGAGAAACTATGAATGAAAACACAGAATCCTGGGGGAGCTTGGGTAGCTCAGGTGGTTAAGTGTCAGACTCCCGGGTTCAGCTCAGGTCTTGATCTCAGGGTCCTGAGTCCAAGCCCCCTGTTGGGCTCCATGTGAAGCCTCTTAAAAAAAAAGAAAAAAGAAAAAAAAGAAAATCAAACACAGAATCCTGAAATTCTGGCTGGGTGGTTTAGTCAAAGGTCTAGTCAAAGGTGAGTATTGGGGTCCCTGGGTGGCTCAGTTGGTGGGACGTCTGACTGCTGGTTTCAGTTCAGGAGAAGGAGTCCCGAGTTGGGCTCCAGCTCAGCGGGGAATTAGCTTGTTCTCTCCCTCTGCACCCCTCCCACTCCACCCCACCCTCTCCCAGCTCCTGTGCACTGGCGTGTTCTCTTTCCCTGTCTCTCTCTCTCTAGTAAATAAATCTTAAAAAAAAAAAAAAAAGAAAGAAAAGAAAAGAAAGAGAGAAAGGTGAGTGCTGGAAAATTAGGATGCTGTCAGATCATACAGACCCTGGTTAAATGGTCCTAAGAGCCTATGGATGTGGGAAACCCTTAGAGGATTCTGATAAACAACGTATGATCAGAGCAGCAGACTAGGAACAGAATTCTAGGAGAAATTTGTAAGAAAGGGAGAGCCCATATTTGGAAAGATCTTATAATAGTGATCCAGGTGGAAATACGGTGGTCTACCTAAGTTCCAAAATATCCTGATTTTTCTCCTTATTCTGCCAGCTTGCATTCTATTTTCACGAAGGAATAAAAAAAATCCAGGGCTCCTGGCTGGTTCAGTTGGTAGAGCATGTGACTCCTGATCTCAGGGTTGTGAGTTTTTCAGCTCATTGTTGGGTGTGGAGCCTACTTGAAAGAAAGAAGGGGGGGGAGAGAGAAACAGAAAAAAAAATTGATTCCCACAAGGCAATCACATTTCCTCCTTCTTTCCCCAGATGGTCTCATCCAACTATACTGAATATCACGGTTTGTAAATGTTCTCTGTAAATGGTCAGAGAGTAAATATTTTCGGCTTTACAGGCCACACAGTCGTTGTTGTAACTAAACTCCACTGTAGGGAGGAAAGCAGCCACAAACAATACACAATGAGTGGGTGTGGCTATATTCCAATAAAACTCTATTTATAGAAACTGGAATTTAAATTTCAGATAATTTTCAAGTATCATGAAATATTTTTCTCAACACGTAAAAAAATGTAAAAACAATTCTTAGTTTTCAGACTATTAAAAAATTGGCTTCAGAATAGAGAAATGCAAAATAAAACCACAATGAGATACCACTTCTCACCCCCTAGTTTGGCTTTATAAAAAGATAGTAGCGATTCTTGGCAAAACTGGAACCCTCACACAGTACTGGCAAGAATGTAAAACGTCACAGCAGCCTTGGAAAACAGTCTGAAAGGTTAAACATAGAGTTAGCCTACGATCCAGAAAGTCCACTTCTAGGTATATACCCAAGAGAAATGAAAACATATATCCACACAAAATATCATACACAAAAGTTCATGGTAGCATTACTCACAACCAAAATGTGGAAACATCCATGCAATAAATTATTTGGTAATAAAAAGAAATGAAGTATTGATGTGCTATAATATGACTGAATCCTGAAAAGATGCCAAGTGAAAGAAACCCGTTCTAAAGGACCACATGTTTCATGATTTCATTTACATGAAATGCCAGAATAGGAATATCTATAAAGAAAAAAATAGGATTAGTGATAATTACAGTTAGAGGGGACAAGGGAAGTGACTGTGGGTGTGGGATTTTGGGGGGGTATGATGATAATGTTACAAAATTAATTGTGATGATAGCGCAACTCAGTAAATGGTTCTTAGTAAGAACTAATGAATTGCACTGTATAAGGAGGAATTGTATGGTATGTGAATGTCATTTCAATAAAGCTGTTAAAGAATAAATATTAATACGCTACAGGCTCCTTGGTCTTGCAGGTGGTAGTTTGCCAGCCTCTGCTGTAGAGACCAGATAAACTGGTTCCTCCCAGGAGCTTACAAGGGGATTCGGCTCTTTGAACTTGGAAAATTGAATTTAGAAGAGCTGGAAGATAACTGCAGTCAGACAGGCCTTTGTTGTTGAGACTTGCTGGTGAGGGGGTCTAGATGTCTTAGAGATGTGCGATATAAGCAATGAGAAACTCCCGTCAACCTGGTGGTTTGTAATTAAAGCCAGGAACTCAGCCCACATGCTCAGCACACTAAGACTCACGTTCTTTCCAGTGCGGGGTTCTTGCATAAGGGTCATAGAAGACCTTTACTTAGTCCCAGCCAAACTTCCCAGGGAAACAATCATTTTGTCTATTTCTCTTCTTTTAGAAGAGCTGGCTAGTTAGCTGAAATTCCTCAATCTAAATTTTTCTTCTTAAAAATATTTTTTTTTGAATGGGGTGTCTGGGTGGTTCGGTGGGTTGAGCCTTTGCCTTTGGCTCAGGTCATGATCTCAGGGTCCTGGGATCGAGCCCCGCATCGGGCTCTCTGCTTTCCCCCCTCTCTCTGTCTGCCTCTCTGCCTACTTGTTATCTCTCTCTCTGTGTGTGTCAAATAAATAAATAAGATCTTAAAAAAAAATTTTTTTTTTTAAATGGGAGCCTGGCTGGCTCCCCCAGGCATAGTCGGTGGAGCATGTGACTCTTGATGTTGGGTGCAGAGATTACTTAAAATAAAATCTTTAAAAAAAAAAAAGTAAAATAAAATAAAATGAAAAACTGGTGAAAGCTTGACTGGAGGAGCACTCATTTTAGGAATAATGCTTTTAAGAGCCTAGGAAAGTTGTAATCTAGGACTGCACTGGTCAGAATAAAGACTGTCCCAAATTTTGTAAAGGACAATCTTAACCATTTCTTTGTATCTTTTGGCTTAAGTCCTTAGACTCTCCCAAATGAGATATTACAAACCTTCTTCAGGAAGGCTAAAAATGTTAGGAAATAAAGCACATAGCAGGGTTTCTGCTTTCAAGAGGTTAGGTTCTCAAATAACTTCCAGGCTCAATTCTGAGATAATTTGTGCTCCATTTTCTCTCTCTTTATGCTTTGCAGGTGGTGATAGCTAATTTAAAAAAAAAAAATGGAAGAGAATCTTTGGTTTTACCATTATATGTCAAGAAGAGGTCATCTGTAGAAAGAAACGTTTATATTATGCTGAAAGCACAGCCCTGAGACTCCATGAGGATCTTTGTCTCATTCGCAAATGGATGAATGAACAAACTGCCACCTTTTAGTAATGTAGGCAAGAAGGAAGGAATGAATGGAGGAGTTTAGAATTTAACGATATGTATATATGTAAGCAAAAAGAAAAGATTTTCTCTGAGGAGCACAAGATATGAATTTTAATGGTTTTAATGGTGTCACTAAAAGAACCAAAAAAAGGGGCGCCTGGGTGGCTCAGTGGGTTAAGCCTCTGCCTTCGGCTTGGGTCGTGGTCTCAGCATCCTGGGCTCGAGCCCGTATCGGGCTCTCTGCTCAGCAGAGAGCCTCCTTTCCCCTCTCTCTCTGTCTGCCTCTCTGCCTACTTGTGATCTCTCTCTGTCAAATAAATAAATAAAATCTTAAAAAAAAAATGAAGTCATATTATTATTCTGCTCCCCAAGTTTCATATGGAATTAGTCCAGTTTATCAACAGTGGTGGTCCGAATCTATGTAACGAGAAATGCTTTTCTCTCTGTCTCACAGGGGTTCAAAAGTAATTTTGAGGAAGAAAGAAACACATTTGCAACCAATTATATTTTCAAGTTACACTCTAGTTTCAAGGAACTAGGTCAAATTCCTTAGCAGGTTTGGAAGGATTTAACCTGCTCCTTTCTGGGAACAGTGACTGTTCACACGAGGTTGGGAGGTTGCTCCTGCTCAGTTTGTCCTGGAGAGGGCGGTAGCATAATCATGCCTCCATGGTTGACCCACCCAAGAGGTCACATTTGGGTTTTAGCCACAGGAAGCTACCGCTGAAGAATTCCAAAGACAAATTCTTGCAGCTGATTTCAGTCTGGAACATGATTAGAATATCAATCTGCAAACTGAAGGTAGGCCCACACTGAAGATCCGCTGAAACTGTAGGAACTCAGATTTTAAAGCCACAAACATGGACATGCTGGCTATTAAAATAAAGAGGGTGTGCCTACACTTAAATACTTTTTTTTTTTTTTAAAGATTTTATTTATTTATTTGACAGAGAGAGAAATCCCAAGTAGGCAGAGAGGTGGGCAGAGAGAGAAGGGGAAGCAGGCTCCCTGCTGAGCAGAGAGCCTGATGTGGGGCTGGATCCCAGGACCCTGGGATCATGACCCGAGCTGGAGGCAGAGGCTTTAACCCACTGAGCCACCCAGGCGCCCCAACACTTAAATACTTTTAAATAAAAATGTGAAATAATGAAATGTTAAGAATAGAAATGGAAGTAACCGAAATGCAGAGCAAATTATACAGATGACAATGAAAATGAAATGTAAGAACGCATCAGAGAAAAGGCTATAGTAAAAGGTTATCATTAATTCAAGGGACTGTAATGAGACTTCCCAGGGTGAGTGTGAATTGGGTGTAAGGTGGGGTTAGGGGCTTAAAAAGCTTTCTCAGTTTGAAGCCAGAATGGTGGAATTCCTTGTCCTCCGGATATTCTCCCAGGCCTGATATTAAACACTGCAGGAACCGCTGCCGAAGTTGTGTTTGTACTCAGGAAGCAGCGCTGCATGGACGTCCTACACAACGCTTCCGGGCCTTGAACGGCCTCACGTTTCTACCTACACTTTCCTACTTAGCACTCCCGTGTTAGTCTTCCAATAATTCAGTAGTGAGAACACCTAATCACTGTCCTTTCACCCCCTCAACCTGAAATCCATGCCGGGCCGGCGCAGTCACGAAAACGGCCTAGTTTTGATCCCCCAGACAAAATCGAATTCCTGGCCGGTTGACACGCTTGGAAAGGAAGACAGCAGAAACACCTTTCCTTTAATTCAGCCAGTCAGTGCAGATGTCCGAGTGCCGACTAGATTCCTAGCATTGTGCTTGATGCTATTAGGGAGAGACGTGTCGGAGGCTAATAGTCAGGAATACATAATCCGCGCAGTTAAATAAAGAGCGTACAAGACCATACATGATTAGCTGTTATCTCTCCCCTTCGTATGGCCTGTGTGCTAAGAAGGCAGGCGCCCTTGTCAAACTGCCTCGCTGCCATGGTGACAGTTAATAAGAAGTGCACAGATCCACGTCTGAACTGGTTAGAGTTCTACTAGTTGTTATTATTATTTTTAAATATGTAGTTTCTCCACTCAGATGAATGATTCTTAATGGTGGTCTCCAATTTTGTATATGGATTCTCTCTGAGTCTTTCTTTCCTTTCTGGTCTATATTCTTTCCTTGAAGAAAGCCAAACTAAAAGCACATGGACCCATCTGTGCTGACCCTGCCCAGTTTGGGAGCTGTCCCCCTGCTCTGGATCAGGTTTCAATTCTTCCTGCATTGTTTGCAAGGACCTCAATTGTCCCAGGTTTCTAAGTTCATCCAATCTGCTAATATCAGGAATATTCCCCAAGGTTAAGGAAAAAAATCCTTGATCACGGTTCCCGTCTTCTCTGTGCCCCACTTCACCCTAGCTGTGCCATTGTCCCCTCCTCTCATTTATTCCCCAAGCACCATTATGCACACGGGATTGTTTATTACAGACTTTTAATGAAAGCTGAGGAATAACAGAGGAGGTAGTATAATACAGCATAGGACAGGAAATAGAAGTACTTGAAAGTTCTTTGGCCATTTTCAATACAAGGAATTTCTGGTTTTTTCTTCGCAGGGCCTGCTTGCTGCCATTTTGCTCAGACTTCCTTCTCCATCGCTTTCCTGAGCTCTTCATGTCCAACCTCTGAAATTCTATTATTCTGAGCAATGAATTCTCATTGTCAAACCTCCTTCCATATGAACTGACCACACCAAAAGGCCAACCTTTTATATTCTTTCTCAAGCAAAAGCTCCATTTACCCAAGAAGTGAATTTTGCCCTTCCCCTAGAATGTAAAATAACAGCTAAAAAGAACTGTTATAAAAGTCATTTATTATTTTTCCCTGTTCACATACTTATTGGCTTAACTTTCCCATCTGATCTATATTTAAGGTACTATTTTTCTTGAGACTATCTGAAGGACAGATGTAAAGTCAAAGTTTCAGAATTATTTTTGCATTATGCATAAGCCATCCATAGGTTTGGGAGAATTCTAGTTCTTTTTTCTTTCTTTTTTTTTTTTACTTCATTTTCTAATAAGTAATTCCTCAAAGATTCAGAAAAGCTATGGAATGACTTGTGAGTTTCTGATAGTCCTATAAGAGAGAAGATAAAGAATAAAAATGGCCTCCCTGTTGAAAACACCCTACCATATCTGGCATTATCCACAGACCGGGAATGAGGCACCCAGCACAATTTTCATGAAAGAAATCTTTCTATATTCAGTCACAGGAGGAGATGCTTAGGCAGTGACCACAACTTTGCCTAAGGATAAGAATCTTATCTCTGACTACAGAAAAGTTTCCAAAGGTGCTAACTACGGGTACCTCTGAGGTAGCCCCAAGTCACTGCTGAATGGCGTCTCCAAAGGAAGGTAACATACAACAATAAGTTCAGCTTCTTGTGAAGATAGATAGTTCCCTTTAGACAGATCTCAATTTATATCTCTCCATATACATCTCCATGAGGCTGTTATGTTTTATGCTGAGCACTGGACTAGGTACCTTGAAGATGTGAGAAAACAATAAAAAATAAATAAATAAAGATCCTATAGGAACTTAGAATTCAGAGAGTGAGAAAAGTCTTACTATACAGAAGTAAAAATTATGGGATGAAAAACAAAGTAGAATTGATTCAGAGTTTTAGAATTTTAGAACTAGAAGTGTTTTAAAAATCATTCACTGATCTGCAGAAAAAAAAAAAAAATTGGGAGCTCAGAAGGGCTTGTAGTTTGCCTGAAGGCACATAATGAATTAGTGGCAGAGCCCCCAGATATTACGAGGTTTGTCTACACTAGTAAGCATCAATTCGATACAAGGAAATACAGTGCTTAAGATAACACATGTAAAATGCCTAACACAGAGGTGCCAAGGTGGCTCATTCAGGTGAGTGTCTGACTCCTGATTTCAGCTCAGGTCATGATCTCAGTGTCGTGGGACTGAGCCTTGCATCGAGCTCTGCGCTTGGTGGAGCCTCCTTGAGATTCTTTCCCTCTGCCCCTCCCCCCACTAACGCTTGCTCTTTCTCTCTCTCTAAAAACAAATAAAAATTTTAAATGCCTACCACAACGTCTGGGACCATCAGCTGTCACTGTTAAAATAATCTTCATCTCATCATCACCATCATCATCATAGCTAAGAGCACAGTTTCTGGTATTAGCCAGGTCCTGATGTGAGTCTCAGTTCTGTCACTTGGTGTAAATGTAAATAACCTACTTACCTTACCTAAGCCACAGTTTCTTAATCTATAAAATGGGAATAAAAATAGTGTCTACCTAATAGGACACATACTTCAGTGTATATACTTAAACACATATGATGCAACTGTTCAAATATTAGCTGTTCCATAGTATTCATTAACCTATATAAGTATACTGAGTCAATTAAGAATATAGACAGGGGCACCTGGATGGCTCAGCAGGTTAAGCCTCTGCCTTTGGCTCAGGTCATGATCTCAGGGTCCTAGGATCGAGCCCTGCATCGGGCTCTCTGCTCAGCAGGGAGCCTGCTTCCCCCTTTCTCTCTGCTTGCCTCTCTGCCTACTTGTGATCTCTCTCTGGGTCAAATAAATTTTAAAAATCTTTAAAAAAAAAACAAAGAATACAGACACATAGAGTATTGGTAAAATTTCTCTTTGCTTCACCTAAATGAAAGCCAGAAAGTTAACAAGTACTGAGCTTTCACTGTATACAGATATCAGCACAAAGGAAGATGGAACGGCAAAAACAGAAGAGATGCTATTTGCAATGTTATAACACAGAAACTATTACTCTCAAGTATATACCAATTACTTACACAATAATGAGTAAGACTGAGTTTGTGCTTTCAACGAGCTTGCAATCTAGTGGAGGAAGAAAGCAGGCTGTTCCAACATGGAGTGGCACAGATGGAGCAGAGCCAGAGCTTAGAGCCACGGCGGCTCGCAGGACAGCATCCTATCTGGCAACGGTGGAGGTAGGGAAGGGAGTGTCAGAGAAGGTTTCTCAAATAAAAGAATAAGAAGTTGACTAAAGATGAGAAGAGTTGGAACGAGCCTGAAGCCACCAACCAGCTGTGGTGGGTGCTCTGAAATGGTTCTCAGCATCCACTCTAATCCTCTAGGTGTGTCTTTGGATCCTGCAGGGGTTAAAGAAGGGAAAAGCACATTTCCTCCATCTCCCTGCAGCGAGGATTCTGCTTTAGCTAATGAGAAGCACTCAAAAGATGGACCCAAGGCTGGAGCCATGCCCTTTGTTTCTGCCGCAAACTCACCTGTGGACCCATCGGGCTTTCCTGTAGCCATTATTTCAGTTCCCAGATTCGAACTCCCTAGGCGTTGAGAGGTCATCCCAGGGCCAGCAGGGCTTCCTGACCTTGGATCACAGCTACAGGGGCATGTCTTTGAACTCTACAGCACCAGTGGAGTCCACTGATCACCACCTTTCTGCTTACTGCTGAGGTAGCAGCTCCCACTGGTAGGCCAGAATAGCAGTCTTGTCCTGGGAATCATTCCTGGAGGCCCCATAAGGGACCCAACCACCCTATCCAATGATTTGCTAAGCTCCTGATTTCCTGTATTAAATCCCTTTTTGCTTAAAATGGTGTGAGTGGTTCCCACTTCTTGCACCTAACATATCAACAAAACACGAAAATGTACAATGGGCCACGAATAATAGAGCTTGCGGGGGTTAGTAAATTTCTGTAGTGGGCCAAGATAGTAAATCCATTAAGCGTTGTGGGCCACCCGTGATCTTCACCTCCTCTCCCTTCCCCTCCTCCGTGCTAAGTGTATTCACATGCTGTGCAACCACCTCCAGACATTCCCATTTTGCAAAACTGAAACTCTATGCTTTTCAAATAGTCAGTCCCCAAACTTCTCCCCTTCCCCTCCTCTCCTGGCCCCTGGCAACCACCATTCTATTCTCTGTCCCTATAAATCTGACTACTCTGGATACCTCATGTAAGTGGAATCACACGGGATTTGATTTTTTGTGACTAGCTTGTGTCATCTAACATAATGTCCTCAAAATCCATGCTGTAGCATGTGACAGGATTTCCTTCCTTCCTTCCTTTCTAAGGCTGAATAATATTCCATTGTATGGATATGACACATTTTGTTTATCCATTCCTGTTTATGGATATCTGGGTTGCTCCCACCTCTTGGCTATTGTGAATAGTGCTGTTATAAACATGGGTACATAAATATCTCTTCAAGATCTTGCTTTCAATTCTTTTGGATATACACCCAGAAGTGGGATTTCTGGGTCATATGGTAATTCTGATTCTTAACTTTCTGAAGAACCACCACACTGTTTTCCATAGGGGATGCACTACTTTATATTCCTACCAGCAATGCAAAAGGATTCTAGTTCCTCCACATCCTTTATAACACTTGTTATTTGCTAGCTTTTTGTTTGGAGCTCTCCTAATAAGTACAAGGTGACATTTCACTGTGGTTCTGATCGGTGACACTGAACATTGTTTCATACGCTTGTTGCCCATTTGTATATGTTCGTTGCCCATTGTGAAATTGGGATATATGTGGTGCCTGGCTGGCTCAGTTGGTAGAGCGTATCATTCTTGATCTCAAGGTCATGAGCTCAAGCCCCATGCTGGGTGTGGAGCCTACCTAAAACTAAAAAAAGGAAAAAATAAAATCGGGATGTATGTTTTTTGTTGCTGTGTTGTAAGACTTCTTTATATAATGTGGATATTACAACGTTATTCGATATATGATATCCTTGGGTTGTTTTTTCGCTCTGCTGCTTAAGCAAGTTCAGTTTTAGTCTATGCTCATGAATGGCAGTGTAGTCTGGAGCAGCTTGCAAGCAGTCTGGCCAGACCTGGAGCTCTCTTCCATCCTAAGCACACTAATAAGAATGAGCCAGGACATCTTTAACTTGGGACACTTCAGGTCTTAGGTACTCTGATTCACTGTGATACCAAAAAATCATCCCCATGCCTTTACTTTGAACCAGAACCAGCCAACTTGAGGTTTCTGGGCTGCAGAATTAGAAACAGCATCAAGACTGCATGAGTAAGTGGGAGTCATGGAAATAGATTCACCCGATTCAGGTTTTGCATTGTCTAGTGCCTGCCACTAGGAAACAGAAATCAAACACAATTTCAGGATCTGTTTTGCAATCAACACTGCTCTTTTCCACTTCAAACGGTAGTTCAGTTCAGCTTTTTTGAATCTCCATGTTTATTCTGAGAGGATAAAATATCCCAACTCTAGAGATACTAATGATTTCCAGTCAAATGTATGGAGAATTAGTTAATTCATGACTTAGTCTAAAATGCAAGACTTAGACTTTAGTCTAAAATACTTGCTCTGAAAACCCTTGCTGATTCTGTATTAGTGGATGTAAACACCATGGCTCAGTGTATTTGCTAAAATATCCTATTTGAAGAGATAACTTTCTGATGTATAGAAGGTCTATTTCCTCTCCCAAATATTACTGTCTTTGGGAAAAATTTAGGAAGCCTATGTATGCTATTTTTTTGGTCTTCACAAAAAGAAAGTGGGCAAGTTAGGGACAGAGCTGCATCTGGCCAAGGAGAAGAAACGTTATAAATGCAGGATCCTAATTCTCTTCCTGATTTTTACGTTAAGTTGTTGCTATTCAAGTATTTACCCACAATGTTCATCACTGCATTACTTCTAATCATGAATGTCAAGAACAGTGATGTTTATAAATGATTTCAGCTGTAAGTAACAGGAAATCCAAACACAAGTACGTTAAAAAAAAAAAAAGGTTCTTTCTCATCATTGCAAGAAATCCAAAGATAGGTCATTGCTGGCACTGGTTTAAATGTTCTATTTTCTCAAGGTCAAAAGCCTTGAATTTTCTTGACTTTTCCCTCATGGATGAAAGTTGGCTACTACAGCTCTAGCCATCTCACTGCTCACAAAGCAGAAGGAACAGGCAAGAAATGGTACCAGTTTGGGCTATCCCGTTTTATCTGGAAGGCAATATATGTACGCCTCCCTTTCCTGGAACTTCCCCCTCAACCTCAGTAATCTACACCTTACTTCCTGATGATTAGAATTGATACTAGCCCTAGTTGTAAGAAAGATGAGGAAAACAAACTATATGGGAGTATTTGGTTTTCCTATCCTACAGGCAGGTGAGTAGGAGGAAAATTGGGAATGGGTGTTGGCCTGCTGAAATCAGGGTCTGCCACAGTAAAAACCAGGAAACACCAAAATATCTGAGAATACAAGATTAACTGAATATGATGTGCCAAATGAATTCTGTTAAAAATTGTGGTACAGGGGTGCCTGGATGGCTCATTCGGAAGAGCCTGTGATTCTTGATCTTGGGGTTGTGAGTTTGAGCCCTACTTTGTATAGAGATTAAATAAATAAAACTTAAGAAAAATTGTAGTACAGAAAAATACTTAGCTGTGTGCAAAATTAGTCATAAAATCTTATGAACCAGAAAATTAACCTATAAAACAATAAATAAGAAAACATCAAATTTGTTGGGGTAAAATTTACACAGTTATTAAAAACTTAAATAGAGGGTGCCTGGGTGGCTCAGTTGGTTAAGCAGCTGTCTCGGCTCGGGTCATGGTTCCAGGGTCCTGGGATCGAGCTCCACATCTACCTTCCTGCGCAGCAGAGAGCCTGCTTCTCTCTCTGTCTGCCTGCTGCTCTGCTTACTTGTGATCTCTATCTCTCTGTCAAATAAATAAATAAAATCTTAAAAAAAAAAAAAACCAACAAAATTAAACAGAGATCTGCAAAAAAACAACAAAACAAAAAACAAAACAAAAACTAGAACTCACCTTCTGAAAATACTGACTGAGGCCAGGATTTGCACGTAGGTGGTTTACTCAAGACCACTCTCAGGAGCAGGGCCTGTGAGGGAAGCAGGACTGGGCAGGGGAAGGTGAACTGCAGGGCACTTGCCACAGTGGCTTTAACTGGTCCCATGGGAAATTCCAAGGCTGATTGTGCCAGACTGTTACAGTTCAGGGCCTGTGCCTTGCACCTCCACAACTGACCAGTCATTGGATTTCAGCTGCCCCAAGGGAGTGAACATGACCTAGGATGAGGCAGTTTCCTTCACAGAAGGCAGTTTTGGAGAGAAATGCAAGTGTGAGTCGTCAGCAGCCAAGACTGCTGGCCGCTGTATCTTGGGATCTGGGCAGCTCACTACAGCATCCACTAGAAATGTCAACAACGATTATCTCTGGGTTTGGGGATTAAGGTTGGTTTTCTCTTTCTCTTTTTTATGTTTTCTAAATTTCCCACAACAAACATAGTATTGTCCTAAGGATTAAATGAGTTAATTCAAATGAAGCACTTAGCACAATTCCTGGAATACATTAAGTATGAAATTTAGTTATAATTATTTTTTATGTAGAAATATATACACATAAAACATTATAAAGAAAAAGCATACATGTAAATATTGTCAAGAAGAAAGTATGAAATAGGATTAAAATAATTATAGACCTTGCCATTCGTTCTGGCTCATTTAGTTTCATCCATGAAATTCTTTCTTATGCTATTGCTTCTTTCTAGCACTGTCCCACAGAACTTCTTTTTTTTTTTTAAGATTTTATTTATTTATTTGACAGACAGAAAGAGATCACAAGTAGGCAGAGAGGCAGGCAGACAGAAAGGGAGAAGCAGGCTCCCTGCTGAGCAGAGAGCCCGATGCGGGACTCGATCCCAGGACCCTGAGATCATGACCTGAGCCAAAGGCAGAGGCTTAACCCACTGAGCCACCCAGGCACCCCACCCACTGAACTTTTTATAATGCTGGAAAATCTGGTACAGTGCCATCCAGGATAGTAGCCACTAGCCATGGTTGGCTACTGAGCATTTGAAATGTGCCTAATGCAAATGAAGAACTGAATTCCAAATTTTATTTACTTTCAACTTATTTAACTGTAAATAGCCACATATTGCTAGTGGCTACCAAATATTGGACAATGCAGCTCCGTACCAATATTAGCCAAGAGAACAGATCCGAAATATTCTTTCTTTTAAGCTTGGATTAATTTCTTAACTCATCACCCTAATACATATATTATATATACATATATATGTATAAATAATTACATATGTATAAATATATTATCCATATACATATATACATTTATACACATATATACATACATATTATATATTTATACATATCATACACATATATATGTATAATCTCCTAATCTTTATTTCAAAGTCATGTTATATTAATATGTGCAGAAAAACAAAATGGGAAGTTAATTAATTGTAACAAAAAGTGGCATGTGTGTGTGGGAGATGGTTTGCTTTTTTTTTTTGTCAGACTTTTTTTTTTATTATTTATAAAAAATAAATATTTATTTGTTTGACAGAGAGAAATCACAAGTAGGCAGAGAGGCAGGCAGAGAGAGGAGGGAAGCAGGCTCTCCACTGAGGGAGAGCCGGATGTGGGGCTCAATCCCAGGACCCAGATATCATGACCTGAGCCGAAGGCAGAGGTTTTAACCCACTGAGCCACCCAGGTGCCCCAAAGACTTTTTTTTTTTTTTTTAAAGTAATCTCTCCACCCAACATGGGGTTCAAACTCACAACCCTGAGATCAAGAATAGCATACTCTTCCAAATGAGACAGCCAGGGGTCCCTGGTCAGACTAGTTTTTATTTTTTTTTATATACAACAAGGAAGGTAATTTAGCTGAAAGTTAGGTGCTGAAGAGCTATATGATGTATCACTACTTGTCTGGTATTTTTTTAGTAAATAATCTGAAAAGAAAATGAAGGAGGTTGTCCCATATCAGATATCTGGTTCCTCTTGGTAAGCCGAAAAAGACTTCTCCCTGAAATCATAACTTTAAACCATTCTGTCAACACAGGAAGGAAGATACCTACAGAAAAAATTTGAAAATGCCTGAATAACAACGTGGACGTCTCTGACCTCTGAGGTGGGAGGCATTCATATGGGGGATAAGTCACTCACAGCATCCATGCTCAAGGCAGGAAAGAGACCCTGGTCTTGGTTTGCATCCCAGCCCTGTCAGTTACTGCGTGTATTCTGGACACATTACTTAATTACTACACAAAGGGTGATAACCACATCTCTGAAAGTTTGTTGGAAGATCACTGAGATGTGCAGCACCTGGCACACAGTAACTGCTAAATCAATGAGCTTTATTATTATGTCAATATTATGTCAAGAAAATAGAACAGCAAAAGGGAAATGAGCCCAAATAATATAAAATCTGTGCAATAATTAACTGGCATAATCATTAAGTTATAAAATTATTGCTGGTGTATGTTACTGTATGTGTCTATCAATCACACATAAAATTTAGTCCACTCTTTATCAGATAAATGACAAGAACAGATGCTTGAATAAAGGAATGAATCATCACCTTGCCCTCTTGCTAATGTTCTTTTGCCCCCAAAATGCATTGTTACCACTAAAATGGTTTTGTCACTGGTACTGTCACTAGAGAAATTTTCAAAGAAGTTGTAAAGAGCAGTATCAAATCAATAGTCTTGAACAGAATTGTTTTTCTAGACTTAAGAAACTAAAACTAAGATACAACTTTTTTTTAGAGATTTTATTTTTTTAAAAACTTTTTACTTAGGGGTGCCTGGGTGGCTCAGTGGGTTAAAGCCTCTGCCTTCGGCTCAGATCATGGTCCCAGGGTCCTGGGATCGAGCCCCACATCGGGCTCTCTGCTTGGCGGGAAGCCTGCTTCCTCCTCTCTCTGACTGCCTCTCTGCCTACTTGTAATCTCTGTCAAATAAATAAATTAAAAAAAAATCTTTAAGGGGCACCTGGGTGGCTCAGTGGGTTAGGCCTCTGCCTTCAGCTCAGGTCATGGTCCCAGGGTCCTGGGATCAAGCCCAGCATCAGGCTCTCTGCTCAGCAGGGAGCCTGCTTCCTCCTCTCTCTGCCCGCCTCTCCGCCTACTTGTGAGCTCTGTCAAATAAATAAATAAAATCTTTTTTTTTTTTAAAGATTTTATTTATTTATTTGACAGGTAGAGATCACAAGCAGGCTGAGAGGCAGGCAGAGAGAGAGGAGGAAGCAGGCTCCCCGCCGAGCAGAGAGCCCGATGCGGGGCTCGATCCCAGGACCCCGGGACCACGACCTGAGCCGAAGGCAGAGGCTCCAACCCACTGAGCCACCCAGGCGCCCCTAAATAAAATCTTTTTTTAAAAAAATCTTAAAAAAAATTTTTTTTACCTATTTATTTGAGAGGGAGAGAAAGGGTGAGCAGTCACAAGCAAGAGGGCACAAGGGACAGGGAGAGGCAAAGGGAGAGGAGAAGGGAGAGGGAGAGGAAGAAGCAGATTCCCCGCTGAGCAGGGAGCATGATGCAGAGATCCATCCCAGGGCTAGGGGGTCATGGCCTGAGCTGAGGGTAGACACTTAACTAACTGAGCCACCCAGGCAATCCTTAAGATTGTATTTTTTAAGCAATCGCTACACCCAATGAGGGACTCAAACTTACAACCCTGAGATCAAGAGTCACATGCTTTTCCAAATGAGCCAGACAGAGGCCCCAGAAACAACTTCTTGAGCAGTATTATAAAGGAACACATAAGGGCTTCCATCCTTAGACACTTTTAAGCAGACAATGCTCCAGCTGAAAAAGTCATCCTCATCTTTGGTAGCCAGCCCCCAGGATAGCCTCTACTGACCCTTACTCCCCAGCACATGCCCTTCATTACTCTCCTGCCCAAATTCAATCAAGACTGGCCCTAAACATGGCTGATGTGATGTTTGAGTTCCAAGGTTGTGTTATAAAAGCCTGTGCTTCGGTCTTTCAGATTGATCACTTGCTCTAGAAGAAGCCAGTCGCCTGCTGTGGGAACACTCAAGCTGTCTGTGGGAAAGCCCATGTGGCCAACAGTCTAAGCCAGACATGTGAGAGAACTGCCTTGGAAGTGGATTCTCCACTCCAGATTAAGTCTTCAGACAACCACAGCCCTAGCCTACATCTGACTGCAATCTTATGAGACTGAAACAGAAATGCCGGTTGAAACCCACCTGAATTCCTGACTCCAAAATTGAGTGAGAAATAATACATGACTTCCATTGTTTGAAGCCACTATGTTTGTTTTGTTTTTAATATTCTCCAAGCCCAATGTGAGGCTCAGTAGAGCAGCAGGCTCTACTGACTGAGCCAGTCAGGCTCCCCAAATACTTTTTTTTTTTTTTTAAGATCTTATTTGAGAGAGACAGAGCATGAGCAGAGGGAGGGGGGTAAAGGAGAAGGAAAGACTCCCCTCTGAGTGCAGAGCCAGATGTGGGCTCAATTCTAGGACCCTGAGATCATGACCTGAGCTGAAGGCACACACTTAGCCAACTGAGCCACCCAAATACTTTTTTTTTTTAAAGTAAACTCTACCCCAATGTGGGGTTTGAACTCATCACCCCAAGATCAAAAATCACATGCTCTACCGATTAAACCCACCTAGCCCCCTTGGTGTGTACTTCTGGGGTTATTTGATATGCAGCAAAAGATAGCTAACATATCATCAATAACAGTTGTTTTTTTACTACTGTGCAAAGTATCCTGCTTATAGGCTGAACCACATGATCATTCCAGATAACTTCTTTATAGCTTTAATTTTTTTTTTAGTATATGTGCTGCCGAAGCGAGCACTATAGCTTTAATTTTTAACAGGTTGCCATGTCATTAACTCTATGTCTTTTCCTATAAAATTCTTTTTTTTTTTAAAGATTTTATTTATTTGACAGAGAGAGACAGCACAAGCAGGCAGAGACAGGCAGAGAGAGAGGGGGAAGCAGGCTCCCCGCTGAGCAGAGAGCCCGATGCAGGGCTAGATTCCAGGACCCTGAGATCATGACCTGAGCTGAAGGCAGAGGCTTAACCCACTGAGCTACCCAGGACCCCTTCCTATAAAATTCTTTAAAAAAATTTTTTGGGGGGCACCTGGGTGTCAGGTAAGCATCTGCCTTTGGCTCAGGTCATGATCTCAGGGCCCTGGGATTGAGACCCACCTCGGACTCTGTTCAGTGGGGACTCCTCCCTCTCACTCCCACTGTGCCCCCCTCCCCCTCTCTCAAAAAAAATCTTAAAAAAATTTTTTAAACAAGATTTTATTCATTTAGAGAGAGAGCGTGTGGTGGGAGGAGGGAGGGAGAGAGAGTTTCAAGCAGACTTTGCAGTGAGCGCAGGGTCCCTTGCAGGGTTCAGATCCCATTACCCTGAGATCACAACCTGAACCAAAACCAAGAGTTGGACACTTGAATGACTGTGCCTCCCAGGTGCTTCAGCTTTTATTTATTTATACTGGAGAGAGAGTAAGAGGCATGCATATGAGCAGAGGGAAGGACAGGTGGATGGAGAGGAGCTTTTCCTATAAAATTCTTTTTAAATTTTTTTAAAGATATTTATTTATTTATTTGACAGAGAGAGAGATCACAAGTAGGCAGAGAGAGAAAAGGAAGCGGGCTCCCCGCCGAGCAGAGAGCCCAATGAGGAACTCGATCCCAGCACCCTGAGATCATGACCTGAGCCGAAGGCAGAGGCTTAACCCACTGAGCCACCCAGGCGTCCTCCTATAAAATTCTTATGTGACGGGGCGCCTGGGTGGCTCAGTGGGTTAAGCCTCTGCCTTTGGCTTGGGTCATAATCTCAGGGTCCTCGGATTGAGCCCTGCATTGGGCTCTCTGCTCAGTGGGGAGCCTGCTTCCGCCTCTCCCTCTCTGCCTGCCTCTCTGCCTACCTGTGATCTCTGTCTGTCAAATAAATAAATAAAATCTTTGAAAAAATATCTTATGTGACAAGGACAATTAGTCAATCAAATATTTAATGAACATCCACTAAGTTATTATTCTAGGCACTGTGCTGATTAAAAGGTATGATAATGTTATTGATAATAAAAACAATAGTAAAAATAATGACAGACACGAAAACTAAACATGTATTGTCTTAGTGTTCTAGACACTGTACATATATATATACTCTCACTTAACTTAAATGTATATTGCCAAATGTTTTGCAATTTTTTATGCAATGTTTTTATGACCAGAAAGGTCATACTAAGTTACACTCCATCTGCAATGTTTAAGAACAAACTCACTGCAGATGTTTATCTACCAGCACTTAAAATTTTTCAAAAAAACCTGATAGGTGAAAATTAGAAGTTTAATCTGCATTTCTAGGATTACCAGGTCTTAAAATGTTAAGCACCTTAAAGTTCTGTCTGACATATGTTACGATGTTGGCATTGTGTTTTCTTGACATTTTTATAGTCAAGTCAACCTCTTCCTTTGTACTTTCTTCCAACCCTTTCATAATTAAAAGGCTCTTTCCTATCCCTGGATCAACTAAATTTTCACTTGCATTTGTTTCCTAGTTTATGGTTTTATTTTTTACACATGTAGTTGTATTTTGTGGCAGGACATAGGAATTTTTCCCCCCATAAACGCTTCTCCTTCACTATTAAGTTTTTCTTTGCCCACTGATTTATGATGCCACCTTTATTATCTTAGTAATTCTTATATTACTTGGGTATGGTTGTGAGCTTTATAATCCTTTCTCATTGTCTGTTGGTTTTAATATTATTAGTACTATGCTTTTAAAAAAAAGATTATTTATTTATGAGAGACAGCGGGGAGAGAGACAGAGAGAGAGAGAGAGAGAGAATCCAGTAGACTCCCTGCTGAGCACAGAGCCCACTAAGTGGCTTGTCTCACAACCCTGAGATCATGACCTGAGCCAAAATCAAGTATGGTTTAACTGAGTCACCCAGGAGTCACCCAGGGGCCCCCATACTACATTATTTTTTTTATTACTAACTTCTACTCATTCATTAAAAACCATCACATTCTCCTTCTTGGAAGCCTCCGTGATTCTTCCGAAAAGATATGAATGCTGCTTCCTTTTTCACCTTCATAACATAAAATTTTCTCTTGTATCACAGTTAACAGGGTTGATTTTATCCAATTATATTTTTTATTTTATCCAATTATATTTTTGAGAAAATTATATATTTTTATCCAATTATATTTTATTTTTGTATAAATTATATTTATACAGTCATTAAAATTTGATTACTGGATTTGCATTAAAAGGTAGTGATGGCAAAACAGGTCTAGCTTGGCAAAAAAACTGAAAACACACAGTTCCTTCATTTCAACAAACATCATTGTGCTACCCCTTATCAAAAGATTATAAAGGTGAGTGAACCCTAGATTCTGCCTTAGGGAGTTCACCATTAGGGCAAAGAGACATGCGAATATCCATGATTAAATAGTGTGTCTAGTGTAAAATAATCACACACAAAAAAGGAGAAAAGAAGAAACTGAGCAGGTAGTGGGCAGAGTTTTAGAATAGTAGACACAACTATGAGCTGGCTTTATGGTGCTTCTTAAATGTCAAAGGAATTTGTAATTAATTTGAACGACAGTGCATCAGTTTAGAACCTTTAACAGAATTTACATTAATTTAACATTCTTCGGTGCTCGCTTCGGCAGCACATATACTAAAATTTATCTTTCTCTGAACCCTAAGGAACCCTAATGTAGTTTAGGTAGCATGGCCAAGCTGAAGAGTTCTGCTTGGAAGCTGTTTCCTTAGCGCGAACGTGAGATGCTTTGCACAGGATACAGGTGCGAATAAATGCAAAGTGTGTGACTGCGTGAAAATCAGACATGGGGTTAAGATATAAACCTTTACCAGTATCAGGTACTATAATCCACTCACCTGCGTTAGTTTAAAAGCTGGTGATTCCTTGATTAAAAGCTGAGCTTAAAAACCTGGATTAAAAGCTGAGAACTGATTCCTTGTGAAAGGGCACAGTTCCAGCCACTAGCTTCACCGCTCAGCGCCCCGGAGGCCCAAGGCAGGCTTACCGCAAGCCCAGGTCAGATGTCAGAGCAAGAACTACTGACGTCATGTAAGCGTGACGTCACCAGCACTGACGCAGTCTCACAGGGAGGGGCCTCTCAGCTCACCTCAGAAAGCAGTCAGGTCCGAGGAGCAGCGAGTTGACTGTCTCGCGTTCTGCCCCAAAGGTCCGAATGGTCAGCGCTGCGCGAACCGAAGAGCCGAAGCCGCTCCGGAGCTGAAAACGGGCCATTTCCCTTCTTCCTCGGCCCTCGCGGGCCTCCTCTCTAAGGCCCCGGCGCGGTCCAGGGAGCGGCGCGCTCACGAGCCCGTCGCTTGCGGCGGTCACGCGCACGCACGCTGGTGCGCACGTTCCCTGAGAACCCGGAAGTGCGAGGGAGAGGAGAGCCACGTGGGTGGAGCTGGATCGCGGCTCGCATGGGGGAGTCTATCCCGCTGGCCGCCCCGGTCCCGGTGGAACAGGCGGTGCTGGAGACGTTCTTCTCTCACCTGGGTATCTTCTCTTACGACAAGGCCAAGGACAATGTGGACAAGGAACGAGAGGCCAACAAGAGCGCGGGGGGCAGCTGGCTGTCGCTGCTGGCGGCCTTGGCCCACCTGGCCGCGGCCGAGAAGGTCTATCACAGCCTCACCTACCTGGGGCAAAAACTAGGTACCTCCGCCCCGCCCCCCGTGCCCTTTGAGGAGGAAGGAAAGGGGGTATATTCTCCGATCGGCCGTGGCTTGGGTTCCCAGTCTCACGCCTAGCCTCAGGCTCAACTTGGCACTCCCAGATCTCCTCCCACCGTTCCCTTCCTCCCCTCCGCTTCCACAAGCCCCGCCCACCGGCCTCTGCTGCTGGTAGATTGGCCGCCGGGTTGGATGCACTTTTCAGGGCTGTGTCTCAAATCGAAGGGTGTATCCATTTGGCTCAGTGCATGGATTGGTGCCATAAATGGAGTTAAGCAGACTGTGTGTCTTCGCTCTTCTGACCAGTGACAACTGTGGCCAGAAGAGCAAAACTTGGCAATACAACCTAGTTAGAATTAATGAACACTTTTGTCTGGCCTCTTGAAGTTAAGGCCCCTGCGAATTACAGATAGAGTCCTACGCTTTCTAGGCCGTCAATAAATATTTAGTGGATGAGGAAATAAATGAATACTGGAGAGGAAAGGCAAGAAATATGCCTAACTAGCAAGAGGGGACTTAAGGGGAAAATGGTAAACACTCCTATCATTCCATCATAAATCTTGGCCCTGAAAATAAGATGCAAGAGCTGATTCAACCGATTTTCACTAGTAGAAACAATTAGTATGAGTAGATCAGAAGGAAATAAAATATGCGAAAGCCAAGGGTATGCATATAAAGTATTACTACTTACAATTACCAACAATCGATATGAATCCCAGAGCTTTCAAAGTTAGTATTTTGGCCCATTTTTAGACCCTTTAATTATCAGAAGCACAGAGTCTGGTAGGAATGAAGAACACATATATGCAATAAAGAATAGAAAGGTAAAGTTGAGTGCAGATTCCATTTTGATATTTAGGGCCCCATTTCTTTGTATGGCCTGAAGGTGGCCATGTTCATATTGCTTTCAGTAAATACCCAAAGGGCAGGACTTTCTGAAATCTTAACTTCTGCCTTAGCTGTTTAAATAATTTGTTTAGTACGTTGACTTACCGGCAAAGTGCTTAGATAGAATCACCGTGTGTATTTTTTCCACCCCTTTTTACAGTGGCAGTTCTCACAAATTTGCAGTTGCTGTTGAAATGTTATTCCCCTTTCTACAGATTAGCAAATTGTTTATGCGCACTTGTGTAGGTAGGTGACAGGTCTCAAACCAGAATACCTGCCTTTGAACTGTCAGATTGTGTTTTTATATGTATGATTTATTCTTAAAAATTGCTGTATTATAATTTAAAAATACGTTGTATATACAGTTGACCCTTGAACAATAGGGGTTTGAATTGCATGGATCCACTAATACATGGATTTTTTTTAATAAATACAGTACAGTACAGTAAATGTATTTTTTCATCCTTCATGATTAGCTTAACATTTTCTTTTCTCTAGCTTACCTTACTATAAGAATATAATATATAATACATATAACATATAGCATATGTGTTAATCTATTGTTTATGTTATCAGTAAGGCCTCAAGTTGACAATAAGCTATTAGTAATTAAGTTTTGGGGGAGTCAAAAGTTGTACTCGGATTTTTGACTGCTGGGGTAGGTCAGCTCCCTAACACCCCCTCCACCACTCCTGGCATTGTTCAGGGGCCAGCTGTATTTGGAAATGGGGAGAATTCTGGTTGTAAAATTGAAGGTGGGTAATTTTCTGGCGGTTTTAGTTGTTTTTAGATCCTCATGAAGAATGGTGATTGGTCCCAGTCCCATGATTCTTAAATTTGTTTAAGCTCATCTATGATGATGCCCATAGACATATATGGAATATATATGGGAAATACAATTTTACATTTAATCCGTGAGGGTTCAGTTGGATTTCCTAAAGCCTATTGATGGACCCCAATTTAAAAATCTGCTATGCCAGTTTAAGGTGTGTGTGTCTGGTTTCAGGTAAACAGAACTGCCCTGTGTGTAAGAGCACGTGAGAGATCATCACTGTCTCTGCCTTGGGTTCTGTGAAATGGCCCTCATTATGTATATGTGCTGCCGAAGCCAGCACTAGCCCTCATTATGTAAAGTCCTTAGTTCTGCATAGACCCCCGGTTTGCATGTATGAGCCTGAAGCCTGCACCTTGAAATTGACCCAGGAGCAATTTATACTATGAAACATGCCCAGGCATGGTTCTGCTCCCAGGTGATCTGTGACTTCTAAGTGAATGTTCCTGAGAATGGCATGTTTAACTTTAATGCCTCATTAACTTATTCACATGTATAGTAAATGTAGGTTCCAGATTTTAAATTTTAACTTTGCATCTTGGAGTTTTTTGATACTGGAAGTATCAAAATATCAGTGATATTAACATGCTTATGACTTTGTGACTTTTTTCTTGAAAACTTGTGAAAAAATTTTTGTGTTGCCACTTAAGACATTTCCACTTTCTTCAAATACTTTGCTAATTAGAATGTATTTTTTTAAGCAAAACAAAAAGCTTTATGTGTATTTTTAAATATTTAAAACATGGTCCAAGAAAGTGAATCTTTCTGACTCACTGTTGTGACTTGTTGTTGATCAGAGACCTTGGCAGTGAATCCTGATTATAGATGCCTGTATGGGCAAACACTTTAGGCAAAGGACAGACTTGACAGGGATACTTCTGCTCCTGTATTGGCTCAGTTCTGAAAAACTCTGGGTGGGCCCCTTATCTTAGAACTTTCTCTTTCCTTTAAGGGGAGAATATACCTGTTTGGGGAAGGATCAGTGATAAAAATATGCCATCTCAATGCTTTTGGAGGTTTTTAGGTCATACTTTCTCCCTTTTTGTTTAATTATTAGAGAGTTTTCTCAGTCTCTGGTCACTAGAATTTAGCATGGTGGAAAATGACTTGAGAACCGGTGTTTATAAATTATCATTAACAATAAGTTGTGGGATAAAATACTCAATTAGACATTTTACGTACTCCTTTAGTATACTTATTCAAAATAATCATACTTTATAAATCCAAAAAATTATAAAGAGGGAGATGTCTGGTGTCTCTGCTTCCTTGTTTCCCAGTAAGAAGGAAAGCCAGTCTCCATTGGATATTCCTAACCAGGGTATTCAACAAGTAGGACTATGCTCCTCAGAGCTTTGAGAAAAGAGACCTGTTTAGAAGAAATTTCATCAGTGATCTCTACGATCCTTGTACTGTCACTTGGGTTTCACTACTAGTAATTGATGTTTACTGATAAGTTTTTCAGGGTATTCTTTGTGTTTCCACTCCCTCAGATAAGAGTTATCTGATGAGGAAAGGTATTCCTTTTTCACCCAGAGTTAAAATTGTCACCAAGGCCACCCTATTAACAGCAGAGGTGAGTACACAGTTGAGGTCATCTAGCTAGCTAGCTATGAAGTAGGTAGCTATTCTTTTTTATAGTACATGAAGCTCCTAATTTACCATAGAGTTTTAGAAGTCCAATTAGTAGTATTTAGGATTTTCTTACATCAGTTATAAATGGAAGGACAAGGGATTAGTGATGGAATACTCACTTTGCTCCAGGCACATTACATACCAAATGGCATTTTATTTTGTCTTCTTGGCTCTATTACTAGTTTCATGTTAAAAACAACTAAGGCTCAGAGTGGCTAAGTCATTGGCACATTACACAGCTTCTAAGTTCAGAAGCTGGAATTTGGAACTAAATTGGTCAGACTTCCAGAGCTTTTAGGTTTTTTGGTGGTGGTTTTTTTTTTTTTTTAAGATTTTATTTTTTAAGTAATCTGTACACCCAATGTGTGGCTCAAACTCACAACCCTGAGATCAAGAGTTGCACACTCTGCTGACTGAGCCAGCTAGGCGCCCCATAGATTTTGCATGGTACTCTCATCTTGTTACCTTCCTAACCTAAGAGAATTTTTTCCTAAACTTGGGCACAGAGGTCTGTTTATTCCATACGGTTGCCCCACAAAATCTGTAAGGTTAGACTGAAGATAGACAGGGAGGGAGGGCAAACCCTTTAGGGTACAGTCCTGGGTGGGATGTGACTGCTGGGGTCAATCCAGCTGTATCGCGTGGCTTTTGTTGCTCTGTAGGAGAAATGATTTGAATGCAGGTTACTTTGTTTAGGCAGTATATTGAAGGAAACATTTTTAAAATAATAAGAGTTTGTGGAATAAGTAGTAAGTAGGGTGACCAACCTTCTAGGTTTGCTCGGTGCCAGGGGTTGGGGGGTGTTCCCAGGACATGGGACTAAGTCTGTTTTTCCAAGACACCAGGTTTTCAGTGCTAAAACTTAGAAAGCCCTGGGTAGACTGGGACAAGGTGGTCACAGTAGTAGGAAAGTTTGAAATACAAACTGGACCGTGAATTAGAACATTGTGAAATGATTGATTTGTTAAGGGGATATTTTACAAATGCCTTGATGTGTTTAGAATAGTAATAAATTTATTCATGAAAGCATCCTGTGTATATCAAGTGAAAATTTAAACTGTCATCCATCTCTTAGGTTTTTATTTATATATTTCTAATATATAAACAATAGATATTAGATAATATTAGATAAATATATCTAACATATATTTATATATAAATATTTTTATTTATATATATTTCTAATTTATGTATCTCTAAGAATTACTGTTTTAAACTTGCCCTGTTTCTTTTCATTCTTCTAATGTCTTGCCTGTGACCCTTTCTTTAGTAGGGTACAGAATTGCTTAAAAAAACATGTACGAACCTGGCTCTATAATTATTAGAAATCAAGTTGATCATGTATTAATACAGAGCAAGGAAATGATGTCTCAGCCACTTGATCCTTTTTAACTGTTGAAAGGGATGTATTTGGTCTTTTTTTTTTTTTTTTTCCTGATTTCCTTTGGAACCCCTGAGTTACAACAACAGTTACTATAATTGCTTCCTGCTCTTAATCATTCACAAAGTGGTGCTTGCTTTATTATAACCTATAGTGTCAACCTTATCAAGAGTATTGAAGATTTCTGGGTGCCTGGCTGGCTCATTCAGAGGAGCGTGCAATTCTTGATCTCAGGGTTGTGAGTTCAAGCCCCATATTGGGTTTAGAGCTAACTTAAAAACAGAAAGAAAAAAAAAAAGCACTACAGATTTCCTTTTTTTCTGCTGGGATCCCAGTAGTCTGTGTTCTTGTGTAAGGGAAATACATGTCTGTATATTTTCCATTTTCTGGTATGGCTTAGAAGATAAGATTCAAAGGAAAATGCAACTCTAATGCAGAAATAATATTTTCTGATTTATCAGGAATAACAACAGTGTTTTCCAATTAGGTATTCTCTTTTGTTTTAAATACATGTCTAGGGAAGAAAGCTATTTAGCTCCAGGTAGATGGTACCCGCTGGGTCAATTATCTCTGAAATAAATATGAATCCTCATTGAAATGGGATAAGGGAGAGTTGATTCCTGGTTAAAGAAATCATACACAGGTCTGTTGTTACACTAATGAGTTGCACCGGACATTCATTTCTTATTCCTCAGTGAAATTATGAATCACAAAATATTTAAATTCCAATCACAGGAGTCAGAGAATATGGTAGATGACATTAACTCCCTGAGCTCAACAGACTCCACTCCTTTCCTTTTGGATTCTGGGAGGTGTTTGGTCCTTCTGGGTTCTCTTCCTCACTTGTTATGTGCTAATGTCATTTGCCTCCCAGGGGGCCAGTCCTTCTTCAGCCGGAAGGATTCCATCCGAACCATCTACACGTCCCTGCACAACGAGCTCAAGAAGGTGGTGACTGGCCGGAGCGCCGTGGGTGGGGCCGCCCCCCACGTGGAGGAACTACTTTCCCACCTGTCAGAGCAGCTCTGCTTCTTCGTTCAGGCCCGGATGGAGATCGCAGACTTCTATGAGAAGATGTATACGCTCAGCCCGCAGAAGTTCATCAACGCTGAGGAGCTTGTTGGCCTCTTGGACGCCATCCTCAAGAAGTACAGCTCCAGGTGAGTGTAGGTGAGGAGGGAGGAAGGGACACACACAGCAGCCTCACACACACACACACACACACACACACACACACACACACACGAGCTCCCTCCCTGCACTCTTATGAAGAAAATCTATGATGAAATGACTGCAAAGGGAAGAAATAGTCATTTTACATTTTTTTAAAAAGATTTTATTTATTTATTTCACAGAGATCACAAGTAGGCAGAGAGGCAGGCAGAGAGAGAGAGGAAGGGAAGCAGGCTCCCTGCTGAGCAGAGAGCCCGATTTGGGGCTCAATCCCAGGACCCCAGGATCATGACCTGAGCCGAAGGCAGAGGCTCTAACCCACTGAGCCACCCAGGCGCCCCTTCATTTTACATTTTATACATATTAATTAAGCAACAGGTGAACATTAGGTACCTTCTTTGGGCTTCATTAACACTGTGCTAGGAGGATACTTCTTTTTTTTTTTTTTTTTAAAGATTTTTTTATTTATTTGACAGAGAGAGATCACAAGTAGGCAGAGAGGCAAGCAGAGAGAGAGGGGGAAGCAGGCTCCCTGCTGAGCAAGGAGCCCAATGCGGGACTCGATCCCAGGACCCCGAGATCATGACCCGAGCCGAAGGCAGCGGCTTAACCCACTGAGCCACCCAGGCACCCCATAGGTGGATACTTCTTTAAGCAATGGCCAAAGACCAAGAATGAAGTCATCCTTAAAAGATGTATTATAACTGATTTTGCTGCTTATGAAAGAGTTCACACAAGGGGAGCATTGTATATAAAATAATGTGGGGGTTTTTTGTTTTTTACTAAACCATTATTCAAATAAATGTCCCTTTCAAAGTAATCTCCTTGGTGAGTTACCCACTTAGTCCTCAGATGTAACCATTATTTACCATGGGTTGGAAACTTCTTCATAATCGCTCTCAGCGCCTGTGGCATAGTTCTGGTTTTGTTTTAAACTTTCTCAGTGGAGACAGGTATCTGTGTTTTTGAGGAGGGCATACTTATATTTTTTTTAATAATCAAAAGGCTATTTGTAGCCAATTTAATTTTTTTAAAAAAGATGTCAATTAGCTGGAAAATTTGTATTTGAAGGAAATTGCTATTTTTACTTGAAAAAAAATGAGCCCGGCTCTTATGTATTCCTCAGTGCCTGAACCAAAAAACGGTACGCAAAGAATTTGAGAAGTACTGCGGGTTATTATTCAGCTGTAGAAAGGAATGAAGTATGGATACAGGCTACAACATGCATGGACCAGTTACAAAAGATATCATATTCTGTCATTCCAGTTACAGGAAATGTCCAGAATTAAGCAAAGTCATAAACACAGAAAATAGATTATAAATTACAGACTCGGAAAACTTTTGTCAGGAATTAAGGGGGAAGGTGAGAGTGGGGAAGTGACTGCTCATGGGTGTAGGGTTCCTTTTTTGGGGGGGTCACGAGACTATTCTCAAATTAGATAATGGTGATGGTTGCACAACTCTGACTATACTAAAACCATTGAATTCTGTACGGTAAAAAGTATACTTTATGTATATTAGTTAAGTAGTAAAGCTATTATGAAAAAAGAAATAAACAAAGCTGTGCAAGGAACACACAAACATCCTTCCCCTGGACTCATATTATTAAATCTTGCCATGTTTGCTCTCTTTCTCTCTGTATATAATTTTATTCCCCCCCTCTCTGAATTGTTTGGAAGTTAGATGCAAACATCATTATACTCTATGCCCAAATACTTTGAATTGTATCTTCTAAGAATTAAACAAAACTGTAGCATAGTTTTCCTACTCAGAAAATTTAGCACTAATTTTTTTTTCTACTATCAGCAGTAAATAGTATTTAGATTTTCCCAATTGTCTCCAAAATGTCCTCTGTATTATTTTTTATTGTCATATATTTTCTGTTTTTATGATATATTTTGGATTTGTATCTATTTTTACTGGGTAATACATTAATATGGCTCAAAATTTATAATGTATGAAATAATACATAGTGAAAAGTGCCCCTTTTCTTCATCTACCTAATTCCTTTCCTAAGAGGCAGTGAATGTTGTTGGGTTTTGTTTTGGTTTTTTTTTTTTTAAAGATTTTATTTATTTAGCAGAGAGAGAGTACAAGCAGGGGGAATAGCAGGCTGAGTACACAGAGGGGGAAGCAGGCTCCCTGCTGGAGTGAGGAGCCCAATGCGGGACTCGATCCTAGGACGCTAGGATCATGACCTGAGCTGAATGTGGATGCTTAACCGATTGAGCCACCCAGGCATCCCAGTGAATGTTGTTTTAGCAAGTTCTTCCTGTCATTCTTGAGAGATAGTCTATGCATATGAATGTACACGTTTTCTTTTTTTTTTTTTAAACAAATTTTCCATGTTAACCAGTTTTCTGTGTTTGGAACTATTTTATTTCTTCCTCAAACCTGATTGGTACATTTTTTTTAAATAAAATAATTTTTTGAAATGCAAAAACAAAAATACTATTGGAGATATGATTCTTACAGGGAATCTCATGTGGTGATTCCCAAATAACTTGACAGTAATTTGTCGAACGGTTTGGGAAACGTAAAAGAAAGAACCAAAATTGCCCCTTTTCCCCTCTCTGCCCTTTTCCCTGAGGTAACTAAGAGTTAGTGATTCTCAGTTGGGTGCCCAGAAACCTGTATGTTTTAAAAGTTCCGGGGCGCCTGGGTGCCTCAGTTGTTGGGCTTCTGCCTTCGGCTCAGGTCATGATCCTGGGGCCCTGGGATCAAGCCCCGCATCAGGCTCCCTGCTCAGCGGGAAGCGTGCTGCTCCCTCTCCCACTCTCCTGGCTTGTGTTCCCTCTCTTGCTGTGTATCTCTCTGTTAAATAAATAAAAAAATCTTTAAAAAATAAATAAAATAAAATAAAATAAAAGTTCCCTGTGATATTGAAAATAGTCTCCATGAAAAAATATTGTTTTGATAAATAAGAGAAAGATACCAACACTGGGATATACTAGGTATTGAACCTTAACTGTGTGTATGCATGTACGTATGTATGTCTTATAGGAATGTTATTACTATTTAGCTATTTTCATTTTTATTTGATTAGGTTTGTGATCTATCCCATTTGCACCTTCTTTGAAACATCCCACTTCCCAGACATTTGGGAATTTCTTCCATTTTCTGCAAAAGCCCAGTTTTCATTCTTGGAGCTTTTAGGGCAGTACTTGGCTATACCAGGTACTGAGCGGACACTGATGGAATTGATGGAGCCGGGGGCAGGATCACCCAAGGTCAAGGTGTTTTCATCTGTCTGTATTCTCCACCCATGCTGCCTTTATCTAATTAAAGGGAATTACCGATTATAAATACATCCAACCCTAAAAATTATCTTAATTAGAAACCTGAGGTTAATTTGAACAACATAAATTCCTTAGTTAAAAAATTCTGAAAAGTTGAAATTCTGTATAATATGTTGATTTTGGGGGGAGGAGGTGGAATTATTTTAGGTATAAATTAACATACTTTCCTTTTGCCAGGATAATATCCTTTATTTCTATAGACCTTTTTATTTCTTCTTCATAATATCCTTTTTTCTGTAGACCTTTCTTCTCCTCCTCCTTCTTCTCCTTTTCTGTAGACCTTTTGATTTGGCATCTGTGCTATACCAAACATGTTCCTTTCATGGTTCCAGTGTTCTAGAGAAGTAATTCATATTTTGTATTCTCTTCTATTGAAAGAGTAAATCCTTTCCCCAAATGACCCAGTTTATCTTTCAGGAAATGTTTATTCACCCCAGTATATCTGATCCATGTCAGAATGCTTCTCTATCTCGTGAGTCGTTTGTCTTTCAAATGATGAAATGCTTTTGCAGTAAAGAATTTACAAGCATAATGTATATCATGGAGTAGCCCTGATTCGAGATGCAGATTCTGTGTGCCTTACTGCAAAGGCCAGTCTGCTTTCAGAGATGAAATGGGAAACACGTTTTGTTTTTTTCCTTTGGAAGGCAGTTGTATTCAGAGTAGAACAATATTAAAGGTTTCCTCCTTTGGCAAACTTATTACATTATTAAGCAAATGCAAATTATTGCTTATGAACCACAGTCATTGAGATGCTTCATTTCAAATTGAATAATTAACATTAATCATTTTAACAGTTTCCACTGTGTGCCCTTAGAAGGAAAAATATGAATTTAGCTTATACAGGATCAGGGTGTCTACTATTCCTTGAATACTTTTTTTTTTTTTTAAAGATTTTATTTATTTATTTGACAGAGGAAATCACAAGTAGACGGAGAGGCAGGCAGAGAGAGGGAGGAAGGGAAGCAGGCTCCCTGCTGAGCAGAGAGCCCGACACGGGACTCGATCCCAGGACCCTGAGATCATGACCTGAGCCGAAGGCAGCGGCCTAACCCACTGAGCCACCCAGGCACCCCTCCTTGAATACTTTTGAGGAGAGGTAGAACTTGGTGTGTTGTTTTTGTTTTTGTTTTTGTTTTCTTTCCAGAGAAAACATCAATGGAACATTTTTTGATTCTGTAGAATTCATTTTGAATTTACTTACCTCTTTTGTACAGTGAGCATAAAAGAAGATTCTGGTTAATTTTTCTATTTCATAGTTAAACAAAGCTGGAAGATGGGTTATAAATGCAAAATATTTACTCTCCTAAGTCGAGAGTAATTCTTAGTAATTCTTTTAAAGAAGTAATTCTTTTAAAGAAGCAAGAGTTTATTCATTCCAGACAGCTTTTAAAAATCCCTTTGATGGGGGCGCCAGGGTGGCGCAGTAGGTTAAGCACCAGACTCTTGGTTTCAGCTCTAGTAGTGATCTCCACTGTGCTGTAAGATTGCCCCTGCCCCTGCATCAGGCTCTGCGCTCAGCAGGAGACTGCTAAGGACTCTTCCTCTCCCTCTGCTCCTCCCTGCCCTGTGCCAGCATGTGCACTCTCTCTCAAATAAATAAATAAATCTTTAAAAAAAAAAAAGAGTCCCTCTCAGGTGGCAATAATATACCATTAAATGACTTATATCCTGTAACCATGACTTTACAGATAGATTTTAAAGAACTTTTTTTTAAAAGATTTTATTTATTTATTTGAATGGCAGAGATCAAAAGTAGGCAGAGAGAGGGGAAGGGAAGCAGGCCCCCTGCTGGGCTCGATCCCAGGTGGGATCATGACCTGAGCCAAAGGCAGAGGCTTTAACCCACTGAGCCACCCAGGCACCCCTGAAGAACTTGTTTTTAAAGATTTTCCTTTTTTTATTTTAAAAGATTTTACTTATTTGAGAGAGAGCATGCGTGAAATGGAGGGAGAGAGAGAGAGAGAAAGGAAGAGAGGGAGGCAGAGGGAGAGGGAGACTCCCCACCGAGCAAGAAGCCAAATGTGGGACTTGATCCCAGGATCCTGGGATCATGACCTGAGCTGAAGGCAGCCGCTTAACCCACTGAGCCACGCAGGCATCCTTAAAGATTTTACTTTTAAGTACTGTCTACACCCAGTGTGAGGCTCAGACTTACAATCCTGAGACCAAGAGTTACACTCTCCACCAACTGAGCCAGCCAGGCATCCCAGAGAACACTTTTAAAAATTGAGTTACATAAAGTTTCTGTTTGCATTTTAGGGAGCACAGTTTTTTGATCTGAATGCTTCAGATGACAGGATTCTCACCAAGGGCAGAACTGTGATTTATTTAGGCCTTGTGCCCTTTTTCTTTCAAGAAAAGATTTGTGATGATAAGTGAAATAAACAGTTAGTTGTGTGTGTATAGTTCAACAAGGTGACTTTCCGCCCACTGAAAATTTCCTAAGCAAAACCAACCAGAGTGCCATTTCTGCGGGACACAGTCTACGCTAGGCATTTGGCATGTCTGAATCTTAACAGCCTTGCCCCAGCCCATCTTTTCAAATTTATCTAAGGCCCATCAAATGCTTTAAATTGTACCCAAAGTCTTAGTAAAAAGAAAGAAGCTTCAAAGAGAAATTTTTGAGGATTTTAATCAGGAGCCAAAAAAACAATCCATAATCTAATGTGTTCCCCCATAAGTATTTGCCATTTCCTACTTTGGTTCATTATTTGTTTTGCCTAGAATGTCCTTGAACTCGGAGGGGAGGAAAAATACCTTTTCTTCTGCCCTTCTAAACTCAATGGGTAGGGGGGAAGCTTTAACAAAAGACAAACTACCAAGAGAAAAACATACCAGTGTATTTAAGTTTTACATGTTAAGGAAGCATTCACAAAATAGAGTTTATATGGTAGGTTTTATTGAAAAAAAAAAAAAAATTCAGCTGAGTCCATTTGAAGATGTCAGAGTTGTGGGAAAATGTGCCAGATGAAAAAAGGTCTGAGCTAAGTGTCTAAGCTGGGGGAAGCAGCAAGGCCTGTTCTTTCAGATTCCTCTCTGTGTCCCTTGTGTTTGGAGATAAGGATGCTTCCTTCCTTACAATAGGGGGAAAGGCACATTTCTCTTGAGGGTTTTATGACCTGATTCAGGGAAGGGTCAGGAAATCTTTCCTACACTTATTTCTCAAATTCATTCAACTTAAAACAAACAGTCAGTATACAAGATGCCATATTTGGGGGTAGTATGTTCTGAAGCCTATCACATTGTCATATCATGTCATATCAGTTGCTGTTGCCACAATCATTCTTTTTTTTTTTTTAAGAATTTATTTATTTGATAGACAGAGATCACAAATGGGCAGAGAGGCAGGCAGAGACAGAGAGTGGGGGAAGCAGGCTCCCCGCTGAGCAGAGAGCCTGATGTGGGGCTCGATCCCAGGACCCTGGCATCATGACCTGAACCAAAGGCAGAGGCTTTAACCCACTGAGCCACCCAGGCGCCCCTGCCACAATCATTCTGTATAACAGACCACTGAGCATACAGGCTTGCAAGTCTACTGGAAGTCAGCCTGACAGGCCTGGCTTAGCTGAGTAGCTCTGCTTAACACTCTTGGTCTCACTGGGCTTGGCTTAGTACTGTGAGCTCTGGGCTTGGTCTGTTCCTTCCGAGCCCAAGATTAGTGGGGAGCCAGCCACCCAGTGGCTCTGGCCCAAGTGCGAAAGAACAAGCCCAACCAAGCTCATTTTCAGCATCAGATCTGTTAACACCCTCTTGACAAGACCGAGTCACATGACCCAGTCTGTAGTCCAGGCATGGGAAAGTACTCTTCATCTCAGGGGAAGACCTGCAGAGTCACATGGCAGAGGGTCTGGAATCAGGGGTGATTAAGAATGCAGCCAGAATGGACATCGGGGAAGGTATGTACCATGGTGAGTACTGTGAAGTGTGTAAACCTGGCGATTCACAGACTGTACCCCTGGGGCTAATAATACATTATATGTTAATAAAAAATTTAAAAATTAAAAAAAAGGAAAAAAAAGAATGCAGCCAGAAATTTAAGCTCTCCTCTTTACATGGCCAAGTCCTAGCTGCTTTTGAAGTTGTATGGCTCAATTCAAATTCTGTCTTCCTTATAGCCAGCATAATCTTTCAACCAAAAGAAATTGCTCCTTTTTCTAAAATCTTATTTTATTTTGCACCTCCCATAAGAGATGTGTTAACTTCCAACTTGTATCCATCATAAGTACCTCCTCCTACCTTGGGAAGTCTGTAAGGTAAACCTTGGGCTAATGCATCTTTATATCTTCAGTGTATTTGTATCTAAAAACTAGTAAAAATTTTAAATGAGAAGAGACTATAGTGGGTTTTTTTTTTATTATAGTAAAATATACATAACATAAAATACACCGTTTTGGGGGCACCTGGGTGGCTCAGTGGGTTAAAGCCTCTGCTTTTGACTCAGGTCATGATCCCAGGGGTCCTGGGATAGAGCCCCACATCGGGCTCTCTGCTCAGCGGGGAGCCTGCTTCCTCCTCTCTCTCTGCCTGCCTCTCTGCCTACTTGTGATCTCTGTCTGTCAAATAAATAAAATCTTTAAAAAAAAATACCATTTTAAGTGTATAGTTCTGTGGCATTTAGTATATTCACGTTGTGCTACATATTTGGGTTTTTTTTTTTTTAAGAATTTGTTTATTTATTTGACAGAGATCACAAGTAGGCAGAGAGGCAGGCAGAGAGAGAGGAGGAAGCAGGCTCCCCACTGAGCAGAGAGCCCGATGTGGGGCTCAATCCCAGGACCCTGGGATCATGACCTGAGCCGAAGGCAGAGGCTTTAACCCACTGAGCCACCCAGGTGCCCCTACATATTTGTTTTCAATTGTTTTAATCTGACTTCTTACATGCATGGAACCTGGATAATTCTTTTGGAAGGAACTCCTTGATGTAGATTTGTGAAAGAGAGTTTTCTCTCTCTCTCCAGACCCATTTCTTTCTTTTGGCTTTTTTTTTTTAAGAGCAGATGTTCTCTGCAAATAGTTGTCAATTTATTCTGAATTCAGACTCTTACAAGCTTGCTGCCATAGTTGAGGTGTGTATTTTTGGATTACAACAATTTAACAGATCCCCCTATAGTGTGAGTTGTAAATGGGTATGAGGCACAGAGCATAATGGAAATGGGGGAAATAATACATCATAATGCTAATCTCAGAGTCTTGGAAGAATAAAATTAACATGAATTTTTAGCTCTTCTTAAGGATGAAAAATAGCTTCGACATTCACATTCATCCTAATAAATGTTGAACATTTAAACACTTTTAGTGTATGTTTATGGAAGAGCTTGTTCAGAATTCTTTCGGGAAATTTGTACAGAGAATTCATGTTCTTTCAAGAAGGTTGGATATAAATGATGATTTCCAGTGAAGCAGAAAAATAACTTAGAGTATTGTTATTTGTGGTAGAATTTCCTTCAATCTCGTACCATTTTCCTGTTATTGAAAGTCTTACTGTGTTCCAAGTTCCTTGGCAGATTTTCTTGATACCCATTATTATAGAATCTTGTGATGCTTTATGGTCGTTAAGTGTCAAAGGTCCTAAAGGCCAAGGAGGTAGAAGCATTTTTTACAATTCAAAGATTTTGAAATGTGCTACAGTGAAGTTGTGTGTGCATATGTATTACCTATGTATTAGACTTTCTCTTCTCTTTTTTTAAAGATTTTATTTATCTGTCAGAGAGAGAGAGAGAGAGCACGAGCGAGTGAGCATGAGCAGGGGGAGTGGCAGAGGGAAAGGGAGAAGCAGGCTCCCTGCTGAGTAAGGAGTCCAGTGTGGGCCTGGATCCAGGACTCTGGGATCACAACTTGAGTTGAAGGCAGATGCTTAACCAACTGAGCCACCCCGGTGTCCCTGTATTAGACTTTTCTTAATGTTTATTTCAAAGCAGGTAATGTTTGAAGGGTCCAAAGTAGTTAATCTCATCACATGAGCTAGAGAGTTTGAAATCCAGTTTATCTTTCTGATTTTTTTTAAAGATTTATTTATTTATGTTGGAGAAGCAGAGAGTGTAAGAGACAGAGAGTAGGGGGAGGTTTAGAGGGAGAGAAGCTTTAAGCAGACTCTCTTCTGAGCACAAGAGTCTGATGTGGGGCTGGATCTCATGACCCTGAGATCATGACCTGAGCTGAAATCAAGAGTTCAACACTTGAGTGCCCATAAGGGCACCCCTATCTTTCCGATTCTTTGAATGTATTATTAGACTGAGACCCTCAGTCTAAAGTAGGTTTCAAATCGTAACATAGTTGGTTGCCATGTTTACAGACTCTCTCTGAATCTCTAGTATGTGCCATATGTTCTAAAGATAAAGGAGCGAAGGGAGTAAGCAGCTTTTCCTTCTCCTCAGGGAGGAGCTCAGACCAATGGAGACCATATGTCCCATAAATTCTGTGATGAAGCTACTCAAGTGGAAAACAGGTATTAAGAAACTAGAGGATTCGGGGTGCCTGCCTGGGTGGCTCAGTGGCTTAAGCCTCTGCCTTCAGCTCAGGTCATGATCTCAGGGTCCTGGGATCGAGTCCCACATTAGGCTCTCTGCTCAGCAGGGAGCCTGCTTCCCCACCCCCCCACCCCCTCACCCCCTGCTTGCCTCTCTGCCTACTTGTGATCTCTGTCTGTCAAACAAATAAATAAAATTTTGGGAAAGAAAAAAAAAAACATTAGAGGATATGGTCACCTGACTCAGTCTGGAGAACAGAGAAGACATCTCTAAGGAAATGACTTTGAAGAGGAGACCTGAAACACCAGAAAGAATGTGCTCTCACTTGCCTCAGGTTCTCTGCACTTGGACTTTCCCTTTTCTTTCTGGAAGGGAGATACTCCCACATCCTCTCCCCTCCTGCTACCCGATATTACTGTTAGCAGTGAATTCGAAAAAAATGTTTTACAGATAGCAGGTAGCAATCCATGAGTCATAAAGTTAATTCAGTGAGTAGTAATCCAATTTTAAACATAAATGTTAAAATGTTAGATATTTTTTATTTAGCTCCCATTTTTTTTAAGGTTTTATTTATTTATTTGACAGAGACAGAGCACAAGCTGGGGGAGCAGCAGGCAGAAGGAGAAGCAGGCTCCCTGCTGAGCTAGGATGTGGGGCTTAATCCCTGGACCCTGGGATCATGACCTGAGTTGAAGGCAGATGCTTAACTGCCTGAGTCACACAGGCTCCCCATCCCATTTTTTTTTTTTTAAGTGCAACTAAATATGAAGAAAATTCAAAAAACTAGGATTGAATAAGGGCTTACCTTGTGGAATTACCACAATACCTTGTGGAGTTACTATGAACGTTAAGTAAGTTTACATGTGTTCCATACACGTTTAAGAGATTTTAGTGACTCTCTTTTTTTTCTCCTCTGCCTCTTTAGGATCACATCTTGGAAAAAGGATGCCTTGTTTTGATGATTATGTTAGTTTTACAATTTCCAGAATAAATAAAATAGGTTCAGAAAAAAGTACAGCTAATTTCTTTGTATTTGAAAGGAAGGTAGTCCCTACTCTCATTTTTTGTTTCAACACCAGGCGGTTTCCATAGGAGGATGTGATGCTGACATAATTCTGAGATGGTGAAATTATGTCAGAAATTTTTATTTATCTTCCAATCTATTGTTTATTTTTTAAGATAAATAAGTAATTTATTAATGAGTGATCCACGCAGGGCATGGGGCCTACTGTGGGGCTTCAACTCATGACCCTGAGATCAAGACCGAGCTGAGATCAAGAGTCGGATGCTTAACTGACTGGCACCCCAGACCAGCTTTTCAAATGAATCAACATGGAGCCCTTCCGTCATTCCTTTCCCTACTTCCAAACGTAGTAGTATTATTTGTGTGGCCACAGTGTATTGTTTGAAAATTCCATGTGGAGTAACATTTCTACTTATTTCGATTAATTTCCCTTCCCCTCTAGATTTCACCACCCCATCCTCAGTCCTTTGGAAAGCAGTTTCCAGCTGGAAGTGGACGTCCTGAGTCATCTCCTGAAGGCCCAGGCTCAGGTCTCGGAGTGGAAGTTCCTCCCGTCCCTGGTGAACTTGCACAGCGCTCACACCAAGCTGCAGACTTGGGGCCAGATCTTTGAAAAGCAGCGGGAGACCAAGAAACACCTGTTTGGAGGGCAATCTCAGAAGGCAGTTCAGCCCCCACACCTTTTCCTCTGGCTGATGAAACTCAAAAACATGCTTCTTGCCAAGTTTAGCTTTTACTTTCACGAGGCACTGAGCCGGCAAACGACTGCTTCAGAAATGAAAACGTTGACTGCAAAAGCCAACCCAGACTTTTTTGGAAAGATTTCCAGCTTCATCAGGAAGTATGACGCTGCCAATGTGTCCTTAATCTTTGACAACCGAGGTTCTGAGAGCTTTCAGGGTCACGGCTATCACCACCCCCATTCCTACAGAGAAGCCCCTAAGGGTGTGGACCAGTATCCAGCTGTGGTGTCTCTGCCCAGCGACAGGCCCGTCATGCACTGGCCCAATGTCATCATGATCATGACAGACCGCATGTCCGAACTGAACAGCTTGGAGAAGGTGGTCCACTTCTACGATGACAAAGTTCAGAGCACCTACTTCCTAACCCGCCCGGAACCTCACTTTACCATTGTCGTCATCTTTGAATCAAAGAAATCTGAAAGAGACTCCCACTTTATTTCCTTCCTCAATGAGCTCTCACTGGCCCTCAAGAACCCCAAAGTTTTTGCGAGTCTGAAGCCTGGCTCCAAAGGCTAGCAGGTGGTTTGTGTGAAAGGTTCGCAAGACTGGAAGGTGTGTTCCTAATTGCTCTAATGATCTGCTGTGGTCTGTGATTAGAGTTTCCATCCATTCATGCTTCTTTCAGAGCTAAATTAGAGACAAATCCTCCCTAATTGTGTTGCACACTTTCTAAGCAATTAAGGCCAATTGAATTAAGTATCCAAAGAGTAATCTAGGAAGTGATCATGGCTACTGTGTCTCTCCGTGGTACAGCAGAGGACCTGCAGCATTTTCTCCTATTTTCCTGTGTTTCACGTGGACTGAATATTTATTCGCCTTTGGTTTTTCTTTCCACCTGTTTTACATTGTTCTAAACTTTGTTTCAATGCAATTCCAAATGCCTTCTCCTCTCCCCTCCTTTCAGGACCAGTAAATGGGATAAGATATTAAATGGCCTTTTCAGAATCAAGGACTGGATGTTTTCTATATCATAAATTAGCAAGTTAACATGAAATTAGTTTTATGTTTCTCATCCACTAATTAATATTTTGGATACCAAAATCAGTGTCTTGGTGAGAAATTTCTGTCAGTAATGGAAATTGAAGGTGAATCAGAATGGGCGCATAGCATCAGTTCTAACAGTTCAGAAGGCTCCCATGACTACTTTAACAGTCACGGGTTCTTTGGGGGTGATCTACACACCTAACTGCATTTGCATTTACCCTTATAAATCAGAGCGACTTTTTCACTCTGTTTGAAAGTTAGCATAAGCCATAACATGGGGTTTCTTCACTCCTCCCCATGTCATCTACTTGGCTTTCTGTTTTTCACCTCTCTGCTGAGATGTATGTTCATGTTTCGCTCCACTCCCTGTTTATTCTTAGGCTGAAAAACCATGTAGTCTTTGTTTTCCAGCCACTTTTAGACATTCTTGCAACTTAGTCTGCTTTTCTAATATCAGAATGTTGGTATCAATACCTTGTACTTGCTAAACATCCATTGTGCATTCAAAAGACCTCTTCATAGTTGAGTAATCCAATCAGTACTTAATTTAAGCATCTCTGAACTTGGGTTTCAAGACTGTCTCCTCCAGATTATCCTCAGAAGCAGTGATACATCTTAACACGTGCTGCCTTAACACTTTCCTTCGGTGGGTGTTCGTGGGGACGTAGATGGACCCGTGAAGGCTTAAGGGGCTATAGGGAATTTCACTTCTAGGTTATTGATTTAGAATAAAAGTAAGCCACAAAGAGTCACTGAGTTTTTACTATTTGTTGGTTCCTTCAGTACTTTTATGTGATGTAATGATCGGCTTGTCCGGTTTATCATGATCGCACACAGCCAAGGTTTCCCCAGGCTGTTCCAGCGGGGGAGCTGGCGCTGGGCAGAGCTGCTCCCAACCTGGACCAGGAGGCCTGCCCACCTCCGGTGGGACTATGTGCTGGAAGGACCTACTGGCCTATTTTCTATTTCTTTTCTTTTTCTTTTTTTTTTTTTAAATCAAAGTCATATATATATAAAGTCAGTTTGCTTTAAATAGAAAGTAGTGATTCTGCATTTTATTCACTCAGGTTCCATAAAAATCTGAACAACATCAAACTTACATAAAAAATTGAAAACTGGAACTAAAAAGTCAAATCGTTTTTCTTCCCTTCTGTGCTTTGCCAAGAAGCTGAAAAGTACTCCTTGATGTTCATGTATTATTTTTTGTCCTAAATAAAACCATTAGCCTTAAGGATGTGGTCTCCCATGTACCTAAAAGAAATACGCTTCAGTGGAACATGGAAGAAGAGTGTAAATAAAACTTGTATATAATATTTAAATAACCAATCCTTGTCTAGAACATATTTGAAATGTATATTTATTTTTAAACATATTTTGGTTCAAGCCAAGAAACAAAGTGATTCTACGCTGAGATTTGTTCTCTAAAATCAGTAAAGAAATTATCCATAAAGTCTGTATTTCGCTAAATGGAAGAGTAAATCCGCATATTATCTGCAGACTGTTTACTTTGAAATTGTTTCTAAACCACAACTTGATGCATTTTTACGTGTGACCAGAAGTGTGGGCCACGCTTACTGAGATTGCCAACATGTCCATCAAGGAGGGTTCCTTTCAGGATGCCCTTTGGATGCAGGGTGAACGTTCACAACTCTGTCCCCGTGGGTCCGACCTGGCATCTGACGACATCATTTAAGGGTGTGTGTGAACATGCAGTCATCTCCCCTTATCTGCCATTCTGCTTACCTCGGTTTCAGTTATCTGCGGTCACCATAGTCTGGAAGCTGGAAGCTGGGGTTCTGCCCCCAGATGAATTATCGGGAGGTCAGTCATAGCATCTCACCACATCACAGTGCCTGCGTCGTTCACGTCCCTTGATCTCGCTGCGTCAGCATGCTGTCATTTCCGGTCGTCCGGAGAAGGGAGAGGACCCTACAGTAAGAGATTTTCAGAGAGAGACAGACCACACTCCCATAACTGGAATTACAGTTTAGTGTTATAACTGTTGTATTTTATTATTGCTGTTCGCTTCTCACCGTGCCTCAGTTACACATTACACATTACACTTTATGGTAAGTATGTGAGTATAGGAAAGATCAGAGTGTATTTAGAGCTTGGTACTGTGCAGTTTCAGGCAACTGCCTTGAGCGTACTCCTCGCGGTCAGGGGGGACTCCTGTAACTGAGGAGCCGATATCCTTTACATTATTTCTCTGTGCACTGGAACATCTGGTAGAAAATTTACTTACAGGAAAGAAAATCGTTGGTAACTGTAACTCACTGCACTCCTGCAGAGCCACTCATGGGATTGTTAGAAAACGTACGCCCTTTGATCTAGCAGCAAACTTGCCTTGTGTTTTGGCTTATCAGCCTCTGAGCTTGACTTTCTCATCTGTAAAATGGGAATAAGGAAACGCAGCTGCTGCTTTCAAAGGCTGTATAAGAATGGAATGACATCATGCATGTAAAAAAGGCTTTGCAAGCTTACTTGGGTTTGAAAACCGTATAAATAAAAGATGGCCCATTCTTTCCTTAAACTCAACACCTCTCCTGTTCTCATCTTTCTCTTCAGATCTGGGGCATACGTGTGCTTGCTTCGTCACTGTGTTTGAACAGTACTTTAATTTAGAAGAGGAGGCAGATAGATGCCTAAGCCACTCACCCTCCCTTCCCTCTCTCCTTATTTTAGAATCCTTGCGGTTCTTTGTTCCTAAATTTTTATGGCTGGTTGGTAGCATCACTTTAGTTCTATAGTCTTACTGATTTTTTTCTTTTTCTTTATGCGGGGGTTCAGTTGCTCTTTTAATTCCCAAGTGAGGTGTGTTAAAATCTCTGTGATGGTAGATGTCTTCCTTTATTTCTGTCAGTTTCTTGCATTTCGTATTTTAAAGCCCTTTTCTTAGGCCCAGAGACATGTTATTTTCTTGAAGTTTCCTGCTTTATCTCCATTACTGCTCCTTGCTTCGAAGTGCATTTTGCCTGTTGTTTTTTTTTTTTTTACGACCCAGCTTACTTATACTTACTGTTCACATGGTATGTATGTCTTTTCCTATCCTCTCACTATTTGTATCGTTATTTTTAAAGCGTCTGTGGTAAGAAATAGAGAGAGAAGACTGATTAAAAAGAGCAATGGCCATCTCTGTGTGCTGCGTTCTGACCAGCTCTGCCTTCTTTTTTTTTTTTTTTTAAAGATTTTATTTATTTATTTATTTATTTGACAGACAGAGATCACAAGTAGGCAGAGAGGCAGGCAGATAGAGAGAGGAGGAAGCAGGCTCCCCGCAGAGCAGAGAGCCCGATGCGGGGCTCGATCCCAGAAGCCTGGGATCATGACCCAAGCCGAAGGCAGCGGCTTAACCACTGAGCCACCCAGGCGCCCCCAGCTCTGCCTTCTGATTGAAGTGTTTAATGCATTTCATTTCAGACTTGTGAAGTTTTTACAATCAGGACTTCGCTGATGGTATCCCTTCAGCCAGCACTGAACATGCTTTTTTATCTTTTCTTTTCCTTTTTTAAAAAAAGATTTTATTTATTTATTTGACAGAGATCACAAGTAGGCAGAGATAGAGACACAGAAAGAGAGGGGGAAGCAGGCTCGCTGCTGAGCAGAGAGCCCGGATGCGGGGCCCAATCCCAGGACCCGGGCTGAAGGCAGAGGCTTAACCCACTGAGCCACCCAGGCGCCCCTCTTCTTTTTCCTTTTATGTTGGAAGTTAGATTAAGAAGTTTGATCAGATTTCTCTCCCTTTTTTTTTTTTTTTTTTTTTTTGGTGTGACTGTTATGTATTTTATTGGGAGACAGCTAATATCTGGCATTATACTGGCCTGGCATCCCCTATCTCATAATTTTAAAAACTGGCAAGTGGGGTGCCTGGCTGGCTCAGTTGATACAGCATGTAATTCTTGATCTCAGGGTTTTGAGTTTGAGCCCCACATTGGGTGTGTAAGCTTACTTAAAAAAAAAAAAAAACTTTAAAAAATAATAAAATAATGAATTATATCTTCCTGAGATACTGGGGAATTTTTAAGGAAATGTTTAAGAATGGGGTGTTTGGGTGGCTCAGTGGGTTAAAGCCTCTACCTTCGGCTCATGTTATGATCCCAGGGTCCTGGGATCGATGCCCCGCATCAGGCCCTCTGCTAGGAGGGGAACCTGCTTCCCTCTCTCTCTGCCTGTCTCTCTGCCTACTTGTGATCTCTGTCAAATAAATAAATAAAATCTTAAAAAAAAAATGTTTAAGAATATATGAGGATTTCTGCCTTCTGCCTCGAGTTTAACCCCAAATTTGAAACAAGGCAGCCATTTTTTCCCCCTTATCACAGGACACTTCTGTGTGTTATGATCTTCCTTTATTTCTTTCTCCTGGTTCATTTTCTTCTCTCTTAATTACTATTGATTATTTTCCTCTGCTTTTCTCCTTCCTCCCTTCCTCCTTCCCTTTGTTTCTACCTTCCTCACCAATTCCACTTAGTCACTTTTCCCCCTACCTCAGGGCTCCAGGACATAGCCCAGGGGTCTCTGACCCAGTTTTGGAAAACCATACTTGAAATTGTGCATCTCAATTGTCTTTAAAACTAGTCTTTTTCAGGCAGTGACAAAGGAATACAAAGAGGGGAAATACGACAGTTAAGCCCAGTCACTTCATGAGCCCACAACACATCAGCCAACTACAGCCAAGGAGTGCTGTGTGTATCCAGCAGCTTATGTGGCATTTTTTTGTTTTTGGTGTGACAACATACGGTGGTACAGGACACCCCTTGACTGCACAGCCATCCCCGGGTCTCAGTCACCCCAGGTTAGGCCAGTGGTAGAGCAGTCCTAAAGCAGAAGCTGACAGGGATCTGCATGGCTGCTTTCTAGTAGCCAACACTGATTCATGTAACAACTATCAAGCACCAGCTGTGCGAAGGACGGTGATACAGCTGTCGACCATGACCCACACAGGGCCCGCTTGGTTTGGCTGGTAGTGAGGTGAGCTGACTCCAGGCACCCTGCAGGCTTACAGGACAAGGCCCTGAATAGTCTTCAAACCTATTTTTCTTGCATGCCTTCCAAACTGGTTTTGAAAAACCATGATACCTTGATGGATTTTTTTTTTAATCTGAAATCATCATCATTCTCTATGTAAACAGTCTCGAAAGATTCATTTTATCATGTATCATAGATATTGACATTTAAAATGAAAATGTTAGGGGCGTCTGGATGGCTCAGTCATTAAGCATCTGCCTTTGGCTCAGGTCATGATCCCAGGGTCCTGGGATTGAGCCCCACATCGGGCTCCCTGCTCGGCTGGAAGCCTCCTTCTCCCTCACCCACTCCCCCTGCTTGTGTTCCTTCTCTCACTGTGTCTCTCTCTGTCAAATAAATAAAATCTTTAAAAATAAAATGAAAATATTAAGGGTTCTTTTAAATATATCCAGTGAAATCTTAGTACAATAGAGACTTGATAGCAACCATTTTCCATATTTAAAAATCTCTTAGGGGCGCCTGGGTGGCTCAGTGGGTTAAGCCCACTGGGTGGCTCAGGTCATGGTCTCAGGGTCCTGGGATCAAGCCCCAATTGGGCTCTCTGCTCAGCAGGGAGCCTGCTTCCTCCTCTCTCTCTCTGCCTGCCTCTCTTCCTTCTTGTGATCTCTCTCTCTCTCTCTCTGTGTCAAATAAATAAATAAATAAAATCTTGAAAAAAAAAATCTCTTAACAAGCTTTGTAATATTTTAACACCATTTTTGTTCCTTGAACTTTGTTCTACCTCTCCCATGGAATTTTATCCTAATATGAATTTTGTTTACTTAAAAGTATTATTGAATATTAAGTACTAATAAATACTAGCTCAGCATATTCCATATATAAATATTCTGTTACCATGGGGCTCTAAGAGTTTAATGAGCAAATAACGTATATATTAGAACCTTTATTTTTGAACATTGATCTGAACTATCTCTTTCAATGAAATGAGTATGTGTTTATGATGACCTGGTTAAAGAAACTGATTGTCTAACTCTTCCTTTGCTTGGTGGGCAGAGAGTTTTACACCGTACCGTAATACCCCGTGTTAGAACGATGCAAGGTCTGGGATTTTACAAGTTAGCCTGCCACAGTTTCACGGATGATGGCAGACCATGGGCGACAATTACTCATAGCAGCAGCAATAGCCAGAATATGACCATTTTTGTAGGTTCCCTGAGCCCCAGTTCCCTCAGGGTCAGCGTGGATAGGCCCAGATGGATGCCTGCTCACGCAATAGGTTGCATTTCAGGAGAAGGATTCTGATCTTAGGAAACCCAAACATTTTATAGTGGTCAGTAAGCATGCCTTCCATTTGCTCGAGTGAAACATTATTATCCTGGACAGTTAGAGCATTAGTTTCCTAGGCCAGCCATAACAATGGACCACTAATTGGGTGGCATAAAACAGCAGAAACTGTCTCTGTTCTGAAGTCTAAAAGTGTGAAATCAAGGCATTGGCAGGGCTATCTTCCCTCTGAAACCTATACGGGGGGATCTCTTGCCTTCCTATTTTTGAGTGGTTTGCTGGCCATTTTGATGTTCCTTGGCTTACAGCTACACAATTCTAGCCTCTGCTTTGTCATCTCAGGGTGGACCCTCTATCTCTGTCTTCACATGGCTGTCTGCTTATAAGGACACCAGTCATATTGGACTAGGGGCCCACTGTTTTCCAGTATGAACTTATCTTAACTAATCACATTTGCAATGACAATATTTCCAAATAAAGTCACATCCTGAGGTACTGGGAGCTAGGACTTCCACATCTTTTGGTGGGGAGGAGACATAGTTCAACCTGTAACAGTAACCATGTCTGCACTTTGGTCTCAATAAAGGGAGACACTGTGTCCCAAGAATGCTCACAGGGACACAAACATCCCCGAAAGACATTCCAAATTAAGGACAGTCAGTACCTCACTCCTGAGACCTGCAGAAACACGAAAAACACATGGAAAACTGACTCTGAATGTCAACTTATGGGTGAAAAGTGAGTTTGTTTTTATGTTGGAGAAGAGCAGGTATTAAACAAGACAGAAGTAGCTTAACCTACTCCAGGCTCCTTCAGAGACTCATTCTGGCAAAGAGTTCAAAAAGAAGGTGAAGACCTGAAAGGGATTTCCTAATGATGAGTCCTATTCTTGCATATCTTGAGAGTCACTGCTGCATCCTGGGTAGTCGAATCCCAGTCCAAAGGTCAGTGTTAGAAGAGATCTGGAGGACTGCCAGCATGGCTCGGTCAGTGAACTGACTCTTAACTTTAGCTCTGGTTGTGAGCTCAGTGTATTGGGCTCCGTGGCTCAGTGGGGAGTCTGCCTGAGATTGTCTCCCTCACCCCACTAGCAAGGGGTGCTCGCTGTCTCTAAAATAAACAAATCTTTGAAAAAGAGAGAGAGAAAGATTTGGAGATGTATCTGGGCTGCCAGATCCAGTATAACCTGAAGTTTTCTTCCTTTCTTTCTTTCCCTTTCTTTCTTTCTTTCTTTCTTTCTTTCAGTTTGAAGTATTCTTGGTGTTACAACATCACTTCCATTTTCTTTTACTTTTTAATAAAATTTTTTAAAAGATTTTATTTATTTGGAAGAGAGAGAATGAGAGAGAGAGCATGAGAGCGGGGAGGGTCAGAGGGAGAAGCAGACTCACCTCTGAGTAGGGAGCCCCATAGGGACTCAATCCTGGCACCCCAGGATCATGACCTGAGCCAAAGGCAACCGCTTAACCAACTGAGCCACACAGGTCCCTCCCCTTCCATGTTCTTGAATTGTCCAAGAAGTCTTTCCTAAAGGCTGCAGTTGGGCTGAACAGTGACATCAGAGAATTAAAAGAAAGGTCTCTGCCTTGGCTTGCGTAGAAGCAGAAGAGGAGCGAGTCCAGGAATGGCAGGTGGGGGGGGTGGGGGGGGGTTGCAGTAGAGAGATGGGTGACAGCCTGTGAAGAGGGAGCATGGACCAGCCTGGAGACAGACTGATGCTGAGGCAGCAGACAACTGGGCTGGGGTCCTCACAGTTCCAGAAACTGTGAGGACAAGAATTTGTTGAGATCCCGGAAGTCCTGCAGTTAAACAGGATGAGGAGTTCAACTTTTCTTAAAATAGGTATTAATAAATTCGTGTGGCCTCATTTTATACTGTCATTGGCAAGGTCTGGACATGCAAGCTAAACTTTTTAACCAAACTGCATATAGTTAAACTGATGTGGAATCCTACAATTCTGCAGGAAATCACTAATGCAGACACAGTGTTTTATCTGCATAATTTTTAAAAACTCTGCTTTCAATACCAAGTCCACTTTTTTTTTAAGATTTTATTTATTTATTTGACAGACAGAGATCACAAGTAGGCAGAGAGGCAGGCAGAGAGAGAGGAGGAGGAGGAAACAGGCTCCCTGTGAACTCCTTCCCAGGACCCTGAGATCATGACCTGAGCCGAAGGCGGAGGTTTAACCCACTGAGCCACCGAGGTGCCCTCTTATGTATTTTTTTGATGTTATTTATAGTTTTAACACTACCAAGAATCTCTAGGAGCAATACCATTTCATTTTATCAAAAGCTGAGTCTCTGCAGTCTTGTGTACTTTTTAGGAGGATGATGATATTGAGGAAAAGAAGAGAACTTTCTTGTCTGTCTCCTCAAGGAATTAACTCCAACAAAATGGGACCTACAGCAGCTAAAGAATACCTAGCTTCAACAAATTGTATAGATTTATCAAACTTCAACTACTGACAAGTGAGAATTGTAACAATATTGGAAAATTGTCAACCACTTAGACGCCAATTAACATTCTTCTTGGGGAAAAGTATAAATGCTTGTTAGAAATGCTTTGAGAAGGTGCTTGGGGTAGAATTGGTCTGGCCACCTACAGGGTTTTCCTTTTGCTTCCCTGGAGGAAGAACTGGGGTGAGTAGGGGAGGGGAGAGAAAGGCTCCCTGGGTGTAATGGAGAGAGAAGACCGGAGGCTGTACCCCACCCAGTGGAATCAAACAGACCCTCAGACCACTGCAAAGCTGGCCAAAAATGCCTAAGAGGGTTCTTTCAAGGGGCTAGTTGAGAGGTTGCAATGTAAACCTCTCCCTTCTTCCCTGTGAAAATCTTTAGTAACTTCTTGTGTAGGTTTTTCTGGGGACATGGGGAAGGACTTCAAAGGAGGGAAAAGGAGAGTTGACATCTAAGTGACATGTTAGCATGGGCAATAAATTCTTTCATCCTCCTTCTGTTCCTGAAGTTGTAATGAGAAAGGAATCGTGAGGGGGTGCCTAGGTGGCTCAGTCAGTTAAGTGTCTTAAATTTGGCTCAGGTCATGATCTCAGGGCCGTGAGATCAAGCCCCAGGTTGGGCTCTATGCTCAGTGTGGAGTCTGTTTGGGATTCTCTCTCTTTCCCTTCTACCCACCCCCTGCTCGCACTCTCTCTCTCAAATAAATAAATCTTAAAAAAAAAATAGTGACAAGTCCTTTCATTATCAATAAAGATCTCTTGAATTGTATATCTGGTCAGAGCTTGTGGATTCATCAGCTGCTGATGGTAACTTATATTTATTATCCATATGTACCGATTACATTAGAAGATAGTAATGGAAAGGCAAAATATAATCTTATAATCTTATATTATTTTCCAGCTCTGAGGTATATTTGAACAAATAAACATACATTTATGAAGCTTACTTGGAAACAACTCTCCACATACTACCTATCAAAGGTAATTAGTTTCAATGAAACAAACAATCAAAAACCCAGCTATTTCCAAGGTCTTTATTTCCCTATTCCAATCTGTCGGCACAGCTTTTAAATTTCCTAATATCTTGGCCTCTTCTGCTTATTTATTATCACTTTATATATATCACACTGCAAGTATTCTTTATCTTAATTATCTGGAGTTAACAAATATTTAGCCAGTGGCAAAAATACACTCTATTAGAGCTGTTTGCAACCACGAGGATGGCGCTAGAGAGTGTTGCCCTAAGCAAAATAAGTCAGTTGGGGAAAGATACCATGTGATTCACTCATAGGTAGAATTTAAGGAACGAAATAGATGAACATGGGAAAAAAGAGAGAGGCAAACAGACTCCACTATCAAGAACAAACTGAGGGTTGCTGGAGGGGAGGCGGGTAGGAGATGAGCTAATTGGGCAATGGGCATTAGGGAGGGCACTTCTTGTGTGCTGAGAACTGGGTGTTGTACGAAAGTGATGAATCTCTGAATTCTACTCCTAAAACTAAAAACCAAACAAAAACCAACTTTCTTTCAGCTTAAAAAGAAAAGCCCTCTATTAGAAAATGCTGTAATCTTCTAGCAATGTTATTGACATTCTGATCTTGCTTTATTTTGGTTTTGGAGCTGGTAGATTGGTGTTAAAATGTTTTGGACCTCATTGGGGTCTAACTCTCTAGAGAGGCTCTGTTAGAAGCAGCGTAATTGCACAATCTCCCATCTGGCCTCGCGAAGCCCGAGAGTGGGAGTAACTGGAACCTGCCAGTAGAGGGCAGGACAGAAGCAAAACAGGACTCCAGAGCGGTGGCTTCCTTTCCCTCCGGGCACAGTCGGTGCAGTTTGGCTGCTTTGGACATAGTGGAGAGCCGAGCAGCGCAGGAGTTGTAAAAATGACCATTTTTAGTCTTAAAAGTTGGGGTTCTCATGACTACTCTTGTAGAAACAGGTAGGCAGGCAAGATCTGGTTCAAGAGATGAGTCTCTTCTGTCATGTTCATTGAATTTTGACCAAGAAATTCCGAACTCTATCCTCATCCGGTGACTGTGTGGTGAGCTCCCACTGACTCAGAATCACTCACAAATGACTGTGATCTTGCCGCTGCTTCCCTACTGAGACTTCTTGGGCTGGTTCTGAGACTCATGTCTCTTCCTCAAATTATCAGACAACAGGGCTTACCTTGCTTGGAGTGTTTAGAACGATAAATGGAGAGTACTTCTTAACATTTTTGGATGGTAAGAGGATCACATACCCTTGGAGTTTGTATGGGAAGGACTTACTTCCTCCCACAAAAATGCCCATGAACACAAACAAAATTCACTTCCAGTATTTCAAGGGTTCATGGAAACCCTTGTGTATCCATGCGCCCCAGGATAAAAATCTCTGTGGGGGAAAAGCTCTTGCTGAAATCCAAACGAGCTCTTCAGGAGCTGCAATAAATCTTGAAGCTTAGGACCATGCCAAAGTAAGTACTGACTGTCTTCACTTAGACATCCTGTAGGCAACGCAGCCCTTGCCTTGTCCAGACTTGCTCTGCCTGGCACCTCTGATTTTTTTTTTCTTGGTGCGATTCCTGTTCTAGTGACCCTCACTTAAAACTTTGGGGTCACCTGTGATTCCTCTCTGTCAAGCTCAATGTCACTCTTACTGAACTCCTTATGTTTTCATTCTCACCCTCTTCATGCCTGGCTTTTATTAGTCAAGCTGGGATTAGAAATTTCATCTCTCACCTTCCATTTCTTTGTATTCCAGTCCATTTTCCTGACTTATACTGGGATTTTATTTTATTTTGTTTTATTTTATTTTCAAAAATTTTATTTATTCATTGGAGAGAGAGCTTGATCCTAGGGCCCTTGGATCATGACCTGAGCTGAAGGCAGATGCTTAACTGACTGAGCCACCTGGGCGCCCCTAGCCTACTTTTTTTTTTTGGATTACCCATCTATTTGAGAGAGCAGGAGTGAGTGCACATGGAGGGAGGACCAAGGGAGAAAGAAATTTAAGCAGACTCTGCTGCTGAGCCCATTGCAAGGTTTGATCTCACAACGCTGAGATCATAACCTAAGCATGCCCAGCCATCTGGGCCACCCAGGTACCTGTATAGCCTTACCAATTACATAAACAATCAACACATATTTTGTATGCTATAGGTATTATACACTGAATCCTTACAATGAAGTAAACCAGAGGAAAGAAAGTGTTATTACGAAAATCAGAAGGAAGAAAAAAAATACATTTACAAGACTGTCCTGCAAAAAGCCCTCATCTAAGCGCTCCTGTGCAGTCCCAACCTGTGTTGTTCAAGAGCCAACTGTAAGAGATCTAGCATTGGTCCTAATAATTTCCACAGATAATTTCCACAAATAATTTTACTGCTCATATCTGCAATGGAGGAAGATGCTGAGTTTCATTGAGAGACTGGTGAGAATAAAGATGCATTTATTTCCCCATCCAATTTCATAGACCCCAGCTTGAAACTCTCAAACTCAGATAACTGATTGTCAAAGTAAAGCATGCATCAGAATCAACTGGATGCTGAACACCAACAGCTAGGACTTATTTCTGATTCTGTAGGTCAAGGGTACACCCTAGAGTTTGCACTTCTAACAAGCTCCCAGGTGTGGCTGATGTCGCAGGCCTAGGAGCCACACTTGGAAAACCTTTGCTTTAGACTAAATCGTCATGTCCTGGCATCTTAACCTACCCAAATCCTATGCCTCCCTGAACCCAGGAAATATTCCACCTTCTGAAAGGCTTGAAACAGACCTGCGAGTCCATCCCTGATCTTCACAGGAGCAGGGTGCCAGGTAATTCAGCAGCCACTTTGACCCCTACCTTCCTGAGAAGGAGCACTGGCTATGGCCACTGTGTTTGCTGAGTGTTAGTATGCAAAGCACTTCACAGGCTTTCTCTGAATCTACCACTCATCCTATGTGCTAGGAAATGAATAAATCCCATTTTCAGGTGAGGAAACTGAGGTCTGGGGCAGTTATGTAGCTTTCCCAAAGTTAAATAGCTCATAAGGAGAACAGGAATTAGAATCTGCCTTTACCTGACTCCGGATCCTGAGTCCCTTTTCATTTTATTTATTTTTTATTTCATTTTAAGTAAGCTCTACACCCAGTGTGGGGCTTGAACTCACAACCCCAACATCAAGAGTTGAATGCTCCACCGACTGAGCCAGCCAGGTGCCCCCAGAATATGAATTCTTAGCTACCTTATACTGTTCTTATGCTATTTATATACCTTACACTGTTTATACTGTTGAGTAGTCCAGCTTACCTGGATGAGGAAGGCAGGTAACCTGCGTTGGAGAGGTTAACCATCTGAAGTCCTGAGCTCCGCCAAATGCAGAGTTCAGCGGGAGGTTGCTCCACGTCTGCACCTCTCTCTCTGGTCACTTTCTGAATATTCAAGATGGATTTGTAGAATTCTGCAGGTGCAACTAGATGGTCAGGATCAAGCAGCTGGGTCCACAGCTCTTTTTGCCAAGGGCCAGGCATAGAGACTGGGCTGGAGACCTGTTTGTTGAGTTGAAGTCCTCTTTTTTCTTATCCCCAGCCAAACCAAATTCCCATTCTTAAAATCCCCTACCTAAACCAAAAGAATTGCTTTCCATGGATAGATTAAAGTAAAATTCTATTAAATTAATTAGGAGCCTAGTCCGACGTATTACATGGTTTCCTGACCTGAAGATCTGTTCGGCCCTCCTGCAGTCTGAGTCTGGTCGGGGCTGTGCAGGCCTGCCCGTTCCCCGGCTGCACCTCACGCACTCCTCCTGGGACAGCCCGAGCTGTTCCCTGCACCGCGACTGCCCTTCCTCACCCCGCACCCTCTGCCACCCCCACCCGCCCCCATACCTTCACCCTCACGCTCGCTCAGTCCTTCCTCTGGAAGCCCCGCCCCTTTCCCTCGAAGCACCTTGCTCAGCCTCCTGGGGTTGTGGGCTCTTCCAGCCCCTTCCTCCGCGAGGCCCGGATCCTTCTTAGAAACCGATGGTCATCCATTACTCAGCGACCCTCTCCTTTTCTGTTCTTTCAACTTCCTGGGGCCGGAGGCCAAGCGGCGGGTTGCTAACCTCCGCATTTCCAGCACCGTGGCTGGGGTATGACACGTGCCGTGCTGTGGGGGTGACTGGGAAGGCGGGAGGTCCCCCTCCCCCCCCCCATAACGTCCATCATCCCGCACAAAATAATCTCTTTTTGGGTGTAGACACTTGCCGTGTCCCAGTCTTATATGAAATGTGCGGGTGAGCTCCACGAGGGCAAGCCTTGTCTTCCCACTTGTGCGTCTCAAGCGTCTGGAAGAGGGTCAGCCGGCCGTGGGATTGGGGGGGGGGGTGTCGCTCTGAATTATCTTTTGCATGGATAGAGGCGTCGTCAGAAAACTATAGAGTCATCCCTCTGTGGTATTCAGTCCAGCAGGCTCTGCCAACCCATTTGGACAAGTCCCCTCCCTTCCGTCCCCGGCCTCTCACCTTCTAACTCCTTTGCTCTGCCAGCCCTCCCCGCCCCGCCCCTAGAAACTTCGGTGTTGCCCACGGGCGGTCTCGGTAAGTGTGGTGTGAGACCTCGGCGCCGCAACGCACCCAGGAAGGGTCCCGACAGGGCGCGCCTGGGGTCCGCAGGGAGCAGCGAGGCCGCGAGGGGCCTGGGCTTCCCGAGGCGGCCGGCTCCCGAGCTTGCCGGGGTGGTGCCCGCGTGGTTGGTGGAGACCCGGCCGCTCGCTGGGAGCGAGGACCAAGCGAGAGTCACAGCCGGGAGAGGCGCTGCTTTCCAAAGCTCAGCAACGTCTCGAAAGGACAGCATTTGTTTAAAAACCGTCTTTGCCCCCGACGATCCCAGTTCCTGTCCAGACAGAAGGGAGGGCGCGGCCGCAGGCCCGGCGCGTTCTCTTGCTGGGATTTTACGGGAGGGCCGCTCCTCACCCTCCGAGGGTCCCCCCGGCTCCGCGGGTCAGCGGCCTCATGGGCAAGGCAACTTGTTGTCGTCAGCGACCAACATCTGGTGCTCCATGTGGCTAGCGTGCCTTGTGATGCGAACGGAGGCGAGGGCGGGACGAAGCGGCGGGGCCTGGTGAAGGGTGCGGCTGTCGGGGTGACCACACTTCTGCAGAATCAGAAGATGAATGGCCCCCAATTCATCACTGACACGGGGCAGGATAATTGTTAACGCACGTCTTGAAATCGTCTCCTTCCAAAAACAGTATCTGGTTTAGGGGAAACACAGGGGAGAACTGAAACCTCCCGGGAGGCTTAGAAATAGGTCAGTGTGATCCCAGAACAGCATTTCCAGCATTGTTGTGCGGTTCCTCATGGCTGCCGTTGGTCACCCAATCAGAGAGCTTGTCCTTCGCCTAATGCTATTCAGTTGGTTACTATGGTAATGATGGAGTACCGGTTGTCATGGCGATGAAATGGAAATTTGGGGGACCAGTTTCTTGAGAGGAGGGGGATTCACGAAGCCCTGGCTTTCCTTCTTTCCTTAAAACTTGGCCATATTGTATATTACTTTAAAAAGGGGTACAATTTCAAACTCTGCATATATTTTAGGATTTGTGTTATTTTTTCTCATTCTTAGATTGCATGGCTTAAATCTTTTTAACTCTGTGATGAGAATAGCCACTCTTCCCACACCCACCCCTAGTCTTTGATGGCTCATATTAAAAAACGACATCGCAGAAGCTGCGTTTCTTTTTATCACTCTATAAGGGTTTCTGCCAGACTCCACTGAATCCCTCCAAAGTTAATCTGGTATGAAATGGTATAAGGTCAAAATGAATTTAATGGATCGTAAATAATAAAAGATACTTCTTTCCCCCTACCTTCACTGAGGTATAGTTGACATAAAAATGTATACATTTGGGGCACCTGGGTGGCTCAGTGGGTTAAAGCCTCTGCCTTCAGCTCAGGTCATGATTCCCAGGGTCCTGGAATTGAGCCCCGCATCGGGCTCTCTGCTCAGTAGGGAGTCTGCTTCTCCCTCTCTCTCTGCCTGCTTCTCTGCCTACTTGTGATCTCTCTCTGTCAAAACAATAAATAAAATCTTTAAAAAAGTGTATATATTTAAGGTGTGCAGTAAATATATGACATATATAAATATATGTACATAAATATATGATGATTTGTTATGTATATCCATTGTGAAATGAGTAACACAATCAAGCTAATTAACACATCCATCACCTCACATAGTTGTTTTTTGTATGTGTTTGGTGAGAACACGCAAGATCTACTCTTCTAGCAAATTTCAAGTATGTGATACATTATTAGTAACTATAATCACCATTCTGCACATTAGATGCCCAGAACTTACTCCTTATGATTGAAAAATGTATATCCTTCGACCAACATCTCCCCAGTTCCCTACTCCCAGACAAAGATGATTCTAGCCTGTTTCTGAGTTTGACTTTTTTAGATTGCGTATAATATGAGGGAGACTTACAGTTCAATCCAATCACCTTTTCCTCAGTGATGTGTTTATTAGAATCACACATTGAAGTGAATCCTTTTGAGAAGCAGCCAAAAGCCTGGTTCTTTTTTCTTTCCTCGTTCTGATAGAGGTTTCATTCTTCTTTGCTTTGAATCCACTGTGTGGGATCATCAATTGGAAATACGTATTCTTATGTTACATAGAGGTGCCTGACCTTTTTCTTGAATGCTCCCAAGGAACCAATTTAGATGCTCATTTTGGATTTCTGGAAAAGGTAGAGTAGTAATATTAATGGTTTTGTCTCAGTCTGGGGCTCATGAAAGAGTTTAGAGAAAATATATTGGAACAAATCTGAATTCACAGACCTTTCCATTTTTCTGAGATAACATTGGTGTATGAACATGAACTCTGTGGAAAAGGCTTCTTGGTGCATTTTTGGGGTGTATTTTTATTTGAGTTTGCTACTGTAAAAATTTTACATATTTATGACAGTGATTCTTAAACTCAGTGGCAGGAAAATCCCCCCGTGAGTGTGTAAAATGCAGGTTGCTGGACCCTATTCGAGTTGACATAGAACATTACATCAGTTTCAGATGTGGAGCATAATAATTCAATATTTGTATACATTGCAACATTATCACCGCAATAAGCGTTCCAGCCCTATTGACTCGGATTTTTTTTGAATGGACCCTAGGAATTCGTATTTACACAAATATCCCAGATGATTTTGAGACAGTCTGTGGCCCAAATGACCATTAGCTAATTGCAGTGGGAAGAAAACTCCTCTCTCAGGGGAAGAATGTGGAGGGAATCCTCCTTACCTTTTTGTTGCCTCCATCAGTCCACCCAGGAAGGTGAGAGGACTGGTTCATCTAGCCTGAGGACAGTACCTGAGCTTTTGTGAACACCCGTAGGGCTCCTTCCTCCAGATGATGGATTGAGGTGGTGTCTTTATGGACATTGCTGGTGATACTTTTTCTCCTGATAGATTTGTTTCTTATCGGTTGATTGGAAGCCCGAAACATATCAAGTCTGCCCAACAAAGATAAATGGTTTTTCACCCCATTAGTGTCTCCTTATTTCCTGCTGGAACCTTCCAGCATGGCATCATACAGCCACCAATGGCTTCACTTTTTTTTTTTTTTTAAGATTTTATTTATTTGACAGAGAGAGATCACAAGTAGGCAGAGAAGCAAGCAGAGAGAGAGAGAGAGAGGAGGAAGCAGGCTTCCTGCCTAGCAGAGAGCCTGATGCAGGACTCGATCCCAGGACACTGAGATCATGACCTGAGCCAAAGGCAGAGGCTTAACCCACTGAGCCACCCAGGAAGCCCCAGCTTCACTTCTTTTGTCCAAAGCCATCTGCCATAGATTTTGAAGGCAAAGGAGGCTAGATTGATAAAACCCAAGGACATTACTTAGGATACAGATTCATCCTATAACAGAGGCCAAAAATAGCAGTACTCTCACCACATAGGCAAGGCTCTTTCTACCCTGTTGCCCTGCTGTTTTTGATACATAGCTTCCATATTATGATGTAAGATCCATAGCCTTCTTTCCTCCCTCCCTTCCTTCCTCAAGTGGCAGTTTTGCGGGGGAAGTCACAGGTATGGCCTGTGAGGTCTGGGCTCAGGGACAAGAGCGAGGCATGTGTCCTCACATAGTCTTTCCTGTGGCATTACCTGGAGGGGATTCCTAGCTAGATACCATCAAGCCTCCTTCTCTGGCCTTCTGGGCGTCCTCCAAGCTAACTATTTAATCTTTAAGAAAATCCCACTTTTGCTTAAGTTACCCAGAGTCATTTTCTTTTCTAGTGATCATGAACTTCAGTACTCTTTATGCTTTGCACAGACTTACTGATCACTGGCAAGAAAACCTCAAAGGGCAGGAGGAGGGGGCGTCAAGGCAAATTGATATCCAGATTTCCAGGGAGACCCCGAGCCTGTTTTAGGGAAACCCAGAGGAGTCAGTCTCAAGATTCATTCCATCACTCCCTTTTGTAACATCATAAGCTGGAGTTTTTCCTTTAGGTGAACGACTCCCTCCAGCAGCAAATTCAGCCCATTTCCTTTTGTTCTTTAGAAGTGGAATATGCTCCCATGTTTAAGCTAACTTTAATGGCCTTTCCAAATATTGGCATCCAAAGTCTTACCCATAGTATCTTTTCTTCTTCTGTAAGTAAGTATGGAAGTGTTTACTGGAAAGAAAAGAATTTCTCATGTTCTGTCCTTTTTTCCTGCAAAGAAAAATACAGCACCAACATTAGCTTTGATTAGAGTACAATTATGGCCCATGTAGGGATAGAGGTCTTTCTGAAAATCAGGCTTAGCAGAGACTTTCAGAAATCATTAATGCCATTTCTCTATTCCTGGATTTTTAAAGTGGATTATGTAGGGGTGCCTGGGTGGCTCAGTTGTTTAAGCATCTGCTTTCGGCTTAAGTCATGATCTCAGGGTCCTGGGATCAAGCCCTTGCGTTGGGCTCCCTGTTCAGCAAGGGGTCTGCTTCTCCCTCTGACCTTCCCCACTCTCATGCCCCTTTTTTGCTCTCTCTCTTTCAAATAAAGCAATAAAATATTTCCCACATTGGGTATAGACCTTCTTTTCTTTCTCACGCTGCTCACTCAAGCTGGGTTCTTGCTGGATCTCCAACATTTCATCTGTAGGTCTGCAGATCTCCCTCTTTCAGTCTCATCTCACAGAAGTGCCAAGTGCAATCAGTTTCTGAGCCTTTGAGCGGTTTCTTTAGTGCACGTGTGTTTCCCAGCTTAGAGACTCAACCTTCTCCAGGTGCTAAGTGAGTTGCTCTTTGTCTCTTTTCTGTCTTCCAGAAATGTGCTACCATGTTACCTCTCTTACTCTTTTTAACCCGTGAATTTGTCTTTTTTTTTTTTTTTTAATAAAAATGCCCTAGGGGTACCTGGCTGGCTCAGTCATTAAAGCATGCAGCTCTTGATCTTAAGGTCATGAGTTCGAGCTCCACATTAGGTGTGGAGCCTAATTAAAAAAAAAAAATGCCCTTCAATAGAGAGGTGTTAGGAGGCAACAGCAGTAAATGTCTGTCTTCAAATTGCCATCTTGAAACAGAAGCTTCTCCTTTAGTCTCTTAAAATCCTTTCTGCTTAAATTAACCAGAGTTGGCTTCCGTTGCTTGCAACTAAAAGATCTGATACATGTATTCAGAAAGAATATTTATCCTAATAAAGGTAAAAGAGTTGTTCTTGAGGTTAAACAGTACTCTGAAATTTTTTTTTAAGTTTATTTATTTATAATGTCTACACCCAATGTGGGGCTCGAACTCACAACCCTGAGATCAAGAGTCAAAATCACTCTACTGATTGCGCCAGCCCAGTGCCCCAATCCCTGAATGTCACAGAGGTGAGGAACAGTCTAGACCCAGTTACTATCTAACTGAGGAGAATTTCCCAAATTCTGCAGCCACAGCAGTTGCAAAATGGTGCCTCTTTACACAAAAGGGACGTGAACATCACATTGGCGACCTCAAGAGAGGATGGTGTGGAAAAGACACAGCCAGAACTCACCTGTGCTGGTTTAATCACTCCAGTCGTTAGAAGCAAAATAGTGAGAGGAAGTGTCATTTTTTTCTTTGAGGTATTTTAGCTTTTCCTATTTTAACAACAATAAAATGTCGAAGGAAAACAAATAAAGATGCTCAGAAACGAGGAAAACTTGCTTATCATGGTGTGAAGCAAAGAACACAACCACAAATTCTGACTGAAGAGGTAAACACCTGACCCTAATAAGTAAAATGACCACTCATAATAGCTCATACATTTGCACTTAGAAAAAGGAAAGTTATATAGCTTGTTTAGAATGGAGTGTATTAATGAAGAAAAAATAGTAAGCTTAATGGCCAGACAACCAAGTGTCTCAGTGATATAAGTGGGCAAGAGGAGGTTCAGATATGTCTGATTATATGAAAAATGTCACCATAGGCTCTGGGAATAATTTACCTTAAGTAGAGAAAAAATTTCAAAATAGGAATTCTTATGTAGGTCGAGTGCAGGTCACAAGTTTAAAAAGTATATGGAATTGAGAAATACATTGAGAATGAAGATACTGTCATTGAGTCTTGATAAGGCAGGACCAGGGGGAAATTTTCTAGAAGACAATCACCAGGAACTTCTGGCACAGAAATACTGGTCACAGTAAAGAGAGAAGACTACTGTTAAGCCACCCAGTTGAAAGGTAGAATTCATCCTTAATTTATCCATCTGTATGACAAAGAGCCAAGCACAAGTAGGGGGAGGGGAGTGGCAGGCAGAAGGAGAGGGAGAAGCAGGCCTCCCATTGAGCAGGGAGTCCAATGGGGGGCTGGATCCCAGGATCTTGGGATCGTGACCTTAGCCACAACGGCAGTTGCTTAAGTGACTGAGCCACCCAGGTGCCCCTCCTTACTCCATTTTGCGCCTGGGTGGCTCAGTGGGTTAAGCCGCTGCCTTCGGCTCAGGTCATGATCTCAGGGTCATGGGATCGAGTCCCGCGTCGGGCTCTCTGCTCTGCGGGGAGCCTGCTTCCTCCTCTCCCTCTCTCTGCCTGCCTGTCTGCCTGCTTGTGATCTCTCTCTGTCAAATAAATAAATAAAATCTTTAAAAAAAAAAAAATACAGTTTCGTTGCTTGAAGTCCAACCCCCAACTGCCAGACCCAGTAGAATTTCCAAAAGTTTATCTATTCCTTTTCAGGCTCTCATCCTTCCCCCCTGGATAGAATTCCTTCTTACTTCCAAGGACCTGAGGGGATGCGGAAGTTGTCCCGCTGCATCCAGGGTCCATATGCTGAGTGTGGCAGACGGGCCCCCATAGCTGAGCAGTTGCTGGCCTTTGAGAGCCGGGTGCTGGACAAAGTCCCTGCCATCAGAGCAGGCATGGGTGCAAAGGCACTGGACTCCTTTCAAGGAGCAAATCTAAAATGGGCAACACCAACACAAGCAAACCAAGGTACGCGTTGGCAGATGACTAAAGGTGTCTAAACAGTGTCACTGAAGGAGTAGAGATGCGCTTCAGTAAAAACAGACGCTAAAGGCAATGCATCGCAATGCGTACCCCATAACGGGGCCTTGTGGGGGAAGGAAGCACCTTTCCCCTCAGCCTGCATTTGGGGAGACTATTTGCCAATGGTCCAACTGTCAGGACAGATGAAATGATTGTCTCATTTCCCGCTCTTCTAAGGAAAGTCCTAGAGAGTTGACTTGAAATTAAGGGTCATTTTAGCAGTGCAAGACAGGTGAACTTGTTCACATGTAACTTTTCTGTTTGTCCTTTGGTCATTATATCACAGAGACAGAAAACAAAAAGCAGAACAATGTATGCTCACGTCAGGATCACTGTTCTCCTGGACTAGAGAGTCCTTGTCTTTGTCCTGAGTTAAGGAATCTAGTACCAGGAAATGAATAACCAAAACATTAATGTTGAGTGCCTGCATGTGGCTGGAGGCAAGAATGAGTTCATTCTGGTTCTAGACCTTCATGGTTGACCACGGTCTCCTTTCCCTTCTGTTGTTTTTAAACTTACACCATAGGGATCTGTAGTGTGACTTTGGTCTTCAGGCCCCTCCGAAGTTGGCTTATCTTTATTTATTTATTTATTCATTTATTTATTTTAAGATTTTATTTTTATTTATTTATTTGACAGAGAGAAATCACAAGTAGATGGAGAGGCAGGCAGAGAGAGAGAAGGAAGCAGGCTCCCTGCTGAGCAGAGAGCCCGATGCGGGACTCGATCCCAGGACCCTGAGATTATGACCTGAGCCGAAGGCAGCAGCTTAACCCACTGAGCCACCCAGGCGCCCAGAAGTTGGCTTATCTTTAATTCCCTGTGTATCTGCAGTTTTCTTAGATCTTTGCTGAGAAGAGGCTTTTAGGATGGAAGTTTACATCGCACCTAAGAATGCGGTCTGCTCTGGTGAGCAAGACTGATAGTTAAAGACATTTTAAAGAAGCAGTCAGTAATCTAAAATGGACCACTCCAGCCCCCTTTGATGACTACCCTTGCCACTCGGAATAAAATCCCAACTCCCAGCCTGGGTCTCCATGACCCAGCTTCTGCTAGGTCCCTCAGCCTACCTCATGCCTGGCCCCCCTCATTCACTGAGAGTTTCCACCACCACGCTGGACTTGGTTCCAACTCAGACTTTGACCCTACCTCCCTCTACCTGGAATGATCTTCCCATAAGGGTTTCCCATGGGTGGCTCCTTGTTGAGATTCAGTTCGCTGCTCCAACGTGAACTCTGCAGAGAGCCCATCCCAGCAACCCACTAAGCGTACACCCTAGATACAGGCTGATGGAAATATAAACTTGTTATGTCCCTTTGCAGGACAATCTGGCAATAGTGACCCAAATTACAACCATGCATGCCCTTCGGCCCAGGGATTCCACCTCTGGAAAGTTATCCTACAGACACACTCGCATGTGTGGGAAATGACAGAAGGATAAAGTCATCCATTGCAACATTACCTGAAATAACAAGAGATTGCAAACTCCCTGAGTGTTCCTCAACAGGGGAAGGTTAAATAAATTACAGAATATTCATACAATGGACTACTTTCCTAACTTTGCAGCTATAAAGGAGAATGAGGAAGATCTCCAAGTCCTGATATGGGAAACTCTCCAAGATACACAATCAGGTAAAAGGCAAAATGCAAAACAGCATGGGTGGCATGCTACCATCTGTGTAAGGAGTGGCTAAAATAAGAAGAGTACAGGCTTGTATTTGCTTGTTTATGTTAAAACAAAATGAAACAAAACAAAACAGTAGGGATGCACACAAAACCCTTTAGACAGGTTACCTAGGCAGAATGAATGGGAGATACAGATGAATTGGGGCCTCAGGGTGGGAAGGAGACTTTCCCTGAATACCTTTTAATATGTTTTTGTGTCTGATTCATGTCACCATATTACCTTTTCTAAATTAAATACATTTTAAATGGTTTTTATTCTGCAATAAAATGAAGCAGGACTTCCTAATCCCCCTTTATTCTATTATCTTGCTTTATTTTCTTCAGGTAGGATTTACTACCATGTAACAGGATATAAAAAAAATGGAAGCTCCACCGAGGGACAAAAACCTCATATTCTCATGTATGAGACCAAATCAACATGAGCATTTTCCAAGGATTTCATTAAAAGCTTGTGAATGCCTTACTTTCCTCTAGTGGCAAACAGAAGCTGGATATTGGGGCGCCTGGGCGGCTCAGTGGGTTAAGCCTCTGCCTTCGGCTCAGGTCATGCTCTCAGGGTCCTGGGATTGAGCCCAGCAATTGAGCCCCGCATCGGGCTCTCTGCTCAGCGGGGAGCCTGCTTCCACCTCTCCCTCTGCCTGCCTCTCTGCCTACTTGTGATCTCTCTCTCTCTCTCTCTGTCAAATAAATGAATAACATCTTAAAAAAGAAAGAAGCTGGATATTTGCAGAATGATTTTTGAAGAGGCGTTTAGAGAGAAGTGTGGATGTGCTGGGAGTACCCCTCAAAGGAGGAGATTGGGTGGTTGGGGCTCACTTCCAGCTCAGTGAGAAGGGCATCCACGGGCACTCCTCCGCTCCCCAAATTTTGACTTACATGCCCCACAGTCAAGAGAGACAGTGGAGCAGAGTCTGACTTCCCTGTGAGCTCTTTAGGTAAGGTGCTGATGGAGGGGGTGACAGAGAGCTGGGGGTGAGGGCTAGCTGCACTTCCAGAGTCTACAGGGCGTGGGGGGGCATGACGTGGGCTGAGCTCTCTGCAAGAGAAGGCGGAGTTAGTGGCACCTTCGATCTTGGTGGAAGAATCGGCTAGAAGTGGAGACAGAACCTCCGCAAGCCGACTGAGCAGGCTTCCTGCCTGCTGAGGACAGAGAGAGATCCCGCAGACACCAGTGCGGTCAGGGGTCTCTGAAACTCACCAAAGCACTTCTCTAAGGAAAAAGTCCTGGTTCCTTGTCTTCTAGATCTTGGTTTCTCTTCCGTGGCTGACCCCAGCTGGAGGTGGGGAGGAGAATGTTCATTGCAGTGAAATGTGAAGTTTGCATTATTTACATGGGACCAAACAACGTTGCAAATGACCGAGTTAAGATGGTGTTAATAATGTAAAGCGATCATAAGGATTTGTATCTCCTGCTAGCAAGCTGAGTCGAGTCCTGACAGAGAGCAGGCAGGAGGACAGGTGCACTTCTTTAGGTCGGGGGATGCGGGAGAGGCTCTTCAGAGAAGTGACCGTAGCGAGGTGAGAAGACAAGCCACTCTAACATCTCTGGGAATTCTAGGACTCTCCTAAGCAGAGAGAACAAATGCTTCTGGCCCGAGAACATTACTTAAGGTGTTACACTCTCCCAGTCTTCCCCTTCCTCCCTTGCTGCTCTATCTCCCCAGCGCACCCCTCATTCGGCCAAAACTCTGCACGTTCCCTTAGCAGGAGGTCCTGGTTCTGGGCTCTCATCCTTCCTCTCTCTCTGTGTGTCTAGGCAAGCTCCTCTAGTCTCATACCTTTCAATACCAAACTGACATAACCGCCCTGAGTCAGATCCGGTCACCTCCCAGATGTCTCCGCTTAGAAGGCCAACAGCCGTCATAAGTAAGTCCAAACCTGAATTTTTGGTTGGTCCCTCTTGCTGACCTCTTCCTCTTCCTGGGTTTTTCCTAAGTGAATGCCAACACTGTCTACCCAGTTGCTTGAAAACACAAACCTGGGAGTCAGTCTTGCTTCTTCCTTTTTCTCTATCCCCATATCCAACGTATCTGCCAATGTTGTTGATTGAACTCTTTGAGTCTGTCCCTTCTTCTCCGTCTGCAACGGTCCACGCCACCCTCATCTCGCACGGTTGCTTCTTAACTGTGGTCTTCCACCTCGCTCTTGGTGTTCCCTCCTTACGTCCCCACAGCCAGATGACTCCCACAGCATCTAGAGTGATCATCTTTCTTATAATTGTAAAAAACACATAAAAATTCACCATCGTACTATTTTCGCATGTGCACGACAGGAGCTTTAAACATATGCTCGCTGTTGTGCAACGGCTCTCTATCTGTGTTTCATCTTGCACAGCTGAAGCTCTCCACCCACTGAGCAGCTCCCGCCTGCCTCTCTCCCCCCCACCCCCCCACCCCCTGGCCACCACCACTCTACTTTCCAAGAGTCTGACTACTCTAGATACCTCACCGAAGTGGACTTGTCCAGTATCTGTCTTTTTGTAACTGGCTTATTTCACTTGACCTGATGGCCTCAAGATCCATGCTGGAGCGTGTGACAGGCCTTCCTCCTTCCTTTGTAAGGCCGAACGTGTGCTTCACGTCTTCTGTATCCGCCGGCTTGCTGATGCTGATGGACACTTCCACAGCTTTCATGGCCATTGCGGATAGCGCTGTGGTAACAGGAGTACACGAAGATCTCTTCACAGTTCTGTGGATAGATACCCAAAAGTGGGCTTGCCAGATCATATGGTAGTTCTGTTTTTAATTTTTTGAGGAAAGTCCACACTGTTTTCCACAGCAGCTGCATCATTCTACAATCCTACCAATGTGGATAGAGATTCCAGTTGCTCCATATCCTTGCCAACGCTCGTTTTTTCCCCCTCTCCTCCCTTCCCTCTCTCCCTTCTGGAGAAGAGGTAGAAGGAGTCCTTCCTCCCTCCCTTCCTCCCTTTCTTTCTTTCCACGGCCATTCTAACAGGTGTGAGGTGACACATCCTTACGGTTTTATAAGCATAGCTGATGTTGCGTTCCTGCTTAGATCCTTCCAGGGGCTTCCCTTGGACTTGGAATGACATCCAGCTATCTTACTTGCTTTGGCCTCCAAGGTCCTCCAAAACCTGGTCTCTATCCACTCTCCATCGTCCTCTTTCTCCCCAGCTCTCCTTGGAGTCCTCCAGCCACAATGGCCATCTTTAACTCCCTAACCACGCTGCATGTGGCCGCAGCCAATGCGCAGGGCACTTGCATGAGCACGTCCCTCTGCCTCCAGTCTATCTCTTCCTTTTCACATGCTGGTTCCTTCCCATCAATCAGCACTTAGGTCAGATCTGATCACCACCGAGGTGGTGACTTCCAAGCTGTCCCACCTGGAGTTCCCCTCCCAGGCTCCCTACATTATATCACTCCTTTCTGTTTCCCCTTGGCTTTCTGCAGGAGTTATTAGCATCTGGAATTGCTTTGCCGAAATAGTTGTCGGTTGGTTTGTTTGGTGCTTGTTATCAAACAGAGAATACAATTCATGAGACTGGAAGCCTGCACACCTTGTTCACAATCACACCCTGAGCGGAGGGCGTGAGCAGAGGAAAGTGAACCACATGGAATCAGATGCAGGAGAAAGCCTGGGACACCTGCCACCAGATCTGGGGAATGCTTCATGGACCATGTGGCCTTTTAGCTGGGTTTTCAAGGACAACCCTGACTTCGATGGGCAGATACCCAGGTGAGGTAGGGGACACCTGAGGCTGAGGGATGGCCCGAGTGGGCTGAGGGGGCATGCGGCCAGGCGTGTTCAGGGAAAAGGAACTGGACGTGGGGGAAAATGGAGGTTCTTGAGAGGAAGTGGGGGGCACTGGTGTTGAAATGGCAGGAGGAAGAGGATGGCAGAGAATGAGTTCATTTCAGTTTCACTGATGTGCCAGTTGGTTAGCAGTGTGTGAGGTAAGAAGATGCAAAGATGGAAAAGACAGAGTTCCGGGCCTGCAGCGGGGAGTCCCATGTGGCTTTGAGCAGCAGAAGGATGGGGAGCATCTTACAGGGCCAGCAGCAGCCCCCAGGACCGGGCAGCATGGAGTGCAATCCTGGCCCTGCCAGTGCCTAGCTCTGTGGCCACAGCAAAGGGTTCTGTTTCTTCTCTTTTTCTTTTCTTTTTTTTTCAAAGAATGTTATCTATGTGCATATCTATCTACCTATCATCTATCTATCTAGAGCACAAGCAGTGCGGATGGGCAGAGAAAGGGAGAGAGCATCTCAAGCAGATGTGAGCGGAGCGTGGAGCCCAGCGTGGGGTTTGGTCTCACCACCCCAAGATCATGACCTGAGCCGAAACGAGGGTCAGGCCCTCACCCTCCAGAGCCACGCAGGCAGCCTCCACAGCAAGTCTTAGCTGCTTTCTGGCTTAATTTTCTTTTACGTAAGGATGCTAATCATTGTAGCTCTTTCTTTTGGCTTTCTTGTGAGGATTAAATTAATTCTTACTTGTAGAATGGTCTCTGGGACTTAATACATGTTAGTTATTATTAATATGTTTGAAACAAGGCCTGGCGGGAGGCTGGCTGGCTCAGTCAGTGGAGCAAGTGACTCTTGGATCTTGGGGTCATGAGTTTGAGCCCCACATTGGAGGTTAGATTGTATTTAAAATGAAAATATATATGAAAAAAAAAAGCCTGGTACAAAGCAAAGTTTTGTTTGTCCAATGGTTGTTAGGTTTTTTGGTTTTTTTTTTTTAAGAATTTTTTATTAGCGAGAGAGTGTGAGCAGGGTAAAGGGGCAGAGGGAGAAGCAGACCCCCCGCTGAGCAGGGAGCCTGACCTGGGGCTCGATCCCAGGACCTGAGCTGAAGGCAGATGCTTAACCGACTGAGCCACCCAGGGGTCCCTAATGATTGTTAGTTTTATGTTTAGTTTTGTATTGAAGAAAGCTGATTAGCAAGAGTATAGGTCAGTGTTGCAAAAAGGAGACAGGGGACCCAAGAAAAGGATGCAGGAGGCTACTGCATAGTTGAGGCAGGAAGGAGTGGGGCACAGAATGGGGTTAAAGTGGAGATAGAAGTCGGTAAAACAGGGGCACCTGGGTGGCTCAGTGGGTTAAGCCTCTGCCTTCGACTCGGGTCATGGTTTCAGGGTTCTGGGATGGAGCCCCACATCGGGCTCTCTGCTCAGCGGGGAGCCTGCTTCCCCCTGCCACTCTGCCTACTTGTGATCTTTCTCTGTCAAATAAAGGAATAAAATCTTAAAAAAAAAAAAAGTCAGTAAAACAGATTGGAAGTCAAGGGTGCCAAATATATTTTGGAATTAAAGATACTGTTGGTTTCTAGGTCTGCTGGATGTAAGGTGCCTGAGGAAAGTCTGTGATGATGTTCAGATGAAACCACAGCGAGACATCTGGCGCTTAGGACCAAGACGTGAATAAGACGGGGAGATTTCCACTCTGGAAGTGTGGGTGTGCATGTAACAAAGGCTGCCAAGAATGTAGATCGAACCTGTCATTTACCTATTACATCGGCAAAGGCAAAAAATGACAGGATTTTAAACTTGTATTGTGTGTGCTTTCACGTTGCTGGCAGTCGTGTAAATGTGCGCCATCTCTCTGACAGCATTTATCATGAGTCTTAGAGATGCTGATACCCCCTGAATCAATTTTTTCGCCTTTTGGAGTCGATGTCAAATTAATGTCCCAGGGGCGCCTGGGTGGCTCAGTGGGTTAAGCCGCTGCCTTCGGCTCAGGTCATGATCTCAGGGTCCTGGGATCAAGTCCCGCGTCGGGCTCTCTGCTCAGCAGGGAGCCTGCTTCCCACCCCCTCTCTCTGCTTGCCTCTCTACTTGTGATCTCTCTCTGTCAAATAAATAAATAAAATCTTTAAAAAAAAATTAATGTCCCCAAATGCAGACAGTGACTGTGTATGGAGCTGCTCACTACAACATATTATTCAACTGAAAAATCAAAACCTGCAAACAGGGTCACTCAATGATAAAGAAAATGATTAAATAAATGACAGTATGTTCATATGCTAGAATATTATGTAGCCATTAACAAAAATCAACGTTCATTGACACTTCCAGTGTGAACTGATGTGAGGGAGAAAAACCCAAGGACACACAGTTATATACAGAGTATGAATTTAACTGTGCTAAAAATAAGAACAGTTTAAGATTAGAAGACAATATATTAAAATCTCACTGTGGATTATTTCTATTTGGGAAACTGATGTATGGCTGGTGATTTGATGAAGTCCAGTAACTGAGTTTGAATTAGGACCAGGTAATCAATTTCGTCTTATTTAAAATTTCTTTCCTTCTTCTGGGGTGCCTGGGTGGCTCAGTTGGTTAAGCATTTATCTTTGGCTCAGGTCATGATCCCAGGGTCCTGGGATTGAGTCCTGCATCGAGTTCCTGGCTCTGTGGGGAGCTTGCTTCTCCCTCTACCTGCCACTCCCCTTGGTTGTGCTCTCTGGCAGATAAATAAATAAAATCTTTATAAAAAATAAAATTTATTTCCCTCTTTCCCTCTGCTAATATTCAGTTACTAATGTGATAACGATCTTTGGCTCAGGGATGGTAGCTTCTATTATTCATCCCGGTCATATTGCCTTTTGTTTTTTTAATGGATGTTGTCCATCAAAGGCCTACGACCCCCAAGTCTCATTTTCAAGTTAGTTAATATCACATCAGTGTACGATCATTTACTTTCATTAGAGGGACATGATGGTTACACAAGAGTGTATGGGTATGTCAAAGGCAATGTATTAGGAAGCATTATCCCTGAGAAGGGAATTCAACACTAGTCCTCACTTGAGCTGCCCACCCAAGTAGCAAAAAGAGAGCCATTTACCCTCAGGAGCACACCTGATAGAGAGCTTATGGATATGAAGGGTGTACCCAGCAGTCACCAGATTGGGTTGCAAATATCCTAGAGCTGAAGACATCCTGGCTCACCTTATCCCTTCCTTCAAGATACGAATGCTGAACCAAGCATGTTGTTTCATGACTCTGGGAGGAGTGCTCACTTGTGTTCTCTCTCTCACACACACACACACACACACACACACACACACACACACACACGCTTGTTATCTCTCCCATTAGCCCAGTCCTAGCTCCAGCTTCTTTTGCTGAGGACTAACATTGATAAAATGACTGTTTCATTCTTAATTGTAAAGTTTTTCTGGAGAGATAAACACAACATCAGGCAAAGTGGGTGCAAGGCAAGATTTATTAAAAAGACTCTCTGGTGAAGTTTCAGGGCTCAGGAGGAGGGGAGCCAGGAAAGTTGCGCCGGGAGGAGGTGGGCACCCTCGGAGGAGGTGGGCACCCTCGGGCAAGGTTCCGCGACTCTGGAAAGCAGAGTGGCGGAAGTCGCGCCCAAGGCAGGGAGGAGGGGGCTTTTAAGGGGTCTCTAGGGGAGCTCAGGGGTCTTTTGGCAAGTTTCCCTTATTCGGATATCTCGCCTGCTCTTCGGGGTCCCATTGGTCCACTGGAGGCCGGGGCGGGGGTCTCAGATTCCTGCTTGGGCCTTTGTTCTCCTGTCGGAGTGGGAACTTTCGCGATCTTAAGTAGCCCTTTCTGCCAGCCCAACATTAATTATAGAAGGCAAGTTTTCTACTATGTAGACGCAGATGAAAGGCCACTGAAGAATAAAGAACCTATGCATTTAAATGTGCCTATTTAAATATGCCTATTTAAAAGGCATATTGACCATATTTTCCCAAATTGAAATGGAGATATATGGCCTGTACAATGAAACTTGCCATTGATTTTGGCTTTCCAGGACCGTTTTGGCACTTTAGATCAAGCGTGGGGAGTTTTCCACGTTAGGAATCCCAACTACCCAAAGGAGAAGCCAGACAATTCCTTTTCTTCCTTGCTAATATTCTTCCAGGGTACTACTGGCATATGAGCAGAGGGAGTTGTCAACCAGACAGGCTCACATGGGACTCTCACTCTGGAAGGAGGGATGTGAGGAAGTAGGCACACTCAGAGATGGTTGAGGCAGGCTGGGGCCTTTAGACCCAGCGCTGACGCAGGACAATGAGGTCTTTCCCAGAGCAATCCCATAGTCTGATTTGCTCATTCATTCCCGTGGGACAGCCTCTAAATCGAATTCTGGTCTTAAAATGGTTCACTTGCTTTCAGGTAGGCCTTCCTGTTAATGGCTTTGCTCAACATCATTCCATCTGTTTTAGGAAAATATTTCCTTTCACGGGTGGCTTTTCCCCATTCACTTGTCCATGTTTAAAGATTTTTGTATACAATACCCCATGTTTAATCAGGAAATATAAAATAAATACAGAGCATATCCATGTAATAGAATTCTATATGCCAGTCACAATGAAGGAAACTAGTTACATGTAACAACATGTTCGTATCACAATCATATATTTCACAGAAGGAGCCAGACACAAGATCTACATACCAGGAGGCCATTTCTAGAAAGTTAAAATGACAGGCAATACAAAACCATGGTATTGTTCCTGAGGATATTAACTTTGGAGAGGCCCAAGGCTAGCTTCTGGGATGCTGACAGTGTGCTGTTTATTGATCTGGGTAGTGGATATGATTGAGTGTTACTTTGTGAAAATTCTTATGTTAATGATTTGTGCCCTTTCCTTTTTGTAATTTACACTCCAGTAAAGTTTTTTTCCCTTGATTTATGCATCATTTTAAAAAATTCTGCAACTCTTATCAGTACTCAATCCAGCACATTACTGATAATTTTTAAAAAACTATCTATTTGGTATTGATAGACCTCAAGAGTTTGTTTTTGTTTATTTTAATGTTTGAAGGAAAATATATCAATACATGGGGAATTCTAAACATAGTCTATACCTAAGGATTGCATTTCAGTGTATTCAAATGAAACCAAAGATCAGCTTGACAAGATTTACTATGCCAAAGAATCCTTTTCAGGAAAGATTTCAATATGGATAGTGTTTAGGAAGCTTGCTTGCCCTCTCCCAATCCCCTTTCCTTACCACACAGGAATCTCCAAATCACCCTCTGAAAAACTCTGGCTTCATTATCAAGGCTCTGTGCATGAGGTCTCATTTTCAGTTTCACAAATAAAAACAGTAAAAAACAAAAAAAACAAAAACAAAAGGTAGTTTCTCACCATCTAATTGCAACTCAGCTCTCTGGGGGAGGGGGTTAACAGTGATTAGAAAAAGAAAGGAAAGGAATGAAAACCCCACTGAGAATCACACCAACTCGGAAGAAGACAAAGGCAGCCAGAACTATCTTATTTATTATAAAGATACACCGTGAAGAGCAGACCCGACTGTATACTGAAGCCTGGAGTGGTACATGCCAGAATGTACAGTACTATACATAAAAGTGCATTGTCACAACAGATTAACAAAACATTTCTTTTCTTCCAAAACTGTAACAGCATCCCCCCTATTTCCGCCTCAGAGCCCAGGGACTGTAACAGGCGGACAGAACACAGGCGACGCACGTTGGGCGGCAGCAGCTCAGAGAGGGAGGAGGGATGCGGGGACACTGCGGGCGGGAAAGGCACAGTCACGGCTACCAGCAAAACGAGACAGTCTGATGACAGACAAGGATGCAAGACGGACGATACTGAGCACCGAGGCACAGGAAAGGGCACGGAGAAGCAGGGAGAAGGCAGAGGAAGTTTCCACTCCTGTGGGCGGTAGGAATTGGGGCGGGAAGCGGGAGGTGGGGGCTGGGGGAGGGGGTTGTCTGGGAGCAGGAGCGGGGTGGGGTGGATGGATGGGGGGGGCGGGAAACAGTAAAAAGCAAGGCTAAAACTCCTCTAAAATAGAAAGGCACTTCACATGTACATACTACAGATGTACATCGACACGATTTAGGTAACAGTCACAAGCAGGAAGCTACCAGTACTGTAATTGATCAAACCAACAGAAAAGGACAATACTGATTAATTAAGTGGGCAGGAGTTACCCTCCAGTCCATAGGTAAATAGCAGTCTCTCCTGTTACACAGCCACTCACTTTACTTTAAACATCTAGAATAACCATCACACTACACATTGAACTTGGATGAATGCTCTAAAGGGGGCATTCACAAATGCACGGCTTATATATTTTACTAAACAGTTTCTAAGATAAGCATTATGGAACCCAGTACAATTATTTAAACATACAAAAGTCCCTATGTAATTTAAAGATACAGGTACCCATTCCATTATACCACATAGACTATTTTTTTTAAAGAAAGTATACTAGGGTAAGTGAAAGCTTGATTTCCAGTTTGTTTTACTGATCTGAACCAGGGGTAGTGGGGGGCAGTGTGTGCGCTAAACACAGCCCAACACCCCAGCCCAGCTGGAGGCTGGGTTTTCAGCTGGGATGCGGGGCTCTGGAGTGGGGAGCTCTATTGCATATATGGGTGAGCCTTTACCTCTAAGTCGCTCCCCTTCTGCGGAGTCAGTGGTGGGTAACCCAGGGCACGACTCAGTCCCAAGTGCTTTTCCCGCATTCGTGACCTCTCACTACTGTGAAATAAAATGAATGTGATCCCAAATCCGAAGTCTTCTAAACCCTCAAAGGATCTCTGGGCTCTTTATCTTCTGAAAGTTTATTTAAATTCCAGTTACCTAACATATAGTGTGGGCTCTTTAAATTTTAGAGGCTGTTATTATCATATTAAAGTTTCTTCATTTTATAGACCCCGTGTCATTCCCAAAGCTGAAGAGACCACTACCCTTCCCACTTGTATCTTTTCCTTAATTAAATTACAAGCTCATTTTGGGAATGGCAAAAGTACCAAGAAAACTCTCGACTGATACAGTGTGACCTGCTCTATCCACTGAGGGCTGTTCACGCTCACTGCTGTGTAGAGTAAGTGGGACCCTGTTGTAAATTTTTCTATGTATGGCTCAAGGAGCACCAAAGTCAAATTACGTTCCGTGAAAATGTGCAAAACTGTTGAGCGATAGTGTTGATTGAACATGAATGTAGAGCTCTGCATAGGGCCATTTGACTGGCTCAAATCATTTATAGGACACTCATCAGAAACTCTGTACTAAGTACTTTTCTCTCTCTCCTAATGATCCTCTCCCAATAACCCTGACCCTGACCAAAAGGTCAACTTGGTAAGCCTACTTCAGTTGAGTTCTGTGGATGGGACATGAACAGTCGTATCAGCTGTGAGTATCTATTCTTGTGTAAGTGGAGTCTGCTCAGTTCTTTAGAGCCATCAGAATGATCCTTCCCAAACTGTGTATGAAGAAGGATCTGGTCCTTGAAACAAAATTGTAACATCTCCAGGTTCTTTTCTTTCTGCCCATCCCTCGCACCTTCCCTCCTCCCCACTGCTACACCTGTAGCTGTACAGAGGGCCACGTGCTGGGTGAAGCCTCCGGCTGCAGAAACTTTTAATGAGCTTACAGGGTGTTATTCTGGATCCTTTGTGAAGTGGCCCTGGAATCTGAAGACTCCTTACTAAAACAAAGTAAGAAAAGGTGAATCCTTACTCGCTGTGAGGTCACATCCATGGGAATGGGGGAGGGGAGATAGGGAAAAAAAAGAAAAAGAAAAAGAAAGGCTTCGGGATGTCACCAGGAGTATAGGGAGAGAAGAGAGAGAGATGTTAAGGGAGTGAGGGGAGAGCGTGAGATGTTTCCTGCAAGAAGGCACAGCCTCTGAGGTCCTGAGGCTTTAGAGCAGCATGTCTTCTGCTACCCACGGGAGCAGAATCCGAATTTGGTGGTTGGAGAGGCAACCCTCGTTTCATCAGACGTGTAAACACTGAAGACAGGAGACAGTGCGCGGGATCACCAGGGAAAAGTCTGAAGACATAAACTTGCAGGAGTAAGATCTAAGTTATAACTTGTAAAAGATACCTCTTCTCCCCTTAATAAATTCAACATGCCTCTGCCCTTTTGATGACCTCTGTTCACATCTTACTCTTCCATCAAAGATGGAAAAATGCTTTAAAGAAATACTTTTTCTTTCAATGTCTAAAAAATATCTAAAGTCTCCTCCCCACTTCATTGTTTTCATTTTTGTTCTCTGCTTCTGTTTCCCCATAGAGTAGCAGAGAATTAGAGACCAAAGTGGAATCTGAAAAGAACTGAGAGGTTATTCAGGAAAGTTTCAATTTCCGAGGAATTTGGGAAGATGGTTTAAAAGGGTTAGTGCTACTCAGAGCTCAATCCTGGCTGAGCGTCCATGGTGTCTTGAGTTGCTGAGGGACCACTGAGGGGCCGGATAAGATGCCGATGGGGCATCGTTTTCAAAGTGGGCAAAGAGGATGCTTCAGAAAACTCAGATTTGAAAGCTTACCATACCTGGAAATACTTGAAAAAAATTCTCCATTCAATCCATTTGTGAAATTAGGCCACAGACAAGCAACCAGAAGTGTGACTTTGAAAGGTAACCTTATCTTATTAATGGATTAATGTCCTATCTCTCTGCATTAGAATGATTAGATTGGCAGATAGAGGGAGAGATCACAGTAACAATCTTGATTTTTAGTACAGATCCTCATTCTTTCCTGCAGGAGGCATTCGCTAGTGGGTTAACAGATTCAAGTCCATACTCTGTCACCCTTGGATGGGCAGCCCAGTGGCTGCCAGTTTGAATCCAAACCTAGAAGGAAATAATGGTGGTTGAGAGGGAGAGGGGTTAGTCCGGGCCATTCACTTTTCTTTAAAAAAAAAAAAGAAAAGAAAAGAAAAGAAAAAAAGTCTCTTCATCAGTAAGTTCAGGGACAGAGATAGGATGACATAAGCTGCTGTTGGTAGGAGTGGTGATTTGTACCTTAGCAAAAACAACTGAATTCAAAACAACTTTTTAAGATAGAGGAAAAACACAGAGAAAACTATTTTGGGGGCTCAGATGTCAGAGGAAGAGGGTCCCTCATGGAGCTCACCTGACTGAGTTCTCTTGAGACCATGTGGAAAAAAAAAAAGGAAAAAGTCAATGGATCCAGAGTGCTAGGTTGGAAGGAAGTCACCATGGAACCATGAGGTGCTCCTCCTACCTGGGCCAGTATGGCCCGTCCTTGGGTACCGTAGCTAGTTCTTGGCTGGCTCAGAAAGACACACGGAGAGCAGAGCTGGGGATTCCACTTAGGTTCCTCAGGCCTCTGTAGCATGTTTAAAGGAACCGAGGTCATTTAGCCGGAAGAGAAAGCTGAGTGAGGCAAGGACTTGTGTGCCGTGTGCGTGCTCCGTTTTCAAGGGGAGAACACAGCGATTTAGGGGAGCTAGAAGTATTCCCTAGGCAGTTAGCAACAACAGATCTCTGAAGGAGTCTGGGGAGTAGCGTAACCACAAGTCTTTGAAATTAGACTGTTCTGGTCCTTTGTGAATGCAGGGGATGGACTTGGAAATATTCGGGGGCCTGAGCAGTCCTGTGGAAGGAGTCACGCTGAGAGCTCCGGAGGATTCTCTCTCCTTTCTTAGGTTTAGCTCAAGCAGTAACTGCAGGGGTTCTGACCCCATTCTTTTGAGCTTTTAACCTGGACCCGAAGGAAATGGCTCTTATGAAAGAGGCAACCATCCAGCTCATTCAGGCGGTGGGCTGCAAGTTCGCCCGGGAACGTCCCACTGCACGGGGCAGAGGGGCTCACGGTCAGCTACCTAACAATGCCACTGGCAACCTTTTAGCTACTACCCCAAGTGCCATGCAGGCCAACAGTTGTTTCACACCGGGGCCTGGAACTCCGATTCTCATGCCTTTGGATCCAGACGTTTCTGACTCACCCACACTACACTAAGCCCAAAGCACTCTACCACGCGGAGGCTGGAGCGGTGTTGCCTTCATTACAAATGGTGCAGCATTGGATTTTCAAGTAAATCTAAGTGTTTCTATTGTCTTTAAAATGACATAGATATGTCCAGTTATTTAAAAAAAAAAAAGGAAAAAAATTACAAAATACAAATGCCCGTGTTAATTTAGCTAGTCTCAGACATTACATTCGAGAACATAGAAAAGCCAAAAATCTCCAGTTATAAGCACAAAACTAAGGAAAGTTATGGATCAGTGACTTTTGTCAGTGACCTGTTTCTTTTAAAATCACCAGCCCAGATGACCTTGCCCACTTGGTCTTCACATTGTGCAAGACTTGTCTGCTGGACCTTGGGAAGGTGGGGCAGGTCCTATGGTAGGGTTTGTTTTTGGAAGAACAGCAGGTTTTGGCCGGAGGGCTGGTGGCTTCAGCTGCACACCCATTCTGGGTGCCACCATAGGCTTGAAAGTACTCATTGTATCACTGGAGGAGCTAGTGCTCCGTCGGATCTGCGGCTCCGAGCTGCGGAGGGCCACGTTGTGCAAAGGGCTGAGAGATTCCGTAGACGTGGCCGGGGTGGGAGTGTTCTTCACTTGTTCTAAGGTGTCCAGCACCACATCGGGGGCATGCTTTGCTGTACTCTGTCTCTCCAGTTCTCGCAGTTCATTCAGAGCAGTGTTCATCGTCTCCTCGATATCCTGTTGAAAGATAACCAGAGAGAGAGAGAGAGAAAGAGATGGAATAGACCGGTAATTAGTACTCACGTACGGAAACGCTTACGCTTCGTTTCACAGCAGATGGGCTGCCAAGAGCAGTGCTGTTTCAGCTTCACCACCTGTAGAATGTTTACATGTAGTGCCCACGATTATTTTGTCTCTGCATGTTCAGGAGACCAGGATGCAAGGGTGCACGGAACCGTCTACCCAACACCGGCTGTCCTAAGGTGCCAGGCAGCCTTCTCGCGATTTCTACCTTCCATGCTGACTTACTATTCAGAATTCTATCTCAGCTTATGGTTAAAAGATAGCTTCCAGTTTAGACTCTGCAACAATTTCTCAAGAAATAGATAGGAATGGGAATGAAAGGCAGCCTTCTTTCATTCATTTAACAAATAATTTTGAGCACTCACTAGTTTGTATCTAACTCCTAGCAGTTGTTCAAAATTCAGTTTAAGCCTTTCTCTGATGTTCTTGTCCAGGGGATCTCAGTGGAAGGGTACTGCCCCAGAGAGGGCATTTTTGTAGTATGCTGTGTGAGTATTTTATTTTTTTAAGAGATTTCTTTCTTTATTTATTTGAGAGAGAGAGAGTTGTCAGCATGAGTCAGGGGCAGGGCAGAGGGAGAGTGTCTCAGATAGATTCCCCACTGAGCGCAGAGCCTGGCGTGGGGTTCTATCTCACCGCCCATGAGATCATGACCTGAGCCGAAATCAAGTTGGTCACTCAACCCACTGAGCCACCTGCGTGTGTGTGTGTGTGTGTGTGTGTGTGGTGTGTATTTTTGAATGGCACAAGAACAAGATGGCGTTAGTGGCATTTGGTGTGCTGGGTTATACGTACTAGATCTGTTGCAATATTCCAGGTAATTTACATGCAATGAATTATCCTGCGTCTTGTTCAACTTCTGAATGTCCTTCAGACATTGATGGAGGTGAAAATCCTATTTATAATAACCTGAGCCCCGACCCTAACTCTATCTTATATTCATATGCATTTTTAATTGTTGTATGTATGGTAATTATATACATAGGTGAAAGCATCTTACTAATTTGTCTTTTAGCCTATTCAAGCATTAACTGAAGTACACTTGTTTTAATATTTAATTCCTTGTATTTTTGTATATTATATTTAGAGCTTTATATGTTGTTTCAAATTAGGTATCTCATCTGTCAATTTATTTCAGACAGTAAAGGGGGAATGACAAAATACCTATTTCAATTTCAAAAAGGTATAGTATGTTCCATTGATGGATGAATAGACGAGCAAAGCGTGGTCTACACATCAACGGAATATTATTCACTTTAGAGAGGAAGAAAATCTTGCCACATGCTACAGTATGGATAAACCCTGGGGACATTAAGTGAAATAAGAGGCCAGTCATGAGAAGACAAACACTGTCTGTTTGCGTTTCTGTGAGGTAGTCACACTCACAGCAGCAGAAAGCCGCACGGTGGTGGCCAGGGGCTGGGGTTGGGAGGGGAGAAAGGGAAGTTGTTCTTCAGTGGGTATAGGGTTTCAGTTTTGCAAGAAGAAAAAGTTCCAGAGATCCGTTTCACAAAACGTGAATATACTTCACTGAACTGTGTGGTGAAAAATGGTTAAGGTGGTAAATTGGACATTATGTGTTTTACCACACACACACACACGCACACACACACACACACACACAGAGAAAAGGTGGAAGCATTGTATGGGACAGGACGGGTAAAGAACCACCAACCCAGGCTGACTGGCATGTCTCTTCTCTACACGCCCAGGGCTCCTTTCACTCACCTGGAACATAACCCTCCCATGGGCGCTACACAATGGGAAGGGATTTCCATATTCCGATCCCTCCCAAGGTCGCAAGCACCTTCAGAAAGCAGCTGGCTGATGATTTAACAGTGCTTCTCTAAAGCCTAGCACAGGACCTGGCACACAGTAAGTGCTCAATAAAGGTTTGCTAAATGAATAAACCAAGCTACAGTGATCGCATACGGATACTGTCGTTTTTTAGAAAAGCCCCATCAGGGATGCCACTGATTTGTTTAATAAGAGAATCTGCATGTTTTTTGTATGAACACCATGATGGCAGGCTTTCTTGTCCTCAAGGGAAAATCTGAAGAAGAGAGATGGAAAGATAAATAAAGGACACAGCTGGAAGCCATTCTAGGAGGATGACATCACTTTTCAAGTGATTATTTTCGTATGTGATTTCTATTTGATGCTAAACATATGGATTTTTTTTATAACTATTTGCCCCAGAGAGATTGTGCAGAGCCTGATTTATCTGTTGAGTTTTTGTTTTTGTAATTTACAATTAAAGGATTTCTTGGGGTGGCTCAGTGGGTTAAGCATCCGACTCTTGATCTCAGCTCAGGTCTTGATCTCAGGTCATGAGCTCGAGTCCTGTATTGGACTCCACGCCTAGCATGGAGCCCACTTAAAAACAAAAGCAAAGGAACAAACAAAAGGATTTCCTGGTTCTAGAAGCAAAAGGGTTAAATAGGCATTGTTATACCTTCCCACTCCTAAGCTCCTAATTCCCTGTCTTTCTAACCTAAATCCTGTTTCACCAGCTTATTACAAGCAGGGACCTTATGGATTTCTCAAACCATTAAATTCAGCTGTAATTAAATCTCACTGGTTCTATATAGGTCTCCAAGGACCTTGTGTAGTATTTCAAACAGAGAAAACCAAAAGGTCAAGTCTTTTTGATTTTTGCTGAAAAACTGTTATACATTTAAAATTGGTTTAATTTTTAAAAAACACATTAAACCCCCTCACAATCTAATTTACATCCAAAATTTTCTTTAGTTAGGATATTGGAAATAGCTTGGAAGTTTGTCACATCTGTATAGGTCTCCTTGGGCACTCTTTATTAAAAATAATCCATCTTTAATAGTTCCCCATGTTTGTTTTATTTATTTCTCATTCACTCTCTTTTTTGATTGATTTAGTTCATTTTTAAGCTTCAGACAGCTGGAAGATGCTTTAGATTAAACCTCTTTCATCACTGATGATACCCATTATTTGTTGATGGCCTATGCTGGGGGGGAAAACTAGAGGAAAAATTGCAGAATGATAGAAAATCCATTAATCAATCTTGTCTTACCTTTACTTTGTCAATTTTAATAACTAGAAAAAAAAACCATGAAGTCTTCTGCACTAACTGTTGGGAAGAGAAGGGAGACGAGGACCCAGACCTGGTGTTCTTCAGCTAGCCATTATTTCTCCTACTATTTACAGACTAATCCAGCATTTCTCCTAATTTGAAAGGGTCATATTTCTCCTACAGTAATATTTATCTGTTTGTGGGCTCTCCATTCTTTATATCAATTTGTCTATTTTATTATCTTTAGCATGCTTTAGGGATCTGGTAGGGCTAGTCCTTCCTCATTCTTCTTCTTCTTTTTTTTTTTTTCCCTCATTATTATTCTTTTGCAGCCTTTTCCTGGCTATTTAGCAGTGATGTGTTTGAATGCTCCGGGGCCTACACTTCTGCCATGTCTCTGTTTAAATCAATATGAACCTAATCACTTGGGCCCTTCCAGTAACAAATGGGTCTTCTAAAGAGACCTTAGTCAGGCCTTAAAGAATGGACTAATTTCTTTTCTGTTTTCCCTAGTTGGTTCTCTACAAAAAGCAGGACCACAGACAGGAAGTCCTGCATCCCTCCTTCATCACACTCCAGGTACAAAGCAGGTGCCAGGCCATTCCACGCATTCTACCTGAGCGATTGTCTCTGGGTCCAATGGCTTATGGTCATTGAAGCCTGTGTATTGCCCCGATGACGTGGACCTTCTAATAGGAGGACTGTCGATCTTCTTGAGGGAGTCATGCCGGCTGATATTGGTCAGGCTGCCGTGGCCTGGCCGGCGCCTCCTCTCAGGACTGTCGTTGTTGAGGCCACGGTTCTGCAGCAGGCCCCGGGGGTGACCTCCCAGGCTTGGGGACCCCAGGTCAACCGAGGAGTTGGAAAGAGCATGCGGTGGGTGCAAGGGGCAATGGCCATCACTGGTCCTGCCAGGACGCCTGACTGCAGGGGGTGGCTCTCCTCTTTTTCTTTGTCTAGAAATACACAAAAAGAGAGAGAAAATAGGAGAGCTTATCACACCGGCTGATATGAGAAGCTGTGGGTTCTATGGCTCCTCAAAGCACTTGGGAAAGTTGAGGTTCAGGGGCCTGATGGTCAGACTCCACCCACCTGGCTAGATAGCTGTCAGGGTGCCGGTCTGTTGGGGAGTTCATGTCCTTGGATGAAGACTTGTCCTCAGTGACTGGCCCACTGCTGGCCTCGCTGTCAGCTTTTTGGCTCAGAGTGTCTGAAAACGTATCGTCCCTACAATGAGGAGAATCCAGGGTGAGAGTCTTTCACAAGATGAATGGGAACAACAAAAAAAGAAATGACAGCATTTACACATTCAAGTCTTTCTCTTATCAACACGACTTTCCTTATAATAAAAATATACAATTTCACTGCAGGTAAAGTGCAAGATTCGGATATACAAAAAAGAGCAAAATCACAGTCATGATATAACAGCCAGACACCACTGCTGCTAGAATTTGAGAAAATAGCCTTCTCTACTTTTTGTCCATGCCCGGGTAAACATGTATGATGTCTGCAGATATAGGTAAGAACTTATACTCAAGACACCAATATGTTTATGTAGTTTAGATATCTATGACTGTATGTCTGTATCTACACACCCACAATACTTCTTGGGTTCTGAGATATACATTTTTAACATTTCTTTCTTTTTCTAAAATTAGGCTGAATCATTTAATCACTGTATACAGTTTATGCTGTATATTTCTCTTCTCCTTGAAAAATCATAAATTAGTGCTATACTGTGAAATATTCACAGAATAGGGATTATACTTCACATATGATTTTGCAACCTATTTCTTTCATTTAATATATTATGACCATCTTCTCATCTCTTTAAATATTTTTAAATTACAGCAATATTATTAAAAAACAGAAAAAAGAAGGCTGATGATGATTCTCTTGAGATGTTAGGTCAGTGTCTTCCCTCTGGGGAATCTGGAATTGAAATGGTAGCCGGACAGCAAGAGAGGAGTACGGCTGGCTTGGAACTAGCGGTGTTATTACAGCTCTTGAAGCTGTTCTCCACATGGGTGATTTTTCTATGAGCCTGAAAGCTTCACAGGGCATCTCTCACTAGCTCTTGCTCCAAATCTGCTGGTGGAGTTTGGGAAATGAAAACCTGCTGGCCCCGAAGTACCATTAGCAAAGGCCCAACAGCGAGGTGAAGCATGGTGCCCAGCTCAGAGGTTTGGGCTCTGCAATCCCATCGGCTCTTTTCTCAAAAGACCAAGGTCAGTTTAGGAATAGTGACTGGAGTCTTCCAGCGGGAGCAGCCAGGACGGCGGGAGCAGCCCCGAGGGCGGGGGGAGCCCACGCTACTCACATATCCTGCACCACAATATACTGGTGCGGCACGAGTCCATCGATGCCATTGTGCCTGCCTTCCCACCAGTCCTCAGACGCCCGGTGATACAGCAGCAGGGAGGCCCCCTTCTTGAAGGACAGTTCTCTGGCAGATCGCCCCATGTAGTCAAACTTGGCTATCGCTTCTATTGGCTCACATTCTACAGAGAACACACCAGAAGACAATGACGGACAGAGGCGTGAGGTAAGCATGAAACGCTGTGTGAAAGTTCTCTATGAGGCCTTAGAAATAAACCAGGCCATTTCAATATCCAGAGTGAACAAAGTATTAGGTCCTCAATGGGGGATAAACTCAGGCTGTTAAGAGAGTTACAGAAAAACATTCTCTTGCTGTCATCAGTTTTTCACACAAAGAAAAATGGAACATTGGATCTTAATTTCCACAGCCTTTTACCAGAGATAGAATGACAGACTAATAAAAAATATCTTAAACTTTGCAACATGATATATGAGATCTTTCCTTGGGTTGTAATGTCCTCCATAACAGCTCCAATATTATTTTGACAATGATGGAGTTCCCTTGTAACATGTTAATAACCACGGATAACATGGAAAAATCACTATTCCAGAACATTAGGAAGTTTATGCTTTATTTGCTTATTTAAAGAAAAATCAAGTTTACAAAAACCAGCACATTAAGTACTATTTGAGTACATTTAATTTCTTCATGTACTTATCTGGCACTATCAAATCTTCCAACTACCACCGACAGTAGAGATAAGTTTGTTTTCTCTAGGATCAGTAATAAATTCTAGTTGCCTATGAAACCAGCATAACTTAGACTGTCTTATACCCAAATTAAAAGACCAGATTCAAAAGTTATATTATCCAGAGGTCAAAAGATATTCAAGGGGATTACAGTGAGTGGAAAAAACCATTCTCAGAAGGTTACATACTATGTATACATACTGTGTGATACCATTTATATAGCCTGTTTGAAATGACGTAATAATCAAGATGGAGAATAGATTAGTGGTTGCCAAAGTTGGGAAGAAATGGCCACGGATATAAAAGGGGGAGCATGAAGGACCCCGGTGATGAAACCATATGTGATTAATGTTTGCACACACAACTGAGTGCACCTGAAACTAGTGAAACGTGAACATGGCAGAGGGAGGGTTTCAATGTCGATTTCCTGGCTGTGATATTATGCTGCAGTTATATAAGATTTTTACCATGGAGGGAAGCTGGGATCTCTCTGTAGGAACCCTATAGGGTTCACTTCATGTGAACCCTGAAAGATCTCAAAATTAAAAAAAAAAAAAAAAAAAAAAAAGAAATAAAGAAAAGAAAAGATGTTGAACTCTGGGCCTAGAATTGGAATTTTAGCCCTGATCTAATTCTGGTCACAAAGGTTGAAAGCAAATAAGAGGACAAAACAACTATAAGAGATGCGTTTTGTGATTTAGCTTATTGCAAAAAGCCCTTCAGTTTTGGGCCTTAAGATCTTTCCTCCTGTCTCTCACCATCCCCGCCATCTTCATCCCTGCTATCCATACAGATGAGCAAACTTCTAATCAGTAAAACACAGAAAGGGCCAATACAAGTGCTAAATGTTCAGAGAAATGTATCCATGCAACAAGCAATGTCTTATTTGCTGAAAACTGAGCATGTATTAGTTTCCGAGTACCCTAGCATATATGCATACATAATAGATTATAACTTGTCTATCTGTCAAATATTTTCTAAGGAAGTTGTCTTTGATTTTGCTTAGTAATGAACCTTCCCATTTAAAACAGTTGATTTTTCTGCAAAGATTCCTGAAATATGTTTAATGTCTTATATGGAATAACTGCATAAGAAATCACTGGGTAGTCAGCTAGGCGTCCTTCTCACTTGAAAAATTCAAACATTCTCTGGGCCATGTAAGACACAAACATAAAAAATCAACAAACACATGGAAAAAGCTTAGGGTTTACCTTATATGAAGGGCCTGCATGAATTTCAGCTATACATTTAAATACTATAATCTACATCTACATGTAGTATACTACTTAGCAAAGTAGGTGTAAAAATAAAACAACAGTTTAACAATTGACTCTAACTAAACAACAACAAAAACTGACTATAACTTTCAGATCATGTTAGCACTCTAGTATTCCCTCCCAAAATTATATATACATATATTCTTTTGAAGATTTTACTTATTTGAGAGAGAGTGAATGAGCAGGCACGAGATGGGAGGGAGGGGCAAAGGGAGAGGAAGAGAGAATCTCAAGCAGATTCCGTACTGAGCATGGAGCCCAGGTGGGGCTCAATCCCAACACCCTGAAATCATGACCTTAACTGAAACTAGGAGTTGGGTGCTTAACCACTGTACCACCCTGGTGCCGCTAAAATTATATATATATATATTTTATATATATATATATATATATATATATATATATATATATATATATATTTTAAAAAATATTTTATTTATTTACTTGACAGAGATCAAAAGTGGCAGAAAGGCAGGTGGTGGTGGGGGGGAGCAGGCTCCCTGCTGAGCAGAGAGCCCGATGCGGGGCTCAATCTCAGGACCCTGAGATCATGACCTGAGCCAAAGTCAGATACCTAACCAACGGAGCCACCCAGGTGCCCCAAAATTATACATATATTTTTTACACTAAATATTTTATTATATGCTGCTGCTACTGTACATAAAATAATTACCCTTGTGAAATAGAAATTTGTGAAAATTCAGAGAGGCAGATGTTGAGGACTGACAAAAGTAGAAGTTTACATAGTTTGGCACTTGTCACAGGGATATGCTTTTGTACACGTGTCAAATTTAGTTCTCCTTTGAATATTCACTGGTTCATAAAAAGTGGTTTAGAAAACCATCCAGAGATTCATTTTACTACAAAAAGGAACACACTTTGTGGGGTCTAAATGGATTCATACTTAAAGATACACCAGTTAGCAGGGGGTCAGTTGGACATTTTGCAGACAGAACTGTTTCAAATCTGCAGCTGCCTGGGAAACCTTCACCAGGTTGAGCCCGGCTTCCAGCCAGAGCTGTTGAACCACTTTCTTCATAGTGGTGACGCTGGAGGAACCAGACATGGCACTTGTAAGAGCCCGGCAGATTTGTCTGTGTGGATCTGTCAGTTCGTGGGTCCGTGGGGCCAAAACTTTTTTTTTTTTTTTAATTTTATTTATTTACTTGACAGAGAGAGACACAGCAAGAGAGGGAACATAAGCAGGGGGCAGTGGAAGAGGGAGAAGAAGGCTTCCTGCCGCTGAGCAGGGAGCCCGATGCTGGGCTCGACCCCAGGACCCTGGGATCATGACCTGAGCGGAAGGCAGACACTTAATGACGAGCCACCCATGCACCCTTAAAATTATATTCTTTATTAAAACAGTATGAATAGCAGCTTTATTAAATATCTACAAATATGCTTTATAGAGGAGGAACTAGAACTTTATATTCAAAGAGATTGACTTTACGGTTTGTTTTTAAAATTGCATATAAAGAATAAATCCTGGTTGATCAGAGATGACAGATGCCAATTTTTTTTTAACCCTAATTCTCCTTAGGGAACAGAAATAAACATGTCCATGGTACCAGGGACATGAATAAACATATCCATGGGGAGGATTTGTTAAAAAAAACTTCATGACATGTAATTCGCAAATTCCTATGTCAGCCTTCCTGTGTGCTTTGAATTTCATTTTAATGAAAGAAGTGGAAAGATTCCAGCCCATAACATAGTGTGCTGTCTAGGTACTTGTCAAAGGGAAATGAAGAAAGAACCATTAACGTTCCTTAGACATTAATTAGACATTCAGTCACAGACCGTCAGTGCTGGCCAAGGGCTATTTAAGGCTACTTAACAGATATATATATATGTATTTTATCATAATTTCATAATCATGCACTCTCTGCTTCTTATCTCTGTTTATTTCTGTTGAAACAACTAGCAACAGGATTATCAGGCTCTGCTTATTTAATTCAAGTGTGGGGAGATTATGAAAGAGTGACCTGATGAATCAGAAGTACATTTTTTTTTTTTAAAGGTTTTATTTATTTATTTGACAGAGAGAGAGAGAGACAGAGATCACAAGCAGGCAGAGGCAGAGAGAGAAGCAGGCTCCCCGCTGAGCAAGGAGCCCGATGCGGGGCTCGATCCCAGGACCCCGAGATCATGACCTGAGCTGAAGGCAGCGGCTTAACCCACTGAGCCACCCAGGTGCCCCCAGAAGTACATTTTTATTGGTAATTCTCTATCAACTACTAACTCTGAGCAATTTCATTATTTTGACTCTTTCCACTCCCATGGGAGTCATTTCGCAGTCAAGTGTCAATCAATAAGCTGGTTATGCACATCTTAGTCTACTTATTGCAGAGCAAATCAATCTTAGGGCAGGGCAATGCACCATTCCCTTTCCTATGGAGCCACATGGTCCTTTAAGCTCGTCAGACTTTGTAGAATGTCGCCGCTGCTGGTAACAGTAAGAGTGAACACGGTAACTTCATTTCTTTGCGTGGCTATTACAGCTCTGCGCAAAAGGGGAAAAAATTTAGTACAGCTGATTTTCTGACTGCCTGGCGCTATCAAGTCTTGTATTTCCATTTCTTGTCAAATGCTAGTACACTGCATTTTCTCTTTGGGACCTTGCTGTCCCTGACACTTCCCTGCCTAGATCTGTTACTCACAGCCCTCGCAGGTGACGGTTCTGCTCTAGAATAGCTTGTCTTTCAGAAACCAAAGCTACCTTTCTCCAGTGATACCACCGCAGAGAAAAGACAAGACAATACCTGGGAATCACAAAGATAATCAATCCTTTGGTTAACTTCCTTACTGAAAATTTAGAGGTTGCCTGTGGGCAAGGGTACCTGCCCTTTGTACACAATTTTTCTTTCCAGCAAAACCAGGTGAATGTGGTTAACACGTTATGGAAAACACAGAGCCCTCAGCGAAACTTCTCTTTTGTAGTCAAGAGGCAGGAACAACTAACAGATGGATGGCAGGGGGGAGGCTGATGTCTGGGAAGAGAGATGGTTGGGCTTTGTCTTAGCTTTCCTGGCCACTAAGGAAAGCAAGGAGAGACAGAAGTCATCAGTGATAAACGAAGAAATCATACAGAGAAACAAAGAAACTCAAGACAAAAGAAGGGATGGTGGCAGAGGTAGGGCCCAGAGACTTTCAAAAGCAACCTCATGGAAGTACAAGCTTTCATTGCAAAGAATTTCTTCTAAATGAACTTCTGAAAATGCCAATTCATATTACTTTTCAAAAACATAAAGAAAATTTTTTTTTGGCTCAGATGTAACTTTTTAATATACAAACAAACAAGGAATCTAAAATGCAATGCATGTTGAAGTGAAACATTTAAACCTTTTTTTTAAGCAATAGGGTGGACATCAGACATCCTGATTACTGTTACCTTCTTGCTGAAATCAATGAAAAAGCTTGTTTTTTTGTTTTTTTTTTTTTTTTTTTTAAAGATTTTATTTATTTATTTATCAGTGAGAGAAAGAGCGCAAGCACAAGCAACAGGAGAGGCAGGCAGAGGGAGAAGCAGGCTCCCTAGCAGTGAGCCTGTTGTGCGACTTGATCCCAGGACTCTGGGATCATGACCGGAGTCGAAGCAGATGCCTGACCCACCCAGGTTCCTTGAAAAACCCTGGATTTAAATAAATCTTTGTAATTTCATTAGTAATTTCCCATGACAGTAAGGAATATTAAAGACAAAAAACAACAAAAGTAGGAACCCGGTGAGGTAAATAGAACACGAGAAAATGTGAGTCAGAGTGGCCTTGAGGATATTTTTCCTGCCTGGTTAACTTAAGGTTTCATTTTGGACAAAAAACCAAGTCCAGGGTCTGCTCAGTGTGGAGAAGGTAAACCCCCATAGAGGATCACACTCTCAGTGTCACAGTGAGCTTCTAGTTCTAGAAATCTTCCTCCCTCCTAGCCCTCCATACTTCTCCAGAGATGGTATACATCACTCCCACCCCCTCCTGGACTTAAAAATAGAATCTATCTCAATTCTTGGAACAAATCATCTCCAAGAATCCTGACCACATTCCAATCCTCAGGTAGGTTTACAGTTTAAAATCATACTACCTGGGTGGCCTGGAAAACCTCAAGCTAAAAATTCAATATGGTCCCAAGGTAGTTGTGCCCCAGGCAGAAGTAAATGAGAAGCATTTCTGGAGGAACTTACCTACAACTGAGCCTAAAGGAACTCCACACAGTTCCAAGAATACATAAAAAATTTACCAAACACTCTGGAAAATAAGACTCAATGAACAAGAACCAACAAAAACAAATCCAGGAAGACTGCAGATGTTAGAAGGATCACAATCACAATTTAAAACAATGGAAAGGATTAATATGAGTAAAGAGCCAAAGACTGTAAAAAATGATTAAGCAGCCAATGCGGAAGTGAACCAAGCAAATTGTAGAAAAAAAATTATAACTATAAACTCAGTGGTTGGGTTTAAAGCAGATTATTCATAACTAAAGAGAGAATAAAAGGATCATGTATATAGCTAACGAGATGCTAAGAGAAGTCTGACAGCTTTAAATGTTCATATGTAAAAAGTGTTGGGGCGCCTGAATGGCACAGTTGGTTGGGTATCCCACTCTTGGTTTCGTCTCAGGTTGTGATCTCAAGGTTGTGTGATCGAGCCCCAACATGGGACTCTGTGCTCAGTGCAGAGTCTGCTTAAGACTCCCTCTGCCTCTCCCCCAACTCTCTATTTCTCTGAAATAAATAAATAAATCTTAAAAAAAGGTGTTGAGCAGCCATCCCTGAAGCATCAGTGACCAAAATGAGGTTTAATCCCTTCATGACTTCTGACCAGAGCAGGTACCAGAAAAGGCATTTGACTGCACCTTCCCATATTCCCAGGAAGATTATGTCGTTCCCTCTTTCCAAAGAGCTGAGACAGAAGTACAACATTTGATCCACACACATCCACAAGGATGATGAAGTACAAGCTGTGTGAGGATACCACAAAGGTCAGCAAATGGGCAAAGTGGTCCTGGTTACAAGAAGAAATGGGGTGCCTGGGTGGCTCAGTGGGTTAAAGCCTCTGCCTTCAGCTTGGGTTATGGTCCCAGGGTCCTGGGATCGAGCCCGCATCGGGCTCTCTGCTCAGCAGGGAGCCTGCTTCCTCCCTTTCTCTCTGCCTGCCTCTCTGCCTACTTGTGATCTCCATCTGTCAAATAAATAAATAAAATTTAAAAAAAAAGAAAAGAAGAAATATGTCATCTTCCTTGAACGAGTACAGGAAGAGCAGGCCAATGGCACAACTGTCCACCTGGGCATTTACCCTGGCAAGGGGGTTATCAGTAGATTCAAACTGGACAAAGACTACAAAAAGATCCTTGAACATAAAGTCAAATCTTGCCAGATAGGAAAGGAAAAGAGCAAATATAAGGAAGCAACAACTGAGAAGATGAAGATGTGGGAATATGATATATGACTGATATAATGATATATAATGACTGATATATGACTGATATATGGCTTTTTCCTTTTTAAAGATTTTCTTTATTTCCTTGACAGAGAAAGACACAGTGAGAGAGGGAACACAAGCAAGGCGAGTGGGAGAGGGAGAAGCAGGCTTCCCGCGGAGCAGAGAGCCCAATGCAGGGCTTGATATGGGGCTTGATCCCAGGATCCCAGGACCCTTGATCTCATGACCTGAGATGAAGGCAGATGCTTAATGACTGAGCTACTCAGGCGCCCCTGATGTACGATTTTAAATAAAAACTGTTAAAATGACAAAAAAAATGTGTTGAAGAGTAATGTTAAAGATTAAACTTATTAGAAAGAGAAATAAATGGTCTCTAAAGAGAAAAGTATAAAAGTTTGTTGAGAGACATTAAATAACTAGAAATATGTTTCTGGACTGGAGGACTGAATATTATAAAATGTCGCTTCTCTCCATGTTAATATATGTAGAATAGTGCAACTGCAATCGAAACCCCAACAGATTTTTAGTTTTTGTTTGTTTTAAGAACTTGAAAAACTGAGCCTAAATTTTAACTGAAGTTGCAAAAGATCAAGAATTGTTAAGGAGAGCAAAGTCAGAGATCTTGGTTTGCCAAATATGAAGATTTTTTAAAAAGGTACCAAAATTAAGATAGGAGGGATAGAGAAGTAGATCAGTGGAAAAGCAGAGAGCCCAGAAATAGACTTGTACAAAGAGGACACGTGGTTTATGCAGAGCTGTGAAAAAAGGACGATTAGTGCTGGGCCAACTGTGCATCCATATGGAGAAAAAGGAATGGATCCCAACCTCAGGCCACACCTCCAAAGAAATTCCTGGTAGAATAAAGACCTATGTGTGAAAACTAAAGCCTGAAAACATTTATTTATTAATTATTATTATTATTATTTAAAGGTTTTATTTATTGAGAGAGAGACGGAGAGAGCACAAGCATGAGGAGAGGGACAGGTTAGAAGCAGACTCCCCTCAGACTCCCTCTGAGCTGGGAGCTCAACATGGGGCTCAATAACAGGACCCTGAGATCATGACCTGAGCCAAAGGCAAAGGCTTAACCATCTGAGCCCCTCAGGTGCCCCCGGAAAGCATTTAAAAGAGAATATGGTGGGTAGGGTGCATGCTGGGTGGCTCAGGTCATGAGCCCTGTTCATCAAGGAGTCTACTTCTCTCTCTCCCTCTACCCCTGCCCCTAACTCATGCTCACATGCTCTCTTTCTCTCTCTAAAATAAATAAATAAATAAATCTTTTTTAAAAAACTAAAAGAGAATATGGGAGAATTATCTTCACTACCTGCACTCAGCACAGAAAGATTTCTTAAAGGAGATACAAAGTGAAACAACCATAAAGGAAAAGACTGGGTAACTTCAACTCCTTTAAAATCTCCTTGTTTAGCAAAAGACATAATAAGCACATGAAAGACAAATTACAGAGCACAAGATATCTGCAAAACATAACACAATAAGACCTGATCCAGACCCACAAAGAACTCTTATAAATAAGAAAAAAACCAAAGCCAAATCATATTAAACCAAGCACAAAAAAGCCCAGAGAAATGAAGAGTGGGCAAGTGAACCTTAAATGGGCAAAACTCTTGATAGAAATTTCACACCAAAAAAGAAACTGAAGCACACAAGGGTCAGTATATCTATATGAACCATATTTTTTATTTTCTGTATTCTGACATATTTTTTATTTTCTGTATTCTGACCTTGCTGCTACCAGAGGGACTGGCCCTCCCAAGGATCACCAATTCTTGGATAGTGTAAACAACTCACCTGTTGTGCCTTTCAAAGACAAACCAGCCAGTCCAGAGCCCATCCCAACCACCTCCTCTGGGTCGCTATGCACCTGCCTAACCTCCTGCGCCACGTATCAGACAACCAGAGACCACCCCTATTCCTCAGAGCCCGCTGGAATTATTCTCACTAGCCCATCTGAAACCTGTTTACCCTGCCCTGCCTGTTTCTTCCTGCAGAAACCCCAGCAAAGACTCTTTCCCAGTTGCTCCTTCCTCCTCTGCCTCGGGACCAACCTTGGTGCTTTTCTGTGTGGCCACCTGTGGCAACGATGTACCCTTTCCACTTGCTTACTGTGAGTAACAAAGTATCTTTTCAATGGCAATAACCTCCTGATCTGATGTTCTTACTATATGCCAAGTTTTCTGTTAATGCTCTATATTGTAAAACAACATCTTTATCAGTGATCAGAGAAATGCAAACTAAAATCACAACAATATTGGCAAAGATAATAATATTTGGTAAAACTCATCACGTGGTGATGAATATGTCCGATTGGAAGGCTGATACACTACTGGTGGGGTGTGTATATCATTACAGCTATTTTAAAAAACAGTTTGGCTCTATATCTAGTGAAGTTTGAAACATGCTTACTCCGAGAAGCATATATCCTGGAGACAGTCCTGTACATTTGTGGTACTATAGTGGCATACCTGTTCAAAATATTCCTAACAGCACACTTTTTCATGGCAAAAAATGGAAAATACCCCCCATATTCATCAATAAAAAAATAAATACAATGGAATATCATACAGTAGTCAAATAAATGATTATAATTACATTAACAATGTGGGTGCATCTCAGGAACATAATATAATACTGAGTAAAAAAAAAAATCACGAGAAGTATATACAGTATGATTCCATTTATAGGAAGTTCAAGAAAACAGAAAATGAAACAACAAACCATTGAAATACAAACATATAGTGGTTACCCCTGACGGAGTAAGGAAGGCAGTCATAACAGGGGAGGCAAAGGTAATGATGTCTTTTTTTCTTCAACTTGGTGGTGGTCTGTGGTGTTCACTGTAATATTATTCTTCATACTTTACAAATATTTTATAAATTTTCTTTTGAATCCTACTGAATTCTTAATATAAGCAATTCTAAAAAAATGGATATTAAGGTTAGTTTTATAATAGTATGGGCACAAGGGCATACCGTCTTCACTGGTGTGGGGCTCTGTACCAGCGTCCTGATCCACTTCCTCCAATGTACCGTGCTCACTGTATGGGCTGTCACTGCAAAGTGGAAATGGATATTCTTATAAAGTCAAAGAAAGAATTTAACAAATGAACAACTGCTACTACATAAAACTTGAATGGCTAAAGAGTGGCTGGATAGTCTTTCAGCAAAATTCTGGAGGCTCCAAGAATCATCTGGTCTTAGGGGAGCCCAGGTCCCTTCATCTTTGACACAGACAATTCATACCCACAGAAATTAAAATTGGTTGAATTCTAGTAGAATATGATTATTGCCCTATGGATACACCAGTTTTTGCAAATTCATTCCAACACACCTGACTGCATATCAACTGATGGCTCTTGAGTTCAGCTCTGAATTGGCTGTAGTCTTTTTCCCATCTTTTCTTGACATACGTTCATTGCAGATTTGAGCCAGTCATGAATTTTATTCTTTTTTTTTAAGATTTTATTTATTTATTTGACATATAGATATCACAAGTAGCAGAGAGGCAGGCAGAGAGGGAGAGAGAGACGAGGAAGCAGGCTCCCTGTGAGCAGAGAGCCCGATGTGGGGCTCGATCCCAGAACACTGGGATCATGACCCAAGCTAAAGGCAGAGGCTGAACCCACTGAACCACCCAGGTGCCCCTTGATTTTTATTCTTTTAAGAAACTTACCTTTAGCACAACCACACTCCTTAAATATATGTTCATAAACGGAATGCATCTGTCACACATACAAACCTGGCATTCTGTAAAAGTCCATTTATATTGCTGGTTGGGGAGAAGGATAACTACTTTATCACTGACTTCCTGTTTAAAATGAGTGATGCCCATAGAGAACACTATGCATGGATGAAGGACATAGTCAAGCACATGTTACTGACTCTAGGATCCTTTATTATGGGGCCTGCTTGTAAAGAAGTAATGACCACCAAAACCCTAGGATCCAATGTATCAGATAATATGGACCAGACCGCCACATATCACTCTGATAAAAGGAACGAGGCAGCACAACTTACTGATGTTTCAAGTACTGTGACACTGGCCTCGCAATAAATATGACTATGAAGATAAAGTTATGCATCTCACCAGGGCTGACTTTTATTCATTTATCTTCCCAGAGCCAAGCTCAGCAGTCAGTATCTTGCACACTGTATATGCTCAAGTAAATATTTTTGAATTCAATTTCATGTGAGAAATTGTCAGATACACCACAGAACTGGAATCTATCATGCTTAGTTGTTTATTTAGAAAGGAATTTTTATTTATTTATTATTCATTTATTTATTATTTATTAATTTTTATTTAGAAAGGAATGCTTCTGGAAATAGTCAACCTTCAGCCTCCTTAAGGCATACATATGATCACACAGTGGTATAGTTCAAGTGTACTTTCAGGTGCTTACAGTCCTTCAGTTACTCACTCTACTTCTGCCTAGTCCTTGGTGAGGCAATGGGAAAAAAACTGTCCTCAGGGGGATACAGAATGGACTTAGATAGGTCTGTTCTAGCTGCTCCTGAATCCCAGCTGCCCAGAACAGTTTCCGAGGTGGGCTGGGAGGCAGCTGTTGAGTGGGAAGAGTCACATGGGCTTTGGAATCTGACAGACCTGAGCTGCCTCCAGTTACGGGTAGTCCTTGGAGAGGCTCCTTGGCCTCTCTTCACTTGGTAAAGTGGTCAGTGCATAAACCGATCACATGTAGCCGGCACACAGCAGGGGCTCAAGGAACCAAAGCCACTTTTATTGTATATGACTTCTTAGAAGCAGGAATTCACAGATCACACAGTGACCACAGACATTTGGGATTATTCTGCTGAGCACACCTCCCCCATCTTCATACTTCACTAGTGACTATGCTGCCATATTAATAATAAATAATATTGATGTATACTAATAGTAGTATTAGTAGTACTTCTAAATAGTACTACTAAATACTAAATAGTAATACTAAATAATAGTAATAGTGACTATTACTGCCATTTTTTATCCTAGTGATATATTAATAATAAATTAGATAAATTAAAGTAAATTTGCTTAAAATGGCCATTACTACTGTAATTGGATAGGATCTATTTATTAGTAAGAATAGAAATAATTAAGAATGAAAACATATTTGGTTGACAGGGCTCCTTTAAAATGATACCTTTAAAATACTCTATATAGAGCGAAAACTATTTCACAATGAAACTGAAATCTGTCAGTTCCATCAGTTATCTTTGCCTGATATAATAATAAAATGAATTCAGTTCTATGTAATATGTTTCAAAACTGTGACTCTATCCAAGTTGCAGTAGGGTGGATATATCTAAAAAGATGCCATCTTCGGGGAAAAGGGAGAAATGAATGGGAGTTTTGATACTAAGAGGCCAGTGCTGTCATGGGTCTAAGTCTAACTTATCTCAAATGTTCCTGCTTCTTCTTTTTCTAGAAATTGGAGACTTTGGCAACCTTGGCAACCTATGGTCACTTCTTATTCTTATTAAACTGATATGTATACTTCCATAATTTTTCCAGGGGGAGAACGACTAAAATTCCCGGACTTACCAGTAGTCGTCTCCAGCCATACACTTCTCATAAACAGGGCCATCCAGCTCTTTAGCATCTGGGAAAATAGTTTCATGGTGGATGATGATGGTTTTGACAATTTCATTCACATGAGCCTGACAAGACACTTGATCCTGTATTTCTGGGACAGGCATTAATGTGGGGCCAAAACAAATGGCCAGATTATACGGGTCCATCATGTTCTCATCGCTGTACTGTGAAAGGCTATGAGAGACAGACAAGAGTTATAAAAGCACCAGAGAGAAAGAAGAAAATTGGTGTTTAATAAGATACTTTATATTCTCAAAATAGGTATCCAAAGCATTTTATTTGGTTTTTATTATTAGAATAAGATAAGGTTCCATCTACTTTAAGTTGCCTTGGCATATTCCAAAGAAAGTAAAACAACTTATAACCTTTCAACTAGGAAGAAACTGAAAGGGGAATATAAATCCTCCTTAACTAAGTGGCATTTTTCAGAGCCATAAGAGCATTTAAGATAATTTCTTTTTGAATGGAGACCAGGATCAAGTGAGTGAGTTTCACTTGTAAACACCGCGGTGTAAATGTTATAAATGTTACTCAAGTAAATCCAGGAAGGGCAGTAGTGAGCTCCATAAAGCTTTATGGATATCTTTAAAATGCCCTCCCACTCATCAAACACATCTCAGATTTCAGTTTTTCCCTGTAAATCTTGAGGAAAGCCTGGAGGAAAACAAAGCACCTTTTCTTTGTAGCCACTGAAAGAAAGCAAACAACTGGGTAAGACGACCAAAACTATCTACCAATCAATGTCACCGAAGACGTTATAAGTGCAAGAGAAGGGGAAAAGAATTCCCAATTCTCTCATTCCTTTTAAAGTTGGCTAACTACAAACTTTGGGGCAATTTCTGGTTCTCTAGGACTAATTTCTAAATTCAATCCAATGGATATTTGTGAGATATTGTCCAGAGGCAACTCAAAATAAGCCAGCAGTTGATTGTTCTGCCTCTAACACATGCAGAGGGTACTGTTCTAGGGAGAAGCTAGAGACATTATCTTTCCATGAGAAAAATGTCAATCTTGAAAGGAAATGTAAAATCCAGGTGAACAGATGACAAATGGAAGAAGAAAAAAAGAGACTTGGCCACATTTGTGAGATGGTGACAGACACAAAGAAACGGAAATGCCACATGACCTGATACTTTACCCTTTTTCGGAAATAAGATAGCCTAGAAAGCAGAAAATACAAAAGCATAATTTCCTCAGCTAACATATGTCTCTCCCGCCTGCCATTTCTCAAGCATACAGTCTTTTATAAAAAGTTCACAATAAAGGCAACGATCATGTTACAGATTGTCTGGAAAATGGATGCACGGAGAAGTGAGAGGCAGAGTAAGAATGGTCTAATTCTCACAAGACACACACGTAAGCTCGGTGGGGAGAGTCACAGCGAATCTTTCTGGGTCTTTAACTTAGTGCTGACTTGAAGAACAAAATCTTGTTATGAAAGTGTTATACCCATGTTTCGATTTTACAATTAAGGGAGAATGATTTCCTTTTCTTTTCATAATTCCTGTCCAAGCAACCGCCCTACAGGCTGGGGCTTGTTTCTGCATGAAGGCAGGTACAGTGAGCCAGGGGGCATCTTTGGGCAGAAATGCTGGAAGCAAGGCCAGCTAGATGACTCACGTACATTTGCTATTCTGCTGAGTTAGATTCAGGTTTTACGAACTTTCTTGATTCACTGCTTTGCCTGTCTCTCGTGGTTTACTGGTTCACAGTGGGTTTTGCTCAGGTGTGCCAGGAAAATTTACGTAGAGGGCTGGCAGGAAGGAAGGCCCTCCAGACAGGAAGGGGAGGCACTTGAAATCAAAGGTGAAGATGGCAAGCCTCCGGACTGTCTTTTTTAATTTATTTATTTTTTTTAATTTGAGGCATTAATATTGATGAGGAAATAAGAGTAAAAGAAAAAAAAAAAAAATAGAACCGGGGCACCTGGGTGGCTCAGTGGGTTAAAGTCTCTGCCTTCGGCTCAGGTCATGATCTCAGGATCCTGGGATCAAGCCCTGCATCAGGCTATCTCCTCAGTGGGGAGCCAGCTTCCCCCCACCCCACTCTCTTTGCCTGCATCTCTGCCTACTTGTGATCGCTCTGTCAAATAAATTAAAACAACAACAACAACAAAAACCCGAAACAAAAAACCAACCCAGGCCACTTCAATTGCTTTAATAACTCCATCTTTAGCTAGGCAGGTCAAATGCCAAACCAAGAGATTCAGATTCCTGTCCACTTTGCCCTGTTCCCAGCCCCATTATGGCAAGAGGGGTGTATATTTGAGTTGAGTGCCTTGACTGCGATCTGCCATCCACTCTCCAGCTCAGGTCATGAAGCCCATTGTCCCAACAGCTCTGGTTCATGAGGCTGTCTTGAATTTTTGTCTTATGCCTCTTCCAGAATTCGGAAATGATGGCAGCTCGGTCAGTTGTGATACCTCTCACATCGCTTTTTGGTTCGAGCAGCCAAGAATGCCTCCATTGTTTGAAATCCATGTCTGCAGATGCAATAGACTTAAGAAACCCCCTCCTCTTTGCCAGAAAGGGGCAGGACTCCTCAGGTGACACCCCTGGGAGGAGCTGGCCCCAAAGCAGCTCCTCTGTGATGGCTGGGTACCTGGGCCCAGGCCACATGGCAGCCTGTTCAGAGGCTTGGAGCCCTCATGCTTGCCCACCAACGTCAGCAAGCCTTCAGATTTTTAAAACCACCGTAGGTAACAAGGCTTATTTAAAGGTAAGATTTAGGGGTGCCTGGGTGGCTCAGTCATTGTCTGGCAGCAGCTCAGGTCATGATCCCAGGGTTCTGGAATTAAGCCCCTCATCGGGCTCCCTGCTCAGCAGGAAGCCTGCTTCTCCCTTTCCTACTCTTCCTGCTTGTGCTCCCACTCCCACCCTCTGCCAAATAAATAAATAAACAAAATCTAAAAAAAAAAAAAAGTACAATTTATATTTATGGCCATTTATTTAGCCTAAATATCGTTTATATCCATGTCTCTAGATCTTGCTAATTTCTAGTGGTGATTTCTGTACAAATGGGTTTCCGCTGTCATCTGTGCTTATGTCCATTCCCCGCAAGCATTTCCCTACCAGAAGCTACCTGGTTTCTGGGGCCAGCTGAGTGGGTATGATTTCAGGAGTAGTCAGCAGGACTTAAGTCCTTTAGTCTCCATGGCATGTGAGAACTCTAAACCTCCAAAGAAATAGAGAAGATAAAAAAAAAAAATCCCAATTTTGGGAAGGATGAACCCATGCCAGAAGGAGGAGGCATTGCCCTGAGCTTACTCCTCCCAGATTCTTTTATTTCCAATTACTTAACTAGATCCTTGAATAGGAAGGGGGCTCTCAGATAGCGCTTGGGGAAGATGTTCTTATAGTAGGGCCCATTTTATTACCCAAGAAGTAAGACAAATGAAAATTAAGGTGCTTAAATTAAAATAGTAAGGTTCCTTTGAAAATAATGCTATGATTTTTTAAGGTTTCTGTTACATTGCTGCAGAGACTTTTATAAATATTTTCTTCTTGACAAGGTCTCATTATATTGAGTTTACAGAAGTTCTTTTTTGGATCTCTGTGTAATTTGCATCTATAGTTCCCCTCCTTCCTTGACTACATCATAAAAAATCCCAGCAATTTTCTGCAGTGAGTGGGTGGTTTACATCATTTTGACAAAAACATTCATGACATTAGCTTTGGATGGAAGTTGGAAAAACACATATTTCACTGACAAGTGTTCTTTTTGGTAATATTTGTATATTTTTGCATGTACGGCCACAGTTTCTGCGTCTTTCAGCTATTATACAATGACCTTGATCTGCTTAAGAAAAACATACCTTCAGTCTATAGTCAATCATCTTCTCTTTGACTCTGCTGATAAGTGGGACCCAGTGTGCACGTTACAGAATCCAAGAACAAAGAATTCAGATCAGTGCAAATGGAAGTGGAAGATGCATTCTGGCGGAGTATTAGGGTACTTACTGGTTGAGGAAGGCAAAGAGGTACCTCATCACTATAAGGACGGACCTAGGCAAGGTCAGGAGGAGTTTGCGGATGTGAAGCGCCCTCTCACAGAGATTATCTATTCCTATGGACAGAAGAGAACATGGTCAGGATCCTTTCACTTGCCACATTTAAAGCAGAACACTGAGTGTTGGTTAGGTGTCCGACGTTTGATCTCACCTCAGGTCTTGATCTCAAGGTCATGAGTTCTGGCCCCGCATTCTTACAAAATACTGAGTACCAAATTTCATATCTGACCATAAGTAAGCTCTTGCCCCTGGGTGAGATACGATTGTACCCCAAACAAGGAGTCAGTGATCAGCTTGGGGGTAATACCATTTCTGAGAGTATCTTCTCTGACCTATCTCTGTTTTTCTGTTGGCCATGGTCTTGAGCAACTTCTAGTCTTCTAGGTTTAAAAACCGTCTTTCACTTGCTGCTATTTCTGGGTTGTACATCTGATACGGTTTCAATTCCTTTCAAAAGCTGCAATGGTGGGGCGCCTGGATGGCTCAGTGGGTTAGGTCTCTGCCTTCAGCTCAGGTTGTGATCTCAGGGTCCTGGGATTGAGTACCGCATCAGGCTCTCTGCTCAGCACGGAGCCTGCTTCCGCCCCCCCCCCCGCCTGCCTCTCTGCCTACTTATGATCTCTGTCTGTCAAATAAATCAATAAAATCTTAAAAAAAAAAGCTGCAATGGCAACTAAAGTAGTTTTGGGGGATACCTCCCCTATGATTCATTAATTCATCCTGTATTTATTTGTATATTACTATGATTCCAGCAATGTACCAGGCTTTGACTCTCTCCTTCCTCAAAACTTATCATAGTATTTTACTGATATGAATTTTTACTTTGTATTATATAATTTCATCAATTTTTCTAAGCATCTATTTTAGGACAGCCTAATAGTTTTCAAGTACCAAGTTAGGCAATAGTAATGCATTAGTGATTTGAATCCTGCTCTCAGAGAACTTATACCCTCATGTTCACAGTTATTTACTTTCTTATCCCTGTGAGAGAGTGAGCTCACTGAAGACGGGTACCTGGGACTTTCTAGTATTGTTTTTTCCCTTTTTCCTAGCAATACAAATTGTCCAAAGGTTCTTAACACAAAAATGCCTGTGAACAGGCCCAAAAAAGTTAGTTCCAATAATGAATTATTTGCATAATGATCTACATTTTACAATGCATTCTCACATTCGCTATCCAGTTTAACACAGATAATAATTCCATGGAGTAGGCAGGCCATGGAATGTCATCCCTATTCCTATGGATTAGGAAAAAGAGAACTTGGTAAGTGGCTGAAGGGGTGGAGTTGGGACTAAAACCTATTTTCTGTTCAAGTCAGGTTGTCTTTCTTGGATTTCAAAGTACAAAAATCTTTTATTTTTAAGCAATCTCTACACTCAGTGTAAGGCTTGAACTCACAACCCCAAGCTCAAAAGCTTCATGCTTCACTGACTGAGCCAGCCAGGTGCCCCCTTTATAAAGTACAACTTTGAAGACATTCAATAAAGATACATTTGAGAAAAAGATTTCTTTTTTAACTTTTTTTTTTTTTTTCTAATTAAGTAGGCTCCATGCCCAAGGTGGGGCTTGAACTCATGACCCCAAGATCAAGTGATGCATTCCCTACCAACTGAGCCAGCCAGGTGCCCCTGGGAAAAATATTTCAAAGACTATTTCAGAAACATTTTTGAAGTTTACTCTAATTTTGTATTACTACATTTGCTCTTAATCGTTCTTGAGATATTCATATATCCTACTTGAAAATCTCAGGCCACTTTTTTTTTTTTTTAATTTTTAGGACTTCATTTCTAACATAATAGTCAATTGATTTTCCTTCTCTTTCTCAGGTTTTCTGACCTCCTCCCACACATAAACACAGTTGGCCCTCATGGATCTCTACTTGTTCTCTTCAATGGTAAACTCATTTGGTCTTGATGTTAGGACCATCCTTTCTAGGAAGGTAGTATTTTTGTTTCATTTTTCAATTTTGTATGGGACGTAAGTTCTGTTGTTTCTACCCCTGGATATCTCAGTATTAATTTCCCAATTAAAGTCTTTATTATTTCTAGCTTGGACCATGGTAATACTTTGCTAATTCAGTTTTCTATTCCAATTCCTCTTACACCTCTTACAAACTTGAAATGACTTATGGCCCATTCTTAAAAGTAAATATTGAGATTTACTAGCATTTGTTCTCTGGTCCTTAAAAAACTGTATGCATAAATAACTTTCCATTCATGCCCCAAACAAAACAGTTACAAAGTTTAATATGTTTATGCAAATTATAAATGGTAATGATGAAGGGTCCCATGAGTGGTCTCTGGACTGGCAATACCTTCTATTCTTTTTTAGCCACATATAGATCCATCGAAGGGCTATGATTAAAAACAAAACAACAACAAAACTTCTGCCATTGTTTAAATTTTGTTTAACATTTGTTCATTTGAACATGTAACATTGTTCAAAACTTCTGGATTGTTTCAGAAGTTAAGTCTACTGATTCTCCAGGCTGATCCTCAGTATAAGGTTAAGGTCAAATATCAGGGAGAGAGTTTTAGAAACTTCAGGCTAGTTTTGAGGTCTTAGAGAAAAAAAGAAAAGGAAAGAATGTGACAGGAACTACTCTTAATGTACTGTTGATCTTTAATCTTTGTCAAATCCCAGAGGGGGCAAGTAATTTTCAGGCTAGAAGAGGACACAGGCATTACTCCCAAGAGGCTTAATTTTAATTCAAGATCCTCCTGTTTCTATCTCTCAGTTCTAAAAGTGAGTTCCCCTACCCCTTAAAGGTAGTTTCAAACTTTTATTTAGAAAGAACTGGGGGTGGACGCCTGGGTGGCTCAGTGAGTTAAGCCTCTGCCTTCAGCTCAGGTCATAATCTCAGGGTCCTGGGATCGAGCCCCGCATCGGGGTCTCTGCTCAATGGGGAGCCTGCTTCCTCCTCTCTCTCTCTGCCTGCCTCTCTGCCTACTTGTGATCACTCTCTCAGTGTCAAATAAATAAATAAAAATCTTTAAAAAAAATAAAAAGGACTGGGGGAACAGGTACAGATAGAACTGGGGGGTAATTGATTTGTTTGTTTATTTAGAATATTTTCTTTTAACTCCCTGATTTTTAAAAAGTTTTTACTTAAATTCCAGCTAGTTAACATACAGTGTAGTATTAGTTTCAGGCATACAATACAGCAACTCAACATTCCACAGAACAGGGATCCATACGCCAATGTCACAGCAGCATTATTTGTGACGGCCAAGGGGCAGACATCAGCCAACTGTTCACTGACGGATGTGTGGATGAACCAAGGTGGTATAAAGACCCAAGGAACCGTTATTCAGCCTTAAAAGAGAAGTGAAATTCTCCTACAACCTGGATGAATCTTGAAAACCTAAGTGAAATAAGCCAGACAGAAGAAGACAAATACTGTAGGATTCGACTTAACACGAGGTATCCAGAGTAGTCAAGTTCACAGAGACAGAAAGTAGCACGGGGCAGGGGCTGTCAGGGGCTCGGTGGAGTTACTGCTTTCTGAGTACAGAGCTTTGGTTTGGGAGAGTGAAGAAGTTCTGGAGATGGACGGTGGTGATGGTTGCACACTGGGAATGTATTTAATGCCGCTGAATCATACACTTAACAGTGGGTAAGTCAGTAAGTTTTAGGTTCTGTATATTTCACCAAAATTTGAGAAAAGAAAAATTGGGGGAGGGTACCATGAGATGCAAATGAAAGGTTTTAGTAGAGAAAGGCAACAGGAATGTAAAACAGTGACAGCAAAAAGACCAGATGAAATTGTGGGAAGCGGACCTGGATTCTCTGCAACTACAGTAAACCTCAATCAAAGCACAACAGAACTCGCATTCCTGAAGTCATAGCAAATCTATCTGTCCCAGAGGCCTCGGAGCATGACGGCTCGGAGCGGAACTCAGATATTACCTGGCTGGTCGCTCAACAGGCCTGCGGCGTACATCCTACAGGAGCCTTGCTCTGGTACAAATGACTCCTTTACTCTCCTGAGTCAGTTAGTGGGTCAAAATTTATGGTTGCTTCGGACACTGATTAATGTGCATTCCCAGCTGCTCTCAGTGTGGCAATTCATAGTCTCCCACAATTCTATGCTGCTTGAAAAGATGGATCTTTTCTTCTCCTCAGAAAAGTTGTCAGTAAGGAAAACCAGTATTTAATTTGAATTTCTTTTAAGCTGGCCTTTGTTTCCATAATTCAGGATCTCATGTAATCAGGTAAAAGTGGCATTCATCCAGTCTTGGTCATGTGCTCAAAGCTCCCCATGCTTATTTCTGTTCTTTTCCTAGCACTGCAAAGTTCCCATGTCGGCATCCCAACACAGCATGGGGCTTTGACAGCTCCATGTAAATATGTGTGAAAAATTCACCCCAAAACACAAGTTGCTTCAGAAAATGGCAAAAACTCAAATGGCCATTACTCTGAAAATATCAGTTCTTCTGAGGCACTATTTGCAAAAGTATTTGTCAGAAAACAATAAGTCACAAGATGCAAATGTATCCGCAAGTATGACAACAGGGAAGGAAAAGAATGGCCACATTTAGAAGAGGTTTATAACTGAGCAGGCACACAAATATTTCTGAGTTCCAGAGATCAACGGGCAGTATTAAAGGTGAGTTTCCCAGTTCCAGGCCATTTTTAGGTTCATTGATAGGTTCTATCGATTTCAATGTATTAATTAACTGTGTGCATGTGATAGTGTATGTGTGTGAATGAAAGAGAAAGAGAAAAACAGAGAGATGTTCTAGTACATTTAGATGAATTTTAGCTGAGCCTTGATGGGAGAGTTACCAGCTGTTCTCCTAAGTAAGAAATGAAATGCTTGCAAATCTTTCTAATAATCATTAATAGATTGAGTTAGGTGAATTAAACCATTATGTTCTTTCCTAGCTAAATAGCAACACTGTAGAAATAAATACATAGTGTTTCTCCTCCTGGTGAATTACTGAGGTTAGTAAAGAAACACTCTTAGCTTAGGAAGCTTTACTTATTCAGTTCAGATACTAAGCCTGTTCCATATTTTAAGGGTAAAAGTAATCCCTAGTATAAGGCATCAAAAAGAAATCTAGAATTCAGACAGAAACCATCATGTATGCAACAAAGCTTAAAGAATTTTTAGCAACGAAAACATACACGGGAGAACCAAAAAGAGAATTTGAAAGCTTTTTTCTTTTCTCATGAAACAGTTAGAAATGGGCAAATAGATTTATATACTAAAAGGCTCATTGTAATATTTTGTTTAACTGTAAAATCACTGGAAACAACCTAAGTTTCTAAAACTAGAAGACCATTAAGTGAAATAAAAGCCATTTAAATCTGTATTTTGAAAAATATTGATATGGGAAAATGTTAACAACATTACTAAATTTTAAAAAATGGCTTACAGGGGTGCCTGGGAGGCTCAGCAGGTGAAATGTCTGACTCTTGATCTCAGCTCAGGTCTTGATCTCGAGACTGTAAATTCAAACCCCATGCTGGGCTCCACACTGGACATGGAGCCTATTTTTTTTTCAAAGATTTTATTTATTTATTTGACAGAGAGAGAAATCACAAGTAGGCAGAGAGGCAAGCAGAGAGAGACAGAGAGAGAGAGAGGAGGAAGCAGGCTCCTCGCTGAGCAGAGAGCCTGATGTGGGGCTCGATCCCAGGACCCCAGGATCATGACCTGAACTGAAGGCAGAGGCTTAACCCACTAAGCCACCCAGGCACCCCTGGAGCCTATTTTTTTTAATAAAGGCTTATAAAGAACCAATAGGAAATGATACAATTTCTAATGAGATTTACTGAGATATAATTCATATATAATTCACACATATAAAGTATACAGTTTTATGGCTTTAAAGTATATTCACAGTTGATCAATCACTACCTCAATCAGCTTTAGAACATTTTTATTACCTCAAAAAGAAATCTCACATCCATTAGCAGTCACTTGGTATGATACCCCTCTTATTAAAAGCACGTGGTTGTCGTATATCCATTCAATGGACAATTATTTGGCAATAAAATAAAGCTCTGATACATGCTACAATATGGGTGGACCTTGAAAACATGCTAAGGAAATGAAACCAGTTGTCAAAGACCACATTTTGTATAATTCCTTTTATATATGAAATGGCGAGAATAGATAAGTTTATAGAAAGTATATTAGTGGTTGCCTAGTGGGATGGGATGAGTAAATAGTGTATGTTTTTGCTAATTGGGGTTTGGTTTTTTTTTTGGAGTCATAAATATGTTCTAATATTGATTGCGGTGATGACTTTTAGTCCTGTGAATATATTAAAAGCCACTGAGTTGTATACCTTAATGAATGAATTATATGACACAAGAATTGTTATCTCAATAAACTGCTTTATTTTTTAGATTTATTTACTTATTTCAGAGAGAGAAAGCTAGAATGAGTTGCCGGGAGGAGTAGAGGGAAAGAATCTTCAAGCAGACTCCCTACTGAGAGTGGCGCCAACCAGGGATCAGTGTCATGACCCATGAGATCATGACTTGAGGCAAAACCAAGAGTCAGATGCTTAATCAACTGAGCCACGCAGGTACCCCACAATAAGCTGTTTTAAAAAGTTTGGGGCTCCTGGGTGGCTCAATCATTGAGTATCTGCCTTCAGCTCAGATCATGATCCCGGGGTCCTGGAATCGAGCCCTGCATTGGGCTCCCTGCTCGGCAGTAAGCCTGTTCTCCCTCTCCCCCTGCTTGTGTTCCTTCTCTCGCTGCATCTCTCTCTTGTCAAAATAAAAAAAATAAATAAAGAAAATCTTAAAAAAACAAATAAATAAAAAGTACATAGGGATGGGGGCACCTGGGTGGCTCAGTGGTTAAGCATCTGACTCCTGATTTTGGCTCAGGTCATGATCTCAGGGTTGAGAGATTGAGCCTCCCAATGGGTTCTGTGCTGGGCATGGAGCCTGCTTAAGATTCTCTCTCTCCTCCCTTTGTCCTTCCTCTCTACTCTCTCCCTCTAAAAAAAAGTACAAAGGTATAAAAAACTTAAAAGTACATAAGTATATGTATAGAAAAAACCTGGGAACATACTAAAAAGGCTTATATTATTTTGTATAAGGAATTATAGATGGTTTGTTTTTCTATTTTATTTTCTAATTTTTCTACAGTGATCACACATTAATTGCATAATGAACAATTATTTTAAAAATGTACTGATGGGCTATTTATGATTTTAAGACATTATTGTTATTTTTAAGGTATGCTAATGGTATTATGGCTATGTTGTACAAAAAAAGAAAAGAATTCTCTTCTCCCAGAGATTCATACATACAGAGAAAGTGATGTGTCAGGGAGACGATGAAGGGATACAGGTGGGATAATTTTGTCTAAGAAATGAAAATTGTTAAAGTTAGGTGATTGTTTATACTGGGATTTATTATAATTTTCTGTATCTTTTTATAGAAGTTTGAAAATATATATAATAAAAGAGTCAAAAAGAAGGTTGATGATGAGCAGAATGGACAGTATAGTTCCACTTTGGTCCATGGGGAGTCTGCTTCGCTCTCTGACCTTCTCCTCGCTCATGCTCTCTCTCACTGTCTCTCTCTCTCAAATAAATAAATAAAATCTTAAAAAAAAAAAAAAAAAAGAAAAAGTTGTGTGTTCACATGAATACAAAAGGAGCAGAAGGAAATGCAACAAAATGGTGGTGTACACACACCATTGTCTTTGAGCAGGGGCATTACGTGGGACAGCCTTTTGTTCTATGTGCTTCCGTGTATTTTTCAAGTATCCTACAATACTATATGTTGATACCATGATGAATAAAATAAAAGACCCTCCTAAAAAAGCTTCCTGGGGCTCAAGCAGTCATCTAGATAGTAACACATAAGGTAACGTGAAGGGCAAATGTGCCATCTGGGCTCATGGCCCTGCGGCAGCCAGGAAACACCACACATCACTTGACTAGCTGATCTAGGGCAAGTCCTTTGGACTTTGGCCCTAGGGAATCTCGAAGCCATGGTATATGTACATTCTGGAAGCTGACCAGAATGTGTGGGCCTAACCTTGAGCATGTACAAAACCATTACAAAATAGATGTTTTTTAAAAACCTACTTGGGTGAGAAACTAAGACACTACCAAGTTTGTCATTTCAAATTTAGATTGCCCTGGAGTCCACTGGGTCTTTATCCATATTTGCAAGTTTCCAAAGAATGTAATATTTTGAAACATAAAAATGGTACAATAACAACTCATCACTCAAAAAAAAAAAAAAAATCTTTCCCCCAGAACTCCAAAAATAAGTAAAAAGTAGTAGGTAACCAGAAACCTATGTAAACTTCTTTTATTTTTTTAAGATTTATTTATTAATTTTAGAGAAAGGGAGAAGCAGATTTCTTGCAGAGCCCATAGTGGGGCTTACAACCCGAGATCGTGATCTGAGCTGAAATCAAAAGTTGGACACGCTTAACCTTAACTCACTGAACCACCCAGGAGCCCCAGAGACGTATCCAAACTCTTAAAAAAGATGAAAGGGAAGATTTTTCTATACAAAGTAAATATCACATGAAATTATCTTAATAGGCAAAATCAATCCAATTATGGCAATGCTAAGAGAAGATGACACAGATTAAAAACAATCAACGTGCATGGGACCTCTCTCCACTAGAATTTCTAAATCTTTGTGCTCCTATTACATACTAACTTAGACTGCATTTATTTGTAAATATCTTCACTATCTTACTATTTTTAAACCTTCTGAAAGGCAAAAATAAAGTGTTTCAATCCCTAGAAAGTTTTACATATGGCAGGCAATTAATCAATTGTTCAAATGATCAAACAGTGTAATATCAATGAGAGGATATAATGATGAATGACGTACTATACCATATTCAAAGAATTTAATGAAAATCCAGAAAAAATATGGTGTATCAGGGTCATAATGCCATGAGAAAATGCTTGCCTAGAGATAAATCAATAATAGCTAGAAATCCCCTCCTTTTTGAGAGATTAGATGTTGGAAGTAAAGGGGTCATTATATACAGTGCCATTCATTAGGTGTTTATTTATTTGACAGAGAGAGATCACAAGTAGGCAGAGAGGCAAGCAGAAAGAGAGAGGAGGAAGCAGGCTCCCTGCTGAGCAGAGAACCCGATGTGGGACTCGATCCCAGGACCCCGAGATCATGACCTGAGCCGAAGGCAGCGGCTTAACCCATGAGCCACCCAGGCGCCCTCATTATGTGTTCTTGAAAAACATCCTATTCTGCAAAATGCACTAAAAATAACAGGACTTATGGGGGAAAATTAGGGCTGGGACAGACAGCTCAACATCTGTTTAACTTTATAACAACAGCATCAACAAAAACACTGACAATACTATTTAAATTACTAGCATGGTTCAATCACTCCTGACTAGTGTCCTTAGCAGCCTTAAACCCAGGGACTCCTGCTTCGTTGAGATGTAGGTCATGGAGGGCATTCATTGCCGAGAGAGACTATTTTTGTAAAAATTAACCTGAGGATTATTAATCCACTGTTTTAATATAGTGGGGATGTCTTTGCGACTTCTTCATTTGCACTGGTAGCAGTTCACTGCATGAAAAGAAAGATATTGCTGTAGATTTTCCATTGTTTTCCCTACGGTCTTCACATTTCAGTAAGCCTGACTCTTCCTTCCACTGTGAGACAGCTTGATATTGATTGTTAAGAAACATTTCATGTGCTGGGAAAAATCATGCTGGAAGCACCACAACTTCTACTAGCACCATTTCTAAATGCACATGAGATAATTAGGTCAAAGAACAGACTGGTAAGTGACTAACACAGGTGCTGGCATATATGATCTCAGATTATAGTGGGAGTAGTTGTAACCATTGTAATGATGATAGCTAGCAACATTGACTGGGATTTACTGTGTGCCAGGCACGAAGCTAAATATTTTATATGAATTATTTCTTTTGTTCTTCACACAGACTTTATGAAATAGATAAAGCAACAGATATTCAGTAAGACTAAGTATTAATCTCTGCCCAAAGTGACAAAGCTGTTAAGTGGAGAAGCAAGAATTTGAATCTTCATCTTTCTGACTCTACGGTTCAGATTTTTATAACCACAATGGAGCAGTATTTCTCATCCAGTGAAAGCCTGAAGTGACTCTACAATACTTACAGACAAGGTAGTCCGATGCGCTTTATCCCACTGGTGGTATATGTGAACATAAATGTTGATATATGTATCTAGAAAACCACGAAGCATTGTAGAGTGCTTATTATTTTTCCAGATTTAAGCTTTCTGGCTAGGATGTAAGGAAAAATCTCTGGACAAGACCAAAGGAGAATTCCAGAAGCATGACACCTCCTTTTCAGTTCTTTCCAGCTGGGTCACAGGCCTGCTGTGATGACTCAGGCTATGTAAGAGCCTTGGAATGGACACACAGGCACACTTCTGAATCCCACACAAGACATCAGGCTGTACAGGGTGGGGGTGGAGGGAATTATGACTGGGGAACTCATACCCAGCGAGAGCCAGGATTTTAGGCATGAATGCCAACAAAAGAATTCTGGTAAAATTTTGGTGACCTTTAACAACTGTGGATTCTGTACTTACTAATGGACCTGGAATTAACTATGGCAAGTAGTAGGGCTACAAAACTGAGTAATCTATTAACATCTCACAGGCCTGTGGAGTTACCTGTGGGCATTTCATTGAACATACTCTTTGCCATGCACTCTTCTTGGCACTTTACAGGTATTAACTCATTTAATTCTCACAGCCCTGTGATATATATAATAGTCTGTTGCCCCCCCCCTTTTAAAGATTTTATTTATTTATTTGACAGAGAGAGATCACAAGTAGGCAGAGAGGCAGGCAGAGAGAGAGCGGGGGAAGCAGGCTCCCCGCAGAAAGGCTGATAAGAGGCTCAATCCCAGGACCCTGAGATCATGACCTGAGCCGAAGGCAGAGTTCTCCCTTTTTTTATAGCTGATGAAACTCACATGCAGAGAGGTTAAGAAATTTGCCTAAGGTCACATAGCTGGTGAGCAATTTGGACTTAGGTTATTTAAGTTCAAAGCCTGCCTTCTTAACCTCTTCCCTGAATTCTCTCTTCAGCACATGGAGAAGAAGGGGTTAAAAATTGTAATGTGGGGTGTTAAGAAAAAATTGTAGACCTTCATACACAGTGGAATGTTAGTGGAGGAGTGACTAATTTTGCTAGGGGTGGCAGGGGTGGGGAGGGCCTGCTGGGAGGAGTGCCAGGTCAGCAAAGCCTTCAAAGCAGATGTCAAATAGCTCTCCAGGACAGCAGACCAAACAGCGTGGGCAAAGGCATGGGGTGGGCGATGGCCTGGCACACTTGCTGCTTGCTACTGTTGATACATAAAGTAAAAAGGAGACGGGTGGCAGGAGATGAGTGTGCACAGAAGCAGGGAGAGATCCGACAGAGGAAGAATTTGGTTCTGTGAATTGGTCATCCCCAGGAGTCTGTGTTCAGGTGGGACATACTGCAGTAGGTTTTACAAGGGGGGGGTGATGGGAGTCATACGACCAGATCTGTGCTGTTGGATCTGGCCGCAGTGTGAAGGATGAAATGACGTGGAGGATGGGGGTGCTGGGAAGAGAGGGCAGAACCTAGAAGGAGGGACTGACTCCACCTAGGAGACTGTTACTAGCAAGCCCAGTGAGAAGCTGGTGATGGCAATGGGGAGGAGGCATGAGCTGGGAGAGTTTTGAGGATTGGAGGGTGAATGATAGGGAAGCAGGGTGGGAAAGTTTTTAGGGGCAAGCTTGATCCATATTCTCGTTCTCCTCTCTGTGTGATCTGGGTCAGCTCCAGACCCTGCCTGGGAAGTGGGGCTTAAAAAGGCACTGCATTTTCAGGTGTATGGAACTCAATGTGGTTAATAACTAATTCCGGGTTTATGACTTTCACCTTCTTTCCTATAGTGTGAAAAGCCTCCCTGAATAAAACAGCGATGCTTTATTTGCTGATGATGATCGGTTTCATGATGTGTCCTACATAGTCCCATAGCAACTCTGCCTATTCGCGGGGGATGCCCAGTGACAGATAATTACCACCTGCTTTCCTGCATTGTACTAATGATCATGGATCTCATTTTACCTTAGCTCTGAAGGGACTGACAGTCAAAGATGGGAAAATTGCTACACTCCTAAGACTGGTGGAGAAAACCAAGGACCAAAAGCCAAACAGAAGTTACGTTCCAGCTTGCAACTTCCTGTTCCCCCTAAGCTGGTTGGCACCTGTCTTTCTGCTTTATTCCAGCCACTAAGTGGGAAACTCTTGGGCTCTAAGGAGCTGCTGACGTTCAGGAGCGAAGCCCACTCAGCAGCGGGTGAGGCCGCAGCTGGGAGGATGACTCATGTTGGATCCAGAAAGAAAACAAATGGTCTCGAAGATGTGGTGGTAATGGGGTAATAGTTAGGGGGAGGATATGTGGTGAGGGCTCCCTGCCTTTTCCAGGAAATTGGTTAGTGAGACAATTCTCGTGCGAAAAGACTTAAAAAAAAATCCACTTACTGATACAAGAAATCAGATCATTAAATCTTTCCTTAGGAAAGAGGGGGTTTTCCAGCCCACGGAAATAGAGCTTCAGAACGCCAGCCACTGAGTTAATATCATGGTTACTCTGGTCATCAGCTAAAGGGTTTTCACCTACAAAAAAAGAAAAAATTAGTTACATGCACAGTGCTTTTCTTTTTTTTTTTCTGAACGAAAATATGTTTCTATATTCACATGTTTCTATATATACATGTATCTTTTAATTACACTTTATGAAAGATTATATAGTACTAAAATTAAAAGTAATTGGTTTAGATATCCCAACCCATGATTAACCTAAAAATAGTTGGCTAAAATAAAGCTTTTAAAAATCTTAATGCTACCAAATAATCCCTTACGAGTTACCCAAATCTTAAAATAAAGTATTGTGGGACATCAAGTTAAAAATCTAATCTTAGCTTGACATGAATGCAAATAGGACATTCTCTGTTTTTTATCCTACTGGGAAGAAGATACCATATAGACACAATATCAGAAATAGTATAGGATGCACCTAATTGTCAATGCCTACAATTAAATTAATGTTTCCTGAAGTGGTCTGGGGGCATTCACGGCACATTGGAAAGCTGCATTCGGCAGTGGGAGATTTGGAAATCAGACAGAGGGATCTGAAAATGTACCCTTAATTGTACCAAGGGACTTTAATAAAAACTTAAAAAATATATCACAAATATGAAATTATGTTATTTTTTATGGCAAGCAGTTTTAAGATGTACATAATTGACATGGCTATTCCACACCCCTGAGAATTAAATTGAGATAAAATCCTTGAGAAATTCAACACATATGCAGCCGTAAATCAAACTCTATTTTTTATTCACAGGTCTGTTCTAAAGTTCAACAAAAATTGTATATTTTAACTTTTTTTTTTGCCTCTTGGGCAGGAAACTGACGCTTTATACATTTCAACTTATGCTGAATATGGTTCCTGTAAGAGACTTGGATCACTTTGCTGCTGAGAGGGGAGGCTGCTCTGCTCTACACATCCTATCAGTCAGAGAACTTGGAACAGGAAAAACAATCTGGATCCAAGTTTACCTCTTCCACCAAGCTTTGAAATATTCAAGGGCTCCCTGCCAAAGGAAAAGGGACAGAGAGAGAGAGAAGCTTGCCCTGTCTGCATGCCATGATACCCCTCATTCTGTGGCCAAGCAGAGGAAGGAAGGTACAGATGTATGCCAGAGTAGACATGATGGAAATCATTATAATTGAGGCACGTTAATAAATAAGAGCCATCCCTACAGATGATGATGATTCACTGATGATACCTAATCCTCACCCTGATCCTGGAATTCTGCAGGTAATGAAACCGAGGCCAAAGTAGGAGATGATTAACTTGGCCGAAATCAAACAATTAGTCACTGGAAGAGTGATTTGATTCTGGCTCTGCCTAACACTACAGTGTATGGTTTTGCTAATTATAAGGTGCGAAGTAACAGTTCAGTAGGATTTATTTGACAGCCAATGATCAACAAGAGTTCACTACCTGCTAAGGTCCCAGGGAAGGAGTCTGGGGATGATAATAAGAGGAAGGAGAGCATTCCCGACATGCAGTAGGGATGAGTCACCTCCAACACCTGCTAGGTAGGCTTGGGGCTATCCTGCTGCTCTTCCAGTACCTTCTCATGGATTCTCATGCCACCTTTCACACACATGCTGAGAATGATCAATGCCCGTCCTAAACCAAGATACCAAGCTCCTATGCTATTCTATACTTGATAACAAGGTCTTATGATTTTGGCTTCATTTCTCTGCTATGCTAAATAGATTCTTAAATCAACATCTAAAATGAAGTGAATGCAAAGAGAAAGATTTTGGGAATCTACAGAACGAGTATGCCACTTCACTTGAGAGCAGCTGACGGCTTTTTAACATGGCTTGTGTGTGGGTACAGACATACAATTACCTCTCTCAAATGAATTTTTAATATCATTGACCTCCACCTGGGAACCAGACACTCTGAAAATCCCCTGATGCTGAAGACCTAAAAAGAACAGAAGAGGAAGAGGATGAAAAATCCCATCACAACCGTTAGGTCCCTCTTTCCCCAATAATCAAATGTTAAATGAAAAGACACATCTACTATACTCCTAGTGATTATTACTTTTTAAGTAAGAATTTCAGGGGCACCTGGCTGGCTCAGTTGGTGGAACGTGTGACTCTTGATCTCAGGGTTGTGTGTTCAAGCCCCATGTTGGGTGGAGAGATTTCTTAAATAAATAAATCTTTAAAAAAACCCCAAAAAACAAAATAAGAATTCCATAGTTTATGGCTTACCATAGAGGTTGATGAACCGAATACAGCTTTCCACAATGAGAGGGATAATCTGTCCCGAGTCCTGGGTAAAGAGATGGAAACCAGTTAACCACAGAGAGGCATAAATCACACATTAAAGTAAAGTTCAGAGTTTAGCCCTAATTCAAGAGGGCTTTTTTACTCTTTTTGATGATCATTTCCAACTCCCCCCATCGAAAATCTTCCACTAAGGCCAAAAATAAAATCATATTTAACCACAGGTGTATCTCGTTCTGGAGCAAATCACATTCAATACATTTATTGCAATCCTGTTTCAGTGTCCTCTGTTGTGCCTTGAGATGTCAAAGCGAATTCATCTCTTTTACTTACACGGAGGCTCATGTATCAAAGTGAATACATGAATTGCTCCTCTTTTTAAGGGTTATTTATATAAGCAATTAATCTAATGGACCTAAAGAGAACTCTGTGTATTCTAACCACGGCATCTTAGGACTGACTGGCCGTACCGGTCACTAAACAGCCTTTCAGACATGCCGGGACCCTCTTGGTGACATCCCCAGAGTACACCGTTGGGATGACAACATGCTTCCAGATACACGACAGGAGGACTGTCTTCTAGACGATCATAATGTGTTACATATTTGTTTGGTTTGCATCAGAACTTACTCATCCTTATAGATTTTTCATCGTTATTTTTACATGTTTTAAGGATTATGAAAAAAATGGCCCAAATGCACGTCCCATTAGATCCCGTTTTCTGAGGAAGGGGCAGTTTTATGGCCACTTTCCCTGTATCTTGTAATAGAGTCAGTGCACTCTGCTGAACAAGTGTGAATTCTGGAAATGTTTTAAAACACATGTAGGATGATAGGTGAGATGAAGGAGCTGCCGGGGTCACAGTTAATTATGCACCAGTGCCATGCACTCCAAGTGGTTAAAGACAGGTACCGACTGTGGAGTTAATGCTCATATACCTTCAAAGACTCTGCTCTTTCAGGAATTAGAGCTTTCCAGGAAACGTGGAGGTTCAGAATGATTAGCAGACATCAGGTACTAACGCATGAGGAATTTTATTCTGAACCGCACAAAGAATTGGGATGTCTTAATATATGAAAACAATTCAGAATCTACTAACTTTCCCAAATAAGCAACAGGGGAAGGATTGGGGATAATGCAGCAGAGCCATTTAAACTCTTAACTATTCCTAGGATGGCTCATATAGTTCTTGAGGAAGAGTTTTAGTTTAGGTTTTAAGACCATCTAATCAGTGTGTGAACCAGTTAGTGCTTCAATCACTTCTGGAGACTGTATCAAGTTTCTCTAATTAGTTATTTTGTTTGTTTGTTTTAGGGACGTACACTTTATTAATTTCTTAGAGAAGGCCCTTAAGACTAAAAATTCTTTAGTGTGGACTAGTTGGCTCAAAAATAGCAACGTAATTCCACCAACACTTACTGTGAGGGGATATTTCTTTAAAATACAAGTGTGTTTTAGGGTAGGTAACCTTTATATGACCATTTCACTTAACACTGTAATCTAAAAGAGCAACAAATATTTAAATGTAAGTGATAAAAGGAGAATATTAGTTTGCACCTCTGATGAACTTAGTATTAAAACAAAAAGAAAGAATAAAACGTTATTAAAAGAAAAATGTTTGCACTAAGAAAGTTCTAAATAAAAATGCCTTAAGTTTTCATATTATTTAAAAAACATTTTCGTCTTTACATTTCCTCAAGATATAATCACTAATCTTTTGCTTAATGTCAGTATTTTATTTGGATACAATGAATTCTATGGTCAAAAAGTAATAAGTGTGTGTGTGTTTTAATTTGATTTCATGGATGCCAGACCCTTTTGTAGAAAATAGTTTACAAGAAGTGAAACAATGGGCTGTGCTCCACCCACCATTCAAACAAACAAACAAGAATTAAAAAAAACCTATCCCTTTGTGCCTCAGTTTCCCCCTGGGAAAAAGGAAAAATGGTTTGCTCTTGCTTTCTCACAGTGATATTGTGGGGACCTCGAGTGATGGAGCACTTTCCAGAGGGCAGAGATCTCTGTCTCCACTGTTTTACTGCTATGACCGAAGATTCTTTAATATGCCATCTGGGACCTGGAAGAGCTCACCTAAGTGCATTTCCCAGGATAACTGGTTTACTCCTTCTTTAGTCCCTAAATTTGGTTTCCGTTAACTGTTCTTAATGAAAAATCTTTTAAAAATACAATATGAGCTGTCCTGTTATCTTCAGCAGTCATTCCTGTACTGTGTTATCAAATAGAACAGAATCATACCCTTGTTTCTTTGAGCTTTTCTCTCTGTTTTCTCTGCCAGACCATCAGCTGCATATCTTGGTGCTTTCATCTAATCTTTACCTTCCCTTCTCTCCAGCTAATTTGCCCCTGCTTATAAGCCTTGGGCTGGGAAGCTAGCTAATCAAGTCTGACAATAATTTTATATTAAATTAGAGCCAAGAAGGCTCTTTGGAGGCTGATGGCAGTGGGTTTGTGATGGCAATTTAGGTTGTCCAATGGCTTTTCACTTAATGCCAAGGTTAGGGCTTGTTTTCAAGGCTGCCAGAGGTCCTCAGTCTGTGTGTGTGTGTGTGTGTATGCACGTACATGTGTATGTGTCTGTCCATGTGAATATGACACACACACACACACAAACACACACCCTTTTTAACCATTAGTGCCCGTATTCGATAGAAGATCTGTCTTTAAAGAAACTAAGACATCTATAACATATTATTAAGGGAATCATGAATGATGAGGTTTTCTACATAAATTTAGTCTTCAGGAACACTGGAATCTATGACATAAAATGTTAGGCACGAAAGAGAAAGAAAGCTCTTCTCTTTTTTGTGCAATTTATCTGAGGGTCTTTAATCCAGTATTAATGTGTATTTGGCATTTAACACTGACTTCCCTTAACGAAAGCCCTTGACTCGGGACGCCTGGGTGGCGCAGTTGGTTGAACAACTGCCTCCGGCTCAGGGCGTGATCCTGGAGTCCAGGGATCGAGTCCCACATCAGGCTCCCAGCTCCATGGGGAGTCTGCTTCGCTCTCTGACCTTCTCCTCGCTCATTCTCTCTCTCACTGTCTCTCTCAAATAAATAAAATAAAAAATCTTTAAAAAAAAAAAAAAAAAAAAAAGAAAGCCCTTGACTCAAATTTGGTACAACTGTCAAAAATGTAATGTAAAAACTGTTTATCTGCTTTTGCTAGAAGAGGCAACTCCTCTTAAATCAGTGTTCGAATTTCTGTACCTCTTTTCTATAGCAGATAGGTAGGAATCCATAAATAGTAAAGCTTATTTTTCAACCTGATTTCCAACTGCAAACATTTTTCTTTCAAAGACCTTAAAAATCCAATTAAAGCCAAGCATGATTATGATTTGAAAATGATATCAAGAGCAAAAGAGGCTGTGGCCTCGCCTCCCTGCAGCACTATACCTGATGTCTCGCGTGTGAGTTCCTTCGTCCTCGGCTAGAAGCATTATCAGAGGTACAGGGTGAAAAAGAAGACAGAGTAAACACAGCAGAGATCCAAGATACAGACCGCAGGGTCTTACCATTTCTCCAATATAATGAATTCCTCAAGTCACGGGAAATCCAAACTCTAGCCGTGCTTCAGAGATCCCCTAACAATGTACTTTAAAAATAGATTCTGTGCCATCTAATTTGCACAAAGTAAAAATAAAATATTTTATCAGGTAAGCTCTTTTCCTTTTTGCCCAAATTATGACTTTTTTTTTTTTTTTAAGAAAGAAAGAGGGCTTACTTTTTTGTCAACATAATACCCACATGTATTTCCTCCTCTGAAGGCACTCAAACCAAATATTCTTTCCTCTCTGACTTCAGGAAATATTATATTGATTTTCTGGGAAAGCAAAGAGCCCCAGGACAGACTTGGACATAATGACCTGCCTCCTTTTACAAGAGGCTGAGACCATTATAGGAAGAAGCGTGGAGATCAGCCACCCAGATGGCTGGTGCCAGTACCTTGACGAATGTTTCCAAATCCCCATTAAACAACTTAGCATTATACTGTGAGCGGGGTCTGGACTTCCTGTGTTTCTGGGGCTTAGGGGGAACATTTGGAGGCCTAAGGGAAGGGAATATGATTACTGAGCATGGCAGAAATCAAACAATGAATGAAATACCCATAGGTCACAGCAAAATCACCAAACAGGATTTCTTGTGTGCCCCCTTCACCTCCCCTCCCCCTGCCCATGGGGGAAAAGAGTCCTTCCCCTTTCCCATTTATTTACTTTTACTTATGTCAACAAAAAGGATACAAACTATTCCTCAGACGACCCTTTTCTTGTATACTGCATATGACATTTGTTTGCTAGTTCGTTTAAAAATGGAATTGTGAGCTATCTGGCCAAGTGTTACAAACTTGACCGACTTATGAGTCACACAGAAGACACAATGAGTCATAAAAATCTGGGCTCTCGATAAATCCCAATATAAGAAATTAAATATAATATTTTTAGTTACAACATAATTTGTCAATGCAAGTAACGTCACATCTGTTCAATAGTTCTCAGATATTAATGGGGTTTTAGTTTATGCAAAAGTAAGTATTAATGGGGTTACAAGTGAAAAATGAGTTTGGTTCTAATGCTTTCTCAGGGAGGAGGTAGATACAGGCTCATATGAATGGTTATTTCTTTATAACGAACTATCTCATTGCTTCAATATTTGTAGAGCATTAGCACACGTCCTTTATTCTGCTCTGGACTCTCCATCTCTAGTCTGTTTGCTCTGGTGGCTGCGCCGGTCTAACACACACACAACCAGTGCCCCACCTGCTCCCCTTAGACCCTGTAGCTTCTTGCTCTGTTGTCGAGAGCCGGGGCCTCTTCTGTCCTCTTCCTTTAGAGCAAAGACGCCACAAGTACCTGACTCAGCTTCTCCAACTGTACTGAATGGGACACAGGGAGGGAGAGTCCCAGGACCACTCTCCAGACATTCCAATTTTAACTCCTTCAGGGGAAGGCTTACAGGAGGGCATGCGTCACACCTGGAAATTGGGTAAGCCCTTCGTTATGCTGCAAACTGTCTAGAAAGAATTACCTTTTCAGTTCATTGACGTTCAGAAAGGCCAGGTTAGAAACAAAATCCCAAGGACATGAGGAAGCCTGACTAGATTCATAAGAGATTACCATAATCGGAGCTATCAAGAGAGGTAGGGGAGCAATTCTGACAGGCTTCCACAGTCGGATTCTAGGACTCAGCTAGTAGGTGGGCTCCAAGGATTAACGGGGTGTACAGTGAGCAGCACCCAAAGTCCCACATGCTTGAGAGGTTGAGAGGAATTTTTTCAAGAGTCCAGAGGTGAATATGGAAACTTCCACTAGGCAGTATGCCATGGCCTGCTGAAATTTCTGAATCCTCTTTTATATACTGATTCTGGGATATTCACAGAAGGAATATAAAAATAAAACCAGAACAACTACCCACCAAGGAGTTTAACCTTATGTGCTTGATTTCATCCAATCTTTTCATTACTTTGTAAGTATTTTTAAAAGATTTTAAAAAATAATTAATTTGTTTTAGGGGGTGAAGGGGAGGGCCAGAGGGAGAGAGAAGAAAGAGAGCCTCGAGCAGCCTCTACACTCGGCACAGAACCCAACTCTGGGCTCGATCTCGCCACCCTGAGATCATGATCTGAGCCGAAACCAAGCATCAGTGCCCAACCAAATGCACCCCCCAGGTGCCCCTCATTATTTTACAAGTGTTTTAAAATGTAGACTTTATTTTTATTCAGGTATGGTGAGGCCAACAGATCAGAAGCAAAGGACACTGAAAGGACAGTTTACTACCCACACTGCCCAAGGGGAGGGGGCAGGCTACTCCGTGGGGGAGGGGTACATGGGGAAGCACCAGCGTCAATTGGGAGGCAGAGGGAGTACAGGCAGTGCTGTGGTCTCCATGGGAAGGAAGGGGCGAGGGAGGGTAAGCAGGTTTAGGACTGTCTAGGTTGAATAAGTTTGGTGGGCTCTGGGGAATAGGGGTTGTCTGGGACTTGGCTTTGTGGTGATCAGGAAAGGGGGAGAGTGACCTTGAAGGTGAAAGCCCAAAAAAGGACGGTAAAGGATGCAGCTGACGGTATAGGTCTGGACTGGTGGGTCTGCACAAAAAAGGCATACTTGTGAGCCTGAACTTTACTATTTCTTGGAGGGAGTGGCAGTCTCTCCAAGGTCAGAAGGGCCCCAAGATAGCAAAGCATCTGACAGAAAAACCAGAAAACACGGTTATTACAAGGTCCAGCAGAGCTGCACACTTGGTGACGTTGGGAGCCATTGACAAAGTTAAGGGGATAAGAACAAAGACTCATTTCGTGTGGTCACCAATTTGTGGGACAAGCAAATCTTGTAGCTAGAGCCAAAGCCCCCTAAGTAGAGCTAGATTATTGCTCCCGCACGATGGAGAGAAGCAGCGTAGCTCCTTGCTGGGGCAAATGAGGACATGTCTTTTGAGTTGTCTACCAGAGGCCTGCAAGTTGCCTCTCCTGACGATTCTAAAGTATGAGGCAAATGCAACAAGACAACCATATTGAGAAAAACCTGACAGGAAAACAAAGTGCCCAGGCGCTTATTAAAGTCCTTTTGGAGGCAGAGGCCGAAAGCCATCAGGCCCCCGATCGCTCTGGCTTTACTAGGCACACATCTGGTGAACAGAATCAGGGCTGTGCCACCCAACACTTGAACAGTATGACACACGCTGGTTTGCTGGCTACCACACAGCCTGCCCATGTGGATGAGAGGAAGTCCGAGTCAGGTTGATGTGTGCATCTGGTCCGTTGGGCAGTGATGGTTCTCACTGCAAATTCATGTATTTGCATTTCCTTTTAAAAAGAAAATTTTTTTTTCTTGAAGTGCTTTATGTTCATTATAATATAGAGACAAAAGTAAAGCAGTTGACAGCCCAAAGAGATGATATATATGAAAAAAGCTCCATCAACTACATCTTACTATGCAGAAGTAACACTCCTCTTTGTCACTGACACAGGGAAGAAAGAAACCTCGGTGTTTTCCATGAGGTTTAGGCAAGTCAGTAGCTGTATCTTTCTAGTTGGTTCACCAAAAAGAGAGGCTTCCTTTTGAATAGACTGCCCAGTACAGACAATACAGAGCTTTGAAAGTCAACTTGCCAATTATCGCAACACACACACACACACACACACACACACCCCGCCATCAGTGTTCTAAATGCCTCTCACCGCAAAGAGAGCTCAACTTCAAGAGTGCAGAGTCTAGCTGTGTCCATTAGAATAATTTCTGGCTCTCACACAAAGGCTGGCACAGAAAAATAAAAGTTGCAAACTTTCCCCAACCCAAATCAGATTCTGTTCCCTAAAAGGCTTTTCCTTTTCCCCGGTGGCTTCGAAATCCCTTTACGAATGAAAAATGGGGGGGGGGGTGAGAAAAAGTGCAATACGGTTGTAATATTAAAACTTAAATCTTTAGGGGTGCCTGGGTGGCTGAGTGGGTTGGGCCTCTGCCTTTGGCTTGGGTCACGATCCCGGGGTCCTGGGATGGAGACCCGAGTTGGGCTCTCTGCTTGGTGGGGAGCCTGCCCTCGCTCCCCACCCCCGCCCGCCTCTCTGCCTACTTGTGATTTCTGTTTGTCAAATAAATAAATAAATAAATAAATCTTTAAAAATAAATAAATAAAAAACAAACTTAAATCTTTAAAGTGAACCAAAAAGGGGTAAGCAGCTAAAATCCCAAGTTTTCGGTACAGTTCTAAGTTTTATATGACATAAGGAAAAGTAGGAGCAGAAAATAACTGATCATGCTTTCTATTTGCTAACACAGTAGATATGCACATAACGTTGCTTGTTAAATTAAACGATCAAATCAGACTATTTCTAGAAACTGAAAGTATTTTGGATTAGATAAACCAAGCCCATTCAATTTAGGTCTTTCTGAAGCAGTTTATCATTAAAGAGCTTTACAATTACACTGGGAAACCCTCAGATCTGCTGGAGCAAATCTGGTTTTGTGAGAACCCCAAAGATTTCATGTTACTATTGTCTATTGAGTCAAAAGGATCTTCCATGTTCATTAACAAAATTGGTTCATTCTTGCAGCACTGAATGGTTGCTTGTTGTTAAGGGGAAAGAAAAAAAGGATGAGAAATAGAATTGTGATAAAATATTTTCCTACCTTGTAGTCATATACTCAGCTCTATGACCTGCAGAGGAAAAAAAAAAGGTAAATGGAATGGAATCTGTGGAATGCACTTGGTAACCTGTCCCTTAGTTTAAGATGCTGAGTTTGTAATAACTTCACATTTTATGGTGGAAAGCATGAGGATAGCATATCATAAGAGACAAATAATTTGAAGTAAACATTTCATAAAACCTATACTTAAAATTTAATAAATCCTATAGATTGGAGAAAAATGGTTTCACTTGGCAATTTGAGGAAGGGATATTTGTTACTCAGGAAACATGAAACAGCTGCTTGATCTTAACTAAGGTTAACAAAGAAATACAGATAAAACACATCCAAGGTTCGAATGTTAGTTGTTTCCTCTGTCTTGACTGATACTTGGGTTAGAAGGTGGTCAAATTAGGGTGGGAAAACTCAATTTCCTTTATATTAAGTTGGTGTTCTTTCTATAATATATAGTCAGGTGAGAAGTTGCATTTATAATCAGAAATGACACTGGCAGATATTAAGGACATTAAATTATGCTACATTCTACAACCTGTAAGCTAATAGCTTTTCAAAGTTCCCTGCCACCTAAAACAAGAGTTTCTTATATATTCAGGCTTCTTGGCTTGTTTTAAACACCGGCTCTGCATTTCTGTTGTGCTCCTACAATCTGTGCTAATTCCAAGTGTGAAGGGGGTCTGTGGTTGCTGTCTGCTCTTTCTCATGTTTCCGGTGGATCTGTGGGAGGGGTGTGCAAGAGGGAACCATTTCACTGGTTTGTTTGCAAACAAACAAACAGTTTGACCTGTTTCTGAAACAGCCTGAAGCTACAGCTACCAGAGAAAGGTCACATTGCAGCAAAAACAGGTACACCCGTCCCATCCCATCATAGTGCAGTGATTCCAATTCGCAGAAGGAGGCCAGGATAACATTTGTAGAGAGTGGTCTTGCTGGAAATGGTGAATGCACCCTCCCAGGCAACAGAGTCTTTTACTCTATTATCTGCTTTTGAAGTGCAAGTAAAGAAGGATTTGATTAATGCTCTATTTGTAAAAGGGGTGGAGGTGACAGTTAATGCCAGGGAATACCCTCCTTAGCCCAGACTCAGGCCTCTGTAGGTCTACTAGAAGCCATGCTGGGCCCTGACTTGAAGTGGGGGGTGGGAGGAAAGGGGAAAAATATAAAAAAATAGAACCCAGTTCTATCGATTTTTTAACTTGAACTCTCTTCCCTCTTTTGGCCTTTTGCTATTTTGAGGGACAAGAAAAGTAGAAGGTGGACAGAGAACCCCAGAGTAATTTCTAGCTGTTCTTAAGTATGAGAGAAGGTCTGCTAGAAAGTGGTGTCTTCTGGGATATCCTTCGGCAGGAAGCTGGCTGGACAGGGTTAAAGCACAGACACAAGACAGGGCTGGAGATTTAAGATTTGATGGTCACCACCATTTAGGTTGTTCTGGGGCCATGGGACCTAGTTAAGATCATGCACAGGGAGTCAGGAAAACGAGCGAAAGGTTGAGGACAGAGAAACTAGCAGGTTTGTGCTGCACTGTATTCTGTCATGCTACAAACTTTATTATCATAGAAGTATGACGTCAAATATACTACTAACAACAAAAACAGCAATGGTGTCTGATACTTATTAGACACTGTTCTAGGCACCTTCTATATATTAACTCACAATATTCACAGAACCTTGGGAAGCAGGTAATGTTATTTTGATTTTATGGAAGAGACCAAGCATTTAGGAGGCAAGTGACTGTGACTTGCTCAAGGACAAACTGTTAGTATGTGATGCATCTGGCCCTAAGATCCGGGTTTGTTCCCCCTCCCCCCACACATTTACAAATCTTTTTTATTTTTTAAATTTAAATTCAAGTTAGTTAACATATGGTGAAATACTGGTTTCAGGAGTAGAATTTAGTGACTCATCACTTACAATTAACACCCAGGAGTCACCCCAAAAAGTGTCCTCCTTAATGCCCATCACCCATTTAGCCCATCACCTTCCCTCCAGCAACCCTCACTTTGTTCTCTATAGTTAAGAGTCTCCTATAGTTTGCCCTCCTCTCTGTTTTTATCTTATTTTATCTTACCTTTCCTTCCCCTATGTTCATCTGTTTTGTTTCTTAAATTCCACATATGAGTAAAATCAGATACTATTTGTCTCTTTGACTGACTTTATTTTGCTTAGCATAATACCCTCTAGGTCCATCTGTGTTGTTGCAAATGGCAGATTTTCATTCTTTTTGATGGCTGAGTAATATTCTATTGCATATATATAAGCCACACCTTCTTTATCCATTCATCGGTTGATGGGCATTTGGGTTCTTTCCCAATAAAATAACTGGGCTATTGTTGATAATGCTGCTATAAACACTGGAGAGCATGTGCCCCTTCAAATCAACATTTTTGTATCCTTTGGATAAATAAATAATAGTGCAATTTCTGAGTCACTGGGTAGCTCTCTTCTTAACTTTTTGAGGAATCTCCATACTGTTTTCCAGAGTGGATGCACCAGTATGCATTCCCACCAACAGTGCAAAAGCGTTCCCCTTTCTCTGCATCCTTACTAACACCTGCTGTTTCCTGACTTGTTAATTTTATCCATTCTGACTGGTGTGAGGTGGTATCTCACTGTGGTTTTGATTTGTATTTTCCTGATGCCCAGTGACATGGAGCACTTTTTCATGTGTCTGTTGGCCTTTTGTATGTCTTCTTTGGAGAGATGTCTGGTTATGTCTTCTGCCCATTTCTTAACTGGATTATTTATTTTGGGGGTATTGATTTTGATGGATTCTTTATAGATTCTAGATACTAGCCCTTTATCTGATGTGTCATTTGCAAATATCTTCTATTCCTAGGTTGCCTTTTAGTTTTGTTGATTGTTTCCTTTGCTGTACAGAAGCATTTCATCCTGAATAAGTCCCAACAATTCATTTTTGGTTTTGTTTCCCTTGCCTCCAGAGACTAGTCTAGCAAGAAGTTGCTGCAGTCAAGGTCAAAGAGGTTGCTGCTTGTGTTGTTCTTAAGGATTTTGGTGGTCTCCTGTCTCAAATTGAGGGCTTTCATCGACTTTGAATTTATTTTTTTGTCTGGTGTGAGAAGGTGGTCCAGTTTCATTCTTCTGCACGTTGTCATCCAATTTTCCCAACACCATTTGTTGAAGACAATTTTTCCATTGGACATTCTTTCCTTTGTTGAAGATGAGTTGACCATATAGTTGTGGGTCCATTTCTGGATTCTCTATTCTGTTCCAATGATCTATGTGTCTGTTTTTGTGCCAGTACCATACTGTTTTGATGATTACAGCTTTGTAATAGAGCTTGAAGTCTGGGATTGTGATGCCACCAGCTTTGCTTTTCTTTTTCAGCATTCCTCTGGCTATTTGGGGTCTTTAGTGGTTCCACACTAATTTGAGGTTTTCTTGTTCTAGTTCTGTGAAAAATGTTGATGCTATTTTGATCAGGTTTGTTTTAATTCTAGACCTGAGCTCCCAAGTAATATATCGTAAAAATATGTCTTATTCCCTAGAAAATACCTTGAAAATCCTAAAAGAAAAATAGGGATTATGGCTTATGCTTCTATCTCCCCCATATGGCTAAAGTCAAACACAAAATGCTAAGATGTACTAAATTATGTAACACATATTAAGTTAAAATTTTAAAGTCCTGGGGGGGGCCTGGCTGGCTTGGTCAGTAGTGTGAGCCACTCTTGATCTTGAGGATGGAGGTTTGAGCCCCATGTTGGGTATAGAGACTACCTAAAAATAAAATCTTTAAGAAATAAATAAAATAAAAATTTAAAGTATCTACAAAATTAAACTGGATAGTGGGTTAATCACTTTCAAGCAATTTAATGATAAACACACTAATAACTCCTTCAAAATGAAATGTCTTCTGTATCTTTGAAGTTTTGCTACTCTTGTTAAAATATCCCAAGCAAAGATTCTCTAGATTTTAGAAAGAGATCATATATTAAATGGCTTAAAATCATTTTGCTCCATCCATCCATGGTTAACAGTATGAGATAAAAAATTAAAAACCTATCAAAGATACATCTTGATTAATGAGCCAAGAGCAAGCTTCTTGAGAACTATCATTCATGGTATAACCGCCACCACCACATCCATTGTTTTGTTCAGCTAATAGTACAGAGTGCGCCTCAACTGATGAATGAGGTTTTATTTTTTAATCAGTATCATCATTAATAGATCAATAACACACAAGCTTAGAAGAATCTGCTTCCCAGAGAAATGTGAAAGCTTCCAGTGGTTTGAGGATTAGATTTCAATCACTTTCTCTGGAAGGCTATTTAATTATTAAAAACAACAATTTCTTCCCTCACTCCCCTCCCCATCCCACAATATAAGTCATTTGGAGGCAAAAAATGACCCATGACCCAGGATTATCTTGTTCTTGCTACAAACACCTACTTTGACTACTCTGATCATTTCACTTGAGAATAAAGAAGTGAATTATTTTTCACTCTCCAGTGTATTTGTTTGTGTGTGTTTCTTTTTTTAATTATTTTTTATAAACATATAATGTATTTTTATCCCCAGGGGTACAGGTCTGTGAATCGCCAGGTTTATACACTTCACAGCACTCACCATAGCACATACCCTCCCCAATGTCCAGAACCCCACCCCTTTCTCCCAACCCCCCTCCCCCCAGCAACCCTCAGTTTGTTTTGTGAGATTAAGAGTCACTTATGGTTTGTCTCCCTCCCAATCCCATCTTGTTTCATTTATTCTTCTCCTACCCTCTTAAACACCCATGTTACATCTTCCCAGTGTATTTTACCACCACAGACTAAAAGGGAAAACCAAAATATAGTGTCGTGGCAATCTGAGATAAAAAACCAAAACAAAAAAAACCCCAACTAGATGAAATATTTAAAATGTGCCCAGCTCCAACTGGACAGAGGCACTGGGAATAGGGTCCCTAAAGAATGACTGATAAGGACTCCGGCATTACTTTTCAGCCTTTTTTTCTTCCTTAAGAATGCATTGCTTTTCTAAAAAAAACGTAATTATTCACAATCAGCTTCTCTTTCGAAAGGGTGTTTGCGCTCCTGCTCAAAGACAGACAATGGATTCAAAGAGGATAAGCCATTTAGTTCCTTTGTGGGAAACCGCACGCCCAGGTCTAGAAACAACCTAACATGGAACTCAGATCCCGGTGTCAGATTGTCTGTGTTTGGCGAAAACCGCACTGATATGTACACCCCCTTTAACTCCAAATGTTGCACATAAAGAAGCCGGTGTGAACACGAAGGCTCCTTCCTAAAAGGAAAAAACACTTTCCATGCCTCAGTTTTACAAATGTAGATCTCATTTACTGTGTTGGTGTAAATTCTCCGGGTGAAAAACAAATGACATCACAGAAGGCTGTAACGGTGCTGCTGAAGGATGACGAAGAAGGTGATGACTTGGTCTGGACGACTCATTATGTATTCCTTTTCATGTCGGCAGTTGTCAAAGTCGTGGAATTCTGAATCTTGACAGTGCGCCTTTAAGAGCCCCCACAAGCGGCTTCACAGTGTCGTAAATCAAAGGACTGACCGGGCCTCTGGTCGGCTGCCAAAGGCAAGCAGCAAGACAGGCCAAACACATGTCTGTAGTTCCAGTTTCAGCTGTGTACAATCAACTGCTAAATCCCTGGGTTAGGCCCTATTTGTTTTACTACGAAGGCAGCTTTTGCAGCAGTGAGTCTGGTATAATTCAGAGCTGTGATTTCTATATAAAAAGTCACGACTGTCCCCAAACGCACCATCGAATCCTGTGCTACTAACCTTATTTCACCAAGCCCGGACTTGAGCTCCTTCATAAGGACTCCCCATTGGATTATCTCATTGTAGGGCAGGGACCATTAACTCTCCTCGCCTCCTTTAGTATAAGCCTATTAACTCGAACAGGGCTTGCACGGAAAGCCAGGAGGCCCACAATGGTCAAGCTAAAAGATGGGGGCAGGCTCAGGGTTTCTCTGGGCAAAGCCGCCAGCATGAAGCCCAGGCAGTGGTGTAGTGTGCTGCCAAGCCTACACGTGGGGCAGGGCCGGGGAGTGGAAGGTCTGCGGCGTGTGGGCAGAGGCTAGTGTGTCTGATGGGAACCATCCAGTTCCTGAATAAATGCAACCTGGTGAAGGCCTGGTACCCTGGAACCAAGCTTGTGTTGCTATGATACAAGGGAAGCCCACTGAGAGAAATCCCAAGATAAAGAAATCCCGGCTGAGAGTTCACGAGGTACAAAACAGCAGCTAACGATGGACTCTGGCTTATGGATTCAGTAAGCCGGCTAAAATATAGCCCTTTCCAATCATGCCACGTAAAACAGTATGAACCGCTGGGGCTTTCACTCCAGGAGACATCAGGGAATCTATGTAGAATGAGTATCATAAAAGTTTCAGAATGTGACCCCAAGCGAATTAACACATGTGTCTGCATGCAGGCCAAGAATGAATTCACCCACCACTTAATTGCCTCCAACTCACGATTTCTAAAGTAGTGTCCATTCCTGTAGGGAAGGACTCTGTGCCTGTAAGCATTCATCAAAACACTTAAGAATAATTTATGCTTTGGTGACTGGCAACTGACCTTGGGGGCATCACTGAAATATCAGGCATTTTGTGGTAGGTGGAAAAAATGATCTTACATGATACTATGAAAGGAAAAAGAAAAAAAAAACAAACTGGGACATGATTGCTTAGGTAACACAACTATTCAAAGAAAAAAAAAGGGCTTTTTAAAAAAAAGTTCCAACCTCCGTAATAGAAGAGCTGAAAGCCTTGCACAGGGCTACCCTTCACTGAGATTTCCCAACTTTTAACATTTTGCCACACTGGCCTTATTTCCTTCTCTCCTTTTGTATCATTTCTTCTGCATTGATTGAAAATAACTTGCAGATATATGATACTTAGCAAACATTTCTTTTTCTTTTAAATTCAATTTTGATTTTCATTTTCTTAATATTGCCACTTTTTAAAAAAGGGCTTTTATTTATTTATTTGACACAGAGAGAGAGTGCACGAGCAGGGGGAGCAGCAGGCAGAGGGAGAGAGAGAAGCAGGCTCCCCACTGAGGGACTGGATCATGACCTGAGCTAAAGGCAGACGCTTAACAGACTGAGCCACCCATGCGCCCCTTAGCAAACATTTCTTAAGAATAGGAACCTTTTTCATAATAACACCACCACTGTCATATCTTAGAAAATGAATTCAATAATGTCATTTAATATACAGTCTGTCTATATTTAAATTTCCCCAGTTGTCCTTAAAATGCCTTTTGTAACTTGCTTTTTTGATTCAAAATCTAATGAAAGTTCACATATTGTGTTTGGTTATTTTATTTCACAAGATACTTTCGAGTAGTTTAAATGTTAATTCTTTTTCTAAATGATATCAGCCTTTATCTTAGAATCTGGCATCCTAATTGTAATACATGGAGCCTTAGGTCATGATGACCTTTCTCCAAGTACTCATTCCCTGAGGATAATGTGTCCTTGGAGGACACCAGGAGATAAGGTGATGAAAAAATCACCTTGTCCTAGGAAGGTTCTAGAATGGTAGGGGGCAAGAGTTGAGGTCAAAGAGCAGCAATCTCTTTTTGGCCCGAGTTACACACCTCAGTCCCCTCAATCCCCCACTCCCATCTGTATTCTTTCACTTTTATAACTTCTGGCAAGGTCTAGTGTGAATAAAAGATAAAGTTACAGACTACGAGGCACTTAAAAAAGGGATTTGTTTGTATTTATTTTTTTCTTTTAAATTTCAAGAAGATGAAAAGAGAGTTAACATTTAAATAGTCCCTTTTGCCTATAATCCTTTCTTCCCCATCGTTTTTCCTCATCTGTAAAAATGGGGAAATTTACAGCCCAGCTCAATATATAGTTTAGAACAATAGTTTAGCACAGAGAAAGCCCTATGGAAGGGACAACTATTATTGTTTTTTGTTATTATTATTAGCTACAGCACTATACTTCCTTAGATTTTTTTTCTCAAGTGAAATCAATGTCTACAGAAAGGAAAAAAAAAAAAAATCGCCCAAACGGGTTTAACGGGTTGCTGGAGTCCAGGAAGGCATTAGATGTGAGAACAAATACTGGCCCCTACAACAAAGGGGATGGAGCTGGAAGGCCGGACAGGTTCCCAGAGGGTGAGGAAGAAGGGGCTGGGTGGTCAGCAGGTGCAGCCCTGCCCAGTCTTCTCCCGTCAGGAGCACCAGGTGTTAGGAGCACCAGGTGTTAGGAGCACCAGGTGTTAGGAGCCCCAGGCTGGGCAGAGCGCTCCTCAGGACCTCTGTGCTGGCTTTTCAGCCCTCCCCAGCTTTCACTATTCCTCTTCAAGGTTAGCACCAAGCTTGTGAGGAAAAGAGTTGCTGGGAGAACTTGATTATTACAGTTCTAGCAAAAGCCCAATCTAAACAAGCAATGTTCTCTGCTTCTCAAAACACAAACCCACAACTCACACTCTTCACGGAATGGCAACGTTACACAGGACAAAATCCACGTCACCCTCCCCGTCTGCTACAAGTAACTGACCTTCTCCAAGGGTCCTCTGCAACAAGTCATGTTTGGCTTGAAGCTTTGTGATGAGATTACTACCTTCCAAATATTCTCTGAGTTTCTGCAAAAGGAAAGATTCATTTTTAGCTTTAAAAAGTGTATATCATGTCAAGGGACTTTCCAGGGGATGCTTAAAATCCAGCCACTTTTATCTGCTAGATTCTAGAACCTTGCTACTCTGAGGGCAGTCTGACACAGACCAGCATCACCGGCCATCGTCTGGGAGCCTATCAGGGATGCAGTCTTCTGGATCCCTCCTTCCCCAGACCTGTTGAAACCAGAACCCACAAGGTTACAAGCCCTCCTGGGGACACGTATGTACGTTACAGTTTAAAAGTGGTCTTAGAGCAGTCCTCTTTAATTCTGATGAACTTTTACAAAAGTACTAACTCCCAAATCCTATCTCAGATCAACAGAATCGGCAACTCTTGAGGACAGACGGGAGACCGTATTTCAATAAAGAACCCAGGTGATTCCAATCCAACTCTAGATACTTGTTTGGGGACCCCAGCTCTGAGGCCCAATGGTGGCTGGGACGTGACAGACGCACCATGAAGTAGAACTGCTCTGTCTCCTGCTGGTTTGCTCTTCTCTTGGCGATGCTGGGCTTACTCAGGTAGGTCTCAGAGACTGTAGACTTCACAGACTCCGTGGAGCGGCTATGTTGGAAGCATTCAGAGACATCGTAGTCCTCTATGGTGACCATATCTTGTATGGTCTGCAAGGTGGCTTCGGTCGTTTTTTTCACCTGGGGACAGGAACACATTTCTCCTGTTACCACACGATTTCATGAGTCCCACACTCAGTAAGAATCTATTCTGTCAGGCGGAGGCGAAGACATAGGCCCTGCCCCAAGAAGAGGAGAGAGAGGGAAACAACACCCACTACCACCAATGTAAAGAGAGGTTCTCTTCAGAGACATTCTCGAGAGTATATTTCTGCGTATTTGGATCCTTGTAAGTCTCATGTATCACTGGGTACTCTCTCAGTTACTTTTTTTTTTTTTTTTAAGATTTTATATATTTATTTGACAGACAGAGATCACAAGTAGGCAGAGAGGTAGGCAGAGAGAGAGAGGAGGAAGCAGGCTCCCCGATGCAGGGCTCCATCCCAGGACCCTGAGATCATGACCTGAGCCAAAGGCAGAGGCCCAACCCACTGAGCCACCCAGGCACCCCTCAGTTACATTTTTTAAAGTAACCTTCTAAAATTGGAAATTAAACTACACACAAGAAATATACACACCATAAGTGTACTGCTTGATGAATGACCAGAGTGATCACACACTTATGTGACCACCAATCAGATCAAGACACAAGTCCCCTACAAATACCTTTGTGCTTCTCCCAATTACCACAAGCCCCTTTTTCGTCCCCCAAAGTAGCCATTATCCTGAATGCTAACATCATGTATTAGTTTTAGCCTTTTTGTACTTCATACACATGGAATCCTATAGCATGTATGATTTTTGTCTTGCTTCTGTTGTTCAACTTTATGTAGTAAGATTTATTCATTTCTTGGGAGTATAGTATTTCATTGGTGCATGCTGAATATTCATTGCAGGAATACATCGTAATTCATCCCTTTTACTGTTGATAGATGACTGATTTCTAGTTTTGGGTCACTGAGAATAATACTGCCATGAACACACATCTAGCATACATGACTGTTTTCCTAAATTATTGTATTCCCACTAGCACAGTAAGAGAGTTCCTGCTACTCCGCATGAAGTGTTGGCATTATCAGCTTATAAAATTTAAACCATTGTGTTGCGTGTACAGTGGTATATTATTGTGGTTTTAGTATGAATTTCTCTGATGCCTAAGATTGAGCTCATTATAATACGTTTAAGATAATTTGGATTCCCTCTCTTGCAAATAGTTTGTTTAAATCTCCTGCTCAATTTTCCACTGGGTTCTAAGTCTTTCTCTTATTTATTTGTAGATATGGATATGAGCCTTTTGTTAGTTACAGGTACTGCAAATATCTTTTTCCCACTCTGCTCTGGCTTTTCACTCTAGAATCTAGATAAACTGTCTCTTTTAATGTAATCAATTTACCGATCTCTTCCTTTATGATTAGTACTTTTTGTGTCCTATTTAAGAAATAGTTCTCTATCTCAGAGTCATAAAGATACTCTTCTATGTTATCTTCTAGGAGATTTTGTCTTCTACATTTATCTTGCACAATTAGGTCAGAGTTTACCTTTGCTTATCAAAGTCTAGTGTAAATCAATAGCTTTATCCTTCTCCCAAAGTACAGAATTTAGGCACCTTAACTTCATTTACTTCTCCTTATTTATATGCTAGTTTATAATGTATTATAATAAAATTTGTACATAAATATTAACATATATTTAAAAACATATATATAGTTAGTATTTATTAGTTATATATAGTCAGTATTTATTATGCTTTATCCATATATGTTACATTATTTGACCTCCTTTCCTTATATGTGTGTGTGTGTGTGTATGTATATTTTTAGATTACTTATTTATTTGACAGAGAGAGACATAGCGAGAGAGGGAACACAAGCAGGGGAAGTGGGAGATGGAGAAGCAGGCTTCCCGTGGAGCAGGGAGCTCAACACAGGCCTTGATCCCAGGGATTCCTGGGATCATGACCTGAGTTGAAGGTATACGGTTAATGACTGAGCCACCCAGGTACCCCACCTTTCCTTATATTTTTAAGAGTACTCCCTGCCTTTATTTCTTTTAGCATGAGTCTGATGGTGGTGAACTCTTTTTTTGTTGACTAGAAAATGTCTTCTATTACACTTTCATTTATGAAAGTATTTTTTCCTGGTTGGTAGTTTATTTTCTTTCAATACACTGAAGATAACCACTACATTTTGTTGCTTCTGTGCTCCTGTTGATGAGAAGTTTGCTGTGAGTCCACTGCTACTTTGCTTGCTTCTCCAGCTGCTTTTAAAGTTTTCTACATTAAAAAATTTTTTAAAAATTTATTTGAGAGAGAGCATAAGCAGAGGGGAGGCGCCGAGGGAGAAGGAGAAGCAGACTCCCTGCTGAGTAGGGAGCCTGAATTGGGCTCGATCCCAGGACCTCAGATCATGACCTGAGTCGAAGGCAGATGCTCAACCAACTGAGCCACCAGGTGCCCCTAAACTATAGGTTTTACCATGATGTGTTATTGTAAGGATTTAAAAAAATTTATTCTACCAGGATTTTTTTTGGACTTCTTGAATTGTGTGATATTTTTCATAAACTCTAATAAATTTTCAGCTTTTATCTCTGCAAATATTGTCTCCTTTTCTATTGTTTTCCTTTCTGGGAGTTTCATTAGTATGGCAAACATCACTGTGTTCTCTTCATCTCTTACCCTTCTCTTCAAATATTTTTAAAAAGATTTTTATATATTTATTTGGAAGAGAGTGAGCAAGTCCATGCATGAGTGGGGAGTAGAGTAGGGGGGGACAAGCAGGGGGGCAGGCAGGGGGGACAAGCAGACTCCCCACTGAGCGGAGAGCCCAGTGTAAGGCTCAATCCCAGGACGCTGAGATCACGACGTGAGCCTAAGTCAGATGCTTGACTGACTGAACTACACAGGTGCCCCTTTCTTTGTATTTTCTATCTTTTGTTTTTCCATGCTGCATTTTGATTATTTTCTTTTGATTTGTCCTCCACTTTGATAATTCACTCTTCATCTGTGTCGAATCTGATGTTAAAACCATCCACTGATTTGTTAACTTGGGACATTGTAGTTCTCACTTTTAGAATCTCTTTGTGGTGCATTTTAAAATCTGTTATTTCACTGTTTATAGTTTATGTTTTAGTGTGGTGCTTCTCAAACTTTAATGTTCCCTACTGAAATCTAAGCTTGGCTTTTAGCTCCTTGAACACAATAAGTGGCTCTTTCATTCTGATAATGTCATTCTGATAGTGTCAATATTTGGAGTTCCTGTGGGCATCTCTTTGATCTGATGTCTGTTTGCTGGATGTTTTGGTAGAGTTATTTGAAGTTGGTAGAGTTATTTGGTAGATTTATTGAAGTTAGGGTGAGACTATCATCTTCTAGAGAGAATGTCTATTTATTTTTCCAAGCAAATCAGGGAACTAATAGTTCAAAATCACCGTGTTTTATTTTTGTTCAAAATATTTGATGCTCTTCATTTTGGGAACATATGGTTCTCTGTGCCGTGGACTTCAGGCTTGGCCAGACATCTTGTTCAGGACAGTGAAATGTGAAATAATCAGCTGAGTGACTCAGTTCATTATTACAGAATTAGAAATAGTTTCAATTACTTTTTTTTTTTTAATCAACAAAATACTGTTTAGGGAAGAATTAATGCTAATCAGTGTTAGTTCCCATCTAAAAGAGATCATGTGATAGAATAAAACAAAAAAGTACAAAGAAAATTAACAGACTTAGTCATTATTGCTTGGGATGTGCATGATGCAAAGGAGAGAGATTACTGGGGGGAAAAAAGCAATATTAAAGGTTATTAAAAAATACTGTAAGTGGTTACTTTAAGGAAGTCATGATTATATATTTATAGGCTGAGTGAAAAGACTCACCCCTCCAGAGGTGACATTAGCAAGATGGCAAAATAGGAGATTCCCCTGCACATGTTCTTCCCTGCCCCACAAGTAATCTGGTGGCCATCCACGGACAAAACTGCATTTGTGGGAGCTTTGGGATCCGGGTAAGGATTTGTAAAACCTTGGTGGAGGCCAGGACTGAGGAGAACCAAGTTGAGAAAGTAGGCCTGGGCCCAGGTGGGAGGCTTCCCAACCCTGGTCCTGGCTACTGACCCAGAAATAGCCAGCTCCCTCTTGGGACTCTGTTATGGTCCTATCTGGCTTTGGTCCTGTCACCAGAACTACCTGCCAAGGGATCCAGGAAGAGTCACATCTATTTGTGCCTCAATACGCCTGCTGACCTTGGTCCCAGCTGTGAACCGTGCAGCAGCCCATGATGTAGTTCTAGTCCTCCTCAGCCCTGTCATGGAGCAATCTTCTATGTTCAGTATCTTGTTAGAAGGCATGCTTCTCAGTGCTGGTCCTGGAGGCAGACCTGCTGACCTCAGTCTATTTGTAGATCTCGAAGTGGCCCTGGAACCTGGCTCCAGGTGGGAGACATGCCTGTCTATGCATCCTGGAGGGGGCCTGGGACTCGGAGCCAGCTGCCTTCAGTTGGGGTGTAGAGCCAGTCCTATCTGTTAGGAACCTGTTCAGGAAACTGATGGGTATCACACCCATTCAAGCATCTGGTAACAGACTATCTGTGGACCAACTGCCAGCTCTGAAGTGGACCCTTGCCCCAGCACCAGACTTACTGCCCCAGGTCTTAAAGGCGGTATACTTCCCAGGGGACCACACAGGATCCACACCCAGCAGGTTCCACAGTAATAGGCCCACAAACTGTGGACCCAGCAGCAGCCACGTGATTCCTGTCATTGTCAACAACACCGTTTTTCTTCCTTTACTTAACTTTCTTCTTTGAAGCAAGAGTGTCATGGTTAAATTTGGAATTGTCAGGAAGAATAAAGAATGTGACAGAAAACACCAGACAGAATGTCTAGGACTACATACTAACCCATGGGATGTTCTCGATGAAGAATAACACCAGCTTCTGACACAGAAGTCATGTTAATAAACCACAAGGAGGGAATATAATGAGGCAACTACGAAACAGCTAATATGAGGTTTGTAATGACTCCCTATTAGCAGCAGGAAAATGCAGTTAGCTTTGGTAGGAGAGGCCAAAAACATGACAAGGCATTTATGAAAAACCCGAAGAATGTACAGCACTGGAGAGGAATGCCCATGTGCTGAGAATCAAAATAAGTGACAGACAAGAGGTGACTTTTGTAGGCGGCTGCAGACCAGCTCTTTGGCCCTTTTACTCACAGGACATTATGATCACTGGAGAAAACAAAACGGTTGTTTTGATTTTATTCTCTAAACATACTGTATTAGTTTCCCAGGGCTGCCAGAACGAAGTAACACACGCTGGGGGCCGCAACAACTGCAGTACATTGTCCTACAGGTCAAAAGTCTGAGAGCAAAGTGCTACTTCCTCTCTAGTGCCATGAGGGAAGGTCTGTTCCAGGCTCGCATCCTTGGCCGGCAGACGGACGTCTTCCGTGTCTCTTCACACAGCTTCCTCTGTCTCTGTGGGCCAACTTTCTTTTTTGACAAGGACGCTGATCACACTGGATGAAGGCCACTCGAATGACCTCACTTTACCTCTCTGAAGAACCTAGTGTTCAAATAAAGGTCTATTCTAAAGTACTGGGGTTAGTACTTCAACATATACATTTTGGGGGGACACAAGCCAACCTCTAACACACACATTATTTTATGACACTGTGCCATGAACATTACACAGTCCTAGTCATCCCTGAAGGCTCATCAATCCAACTGTGAAGATGACCCCCAGCTCTGGGAGAATCACTCCAGAGCTAGCTTGGAAAGAAAGGAGCAGAGGGAAGGAACCCCAAGCTGAAATCCCTGTAACAAAGATTAAAAGCAAACGTGAAGAATGTGTGCAAGACCTGCAACATCTGATGGAAGCAAACATGGAGAATATTTATAGTGAGAAAGATATCAGTGATTATTTAGCTGTAGGGTGCTTTCAAAGTGTTGTCTTTAAAAGGAATGTTTACTAATGTTCTAAATAAAAAAGCTAAACTTATAAGAAAGAAAAAGAAAACCAAAAAAATGGAAGTAAACTTGTGTGGGCAGCAGGCTCTGCTCTGACTCTATGTGTACAACCCACAGTGGGCACTAATAAACGTGTGTTGGCCGGCCGGCCGATGGGAGGCTGAAATGATCAGGAGTGAGGTACAGTGATGTGAGTGGGCAGCATACTGAAACTGAAAGCTCATTTCAAAAGGCCGAATAGGCAAATGTGAAGTTGTGAGGAGACAACAATCCATTATAAATTTGTTTATAATATAAATATAAATCTGCTTATTACGATCTGATTACAAATCACCCCAAATTCAATGACAACCTTTTTGAAACTTCATTCAGCTTCTACTATGTGCGAGTATACTGAGGCCATTTCATAAACGCTTACTGCTCTTTGTTCTAAGGTCAGTGCTGCAAACTCAAATGTCTTCAAGGGCCAAGGAAGTAATGGAAATAAGGCAAGTGGGCTGAGTGGGCAGCATGGCAAACAAGAAGCACATGCTCTGTGTCTAAACACAGCATCTCAGCTCCAGCCAGATATCCTCCTGCAGAAATGCAGGTCTAGTATGATCAGGCTTTCTAATTGTTTAGACACTGGAAACAGATTAAAAAAACTTCTAATTTTTAAAATGACAGCTACTAATTTTTAAAAATCAAGCACTTTAGAGCAAACAAAATCTATCCATGGCATGTAGGCTTTTAGCATGGAAATTCCCTTCTAAAACAGCTTCCCACAGTTTCAAATCATGCCCATTATGTGTAGTTGTTTAAGATTTGGTGAAAACGTTCCTGTTCTATTTAGCTGCCCTGTCCACACTTTTTGTAAACTTGGATGAAGTTCTCTTTCAACTTTTATCTTTTCACGGGGAAGTTGTAATTATTTTTAGTTATCTGAACTCTTTCCCAGTGAATTTTGGTCTTTGTGTGTATCTGTCTGTGCAGAGGCAGAGACATGTTTCTTTCCTTGTATATTTTGGTTTGAGAGCAATATGTCAATTTTCTGACCTCTATCAGCGGAGGATCAGAGGCAAATTATTTATGGTAGAGAAGAGTGCTATAAAGGACTCTAAATCAGCAATGATTGCTATTTTCTTCCCAAGTTACATCCCTTATTTTTTTGTATTATATAAATGACTTGTTATAGTCTGGCTCTCATGCAAGACAGATGCGAACTGTGACGTTCATCTCTGTACTCCCCACACCTGGCAAAATATGTGGAGTGTAGAAGTTGATGAACAAATATTTATTGTACTGAAATGAACTGCCTCACAGTGTCAAAATCCCTTAGTTGGCTCCCAAAGTCTCTTGTCATCTGACTTCAGCTTCACCTTTGGCTTATCCTCAAGGAGAGCCTGGATGATGACCAAATTCCTCTGGGAAATCAAGGTTCTTCCAGGACATTTTGAAATACACTGAAACAACTTTTCCTCCTTCTCTATCAATGGAAATCTACTGATTGTCAAAAATCCAACTTAAATCTTCCTTTCGTTGGGAATCCCATTCTATGACAGTGCATTAGTCCCATATCCAACCGATCATAAACCACCAGTCATGCTCACTGGAAAAGTCAGTACAATCTAATTCGTTTGTTTCTATAAGAAATGCTTTTAACCCTCAGAAAGCACTGTTTTCCACCAATCAAGTTTATAAGGACAATGCTTCTCTATAATATGCCCCAAAGAGCATACATTAAAGGTCAAAACCTCAAACGCCTGCAATGGCCAGACAGGCAACAGAAATGGAAGAGCCCAATGTAAGAAAATTGGGAGCTGAATGACTATGGCAAAGTAGAATTCAAATATCCCACTCTTCCCTTCGTGAGGCAATGCAAGGTCAGAGTCACCAGACTTGCTCATTTTCAACAGTCCAAAACTGTGGGAGCCAAACAAAACAGGTCTGTGGGCTGCCAGTTTTGACCTTGTGTAGAACACATTATTTTCCTAGAGTTTAAAGACTGTTTCCAAGTAAAACAGCAGAAGGCTACACACACACACACAAACTGGAACTCACTACATGTACAAACTGTAGATCTATTAGGATCCAGTAAACTGCACCAGGCAAGTGTTTGGTGATGCCTCGCCAAAACCCTAAGCTCGAAAACACCTCCAGAAGAGCAATAGCTTTCCTTTGGAAAGGCTCATCTGTGAGACTTTACACAACAACTGAAGTCTTAATCACATGGTTGCATCTTAAATACACATGTGTGGAAGAGGCTGGTTTGGTTCTGCTAGAAAGAATGGAAGCCAGAAAGCTGTAATGGATTTTGACCAAACTAGACTGGTCTAGAAACACATCACTGTTTTTTTTTTTAACAGAACCAAACACATGTTCATAGAGTTCATAACATCCCATGGGATTAAAATAAAAGAGGGTACCAAAAAAGTGCATTCTGGTTAATTTACTTCCTCAAGGTGACTTATTGTTATTGTTTTCTTTCTCTGTCCCACATTACTTCCTTTCAGGAATTATCTCTAGATTTACGTATTTCTGTTGGAGCTGTTAGTTAAAGGGCTCTACGCTGATCCATGAAAGAGCTCCACTTCTTGCATGTAATGGCTGGTCTGGAAGTACCCATGACCGAGGTCAGGCCAATAAAGGATCCTAGTTCAGAGATAAAGACCCTGGGCTGGGGTGAGACAGCAAGTTATAGGGACCATGTAGTTTGGGCTATCCCAGGATGAGGGAAAGCACATGTGAAGATATAATTTCAAAATTACGGAAAGAGAGATTCCTGATAATATCATCAGAATACAGATTCCATTATGCCCGAGGCTATGCAAACATTGACCAGTAAGTAAACTTTCAATCTTCAGTTTGATTTGGGTTCTTAAAGGTGATGACTGAGAGCCTTAGAAACATTTTTGGTGTATTTTATTGAAGGAGATTATGGATCCAATTAAATTAATTTCAGAAACAGGCAGCTGAACTGTATGACTGCTTTCTGGCTCAACATATATTTACTTCACATTTTATGTTCTATTCACTTAAAGCCTCTAATATCAGCAAATAAACAGTTTCCTATTCTCATTCAAGTATGCTTTTAAAATATGATTTTTGTACTATTGTATCAGTATTGCCATGCTTAGTACCAAAAATCTAAAGAATATAAAAAAGGAAAGAAATTACTCATTTCAGAAGTTAGGATTAAATTAACATGTCAGTCAAGTTTTATTTCCACACTATTGTGTATTCTTGGACACATATATTGAATTTGATCATTTAGGGGAATTGTTTTCAGTACAAATTACAAATTTATTTTTTATTTTTTATTTATTTATTTTTTATTTATTTATTTATTTTTCCCAATTTATTTATTTTCAGAAAAACAGTATTCATTATTTTTTCACCACACCCAGTGCTCCATGCAAGCTGTTTTTATTTTTTTTAAAGATTTAATTTATTTATTTGACAGAGAGAAATCACAAGTAGACGGAGAGGCAGGCAGAGAGAGAGAGAGGGAAGCAGGCTCCCTGCTGAGCAGAGAGCCCGATGCATTACTTGATCCTAGGACCCTGAGATCATGACCTGGGCGAAGGCAGCGGCTAAACCCACTGAGCCACCCAGGTGCCCCCAAATTACAAATTTAAAAAGAAAAGGTGTGTTTACGTGTGTATGTAGTGAATCCCTGGTAAAGGTTTCATCTCTGGTATAATATAGAATCTTTATCTGTGACAAGGGGTATTTTAGGAACCAGCTGAAAATGCATGATGAAGAGATTGCATTGGGAATGTTCAATATGCCTAGGTCATGTGACAACATCTTCCAGTGCATGTTAGAATCAGATTACTTGTGGGGCAGAAAGCGTGCTCACCTCCTCATTCTCGATTTTGAGCGTGGCCAGTCGGGACTGCAGCTGCTGGTACCTGAGCATGAGCTCTGCCTGGACAGGCTGCTGGGCGCTGACCTGACACACCTGGTCGGGGGAATCAGAAACCACAGTTACAACAGGGCCATCGAGCTGGCCTCTAGAGGCATGGATTTTCTACTTAGACGCTGCCTGAGTCACACAGATCCCCTCTAGATTCCAGGGACATCTTTACTCCGAAAAGCTGCCTCAAAACTTCGGTGTTAAAGACGGACTTGCTACATGAGTGGCGAGAGTGGAACGCAGCTGTGTGGCCTGGATACCACAGGATACCACAGGGGAAGACGGCAGCTGCGGGAGGCTTCTCGAGATCTAAGAATGGGCCAGTTGCTGGAGAGGGAGCTCTGATGCTGACGTCTCACTGGTGGAATTCAGAATGACTGCAGGGCAGAGCGCAAAGGAGGACCCACGTGAACCACACAGGCAAAAGGAGGGGAGGTGGCAGAGCCTGACTGCAGTCAGAGAGGACGGAGGTAGCTTACTCGCCCTCAGCTTCCTTCTCTGTGAAAAGGGGATACTAACATTTCCTACACCATGGGGTCCTTGCAGGGATGAAATAAGCTCATGTACAGAGAGTCCTTAGAACACTGCCTGGAATAGAGTAAAGACTCAGGCAATGTCACTATTAGCATCTTTCAACCATGGCTTGCCTTACCAGTATCAGACAAATCATGGGATTCACCATGAATGTGAAGGTGCTACTTCTTGCAGTCTGTAGCAGAAACATATTTTGGCTCTGATCTCAATAATGGTTAAGGTCAAAATTAGAGCCTTTTAATTATATTATATTTAGTTCTATTAAAATGGTACCAGAAACGAAGTTTCTTTTCATTTTCCTTGTCACAGAAATGCTCTTGGCACATGGGGGTTTCTTTTTATGGAGTCCCCAAAACATTACAGAGATCGCTGCTCCCTGGCAGAACCGGCCATAAAAAAGGGGGCAACTGACTCACTTTATTAAAAATAATAATAGTAAAAAAAAAAAAAAAAGGAAAGAAAGAAAAATGAAAAACTGCTAACCCAATCACTTCTCTGTGCTATTTTATCCTTCTATGTTTGACATATCCATAACTGAAACATTATAACAGTAGTCCTTTAGTTTTGGAAACATAACTTTGGGTGGGGTAAGCCACCTGCCTCTCAAATTCACGTGCTCTTCGCATAAAAACCGCTTACTATTTTTTATTGAGTAATTTACTCTATCAGATCAAGCAAATATAAAATTGGGTTAGAAATACAGCAGGCACACGCCTATCTTACGAATCTTAACACTAGGTGTCTCAGAAAAAATATGACACTAAAGAAATCTGTCGTCGCTATTGTATCTATTTTTAAAAACACACTGTCACCACAATAAGCTAATACTGAGTTTTTAATCTATGAGTATTGTTTTGCACAGCTGGAAGACCAAGTGCTAGCTAGCCTGCTCATTAATTGGTTCTTCTTGCTTTCCGGCTGCAGACAATAAAATACAGCACATACTCGTACACAGCTTAGATGGATATTCTTCTCTGGGTAAAATAGGACAGAACGCTAAATTCATATAAAGAACCTGAGATATATCATTTCTAATGCTCATTTTACCAGTTTGGAGACAACTGGAGTCTTAAAAAACATGTTCTGGGGACGCCTGGGTGGCTCAGTTGGTTAAGCAGCTGCCTTCGGCTCAGGTCATGATCCCAGAGTCCTGGGATCGAGTCCCACATCGGGCTCCTTGCTCAGCGGGGAGCCTGCTTCTCCCTCTGCCTCTGCCTGCCTCTCTGTCTGCCTGTGCTCTCTCTCTCCCTCTGTCTCTGACAAATAAATAAATAAAATCTTAAAAAAAAAAAAAAAAACATGTTCTGCATTTTCCTCCCTCTCTCCCATGCTCCTGTCATTTATAATTATTTTTCTTTATGGGGATCATTTAAAGAAATGAAGATTATCAGAAGTCTTCAGAGAGATTCTACTGGGCCAGCAAAATATTTCCTTTTGAATTTAGATCTGAATGTCTACAGGTGGAGGAAGGACTAACTATCCTGAGACAGTGTAGTGCTTACAAATGAGTTTGTCCATAGGGTTGGCCAATGTGGGCATCTGAGTGCTAGATCCTTGCTTTAAAAAGTGATTGCACCTGGGGATGGGGTGGGATGGGGCAGGGAAAGGTGGTGGTGGCTGATCTTAGGATATAACTAACTAAGATCCCAAACAAAGGCAGGGGAGAGAACACAACTGGGAATTCTGACAACTCTTAGGTTGAAGCAGGTGAAGAGTAACTAACTAATATAACGAAGGACAATTCATTAGCTTTGAAACAATCAATTACTGACCTCATCACCCATGTGAGACTGAAACTCGAATTTCATTGGTGGACAGAATGCGGCAGGGTACATCTCCATGAATCTCTGCTTATCGCTCCTGGGCTCCAAATTGTCAACTGCATTCTCAATGATGTCTAAACCTTCATGTCTGGAAGTTTCAAGATTATACTCTGCAGAGAGATATGTTCTCAGGGCTCTGTTCAGACTTGCATGGTAGCCAAGATCACAGCACTTAAAAAAATAAAACAATACCATATATAAAAATTAACTCAAAATGGATCAAAGACCTACACGTGACAGCAACAACTATAAAATTCTTAGAAGAAAACATAGGGTAAACCTTCATGATCTTGCATTAGGTATTGGTTTCTTGGATAAGGCATCAAAAGTACAAGTAAAAAAAAAAAGAAAAAATAAATTAGAGTTCATAAAATTTGAAGACTTTTGTGCTTCAAGGGCACTATCAAGTAAAAAGATAACCTACAGAATGGGAGATTTTTTGTAAGCCATGTATTTGATTTAAAAAAATTTGTATTTAGAATATATAAAGAAATCCTACACCTCAATAATGAAAAGACAAATAGTGCAACTAAAAAATGAGCAATGGAACTGGACAGACATTTCCACAAAATTATATACGAATGGTCAACAAGCACATGGAATGATGCTCAATATCATTAGTCCTCAGGGAAAAGCAAATTAAAACCACTTCACACTCACTAGAAGGGTTTTAATAAAGATGACAGATAACAGGCGTTGAGGAGGATGTAGGGAAATTGGAATCTTTTATATGCTGCTAATGGGAATGTGAAATATTGTAGCCTCTTTGGAAAAGTCTGGCAGTTCATCAGAGAGTGAAACACAGAGTTAGCATATGACTTGGCAGTTCCATTCCTAGTAATATATACAAGGAAAATAAAAACAAATTTTCACACAAAAAAACTTGTACGTGTTTATAACAGCATTATTACTAATAGCTGAAAAGCAGAAACAATCTAAATGTCCAACTAATAAGTAAACAAAATGAAATGTTATCTGGTCGTAACAAGAAGGGAGTGAGGATACATGCTACGACATGTAGGATCAACCTTGAAACTTAAAATGTTAAGTGAAAGAAACCAGCCCCCAGGGACCACACCTTGTAGGATTCCACTTATAGGAAATGTCCAGAATAGGTAAATCTATAGAGATAGAAGGTAAATTAGTGGTTTCTAGGGGATGGAGGACCTGCAGGGTGGTGACTAAGGGTTATGGGATTTCTTTTTGGAGTAATGAAAATGTTCTGTAATAGATCATTGATGGCTACACAAATTTGAATATGCTAAAAGCCAACTGCAGATTTTTTAATGAATGAACTATATGGTATATGAATAATATCTCAAGAAACCTGTCAAAAAATAAAAGAGGCAAAACAAAATACTGAAAGGAAATAATGAAAAAAATAGCATTTAAATTTGTTCATGCTTATTGAGACTATGATTAATTGAAATCTTTGTAGCATGTAAACACAGTAACTGTGATATTTTGGATTTGTATAATTTACTGAGGACTCCATAATAATCTGTACTCTTTCAGAAGTGAGAAGAACAGGTTTGAATCTGCCAAAAAAGTTCAGGAATAATGTCTTCTTTCTTATCCCTAGAAAAAAATTCATAAATAAGAAATGACTGCCAAATTCCTTTCACTGGAGATAGAATTTCGGGATTCTTAAATTTTCATTACCTCTTATTTGTATTTGCATTTATCTTTCTCATGTTGCATTTTAAGAAAATAAAACTGAAATAATATAACTCTGGGTACTGGTCAGTTATAAATTACTGAAAGAATTTTACATTTCTACATAGATATAATATAAATCTTTTAAAGAGGAAGTGGTCTATAAAGGTATAAAACCAGGTCATCCCTATATTGTTCTAATGCAATTCAATCAATTCAATTTGATTCAGTTCGACCCACTAATTGGCCATCTATTAGGTGCCTGGAAATTTGCTAGGCTCCAGGAATATGAAGACTGGAATACAGTAAAACACAACCTCCATTTTCAAGGAATTTGCATATAAGTTGTTTATTACTTTCCTGCTAAGACATTGTAGAGGGACACAAAGGAAGTAATCTCAGTACAAAGGACACACCCACCAGGATAGACACCATCAGAATGGCCTTCACGAAGGCACAGATTCAATTCTACCCTCATCCTCCAATTTCAGAATTATTAAATTTGGGACTTTTTCTGTAGAGATATTCTAAAATCTTGCTATTCAAAGTGTGGTCTGTAGACCACTAGCATCACCTAGAACTTGCTAGAAATGAAGAATCTTGGGCCTCAGCCCTGACCTCCTGAATTAGAATCTGAAGTTTAAAACAAAAAAAATCCATAGGTGTTTATATGCACATTAAAGTTTGAGAAGCACCACACTAAAACATCAATTAAAAAAAGATCCCCAAACCCTGTCCACTGGGAGTGCTATTTCTCGGAGTGGGCAAGAGAATCAAGGTGAGTAAGTATTATTTGATTTAAAAAAGCAGAAAGAAGTTGCCTTATCACAATTACAAATACAAGCAAAATACAATTGTGAAATGCAGAAGTCTCATCATTGGTACATTTTCAGTGGAATCAGCTGCACTTGCATATACAGAATAATTTCCAGTTAATTAAAAAATTTTAGGCTCAGATGAGCAAAGTCCTCTTTTATTTCATTTGCTCCTCAAAATTCATAAAGGTTCCATGTAGCCATTTTATATACAACAGAGGGACTGAATCATTCCACCTTCCAGTAATACCTCGTCTTGTGCAAACACGAACGGGTAAAGGAAATGGCCTAGTTTCTTTGAAATGTACTTGTGCTTCAGAACACCCCACTACTCCGAAAGAAGACAGGTTCGGCTTGATAAAAATGAAGGAGATCACATAAACTGATTTATTTTATGAGTACTGGATCCCAATGGGAGTACATAGAAAATTAATACTAAGGAAAGAAACAACCTAGAGAAAAGGCCTCCCTCTAAAATGAGTCTCTTTTCAGCTTAGAAAGGAAGAAAGAGAGGAAGAACAAAGGAAAAAGGGCGGGGGGGAATTCAACCCCAACTACCTAATTGAAGTAGGAAAAAACACAGGCTGTTTTTATTATTCCCGGACTTAAACCACTCTGTTCTTCAAATTTCTAAGAGCTGCTTCTTTTGGGAGTAAATGTCACAGTCCCAACAGTCCTGTGCCTGCCTCCACACTCAGGTCACCCAGGTAGATTTGGTGGCACAGAACCTAGCAAGGTAGCTGCTTTCCCTGGTGGTTTCCTAATAGGGTGTGGAGAAGTATGCATGTGGCTTTGTAGCCAGTCCAGGGAGCCCCCTAGGTGTCTTCTGGACTTGAATGTTATACCCCAGGTGGAGGTTTCTGTGATGAGCTTGATGGACAACGTCCATCTTTGATCCCTACAGAGCTTATCAGTCTGGAAAGCCACTTAATTAGCATGATTCTGTTACTTCTGATATGCAATGTTTTCTATGCTCTAGGTTTTTCAAGTGTCCTGGACTTTAAAGGAAACACGAATAAAATTTTTATTCAAGGTCTCCTGGGACAGCAAGGCTGTCACAGAATCGTCTTTTCTCTGAACTGGATGCTAAAATGACACTGGCTATGTTAAGATTCACGATACTTGGTTAAAAGGCCTAAAGTAATTCTATGGAGGTTATGAATTATTAATGTCAGTATGAAAGACCAGCTTCTGCACAGAGCTGAGTTATAACCCAAGTGCATTTAATAATAAAAATATATAAGAAACCAATAAGATATTTTATGAAAACAAAACAGTCCTCTTCCAAATGGATGAAAAACTGAATGGGTACATAAAATTATGGTTTAAAACTGGGGAAGGAAAGAGTATTGGAAGTAGAAGGGCATTTTTTGGTTTTGTTTTGTTTTTTAATATTCTAACAGCTGCCAAGCTAGATCTCACTAGGTATTATTAGTCTAAATCGCCACAGTAAGCTAACTTCTTTAGGCGAAAGGGTTGCAAATCCTATCAAAAATAAAGATGAAATTCCGGTTTTGAGGACTGTGACAAATTCTTTGACTTGTTCCAAAGGCTGTGGGGCAGCTGAAATATTTTTGGTGGTTTTTCAGTCACATATAAATGATCATAGCTATTCAGGGAGATGACCTTCGTTTATTTGTTTGCATATACTCTTACGACATAAGTAGTCCTGCTGGGTAGAAGGCTGGTCCAAGATGGGAGTGAAGATGATGGGACTCCAATGGAACAAGTCCCACATGTGCTTCCACAACAGTAATAGCCAATGTCACGTGCGGGGCAGCCGTGGAAGTGGCTGGAAGGCAGCCCCAAGCTCCATGTGACTACGGAATTAAACAGCTGTCATGAGGATGGAAAGGGAGGGAACTCTTCTGCGGCAGTATTCCCTCTTAACTTCATCATTCCTGCCACTATCTGAGAGGCTTCCATGATCTTTTGTCCTGGGTTCCATCTCTGGCTTTACATGAAGCTTTGGCTTTGACCCTTCCAGAGCCATAGACATTGGGTAAAGACTTGATCTACCCCTTGTTTTGGGTCTTTTCTACAATAGTGCAACCCAAGCAAACAACCGCAAAAACAGCTTTCACATAACCATGGGTAGGCTTTCCAAGGGCCAGAAATAGGTAACTTCACAGCTTTTACTGCAAATGAAGAAAGCTGACTTCTGAATAAATTACCTCTGTCCCTTACTATTTTCCTCTCTAGCTATTAAGTGCTTCACCTCAGAAACCACAAACTTGTTTTGTGAGAGATGGGCATCTCAAGGGACTAAACTGGATGTTTAAAATTCTACTGGATGAGAGCATCCTTTAGACACCTGCTCTCATGTCTGGGCTCCTGATCGTCCATGCAGAGCTGACAATTTAATTCTCACTGCTGCTTTAGTAACCACGGACCAACATTCAGCCAAACTTGTTATGAGTTTCTTTTGTGCAACAAAACTGTCAAAATGTACACTAAAATGGATACAAAGTAGGAAACAGGAGGAGAACAGAGGTTGCATATGCCCAAGCCAGTGAGTTGGACTAATAATCATCTGTGGCCTAATGCTGTTCCCACTCCCTTGGGCAATCACTTCTCTCAGAGGAGCTGCCACCAGATGCGTTCTTCCCCAGCCACATCTCTATAACTACTCTGAATCACGTCACAAAGGAGATGAGAGAAGGAATAAAACCAAGCCCAAACAAACAGGTTGGCTGGTAGATGCTATGGAGAAGACAGAAAAACTGGGGGCGCTGGGGGAAAGGGTGTTATTCCTTTTTATAGGGCAGCTGGGTGCAACATGAATGAAGAGAAGGGCTCTGTCTGGCAAAGCTCTAGAAGGATGTTCTAGACAAAAAGTAGAAAGGCCCAAGGCAAGAAATAGCTTACTGGGTCTGGGGAATGGAAAGGCCAATGTAGCCAAAACACAGTAACTAAAGGAGGAAGCTGGAACACATGACAAAGAGTGGCAGGTGGGCAGTTGACATGGGTCTTGGTGAAGAGTTCAGATATTATTCTAAAGACAATGGTAGGCCTTTGGAGCGTTTTAAGTCGGGATTGACAGGTCTAGTTTATCTTTCTTAATATACTGGCTGCTTGGGAAGAGAATGGATTACTGATTAGAAGGTGTTACTGGAAGTGGGGCGACATCTCGGAAAGCTAAGTACAGGCAGGAGATGGAGCTTTGTCTCGGAGACAGTACAAGCAGCAGGAAACAGCAAGGTTTGGGATGTTTAGGAGGACAGATGACAGGATTGGCTAATGGATCTCTATGTGGGAAATGAGGGAACTGGGTTTTTGCTTTGCACAAATGGGTGGAAAGGTGTGCCACTTACTGAGGTGTAAAAAATGGTTATGAAGAAGTTTTGTGTATGGAGAATGAGGACAATGATGAGGGCAAATGGGTATAAAAAGTTGAGCGTATGACATATGACATGTTCAAGGTACCTATCAGACATCCAAGTAGAGATGTCCAGTAGGCAGTTGGACATACAAATCTAAGTCCTGGGCGATGATCAAGGCAGGTGATAAAAATCTAGGAGCCATCACATAGTATTTAAGGCAAGGGACCAAGAGGCGGAAAGCCAAGGATCACACTTTGGCCACTTTCAACATTCCGAGGTCCAGCCAAGATGGAACTTAGAGGAGCTATGCTGCAGGTAGAAAGCAGGTGGGTGCATTTTCATTTAACAAAAGACCATGGCATCTCCATTGGAAGGAACTTTTAAAGCCATCTACTTCAGTCATCCAACTCATTTCAGTTTTTAAATACGCTTTCAATCACAAAGGGATAAAAACTCACATAAATCAATTTCCATGATAACTCCACTATCCTAACCCATTTACCATGATCTCTCTATCATCTTCCTAATAAGAGTTCAAGCCTAATGGGGACTGCAGTATCACAATTTGGCGGGTTTTCATGCCTAAATCGAAATACCATTATGCATGGGGATAAGTCTAATTAAGAAAAATCTGAACTCTGAATAAGTTGCTTTTTAATTAAACACATGTCTCTGGAGACAAAAGGATAAGGCTAAAAAGCTTTAGGACAGCTGATTACTTAGACATGATAGAGTAAACACGGCATGGAGTATATGACGTAATCTAATCTCAATTTCATTCTGTATAAATGGCTAATAAAATGCATGACAGACATCTTCACCAAGAAAATGAGCTGCAGTAGGGGATTATTCTATAGCAGTATTCTATAACAATTACAAAGATTTATCCTTCAAACTCTAAAGTGCCCTGCAAACTTTTACAGGGAGTAACTGGAAACCGTGAAACCCTACTAAAAGGACAACAAATAAAGTATTTGTACTTTATTATATTTATATTTTATACTTATATATTATACTATATATTTATTATAGTATTTATATAATAAATACTTTATTATCACTGGGCAGATGCTCTGGGACAAAGCACCAATGGAATTCTGCTGTTGAGAACTCTGTTTCTCTGAATGCCTTTTGAGGGTGGGTAGGTGTGGAACTGGACTGAAAGAGGCTACATTACCAGCTGTTTGAGGAATTCTAGATATAGAGAATGGTGAATTTGACTGCACACCCAAGATTATGGGAAATAATACCTGTACTGTCTTCTTGGCAAATTATAATCACTTGAAAATCTCAGCATTCAGTTACAAATATTTGTTGCCTGCATGGTTTTTGTTGCCTGCATGATTTTTCTTCTGGGTTGTAAAGCTTGTAATACATCTCGATTCTAAACAGAATTAGTTACAGCCTTTTTTGCACTTACTTTTGGAGATAATAATGATTACAGAAGTGAAACCTATGATTTATAAAACTACAATCTATTTTCCTTTATAATTATGCTTTTATTCTCCCAAATGAATTAAATTTCCTTTGGCCAATATTTGTAATACATTTCTTACAATTTGTACTTATTCTTTTTCTTTTTTTAAAATATTTTATTTATTTATTTGACAAAGAGAGAGAGAGATCACAAGTAGGCAGAGAGGCAGGCAGAGGTGGGGGGGGAAGCAGGCTCCCCACGGAGCAGAGAGTCCGATGCGGGGCTTGATCCCAGGATCCTGAGACCATGACCTGAACCGAAGGCAGAGGCTTAACCCACTGAGCCACCCAGGTGCCCCATAATTATTCTTTTTAAAAAACATTTATTTATTTGAGAGAGAGAGAGAAAGCAAGAGCATGTGAGTGGGGGGAGAGGGAGAGAGAGAGAGAGAGAGAGAGAATCTTTTTCTTTTTCTTTTTTTAAAAGATTTTATTTGTTTATTTGACAGACAGAGATCACAAGTAGACAGAGAGGCAGGCAGAGAGAGAGAGAGGGAAGCAGGCTCCCTGCTGAGCAGAGAGCCCGATGCGGGACTCGATCCCAGGACCCTGAGATCATGACCCGAGCCGAAGGCAGCGGCTTAACCCACTGAGCCACCCAGGCGCCCCGAGAGAGAGAATCTTAAACAGACTCCCCATGGAGCTTCTCCCGGCTTGATCCCACAACCCGGAGACCATGACCAAGTTGAAATTAAGAGTCCAACACTCAACCGACTAAGCCACCCAGCTGCCCCAAATTCGTATTTTGTCTTCAAGTGACATAATAAACATCCTTTTTTGCTGTGAAAATAACTCTCTGTTCCACTTCCTACCTGATTTTAATTTAAGAGATTGTAACTCTACAAACTAAAATTTACCCAGGACCTTCTTGTACCTTATTAATTTGTACTCCAAAAAAGCATTTTGCTGACTGAGGTAAATTATAGCTCACCTTTGAGTTCCAAGTTAGTATATTTCCAATTTCGTAGGATCTAAACTCAAGAAGTTTTAGAATACCCAGTTTGTTGCAAGGGGCAAAAATGTTAACTATCTGATGGAGTAATCAGAGTCACATCATCCAAGTCAGTGACCAATTTTAGCATCACTACTGGTGGGTTAAGACACAGCAACATCGCCTATGCTGTGATCTGTTGCAAAGTGCTTAATTTGAACTCACCAAATCATTATATAACGTTCACTTTGTAGGAAATACAGGAAACAGAGAAACAGGCTAACTGACACGGCAAAAATTAGAGATAAATCCAGAAGCTGGAATGTTCTGAGGAACAACTGTTCCTGACTCTTCAACAAGGGACTTTGTTAGATTAAAAAAAGAGAAAAAAAAAAAAGACTAATGGAACACATCACCCAGATGTAATGTGTGATCCTAAATTTCATCTAGTCTAGACACACTAGCTGTGAAATGTTTTTTTGGGGGGATCATAAACAGGAATATGGTCTGGCTATTAGAGGGGTTCAAAATTTTCTGAAATGGAAAGATGGGGGTCAATGATCGAAAAAAGTAGGTTAAAAAGCTGTATATAAAATATGATTTCATACTCTTCTGGTATAAAAATGTACATGTATGTGGACACAAAAAAGTCTACATGTTAACAGTGATGATCTAAGATGGTAAGAATGTGATCATGTCATTTTTGCTTATAATTTTTTCCCTAATTTTCTACAATGTACATGTACTAATTCTGTGAAAATAAAAAGACTGGTTTTAAAATACAAATTCTAGGGGCCTGGGTGGTTCAGTCAAATGTCTACCTTCAGCTCAAGTCATGATCTCAGGGTTCTGGGATTGAGACCCACACGGGGCTCCCTGCTCAGTAGGAGTCTGCTTCTTCCTCTCCCTCCGCCCTCCCACCCACTCATGCTCATGCCCTTTTCTCTCTCTCAAATAAATAAATAAAATCTTTTAAAAAATAAGTAAATAATAAAATACAAATCCTACAGAAAGTCATATGGAAAATTCATATGACTTTAAAAAATTTTTTTGTTTTTATTTATTTATTTTACTTTTTTTTTTTTTAAATACCAATAGATCCATTTATCACAGTCTATCCCAGGATATTTGTAAGAAAAGAGACAGATTATTGACATCAGTAGAAACCAAGGGAAATGAGAGGTGTATATAAAGGTCTCAATTTGAATTCTTATTTATATTGCTTTGATTCAGTCAAGACACATTTAGTTATCTTCCATTTCATTTCACATATAAAATGTTAAGCATTAAAAACGTCTTATTATCATATGATCTTTCTGATATGAGGAATCTGAGAGGCAGGGCACAGGGTTGTGGGGGGTAGGGAAGGAAATAATGAAACAAGATGGGATCAGGAGGGAGACAAACCGTAAGAGACTCTTAATCTCACAAAACAAACTGAGGGTTGCTGGGGGGTAGAGGGGGTAGGGAAGGGTGGCTGGGTAATGGGCATTGGGGAAGGTCTGTGCTATAGTGAGTGCTGTGAAGTATGTAAGCCTGATGATTCACAGACCTGTACCCCTGGGGCAAATAATACATTATATGTTAATAAAAAAATAAATAAAAATAAACAAAATTAAAACGTCTTGACTTTTTCTCATTAGAGATACAACAACTCTTCCCATTATTATTAGATAGCTCACTATAAAAGTGATTTTGTTAAATAAGCTCACAAAGCAAAGGATTCTAGCTGCCTTTGCAAAATAATCAGTCTTTCTTTTTCACAAGGAAGGGTCAAGCTTAATGGTTTTTAGGATCACCACTATATATGCAAATTACATTCACACAAAGTAAGCAGCCATTTTAGAAGGTGCACATTCACCGCCTTAAAAGTGAATTAATGAATGCATAATTTTTACTAAGCGAGGATTCAATTTCAGTTGAATATGACAACAAACCCATTTCTTTTACAATTCATAATGAAGTTGTATTATTTGAGAATTACCATTTTAAATTTAAGGCTGATCTTTTAAAAGTCCATCCTTTCTTAAAATTGAAAATTACTTTGTACATTTAAGCATTATTTATTTACATCAGAGTTATAGATTTGGAGGTTAAAAAGTCTGAGTATGAGGCCCACTGCTTACTAGGTGTGTGACCTTGGACAAACTATCCAGCCTATATAAGCCTCAGTTCTTTAATCAAGTGTAGAAAATAGCATTTACCTCACATGGTTTGATGAGATAATGCTTAGAAACCTGCTTGTTACATAGTAAAAGCTCAATGAATATCCATGACAATGATGATGACTTTCCTGAAATGCTAATCCCGTCCTATAGGTGCCAGTGGTATTGGGAATGCTACTGTTCTCTCCCACACAGATGACCAACCGGCCTCTCACTCCTACTACATGCGACAGAACTGCTGCTTCCTACCCTTTCACCCACATCTCCTCAGGGTCCCCACCTCAGGAAAAGGCACCACTGTTAACCTAGTTACTCAGGACCTGAACTGAGGAGTCTGTTCACCCTTCTGTTCACCGACTACATAAAATTCCTATTCAATGTATTTTGAATCCAACCAACGACTTCCCCCAGGTCTCGTCTCTAGTCTGGACAATTGCAAAAGACTCTAGATAGAGCTTGTTGTTTTCACTCATCACCTCCCTCACTCTGTTTTCCACCCAGATGCCAGAGTGAGTCTCTATCATGTAAACACGTGATGTCACTTCCCTGAGTAAAACCCTTCAATGGCTTTTCACCAAACCCCTTTCCCATCCAAAAGACCCTAAGTAACTAGGCTTCTGCCTACATTCTCTTCCAGAACCTTCCTCCTCACTTACTCTGCTCTGGCCATACTGGTCTCCTGCTTTGCTGCTGCCTGAGCATCTTGAGCTTGCCAAACACACAACTGCCTCTACACCACGAGCTTTGGCCTTCTGCATGCGGGATTCCTTCCCCATCTAGCCACGTGGCTCTCCAGCTCACTTCTCTGCTCAGGTATCAGGCTTTTCCTGAATGCCATCAAAAGAAGCCCTCAGAGTGGTTTTATTTTTATTTACAGCATTGTCACTACTATATAACGTTTGTATATATGTAAATATGTTTATGAGCTGATGCCTCAAGTAGACATTAACTCCTTGAAGACAGGAACTTTGTTTTGTTCATTGCTGGATTCCCACTGTCAAAATCAGTGCTTGGTACCTTGCGGGTGGTACAAAAATGCTTTTCAATACATAGAGACTTTTCCTTGTGTTAAACTGGCTTGGGTCTAACCAAGTACTCCAAAAATAAGCCCTAAACCAAAAGATAACCAAGTGAAGTAGTTACAAAGAATTAGTCCTTTATTCCATACACTTTGCAGAATCCCTACAAATATAAGATTGAAAACAGGGGTCATAAAAAAATTGTTTATTTTTACTCAGAAAATCTAGCAGTCTAGCAGAAAAAATTCATTTCATCAGAGCTAAAATAAAACTAATCACTTGATTAAAATACTTGTATGAAATGAACAGAAAAAAGTTTTCCCTGGTTTTATTTATTAAAGGGTTCTGTATAAAGAAATTATGATAGTATAAGATAAAATTGTTTTTAGACTCAAAAAAGAGGCACATCAGTGTTAATAAATGAAAAAATAATTTCATTATTTAACAATTCTTTTGCAAAAGTCCCAAACTGTGGCTCTAATATAGCTAAATCCATGAAACACTCACCATAAAAATAAAAATGCTTTAACTTACTATACATCTAAATTATGATACTATGAGCCACAGGAAAAAAAATTTACCATATCTTAAAACTGTTGAATTCAACCAATACAAAGCAGCACATGAGTCAATTTCCATCAGATTATCTCTCTGAACCTCTATTATTTCTCTGTGCTTTTCTTACAACACACTGAGTTTTTTCCTTCTATTTGAAGATATGGATGTTTTTGGACTGGGATTTCTGTTTCACCTGTGCGGTGTCCTACAGTGTTGGAGGTTTTCTGAATGAAAGGCTGATCAGAGGGTTAAAGATTGGGAATCATAGCAGTAATCACTGCGTGGATGTAATAGTATACATATATACTTGGAGTTTTTTTTGTTTTTTTTAAAGATTTTCATTTATTTGAGAGAGAGCAAGAGCGAGAGCGAGAGAGAATGCGTGTGCACGTGTGTGCACAAGCGGTGGGGAGAAGGGCAAGGGAGCAAGAGGAGCAGGGAGGAGGGAGGAGAGGTGGGAAGAGAGAAGGGAGGGGAGGGGCAGAGAGAGAAGAGAAGCAGGCTCCCTGCTGAGCAGGAAGCCTGACACAGGGCTCCATCCCAGGACACGGAGATCATGATTTGAGCCCAAGGAAGATGCTTAACGGACTGAGCCACCCAGGTGTCTACGCTTGGAGAATTCTAAATGAGCCCAATTACTGCTTTTGATAGCATATCCTTGGAGGCAAAGTACAGTGTTAGATAAATTTATAAACGTGGCTTAACTCTACTTTGCCTATAGTATTTACCACAACCAGGAACAAAGCTATCATGTCTGTAGTCATTTGCTTAACATCTGCCTTTTCCACTTTGCATTCCTGAAGGTGAGCTCTGTAAATGCTTGGGGGTGGGCGGATGGGTAAAATAGATGAGGGGGATTAAGGAGGGCACTTGTGATGAGCCAGGGCTGCTGTTTTGAATGATACTGAACTCCAAATCATGATATAGTACTCCTGAAACTCATATACACTATTATGTTCACTAACCAGAGTTAAAATAAAAACTTAAACAAAAAAGAACTGTATATGATTCCACAGCCTGAGCACCTAACAATAGTAGGGCCCAAGAAATATACTTTGAATTAATGAATGCAGTTAGGGCTGTGCCGTTGCATAATTTAAAAATGACTGGGTCCTTTCCTAGCTGAGTTCACCAGGAACTCATAGTTTCACAGAACCTAATCATTTGCTTTTCTTTGGTTGTAGGATACACATTTTTTCATGTGCATCTTATAGTTGATAGTGTTTTAGTATCATGTATGGTTTAATTGGCAGCAGTTTTTCCTTCTGAGTATTATAAAAAATAACATTGGTTTGAGAAATGAGGGTGTATTTGAATCAATGAAATACAGTTACTGCTAATTAATTTAGACTATGCTGGAAAATATAGGGGTGCCTGGCTGGTTCAGTTGGAAAAGTGAGTGACTCTTGATCTCGGGGTAATGACTTTGAGCCCCAAGTTGGGAGAAGAGATCATTAAAAAAAAAAAAGTTAAAAAAAATTTAAAAATATATGGAAAATATAAAAACTTCAAGTACTTACGTCAATTAAGTCTGAAAGATCATGAATATAATACTTGAAAACTGAGGCATTGGTTGCTTCAAGGGTTAGGAGATACTCATTCCGTGCCTTAATCGATTTTAGCTTATTTTCTGAATACTTTGCTTGTCTCTGGAAATGGAGATGAGCCAGGTATTGAGAAAGACAACAAAGTCATTTAGTCAGAGAGAGATACATGACTTTCTACTAATCTAAACAATGTATTCTACATATGTCAATGACCTCTGAAGTCCTCGGAGAAAAGTACATTTTGAATCCGATTTAAATAACTAAAAGTACCCAACAACGTATTTGGTCTTCAGGCCCAATTGCAAGGAAACTTCTTCATTAATATTCAAGTTCCCCACACTGTATACGGAGTACTTGGCCTTCAACACTACATGATGTCCAGCTGTTAGTACATGATTTTTATGTTTCTTAAACATTTTTCATTCCTGTGGGAGGAAATGTGTGTCATTTCACAATGATTTACAAGGTGCGTCTATTGGTTATTACATCAGTGTTCTTAGTACTGTCACCCGAAGTGAGGACAGAAAGGCCCTGTGATGTTTTTCACTTACTTTTTCTTTCATTTTTTCAATTTTCTTTACAGAGCTTCGCCGCTGATGTCTCTCTTCCAGTCTGATATGAAAGACGGGATCCCCAGACCTTCCGATTTGCTTCTCTTCCTGTTTCTCAGCCTCTTTCAGCTTGCTCTCTGCACTGATGCTCTCTGCGTGATACATATGGTATGTTTTCATCACCTGCGAAAATGGGACCCAAATTGTTACAAGATGCTGGTCTGTAACTCCAAGAGTGAATGGAAGCCATTGTGTGAGGAATATGTTAAAAATATCACCTTCCAACTGGCAGGGGGAGAGCCAGATTGTTAGTCAAATAGATGAATTATGGACTATTGCTTCTAAGTAAAGCAAAGAGAAATATGCAAATTCACCTGCCAGGAAGAGGCACTTAGGGGACAGGATTTGATGAAAAAATGATTTAGAGTCTCAGGCATGCTTTCAGTGCACTTGAAAAGTTCTCTTAAGCTCAAAAGTGTTCTCTAAAATCTCTGCATTATTAATCTGCAGAATAAAACATCACTCATGGATAAATTTTACCCCAGTTTTGGACTTCTAAAAAAACTCCAAATTAGTACAGCTCTTACTAAGGAGACTTTTTTTTTTTTGCATAAAGTCTACTGGCCAAAATACAAAATGCAAATATTAAGGTTCACACATAGTTTCAGTTTAAAAACACTGTTTTTCTGAACACAAAGTAGTACTGTATGTTCAATGTAGAAAACATATGACACAAAAAAGAAAATAAAAAGCAGAGATAACCACTGTTAAGATTTTTGGTACAGCCATTTGGTCTTTTTCCTATGAAAACACACACACACAAACACACACATACACACACACACATACACACACACTCTCTTATCCGAAAATGACACATATTTCTCCTTTAAAAAATTTTGTACCATACTATATTAACAATTTTTAATCTACTTTTTTTTAACTTTTAAAGATTTTATTTATTTGACAAAGAAAGAGAAAGAGCACAAGCAGGGGGAGCTGCAGGCAGAAGAAGAGGGAGAAGCAGTCTCCCCACTGAGCAGGGAACCCCTATGGGGGGCTCTGGGATCATGACGCTTACTGACTGAGCCATCCAGGTGCCCCTTCTATCTCCTTTTTTCACTTAATATATCAGAACACTTTTCTCTATTACTAAATATTCTTCTAAAATACAATTTTAAAGCCTGAATAATAGTTCTTTATATGACTGGGACATAGCTTGACTAATTTCCTATTGTTGAACATTTTATGATATTTCAACTTTCTGCTTTATAAATGAAGCTGTGTTGAAACCCTTGATATATATCCTATCTTATTTCTTCTCTTAGAAATGATATGCGTAAGTTACATTTTAATATATTTAGGAACATATAGAAAATAAAATTTTGTAATGTGTCTTTTCCATGTATGCTGTAAACTTATATAAATGATTCTCAATTTAAAATTTTAAAAATTTAAAATTTAAAAATTAAAAAATTTTAAATCTTTAGACATTTGGTTTTATTATTGTCCCAGAAATATTTATGCACAAAATGATCACATTTTCCATGGTACATTTTCTTTTTTTTAATTTAAATTTTTAAAAAAATTTTTATGGTACATTTTTCAGAAGGAGAACTGCAGAGTTAGACAATCTGCACATTTTCAAGATTTTTGACACATATTGCCAATTTAACACTCTGCTGTTTTGGAAAAAAAAAAACTTGATCTACATAGTTATTTCCCAAAGCATTTAGAAAACATGGATGCTTTTTTAATAAACATTTTTTTCAAATATTAAATAAGTATATTTACTGTTATAGTAACTATCATATCTGTATATAATCCCTGTACTTGTAGATCCAAAGTAATGGTCAAAGATTTTAAAAGATTTTACCTCAAAAATCACAGTTTTACAATATATTTCAATCTGCTTTTATAAGCAGAGTCAGAAATCTGGGCCATTTCTAAACCTTGTTTATTTTTAAGCACAATTATACTGCTTAAAAGAGACAATACAGGTAAGGTATGACTCTAATTCAAGAGACGTATCAAGGAACATACCAGAACTTAGCATCCAAACATCGGTGGTGGTGCTTTCCCATAAATTATGTCAAATTCTCATCCACATAAAATGGATTTTATTACATTTATAAATAACCCATAAATTATTCAGAGTCAATTTTATAACTGAAATGTAGTTGTTTAGAAGAGATTTAATGTAACATTTGGAAGTAAGGAACTTGCTTTTTTTCATTTCAAAAAGATGAGTTTTAAAATAGTTTGGGAACTGGAAGCATCAGTGGAATATATTTATTTAGGTTGAAGCATATGAAATTGCTGTATTGGTAGGTTATAGAAAAGGCAGAAAGGGGCCCCTGGGCGGCTCAGTGGGTTAAGCCTCTGCCTTTGGCTCAGGTCATGATCCCAGGGTCCTGGGATTGAGTCCAGCAGTGGGCTCTCTCCTTGGTGGGGAGTCTGCTTCCCCCCTTCTCTCTCTGCCTACTTGCGATTTCTCTCTCTGTCAAACAAATAAATTAAAAAATTCTTAAAAAAAAAAAAAAAAAAAGGAGGGGCACCTGGGTGGCTCAGTGGGTTAAAGCCTCTGTTTTTGGCTCAGGTCGTGGTCTCAGGGTCTTGGGATCGAACCCTGAATCGGGCTCTCTGCTCAGTAGGGAGCCTGCTTCCCCTTTTCTCTCTGCCTGCCTCTCTGCCTACTTGTGATCTCTCTCTCTGTGTCAAATAAATAAATAAAATCTTAAGAAAAAAAAAAAAGGAAAGGCAAAGTCAGTGCATTCTTAAGAATGGTTCAACTTAATGCACATTCTGAAGGTGACTATCTGAAGTGTCAAACATGGGGTTAATGAAGAGCCTTTACTTATTTTCACAAAATCTGATGATGTCTTCCCTTTAAAACATAAGCTAGCAAATCACGTTAAAGGCATTGCTGAACAAGAACAAAGTAAGGACGAAACTGCAAAGTTGTGGCAGCTTTCCCTGAGCTGTGTGTAATTGCTAAGTTATCTGTTTTTAGTAATTATCAAACCTGTCCAGGAGAAGTCTGGTTGGCTACTGCAGTTTAAAAGAAAAATAAAACAGCATTAAGCAGCAGCTGGGCAGCTGGGGGATGACAAGGGGAGTCACCCTACAGCTGGGCAAACAGTAAGGTCAATGAATTGATGACACACCTTGCATTTCTAGGTTTGGCTCTGTTTGTACACCCTGCAAACCCACATACCATTTGGGCCCTGGTTCCAGTTACATCTTTAAAGAGAGGGTAAAAAAAAACCCAAAATATCAAAACAACAAGTCTCTCTCACTCTCCCTCTTTCTCTCTCAGCTGTCTGTATTCTTCTTGCTAATAGTCAAAGGAAGAAATGAGAACATGTGACCCCACCAGAGAGAGATGAAAAGGCATCCCAGGCAGCCCTGGGTATCTAAGCATTCTTTTCTCCTAAATACACCCTGAAGAAAAGACTTGAACTCTTGCTTTATTTAGATGCTGAGGACCTGTGTAAGCAAGTAATCTGCACAAACTAAGCCTTATGAACTACGGTTCCTCAGCTGGCTGCCAGCATGGGGTTTCTTATAAACTAGTCTGGGTTCAAAGGAAAATATTCTTGACCCAAGAAAAGGGTGTAAATATCCCATCATAATGTGGTTCAGCACAATAGCTGAGAATTTTCTACCCAGTTCAATGGTAATTTCCAGAAGGAAATTTCTTTGTTCGGTTTTCCAGTGTGACTTAGGGTTTCCACTATTTTCTAAAATGTTAACAATAACAATGAATTAATTTTAAAAGTTGAGGAGAAAAACACTAAAAGCTTTTTGAGAACTCTAATTGTAGATAATGAATGCAAGTACAAACTACATTATTTAAAACGTAAGCTGTTGACAGAATTAAATGTGTTTTGTATTTAAAATAAAATAACAGACAGTTTTCTCTTTTTCAGAGAACTAGAAGAAAGCTCTTATTTTTAAAGGTGAATTTTGAATACATACTGCAAAGAAAATAATAGCTTCTCCATCAGCTTAATTGCAAACACAAGCATTTGCATTCCAAATGACATGATAGGCATATATCCATTTAAATGTACTCCAATAACACATTTTCCTATTTGAATTCTTCTCTACTAAAACCTCATGCATAATTCTCCACTGAACACACTCAACATATCTTTCCTACTCCATCTTCTCTTAACTGCAGAAGAATACAGTGAAATAGATTTCTTTGCAATTGTGAAATCCTACGCAAAAACTTTTGCACAGAAGTTGTTAACATTTTTTCCCTTACGGACAGACCCATATAATGTATCTGACACTACTCCTGTACTTTAAATCAAAATAATTAAAATATCTACAGTGAATTTTAAATATATTTTTTTAAGATTTTATTTTTTTTATTTGACAGAGAGAGATCACAAGTAGGCAGAGAGGCAGGCAGAGAGAGAGGAAGGGAAGCAGGCTCCCTGCTGAGCAGAGAGCCCGATGCGGGACTCGATCCCAGGACCCTGAGATCATGACCCGAGCCGAAGGCAGCGGCTTAACCCACTGAGCCACCCAGGCGCCCCAGTGAATTTTAATATTTAGTGTCATGAAACCATTATGTATCTGAACCGTTCACATGTTTGAAGAAGCAGTGTATTAAGGTTCTACGTTTTACTTTCTGACTACTGGCACAGAAGTTAGAAGGCATGGTTCTAAGAATGAGTCTACCAGTTACCAGGTGGGGGGAATTTACTTTATACTTCTCACCTTACAAGGTCATTGTGGACATTCAATTGTGCATCCCTACATATGTGTGCATGTAAAACTTTACTGAGTACTTATAATATGTGTGTGTGTGTATGTATATAATGTATACCATTAACATATGTATGTAATATGTATATGTTTAGCAAACGAAGCATTATATAACACTTACTATGTGCCATGTATCATTCTAAGCATTTTATAAATAATAGCTTATTCAGTCCTTCTAAAAAACTCTTATGAGGCACATACCTTTATTCTTCCTATTATACAGATAAGACAAGAAGGGCCTTGAGAGGTGAACTAAGTCGCCCCAGGTCACATAGCTGGTAACTGGCAGACCAATGGTTGAAACCCTGGCAGTAAGGTTCCAGACTGGGTATTCTAGACTGCTATAGGCTATAACCTTTGGAAATTCTAAAGCACGATAAAAATGGAAGGCCCCTTTCCTGGGAGATACAGCTGCTCTTGGTTATATTTAGGAGTAGAGGGAAAGAGGGCTGAAAGATAATTATTTATTCACTCACCATTTGCTTGGTATTTACTGTCCATAAGGCAATGATGGGTGTAAAAATAGGGACTTGGTTTCTTACTTCTAAGAGCTTAAATTTTTGGAGATTAAAAAATGGGCCTTGGAGAATCTGATGGACACAGATGAAGGGCGAGGACATTCAAGCTGGAGGGAGAGTGCCAGCAAAGGTATGTGGAGTAGGGAGAACACACAGGTATGGTGGGCATGTGTAGACCATAACTTCGGGAAGGGGCTCTAGAGAAGAGCTTGGGAAGTGGATGGCTGGTCACTGGGCTGGAGGATGAGACTGCAGCATTTGTCGGGCCAGACAGGAGAGCCTTGACACCTCAACCAAAAAAATTATTTAAAAGTATTCGATGGGTGTTCATGACTCCACGGGGGTGTAAACGGTATGATCAGAGCCGTATTTTAGCAGCAATCCCGTGAAGCTAAGCAGGAGGATTTGGGGGTGTGAAGTAATCTCATTTAGCATAAAATAGGAGGGAATGGGAAGAAGGTGAATCCAGGATAAGAGTCACAGGGCATTTTCCCTGTTATCTCTCTCTACATTTCCTCAGACTTGACACGTCTCCTTCCACCATGGAGTTAGGGCAGTCTGGCCCTAATGCCGGCCCAAACAGCACTTTGGGTACTTCTCTAAGTCAATCACTGAACACTCCCTCCTCAGGATGTGTGCTTTCCTGCCTCTGTGGCCTTCTCCCAAGCCAATCCCACTGCCTGCGATGTCTTCCCCCCACACCTTGTCCTAACGTTTAGACTCATCCTTCAAGGCAAATTCAGATTTCACCCATTGCTAAGTGTTCCCTGGTTCCCCCACCAGAGCTATTGTGTTCTTCCAACTGCCAAGGCCTTCTTGTTGACAGCACTTCGGGCTCTCTGCCACAGGTCTGATACCTGTGTGCCATCCAGTATCACAGACTGTCCTTAAGTTCACCCAGGGCACCAGCAGGGTCTTGTGTGCCTTTGGATTCTCGATACTGCTTCTAGACAGTGGGAGTAAAATAGGCATTTAGGGGGCGCCTGGGTGGCTCAGTCCTTAAGTGTCTGCCTTTGGCTCAGGTCATAATCCCAGGGTACTGGGATCAAGTCCCACACTGGGCTCCTTGCTCAGCAGGAAGCCTGCTTCTCCCTCTCCCACTCCCCCTGCTTTTGTTCCTTCTCTCGCTGTGTCTCTCTCTGTCAAGTAAATAAATAAAATCTTTAAAAAAAATAGGCATTTGGTGAGAAACAAATGAAGGACAGGAAGCCGTTTTACAGTCCGCCTGTCCATTCATATAGTCGTTTAATGAACATTTCCTAATACCTAATATGTGCCTCGAATTATTCTTCTCCCTCCCCGGCATTCAAAACAGCATTGCCCATAAAATACCTGGGAATGGTCTAATGAGATGCTAAGTAGTTCAAATTCACCATGAGATACAGTTAGCATTGGAGTTCACGGCCCCCAAGGAAAGTAAGGTGTGGTGGTTCGGCTGACGGGAAATGGAAAGCAGTGTATTTGTGACAATATTCCATACGTAGCCTGCTAGTTTACTAACTTCACCAGTCACTAAGAGCTCTTCTGAGAAACTACATTTTTGGAGTTTCCCTAACTGTCAGCATCCCAAAATCAAGATCTTTTTTCTACAATCAATACACGAGAAGGCGTGAATTGTAACTAAGTTTCTGCAAGTGCCAGACTAACACCACCACCAAGTCAGGGACACAGCCTTGGAAGCCTGTTCCTGTTGTTTCCCAGCAAATTCTTGGGTTCCCCAGGAAAGTAGGACCCTTGGGCCACCCTACGCTGAGCCCCAGGGGCTGTGCTGCAGGGAACCTGGCCCTCCAGGGGCCACACAGCCTCAGTCCAGGTTATGGACTCTGCCTGGCCATGCTATGTCTCCGAGGGCTTATTTTATTTTATTATTTTAAAGACTTTATTTATTTATCTGAGAGTGAGAGAGCATAAGCAGGGGGAGCGGTAGAGGGAGAGGGAGAAGCAGGCCCCTGCTAAGCAGGGAGCCCGGGCTGCCAGGGTCAGTCCCAGGACCCTGAGATCATCACCTGAGCTGAATGCGATGCTTCCCAGACTGAGCGACCCAGGCGCCTCTCCAAGGGCTTATTTTCAACAGGGCCAGCAGGTAGGAAGGGCCTGTCAGAGAACACCCATTACCACTGCATGCCAGGATCCTTCCACCTGCTACCTCGAGCCTTCCTGCTCTTTAGGGCACTGAGCCAACTCCCAGCTTCCAGAGCCAGGCAGAACCAGATTTGAGTTCCTGTGCTATCACCGCTTCCTAGCAAGCAAGCCTCTTAACTGGGCCCTCGTTCCTCTGAGGTGAAATGGGGATTAAATCATAGAATGCACAGAAGCACATAACAGAGCGCAGAGTTTGATTCTTGATAGTTTCTACGGTCTGATGTGGAAATAAGTGTGTGGGCTCCAGGGACAGATTACTTAGCTTCATATTATGCTCTAAGCTAAGAGGTACAGACCACTGTTGTTCTCATTCGTGGCATTTGGGCTGGAGAAGTTCTGACCCCTGAGGTGCTGAGTGGTCTGTAGGGCAGACATGATGAACTCTCATAAAATTTACCTCTTCTTCCTGGGCTGATATGGCTCTCCACAGGTCAACGAAAGAGAATTTACAAAATTCCATTATATTTGCAAAATAACATAGGGAGAACTCAACTTTGAGAGGTATACTGGTAGTCAGAGCTTAGCCTCACAGAATGGGCTATCTGGGTTCAAATCCTACTTGTGCACTTACTCACGGTGTAATCTTGGGCAAGCAATTTAATATTTCTGTGCCTCGATTTCCTCACAGTGAAACCAGTGTATCATTCTCACTCATGGAATGCAGAAGGTAGTTGGAAGGATTAAAGGTGTCCTTACATGAAAAGAGCCCCAAAAGTCTGACATATAATAAGTGAACAGTAAATGTCAGTTACTGATATTCGAAAAAAATGATCATAAACATTTTTTAAAAAGATTTGTTTATTTTTGAGAGAGAAAGAGAGAGCTTGTGTGTGTATTCGTGGGGTAAGGGGGACAGAGGGAGAGGGAAAGAGAAAATCTCCAGCAGACTCTACACTGAGCACAGAGCCTGATGTGGGGCTCGATCCCAGGACCCTAAGATCATGACCTGAGCCTAAACCAAGAGTTGGATGCTTAACTGGACACTTAACTGACTGAGACATCCAGGCTCCCCTATCACAACACATGGTAAAAACAGGCAGTGATTTCTCCATGACAGGAAAGATGATCATTTCTTTTTGTTAAATAAATATTTTATTTTTAAGTTATCTCTACACCCAAAATGGGGCTCAAACTTACAGCCCCAAGATCAAGAGTCTCATGCTTTACCAACTGAGCCAGCCAGGAACCCCAAGATTATCATTTCTGATAGAGGTAAAGGGAAGGAAATTGGTGGTATTTCCATTTAGGCCACTTATGTATATGTTAAGAATTTTAGGGGCACCGGGGTGGCTCAGTGGGTTAAGCCTCTGCCTTTGGATCAGGTCATGATCTCAGGGTCCTGGGATCGAGCCCCAAATCGGGCTCTCTGCTCAACAGGGAGTCTGCTTCCCCCTTTCCTCTCTGCCTGCCTCTCTGCCTACTTGTGATCTCTGTCTGTCAAATAAATAAATAAATAAATAAGGAATTTTAGCAAAGCTCTTTAGAATGAGCAAATAGATCAAGATTGACAATTAAATAGCATGAGATGTTGCCTTTACAGCTAGTTTATGAAGGAAAACTTGAGGTATGTTGTGGCTCCACTGAAATGAAATCAGTACAAGAGTCTGAATTTATCATCAAATTATATTTATAACTCAAACAAATGCTTTGAACAAAAGGCACTGTCTGGGATTCTGGACCTTGCTGACTAGGGCCTGCCAACCAACTAAAAGACAGGGCAACAGAAATGCAGAGAATAAACACAAGGGAAAATAGAGAAGACATATATGCAAGGGAGGAAACATGGCTAAAGAAAATAAAAGAATAATTATATTACTATTTAATGTAATGTTGAAGTTTTGTTTCAAGAGTAATTAAAAATAGTAATTATAATTTCAGATTATATTCAATTGAAGAGTAATTATAAAGAGCACTAGGTTCAATGGAAACAGCTTAGGTCTATGAAATCCAATAAATCTGGATTTTGATCCTTGCTTTGCTAGAGAACAACTCTGTAACCTCAGCCTTTCTGACCCTTCATCAGGCCCTGAATCTTATCTGCTAGAGATGACAACATCAGCTCTCCCTACATAACCAAAATTAGGGGGACAATCAAACTGTGCCTCTCAAACACATTGAAAGGTGTAGAATGAAAGAAAAAATGCACCAAATCATAGAAGGAAAAACTGATCGTGTAACTAGAAATTTTCTAAGAGGATTTTAATAATATCCCACTAAAAGGGTAGTAATTGATGAAACTTAGAGGAAAGAAAATAGGATGGCATTTAGCAGTCTATAGGAAGACAGAATCCATGCCATCGTTAATGTTTTTGTTTTCGGTTGAAAATTGACTGTTTTCTTCTCCAGCTTCAGGAGTCTGTGTTGGGGAAGGAGCATTCTTGTCTTGTACATCCAAGGGTGTGAGCCCTCAATCCACCCATCTGACCTGGGGGCAAGACCACTCATCTCTTCGAACCTGAAGCTTTCTCACCTATCAAGGGGGTGGTTGGACCGCGTGATCCTCTAGGCCTTCTCCAACTCGAAAATGCTGTGTGTCCTTGATTTCAGATACGAATCTCGCACCAACTAAATACCATAAGAATTTATGATTTGAGTTGTGTGTGTGTATATAATATACTTCTTAGTGGATAAAGGGAGTGATTTTTTTCAGTGTCAGGGTAAATACCAGATAAATTTTAACTGAAAGGAAAAGCCAGTTTAACAACAAATTATCTCCTTCTGCTTCTGTTGACTTGAGGCAGCCAGTAGTACACCATGCTACACTGAGAAAGTAGGATTCTTCCTAAAATCCTCCATGGGCTCTGAGGCCATAACTCATCTGCTCTGTTGCACAGAAAATATCTAGAAATGAACAATGCCCGGACAGCCTGTCTAATGTACCGTTATATTGATGAACTTTATTCCAGGATATCTATCACTCTTGTGACTTTAATTAGCTGCCAAGCTGATCAGTGATCAATCATCAAGTGATCATCAAGGGGGGAAAACCCAAAAACTCTTTGGTAGGTACAGGGTGATATAGAGATTTGACACATGCTTTTATTTTTTATTGTAATATTTAAGCTAAAACAGGGTGCTAGTCATCTTTTCCAAATGCTAAATTTAACAGCTTTCAAGTGGCAATATAAATTACAATTAGTTTCACAACATTTTGCTACTTTAATAAAAACTTTTAATAAAAAATGACTAATTTATCCTAAAGAAGATAAATTATTGTAGGCCTTATTAAAAAGAAAATGTTTCTATTTGTAACAAGAGTAACCTGTACTTATTAATCTTTATCTGTCCTAGCTCTATTTGCAATAGTCACTAGAGGCAGTTTCTAATTTAAGTCTTTCAGTCATAGATAGGGGTTATTGGTTTTGTTTATGAACTCTCAACAAACATTCATATTCAGCAAACATTTCTTGAGTACCACAAATAGGCCTTGTCCTATTTGATTCCATTATGTTTTATTACTAGAAATCCAATTATATTTTATTGCTTATTGATTGATACCAGTTCATTAGTGCCTAAGAATAATTTTTCATGAGAGCAATTAATGTGGTATAATATCTGCCCATTTCACAATTATCAGAGATTTCTAACATGAAATAAATGTCACTGTATCCAAAAAATTCTGATTTTGTGAAGGATATTTTCTTTTTCTTTAATTAAATTTTATTTTTTTTCAGTGTTCCAAAATTCATTGTTTATTTTCCTTATCTCTCAAGTACTTCACATGCTGGAAAGGGCAGAGGATTTTTTTTAGGAAGTCCAACGTACTACTTCCTTTATTTTTACACCAATGATTTGCTAATGCTCTGGCAGTATTCAAGCACATGGGGTTCCCTGCACAGGCAATGTGGTTTCACACATCAGTGCTTTGCCTCATGTACGAATTGCTTTTTGGAGCACCCTTCCCATCCTTCCTTTATCACTAAAATCAGGTGTCACAGTGACTATCACTGAAATCAGGCTCCCCGGTGGCTCTGGGCTTTGCACAGAGCTGTGGAGACCTGTCTCTCTACTTAGTCCAGAATCTAACACCAAACATGGAAATAGCTCACGAGTATAGCTCACTGATGACAGGGCCACGTGCTTGTCATCGATGCATTTCCAGGACCTCCATATTTGCTGAAAGGCTCCCCCCACCGCCCCAGCCACTGGGTGTGTATTACTTGGATACAACAGAGATGACCCTGTAACAAGTCTACAGCAGAGGCAACAATACTTTTAGCGCTTCCCATTCAACTGACTTAGAGACAGAGAAGAGACTCTGAGATTTGGTTCAAATGCTGAATAACTGCATTCCGAAAATCCTAGGACATCACAGACCACAGGCCTCCTCCGCATACTTGCTGGGCAACCATCCTCCACAGAAGGAGGGCACGGTCTTAAAAGACAGTTTCATTTCTCACCAGCTCTAATAGTTGAACTCAGGCACCAGACTGGGGTTCAAATCTACGTTTTGCCTTGTAGAATGTTTCCTCACCTGTACAAGGAAACTTGTAGAATGTTTCCTCACCTGTGACTAAGAATAGTACCTGTAAGGCTGCTGTGGAGAGAAAATGAAAGAATATATATCAAGCTCTTGCAGGAGTGACTGACACTCAGTGAATGCTTAATGGGTGCTATGGCACTAAGTGAAACACCTTTCTTTCACATCCTTTAAGCCCGCAATGGCCTCAGTCCCACCAAGGCTGACTTGTTTATTTTCACACCTTGGAGGCTAAGAACAGAAGGATGGTCTTTGTCTTATGCATCAAAGAAACAGACCTGCCAAGAGACTTAATCCTTGCCCAACAAGTCAACAGAGAACAGTCAGTAATAGAGAAGGTCATTCAGGAAGCTCTTGTTCCAAAAGGGGTTTTCAGACAGTCTTCAGAGGCGCTGAAATACAAGTTTTATCTACTGAAAAAAATACCCAAGAGCTGGCACCTGGAATGCTTATTAATCGGGACCACCTTGAACACAGTGGCAGAAGTGACAATGGGAAAGGTTGAAATAGTTGGCTAGGTTGAGGGGGAAAGTATATGTAAAATGTAAAGCCAAAGAATTTACTAGAATTTCAAAGTCTCCCGCAGTATTAAATACTTAATTCTTTCCGGGAAATGTCTCACATGCCTTTAACATTGAAAGAGGATGTTAGCTTCCTCCCTTTTGACCTCAGACTTGCTAGTGGGGTTCTTTCCAGCTAGCCTCTTGGCTCAGGTAGAAGACTCTAAGGGCAAAGCCTTCTCTGAGGGGAAGCAAAACTACCCCTTCAAGCCATAAGGGCTGCCCTGAGTCAGCAAGACCCTATCTGTTGATTGACCCCCAAGGCAATAATGGATTTGACCTTCACTGCCCACCTGCACGTACGCACACACCTTTGCCCCACATTTTCCTGGTATTAGCCTGGAGCATTTCTGGCACTTTGGAGCCAGTCTTTGAGACTCTAGTTCCTGTCTTCCTCGTGTGGCCTCACAGAAATAAATTCCTTTCCTGTTTCACCATCATTCCTTTCTCTGCCTTTGGATTGTGTCAGCAGCGAGTGGCTGGACCAGGTCTCTTTGGGACTCCTGAAGCTAGGGGCTCTTGCTCCCCTGCCCGCATATGCAGCATTACATGGGCACATTAGACATTTAAGTTATAAATGAAATATTTAAATGGAGAACACAAGACACTTGGAATCATAAAACAAAAGTCCTACAATGTTTAGAATTGTAACATCAACTACAATGGAAAAAAACAGTGTAGAATCCTTTTCTTTCAGTGAAAAATACTTTGGAATTTGAAACATATCCTGTGCCTTAAATCCAACACATGTCATTCCATTTATTTTAAAAAAAAAAAAAGGTGAGGGGAACAAAGAAGGAAGGTGAAAGAACTTAATCTGTGCAAAGAAGCTTTTTGAGTTTCAACTGCTTTCGGTGAGATGTCCAACCATTTTTTTCCCCCCTATTAAAGACTATTACTTTATTTGGCAGAGAGAAAGCACAAGCAGGGGAAGTGACATGCAAAGGGAGAGGAAGAAGCAGATTCCCTGATGAGTGGGGAGCCCTAGGACTTACAGAATCCTAGGACTTACAGAATCATGACCTGAGCTGAAGGCAGGTGCTTAACTGACTGAGGCACCCAGGTGCCCCAGATGTCTAACCATTTTTTGCTTCCCTCTGTTCATGACAATTTCATTTTGGTACTCTCTCAAAATCCTTGAACTCCTGACTTGTCCTTTCTCTCTAGATATGGATCCAGAAGGAAATTCTATGAATATGCCTCATGTTCTTCCAAATTGTGTGCACTGGCTCACATTACTCCTTTTGCCTCCAAAACCTTCCCTGCCCCCTCTCCCTCTCTCTTATTTCTGAAATCCTGTCTACTTTTGCCTTTTCCTCTCAGAATTTTTCTCAACCTCTGTTGGTACATAATGTTGGTACCTAATAACTTTAGATTATAATTGCCAGTAAAAAAGAGATTAGAGTATGTGCCTGGTCTGAGACTTCCTAACTGTGTGACCTTTGGCAGTATATTAACCTCTCTGTGCCTCACCTACCCATGAGGCTGTTGGGGGAATTCAGAAAACTAATTAATGTAAAGTGCTTAAAATGGTACCTGACAAAAGTGAGCTGTTATTATGTTCTGGTTGAGCTTTACTCTTTTAGATTGGAAGCCTGACTGGTAACTCTCACTTGAAGCAGTCAGCATAGAAAACTATTTACTAACCTAAATTAAAATAAAACCTGGGTTTCAGTTTCAACCCGGGACTTTAGTTAATCACTAAATCTGAGCCTCTGTAATATTCTCCTTAAATGAGGAAGTTAATTTGATTATTTCTAAAGGTCATTTAGCGCTTAAAATTCTACAGTCTACAATTCTACAATCAGCCTACAGTAGGATGAAATTCAGATAATCATGTGAGTTATAAAATCATGTATTAAGATACGCTGAAATGGATGCAAGTGATTTAGATCTTGATTTTTTTTGTCACATGACTTGTATATTTTTATTGGTGAACATTCCTGGTCCATTTGGAGACAATAAATCGAAGCAAAATGCCCCTAATTTATTCTATGTATATCTGTTATCTCTATATATTTGGGCTTGATAAGCAATGATAAACAATGCAAAATACTGTACCCAACAAAAACAAAACATTCTGATTAAGATGTTAGCTACTAAAGCACTGTAACTACTTAAAAGTCATAAAACTGTATTTTGGAATTGTTATAGTCAGGATAAAATATTCCTTGAGAAGAATTCTTGGTATGACACATTCTTTTTTTTAAAAAAGCTTTTATTTATTTATTTGACAGAGAGAGCACAAGTAGGCAGAGCGGCAGGCAGAGGGAGAGGGAGAAGCAGACGCCCCACTGAGCAGAGAGCCTGCTGTGGGGCTCGATCCCAGGACCCTGCGATCATGACCTGAGCTGAAGGCAGCCGCTTAACTGACAGAGCCACCCAGGTGCCCTGGTATGACATCTTTAGATTTTTTTTTTGTTTTTTCTTAACTATACTTTCTAACATTTTCTTTTTCATTTCTAAGCCAAATAATTTTTTATCCCCAGTTCATACTGCTCACTTCTTTCAGAAGACAGTCTTATTTGTAATTCATAAGCACCAACCGTAACTGAATCTCAAATCTCAGAGAGAAAATGAAAATTCCAAGCAGGCACTTGGGATCATTTGGCTTCATTAATTAGCAGGGTGTCCTAAAAGGCATTTATGTATAAAGTTCTTATCAAGCAGCTGTCCTCAGAGACTTATGCAATGGGAAATATTTTATTAATCCCGAACATTTTGGGAGGAAAATGAAGCCAGGCTACATTAGCTAACTTAGTCTCCAAAGTCAGTCTGTGTCAACCCCAAGATTAGAATTCAGAAGTTGGCAGAGTCATCTGATCCCAACGCTTCTCTCTGTTTCCATCGAAGTGTCTAGTAATAATATGCCAGAAGGATATATATGAACACTTTGTCAGCCCAAGATCTCTAAATAGATTGCTTTTTAAAAAAGTTTTCCAGGTGGCATCATGGAGAATGTGGTATTGCCCAGGAGGTTTCAATTCAGGAGCTTTTCACATCTCTTTTCTGCCTTATTTCTCTTTGTTCAGTGTTTTGTTCTGAGATGAGACCTTTTCATAGTCCATCTCAAAGGAATGAATTTTCATTTTCACTACAAAGATAGGTATTTCAAATACTTAAAATGCCCTCCAGCTAAAATAAATACTTAGCCTAAATAAATAAATAAATAAATAAAAACCCCTTTTTGAGGCTCAGAGAAAAATCTTCCCATATGTGGTGGCGAGTATCTTGGGCTCTCGGAATGACATTTCAACCTTGCCTTGGGCATGTTTCTTTGTTACAGAAGAATGCATTAGCTCCTGGTTCTTGGGAGGCTCAGAAGCCGGCCAAGAAAGCTTTCCTCAGCAGTCCTCTGAGGTGGAGTTTTCAAGGAAGGGCTTGAAATAACAAACAGTGTCTTCCCTCTCAGCCCTTCTAAAAAATAATTAGTTTTTTATTTTATCATTTTAAACAGATAAGTGGTTCAAAGATATGTAAAGACCAGGGTGGATATCTGTGTACATGTAGCAACCCCGTTTTCCAACTCCCACAGAAGATGCTCAGCACCTCTGGGTTTGTACTAGGACAGCCCTTCCATTTTCTAGTTACATTTGTTAGGCAAATCAGAAGTGCAGTCAGAAGAAGGAAACAAAGGTGAATGGAGTATCAAGCAATAGATCCTCAGCAGTAATCACTGTGTATGAATACACAGCTGCACAGGTGGTGTTGACACATATAACATTCAAGATAAATGAAAGATTGTATCTTAAAGAGGCACTCTAAAAGATCATACGCCAACATTAAAGCCTAAAGTGCAAAATCATTTGGGTTTCCCATTCTGTAACCCACCAGACTGTCTGGAAAGCTCAAATGAGTTTTTACAAGTATCCAGGAGAGCATGCAGTGTGAGTTTTAGCTATGAGTTTTATCTATTAGATCACGTTCCACCCTTCCTTCCCCCACCTGCCCTGCTCCGCCTTCCCTCAGGCAGCTGTCAGGTGGACAACTGATGGGCCTTAGGGAGGACGAGGCTGGGTTTAGATTTTGGAGCATTCATTAACTGTGTGATCCTAAGCTAATCATTCTGAGCCCCAGTTCCCCTTCATTACACTGGGATTAGGAATACCTGCCTCCTAGGGCTGCTACAAGAAATGAATGAGATAATGTGCTTGCCTCATGATAAGGGCTGGATAAATCTTCATTTTCTCAGTTCTTTCCTCATAATGCTAATGGAAACAGAGGATGGATCACCTCTTGACTCTAGCTAGCCATGTGTGTCACTGATGTATAGGGAGTGTGATGATCAATTACACATAATTACCGATCAATTTCATGTGGATTTATCATGACCGTCTGTGTTAATCTTTGTTAGAATTTGCTTACTGAGGATGGTAAGCCCTTTGTTTTTTTAAAATGCTGAGTATAATGCTGCAAAGCAAAGACATATTAGTTTAGGACAGATTATTGTTTTTCTGCTAAAATGCAGCATAACCTGTTGAGATTTTGGTATTAGGGGAGTGTCTTAGCAATTTAAATCACTGTTTACCAGACTGATGAAGGCAAAATTTGTTTTGAGTGCCCCCTCTGACTTTTCGTGTCATCCTTGTTTTGTTTTTGCTTTTCCACCTCCCTACTAACCCAATGGCAGCCCTGATTTGTTTTTTTTAGGGAAAGTTATCTTCTTTTTTCCTTTTTTACAAAAGTAGTAAATATCCATTATAAGGAAAAAGTGTACATATGTGTGTATATAAATATATAAGAGTCATGTGTAATTACTGCTGATATCATCCTGATATCCACAGACAAAGAGCTGTTACCATCCCCCCTCAAGGACTGACGAAGAGGATGACATGACCAGGGTGACACTAGCAGCTAACATTCAGTAAGCATTTACTGTGGGCAAGGCACTGTTCTGAATGCCTGTATTAATTCAGATTTATCCTTTTAGTACTTATAACTGCCATACTATACATATATTTTTTTACTGTCTTTTTCTGCCCACTAGAATATAAATGCCTTGAGAAAATTTGGCCTGTTTGTACTCATACCTGCATCCCCAGTATATCCCAAAGTGCCTGGTACTCTAATAGGCATTTTAAAAATGTTGGGGGGGGGCGCCTGGGTGGCTCAGTTGTTAAGTGTCTGCCTTCAGCTCAGGTCATGATCTCAGGGTCCTGGGAATGAGCCCTGCATTGGGCTCCCTGCTCCGCACAGAGACTGCTTCTCCCTCTTCCTCTAGCTGCTATTCTGCCTGCTTGTCCACATGCGCACTCTCTCTCTCTCTTTCTGTCAAATAAATAAATAAATCTTAAAAATGTTTGTTGAATAAATAAATTAGTCCTCATAACAATGTGGGTGAGCCTCACCCAATCAGGTGAGGGCCTGAATACAAAATATGAGGGCTGAATAAGAGAATTAACTCTTCTGCCCTATGTGTCTTTCAGGTGAGACACAATCATCCTGAGGCTCTGTTTCTGCAAATAAAGGCAAGGTTGAGGAAAAAATATAGAGAAGGGTATGAATGTCCTCAAAGCCTTTCCTCCCCTTCTGGATGGCACTCTGATGCCACCATCCTCTCTCCTCTGCTCAGAAGTCTGGCCTTTATGTCCGACGCACACCTCTACTCAAAGGATCTGATAAAACACGGTTCACTCTAAGGTATAAATGATCATAAGGCATTTCTTTTGGCTCCTTCTGGGTGTTTGTATTTTAACCTTCTGATAGAATGTTTGGAATAACCAAGAGGCCTCTGGGAGAAATATCTTTGGGTAAGGAAAGCCACACATAAGGCTGCTGCTCACCACTGAGGTTGACTGTAATTTTTAAAAAAGCGCTCAGCGCTCATCAGCTATACCCGTGTACGGAAGCTAATGTACTTTCAGATGTTTTTGACTCTGAAGGAGTATCAAGAGATTAAAAAAAAAAAAAAGGAATTCAATAGCATCCTCAGTTGCTTAAGGCTACATATTTTGTACCTGTTGCTTTAGCAATCATTACTACATCATCTGCTGTACAAACTTCTATGCATGATGTAACTCTGATGATCATCTATCCATGACCCGTCAATGTTTGCACAAGAAACCTCAATAGCACTCCCCCAACTCCTGGTCCCCTGTTCAAATAATCCTCATCTTTTCTTCCCAAATGTAAGCTGAATATGTAAAATGAATAGATATCATTTCAATAAGACAGAATTTGTATATTTGAATTTAAAGGGCAAGAGAGACCAAACATCATTATCTTTTATAGTGAACTATGTACACGTGTGTGTGTGTGTAATGAAGGTCTTTCCCAAAGGAATAGGACCTCTGACCTTGGATGAACATGCTCTCTGGTTAAGATCTTTCTTTTTCCAAATGTAGGGAGTCCAATGTGGGGCTTGAACTCAAGACCCCAAGCTCAAGAGGTTGGCCAATATCAAGAGTCAGATGCTCAGCTCACTGAGCCACCCAGGTGCCTCAAGATAAATTTTTTTTCCAAGAGTTTAAAGTGAACCTCAGTGCTCACCTCTACCATCCCTTAGTTTCTTTTTTTCTTTCTTTCTTTTTTTTTTTTTTTTAAAGATTTTATTTATTTATTTGACAGAGAGAGAGATCACAAGTAGGCAGAGAGGCAGGCAGAGAGAGAGAGGAGGAAGCAGGCTCCCGGCTGGCAGAGAGCCCAATGTGGGGTTATGATCCCAGGGGGATCATAGACAAAGGCAGAGACTTTAACCCACTGAGCCACCCGGGCGCCCCATACCCCTTAGTTTCTTAACTGATTCTGAGAGGTTAAATGACCCTGACAGGGTCACTGAAACTCCAGTGGCCTTTTCTAGAACCTGGCTCCTTTAGTCTTTTAGGCTCAGAAATAATGATGAGAGTTTTGAGATATCAGCTTACTTGATATATCTACGTAGAGTCTGATAAATGCGTAAGTCCATTTGATAGGCTGAACAGAGGAAAAATTTCACTACGCACATCCCTCTCTGAGATAAAATCTTCACACAGCATTTTACTAATTTTCCTCATACTCAATAATCAAGTTTACTCTGCCATTGTTGCTTTGACTAGTACTACTAGCTTCAGACCATAATCAATATGCTCTTTTCTATGATGTCATGACAATCAGCAGACCTATTTTGTTTTTAAAAGATTTTATTTATTTCTTTGAGAGAGAGAGAGAGCATGAGAGGAGAGAGGTCAGAGGGAGAAGCAGACTCCCCACCGAGCAGAGAGCCCGATGTGGGACTCGATCCTAGGACTCCAGGATCATGACCTGAGCCAAAAGCAGCTGCTTAACCAGCTGAGCCACCCAGGAACCCATTTTTTTTTTTTTTAAGATTTTTTTATTTATTTGAGAGAGAACGAGAGAGAGCATGAGAGGGGAGAGGTCAGAGGGAGAAAGATCTATTTTTTTTTTTTTTTTAAAGATTTTATTTATTTATTTGACAGAGAGAAATCACAAGTAGATGGAGAGGCAGGCAGAGAGAGAGGGAAGCAGGCTCCCTGCTGAGCAGAGAGCCCGACATGGGACTCGATCCCAGAACCCCGAGATCATGACCTGAGCCAAAGGCAGTGGCCCAACCCACTGAGCCACCCAGGCGCCCGAGAAAGATCTATTTTTTAAAGTATTAGAGATTGATTTATATTTCTAGGCAAAACAATGTCCAAGCAAAAGGATCCACAAGGAAAATGTCACAAAGCTCTCATCTTAGAATAGTTCGGTGGAAGAAGATATAGAATTTTTTCTTTGGATGCCTCAGAGGCATGATGTTCACTTAACTTTTAAATTCTAAATCCAAAAATGGTTGCCAACTTAGGGTATCAGAAATGAACAAATCACACAAAAAATAATGAGCTAATAAATGGCCTTTATCATCAAAACCTCAATTTCATTAGCAGGGCATTTGGGTGGCAGTTGGTTAAGCAACTGACTCTGGTTTTGGCTCAGGTCATATCTCAGGGTTGTGAGATTTAACCCCATGTGGGGCTTTGCACTCAGTGAGGCATTTGCTTAAGACTTTCTCTCCCTTTGCCCCTCCCCCACTCCTATGCCTTCTCTTTAAAATAAATACATTTTTTTAAGTATCATATGGTTTCACTTATTTGTGGAGTATAACAAATAACATGGAGGACATAGGGAGATGAAGAGGAGAAGGGAGTTGAGGGAAATTGGAAGGGGAGGTGAACCATGAGAGAATATGGACTCTGAAAAACAATCTGAGGGTTTTGAAGGGGGGGTTGGGAGGTTGGGGGAGCCAGGTGGTGGGTATTAAGGAGGGCATGTATTGCATGGAGCACTGGGTGTGGTGCAAAAACAATGAATTCTGTTACACTGAAAAGAAATTAAAAAAAATATATATATATATAAGAAAAAAAATACAAATTTATCACACATGTATGAAAAACTGGAAAGTGAATTTCATAAGAATATCACTCATTTTATAAATAAAAAGCTTAAAACTACAGTGTCTTTTAATTAGTAAGTATCAATGGAGCATTAAAAACGATTTACAAAATCACATTTTACACACATGGCTTTTTAAGAACTAATGGGATTTGTAAATCAAGAAACATATGTTAATAATGTTTCAGGTTTAATTTGCCTATAAATAAGAATTCAAATAATCTTATACAATAAAAATGCAAATATCTATAGCTATACAAATTAATATTATTCATTTCTCATTATGTTGTTCTTTCTTTTAAAATAAAAACTCATCAAATTCCTCCAGAAGGAATTTGTGTTTAATAATATGATCATTAAGTATAAAAAGAATTTACATGGACATATGACTAATTCCAACCTGCAACCTCACTGTTTTTTTTTTTTTAAATAAAATAGTTTTAAGTTATTTAATTTCTTATGATTATATACAGTAACCTGAATAAAATTTAAATTTAAAAAAGCAGATTATTGCCAAGGAGAAAAATATATACCTGCCCAAATGTAATTTTAATATATTAGGTCATTAACCAAATAACTTAACTAAAATGGGAAAAAAATTAATTAAAGTAATGGAATAAAGCAACTCTAAGTTACTCAAATTCCAGAATGGCTAATTTAATAATGGTAACAATTTAAGACAAAATACTCTGGAATTAAATATATGTACATATCACCTATAATTCAACCAGTTAAAAACATGTCTTACTGGGATAATTATACTCTAGTTTCTTAAAAGTGTGCTAATTGCACATACATATTTACTTGAATACAGTCTCCCCAAATTGAGAGGATATGGCAAATGTAGTAGTGTGCATCTATCCACTTGGTTCCACATTTCAACCACAGGAGCATCCATCAACATCCTAGTTTAGAATAAATTCTAAGAGCGATGTTTCTGCAAACCAAAATTCTAAACCAAAGATTCTTGCAAAAGAAGAAAGATTATGTACTTACCGTATAGAGTTCATTAAGGACCTTCATCAAATCCTCATGAAGTTGGAATGCAATCTCTTTGCTCTATAATAAAGAAGAAATTAAGACTATTTTAAAAAGTAAAAGTAATAGAAACTTGTTTCTAAATTATATCTTAAAAAGTCCAGTGACTGAAAATAGAAGAATGTATATAATACAATGGAAGGCCAGCATATCTTTAATATAATAAACATCTTTAACCAAGCTGCCTTCTTTTTTTTTAATCTTTTTTTTTTTTTTTTTTAAATAAGTAAGCTCTGTGCCCAACATGGGGCTTGAACTCAGGACCCTGAGATCAAGGGTCACATGCTCTTCTGACTGAGCCAGTGAGGCCCCCTACCCTCTTTTTTTCTAATTACAGTATAGTTAACACACAATGTTACATTTGTTTCAGGTGTACAACATAGTGATTCAACATCTCTGTAATTCATGCTATGTTCACCACAAGCACAGCTACCATCTGTCACCACACAATGCTATTATAGTATCACTGACTATATTCCCTATGCTGTATCTTTAATCTCCATAACTTATTCGTTCTATAACTGGAAGCCTGTATCTCCCACTCCCCTTCACCTATTTTGCCCATGCCCCTTCCTCCCTCCCATGGGACAACCATTAGTTTGTTCTCTGTATTTATGGATCTGTTTCTGCTTTTTGTTTTTGCTTTTTAGATGGGATGTAAATGAAATCATGTGATATTTATCTTTCTTTGTCTCACTTATTTCACTTAGCATAATACTCTCTTGGTCCATCCATGTTATTGCGAATGGCAAGATCTGACTCTTTTATGGCTCAGTAATATTCCACTATAGATATACACCCCCTGCCAAGCATCTTTATCCATTCATCTATCAATGGAAACTGGGTTGCTTCCATATGTTGGCTACTGTAGATAACGCTACAATAAACACAGGGTACATATATCTTTTCAAATAAGTGTTTTCATTTTCTTTGGGTAAATAACCTATAGTGGAATTACTGGATCATATGATACTTGTATTTTTAATTTTTTAAAATATTTTATTTTTTTTAAAGATTTTACTTATTTATTTTACAGAGAGAGATCACAAGTAGGCAGAGAGGCAGGCAGAGAGAGACGGAGAAGCAGGCTTCCTGCAGAGCAGAGAGCCCGATGAGGGGCTCCATCCCAGGACCCTGAGATCATGACCTAAGCCGAAGGCAGAGGCTTAACCTACTGAGCACACCCAGGTGCCCCAAAAGATTTTATTATTAAGTCATCTCTGCATCCTGTGGGGGCTTGAACACATGACCCTGAGATCAAGAGTTGCATGTTCCAACAGCTGAGCCAGTCAGGTGTCCCTCTATTTTTATTATTTTGATTTCCACAGTGGCTGCACCAATTAGCATTTCCAGCAACAGTGCACAAGGGTCTTCTTTCCTCCACATCCTTGCTAACAGTTATTTATCTTTTTGATTCTAGCTAAATGGTCCTTTCTAGATACTAGACGTATGCACAAATGTCACCAAAGGCTGGATAGGAGGCAAATAAGTAGAGTGTGATGGCTTTCCCACCACCTGAATCAGACTTTAACAAGAAGGAAAAGTAAGTAGGTTCTCAGAACACAATTTTACTTCGTTGCATTATTCATTAAAGAATCAGAAATAAGGGCACCTGGGTGGCTCAGTTGGTTGAGTGTCTGACCCTTGACTTCAGCTCAGGTCTTGATCTCATCACGAGTTTAAGCCCCACACTGGACTCCACACTGGGTGTGGAACCTTCTTTAAAAAAAAAAAAAAAAAGATGAATTTCAGCATCCCATCTTAGTATTGTCACAAAGAAATCTTGGGATTCCCAAAAAGCTCAGTTAAAAACCAAAACAGAAATTAATTCTCCCTTTCCAAAATAACTATTTGATTGACTATAATTTTAGTTTTAAGAAAGCACTTTCAAAACAGTGAGACAGGGAGACCACTTATCATCCACAGGCTTTTGCTTCTGTATTTATTAACTTCTTTTTTTTAATGTTTTCATTTCAATCCCGGTCAGTTAGCCTACAGTGTAATACCAGTTTCAGGTGTACAGTCTAGTGATTTGTCACTTCCCTACAACACCTGGTGCTCATCTGCATTTATTATTTTCATTAAGATGAAAAAGAGTTCTATGCTTCTGCTCAGTTGTTATACAACCAGCATTCAAAACAGTCTTTGCTAGGCTAATTCTGTGAGTTTGATGTTTGAGTACTGGAATATTTTTTCCAGCAAATCTATAAGCTATTAAAGGAAATAATATATCCAAATTAATTTTTATTTTCTTCCTGTTTTGAGTTCCTGATGTAGTCAGCTACAGAAAATGGAAAAAATGTAGTGTGGGTTCAGCTACAATTTGAATCAAGAAAAATATCCACTGGATCATTTATGTGTCTCCCACTGGATGTCCACATGGGGGGTAAGGGCCATATCTCGGCCAGCTCTGGGACTCTGGTGTCCTGCACAGTACTTGGGAACCAGGCCAGGAGTAGGGGAAGGCAGGAGAGGCACCAATGGTATGGCATGTAAGGGGGGATTCCCTCCCTGGCTAGTGAGTGCACGTGGGAAGCTTCCAATAAACGCTTGCTAAATAAACTCACACACCCGCCGAAATACTGTGTCTGTGTAATAGCTCAAGTAGTTACTACATCTGCTGAAGGCTGGCCCCTGGTGAGAGAGGAGAAAGGAAAGCCCCACAGGCCACTCTTAAGAAAATGTAAGGGGAGGAGCGCCTGGATGGCACAGAAAGTTGGGTGTCTGACTCTTGCTTTTGGTACAGGTCAAGGTCTCACGGTCATGGGATAGAGCCCCATGTCGGGCTCTGTGCTCAGCGTGGAATCTGCTTGGGATTCTCTTTCCCTCTGCCCCTTCCACTCATCCTTCCTCTCTCTCTCAAATAAATAATTCTTTTTTTTTTTTTTTAATTTGGCAGAGAGATCACAAGTAGGCAGAGAGGCAGGCAGAGAGAGAGAGAGAGCAGGAAGCAGGCTCCCTGCAGAGCAGAGAGCCCAATGTGGGGCTCAATCCCATGTCCCTCACATAAATAAATCTTTAAAAAATGAAAACATTAGGATCAAGAGGAAACACTGTCCATCTGCAAACCCAGGACAGTCACGGTCAGGCCTCCCTCAAAGAAGGCCAAACGTGACGAAGCATAAACTCCTGGAAGATAAAACAGTGTGGAAAGATGACAACAGGGTAGTACCTGAACTGAGAGGAATTCAAATTCATCAGCAGCACTTATTACGGGGTCTTCTTGACGCGATAAAGAGTACTGCTATTTAGCAAGCTCCGCTAGCTTCTAACATCCTTAAATTGGAGTTAGAGACTTTGTGTTTTGTTGTGTCCCTGATATGTGAAGAGGTAGGTGAAGAATCACTCAAGAGTGAAAGGAAAGTCACAAGTGAGCAAATGAAGCCAAGTGAAACTCATTTTATTTTCCTCGAGTCTTGGTTACTCTGACCGTATACATTACATTGTAATCTCCTATGTCTTCAGTTTGGTGTTATTTTAATATCAAATTTCATGCAAGGATCTGGGTCACCAATTCAGAACTCTCTAATGGGATCAAAGGCCACTGAGTGACTCTGCTCAGCTGTTCACATTTCAGGTAGAAAGTCCAAAAATAAAGTATTTCTTGGCAAAGACTTAGGATAATAACAACAACAAAAAATCCCTTAGGTCCGATTAGCCCTGAATGAGAATATTTAAAATCAGATTGAAGACTTGGGTTTGGGGTGATAAGAGTTCTGCCAGGCTGTCCTAGGTCAAATATCTTAGAACAAGCAAGAAGATTCTTTGAACATTTCACATTTTATAAGATTTCAGGTAATGGGGTAGAAGAAATCTGGCTGGCATCACAAACTACAATCTACCAAGCATACGCTTACATTTTCCTTTCACCTTTTCCCAGAGGCCCTGAAATATAAAAAAAAAATTGCCTGAGAGGCTGTATTCATAATGCTTAAAAGCAAGGACTCTAGAGTCCCAATGCCTGGGTCTTAGGTTTCAAAGACTTTGGATTCCCGTGGACCTCAGTTTTGAGATCTGTAAACTGAATATAGTCATTGTACCTATCTCACAGGTTGATGGGGGCATACATGGCCTTTAGATTAAAACCTGACACACAGTAAACATCCCATAAATATTATAATTATTTCTTTCCTAGACACTATTTATAATGACAACTTCCTCAAGCAAAAAGGCCATGTCATATTTTTCTTTCTCTTAATCTGTAAGGACACTTGCTGCATTAACTTTCATGTACAAAGTGGTTGGCAGATACTGGTTGATTTGATTTTGCTGTCCCTGCCCATTGCCCTGGCCATTAGGTCCCTCCAGGTGACACCCAATTTAGAAGGGCCCAAGAACTGTGTTCTAGCCCTCAGGCTTTATTTCCATCCACAGTCCTTTGCCACGTATGTACACAAAACTTACCTTTCTCTGTTCCATTTTCATGGGGGTCACTAATGGTACTCAATGAATTAATCGAACATATACCAGGAAATGGAAATTTCCTCAAGCCAACATGAAAGACAAATACAAATCAAGAAAGAGGACTTAAGGATCCATGGGAATTTCAGATGTTCTGAAAAGTTGGTGGGGAGTTCCTTTCAGGTTGGTAAACCCCTGCCTAACCTCATGACACACCAGCAAAGTTGCTGCCCATTTGCTTTAATTCACAGTCCAAATCCTCCATCATCTAGGAAGTAACTTCAAAATTAACTACTCTCTTCCCACCACAACTTCTTTAGTGTGCAAAGGTTGTTATAGAACTGCACTGCACTCTGAAGCACTCATTCATGTGACTAATGCCTGAAACATGAATTCACGGCACATCTTCACAAATACACAACCGACTGGACACAGCATCAAGTCCCTGTCTGAGTGCTGGGCCATGGTGTCTCTGCTGTGAGCATGGAAACGGTGAAGGGATCACCTCATGTTAGCCCCACCTCAACTTTAAACATGTCTCCAGGGATGCCTGAGTGGCCCTGTTTTTCAGCGGTTGGCTTCAGCTCAGGTCACAATCCCAGGGTCCTGGGATCGAGTCTTGCATCGGGCTCCCTGCTCAGCGGGAAGCCTGCTTCTCCCTCTCCCCCTGCCTGCCTCTCTGCCTAGTTTGCTCACGTGCTCCTCTCTGTTAAATAAATAAATAAAATCTTAAAAATAAAAAATAAACATGTCTCCAAATTCCTACATTAACAGTGAAAAACAATCCCGTCTTCAAAATGCTACTCTAGACCCCAAAAGAAATGATCTTAAACCAAAACATACCTGCTGGGGCACACAGTTAGTACATGGCAATATTAGACTAATAAATGGACACCCTCCAATTAGAAAATATCTGGATTACTGAAGCCCATCAAAATTCAGTAGGTTAAATATCCCTCTGAATTCTATTTCATTAAAAATTTGAAAACAGGGGCACCTGGGTGGTTCAGAGCCCCCATGGTGCTCTCTGCACAGCAGAGAGCTTGCTTGCTTCCCCATCTCTCTCTCTGCCTGCCTCTCTGCCTACTTGTGATCTTTGTCTGTCAAATAAATAAATAAAATCTTTGAAAAAAAATAAAATTACATTTGCAAACGGCAGGAGAGTCCCTTCAACTGCTTGGGTAGAGTTGGAAATGGGAAGATTTAGGTTTCTTCTCCCATTAATATGAGCCTTTGTTAAGTTCCAGCGATGGCAAAACTTCTAATACATTACAATAAAACTGAGATTCTGATCCAAAGGGAAGGAAAATAGTTAGAGTTTCAATTCAGTTGCCATTTACTGTCTCCAGTTTGTACACTGAGAGTTGAATACCAAGCTTATTTCTAATTATTATTTATTGTCACTTTGATGTTTTGGACACCTCAGACATTAAGTTTAAAATGAACAGTCCCAAGGTATTTACCTTTTCACATTATAAAAATGAATTAAATACCATGAAGAACTCTTGAAAAATAGAGAACAGAGGGACACAACCACCACCATTATAGTTTGGTGTTTTTCCCTCAAGCTTTTCATCTAAACGTGGGTCTGCACTGTAATCGTTCTATCATAATGAAGTATCTTTTTCTACTCTGCTTTTTTCCCCAGTAACAATACATTTCTCCATGTACTTACATAATTTTCAGAACCATCATTATTGGATTCATATTAACTATTCAGTGAATGTATATTAACTATTCTTCTATTATGGTTACTGGTTTTTCCATTACTATTTTCCATTAATCATTCAATCATTTATTTACTTACTCATTCACTGTTACCAATCTGCCTTAAGCACTCTTAACTATTATCATAAATGCTAGCCTGAGGGCATATCTTGCATTTTATGTTGTATCCCTAAGATCAATTCCCAGACATGAGATTAGCAGCTGGAAGTACTGACATTTCTAAGACCCCTGATACATATCAGAAGATCATTTTCTAAAAGGGTTCTAATGAATTTGTATTGCTTCCAGAACAACAGTGTCACTCAGGTCAGAATCTGGGGTTCATCCAAGATTCACTTCTCCCTAAAGGAGGAGTCACCAATCCTATCTATTCTGGCTGATCCATTCTTCTGCATGCCATTAGAATTAAAAAAAAAAAAAAATCTAATTGTGTCCTTTCTCTGAGTAAGCCCTCCAAAGGCTTGCTCTAATTTTTCAGGATAGAGTTCAAAATTCTTAAATCACTCGTAACCTCCCCTGCCTACCTAGCCTACTTCACCTTCCACAAATCTCAAACGATATTCTTCAGCCTGGTCATAAAATGTCACCTCACCTGTCCTGATTTCCCATCTCTGTATTTTCCCCAGGCTGGCCCCCTCTGCCAGGACTCTCCTTTCTTTTCTTCCCTGCTACAGTCCTGTCTGCTACTCCGAAAACCTTCTCGGAATTTCACCTTGCCTCCCAAAGAAAGAAACGGCATCTTCCCCTCTCTGTGATTTTTTAAAAAAGATTTTATTTATTTATTTTAGAGAGAGAAAAAGAAGGAGAGAGAGAAAGGAAGAGCATGAGAAAAAATAAGCAGGGGGAAGGGACAGAAGGAGAGGAAGAAGTAGAGCAGGGAGCCCAATGCGGGCTTGATTTCAGGGCCTTGCGATCATGACCTGAGCCGAAGGCAGACACTTAATGACTGAGTCACCCAGGCACCCCACCCCCTTCTCTGTGATTTTATAATATGTTCATTTTTCCAACCCCTAGGCTGCATAATTTAGTGGTTAAGAGTTTATGCTCTAAAATCGAACTGCCTATTTTCAAACCTGTTATAGTCTGTGCCTAAGTTAAATAATTTTGTGAGACCTCAATATTTTTCAAGGGCAAAATGGAGACACCAGTAGTTTCTAAGTCAGAGTTTTGTTGGGATGGTCCTTATTGCTACTTAACACAAAATGTGGCATACGGTGAATGTTAAGCTGATGCTTCCCACTAATATTACACTTAGCACATTTCTTTCTCTCCTCACAAACAAAGAGCGTTTCATTGAGAGCAGGCACTATGGTCCAGGGTTTGCCTGGGTAGTTGGCATACTTCGGATTCTAGATACCCATTTCTTGAATGATTGGCCAAGACCTGAGTAAATAAAGCATGGCTTCTGCCTTCCACAGTTTATAATCTCATGGAAAAGCCAGACATGCCAAAACAGCTTTTTATACAGAGCACTGTAATAAGCACTATGCTGTGTGGGCCCTGGCCAGGATCTCTAATCCTGGAGGCCTGCAGGCTTGCTCCCTGAAACTCCCAGAAATAAGAGAGAGAAAGGCAGAAGAAAGAGCATAATTAATAAAACCACATGTCAGTACACTGAGCAATCAATCAATGATCTACATGGTTGGATTAAATGACCAACTCAGAGGGTTTCTGGCTTCTCACAGAGGAATTTTTGAAGTAAATCCATTGTGATGACCAGAATCCCGACCTTATGCTGAGTCAGAGAGAGAATAAGAGGGGAAGAAGAAAACCAGATTAAATATTTAATGAGAAGATTTTAAATGACTTTGGTGTCTCACGCTCAGTGAGTTTTGGATGTAAATTTTGGTTAAAAGGGTCAGTCCATCCTTCCACAGTGTGTGTGCTTTTAAGTTTCCAAGGCTCCTGTTCATGTGTCTTTGTAATAATAGATTCTTCTAAATCATGCAAATTCAGAAGACAGAAGCAGCAGCGTCCTCCAAAATGCCTAATGGGGAAAGTTAGGATAGTCTTAATGGTCTGAACCAAGCTTCTGGATAACATTTAACATTGTCTCTATACTCTGTACTCTTCCCTTCTCTCCGTCAAGTGACATGGTTTTGTGTTTATTACAACACACAACTAAGTATGAATGCATGGAATTAGCCTCACAATCTACTTCATTTCTGAGGAGAAAACCAAACAATATTCTCTTAGACAAACTCCATGCCATTAGAAAATGTAGGAAAATCAGAATCATAATCATGGGAAACAGAACATCGTTCTGAAACAAGATAAAACTTAATTTTCAAGGATGTATCTGGAACATCTCCTAGAATATTCACTAATAAATTGCTAGGCAAATGTGGCATTTGGCATCTATGTGAAAAAGGTCTGCTCTTGCTTGTGTTTAGCCTGAAAGCCAACAATCTGAAAGACGCAAAATTATGTATACTGTCACTCGTAACCTCCCAGGTATAAAAGCACCAGAACAGAAAGATTGAGTAACTCAAGATTCACATTTAAAATCCCACAAGGAATAAAGGAGAGGGGACAACTATTTTAATCTTCAGCTTGTATTTCCTCAACTCTTCAAGAAACATTTTTTTCATGCTAGGGTTATTTCTCTACTCAAATGGTGATAAATTAGAAATATCTTTTTGGTGTCAATAAATGAATAATCACTTACCCATATATTCTGAGTAGCTGATGTAAACAAACCCACCCAATTAAAAACAGAATGTGTGATGAAATTCTGGTTCAGGTTGTAATATAATAAACATAAAAATAAACGAAATGTGTATTTCCACAGCATTTTCCAATATGCTGAACTTTACAAAGATTTATCAACTCAAACTTTACAAACATTTCTTTTAGCAGCATAATAAGAAAATGTTTATTAACATGGAGAGGACATAATAATATATTTTTTATGGTACACCAACCTGAGTCTACAAATTTCTCACCAAAGCCAACTGTCTTTCTTTCCTGTGGTAGACGTCATGTGCGGGGATCCTAAGCCACACTGCTTCTCAATTGCACAGTTGGTGGGGGTTATGAGTGTAGTCTGTGGTGAAGCCAAATAGACCACATTGTGTAGGGAACCACATTGTGTAAGATTTCAGTCTTAATAGCACTGCAGTAAGAAAAATCCAGGGACTACTTACAGAAATACATCAGTTAAGTAGATTTGCTCATTTGTAAGTCATCCATTGAATTAGTAAGCAAAAGGCAGAGATTCTTTGAGATACTAATAAAAGTTCATTCATTCATGTGCTCACTCATGGATTCACTCATTCATTCTACCAGTTTTTAGGAGTGTCTTCTACGTGTCAAGGTTAGAAAAAGTGGCCTTACAGTCTAGTGACTGAGATAAACACAACCATTTCAATCCAGTCTGATTCATGCTTATTCAAATAATCTGAACCAAGTAAAATCTCTACATACAAATCTTGAGCCAAACTCAAAGTTTAATAAACTAATCAATTTTCAAGAATACAACCTAGGGGCCCCTGAGTGGCTCAATTGGTTAGGTGTCCGCCTTTCAGGTCCTGGGATGGAGCCTTACATTGGGCTCCCTGTTCAACAGGGAGTCTGCTTCCCCTTCTCTTTCTGTCCCTCCCCCCTCTCTGCTTGTGCTCTCTCTCTCTCAGATAAATAAAATCTTAAAAATAATAAAAAAAAAAAGAATTTAAATCAGAATCTTCCTTTACTGCTCTATATTTAGCCTAATACTAATAGTACCATCTCAGAACTACAAGTGGTTATTTGGTCTATAGAATTAGCCACCTATTTAAGTAAAGGATGGAAAAAGAAAAAATATTCCCGCAGGTAAGTGGGAATTTCATCAAGGACTTGGCTCCTTGAATATAACCAGAGAAATTTAGCAAACATTTGTGGCTAGTGGGCAAATGCACATGGGATGACAGCCTATCTGAAAGGGGGAAAAAAAAACCCATAATCTTCAATATGGTCTAGGGTCAGACTATTTAAATATCTTTTACTTCTCTGAGCTGTTTCCTCATCTGTAAAATAGAGAATAGTACAATATCCAGTTGACCCCAGAACAATGCAAGTTTGAACTACATGGACCTACTTATATGTCAAGCTTTTTTGAAAAACAGCTATACAAAAACAGCACAGTAGTGTAAGTGCATTTTCTCTCCCTTATGACTTTCTTAATAACATTTTCGTTTCTCAAGCTCACTTTATTATAAGAGTATAGTAAATTTACATATAAAATATGTGTTAATTGGCTGTTTATGTTCTTGGTAAGGCTTCCAGTCAACATCTGGTTACTGGTAGTTAAGCTTTAGGAGATTCAAAAAAGATTTTCAACTGTGTAGGGGGTTGGCTCCCTAACCCTCACATTGTTCAAGAGTCAACTGTATACTCCCTAGGGTTCTTACACGGATTAAAGGAGATAGTCATTGTTTGTGCCCAGCAGAGTATCTGGCACATTTGAAGAACTCTATAAATGAAGGTTCTGTCATAATGTTGCTATTATTATGCAGTCTCACATCTTTGTTTCATCTCATGAAGTCACCCTCCATTTTTCTACCTGCTGGCACAAGTGTATTCATAGTGACTTTCAACTCAGTAGTCGGAGATGGTCACTTCAACATAATTCAAGACTTTCTTTCTAGAATGCTTAAATTTTGTATGAGGTACCATAGCAAGGAAGATGAAGTCCATTCCAAAGCTACAACAGAGCAAAACGCCATGGAGCTCCCTTGTTGGTATCAGACAGCGGTAACTGTTGCAATGTCTTCCCTAGGCTAAGGAACTTGTCTCCCCTCATGTTTTATCAATTGGTCTTAACTCCTGTAGACTTACAGAGCTAGTTAATGTAAGCTATCTTCTATAGGACAGGTCTTCAAATACGCAAAGACGGCTACTCTGTCCTAGCTAAGGCTTAAGTACTTTCCTTGTACTAAATATTCCCAGTGTATTTATTCCTTACATGACACAGTTTAAGGAAATCAGCATTCTTCCTGCGTGCCACCCCCCACCCCGTTATTACTGTCTTGCAGCTAGTGGTATCAAAGACACTTTCTTTATACCTCAAGGGGTGGAGGCTAATATCTTGAAAGGATTCCCCCCACCCCTGTGACTGTTGCCCTGTTTTGTGGAAGCAGTCCAAACCCATCTGCATGGTTACTATAAGCCCAGGAATCTTGGAATCACTGCTAGGTTCTTTTTCTTTTCCAATAGGGTAAAGAGCAATCAGATAAAAGAGGAGAAGCCTTAAGGAAATCTGATTAGAACAGACCTTTTATAAAACAACAGCAATAATAATGAAGCATTTAAATAATTCTCAATCTATGCAGACGCACACTTTCTGAAGATCGTATCATTACACATACGGAACTACTCTCTGGTCGTAATTCATGACACAGCAGAAACGACCAGCCAGATTACTAATGCAACAGCTTTCCCAAGACCAGTTTTTCATTCCAATTTACTCTTCACAAAGCTTTCAACAAACATAAGCTGATTATGTCATATCCCTGAGTAAAAGTCTCTCTTGGTTTCCTTGGTTGCTTAGATGACAAACCAATTCCTCAAACTAAGAAAATTCTTGCACTTCCACCCCCTGCACCCCCACCAGATACGCTTTTCTAAATTTCAGATAGCTGTTGACCCACTGTGTATGCTTCACCATCCTACAGGCTACGTTCCTAACCCTAGGGGCGCCTGGGTGGCTCAGTGGGTTAAGTCGCTGCCTTCGGCTCAGGTCATGATCTCGGGGTCCTGGGATCGAGTCCCGCATCGGGCTCTCTGCTCAGCAGGGAGCCTGCTTCCCTCTCTCTCTCTCTGCCTGCCTCTCCGTCTGCTTATGATTTCTCTCTGTCAAATAAATAAATAAAATCGTTAAAAAAAAAAAAAAAGTCTGCTAACCCTAGCCAGCTGTGTAGCTATTGTGAGCTTTAGATTGGGGCAAAAACAAGGTGGCCTAATATATCTTTACAACTCACTACTGCTAAGATTAGGCAGATGGCGATTTGGGGTCTTTTTTGGTTCCATACAAATTTTAGGACTGTTTGTTCCAGCACTTGAAAAATGCTGATGGTATTTTGATCAGGATGGTGTTCAAAGTACAGCTTGCTCTGGGCAGCATTTACATTTTTAACAACGTTTATTCTTCCGATCCATGAGCTTGGAATGTTTTTCCAACTTTTTGTGTCTTCTTCAATTTCTTTCATGAATGTTCTGTAGTTCCTCGAATATAGATAATTTACCACTTTGGTTAGATTTATTACAAGGTATCTTACGGTTTTTGGTGCTATTGTAAATAGAATTGATTCTCTAATTTCTCTTTCTACAATTTCATTGTTAGTGTATAAGAGAGCAACTGATTTCTGTGCATTGATTTTGTATCCTGCCACATTACTGAATGGCTGTATGAGCTCTAGTAATTTGGGGGTGGAGTCATTTGGATTTCCCACATAAAGAATCATGTCATCTGCGAAGACAGAGAGTTTGACTTCTTCGTTGCCACTATGAATACCTTTTATTTCTCTTTGTTGTCTGATTGCTGTAGGTAGGACTTCTAGTACTATGTTGAACAAGAGTGGCAAGAGTGGGCATCCTTGTTGAGTTCCTGATCTTAACGGAAAGGCTCTTAGCTTTTCCCCACTGAGAATGATATTTGCTATGGGTTTTTATGGTGAGTAACATAATATAAAAAAAGAAATTAACATCTAAAAAATAAAAAGAGTTAGGTAGATGGGGCCACCAAGAGTCCCACCTACCATCATTTTCCCCTACCACCATTTCCTAGATCAGAACCTCAGGACCTTGTTCTTTGCTGTTCTCTCTGTATAAAAGAATGCACTTGTCCTAATTCCTCTGTAAAACCTCATTAAGTTTAAGATGATGATCAAATGCCACTCTCTTTGTGAAATCTTTCTCCATTTTCCTAGGCAGTATGCCTTACAATCCCCTCTGTGCTCTTGTGGTCTTAGGTCCTTTTTCTGTAAGAGCAGTTACTGATTTATAACGTAATTTTTATCTCTATGCTTCCTTTCCTTATTAGATTATGAGCTCCTCTGGTGTACTGAGGATTTGAGTCTTACTCACATTTGTAACCTCAGAACCTACCATTGTGCCTGTCACACAAGGATAATACACATCTGTTGAATGAATAATAAAATAAAGTATCTGTTTTTTTTTTGAAAAGGAAAGCTGATTTCAGTAAAGTTTCAAAAAAAAAAAAAAAGAAAGGAGAAAGAAAACTAGAAGTTACAATGGATTTGTCATAACTGTTCAGTGGAATTATAAGACCTTGCCAAAAAATAAAATATTATTTTAGTAGACCCCTGCTATCTCCATCTTAAGAGCCAAGGAGGTGTAATTTTTATGGGCATGTTTATTCAAGCCAGTGCGCTAAGCCATTTATGATTCTATGGTCACTTAAAACTATCAAAGTTTAGAAAGCAAAACAGGGCATGTATTTATTAACTATCAATTATTAAACATTACTATTTTTTCTCAATCTAAATAGTTCACATATTCAGCTTCAACATTTTTTGTTTTCATAACTTTCTAGGTTCATCGGACAATGTATTTAGTTGACAAAATTTCTGCTTGACTCTATTTAATTGTTTCTCTAATAATGAGTAATTTTTTTCCATTGACATCAATCTGACAGCCATAGTTCTGTTTTCAAATGCATATTTTTGGGTTGCTATAATTCAAGGTATCACCAGTGTTTCTTAATTCAAATATTTACTCTATGTGCAATATCCCCCAATATGGCATTTCTTACAGCTGCTAGAAATCTTTCAGAAACCTACCATGTGAAATTAAACATAGTCTTCAAATGGTAAGAAGCTTTGGCTAGCGACCAGAATACTGTTTTCAGGTTGCTTTAGACTTTGTTGATCTCAACTGCAGACACCTCGACATATGGTAGGAATGTTCTCTCCTCATCAGTTCTTTACTTAAGCCTGCAATTTCCTTCTGGGATGAGAAGAATGGTAAGGATTCAGAACCATAGGGCTCCTGATCTTTATAAGTGACTGACTAGTATTTCTGAATATTATTTTTTTACCCCTCTTTATGGGAGGTGAGACGTTGGGTACCTTTTGACCCACTCCATGTTTGTTCATTTAATCTATAGTTGTAAACCTGTAATTGAAAAATCAAACTGGGACATTTCTTTAAAAAAAAAATTGTGCTTGGGAGAATGGAGAACTCAGTAAGAATCAATTGTTCTCCACCTGAGCTAGCTCCTCATGCCCAGGGACATTTGGTAATATCTGAAAACACTTTTGATTGTCACAAATGGTAAGGTACTACTGGCATGTAGTGCGTAGGGAAATCTAGTCATTCAATTCTTGTTCTCCCATAAATAGGTCTCATTTTTTCCTCTGGCTGTTTTTAATATTTTTTTTCCTTGGTTTTCAGTTTCATTATGATGTATCTGGGTACTGACTTTTAAAGATTCATCCTTTTGATGAAACCTTGACAGTTCTCTTGCAATTATTATTTAAAATGCGTTTTTTGCATAAACTCTTTTTCCTCTCCTTCAGGGACTCTGCTGTCTGCTGATACAAATGTCAGACAGTTGGTATTGTCCCAAAGGTCCATGAGCACTGATCTTCCCCCTGCCCCAGTTTTTTACTTGTTGTTCAGACTGGACAACTTCTATGAATCTGTCTTCAAGATTAGCAGAAATTAATATGACTCTTCCCTCTGTTACCTCCATTCTGCTATTGAATTGATTCAGTGATTTTTTAAAAATTTTCATTACTTTCTATCTTTCCCTTCACTTCAAGAATGTTTGCTCTTACTTCTTGAAACATTTTTATCATGATTTCTTTAAAAGTCTTTGGTAGATAATTCCAACATCTGCATCAATTCAGAATCATCTGTTGATTATCTTTTCCCATGAAGTTCTCCTGGTTCTTTACAGGCTGAGTAATTTTGGACTGTATTCTGGATATTCTGAATATTATGTTATGAGATCTGGAGTCTTATTGAAACCATATGGAAAATGTTAACATTTTTCTTTTATCAAGAAATCAACCTTGTTGGGATTCAGAATGCAAATTCTGACCAGCCTTCTATAGGTTGTGGTTTCAATGTCAGTTCTGTTACAAAGATGTTGAAAACATCTGTCCTGTACATGTACCATCCAGTGTTCAGTCTGGAAGCCAGGCTCTGGAAGCCAGCTCTGGAAGCCTTGGCTCAGTTCACAAAATCTTTGGTAGGTATACTGCTTAAAATCAGACCTAAGCATATCCAGCGCAGGGGTAAGCTGAGGAGTTCATAAAGAACTTCATGGGGGATACCTGGCTGGCTCAGTTGGTGGAATGTGTGACTCTTGATCTGGGGGTTGTGAGTTAAGAGCCCCACACTGCATGTAGAAAGTACTAAAAAATAAGATCTTTTAAAAAAGGAGGACTTCATGCCACTGTTTTTTTAATCTTCACCGCCTCTGTCATCTCCCTGGTACTTTTTGGTTCCTTGGGTCACCCCCTCTCCCACTCTGCCACAAACTTCCCATGTGATTTTCCTCTGATTTCTCGCTCTTGGGAAGTAGACCGCATACACGTGTCGCTTAAATCCAGCTGTTAATACTGGATCTCGTTGAAATGCCTTGACATTTCTGTTATGTAGGTGACACTCATCTCTGGTTTCTAATATAAATGTAAATATTCATTATTTATTCATTTGATAAATACTAACTGAGCACCTGCTATGTGCTAGTTAGTGTTTCATGAATGATACAAGGACACTTGCCTCAGGAACTTACATTTAAATCAAGGGGAAATGAAGTGAATACATATTAAGTAAATATACAGTATGTCAGAAAGAGATAAGTGCTTCAGAGAAAAATATATGGAGAGGAGGGAGGTGGGGATGCAGACTGTCATTCAGAGTCAGATGGGAGCCAAGAGCGTGAGGAAAGGAGTAATGAGATCTGCTTGAAGGTAAAAGGATTGTTTCATTTTTCCTAGTTATGTATCGGATCAGTCATTTCTAAGATAATTTGGGAGGTAAGACAGTTAGTTGGGGGTCCATGTACAACCTGCCACCTTGCTCAGAAGTTCCCTGATATTATGTCTCTTCATTTTATTTTTTATTTCTTTAAAAGATTTTATTTATGTATTTGATAGAGAGACAGCGAGAGAGGGAACACAAACAGGGGGAGTGGGAGCGGGAGAAGCAGGCTTCCCGGCAAGCAGGGAGCCCGATGTGGGACTCGATCCCAGGACTCTGGGATCATGACCCAAGCCGAAGGCAGATGCTTGACGACTGAGCCACCCAGGCGCCCATGTCTCTTCATTTTAATCATTTGAATTCCATATGTTCAACGCACAACTTTCAAGTGTGCCTGAAGAGCAGGCCAACTCTTCATTATCAAACAGCCTTTGGAGTGGAATTAGTTACTGTTTATATGTCCCCACTTTTTTTCTTTTCTTTTTTTTTTTTTAAACAGTAAACACTGACTCATGTATTCTGGGTCAAGTTTCTTTAAGGTTTTAGTTTACAATAATTCTTTTCTTGTGTGTTTTATAAAATAGGTTCACTGTACAAAAATCAGAAATCACAGATAAGCAAAGAGAAGGAAAAAAGGTAACTTAGAAATATTCGTTTAAAATAATTTTGGTCTGTACACTCCCAGTTGTTTTTTTTAAAACCACAAATAAGTTTCAAGGGCTTTTCAACAACTGTTCTCAATGTAAGTATGGGCTCAACCATGATTACTCTCTTAACTCGAGAGCGCCAAGACCACCGCACCCTGCTGCACGACACAATGTCCAAGGTTGCTCACGTCATGTTTTGAATTCTGTCACTTCCCATGGAGATGTACATATATCACCTATTTAGTGTCCTCTTTAAAGATTTTATTTATTCATTTGACAGACAGAGATCACAAGTAGGCAGAGAGAGGAGGAAGCAGGTTCCCTGCTGAGCAGAGAGCCCGACGTGGGGCTCAATCCCAGGACCCTGGGATCATGACCCGAGCCGAAAGCAGAGGCCCTAACCCACTGAGCCACCCAGGCGCCCCTTTAGTGTCCTCTTTAAAAGTCTTTAATAAAGCTTCTGAATTGATGGTGAATGCTCTTATGTAGTAAGATAAATTGGCTAAATTTATAGCCAGGCCAATCACACATGTCCTTTTGTCACTAATAAAGGCAATGAGGTCAATGCACTGCAGCAATGACAACTGCTAATTTTAAGTACTCTGTGCTAGCCACACCAATAAGCAACTTATAAGTGGCTTATAATTAAAATTAAAAACATCTTCTACAGTATTTCAGAAAATTCTTTCACTGTAAGACATCAGAATTTAATTTTGACTTATTTCCAGAAAAATGAGCTAGCTATAGTTAATAAAACTCAAGAGAACCAGACTGTAGTGTTTGCTTGAACTATTCACATTTATTTGTCTTGGTCCCATCAATAATTAAACTGCCCCCTTATGCCATGAGCATACCATTTAATTCTTCTGCTACACTGCACTGAAATGCTCTGAAAAAAGTTCCTCTTGTTATATTATTTACTACCACTGCATCAGCATCCTAAATTACATGTGGTAGCTCTCTGCTAATAAAACAGGAAATTTATTTTTCAGGAAATGGATTACTCATAGGTAAAACACAGCTACGACCATCTTTACTCCAAAAAGGCGAAAGATAAAATTTTTATCCAAAGCATGACATTCTAATACCACTCTCTGACCTAATAATTCTATTCCAAGGAATACAGCATACGAAAAAACACCATAGATGTGCAGAAGTTTGAAGTGTCCAACGACAGGAAAAGAACATGGCCATGCAGATAGTGAAACACTATGTAGGCACGAAGTATCCTGTTTTAAAAGATTATTTCCAGACATGGGAAATGCTAACAAACTTCACATTAAAAAGATAAGGTCCCAAGCTATATGCAACAAAATCTCAAATTCTGTAAAAATACACATATATGTATGTTTGTATACTACACAAATATGTTTCTATATACAAATACTAGGAAGATATAGCCCAAGATATCAATCACAGGTAGTGTTAATATGGAGAATTTTTCCCATTTTTTAATGTTTTCTAAATTTCTACAATGAATATATATTTTTATATTAAAAAAGAGACTCAGACACAGATTGGTGGTTTTCAGATTTTTAAAAAATCTTATGGAACTTTTCTTTAAAAAAGGTTAGAGTGTTAGAGATGTGTTGTAGACTGGTATCTTTTATTGACATATTCATGTCTCTGTTTGAATGTTTTCAGTGGTCTAAATGAAAATGCAACATTTTTTCCCTAGGAAATGTTTTTGTTTTCTTTCTTTTCATACTGGGTTATTTAAATAGAATAGGATTTGGCCTTGATCAAAATATAAAATGACTACAAATTTTCAAATTTTACTAGTAATCTCTCCTTCCTTCAGGTTGGGCCACACAACCAACGATACCCAAAAGTAGGTTAATTTAATTCCTATGAGTCTGAATCAGATAACCTACAGCATTTATGCCCAAATGGAGTAATTCTCAGTGGCCTGGGACCAGTCTCTGCTGCTTTGAAACCCTGCCTATAACTGGATGATGGACAGGTTTTGCTACCTCCTCCAAAACTGTCATTCCTCAGGATTTTCATAAGAAATGAATACACTGGGCCAAGACTAGAGTGTCCCAATTCTATGAAATATTTTACCTATACACTGAATAACATCTCCAGTTACCACAGTACCAACAGAGCCACAGTAACTATGAGCTAAGACATGGGGGCAGAGACAAAATACCTACCCACCAATCTGGCTCTACAATTTATATCTTTGAGTATTTTATTTCCTCCTCTGTGAAATGTGAATTATAATACCTGTTCACAGGCAGCACATGTGAGTGAATGTCTGAAAAATGCAAAGTACAGTGCTTGGTGTACAGTTAAAATTAAGTGGTAGTAATATACAGAGGTCATTATAGAAATAAACTGATACTTGATGCATATTTATGCAAACCAAAGAAGGACAAAAACATGAATACTTTGGAAACAATCCATGGGGAAATGATAGAGTTGAAGATCATTTAAAACACATCAAGATAGGTGCCTGGGTGGCTCACTGGGTTAAAGCCTCTGCCTTTGGCTCAGGGCATGAGCCCCACATCGGGTTCTCTGCTCAGCAGGGAGCCTGCTTCTCCTTCTCCATCTCTCTCTGCCTGCCTCTCTGCCTACTTGTGATCTCCCTCTGTCAAATAAATAAATAAAATCTTTAAAAAACAAAACAAAACACAAAAAACGAAAACACCAAGATAATTTAGCATATTCAACGGCTACCATTTTACTGGGCTCCCTTTAAATGATACACTTCTTTTAACATTCTTAAAATTGGGAAATAAGATCATGTGATAAGGTGCTTAAATAAAGTGATTACTGCAAGCTGGCTGTGTCCTTTCCTGCAGTTCTGCCTGCTGGCATTAATTACATTGTTCTGTGTGGCACATGAGCAGCACATTTTCTGGCTACAGTACCCAAGCAGATGCAGGACCCTCTCTTTCAGCCTGAGTAATGGAAAGAAGGCAGCAAAATCTCATCACTTTGGGAGGCATGGCTGGAGAACAGAGAAAGAAACACCTTGCTACCTCCTGTTCTTCGGGAAAGAAACAAGGGCTGATAATGACACAAACCATGTGTACAAGGAGGCTCCAATTCCCAACCTTCTCCTAAAAAGGCCTCAGTGAAGCCTCAAAGTTAAGACTCTCCATGGGAAACACCTGGGGGGTGGGCACTTCAGGGGTCTGGAGTGGGGGTGAGGGGGTGTTGACCAACACAGTATGCATTGGGTTATTCCCTGATTTCCCATTCACTGAGGAAATGTGAGAACCAAAATTTTAATCTGGCTACAATCAAGGACACTGGGAAGACACTTCCCACAGTGTGCTTACAAATATGGTTTGGAAGATCCTAGAAAGTGATAAACCAACAATATGCAATGATCTGGATGGGGTCATCACATATATTCTCCTTAGAATGTGGACACACTGAGTATAATGGCTTGAGGAAACATTTAGTATCATGGTACAGAGTAAGGGTTTAGAATACAGACAATAGTAAAGATAACAGTTAAAAGATAATAGTTAAAAATTACCTAGGACTTCTTAAGTCCAGACACCGGGCTAAGTGGCGTCTCATGGATGACTCACAAATCCTCCATATAATTACCCAGAATAGGTCACTATATCTACTTTAGAGATGCAGAAACGAAGGCCTAAAATGTTTACAAATATTCCCAAGCCCACACAGATCGTGCTAGTGACAAAGCCAAGATTCATGACCAAAAGTATCTAATTTCAGAGCCTAAAAGATGAACCACTACATCTAATTCTGACCAACAGGGTTCATTTACAGTTGGAAAGGCCTAAATCTGAAATAATCAATATATGAGTAATTGAATATTGTTGTTTTTTAAAACAATTTCACCATTTCTGCTTGCTGAAAATCACAACTATTTCTGATGTGATTAAAATTTAAGTTTTAAAGCTATTCCTTATACCTATGCGTGGAATTAGATAGATATTTTTCTAAGTATCTTCCTGATTGTTATGTCCATTTGGGCACAAAAACATTCCTAGAATTACCTGCTCCAGACTCTTTATTTGACAGAACAGTTTGGGTAAAAGGATTTTCTGCTGCTGGCTAGATGGAATACAATACAGCTGTGTAAGAGGCTGAACCTGTCACATACCCAGCATTTATCTCGCTCCATCTCTATACAGACACGGGGATACTTTTAAAAAATGAGGAAGTCTCAAAATCCTCTCCCCAAAAAAGACAAGCATTGTGCTAAGGACTCCATAAGAGTTCTAAAGGTCACTTCAGACTAGCTCTGATGATTTCTTTCCATTCTGATAGAAAATACGCTTCTGAAACCATCATAATGGAAGAAGAGCTGGACTGAAGAGAAAGGTTTAGCAATCAAAAAAAGAAAAAAACGGGGGCGCCTGGGTGGCTCAGTGGGTTAAGCCACTGCCTTCGGCTCAGGTCATGATCCCGGGGTCCTGGGATCGAGTCCCACATGGGGCTCTCTGCTCAGCGGGGGCCCTGCTTCCCTCTCTCTCTCTCTGCCTGCCTCTCTGTCTACTTGTGATCTCTGTCTGTCAAATAAACAAAATCTTTAAAAAAAAAAAAAAGAAAAGAAAAAAAGAAAAAACGGCAGAAGAAACTAGTCTTGCTTTTTAATCTAAAGGGACCTAAAGTTCTTCGGGCTTGATAGGTATGGATTTAGCTTCTTGTTCTTCCTGACAAATGTGTCCTAGTGGGCTGGTTTGGCTTCTCAATAAGCTCCGATCTTTCCCTTTTGCCTTCTTCCTCTTACACTTTCTTTTCCCAGCAACAATATGTGGAAAAGTGTGGGATGTAGTGTGCTGGGTTTGCTTGAGAAAGGTAGAATTCGACACCTGTAATTGTAATGACTGTTAACTCTCCAGCTGGTCAGCAATGGTTAGAAGACTGTTTGCCCCACCTAATGCCACAGCAACCAGTAGTCCCCTATAAACAGCATTCCAAGAATTAGACTTCTTTTGAGTCCCAGGAAATCTGGAAGGAAGAAAACTTCTAGGTAGCAAACAGGCTGTGTGTGTGTGTGTGTGTACACACACACGCACTTGTGTGTTTAGTGTACATTCCCCAGACTCTTTCTTCAAGAGCCGAGAACTTATTTCCCCAACAACTGGGAATATCGGCTGGTGAAACTCACAGCTGATCCCGCTCTGAGAATTGCCCTTGGGAACGACCCTCCACCAAAAGGAGCTGCTTCACCCTAACACTACTTAGACCCTCCCCCAGGGTAGCTCAAATCCAATGAATGCAAAACAAAGGTGAGGCCTCCTCATCTGGACAGGACACAACTCCAAAGGACCATTCTAGCTCCAGCACAGGTTCAGCTTCTCTCCCTCTGCCCCATCCTGCCTTACCCACCCCCTGCAAGAGTGGAGCACACTCTTTTGAATCTCTTGAATCATCTCCCAAGGTCACAAAGCAAGGAAGCCAAAAGAGCTGGCGTTCAACCCCAAATCTCTTTGACTCTCTGCCCCAGGTTTCTACCAACTGTATCAAGCCCTGGACTTTGATTTACAAAATTCAAATCCTCACATCTTAGTAAGACATATAACGCCCCTTTCTATAACAACCATCCTTCCTAGCCTCACATCCCAGCACTCAACTCCCACGTGACCCTGGCCCAGGGACATCAAACCCTTTCCTGAACACACCATATTACCGCTTTCCCTGGAACAGTTGTCTTTGCTGCTTGATGACCGCCTGCTTCTCCTACAGGTCTCACTCCAATCCTCGCTCTTCTGTGAAGAATTTCCTGACCCTTCCAAAAAGTTTAAGATCTTCAGCTCTGAGCTCCCACAGCAGGTTGTGTGTCCCTTTAGCTTGGTAAATGCTAATTACTATAATGAGTTCCGTGCAAGCAGGGACGTGTCTTTTAACTCTGCTTCCTCAGGCATTTTAAAGATGTTCTGTTGAATAGATACATAAATGAATTCGACTGAGGTGCTGGCTGAGACGCTGTGGCTGAATGGAGGCCAGCCTTCCCACATCGCATCACATAGCACCATCCAAATTTGGATAGAATGTGACCTTCTTGGGCGCCTGGGTGGCTCAGTGGGTTAAGCCACTGCCTTCGGCTCAGGTCATGATCTCAGAGTCCTGGGATCAAGTCCCGCATCGGGCTCTCTGCTCAGCAGGGAGCCTGCTTCCTCCTCTCTCTCTCTGCCTGCCTCTCTGCCTACTTGTGATCTCTCTCTGTCAAATAAATAAATAAAATCTTTAAAAAAAAAAAAAAAAAAAGAATGTGACCTTCTTAAGCATGAGGACTGGTTTTTCATCCTCTACGTAGCCTTTCCAAGACCTAACACCATCTCCTGCTCATAGATGTTCAAAAACCCCAATGAACTAAATGAGGCTTTGGCCGAAAGATCTGACATCTGAGAAAATCATTTTCATGGCTCTATAAACTATTTTTCATATTTCTAGTTTTTAAGATCCATTGGGGATTTCTCTACCTGTTCTTGTCTTAATAGGTTCTTTCAAATTGTTTTAAGCTCCTCCTTTGTTTGAATCATTTATATTTTTTTTCCTATTTCACACAGCAAAAGAGGACCTGGAATTTGCTAAATTCTGTTTCTGGGTCAGAAAGAGAACCTAACGTGGACACATCAAACACAGCTGAGAGGTTTTCCAGCTGGCCAGCCTAACACTACATCTTTGTTTCCAAGGGCCCCTTTGAAACATAAATATGCCATTAATCTACAAGGTGGGCCCCCCCCTTTCTGAAACTCATGTTTACTTCCTGACCAGAGTACAGTTATGGATATAAGCACCACATGCTACTAGCACAAAGCTGAGGATAGGTGGGGAGAACCCTTGTCCTATAAACATAAAAACGGAGAGCCAGTCTTACTGGGCATGTAGCTGCATTCCCCACACAGGATATGGTCCAATTCTGTGACTGTTCTCAACAAAAATAAAATTACTGAGAGCTGGCTGAGAGTAGTCACAATGCTAAGAAGGCTTAAAAGCCCAGCTCCTATTTTGTAAATGGATTTGGGAAGGCGGAAGCTCTCTGGCATGTAAGAGCCTGAATTTTCTGTGCCCTCTGGGACTGTCTTCATGTCATCCTCTCACCACCTCCGCTGCTAGTCTGCTGAGAGCAAAGAAAAAAACCATGATAACATTTTCCCAAGAGAGCAGCGCATCTGGTTATCCTGTCCTTCACAAGTGTCTGATCATGTGTGAGCCCCAAACACAGACTCTAAGCCTTCTCCCCTCTGGTTTCATTTTTCACAGCTGTAGGCAATGCGTTCCTAAGGACAGACGGGCAATCTGCAGGTACATCTCATTTCACAATTTTGCTCACGTTGCTCAGGTCACAGATTCCGCGATTTACAACTCTGTACATACGCCTGCTCAGGCTAAACTTTTTTATTCTGTGTCTTTAAAATATTCCTTCTTTTAGCTAAAAACTCATGGAGTACAATTAAGGAACGAAGAAGGCACCAGACCCTTCTCAGTCGTGCTTAGGGGCACAGGTTATGGGAAAGTACCCTGCGGCAGGACTGAGATGGAAAGTACCTTTTTAAACATCCTGGTCGAGTCCTCACTTATCTGCATGAACCGCATAATCACATTGTTCAGGTAGATGTCACTCAAGGTTGCATGGTCTTTGCTCTCTCTTCTCACTTGGTTCAGAAGCAGATACCAGCAGTTCACTGGAGACAACAAGTTCTGGTCTTTCCTGAGAAGTGAAAAAAAAAAAAAAAATGGAATTACCATCAATTTCGAAGCTGTCCAAGCAGCTGAGGGAAGTCACCAAGGCCCACGAGGAGCCACAACAGATGGGGATTGTCGCTCTTCTTCCTACTCTGGGTGTTGCTCAGAGAGGGCTACTCAGCAAACAGCAGAAGAGCCTTCCACGCTGTGATGGCGGAAAGCCAGCAATTCCCTAGACTCGGAAGGAAAAAATTGGACCAAGAACACCAATCAAAACCCACACTCCTGACATGGGCCATTGGATCCTAATATACACAATCACAGGCAGGCTTTCAGCTTTAAACACCCCATTGTGAAGAAAGTAGTTATATTTACATAAAAATCTATTGACTATTGTCTCACAGACAGACTGTGGTTTGCCGCTACGCACAAAGTCTGCTTTGAATGTCCAGTCTGTTGCTGGAAAAGAGATCTGGCTACGTATGCTTTCCGTGGAACATACATTTGAGGATTATTTATTAGTCCCCTGATACATAAACATTAGCTTCCCAAAACGTGTTCCTGGGAATCAGAACTTGACAACATTTTTGGGAGGCTCGTGAACAGAACCAAGAAGTTTACTGGCTTATAATTTGTCACTAAACTATTTCACATTTGTAAACATACTTTGTTTTATTCCAATATTTTTATTTTAATTCATCTTTTTAAGTAGGCTCCACACCCAGCGTGGGGCTTGAACTCACAAACCCAGGATCAAGAGCAGCAGTGCTCTACCTATGAAGCCAGCCAGGTGCTCCTACCTCATTTTATTCTAGATAATAAACCTAAAAGTGAATATAAACCACAAAAGACGACTTGTAAAAAATCTTAAAGAAAACCTCCAAGCAAAACAAGTAACTAATTGGGATATTACTACTTCAAAAAAAAAAAAAGGAAAAAGTATAATGCTTTTTGTTTTTTGAAGTCTAACTGAAAAATGAAGAAAAGGCACCAGAGGCTTAAGCTAACTCAGGGACACTAGAGCCATCTGTATCAGACATGTTATTCTACAACTCATGATCACGTATGACTCTAAATATTAATTGAGGAAAGAAATCATTAAGTCAGCACTTTCTGCCTATATGTTCCTCAGATTCAGGATTTGATAATGAATCAAGTCCAAACGCTCTACAGAAGGAAGAGAAAGTAGAGGACAGAAGTAGAAGCAGGAACAGGTGCAGGGGGAAAGTCCTCTTCTGGGGTCCTAGCCCTGGCTCACACTAGAAAAGTCTCCTGGCACAGCAGAACTACAGCCCCAACCTAGGAAACGTCCTTTTTTTCTTAAAGCCATCAAGCAAGGGGCACTGGTTCTATGACAGACAACAGCCCTTCTATTGACATTCTCTATCCTGTGAGCCTGAGAGATAAAGATCACCTTGTTATACTGACTTTTACATGTGTCCTTTATGCTGAAGTAACCCATACATTCTTTGAGAACATTTCTTACTTTGACAACACTTCCCATGTCTTTGTATCCTGAGTGCCTTCCCCATGGTAAGCATTTAATAAATGTTATTCCATTCACTGAATAAACACATAATATTGCCTTAATAAATGATAACAATACCAAAATACCAATACCAATAACAGCAGTAGCTGTCGGGCATGCATCAGTTACTCTAAGGAATATGGATCTGTACTGTTCGAGTTCAATTCCCACAGCTTCACTTATAGCTACGTGATCTTGGCCAAATTATTTAAGCTTTTCTCTGTGTCTGTAACTTCATCTGGAGAATGGGTAAAATAACAGTATTTATAAGATTCTTATGAGGATTATTTCAGTTAATATATGTATATTTTAATGCTTACTTAGACCCATAGTAAGTGCTCTACAAAGTTCGCTATTTTTATCTAGGGGATGTTCTAAAGACTTTACACACAGTAACTCTACATAATCCTTACCACTACAATTCAAGGCAGAAATTCTTTGTATCCCCTCTATCCGTGAGAGAAGTGAGGCTTAGTGAGGCACGCTGATTTGCTGTTAAGACCAAAGCTGGTTTCAGAGTCTTTGAGTAGGTTGAAGGCTGATCTAAGCCTTGGTCTTCTGTCAGAGGTAACTCTAAGCTAAGGACATAATGAACTACATGATGAACATCCCAAAGCTGAGTGCTGTGCCCAAGACTTAACAAGTATCTGGTGGAGAGGAGAGGAAACACTGAGTACATAATCCATGCCGGCTATCAGTCACATCAAGCACTTCATCATGTTTCCCATTTAATGGTCACAAAATCTCATTGTACAAATTAGGAAACCAAGGCTCAGAAAGAGTAAGCAATGACCAAAACCACACAGCAAAGCCAGTATTCGAACCAGATCTAGCTCTTTCGTCCAGTCTGTCCTTGATTTTCTTCCTACCCTTGATTTGTCCTTTCTGTAGACTCATTATCCATCTTACCTTCATTCCCATATTCAATAAATATGCCAAGTCAAAGAAAATTCCAAACGGTTTACCTTTTGACAAAAACATGTCCACAAACTGGGAGAAAGAAAAAGGGGCAGCTGAAGTCCTAAGGGATCAGACTAAGGTGCATGGGTTCATACCCAGTTCGCAACCAATTACCAAGTGCACAGAAGATATTAAAAAATATTTACTGAATGGGTGAATGGGCTGTTTTCTTACTTTAAAAAGGGACAGTTACTATAATAGAGTACTGGCTTCGGTCTCCTTTCCAGCTCTAGTCTCTGTCAAGTACATTGGACATCTGTCCACCCTGGAAACCATGACTAAGATTTATTTCTATGTTGGGCCAACACGAGAGGTTGCCATTAAAAAAAAAAAAAAAATTCCCTATCTAGAATTATTCTGCATTTGCTTCTGCAAAAGTACCCTGGGGATACTGCCCACCCTACTTTTCATGTATAAAAAAAAAACAGCAAAGCCAGCGATGAAGACAAAGACAGGCCTCTCTGACACCGCCCCCCCCCCCGCCCCCCGAGTCTGCAGCTCAGGCTGAGCAGACAGGCCTTGTTGTTGCAGGGGGTTGGTGGTTTTCTGTTTTACCAACGCACTGAGACAGTTGTTGTGCTGGTCCCAATTTTATGCTGGAGTGCAGCGCAAAAGGGTTGCCGGTAGAAAACCTCTAGTCCCACCGCCCTACCTTGCACAGGCCTCACCTTTAGACCCCATATGGGACTAAAGCGTGGATATAAATGTCCACTTGAGTTTTCGGTTTCCTCTTCCTTTTTTGGCCCCTGGAAATTTCCCTTACTTTCCTATGAGTTCAGTTACACATTCAAAATGATGTCTATCATATTTTAATCAGCATTTCTGGGAGTTTTATAAAAGAAATACTTTTCAGATTACCTAGTCTACTATATTTCTGGAAGATTGTTGCCTTTTAATTATCTCCCAGACAAGTCTATTTCTTTCTCCCTGTGGTGTTGCTAGTGCACGCCATTACTGTGAGCCCCCTGCATGGTATCCCTTCCTCCACTATGGCTTCTTCGTCCATAGTCCTATCTGTGGTCTTCGTCATCATTCTAAAATGCAGGTCTAAGGGGTGCCTGGCTGGCTCAGTTGGTTAAGTGTCTGCCTTCGGCTTAGGTCATGATCCCAGGGTCCTGGGATCGAGCCCCACATTGGTCTCCTTGCTCAGCAGGGAGCCTGCTTCTCCCTCTCCCTCTGCCTGCCACTCCCCCTGCTTGTGCGGTCTTGCTCCCTCTGTCAAATTAAATAAATAAAATCTTTAAAAATAAAATAAAAATAAAGTCCAGGTCTGAGCTGGCCAGTCTTCTAATTAAAACTCTCCAAAGGCTTCTCATGCTCTCAGGACAAAGTCCAAACTGCCAAGTGTGATCTACAAGCCTCCTGGACCTGGCACAATTTCACCTGGAGCCACACTGCTCACCACCTCACTACTCGCTCCCACCCAACTGCTTCTGTTCCACAAAACTGCCTTACACCCCTTCCCTTCTAATCCCTGATGCAGGATGTTCCCCTTGCCTGGAACCTCCTGCTCTGGGCCCCTCAACTTGCCAACTAGTCATTCATGTTTCACTCACGTGTCATTTCCTCCAAGACCTTTCTCTGACCTTCCCTTCCCAACCTCCACTACTAAATGGATTTCCATCGGGTCTGTCTGCACTTACCCTGTCACAGTACTTGGATTCTCCATTAAAGTTGTCTGCCTACTTGTCTGTCTCTAGGATCTAAATTACAAAGCAAATTTCATATCAGAAAATCTGTATGTATTTTTTAAACAAAGGAAGTACATTTAATTCAAAGTTGTTGTTGTTTTAATTAATTCAAGGTTTAACTGCATTTGGTCATATTATTTTCCTAAAGATCCTTGTTTTAAGTTAGTCTCAACTGCAGTAACCACACATATGACTGGGGGGTAGGGACCTAAACATAAGCAACCCCTACTGCTTATTTTCATAGAAAATCACTACAGAAATCCTGAGGTCTTTGCTTGAAGAAGTAGCCATCTTAAATGTGCCCACTGAAACATCTACCTGGTAGAGAGTGACTCCCACTTTTCTGTAATCAGAAATTTTATAAACACACACCTTTTCTTCTTACTTATAAAGTTAACCACAAATATACATTTACTGGCAAGAAAAAATATCAAGAGATCATTTTTAAAATGTGATACATTGATGCTCATAAATTATAAATGCAAAGAGTTGCCTTTTACATATGGGCATATGCTAATTAACTGCTTCTCAAAGATGGAAAATTCTAAAATCAAGGAGGTGTTAAGAAGGTAGGCTATCACCTTGGAAAGACAAATTTGAGTCAAGTCTCTCTTACTTGTACTGTTGATGATCCTTAGTGCTTCTTGTCTTTGCCATGAACCTTTCTGCTAACTTCTCTAGGTTCCGAGAATATTCCGTCTCAATTTCAGCTTTTTTCCGGAAGAAATCCTGCAGGTCCTGGAGAAGCTGAACTCTCATCTCTGTTTGCTGTTCCAGGCATTTTTGCTGTTCTACCAGCTGAGCTCGAATTTCTAAGGAAAGAAGAGAATCCATTGGATGGTTTTGTGAAAATCAGTGAGGTGTGCTGGTACGTGCAAGATAAAGGTAACGAATCCTACGACACATTTAGCTCTGTATTGGACCTTTACGAGATTGCTGGGTCTAGATTCATTCTTTACATAATCTGCTGACCCTTTAAAAGAATGAGACAAGTCCCAGGAAAGAATGTCAGAAATTAGAACAGAAACATGGGTTACATTTGCAATGCCACAAACATGCATGGAGTCATGAGGCAAAAAAATTAAAGCCTTGGAGATAACAATTCATGACACGTGACATCTTTGAGGTGCTGCGTACATTGTAATTTTTTCAACAGCATTTTCCCTCAACTATCCCTTATGAGTTTGAATGGCAAAGATGCGAGCATCATTTCTTCCAGACTTCTGAACCACCACATATTTGCCAGTTGGCACATACAGAAACTGACATCTGGTAATTTGTATTTAGTGCATAAATTTCTAGTTTGTAAAACATGTAGCTTCTGGGTTTATAGGAATGCCGTGCCTAAAAATAATTTCTTTCTATATCCAAATAATCCATTCATAAATGGAGTCCTGAGACTGCACTTCATTATTCTGGTCACAACATCAAAGGCTCTTCTCTTGGCTTTCAGTTTTTACACACCGTTCAAACTAACAGCTCTATTGACACATGTAATCCTGAAGAGAATCCTTTGATGATTTTAATACATTCGGAAGGTGAAGGTTAGTCTTTGACTGATTTAGGGAAAACACAAAAGCAAAGGCGTATCATGCAAAACTATCTGTAAACAACTATTACAATGAAAACGGTGTGTTCTGGAAAATGAGATACAGCCATAACGACGGACTTATTCTTGTCTGAGACCCAGGGTTCACCTCCACACAAGCAGATTCATACTGGAAAACTTTATTTCATCCTTCCCGGAGTCAGTGCATATTCCCTAAAAGTGAGAGCTGAATCTCATTGAGTACAGTTGATAGAAATCAATGTCCAGGGGCGCCTGGCTGGCTCAGTCCATGGAGCATGTAACTCTCCACCCCCGAGTTGAACTCGGGGTTATGAGTTTGAGCCCCACATCTGGGTGCATCTGGGGGTACAGATTCCTTAAAAATAAAATCTTTAAAAAGGAGAGAGAAAAATCAATGTCCAAATAACATCTCAATTTCTTCCTATTATTCTTCAACAGGGAAAGACTGAGCTCACAATATGTATGCATACACTTGGCCATGTTTAATCAAACTCATTAACAGCAGGGTAGTCAAATTCTCAATGGGGAGTCAGGAAACGTGCTCAATGTAATAATGGCTAACAATAATCAAACACTATTCTACACCCTACTGAAGTGGGTAGGAGTATTATCCTCATTTTACAAAAAAGGAACTGAGATTTAAGGAGATTAAATACTTTATCCTGGCAAAAAAGGCCCAAATAACTATGAAACGAAGCCCTCAGTAAGGTCATGTTCCAGGCAACACTGCTCTCGGGAGCGTCGGAAGCATTTCTCAAGTGTCCTCTCCTTGGTTTCTCTACCTCTAGATTGGGGGAGCCATTATTAATCGCATAGAAGTGTGGTGATCACTAGAGTGAAAACATTATTACAGGCTTTTAACTACCAGGAACAGCATCTGGTTTTTAGTCAATCAAAGTAAGTGTTTTTCAATACAGTATTATAATCACCATGTCTGCCAAACTCTTTTCCCCACAAATACAGAACTATTTTTGTTTCATGAAGAAAAAAGAAATCAAGGGTGGGGATATTTCTCATTCAGGAATCTCAGTAAGTCTTTTAAGATTTAGTAATTTTAGCACATCTTGCTGTGCTAAGAGAAAATAAATCAATCGTCTTAGGCTGTCAACTAGGTGCCCCCCCCCCCTTTAAGCAGTGTTAGTGCCAAATAAGAAATAAAAGTGGCCAAGAGTACAGAGCTCAATAGAACTACACAAAAATTCTGTGGGCTTCCTTCTTCAGTCTCATTCTTAGATTTTTCTCTTGCTTGCTTCCTTCAGTGTTTAAAATCAAGAACTAGGGGCACCTGGGTGGCTCAGCGGGTTAAGCCTCTGCCTTTGGCTCAGGTCATGATCCCAGGGTCTTGGGATCGAGCCCCGCATCGGGCTCTCTGCTCAGCAGGGAGCCTGCTTCTCCCTTTCGATCTGCCTGCCTCTCTGCCTACTTCTGCCTACTTGTGATTTCTCTCTCTGTCAAATAAATAAAACTTATTTTATTTATTTATTAATTAAATTAAAAATCTTTTTAAAAAATCTTTTAAAAAAATCAAGAGCTAGGGGATTTTGAGAAGGAGGACTATATTTAAACAGTTAAAAAAACTCATCTTCTTTTTGTAGGCAGTAACTGTTACTTCATATTATCTGTAATTTCCCCATGAAAACAGGACAGTAACAGCATTTTCAGGAAGGAAAATGTGAAGGGACAGAACCTAGGGTATTGTTGTAAGAAAATAAAACATGCTCCAAAAACTGAAGGAGAATTCATTTGATCACCTCTTTAATTTAGACAAGTTGGGGACAAATGAGGAAAAGATCATTAAAAAAGAAAATAAGGAAAAAAATATCAGTATAAAGGTACTACCATAAGACATGCCTTATTAGGAAGAGAAAACCTTTGGGTTCCTCATACCACACCAGAGCCGAAGGCAGCACAATGTCAGAGGAGCTCATTTCACTGCACGTATGGTAAAGCTTTATTAACATGACCTCACTAGACATGATCTAACCTTATATGGCACTGATGAACTGAAAAGATTTTTTAATAAATGAGTAAAATAAACAGTCATATAAATTCTGGCTCACTGCTCAGAACAAAGAAGGCAGTGATGTACTGCACCCCACACCCTATCAATCCTTCATGGGACCACAGGGGGCTACAGGACATAGCACCACTGTCATCATGAGGGCTGGAACTGGTGAAAGCATCACATTAAAGAGTGATTTCTCGAAAATGTGTGAGTCTTACTTCTGTAGAAGGGATTGCAACCTCCCACCCACCTTCTTTAAAGACACTCTCGCAGGACTCTATTAGCTTTCGTGTATCTAGTATTGACCTGGACCATTTTTTTGAGACTCCAGCTTCATTTTAATTTTGTTAACCAAGCCATTATTGAGCCCCTATTTTGTATTAGGCAGGGGTTACAAAGATTTATGATGCACAACTCCTTCTGGTAGGAAATATAAATCCTAAGTTGATAGTATCAGTACATCAGTGCTGTAATGAAGAAATGTACCAGGAAGCTATGGAAAGGGGAATGGACAGGGGTAGACTGTGGAGGAGGAGCCTGTAAGATATAATGTCCTGTATAAGATATACAGCTATAACCACCAAAGAAGTGGAAAGATGATTCATAGATTGGGAGAAATATTTGCAAATTATGTATCTAATACGGAACTTATATCTAGAATATATAAAGAACTCTTACAACTCAACAACAAAAACACAAGTAATTCAATTTTTAAAATGGGCAAAGAATCTAAACAGATACTTTCTCCGCAAAAGATCTACAGATGGCCAATAGCAAATGAAACGTGGCTCAACATCATTAGCCATCAGGAAGAGGCAAATCAAAAGCAAATGAGATACCCCTTCACACCTGCGTGGATGGTTATAATAAAAAAGACAGGTAATAACAAGAGTTGGTAATGATGTGGAGAAACTGGAACCCTCATTTGTTGCTGGTGGGAATGCAAAATGGCACAGCTATTCTGGAAAACAATCTGGAAGTTCTTCAAAAGGTTAAACATAGAGTTAACACAGACTTAGCAAGTCCACTTCTGCCTAGGTACATACCCAAGAAAAATGAAAACACAAAAATTTATATACAAATATTTAGAGCAACATTATTTATAATAGCTGGAAAATAGAACACCATACTTGTCCATCAATTGAACAGATAAACGAAATGTGGTCTAGCCATAGAATGTTACTCAGGCTTCATAAAAAGCAATGAAGTACTGATTTGTGCTACAACATAGATAAAACCTGGAAACATAACCTTAGTGAATGAAATCAGTCATGAATGGAAACTGATTACATTATGAGATGTCTAGAAGAGACTAATCCATAGAAAACAGTTGAGTTGTTACTAGGGCTGGAAGAGTTGGGGGGAAATGGGAGGGATTGCTAAGGGGTATAGGGTTTCTTTATGGGATGATGAAAATGTTCTAGAAGTGATGGTGGTGATGGTTACAAACCTGTGAACACACTAAAAACACTGAATTATACACTTTCAGTGGGTGAGTTAAATGATATGTGACTTACAGCTATTATACAAAAGACATACTGCTGTATCACAATTCCAAGAAATTTGGGTTGTGGATACATTCCTAAGAATGACGATAACAGTACTAACAAAATAACTCCTCATATTCCCATGCCTAGCACTTTTTAGTAGTTAATCAAATTTGACAACATAAAGGTAAGTACTTTAAAATGATGTCTTCATGGTGGTTCTTGCTTCAGTATTTTTACTTCATCCTGAATTTGTTTGTAAGCCAGAGTAGTAAATTTACTAACTATGAGCATCATTGGTGTGTTAATTGTCACAATTTCTAATGGTATAGAAAAGATTTGCCTAATAGAACATTAGGAGGGGCTTATTACCATGACTCCCAAATAGCACAATCTCTTTTAGGCAGAAAAATACCATCTCTGAGGAGGTTCTAAGCAGCCATTATTTAAATCTAGGTCAGGACCTACTAAATAATAATAATGGCCATTTTAACAGGACTAAAATTTGCTGCTTTTTGAAAAAAGACTTATTATTTCATTTCTGATCTAAGAGTGCCACCACAGAAAGTATCAACATTAACAATCCAACAATAGTACACAAAAAGTACGCTTTCAAACTACTCAATCTGTTAAATAAAATTGAAACAGTTCCTCTAAGCTATAAAAATCTGCTGAAAATACTAAATAAAACAAAATTGTCTTGGGAAGGAGGAAACAGAGACATTTCTTCCTATAGTTGATAAAGAAAGGGAAGTCCTAATCCTTGGAAATAAATTTGTGTGAGACCACAGAATGATGCATAGTTCATGGAAAGATTGAGTCCATGAGATGGGGCTGCTTCTTTAATATGTTACTAAATGACTAGCACTAGCACATAAAATCAATAGATTGGGTGTGACTCTCACGATCGCTCAGCAGACAGAAATGCAATGACATTTCTAAGTTGTCACAAACCATCTCAATTATTTCATAGTCTTATTTGGTCAGATTTTTCCTTATGATAATTTAAAAAGTATACATTCTGTTAAAATTTATCAGTACCTTTACCCAATGAATAAAAGATATTTTCCCAAATGATAGGTGAGAGCCAATGGAATGTCTCAGAGAAGAACCCAGTGATGCTCTAACTGGTTCTGTCAATTATTCACATGCTTACTACTTACATGAATATTTTTACACTCTTTCAGTTGCCAATTAGCTAACTACCAGGTGCAAACTTTGGTGAAATACATTTTTTATGCTAGAAATTTGGAGAAAAAAAAACCCACAGGGGCACCTGGGTGGCTCAGTGGGTTAAATCTCTGCCTTCAGCTCAGGTCATGATCTGGGGTCCTGAGATCGAGCCCCGCATCGGGCTCCCTGCTCAGCAGGGAGCCTGCTTTCCCCCACCCCCCGCTGCCCTCTCTGCTTGCCTTTCTGCCCACTTGTGATCTCTGTCTGTCAAATAAATAAATAAAATTTTTAAAAATCCAAAGACATAAACAAAGACCATTTCTCTATTTCAGTAGAAATCCAAGATTTATGCTTCTCTTATAATTCACACAGAAATTAGGTAACATCAATATGGACACAGACAGGAGTTCTAGAGGTAGTATTAAAAATCACGGCAGGGGTGCCTGGATGGCTCAGGGTTAAGAGTCCCACTCTTGATTTTGGCTTGGGTCATGATTTCAGGGGCTTGGGATCGAGCCCCAGCTGGGGCTCTGTGCTCAGTGGGGAGTCTGCTTGAAGTTCTCTCTCTCCCTCTCCCTCTTTCCCTTCCCCACTTGCACATGTTCTTTCATCTCTCAAATAAATAAATAAATAAATCTTTTTTTAAAAAATCATGGGACAATTTTCACCTTGTGAAACAACAGTCCCACCTCACAAGACTGGGGAAGATTAAATGAGTAGAAACGAAAAGCACGCTGCCATCTGCAAACTACCTGGTAAAATGTAAAGATGCTATTATTACTAGCATCTGCATGCTTTTGCTACAAAGATATTCACTGACCATTTTTCTGTGCCAGGCTCCTTACTAGGCACTATAAAGAATAGGCGGAAAGTCCAGAGCCCCATCCTCAGTGAGAAGACAGACAGTGCAGACAGTGAGAGCCAGTGTCCTTCAGGGTCTTAAAGTATGTGTGTCAAAGAGCAATGGAGGTGTTTGGGGAAGTTTCCATGCTTGGGCAGAGGGGCAAGCACTGAGGAGGTAACCTTGAGATTGACCTAGCAGTTTGCTGGTACACATAGGGGTAATGGTACTCTGGGCTGAAGGAAGAGCAAACTCACTTGTAGGAGGAGGGAGAGAACAAGGAGACTTATACCAAGGGTGTCTCTGCTGTGGAAACCCAACCCTGGACTGCTAGGGGGTCTGGTCATAAGCCTAGGGCAGCCCCTTGCAGAGAACTAAGGAGTAAGATTTTCTATCTTGGGTCAGTTTCCCAGACTGGTTTGATGATAAAAACCACCCGGGGTGCTTATTAAAAATACCTGTGTCCAATCCCCTTGGCTGGCTATTTTTATCTTGTTGGTCTGGCAGGACCTGGAATGGGGGATTTTTATTAAATACCCAGGTGAATCTTTTCACTGGGTTACTTCAGGAAACACAAGCAAAGGACTGAACAATTCTGCTTAAGGAAGATACATAATCAGACTTGCATTCCAGAAAATCACACAAATAACTAATTAAATAAATGAAATGCTAAGCATCTTACACCTCAAGAAATCAGAATTTCTTTTGTAAACTGTATGGTTCCCTGTTTGAATTATGAATTACTAGGCAAAACAAACCAACAATAAAACTCTCACAAGAATGAATGGTATTCATGTTCTCCCCTGCCTAAGCCTATTATTTTAATTAGTCATGAATCACTCATTTCTGTCATCTGGTGTGGAACTAATGAGTATTTCCATTTAATTTGCTATCAGAAAGCAGAAGCTGATTTTCAACCACATTGTGGAGAAACCTGTAGAGCTGTGCTGGCCAATATGGTGCCATTAGTCACACTGAGAGCTTCCAATGTGGCTAGTCCAAACTGAGATGTGCTGGCAGGGTAAAAATACACATGAAATTTCAACATCTTATTAGGAAGAAGGAAGGATGTAAAAATGTCTCACTGATAATTGTTAATGCTGACATTTAAAAATGTGGACACTGGGAAAAAACTCTAGACATTGGCTTATAGAAAAGACATGAATTGACATTAACTTTACCTGTTAATCTGTTTCCTTTCACTTCTTAAAAATAACTATTAAAAAATCTAAAATTAGAAATGTGGCCCATCTCTAGGACAAAGCTCCTCTAGGATCTGAGGACATTAGCAACCAAGTTTCTCATAGGTGGAATCTGAAATGTGGAGTTCTCATCAGAAGAGGTTTTTGAAGAATTAGCAGGTTTGATGAAAAGACAGAACTTAAGCACAGTGCACGTATGGGACAGAATACAGAGGAGGCAAGACCCTAGTTGCAGTTAGGAATGTGACCTTGGAGGAGGAACGACTTCTTTGGACTCCTCAACTGCAGAATGACTGCTAATTATAGATGTCTGTTCACCCTTCCAAAGAAAATGAAAGGTTTTAACAAGAAATGAAAAGACATCCTCATCTTGTAAAGAACTGTATTGGCCAATTATCATAAAATATGTAACGAAAAAAGAAGAAAGATGTTCTACATTTGATAATATTGACTACATAGCCTAAAGGACTTTCAGAAAAGAAATGATCATGGGCCAATTGGGATTATCATCAGTGACAGCTTCAGAGGGCATTGACCCTGTACTGCTTTCAAAGCATATGCAGGATTTTGAAGGCTGTGCAAATTTGGGGAATGGAAATGTAGTTCCTTAGAGTAAAAATGATATTTTTGATATTCTGGCCCAGAAGAGTTATATTCTAGGGAAGGAAGCTTTGGATGGCTGGACCAAATGTAACCTTCCAGGTTACTGCCTGTCTCTAGTCTTTCTACTTTTAACTTAGGGGATCACCAACAATTGAAGCAAACTAAATAGCATAGACATATATGAAATCAAGTTGCTTCCATTCTAAGCTAAAAACCATGATCTCATCCTAGAACTCTAGAGATGGCTAGCATATTTGTGGAGGGAGTAGAATTATGATAAAGCCTTTTGGAATAAAACAAGGTTAACTGTCCTCTCGGTACAGTTAATCTTCATTGTTTTGGATATAAAAGTAAAGTCAATTTTACAACATTTCTGACACTTAAAGAGAGGATGCACACATTTCCTTGAGTTGTCATTACAACATCTTCATTACACCTAATGAAAGGACATTAACCTCAGTATTATTTTAGGATAAAAGCGTAGTATAAATGTTTCAGTTTTCATAGCTTTTGAAAGCCAAATATTACATTTTGGCCTAGATAACATTTTCAGGTGAAGTATGGAAAACAAATTTGCACCCCTCCCCCCATGAAAGCCAGTTAGCCAGGATAAAAGGCAGTAACTTAAGGGGATCAATTGCAGTGTAATACATTGCAGGAAAGGCCAGTTTAAGGAAGTACAGAGCTGAATGATTCATCGTCATGCCTGTATTTGGAATGCACAAGAGGTAAGATTTCGTTAACTTCCCCATAATTAATCAAGGACATTTCAGGCTGTATTAGTAGATTGATTTTTACTACCAGAAAAAGACCATGTGTGAAAACCATTGATCTAAGATTTACATTTTGGAATGGCTTGTGTTGCTGACCTTTCAAAGGTTCAAGGCATTCTCAAAACGTTGACATTCTTTCCTGATATAATTCAACATGAAGTCTCATGGAATAAATAGAAAAGCTTGCACATTTTTTTGGAGTACATTTTAAGAATGGAAAACTTCTTTAAAATAAAAAGATTTTATCTATTTATTTGACAGAAAGATCACAAGCAGGCAGAGAGGCAGGCATAGAGAAAGAGGGGGGAGCAGGCTCCCTGCTGAGGAGAGAGCCTGATGCGATGTGGTGGCTCAATCCCAGGGCCCTGGGATCACGACCTGAGTCAAAGGCAGAGGCTTAACAAAGATTTTTAAGTAATAATTTCTACACCCAACACTGGGCTCAAACTCACAATTGTGAGATTTAAGAGTTACATCTTTACTAAAGGAACCAGTCAGGCCCCCCAAACTGAGCCTTTTTCAAATTAAGGCTCTTCTCCTCATTGCAGTAATTATAAATTTAAAGTGTACAATGTAGCCTCCCAAGCAATTTACCATTTACATGGTAAATACTAAGAGAATACTTATTGAGTTCCTACTATGTTCCAGATTCCGTGACAGGTACTTGATACAGCTTAGCTCATTTAATTTTTACAGTAATCATATTATGTAGTGCTTCCATTAAATAGAAGAGGATACCAAAGTAGAGAGAGGATATTTTGTCCAAAGTCATACAATTATTAAGTACTAAATCTTAGATTTCCATTCAGGTTTGTCTGACTCCAAAGTTTATGATACAAAATTATAATGTTCAACAATTACGCATAATGTATAATTACACAAAGCAAGCCCAAGTGATCCAGGTTGGTCTTCTAAGTAATTTGTTTGAATGTATACAGACACTGTATATAACTTAATGTATCAAATGAAATTTAACTGCCAAAAATCTCGCATCATTTAGAAAAGCAATGATTACATTCCTAGTATTTACTTAGTTAAGAAAGCCAAAAGAACCTCTTCCTTCTCTGAAAAACTCAAATATTTTATAAAAACTAGTTAAGTGACTAATACTAATTCCCTAGTATTTCCTGAATGTTGTAACTTTATGGGAAACTGTGAATTTAGGTCTACTACTGCTGTTCTTAAATTGTGCTTATTTAAGTTGCTGTTTTAAACTGTAAACTGTTGGGCGCCTGGGTGGTTCAGTTGGTTGAGCAGCTGCCTTTGGCTCAGGTCATGATCCTGGACTTCCAGGACTGAGTCCCGCATCGGGCTCCCAGCTCCATGGGGAGTCTGCTTCTCCCTCTGACCTTCTCCTCTCTTATGTTCTCTCTCACTCATTCTCTCTCAAATAAATAAATAAAATATTTAAACTGTAAACTGTTATAAATTGCTAGTATGTTAAAATTACTGTAAAGCTTTGAACTACACAGATTATAAATCCCTGAATACAAATACCATGTCTTTAAATTTCCATAGAGCACATAATAGATGTTCAGTAACTATCTCTGGTGAATGTTTTAGTAAAGATTGCAGGTTGTCAGAAGGCTTAGTTATGTACATTATGGACTCAGGACCCAAATTCTGCTAATTCATAAAATGATTTTTCCATTTCCCTCTCCCCAAGGTCACTGTCGCATTACTACCTCCTCTTTCTTTGCTCCATCAGGTCCTTCTGGCATCCAGCCCCACAAGGTTTCCCCCATTAACCACGCCCTATTTGGTCAACAGTGGAAGAGACTCTAGTTAAAACCACTGACTATCATATTTTACACATCTCCCAGTTAAAGGAATTTTATATTCTACTTCTACCACAGAGGATACTTTCATCTAGGAAAATGCCAAAGGAAACACTAATCATTTCACTTAGTTTTCTTTAAGTCTCTACCACAGACTTTCATTCAATTGCTATTGGCGACTTTATATCTTACACTGACTTGACTACAGTTCAGTAAGTGAGAGCTCCAATGACTTCTGGCTCCAAGGAGCTGGAACTCTGGCCCAGGAGATGATGATAATGGCAAGCAGAAAGTGGTCAAGTGCTTGTGCTCCTCAACATAAAGTTTACATTTACTGACAGTCACAGTTCTCGATCATACAATAAATGCTTTTCAATCTTCAGGCGAAAAAAGCCTTAAAAGAGATACCATTAAAACACACACACACCACACACACACACACACACACACACACACACACACACAGACACACGTATATTAATATGTGTATCTTTCAAGATTTCTCAGGCCTAAGAAAATACTGAACAGCAGCCAGCTCATTAAAACTGGCTTGTAGAAAACAGAGGGCTCCTGGGTGGCTCGGTCGGTTGAGTGTCCGACTCTTGATTTCAGCTCAGGTGGTGACAGCTGGACTGTGAGATCGACCCCCGAGACGGGCTGCGTACTCGGTGGGGAGTCTGCTTGAGATTCTCTCTCCTCCCTCTGCCCCTCTCCACTGTGTGCGCTTGCTCTCTCTTTCTCAAATAAAAAAATAAATAAATCTTTTCAAATGTCAGAAACATTCATTCTCTTCATTACAGTATCCCTTCAAAGTACCAAATAAAATATCTAATTTGATAGACTACCTTCGTATCAAAAATTACATTCTTTTATTTTATCCTCAGATATGAGCCAAACTCTGTATTATAATGGTATTTCTGGTCCCAAAGACACATGCAACTTATACCCACACAATCTGCAAAAAATGGAATTCAACAGGTTCACTCAACAATGTCCATTTAACAAGTAAGCAAGTGAGAAAAGAAAGGCTTCCGCTAGTCATCCGACAAACATTTACTGAGCACCCCCCAGGTGCTGAGCTCCGGGGAAACAAAACAACTGCCTCGTGCCCCAGGGCCTCTCAGGTGAGCTCCTAGTCTACAGACATGAAAACAAATAACTGTTATTGTTATAATGATCATCATTTACAGTGCAATGCAGTAAGTCCTATAATGGGAGAACACACAGGAACGAACAGCAAACTGCCCACATAAACTGGAGTTGGCAGACAAGTAGGAAAGTGCCAAGTTGGGGGTGGGTACAGGAAGGGTATTATGGGCAAAAGGAGCAGCCTGGGCAAAGCCCCAGGCACAGGACTATCTGGAAAGTTCAGGGTATTACACGGATGGCAATTTGTTCCTTGCACGGTGATAAGCAGGGGCTCATCAATTACTAGGGGGATTTAAAAGTAAATACTCTAGGAACTCCAGGGTGACTCAGTCAGCTAACTACCCAATTCTTGAGTTCGTCTCAGGTCATGATCTTGGGGTTGTGGGATTGAGCCCCATGTCGGGCTCCATACTCAGTGAAGAGTCTGCTGGAGTCTCTCTCCCTCTCCATTTGCCCCTTCCCCCTATGCTTATGTGTTCTCTCTCTCTCAAACAAGTAAGTGTTAAAAAAAAAATCCTCTAAAAGGGTAAGGGATGATATTTTTATTCTGTTCCGTCTTCACTTACTGTTGGGAATGTTTCAATTTATATATTTAGTAAGTTAAAAACAAATGCATATTATTCACATTAGAAAAGATAGCTGTAGAACTATGTTCTAACTGATGAAATTACCAGAAAATGACATTTCCTGCCAAATCCTTAACAGCAGATTTTTTAAAATTATGTTATGTTAATTTAGATAAGGGAGAACAATGTCACCCACATTCAATACAATACTGAGGATATGGAATGGAAGGATTTATAAGTACCTCCATGATCAGAGCTGACTTCTATTTTCCTTTAATTAGATTTAAGTTTTAAATTAAAAAAGTAGCTTAAAATGACAAATTATTTAAAGTACCTATCTTCTACTTTTCTTGTCTTGTTTGGGGTCCATTCGTCTTATAATTTACTTTAAAAAGTACACTTCTTAAAAGACATTGTATCATTTAATCTTCACAACAAAAAGCAGTTCAGAAATACTAAGGTAAAACTTCTAGGATTTCTTAATCTTATACCTCTTGATACGCTCTTTGTAAGATCTCAGATACTAAATTTTACGGCCTCTGCCAGGTCCACTCATTCCCGTAGCTGCTTTTATCTGGACGAGATTCATTTTTAAATAAGATCGATGTGGGAATAGCCCAGTGTGTTGTTGTGAAACACTGCCCTTCCTCCAAATCCCCAGTACCAGGGAGCTTCTCTCCACTTCTTTCCTAGCTACACATCCATGACATAGACATGGCCTTTTACATGTTTGCCGGATCACCTTCCATGGAAGTGTGTGTTCCAGGACCCTTGGACATTACTTCAGCTACTTTAGAAATGCCCACCAAGGCCAGGCTAGGGGAGGCACATTTTGGCCTCCCATGACTCTGGGAGAGGCAACAAAGTCTTTCCCCTACCTGCACAGGTAGGGCCACAAGATCTAATTACAGGTTAGCTGTCAGGTGCATGCAAACCCTTTGAGGAGCATGTGAAGGAACCATGGATATCACTACAATGCCCCACATGACCCCTTGCTTGTTCTACAAAATCTGTGGACTAAGGTCTGGACTTTGTGGAAAATAACCATGCAGCTGGATCACTGACCGCCCCAACCTCCATCAGCAAGTTACCCTGAATGAGACTCTGTCAACTGTGTGGACTGGCCTGCTTCGCTTTCTGATCATTAAGTGCCTTCTCAGTTTGGGGGATACTCTACTGTTCTGCCTCCACTTTCTGACCCCTGTGTCTGATGTAGAGGCAGGAGTCACAAAAAGACAGAAATGAAAGACCATGAACTGACAGACTGGGGGAAAACAGGGAAAGGTGAGAGCAAGAAGAGATAAAGAGAAACAGCTTAAGGAGAAAAGAATTGAGGAGAGGGAGAGAAATAAGAGAGGAATGTGAGGAAAGGGGGCAAGTGAAGAAAACAAAATAAATGTAAAGTGAGTGATTAAGGTTTTCAGGAAGTCACTGACTCAGTCTTGGGCACCGGAGGGACTGAGAGCACTTTAATCTACTCAGGCTTGTCCTCAGGCTCCAAGCCTTTTCAAAAGTACATTCTGCTTTTAACAAATTTTGGGTATCTGGCTTCAGTCTTAGGCCAGCATGAGAATAAAATTTCAAGGTCAAGCATAACTCCTTTTTCTTATTAGAACCAAAGCGCAGGTTGTTCAGAATCATAAGAGCGTCCCTTTTAAGCCTTTAGAAAGCTAGGTAAAAATCAGAATTGGTCATGAATGTATAACTTCACGTTTAATGGAACTTCAAGCTCAATGGATGAGCACGGGACTCAGCCAGGATCATATTTCACAGGACTCTGATTCATGTGTAGCTCTGAGACCAAACAGTAGAAATTCTTTGTATTCTTTCTATTTTCATGATTAGTTTTTGCAGCCCTGGAACATTTTTAATTATCTTGGCACCTTAGGGGTAGAGTGGAAAGGCTACTAAAAACAGGCAGAAGTGCTCGGAATTCTCATACCATCTTCCTTTTATGTAAAAGAGACCAATTCAGGGGCGCCTGGGTGGCTCAGTGGGTTAAAGCCTCTGCCTTCGGCTCAGGTCATGATCCCAGGGTCCTGGGATCGAGCCCCGCATCGGGCTCTCTGCTCCATGGAGAGCCTGCTTCCTCCTGTCTCTCTGCCTGTCTCTCTGCCTGCCTCTCTGCCTACTTGTCATCTCTGTCTATCAAATAAATAAATAAATAATCTTAAAAAAAATATTAAAAAAAAAAAAGAGACCAATTCAGCAAGACCAAAAACTTTCCACTTTGACCCACAGCACAATGTTCCTCCCCCCTTTTAAATTTAGAGGTCTCTGGTGAGAACCCACATTACTCACAAGCAAAGCTGATCTTCTCTTAGCTGCCGGCATTGAGAAAGCTGTCTGAATGGATGGCATCAAGCCTTCTGCCATGCCACTGGATGCTTCCCCAGTGCAGGTGCCAAGTAACCCTGAGTTTGGGCAAGCAACCATCTCCGGGGCACTTCAGTCCTGGTCTCCTAGACTAGGGCTCTCCTGGATGCCGGCAGCACAGCACAGGATGGACACGATTTTTCTTCTTCACCCTGGTTACAGGATTGGCTGGCTGGGATCATCCCAAAGGCAGAACATTCTGCCCAAATCCAGTGAAATACTTAACATTGTTTAGCAGTTGCCTCTTGAGGTGGACATAAAGAATAGCTACTTAGAGTCTTAAGATTTGCATGCAAACATTATATAGAGAGCCAGGGTCAAAAACTCCAATGCCCTCAGAAGCCAGATAAGTCTCATAAATGAGGGAAGTGGATAGGGTGTAAAACAACAAGAGAAGGAAATGACCACGGCTTGTCTAGCCACCAAGCTCCAGGTAGCACTTGCTACATTGGAAGCTTGATGGAGGTTAAGCTAAATCTGATTTTGTTTTTTTGAGAGAAGCCTGAAATTTGGATTTTGGGGCAAAATTTCCAAATTCTTAAATGTCAGCAATTAATTCTATTAAAATAAAACAGAGTACAGGCCTAACAAAACCCAACTCTGTGCCAGATTTTTTTTTTAAGATTTTATTTATTTACTTGACAGAGAGAGATCACAAGTAGGCAGAGAGGCAGGCAGAGAGAGAGAGGAGGAAGCAGGCTCCCTGCTGAGCAGAGAGCCCGATGCGGGACTCAATCCCAGGATCCTGAGATCATGACCCGAGCCGAAGGCAGCGGCTTAATCCACTGAGCCACCTAGGCGCCCCTGTGCCAGATTTTGCCTCTAGACTACCATATGTACTCTTTGACAGAGAGAAATTCTAAACTTTTTGGATAAACTTACACCTTCTTCAATTGTCACAAATGTAACAAGAGAAACAAAATTGAGATTAATGATAATTTGATGGGACCTCAGAAATGAGGCAGCAGTGTAAATGGTGTATGGAAAACCAATCAAAACTAGGTGCCATTTAGTAAGTAATGTTACTTCTCAGCTTTTAAGTGAATTTATTTGTAAACTGGATGACAATGGCTTGACTTACTCTAAAACTCACACTAGTTTTCTTTTTTTAAAAAAAGATTTTATTTATTTACTTGAGAGAGAGAGAATGAGAGAAAGCGAGCAAGCAAGCATGAGATGGGGGAGCGTCAGAGGGAGAAGGAGACTCCCTGCTGGGCAGGGAGGCTGATGCAGGACTCCATCCCGAGACCCCAGGATCATGGTCGGAGCCGAAGGAAGTCACTTAATCAACTAAGCCACCCAGGGGCCCTCACACTACTCTCTCGGAACTGAAAATACTAGAACAGTTTCTCCTTCTCACCATTCTCTCCTGGGGCTCAACCTAAATCTGGAAGATGATCTGAAGTCCAATCTTACTGGAACTCTTTTTCAAGAACTGTTCGTACTGACTCAAGAAATCTGAGAAAAGCACTTCTCCCAGGGCTGGTACAAATTCCATTAACCATCTCTGATATCAAAGGCTTTACTGAATAATGTGTTCCAATTTACTTTCTGTATCTCTCTTCTTTGGACACATGTTAGAGAATAGAAGGATTACAGAATCTCAAGTTTACAATAAGCCTTAGAAATCATTTGGCTCTATCTGCTGTCTGGTGATCAAATTCTCCCAAGTCCATGCCTGCCCGGAATTCACTGTCTCCCAAGAGCAGCCTGTACTACCATCTGGCAACTCCAACACTTAGAGAAGTCTCCTTGAACTAAAACAAGAACTCATCCATTCGTCTGACAAAAATGTATCAAAATGCCAATGATAGGACTCATACTAGTTGCTTTTATATAAAGATGAATAAGCTGGGACATCCCTCTCCCTCTGCAAAGAACTCACAAAAATACTTTAAAAATTACATTTCAAACTTCCAAAAGGGTACTTTGCATGAGTAAGTACACCCAAGAGACAAAACAAAGCCAATCCATCAAAAAGTCCAAGATGTAAGACAATTCATGAGATGTGAATACAGCAATATGTGAAAGAAAGAAAAGGTTTAATAGTCAGCAGGGAAATAGGTACGAACACTCAGATTTGAGACTTCCTTCAAAATTAACCTAACATCTCTTCCTGATCACTCTGGGAACCAAAGGCTAAAAGGAAGACAGATACCAAGTTCATTTTCATTTCCTACTATTGAAGGAGATTTACTCACCCAGAACCTCCCATACCTGAAGAGGTACAAAACCAGGGTTCAATATGACTACTTAATAAACCTCTTCCCTTACTGCTACCTGTATCCTTTTTCTGCTATGCTGTCCCTTAAGCCTAATTCAAGAAAAAGATATTCAGTCAATTCCACCCCCATCGCCCCTCCATCCACAAGTTGCCCAATTAAGAGAAATGTGAGAAAGAGAATTTACTATATGGTAGTTTAAGGTCTGCATGACAGCTAACAGCTGAGAGGACCAGTGAGAACTCAGTCATAAATCTTGTGCAAAGCTTTGTTTCCCTGGCTGAGCAGAAGCGAAAATTTCCTCTGTTAGTATAATCAAGATTTTTTTTTTCCTTTGAAATTCTGAGTCCTGACATTGGGTTTCAACTGAAACCAATAACCAATTATTATGAGGCATAAATTAGATAATGCTTATAAAGAATTCAAATAGAGCCTTACATAGAAGATTCTCAACAAATGGTACTTATTGTTATTAATATCATTTTCAGGGTGCCTGGGTGGCTCATGTGGTTAAGCATCTGCCTTCGGCTCAGGTCATGATTCTGGAGTCCTAGGATCTAGTCCCACATCGGGCTCCCAGCTCCATAGGGAGTCTGCTTCTCCCTCTGACCTTCTCCCCCCTCGTGCCCTCTCTCACTCTATTTCTCTCAAATAAATAAATAAAATATTTTAAAAATATATCATTTTTACATCTATTGGTCCTAAAATATCTTCACGTATTTCTCAAGAAATCCACATTTTTGTGAGTTCTAATCTACTGCTGATTCCATTTGAGGGTGGTGATTATGCCTATTAAGAATACACTTTTAATTTTTCTCTTATTCATGCAAACATATTCATTTTAGCAGATTAGAAAAGTAGAAGGAAGGTGGGAAATCAGCCATCTTGGGAACACACCTGTTAATATGGTACAATTATTTTTTGTGTTTTAAAAAAAAACATTTATTGCTACAAAAGCAGACACATATACTGTATAATGTTAGAAGATATAACTTCAAAAAACCCACTTGATTTTCTATCACGAGGAAGTTAATTTTGATAACATTTTGCTATATATTCTAAATATTTTTTCTAATACAGAAAGCTCTAGGTTATTTCAATTTTGACTTTCCAACCTTTCATAGTTTATTCAATGCCATTTCTGGTGCACAAACTATGACTCCATCTGTGTACAGGTAGAAATTCCGGAGCCTCAGTAACCATCATCACTGGTCCTTTCCTCAGGCCACGTTCTTTATTAGGTTACCTTGAATCCTTACAACAGTCCTGCAAAATACATTCCAATATCCCTGTTTTGCAGATAAGAAAACTAAGGAAACTAAGACTCATAAAGATCAGGTGACTAGTCCAGCCCCTCAAAGCACTAAGTGACAGAGCTAGGTTTCAATCTGTCTTTGTCAGATTCCAAAGCCTGTATGTCCTCCCCAAGCAGCAGGCTAAAGGTAAGTGAGATACAGAGTCTCTATCTGAAAACACTTAAACGAACACAAACAATCCAGATCCTTATTTGGGCAGTAAAGTAGTATGACTCTCATTTTACCAAAGGACAAAAGTGACTCAAAGTTCCATAGTGAAGAGGGCTAGAGCTGGACTTTAAATATGAGTTAGATGAGGACACCATCATTTTAATACAATATAACTCTCTGCTGTGTGATGTTGAAATTTAGAGTTTGCCAGGATTTTACACTAACAAAACACACTCTCAGGGTCCCTGGGTGTCTCAGTTGGTTGGGCGGCTGCCTTTGGCTTGAGTCATGGTCCTGGAGTCCAGGGGTCAGGTCCACCAGGAGTCTGCTTCTCCCTCTGACCCTCCCCCCTCTCCTGCTCTCCCTCTCAAATGAATACATAAAACCTTAAAAAACAAAACAAAAAACACACTCTTTAGCCACCCACAAGCACTCACTGGTAAGCTGTTCCTGGGGTATAATTCAAAGAGGGAAAACCCAAAATGTAATTAGGGAGTTGCATAGTCTTAATGTATACCACAGTGAAACTTACCCTGAGTTTTCATAGTCCTGCTTATCAGACTACTGGGAAGGAACAACAGGGAATTTAGAGACTTGGATGAGACTCCCAGCTCTGTCACTAAATAACCTGTGTGACCTTGGGCAGGTTACTGACCCGCTTCTGGGCTCAAGTGAATCCATCATTCTAGAACAGTTATAAGAAATACTCCCTTCCCTCTCTCTCCACCATGGACTCACACTGTTGTCAGAGGATGAAGGTTATAAATGACAAAGGGTTTAGAAAATTTAAATTTTCCATGCATATGTAAGGTATCTAATAAAGGCAATGACAATTATAAAAATGCATTCCTATAGCTACAAGTGACAAGTGCAAATTATGTCAGGCATTGTTCTGTTTCATATGAATCAACTCATTTAATTTTTGTGTTATTATTATCTCAATTTTACAGACAAGTAAACTTGCTCATGGTCACTTGGCCAGTAGGTGAAGTTAGGTTCTGAACCCAGAAAGTCTGACTCCAGTCAATGCTATTAACTACATGAAAAGAAGGTTCCTAAAAGCCTTTACTTCTCCCATCTCCAACAGCTTCTGTTCCACCCCCACCAGGGACAAATACTAAAATATAATATACTGTTTCAGCAACCTTTGCTATTTCTAATTACATGATTTTCTTTATAAAATCAATTTATTTTTTCTTTTAAAGCTTTTATTTATTTATATGACAGAGAGAGACACAGCGAAAGAAGGAACACAAGCAGGAGGAGTGGGAGAGGGAGAAGCAGGCTTCCTGCCAAGCAGGGAGCCTGATGTGGGGCTCAATCCCAGGTCTGTGGGATCATGACCTGAGCTGAAGGCAGACACTTAACTACTGAGCCACCCAAGCACCCCTATAAAACCAATTTTTTTTTAAAGATTTCATTTATTTCTTTGACAGAGACAGATCACAAGTAGGCAGAGAGGCAGGAAGAGAGAGAGGGGAAGCAGGCTCCCGCTGAGCAGAGAGCCCAACGCGGGGCTCAATCCCAGGACCCTGAGATCATGACCCGAGCCGAAGGCAGAGGCTTTAACCCACTGAGCCACCCAGGCGCCCCCCTATAAAACCAATTTAAAGAGAAAATTATGTTTAAGTTTTTCTGACAAACCTGTTGGTTAAAAAAAATATATATTTTGTCTATTTCAGTATTTTTTTAGGCATATCAGGTGATTTCATCTGAAAAATTTTTAAGGGTTCACAATTCTTTCAAAGATGTTCTCCACAGGCAGTAACCTCTATGGCCTTGGCCACAGCAACCTTTTGCTGGGCATGTCTCCAAAGGCAAACATGAGCTTTTGGGACTTCATCAAGATAAAAACCTCTTTCACAACAAAGGAGATAGGTGACAAAACCAAAAGACAACCTATAGAATGGAAGAAGATATCTGCAAATGTCTTATTAGATAAAGGGCTAGTATCCAAAATTTATAAAGAACTTATCAAACTCAGTACCCAAAGAACAAATAATCCAATCAAGAAATGGGCAGAAGACATGAACAGACATTTCTACAAAGAAGTCATCCAAATGGCCAATAGATATATGTAAAAATGCTCAATATCACTCGGCATCAGGGAGACACAAATCAAAACCACAATGAGATACCATCTCACATCAGTTAGAATGGCTAAAATTAACAGACCAGGAACAACAGATGTTGGTGAAGATGCGGAGAAAGGCGAACCCTTTTTACACTGTTGGTGGGAATGCAAGCTGGTGCAGCCACTCTGGGAAACAGTATGGAGGTTCTTCAAAAAGTTGAAAATAGAGCTACATTATGACCCAGCAATTGCACTGGTTTTACACCAAAGATATAATATAGTGATCCGAATGGGCACAGGCATCCCAATGTTTATAACAGAAATGTTCACAATGGCCAAACTATGGAAAGAGCCCAGATGTCCATTGACAGATGAATAGATAAAGATGTGGCAAATACATACCATGAAGTATTACTCAGCCATCAAAAAAATATGAAATCTTGCCGTTTGTGATGACATGGATGGAACTGAGAGTATTATTTTAAGTGAAATAAGCCAATCAGAGAAAGACAATTGACGTGGAATTTAAGAAACAAAATAGAGGATCATAGGGGAAGGGAGGGAGAAATAAAATAAGACAAAACTAGAGAGGGAGATGTACCATAATAGACCCTTAATCACAGGAAACAAGCGGGGTTGCTGGAGGGGAAGGGTGTGGGGAGGAAGAGGTAACTGGGTGATAGACATTAAGGAGGGCACTGGGTATTATATAAGACTGATGAATCACTCATCCCTACCTCCAAAACTATTAATACAGCATATGTTAATTAACTGAATTTAAATTTAAAAAAGAAAAAAGAAAAAGCAGTACCATTGTGAAAAAAATTTTTAAAAGATGCTTTTCATTAAAATTTTCCCCCGATGATCCTGAAAAATTATGCCTTATTCTGGAAGGGATGACACTCACTATCTTAAATGTTCAGTTCTGAGAAAAAAACTTAAGAAGAAGAAAATTATGCAATGGGGATCAAATTCTAAAGTCTCCAATAGTCATATTTCAAAAAAACCTTTAGTAATCTACTGAACAGTAGACTATCGATTCTTCCCTCTTCAGCGGTTCTTATACAGTTAAATATTATACAGGATAGACATGAGTCTGTGGCTGTTGGTGAATATGCTCCTTCCCCTGAATTTTTATACACTCAAGTGATACACCCAAAGTGTAGACAAGAAACCTCATAAAGTTAGCAGGTAGAAACAGAACATTAACCATAAAAGTAGGCCCTGTATGTAATTTTAAATTTTCTAGTAGCTAAAGAAAAAGAAACAGATGAAATTAATTTAAAATATATTTTATTTAGGCCAACATATCAAAATATTTTAAGTTCAATATGTAATCAACACAAAACTGTTAATGAGATATTTTGCAATTTCTTGTATTAAGTCTTGAAAATCTGGTGTGTATTTACCCTTACAACACATTGCAACCTGGACTATCCACTTTTCAAATGCTGAATGGCCACATATGACTAGTGGCTGCCATCCTGGGCCATGTGGTTCTCTAGAGTGGTTTTAAAAGCACAATGGGGATTAGAGAATCTACCAGTTTCCTACCCCTAACTGCAAAGCATAGGTCGAGGAGAAAATTTACAGTATGTTGGTAATTCTGCACTGTTTGAGAGACACACACTGTTTTACCATAAAAGTTCTCTTGAACTAGAATGTAACACCTCTGATTGTAAAATAGGGTGTGTGTCTGCATGTACAGAGACATGCGATTTTTAATACCTAAATAATGATCAGTAAAATAACAGAATCGAGGCTCATGTGGATACCCACTTCCCATTTCAGGATACTTAATCACGTGGGCAGAGTCCCTTTTTATCATGTGGGGTAACATTCACAGGTTCTGGAAATAAGGTTATCTTTGATGGACCATTACTCAGCCTACCACAGGTTACTGAGTGCTATGGAGATAAGGAGAGCAAAACAAGAGAGCCAGAGGAAGACTTCCATCAGGAAGGGGATATGAAAAGATCATGCTCATAGCAGAGTAACTGGAAGGAAGTCAGAGTGAGGCAGGGAAACCAAAGACCAAAGCCACTCAATGGAAGGCAAGAGCAGAGGTGGGGTGAGAAGATGCCTAAAACTAGTCAGTTGGAGGTGGGAAAAGAGAAGAAAGTATGAGGCTGAAAAGTAGTAAAGATGTAGAACCCACAGGACCTCCAGAAAGGATCCTTGACCTGAAGGGATGCTGGTGGGAAGGAAAAGGGAGAACTTTAATGTTTAGTGTTCCGTTAGTCCAGTTGGTGATTTAGAGTATTTGTGTCATTGTCCTATTGATTGATGTGAACTTAAATTGATTCCACTCATGGACCAAAACACAAGAATATTTTTCACAATATGAGGTGTTACAAAAAGCTGATCCCTCGTGCAGGCACTATGTAGGACTTTCAACAGCTGCTCAAAGATGCAAATGCATGATGCTGTACAAAAAGGCAAGAGGTTTAATCTGGCTTCCAGATGTTTTTTGTTTTTTGGGTTGTTTTTGGTCAATTTCAGCTTAGTGCCAAGGCATGTCAATCAGGGCTCAGGAGTTTGTTTTTTGCTCCTTTTTGTTTGCTCCTTTTAAAGGTATAGTGTAAGGAACTTGCAAGTTTCAAAACCAATCTGGTGGATTCATCTGAATGTAGTATGGTGGTTAAAGCCTGTTCAGCAAAGCTTTGATATCTCAATGAGCTGGGTTCAAATACTGCCTCTGCCATCATACTAGCTCTGTGACCTTTGAAGAGCTTTAGCTGCACAGCATCTTTAAAGAGCTAATGATGCATATTATATGGTTCTACAAGGGTTAAATGATATCCTATTTCATGTCCAGTACAAAGTAGGTAATCAATAAAGGTAATCATTATTAACTGAAAGCCTTATTTAAAAGAATCATAACCAGAAAAACATAGTTTGTTATTAATAATTCTAATAAGGCTCTCCAAATGGATTAAAAAAAAACCACACAAGTAGGAATTTCAAATACAGAAAGAAATATATCAGCAAATCCTCAGGGAATAACTGTGGATAATCTAATGACATGGATTTAAGTCTTCAGGATAAATGCCAGCTGAACTAAATTTCCTTAGTTTCTCTATCCCAGTTTTAAAGAACCCACCAGGCTCTACTACTGTTTTAAGGAACATTATAAAATACTCCAAGCTTAACCAGCTCCCCTGATACCAGTATTGAGTTAGAAAAAAATTAAATATACAGGTGTCCTCAATTTATGGACGAGCTACGTCCCTGAAGGACTATGTATGTTGCAAATTAGATTTTGGTAATCAGAACTTGTTTTCCCAGCGATAATTTCAGAAACTTGTTTTGCTAGAAAAATACAGTAACTATTTTTTTGGAACTGGCCATAGGATTAGGATAGATGGTATCTGGCATTCTGGCACAGATAAAATTAAACAGATTCTCCATGTCAAATTTTGGATCCTGCTAGGGTCATGTTTTGCCTGAAGTGGCAAATTAATCCCCATCGTCTGGTAATGAAAAATACATCCCATCCTGTAATGACAAAGTGGAAGACGGACTATATAAGGTACAATACATTTGTTTGTATTACCTTCCTGGGGCAAGACATTTCACATACATTCAAGAGAGCAATTACCCACCTTCAATAAATGTTTGAGATAAATGGGACAGCTTCATGAATAGATACACCATTAATCTGAAGCATAGAGAAAAAAAAGTCTGAGAAGGGGATACTGGAGCTTACATATAAAGAAATGATAAAAAGTTATTATTCTGTTGATAAGGTCTGTACTAAAGTGTGGTGTACAATTTTTAGGACAGGACTCAAATTCATAGTTGCATTTTTTTTTTAGAGAACACTGCAGAAAGCAGGTAAACAACTTAAGATACAGGCTGCCAAAGTAAGCCAAAGGGACACTATTTGTCCAACCGACGTCCTGTTTGCAAACCCCAATTACCAAAGGACAACAAATTAAATGCTAATCTTTGCTGTTCACAAACAGTATTTTAAAAATTATATCCTCTGGACTCTACTTTGCCTTATTAAACGCCCGGTGGAGTTGCTCATAAAAGTCAAGTTGTTCAACAAGGACAATCAATCGTAGTTAATGGTCACTATAAAAACCTGCCCGTGACGTTAAAGAGACAATTTCGTAATTAGGAGTTAAGTGGTGGCCGTGAGCTTTCCTGTGAGAGAGCTCTAATTCCTAAGTCTTCTGGGGAGTGATGAGGATTAGGCCGAGGATTAGGCCAAGGCATGGCTCGAAATAGCTGAGGCACCCTATGCGTGGAGGGGGGTAGCACGGATGACCAGGCCATAGCTCTCTGGGGGCTCTTCAACGTTTCAGAGATGGAGTCCAAGGGCCGTGAGAACACCACTGAGTGCCATGCTATTTTACCTGTCGCTCACCAAGACTGCTCTCTTGATTCCTCTGGTGGCGGCATTCCCGTTGTCCATTTGGGGTTCCCCCTGGCCACAGCATTTATTAATTATCCCCAATTCGGTGCTCATTGAGTCAACATGGACGGAGATACAATTCCAACCAAGGAACCATTTTGGGAGATATTTTACAGCATGGCTCACTCAAGATTAAATCATGTATAGGCAAAAAAAAAAAAAAAAGAAAAAAAAAGTAAGCCTTCTAAGAAGAAAATTGATGAGGGGGGAACACATTAGGAAGCCAGCAGACAAAGACAAGCAGACGGGTACTGCAGCCCTGTCTCCATCCGCCCGTATGTTTTTCCTCACACCCATATGCTCACTCTCAGTTCCCATATGGTTTCTCTTTCTCATTATGAAATTGGAGGTGCGGAGGGGGCAGGAGTGGGCACACATCTACTTTGTACAAAAGTTACGCAGACACCAAGTATCCTAGAACATTGCAGATGGAAAAGCTGAGTTATATACGGGCCCCTGCCCAGGACAGGCTGCAGTAGGCACTGACTCTGGTCCCTCCCTTCCATCGTCGTTCCAAGGTCAGGTACTTCTGGATGTTCTCTCATGGCACAGGTGCCGGCTCTCTGGTCTGGCTGAGGGCATTCATTCTTGTTTGTGGCAGTCCCCTGCTTCAGGCTTGAACCTGAACAGCAAACCGACAAACTGTGTTTGCCAAGGAGCAAGGTGCCTAAGGAGGTCACCAGAGCCAACTTGCCTGATGACCCACTCCTCGCCTGGACCAGTGAGGGTGATGGTGAGGCCCACCAAAGTAGGGCCCTGTTTGTCCATAATCCTGTTTGTCCATAATCCTCAGTGATGACATGATCTGGCAAAATATTGTGCCTTCAAATGTTCATAGCAGCATTATTCATAATAACTCTAAAGGGAAAACCACCCCAATGTCCACTGACTGATGAATGGGTATGTAAAATGTTGTGTATCTAACCTAATGGAGTTTTTTTATTTCCTATTTGGAAATAAAAAGGAATAAAGTATTGATACATGGATGAACTGTGAAAACATGCTACATGAGAGAAGCCAGTCACAAAAGGACAAATATAAAAGCTGTTACCAAAGAAATGTTGTCCCTTAGTGACCCCTGAAAGACAAACTTATATTCCATCAGTAAGGTATAGAGCATACCTATAACCTTGGGCCAGATAGCAGGAGCTCCCTTATATTTTGTTGTATCAGGAAATAATTTTTTAAAGACGCTAGTTTCTTAGAGCAGTTTTAGATTCACAGCAAAACTGAGCAGAAGGTACAGGAAATTTCCCATATCCTCCTACCCGCAAACGTGTATTGCTTCTCTTATTGCCAACATCACTCACAAGAATGATACATTTGTTATCATCAATGAACCTACTATGACATATCATAATCATCCAAAATCCATAGTTTATAATTGTGTTTATCTTAGTGCTGTACATTCTGTGGGTCTGGACAAATGAATAATGACAAGTAGCTACCATTATAGAATCATACACAGTATTGTTATAGCCCTGAAATCCTGTGCTCAGCCTTCATCTCTCCCCCAACTCAAGCCCTGCTAACCACTGATCTTTCCGCTGTCTCCATTGTTTGCCTTTTCCAGAATGTCATATAGCTGGAATCATATAGGATGTAAACTTTTCAGATTGGCTTCTTCACTTAGAAATATCCACTTAAGTCTCCTCCATGTGTTTTTATGGCTTGATAGAACTCATCTCTTTTTAGTAATGAATAATACTCCATTCTCTGGCGGTACCATACTTTACCCATTTGCCTACTGAAGGACATCTTTGCTTCCAACTTTTGGCAATTATGAATAGAGCTACTATAAACATCTGTGTTTTAATTATTTGTAATTTTCCTACTTCTCTTCCAGTATATGTTGTATATGTACATGCTTCTCTACTATTAAGCATCTGATGATCTTGAGCTATCCTTTTCTTCTTTTAAAATGAATTAATGATAGTGAGAATTGAATTTTCAAGCCTTGGTTTTGACTGACACTGATGACTCCTTGACCAATTTATGCATCTATATCTTTAAAAATTGGATGGGATCTTACATAATGGATCAAATTTTTAATGACAATTTATATAGTGAAAAATGTCTTCGTGTTTTTGGTCCACGAAACTCTACAAATGTCGCACAATGGTATTTTTGTATTTGCCATCTGAGATCTTCCCATTAACCTTCATTTGGATCTCTGTGAGGACCCACAGTAAAGCCACTGTGGGTTGAAATTAATATCCACATGTCTCTTCTGCATTCTGAGCTCCAGAGACAGCAACTACATCTCAATCACCTGGATATCTTCCATACAGAGCACAGTGCCTGACACAGTGAAAATTCAGCAAATGCTTGTGAAATTGACAGTGCTACTGCTGTACACGAAGGATGTATATCCTGCTTAAAAGAGACTATGGACTCTGAAAAACAGTCTGAGGGGTTTGAAGTGGCGGGGGGGTGGGAGGTTGGGGTACCAGGTGGTGGGTATTATAGAGGGCACAGCTTGCATGGAGCACTGGGTGTGGTGAAAAAATAATGAATACTGTTTTTCTGAAAATAAATAAATTGGGAGAAGAAAAAAAAAATAACCTCAGTTTAAAAAAAAAAGGTTAAAAAAATAAGCTCTTTTAATCTGCAAATAAGTCATGGAATCTTGACTGACTAAACCCAATAAACAAAGACCTTCAATTTCATTTTATTTTTTCTTTCACTTTTAGAAATGGTAAATCTGAATTTGAAGAGCTGGTAAAATACAGTTGTTTTTGTTTTTTATTTATTTTAAAAAACCTTCCAGGAATTTCTGCAGTCAGTCAGACTCTACTCTTGTATCTTCTCCTGATGCCACATCCATGATGATTTCCAGGGCTAATATAAAAACTTGAACAAACAAATGCTTAATGAAAACTGGGTTTCAGATGATAATCACAAGGCACTGTGATTTAAAAAAAAGTCGCTTACCTATTCTGAAAGACACTTCACTAAAAAAAAACAAAAAAACAACATTGTTTACAATAATTGTATTTTGTTAAAGCGGGAAAGTAGCCCCTCTCCACACCTTGCTCTATAGAGTCCACTTTAAACACAAAGCCGGGGAGGTGCCTGGGTGGCTCAGTTGGTTAAGCTTCTGCCTTTGGCTCAGGTAGTGATCCCAGTGTCCTGGGATTGAGCCCTATGTTGGGGCTCCCTGCTCAGTGGAGAGTCTGCTTCTCCCTCTGCCCCTCCCCCTGCTTCTGCTCTCTCTTACTGCTCTGTCTCTCTCCAATAAGTAAATAAAATCTTAAAAAAAAAAAAAAAACCACACAAAGCCAAAGTGATTATTTCAAACAGAAAATAAAACCATGACCCCTCTCTACTCAAGATCTATCCCATATAGGTCAAAACCGACACCTGTCTCATCCACTGCCCTAACATACTATTTCACAAGGGGTTCTTTCTCTACAGCTCTCCATCTTGTGTCTCTACTCTAGCATGCCAGGCATGCTTGACCTCAGGGCCTTTGTACTAGCTGTTCCTTCAACTGGAAGGCTCTTCCCACAGATGTCCCAAAGAGGTTGCCTCCTCCCCTCCTTGATATCTCAGCCCCAACTTTACCTTCTTAGTGAGTTCTTTACCGATTATCATAACTAAAAATGTACCAACCCTCCTGCTTAATTTTACTCTGTAGCACTTACCACTATCTGACACACAATATAATTTACATACTTATGTATTTATTGTTTGCTTTCCTCCCCCTGGAGCCCCCATGAAAGCAGAACTAGGTCTTTAAAAAAATTTTTTTTTTAAATAATCTCTACACCTAACGTGGGGCTTTAACTTGTAACCCCAAGATCAAGAGTTCCGTGCTCCTCCAACTGAGCCAGCCAGGTGCCCCAGTTTTTTTCTTTCTTATTTTTTTTCCAGTTAAAATTTTATTTTTAAGTAATGTCTACACCCATTGTGGGGCTCACACTTACAAGCCTGAGATCAGGGGTCACATGCTCTATGAACGGAGCCATCCAGGTGCCCGATTATCTGCCTATTTTGTTTACTACTCTCTCCTCAGCCAAGAACACTGCCTGGCACATAGCAGGCACTCAAATATTTGCTGATTAGTTGAATTCTACATTTTATAAAGAACTTATAAAGAACTTCAACAACTGAAGTTTTCTGGTATTCAGGATAGATTTCTGGTTAATCTCCTGGACTATAATTAAACACCATTACCAAAAATTTCAAACCATATTATATGTTTGCGAAATATCATACCATTTTCAGTGGTTCCCATTTCTCACAAACTTGGGTTGCCTAAGAGTATGAATCACTTCTATGTCATGCAAATGGAGCTGAGAGACCTCAATAACGTGTCCAAGTCACATTACACAATCGGTGGCTCAGTCATAACAAACTCCCAAGCACAGGCTCACTGCCGGATGGCGTCTTTTTAAAGAGGGGCCCCCATCTTAGCTCATCCTCTGTCTTCTTTAGACAGAAAACAAAAAGTGCTATTAGGGCAATGGTTTATAATCAGAACTGTACATCCTCAAATGATTTTAAATAAATGCATCCAAAAGAAATGCATCTGCCAGTATTCTAAGTTTTTTTTTTTCTTACCCCCAACTCAGATGTCCATAAGTAGGTCACTGTTTTACCTCAAAGACAACTCAGTTTCAGGTACCACTCCAAAAAAAGAAAACCCAACAAGCAGGACTGTCGCCTTTTCTATGAGCTGCTCTTATTTTATACCTTAATGCAGTTTTTCTAAATGCTACATTTTAACTGACTCAATTTACTAGGTGCTTATTTAGCCCTTTACACAGGGCTGGATTTGGGGTGTTAAGTCTAGCTAACTAAATTCAATACTTAGAAAGAAGGGAAAGAAAAAGGAGGAAAAAGTACCAACATTTATTGACATGATATACACTGCCTCGCTTACTTAAAACAACCATGAGAGCAGTTACCATCATGATTTTATGGGTGCTCCAAGAAGGTATGAATTACTCAATGCCCCACAAACTGGGCAGCAGCAGAGCTGAGGTTCAAGCCTACATCTGTGGGGCTCAGAAATCTTTCCATTATACCTAATTGCCTCTATCACTGTGTATTGCTTTTTGTTTTTAATGAAAAATGGAGCGTGGGGTGGAAAACTCACCTAAATAGAGCAAAGGATAAAAGAAAATGAGTCGAAAAACTGCTAGGCCAAGAAAAGCTTTACAGGAAAAGTAATTAAATTTTTAAAAAATGCTAAATGTTAAATACCCTGTGACGTTAATATAGTGACCTTTTAAGATATCTTCCTGGTATATAGACTACCTTCTTTTTTTCGAGGTGGGGAGCCCATTTAATGTGGTGCTACTCTGAAACCACAGCTTGTTGAAAAAAGACAGGAGAAACTATTTTTGCAAAAATTTATAGAACATCAAACCAACGCATATGGGGTCTGTGCTAGCAAGGGAATATGTGTGCAAAATATTAAAAAGAATTAGTAGCGGGCACCTGGCTGGCTCGGTCAGTACAGCACATGACTCTTAATCTTGGGGTTATAAGTTCTAGCCTCACACTGGGTATAGAGATTACTTAAAATCTTAAAAGAAAAAAAAAAGAATTAGTGAAATGTCTTGTAAGACAAAAAAATTTAGACAGTGAAAAAATATAATTTTTTCACATATGAGTACATAAGAAGGATTGGTCAGTGATAGTTATCAGGCTCAGAAATAAGCCAATGGAAGAGCCCCTAAATGCATTAACACCGTGAACTACAGTTCCATTGCTGGAAGTGTTGACATAAGCCAAGTTCATATTATTTTTAATAAATGCTGGGATGGCAGCTGTGAGGACAAAAGTCTGGGAGGAACAGTTCCCTTTAACTTTATAGCTTATCATCTCCCAGATGAAGGGTATAAACTAACTCAAGTAACTTAAATGAAGACCCATGTAAGCATATGGCAAAGGCTTCACAAAGCAATAACATATCTTTGCCCTCTCTACAGAGATGGAGAAACTGAAGTTTTTTTTTTTTTTTTTTTTAAAGATTTTACTTATTTATTTGGCAGAGAGAGATCACAAACAGGTGGAGAGGCAGGCAGAGAGAGAGAGAAGGAAGCAGGCTCCCGGCTGAGCAGAGAGCCCGATGCAGGGCTCGATCCCAGGACCCTGGGATCATGACCTGAGCTGAAGGCAGCGGCTTAACCCACTGAGCCACCCAGGCGCCCCGAGAAACTGAAGTTTAAAGAGAAAGTGTATGATGTCAAAGTCTCTGCGTATGGCTCCCCCTTGGTCTACCTCAGCTCTGTGGCAGACATCACTACTGACAGGAGCATCCCTCCTTTCCACTTCCTGAGATGGTGTGACCGCACTATAAACAGCCACTAACCATGAACCTTAGGCAGTCTGGGGTAATGGAAGGAATACTGGCCTTGCAGCCACAGAGACCAAGGTTTGTACCCCACCCCGGCCACTAACTAGTCATCCAACTTCTTTTAGTGCCTGGGTTTTTCTTCTGTAAAATGGTAACAAAACCTGCCATCAAGGTTGTTATAAAGATTAAATGAGATGATATATGCAAATTGTTTAAAAAATGATAGCACCTTTATTCTCTTCTTCCTGCTCTCCATCCTCCTCTCCAGATGAACACTTACTTTAGCTTTACCCAATATTCTAATATCCCATGTAGGGGCTCTTTGTAAAGGCTCCACTGGTACATTTCTATCCCCCAAGTCAAGTAAAACAAACTGTGTTTGTGCTCCCCTGTGTTGATCACTCTAGGGCTAACTAACTTCCATAGTGTTCTAAATGCATTATGCTTCTTTTTCTCATCCAGAAATCAGAAGGCAGGCTCAGGAGTATAGTTCTATTTCTATCTTGATTCACCAATTTTGGTTTACCAGGACAACAGGAAGTATACTCGTGTGTGTGTGTGTTTGTGTGTGTGTGTGTATAAGAGAGACAGGAGAAAGTGTGTTTAAAATCAAGAGGACACAAACGGTAAAGTTGTCACATGACCTAGGTGATAAAGATGCTACAACATCTAGGCCAACAAGTAATTTTCAGCACAAGTGATATGTGAGCAGCTGCCCCTCTCCTATATTCCCCGTTACCTATAGAGAAGTTGGCTAAACTATACTTGTTATTAAAAAAATGCTGGATCCACTGAGTAAAGTAAAGATATATTCTCTGAGACATAAAAAGCTAATAATCTATAAATGGTTACATAAGCTTATCAATTACCAAGTCCAATAAACAGAGCCTCCTTCCCCCAACAGCAAGAACCTTTAAGTGAGGAAATTAGGAGGATGCCTCAGGAACCAAAGTGTCTGGAAGTTAAGAAAATTCATCTTCATACTGTCCGCATAAACATTCTGAAAGTCAGGCTAAAAAATAAATCAAAATGCCAAAGAAATGAAGAGCAATGGTGAGAGAAGCTTTCAAGTTTAATCTGCTTTTATAAATCAGATGTACAACACTCTTAAAAACAGCAGCCAAAATTGAGGCTGGAATACTACACTGATTTGAAAAACAAAATTCTATTTTCCAGATCAGGTTCACCGCTGTGGCTGCTGGAACATACATAATTTTTAAAAAATTTTAAGAAGATTTTATTTTTAAGTAATCTCTATACCCAGTGTGGGGCTTGAACTCACAATCCTGAGACCAAGAGTTGCACACTCCACTGACTGAGCCAGGCAGGCACCTGTGCGTATGAAGTTGTCCATTCAGAAACATGAATTAAATATGTATCATGTGTCAGGTACTCAGATAACACACCTGAGATTTAGGGCACCCACGTGGCTCAGTGGGTTAAGCCTCTGCCTTCGGCTCAGGTCATGACCTCAGAGTCCTGGGATCGAGCCCCGCTTCGGGCTCTCTGCTCAGCAGGAAGCCTATTTCCCCTCTCTCTCTGCCTGTCTCCTTGTGATCTCTGTCAAATAAATGAATAAAATCTTAAAAAAAAAAAAAGAAAAAAGACACCTGAGATTTAAAAAAAAGAAGAATGTGAATGGGTTCCTCCCTGAACTCTAAGAGCTAACCTAATAAAAAATACATCAATCAGACAGCTGTCATAAATAGGGTAAGTGTCATGACAGCAACAATCATGGAAGGGTAAGAAAACACAGATGCAGGACCCCTAATGCATAAATGGGGTGCATGGGATGCAGGAGAGACAAGAAGATCATTCTAGAGGAGACAACGCTGTTTAAGAGACCATCCAAGAATGGTTCACTGTTTGAAATGATAAATCCCAGGCAAGGTATGCAACATATCCCAAATGTTTCTGCTACATTCACAGAATGTCAAAAAATTCTATAGAATGTGAAGGTTTATACATCTTTTATCACTACCTCACTTGAAAACTCAAAGATTTTGGTTAAGTTGCCTCTGGGGTGAAGGGACACATGGAGGGATTCAGAAAGGAGTTAAACCCCTTTCAAGACTAACAGGATAATGTCCCAAAGTAGCGCTGTGGGAGAAAGCCTCATGCGTGTCATGAGCTGATGACATGGGGCCACCTAAGGAAGCATACAGGGTACACAAAAGCCATTATCCCACCAGGAAACAGAGATGGAGCCTAATAAAAGTCAAAGAGAAAGACCTGAGCTCCACAGAGCACACAGGCTTGTGGTATTTGCACAATTCCTTAACGAGGGAGAAGTCACAAAGCAAACCATACTCTTGATGCAGGGGATTTTACAAAGGACAAACCTCTAGGATGAGGATAACAAGGGAGCAGTAGCTGTCTAGTTCTTTCCTGAGCTTTTGAGAATCTAAAAACATCTCTAATACTTGAAGATGCTCTCAAAAAAAGGTAAGTAGAGGCTGGGGCAGGCAGACAGAAAGGAGAAGGGTTAGTAGGTTGAGGGCTTTATTCCTCTCCTTCTTTGAGAAGATATGTCTCTCTTTCAATAGGAAGTTTATTCACATTCTAGCCAGCTGCAGAACAGCACTGAGAGCCAAGTTCCTATTGCCAAAGTTCACTCTTCAAACCGGCAGCCTGAGGTCTGATAACCAGTTAAAATGCTCAACACAATCACTGCCTTTTGGTGGAAAACAGAGGCTCCATTGTTTAGAGATACATTTTTTAAGTTTAACTCTTCTAGAATTATGAAATACAAAATAAGAGCTATTAGGTTCAATCAGTATCAGGGTGAAGGGAGTGTGTGTGTGTGTGTGTGTTAGTTTGGATTCTTTTCTTCTTTTTTTCCCCAAAAGAATAATTGGATTACTCTGGTAATGGCCAGAAAAATAAATTGTAACTCTAAGTATTTTGCAAACTGAAAAACTGCTTCAAAGTCATAAAATTCCATGTATGTGATCCAACACATTTCTAAAATACATTCTACCCTTTCAAATGAAAACATCTGATCCAAGACTCCATGTTCCCTAAAAACCAAGGGGAAAAAAGCACTCACTCGGAAGCTGGCACAGTTAAAGTGTACTTATGGAAGTGGAGGGACTATTAAAGGGAGGCACTTACAGGTATACGAAAACACACACAACGTGCCTTGTATCCTCAGGAGCCTATCAGCTTAGGAGAAATATGAACTATAAACAGATATAGAAAAAAATAAAACATACAGTGTGATAAGTGTCCTAAATATAAGAACGCAGCCATGGGAAATGACATATACAGATTCGATCAAGAAGAAGGGTAGGAATGGGCTCTCCTTAGAGAGAGATGGATTGTGGGAGACACTCACCTCCCTACCAAGCAGATGAATCTTATCCTAAGGCTAATGAGGGGCTGGTGATGGTTTTTTTTATGAGAACACAGCTAACACCATAACCAGAAGTGTTCTTTAGGAAAAATTTTCTTAGACCAAGACAGAAAGGGAAAGGTATTGCTCTCAGTTAGGAACTAGTCTCCTCATGTAAATTAGAGGTAACTCGGGCCCAAATTAGGATGGTGACAATAGTAACTAAAGGAGAAAATGGAATCTAGGTTTTCTCCATTGTGTTAGTGATTCTCGGTTTTACGTCATGGAGACCTCCATTTCATTAAGTTTAGGGCAAAAGAAGGCAGGTGGTATTTTCAGCTGAAATGATTCCTAATATTGCTAAAGTGATGTCTGCAGAACAAAGTAGAAAAAACATATAATCAAACATATAATCATCTTAATAGATGCAGAAATCATCTGACAGCATCAAAATCCATTCATGATAAAAACTCTCAGCAAACTAGGAACAGAAGGAAACTTCTTCATCCTGATGAAGAGCATCTCCTAATAATTTTTAGCTAATACTATACCTAACAGTAAAGGATTGTACGCTTATTCCCTAAAATAGGACCTCTTGCTATTCTCACTGCTCTGTTCAACACAGAACTAGAGGTTCCAGCTGGTGCCATAAGCTCATTCTAAAACTAGTGGGGAAACATAAAGGACCTAGGATAACCAAAACAATTTTGGAAAAATTAAGTTGAAGTTCTTATACAATGTGATTTTAAGACTTCTTATAGAATTACTGTAATCTGAAGTGTGGTATCAGCATATAGATGTATAGATCAGAAGAAAAGAGAGAGTCTAAAAATAGAGCCATACATATATAGTCAGCTGTTTGCTGTGAAGGTTCAATAGGTAAAGGAAGATTTTTTTTTCCACAAAGAGTACTAGAACAACAGGAATCCACATATAAAAAAATTAAACCCTTACTGATCACCATATACCACATTAACACAAAATGGGCCACTGAATTAAACTTAAAATACACCTTTTGGAAGGGAAGCAAAGGCAAAAATGAACTGTTGGGATTTCATCAAGATCAAAAGCTTTTGCACAGCAAAGGAAACAGTTAACAAAACCAAAAGACAACTGACAGAATGGGAGAAGGTATTTGCAAACGACATATCAGATAAAGGACTAGTGTCCAAAATCTATAAAGAACTTAACAAACTCAACACCCAAAGAACAAATAATCCAATCAAGAAATGGGCAGAGGACATGAACAGACGTTTCTGCAAAGAAGACATCCAGATGGCCAACAGACACATGAAAAAGTGCTCCATATCACTCGGCATCAGGGAAATACAAATCAAAACTACAATGAGATATCACCTCACACCAGTCAGAATGGCTAAAATCAACAAGTCAGGAAATGACAGATGCTGGCGAGGATGCGGAGAAAGGGGAACCCTCCTACACTGTTGGTGGGAATGCAAGCTGGTGCAACCACTCTGGAAAACAGCATGGAGGTTCCTCAAAATGTTGAAAATAGAACTGCCCTATGACCCAGCAATTGCACTACTGGGTATTTACCCTAAAGATACAAAGGTATTGATCCAAAGGGGCACGTGCACCCGAATGTTTATAGCAGCAATGTCCACAATAGCCAAACTATGGAAAGAACCTAGATGTCCATCAACAGAAGAATGGATAAAGAAGAGGTGGTATATATACACAATGGAATACTATGCAGCCATCAAAAGAAATGAAATCTTGCCATTTGCGACAACATGGATGGAACTAGAGCATATCATGCTTAGTGAAATAAGTCAAGCGGAGAAAGACAACTATCATATGATCTCCCTGATATGAGGAAGTAGTGATGCAACATGGGGGCTTAAGTGGATAGGAGAAGAATCCATGAAACAAGATGGGATAGGGAGGGAGACAAACCATAAGTGACTCTTAATCTCACGAAACAAACTGTGGGTTGCTGGGGAGAGGGGGGTTGGGAGAAGGAGGGTAGGGTTATGGACATTGGGGAGGGTATGTGCTTATGGGTAAATTGGAAGGGGTGGTGAACCATGAGAGACTATGGACTCTGAAAAACAATCTGAGGGGTTTGAAGTGGCGGAGGGGTGGGAGGTTGGGGTACCAGGTGGTGGGTATTATAGAGGGCACGGCTTGCATGGAGCACTGGGTGTGGTGAAAAAATAATGAATACTGTTTTTCTGAAAATAAATAAATTGGGAAAAAAATAAAAAAATAAAGTCAAAAAGTAAAAAAAAAAAAATACACCTTTTGGGGCGCCTGGGTGGCTCAGTGGGTTAGGCTGCTGCCTTCGGCTCAGGTCATGATTTCGGGGTCCTGGGATCGAGTCCCACATCGGGCTCTCTGCTCAGCAGGGAGCCTGATTCCCTCTCTCTTTCTCTCTCTGCCTGCCTCTCTATCTACTTGTGATCTACCTCTGTCAAATAAATAAATAAAATCTTAAAAAAAATACACCTTTCAAAAGATAAAAACAAGAGAAACATTTTAGTGACCTTCAGGTGAAAGAAATCCAAAATAAAACCACAATGAGATATCACAATGCACTATCAGACTGACAAACACTTAAAAGACCCACAATACCAAGTGTTGGTGATGGTGTTACTCTCTAACTACAGTGAAACTGTAAAATGGTACTTACTATACCACTTTGGGAGATAGTGTGGCAGTTTATCAAGTTGAACAAAGACCTACCATGGGATCCAGCTAAGTAGAGAATGAGTAGAGAATGAAAGTGGACATTCTCTTGAGTAGAGAATGAAAGTGGATGTTCACATCATGACTTAAAGACTTGTATGCATATGCTCATAGTACCTTTATCTGCAGTCAACAGTGGAAACAATTTGAATGTCCATCAGCTAGGTTAGTGGAGAACAACTTATGATGTATCCATCTACACAATGGACTTCTACTCAACAACAAAAGGAAGCCACAGACCCACACCACCACAATGGAAGAATCCCAAAACAACTGGGCCACGTGAAAGAAGCCGGACTCTTCCTCAAAAAAAAAAACCAAAACCAAAACCAAAACAAAAAAAAAAACCTACATGATTCCATTTATATAAAACTGTGGAAAACACAAACTAGAGGGAGAAAGCAGATCAGTGATTGCCTGGAGTAGTGGGCTGGAAGGGACCCAAACAGTAACAAAAGAATGTGTTTTGGTGAGTGCTGAGAAGTGTGTAAACCTGGCAATTCACAGACCTGTACCCCTGGGGATAAAAATATATGTTTATAATAAATAAAAAATTAAAAAAAAAAGAAGAGTAACAAAGGAGCACGGCAAAATTTAGGAGAGGTGGTAGAAATGTTCGTTCTTTTAATAATTTCATAGGCATATGACTGTCAGAACTCATCAAATTGTACATATTAAATATGTGCAGTTTACTGTATGCCAATAATATGGCAATAAAACTGTAAGTAGTTCTTTTTTAAAAGATGGGAGGAAAAAAGCCATTCCATCAATCCAAACAGAGGTAATTAAGGGCAAAGTTAGGGTAGTGACAATGGTAGTGTAAAGGAGAGAATGGAAACCAGATATTCCCCATTATTATGTTGGCTTACTTTCGTTCATTACTTTTGTTCATTACAAAAGTTCATTACAAATTACTTACTTTTGTTCATTACAAAGATCTCCGTTCATGATGCAGTTTAGGGCAAAAGAAGATGGGAAGTATTTTTAGTTGGAAAGGCTCCTTATGTTGCCAAGATGCTTTCTGCAGAAGGGACGTCAGAGCCTGAAGAGATCAGGGTGCAGTGGCTGGACAGAAAAGCTGTTGCAGGGGATGCTGGGATTCTGCCCAGCTCTCTGCTCTGAAACTGAAGCGCTCACTCCTGCCAGGAGTGTTGGCTGGGATAGCCCACAGCTCAGCTCCTCCCTAGTCCCTGTCCTGGCTGATGGGAGCCACCTCTCCCAAGACTCTGCGGCCATCCCTCAGGGTCATCCCAACTCCAGAGCCCGCTGTGGGATCAGTACAACCTCCAGAAGAGGTGCTAATCCCAAAGCTCTACCCAATAAACAACCTGCACTCCAATCTCCATCTGACTCCCTACGGCCAGACCCAAGACATCTCCCCAAAGCAGAAGCAAGAAAGCTGAGATACAGGCGAGGGCTCATGGAAGCGATCTAGACTGAAAGGAAGAATTTTTATAAGTTGGTCAGGGTAAGGGAAGAGCATTCCAGAAAGCACCATTTTCAACAGAGAAAATAAATGATGATTATAACACACACACACAACGAAGCCCACAAGAGCAAGCGTGTGCATACTATACAGGGACAATGTCCTACAGCATTTAGACGTCCCTAAAGTAATAATGATGATGGTAACGCTTGGAAGGTGTGGGGTCTATAAGCCGACTCAGCTGAGATGTGGAGTAGCAGTACAAGAACTGGGGAGAAGATGGCTGTTACGAATTTAGCTGGACACCAGAAATGATCAGAAGGGGAAGAGGGAGAAAGAGGAACAGAGACAGACAGAGAAGCACTACTCTCCCAAGAAGAATTACCCATTAATATTAAAGTCAATAAAGAGTTAAAAGTAAAATTGCTGAATCCTAATTTCAGCTCTTGGTTGGGGAGGGGTGGGCAGAAAGAGGATGTCAAAAACAGGGGACTAGGGAGAGTTCTGTTTGTTTTGTTTCCTGGGGCTGGGGTGGGGGGGGCTTCCTGAGGGCTCTGCCAGGAAGTCATCCGTTTCTGCCTGAGTAACTGAGGAGTGGATGAGTGACCTGTCCACATTACGGCACAGTCAGGGGAGGAAGGGGACGGTTAGGGGCAATTACCTAGGAAATGGTGCTTGCTGCCAGGGGAGGGGGGCAGCAGCTGGGGACAGGTGAAGGAGCTGGAGGTACTCGCTGCTCGCTCACCCAGCATGCATCTGGGTTCCTGCCCCGCTCCCAAATAAATCTTCCATCACTATAGCTGTTCTAGGGTGCTTTTATGAGCAACAGAATGCTGGTAACACTCACTAGTCCCCAACAGCTTTTCAGATTGGGTTATTTCTTCCAGGCACTATCAAAGGCAACTACAAACCTTCAACTGTATGTCAGGCTGCATGATGGTGGGGAGAGCCAGATCCACTTCCCTCTTACCCCCACTGCTCTTCCTACACCCAGCCTTGTGCGGCAGGGGGCAGAAGCACTGGGCAGTCACAAAGCTCTGGCTTAAAACTGTACCCCTCATTATTGTGCAAACCTTAGCACATTACTTAATTTCCTGGGCCTCAGTTTCCTCAACCATAAAATGGGGAGCTAACAGCATCTTCCTGGACCGAGCTGTGACACCTGATCTACCATATGCCCCAGCACCCAGCTGGATACTACCAAAAGTTTACTACTGCTCATTCTTCCTTATTAGCTGAGTTCAATCCTAGCACCTAGCATGCATACACACTTCCAGTCATCTGAGAATTAAATACCTTTATCAACATGACATGAACTCCCTGTGGTGCTATCTTTACTGAACTAAAATTTACTATATGTTGGACCTTAATCCTGAGAGTAGATTTTAAAAATGTATTCATCTCCTATATTTCATAGACTTTCTCCCTATGACTTCATATACCAAGCATATGCTGCAGACACCTAAAATCCCCTAAATGTTGGCTCAGATCTCTGCCCAACTGCAGACCTGTACATCCCATAGCCTAATGGACATCTCTACTTGGAATACTTTCAGGCAACACAAACTTAACATATTTGAAACCAATCACCTCTACCCACCTCCAGCCCCCATAAACCCATTCCTCTTCCTTTTCTTAACCCCTAGAGAAGCTTATTAAAAGTGAGGGCTTGAGAGCTAGTCAGCCTTACTTGGGTTCAAATCCTGACTCTTAACACTTACAGGCTACTAAAACTTTTTTTAAAAAAGATTTTATTTATTTATTTGAAAAAGAGAGAGAGAGAAAAAGAGAGTGCATAAGGGGCAGGGGATGGGGGAAGGGCAGAGGGAGAGGGAGAAGCAGAATCCCCCACTGAGCAGGGAGCCTGTGGAAGGGCTGGATTCCAGGACCCCGGGATCATGACCCAAACTGAAGGCAGATGCTCAACCAACTGAGCCCCCAGGACCCGCTAGGCTACGAATCTTGGACAAGTTCTTTCACTTCACTTTGCCTCAGTTTCTCCAACTATAAAATGAAGAAAGAGTACAAATGTTCTTAGAATTAACAGGCTAATACAGAATGCACTTAGACAGGGGCCTGAGACATAGCTAAAAACTTAACGAATGCTAATTATTACTATTAACTCAGTGGAAAAAAGATTTTTCTTTGATGGTAGAGGCTACGTATTTCTTGTTCACCTTTGTAGGAAGCATTCCTGGCCCAGTGCCTTCCACATATGAGATGCCCAATACATTTTTTTTATCTGAGAAAAAATTTTCTGCAGCTCATTGTAAAATTACCATGAGACTCTCAATTGTTTTGTTGAATGAACAATCATATATACAGAAATGAGTGCTAAGAAAAAAAGTGTTTCTCCTAGTGCACTGGCATGCTTCCTTCCACCAGACAATGAGTGATGCACAATTTACTGTGCTTCCTTTTCTGAAACCTTCAAAACACACAGAGTTAAATTTGGGACTCATTTGTAGGAACTAGACTTAGCCTAGATTTTCTGGTACGTAAAATTCTCCCCACCCCCCACCCCCCTAGTTACTTTGAAGGGCTCCTTTTCTTGTTTCTAATTTTAATGCTTTTACTGGAAGCTAGCTAAAATAATTTTTTGATGTATCCATTCATTAAAAATATCTATCTAATGAGCACTTTTATATGTCAGGCATTGTGCTAAAAACAATGACCAATGATGAACAATGGAGCGAGTGCATACTGGGAGACGGCACCGGGAGAAGAGACATATGGAAGGCGGTGTGGAGCAGTGCAGAGGGCAGGGGAGAGGAGAAGCGACAAGCAACAGCAGTGTGCACTGTAGTGATCAGTGGCAGGTTTCGGTGACGGCAAAAATGGTTCATTAAGATGTTTGCTGAAGCAGTTAGAGAGGAACTATGACATGCATCGCAAAGTGGGGAAAAGGCTTCTGAAGCCCCGTTGGGCTAACCAGCAAAATCATCACGGCCCGACTCGAGCTGGAAAAGGGACAACAGCATCTGACCAGGAATGAGAAGGAATGAACAAGAAGAAAAAGACTGCCATCTTACCTAACAAACTATTACCAGATTTTCTATATACTTCGAGATGGCTTAGAACAAAAGGCAATAAAATTTTAATTTGTATTTTTATTATATGCTTTATTTAGATATGCCATTAACTTAAGTGCCTGAAAGGTCTATGTAAGTCATATTGTATATGGTTATTCTCAGGTATGTTCTTTCTATTTAATTAAGGAACTATCAGAAGGTAGTTTCCTGAGAGGCCTGGGTGGCTCAGTTGATTAAAGGCCCAACTCTTGATTTTAGCTCAGGTCATGATCTCAGGGCTGTAAGATCAAGCCCCACGTCAGGCTCTGCACTGCTTGTGATTCTCTCTCTTTCCCTCTGTCCCTCCATATCCTCCAAACCCTGCTCACACACACTTTTGTACGCATGTTCACTCTCTCTAATTAAAAAAAAAAAAAGGCGGGGGCGCCTGGGTGGCTCAGTGGGTTAAAGCCTCTGCCTTTGGCTCGGGTCATGATCCCAGGGTTCTGGGATCGAGCCCCACATCGGGCTCTCTGCTCGGTGGGGAGACTGCTTCCTCCTCTCTCTCTCTCTCTGCCTGCCTCTCCGCCTACTTATGATCTCTGTCTGTCAAATAAATAAATAATATCTTTTAAAAAAAAAAAGGTACCTTTCTTATAGTGTAAATGACAGTCTCAAGGACTGCTAGAATTATCGGGTCATCGGTTTGATGTCCATAGAGAACCTTTTCAATGAGACTACCTTTAATTTTCTCTTACTTGAGTGCAAGTGAAGGGAGCTGAGAGGGGGAGAGATTTGCAGAATTGATGGCATGGTTATAAACGTAGAGGATTTCAGGTTCTTCATTCAGAGGAGTTCCCCTCAGGTTACTATTAACATGCACTTACTCTTATTTTATAGGGAATTCTAATACACTCAGAGCTCTGATTTACAAACCCACAATGGAGGCAGTAGGTTAAATGTGGAAAGAGTAAAGAAGTGCCAACTAGGAAAGATAACACCCTAATACATTTCCTAAGAAAAGCAAACAGAAAAGCTCAGTGATCACAGTCAGGTGGGGTCATTCCATTCAGTGGAACCCAGGCTTGCTGGCATCACTATACTAGAGAATATCATTAAATTATTTTCAGCAAAATTAAAGATATTAGGCAAGAAAAAGGCTAATATGCTAGAAAGGGCTTTCCACTCAACAGAGTGAATTCTTTTACCTTTTGTTGGTGTACTGAGAAAAGGGCCTGTAAATCCTTCTCTCTGAAAACACTGGACAGCCTTGAAGATTTAGCAAAGAATGTTCATATATTTTATCGTTAAAGGCCAGATTTGATGAACTCTGGGTAAAATTCTAAAATAAAATCCCAATTATGATTTTAGAGAACACCATGAACTTCATCTTTTATGTATGTAGCTTATCGTATTAACTGCAGATAAGCACAGACATTCTCAAGATAAGTCACTGGTTGAGCTGACAGCCAAATCCAATGGACCCAGCTAGCATTTTTTTAAACCATGAAAGCCCTAACACCCAGGTCTCCAGTTTAAAAAAAGTAATTACTACACTTTTTGGCATGGTGACAGCCATTCTGTTTTTCATTCAAACAGAAGGACAAGGGATTCTAGTTAATCTCAGCAGCGGTACCAAACTGCAAAAGTGCAAAAAGTAGGAGAAAAGACATTTGAGGGAAAGGAAGCCTTGTAATTCAAGATCTATTTATCAGGCACTAACTCTGCCTCAAATATCTTACTTACCACAATAAACTTATCTTTCCTGGACCAGCAACACTCAATGATAGAAAAGCATCACTGCCATTCAGAAGCCATTAGGCTCAACAGTCTCTAGGGAACAAGAGGAAGAAAATAATCACAGCCCCCATCTAAGGAACACTGCCTCTTCTCAAGTCTCAGGGAGGTCAGGCACAAGTATCGCGATGACAGTGGGTCTCGCGATCCCTTAGGGTAGCCTTCATTCTCCGTATGTCAACAGTGCGTAATTCACAGGGGCCGGGCCACCTGCAGACTAAAGCAGGTGCCCTTGTGAGGCTTCACGGTGACACTCCGTGGCATGCTGCCTCCAGCCATGAAAACACTGGAATGTTAGACACAAACGGAGGCACAAACAATTTCCCTAAACACTGTTTTTAAGCTGATGCTGTAGTTAGTGGTCGGCTGTACACAGAAGAATACAATTAGGAACAATTAGCCATTCAGTGGCACTCCCAGAGACAGTGCTCCTAGTGGCCTCCATTATACACAAAAAGCCAAGCCTCCACGCAGAATACTCAAACACCCTGCAAGTGAAGGAAGTATGAAAACTGCTTCCTGTTTCCTGGCCGACCTCCACTCCAGACACTGCTTCCCCACCCCGGTGACACACCGCCCACCCCCTTCCTCCCCTGACGCTCAGCACTCCAGGGTCACAGCTCTTCTGCTCAGCACTTTTTTTTTTTTAAGTAGGAAAATAGATAAGCAGCTGTCTGAGAAAGACATTTGATAGGCTCTCCTGGTGGGCAACAGCAAAAGGGGGGGTGGGGTGGGAGAGGAGGGTGGAAGGACAGTGTCTAAATTCAGTAAGAAATAGGAGACAGAAAGAAAAAAGAACGTTTCGCTTTCTGGAAGAAAAATGGATTTGGCCGGAAGAGAGCACATCACTGGATTCAACAGTTGCAGGGACTTCCCAGGTCTTTTAGCTCCATCTCTTCATTTTATAGACAGGAAGTCAAAGTTTGGAGCCACGAAGCTACCTTCCCAGGGCCACAATGTCAGGCGGTTACCCTAATTACAGCTTCTCTAACTATGAACACCCTTGGGAGAAAATGGCTATCTTAACACGAGGAATAATTACACTTCTCCTGAGAAAAAACATGTTTTTCACTTCATGGTTGCTGTGAGGTATTTCACAGAGCAGGCTTCCCTCTCCAGAGAAGGAACCAAACCTTCCTGGGAAGCCCGGGGCCAGCCAGTTAAGGGAGCATCCCGGGCAGTGTGGGGGCACACTTCTTAACTCATCTCTACCTCCCTCTTCTGCCTTCTTTCTTTCTCCTTTCTTCCAGGTCTTCCATTTAATATGTTTGTTCTCTTGTATTTTATGGATCCTTGAAAACTCCCTGAAACCTCTTCTGGAACAACAAAAACGACATGACAGATACCTTCTATAACATCTGCCCTTTCCAGGAACGCTGTGTGCTTCCCTGAGCGGAGGTCAGGTGCTACTGCTCCCCTTGACATGGTCACAGCAAGAGCCCCAGACCAGTCTGGAGACTGGCATTCATACTCCTTCCTGTAGGATAAACTTCCTCCTGAGCAAGCACTGTTGGTATACAAATTAAAAACTCAGTTCAGAACTTCATATATCAAAAATATGATCCTTTGCTCAGATTAAATTGAGAAGTACATTTGCAAGCCTTAAGCCTTTAAGGCACCTTTTTATTCAAACTAGACATTTCAGACCAAAAAAAAACCAAAACTAAAAACAAAAACAAAAATTAAAGACATTTCTACAGGAATTTCACAGAAGAGTGTGGTGAAAATTTTGTTTCCATTTCCATGCCTTTACAAATAACATCAAAACTTACAGCAACTTCTAGCTGTTCAACTGTCCAAGGCTTCGTTTTTATCTGGACAATAATACATAGGAAGGAATTAAAAAAAAAAAAAAAGAGGAACAGAAAAAGCAATCAAGTATTCTTTTCTACTCTACTTCCCATAAGGATGGGGTAAGGTTTTTTCTCAAGCTTCAGGACACAAGCAGGCAGACAGAAAGAACACATTCTGGCTCAGCAGTAACAGGTGACAGGTGAGCACATCAGACACCTTTTCAAGCTTGGAAGAACCCACCTAGAACTAGGTAGGGTAGCACCTGCTCTTCCCCTCTGCAAGGGCTCTTAAAGGTCCCTACATAATTTATGTGGCTCAGAGAGAAGTGAAATGTGAACTGACTAAAAAGTAAGCATTTAAATTTAGAAACAGGGAAGGCACCAAGCCAGCTTAGGCATGCAGACACTTGTCAAACTACGGGTCTTCATGAGACCTGTGACTCCCACCTCCCATCTCCCCTGCATCTCTCTGCTGTCCTGGTTCCTATATAGAGGCATTCTCAGGAAGGGTGCTTGCTCTCTGTCCTCCTGGGGCACTCGTCTCTGTGGAAAGTACTGAGCATCCCTTTCTGGAGACTATTACATGTCACTTGGTCCACGTGTGTGGTGTGCTAATGTGCAAAACACCCAACTTATTTTTTGGCCAACCTGGTAATCTAGGGTCGCCACAGCCGTGTGGGGAGATCACTGGAGACTCCAGGCTAACGGTACCAAGGGGTGCTTCTGGAATCAGTGTGCTGTTCCCACACAGTGTGTGCAGGGGGGTGGGGTACTTAACCCTGGGAAAAACAGAAGTGTCAGACATGGGTGAACAGAATAAAGAGAAACAGTGCACTCATTTTATTACTTATTAGGGAGGGAGAACAGTTTAAGGCAAGCTCCTGTTGTCAATATAACGCACTACACGTCTCATAAAGAAGCTACAAAAAGCTGTATATTGTTCTCATGCTAAAGATCCCTGTACACATAGAAATCAAAATGTCAGGATTTTCCTGTCTTAGTCCTAAGGGAGATCAGCCTTTGAAGAGAATATCAGACTATCCAAATTCAGCATCTCTGCTTTAATTAATCGACCATATGGGGCCCAGATGTCACAGACAAGTTTGATTTGAACTAAGTAATGCATAAAATAATAATAAATTTCTTTTGAAGTATGGATAATGCTAAATTATCCACATCTAAAATGAAATGTTCTTGGTGGTTTTTGGATTTCCTTTTTTCAAGTTTTATGGTAGATTATACAATTGTATGTAACAATTTAGAAATTGTCACCAAAATAAAAGGGCTTTTAAAATTTTTCTTCTTTTTTTGTTCTATATGATTCTGGGACCCTGTCATCTACATCGCAGCTTTTTCTGCTATATAAAGAATGATCAACTAGAATTTTATTCCAATCTAATTATCATGGTAATTAATAATTAACATAAACATTTCTTACAGTTGTTTAAAAAAAGCACATCAAATGGATAAAGCTTAAATCCTTCTTGTCCATTGTATCCAATCACAGAACTGCTTTTCTCTAAAACAAAAAAGATTTATCAACTGTCATTTGATGTATATGCTTTTTACGCATTTTTCCATATAAATAAAGCAGAAATAGATTTTAGAAAAGAATGAACTCTTTGGTGTTGAATTCTTAGGTTCCCACAATCTAGTCCTAACCTAACTTCCTGATCTGGTAGTCACCAACTACCAACAGGCAATCTCCACCCAAGTGCTCATACGAGACTCCATCAGCCAAATACTGAGCACATTCTCACTCTTTCCTGGTTGTCTTTTCCTCCCCTTCCTCCACTTTGGATCCTGGGCCTCCAGAACGCTGCCTGGTGTAGAGCAGGCATTCAGTCCAGAACTGGTGGAGCATAACCACTGCGACTCTTCATTCACAGGGAGACTTAAAATTAGTAAACTTGGATTCGAATCTTCAGGCAAATTGTATCTCTTCATTTCAGGTTCATCATCGATATGTGGGAGTAATCCTGGTCAGTTTTATGTGTCCGTTTGGCTGGGCCATGGTCAAATATTATTCTGGATGTTTTTGTGAAGGTGTTTTCTGAATAAGATTAGCAGTTTTATCAGCAGATTCTGAGTAAGACATAGTGTGGGTGGGCCTCATCCAATCACTTGAAGGTCCTAAAAGAACAAAGGTTGATACCTTGCCCCCTCCCCCACCCCCAGCAAGAAGGAATTCTGCCATTACTGACCACCTTTGGACACAACCTGCAACTATTTCCTGCACCAGCCAGCCCTTGCCATCAGATCTCTGACTCACTTGGCCTCTATAATCCCAGGAGCCAGTTCCTTAAAATCAATCAATCAATCAATCAATCTCTCTCTCTATGTACATGCACACATGTGCACATGTGCGCGCGCACACACACACACACACACACACACCACCCATACACCCTGTGAATTTTGTTTCTCTTTGGAACTCTGACTAATACGTTGTCTTATCCATCTCACTGAGCTGTTGTTCAGATTAAAGTCAATATTGGTTATGAACAGGTTAGCACATTGTAGAATTATTGTATCAGTGAGAATGCTTTCAGCCCAATCCAAATGGCTTTAAGTGATAAGGAAATTAGTTAAATTATAAGCCTATAAGTAGAGAAAATGAAACCAGTTTTCCCAAGGCATAGTGGTTAAGTAATGGTGTCCGTGACTCTGGTTCCTTTGCTGTCTATATTCTACTGTCCTTCATCTGGTTCTTCTTATGGCTGCAGAAGAAGTTCCTCTTAGGGAGGAGCTCCTGGTGTCATATCAGACCAGATAAACTCCACAGATAATAAAGGATCATCTCTTTCGGTGTCCAAAGAAACATTCCCAAAAGCACCTGAGCACACTTCCCTTGGGCAAGACTGGGTCACATGTCCTCCTTAACCAAACAATCCCTTAACAACTGGAAACACAACACAGAGTACTAACCACTATACGATCACAGCCTAACAACTGGAATAAAAACTGAGACTCTTTCAACAAAGAAATGGAGAACGTTTACTGAGGAGGCAATCAGTCTGATGCAGAAGTAACATATAAGTTCAAGATACCATGGATACTATGGTACTGCCCACTCTTTAAGGCCCAGCACAGGCCCCAGTTCTTCTGTGTATCCTCACAACACAAGCCCAGCTGAGTTCCTCTGGATTATTCTAGCCCTTTCTATTCCGACCTCTCATGCAGCGTACTTGCTGCATAGTGTTAAGCAGTTAAATTTTTTAAATTATACTAGTAATAAACGTTCATGGAAGAAAATTCATATACCAATAATATATGTTCATGGAAGAAAATTCAGAAGTGTACAAATAAAAATCACTCTTAGTCTCATCATGAGAGATAACCATTATTAATATTTCAGAATACTATCTTCTACCTTCTTTCTTTTTTCCTATTTATTCATGTAGGAGAGTAATGTCTTTGTTTGGTATAAATGTTCCTGGCTTTCCCAACAAAAATTCAAACTCACTGAGAGCTGGGATTCCCTGTGTGTCTTTCCATCCTCCATATAGCTAAAGGATCTTAAAAAAAAAAAAAAAAAAAACTGCATGCTGATTTAAACTCTGTAGTCACATAAAGAAAGTTTTAAACAAGCTGTTCTTTTTCTTTGGGGGATTAAGAAAGAAGATATAATAAAACAACATTCCAAAATATGTCCACTAATTTCTCAAATGTTCTTTCTCACCAAGACTTTTCAGAAAGCTTATTAAACTTCCTGGCAATAAGATATACCACTTTCTGTAAGTGTTGTTTTCAGACAAGAAAGTATTGTGTAATTTCTCTGATGTTTAGCAATTTCCTTTATACTTACAATTAAGCTAGTCTTCCATTAAAAATATGACACCAAACTAGGTAGGATAAATATAAATTTAAAAAGCATGTTTCTCCAAGATTGAAACAGTGATCAAAAACCTCCCAAAAAACAAGAGCCTGGGACCTGATGGATTCCCTGGAGATTCTACCAAACATTCAAAAAAGAAATAATATCTATTCTCCTGAAGATGTTTCAAAAAATAGAAACAGAAGGAAAACTTCCAGACTCTTTCTATAAAGCCAGCATTATCCTGGTTCCCCAAACCAGGCAAAGAACCCATCAAAAAGGAAAATTTCAGACCAATATCCCTGATGAATATGGATGCCAAGATTCTTTTTTTTTTTAAGTATTTTATTTATTTGATTGAGAGAGAGAGAGAGAAAGAACAAGAGAGAGGAGAAGGTCAGAAGGAGAAGCAGACTCCCCATGGAGCTGAGAGCCTGATGCAGGACTTGATCCCGGGACTCCGGGATCATGACCTGAACTGAAGGCAGTCGCTTAACCAACTGAGCCACCCAGGTGCCCAGATACCAAGATTCTCAACAAGATCCTAGCTAATAGGATCCAACAGTACATTAAAAAGATTATCTACCGTGACCAGGTGGGATTTATCCCTGGGATGCAAGGGTGCTTCAACATTCACCAATCAGTGAATGTGATAGAACAAATCAATAAGAGGAGAGAGAAGAACCACATGGTCCTCTCAACTGATGCAGAAAAAGGATCTGACAAGATACAGCATCTGTTCCTGATTAAATTGCTTTAAAGTATAGGGACAGAGGGAACATTCCTCAACTTCATAAAATCTATCTATGAAAAACCCACAGCGAATATCATTCTCAATGGGGAAAAGCTGACAGCCTTCCCTTTGAAATCAGGAACACGACAAAGATGTCCACTCTTGCCTTGTTGTTCAACTTAGTACTAGAAGTCCTAGCAACAGCAATCAGACAACAAAAAGAAATAAAAGTTATTCAAACAGCAAAGAAGAAGTCAAACTCTCTCTCTTCACAGATGACATGATACTTTATATGGAACCCCCAAAAGACTCTACCCCCAAACTACTAGAACTCATACAGCAATTCAGTAATGTGGCCGGATACAAAATCAATGTACAGAAATCAGTTGCTTTCTTATACACTAACAATGAAAATATAGAAAGGGAAATTAGAGAATCGATTCCATTTACCAAGAACCATAAGATACCTAGGAATAAACCTAACAAAAGAGGTAAAGGATCTGTACCCGAGGAACTACAGAACACTCACAAAAGAAATAGAAGAAGACACAAAAAGATGGAAAAGCATTCCATGCTCATGGATGGAAAGAATAAACATTGTTAAAATGTCTATACTGCCTAGAGCAATCTATACTTTCAATGCCATCCCAATCAAAATTCCACCGGCATTTTTCAAAGAGCTGGAACAAACAATCCTAAAATTTGTACGGAACCAGAGGAGACCCTGCATTGCTAAGGAAATGTTGAAAATGAAAAACAAAACTGAAGGCATCATGTTGCCTGATTTCAAGCTTTACCACAGAGCTGTGATCACCAAGACAACATGGTATTGGCACAAAAACAGAAACATAGACCGGTGGAACAGAGAAGAAAGCCCAGATATGGACCCGCAACTCTATGGTCAAATAATCTTAGGGAAAGCAGGAAAAAATACACAGTGGAAAAAAGATAGTCTCTTCAATGAATGGTTCTGGGAAAATTGGACAGCCACATGCAGAAGAACGAAACTCGACCATTCTTTCACACCATACACAAAAATAAGCTCAAAATGGATAAAAGACCTCAATGTGAGGCAGGAATCTATCAAAGTCCTAGAGGAAAATGTCAGCAGTAACCTCTTTGACATTGGCCACAGTTACTTCTTTTAAGACACGTCTCCAAAGGCAAAGGAAACAAAAACGAAAATGAATTTTTGGGACTCTATCAAGATCAAAAGTTTCTGCACAGCAAAGGAAATAGCCAACAAAACAAAGAGGCAACCCATGGAACTGGAGATGACAGTACAGACAAAGGCCTGATATCCAAGATCTATAAAGAATTCCTCAAACTCAACACACACAAAACAGATAATCATGTCAAAAAACAGGCAGAAGACATGAACAAACACTTCTCCAAAGAAGACATACAAATGGCTAACAGACACATGAAAAAATGTTCATCAGCCATCAGGGAAATTCTAATCAAATGTTCCTAGCCATCAGGGAAATTCTAATCAAAACCACATTGAGATATCACCTTACACCAGTTAGAATGGCCAAAATCAACAAGACAGTAAACAAGTGTTGGAAGGATGTAGAGAAAGGCAAACCCTCTTACAATGCTAGTGGGAATGCAAGTTGGTGCAGCCACTTTGGAAAACAGTGTGGAGATTCCTTAAAAAATTAAAAATAGAGCTACCCTATGACCCTGCAATTGCATCTCTGGGTATTCTCCTCAAAGATACAGATGTAGTGAAAAGAAGGGCCGTCTGTACCCCAATGTTCATATCATCAATGGCCACATTCGCCAAACTGTGGAAAGAGCCAAGATGCCTTTCAAGAGATGAATGGATAAAGAAGATATGGTCCATATATACAATGGAATATTATGCCTCCATCAGAAAGGATAAATACCCAACCTTTGTACCAACATGGACAGGACTGGAGGAGATTACACTGAGTGAAATAAGTGAAGCAGATAATAATAAGCCAATTATCATATGGTTTCACTTACTTGTGGAGCATAAGGAATAACATGGAGGACACTGGGAGTTGGAGAGGAGAAGGGAGTTGGGGGAAATCGGAGGGGGAGATGAAGCATGAGAGACTGTGGACTCCAAGAAACAAACACGGTTTTGGAGGGGAGTGGAGTGGGGGGTTGAGTGAGCCTGGTGGTGGGTATTAAGGAGGGCATGTATTGCATGGAGCACTAGGTGTGGTGCATAAACAATGAATCTTGGAACAGTAAAAAAATAATAATACTAAAATTACAAAAAAAAAAAAGCATGGTTCTCAAATAATTCTCTTTATAAGAGGTAAGATCTCCAAAACTTTCGTGTAAAGCAAACTTCTATACACTTAAATCACATTTTCAAAGAACTGAAGAAGCTATTTGAAATGTGGCATCAATATTATAAAAAATAAACTAATAATTTCTCTGGTTTTTGGTCTCTGATTTTACCAAAAGGATTTTCTTAAATTAAGGCAAAATTCTATGTGGCATGAAATCCAAATGATAAACTTTCCATTGCTCAAACCCTTCCAGGCTTGTTTTTATTTAACAAGTATTTATTTACTGAATATGTGCCATGTGCCAGGCTGTATGCAAACTGCTGGTGATTGAGTGATATGTAAGAACAAAGGCATACTCAGCTTTCTTGGTGTTCAGAGGAGAGGCAAGGACCCAAAGACCCTGCTGAAGGGCTTCTAGGGACCTGAAGACTATCAAGTAACAGCCCCCAGTGACAAAGCATCTGCTCTCCCAATCTTTTTGCCTTTCTCTTCCCCATCTTTGTGCATTAAATAAGAACAAACAAGTGTGCAATAAAACAAAAGGAATTCAGATTAAAACACTTAATGGGAAAAAGGGGGGGGTGATGCGGTATGTTACCAGTGCTGGGGGATGTGGGAGGACCTCCACAAGACATGCATGAAAACACAGAGAACATCAAGAAAGTTCACGAGGAAAGGGACATGCTGTGGCTGCGATGACCCCTCCAACTCCCTTCTACCCTTGTGTGTTATTACCTTACTGCAGTCAGTATCTTCAAGGCATCCAAGCAATCTGTCAGCCTATATACTGAGCACATGGCGGGGCCTATGCTCAGATCTTGGAAGAATCACAGACTACAGAGCCCTAAAGGGCAACATACGCTTGAAATAATAGTGTATAGGAATAGACAAAATGTAAGAATTTTTGCAAGGCGGGTAATGAACAAAGCAAAAAATGGAAGATTAAAGAGTTCTATGAGTTTGGAGGTAGGAAGGATTCCAGTGGGCCAGTGCATAGTCCAAGGATTTAATGAAAGTGGTGGGGTAGCTTCAGGCCCTCTTAGGATGGTTGGAATGGAGGCGGGAAGAGAGACAGGGAAGCCACTTCTGGCAGGTGAAATGTCCCTGGGAGGCCAACTCCATGGAATGGACTCGAAAGCAGCTGCCAATATGGAAACAGAGCTCTGTCAAGTGGTCAGGCCTATGTTTACTGACCCCCAGGTCATGGGCAGGGGACCCCTGAAGCAGCACAACAGCTGAGCTCTCAAGAATTCTATGCCGTGTCAAGTTCATGGCTTCTGTGTGGGCAATAATTAACTGATACAAGCAGAAAGAGTCTTTTCCTCGTTTCTCAGGTTAAAACTTCTACCCTTATGAGGGTTCTATCTTAGGGCAGAAAGACAATATTTCTAAGGGCTTTGGACACAACTTCTCCACCTTAAGCTTTGCTTTTGCGTAAAGGTTATTTCAAGGGGCCGTGAGGTTTTTTCCCTTGGGTGCGTTCCCACATATGCCAGAATTACTTACATCTACAGTAGATAGCTTGTACATATGCCAGAATTACTTACATCTACAGTAGATAGCTTGTCCTTTTGTTAACATTGCTATACCATTCATTTCCATTTTATCCTACAGAACACTAAGAACGTCTATAAATTACCATTAGTTCACTTAAAGTTGCAAGACTACCTCATTAAACCTGGGGCTACTTATTCAAGTTTTATAAGCTCCATGAGTTTCTCTACATTAGAGTCCAGCTCTAACTATTCAAGCTTTTTGTTCTAAATAGTTTACTGTTCGTGTACTTGTGCATCCTTTTCAATAAGGCATGAAAGAAAACAATAGCTTTTTTCAGAGAGCCTTTTCACCCCTAAGTGCGGCAGAATGTTGTCTTCTTTTCTACATTTTTTTTTTTTTAAAGTCAGCTCTATACCCAATGTAGAGCCTGAACTCATGACCCCAAGATCATGAATCGCATGCTTCATCCATTGGGCCGGAGGCGCTCCTTTTCTACATCTCTTAAATAGTACTGAGTAGATAGGATATTCTCAGCATGAGTTAACTAGGTTTTTGTTTTTGCATGTTCTAATCCTAATTAGGGATCAAGTTCATATAGACATTGTTATATCCAAATTTACTGAATGGAAAATAGTTTCCTTTTCCCCATCCCTTTTCCTTCTCTAACATTTATAACCTAGGTCTGTACCTGCATTACCCTTCTACTTGTGCATTCTTTGGGTGTCACTGAATGAAACCTTCTTCCAAAACACAGTCTCCCAAGAAAAGCAAACTGCTGTCTGCAAGTAAGTATGCTTTCTGGCAGTTAACTCAGGCACATGGTTGGCTGTGAGGTGATTATCTACTTCAGCCAGGCTCAGATCAGAATGGAGGAGAAAATGCAAAAGAATGCAGGGAAGTGAAGAGGAGCAAACAATGCAGCCCTTCTCCAAGTGCGATCTTAAACACCAATGATAAAACCAAGTTACTTGGGTCTTCTGTTAACTAGGACACAATGAAAATTCATAGTGTATTACGTCCCTAGAAGTATATTTCAAGGGCTTTGGAACACAATCCAAAAGATTCACTGAAAGAATTTTATTTTTTATTGAAAGAAATCATGATAAATATTTCCTGGTATGACCACCAGTCACAGCAGCAAAAGACTGAAATTTAATTTCCATATGTTTAAGGTCTGCTGGAAAATAGTCATCTGCATATGTTATCCTTTGCATGGGCTTTTTGCAAATCTAAAATAAGTATAGAGATTCTAAAGGCAAATCTCAAAACTACATATGGTAAGAGTAAATCATATATCTGATTTGACATAGTCAACTATTTTCAAACTCACAACATGTAAGAATTTTTCTTAAAATTTCTTTAGCCCCTGTCCCGGTGTTTTCAGTTAAATCTCCCAAGGATACGTAGACATTTATCCAAACTCTCTGGACTGACAACATTCAAGGCCTTCTCTGATTTTCAGACCTAACCCTACATGGTTCTGGGTATACTCTAAACCCTAACCTAGACCTCATGATCTGGGCCTGGCTTTCCAGCTCTCAATCATTTGCTTATGCTCTTCCTTCCTCCTAGAATGTACTTTCCATTGAATATGTAAAAATCTTATCTATCTTACTTTAAGGTATCAATCAAATGTCTTCTACTTTGTAAAACATTCCTCAATCTTGAGCCTTCCTCAATAAAATATGATATCTAATTTCTGAACACTCATAGCATTTCTGCCTTATTCATCTTGGTAAGACCCGTAGTACCTGGCATCATGTCTTGGGTATGGTAGGAACAATAACATCCAATGCATAAGTTATTCATTTTGATGACACTTAAACAAGAGGAGTGTCAACAGTAAACTAAAGAGAAAAAAAAAGTGGTTTCACCAATTGATCAATGGTATTTCGGCCATCACCTTCTTTTGTTCAAATTAAAACCATATTAGGGGCACCTGTCTGGCTTAGTCACTTAGGCATCTGCTTTCAGCTCAGGTCATGATCCCAGAGTCCTGGGATTGTACCTGCAGTGAGCTCCCTGCTCACCAGGGAGTCTGCTTCTCCCTCTGCCTCTGCCCCTCCCTTCTGCTTGTGCTCTCTCTCTCTCTCTCAAATAAACAAATAAAATCTTAAAAAAAAAAAGAAAAGAAAACCATTTTAGATATGTAGAAACCAACGCCCAGAGTGGTTATGAGATGAGAAAAGCAAGGAAGGGCCACTGGTCTCATTTCAAGTATATTATTCTACGTGGATTTTTTTAGTCAACCCAGACACAGTACAAATGTGAATCACTGGCCCAAATCTACAAAAATATAACTACCAACATTACTTCATTATTCATTTATAAAAGATTTCCTTACATGACTCAGCTATTTCTCACTTAAAAACAAATGGTGGTAGGAGGGTGAAGATACACCAACTATACAAATACATTGGGATTAAGTTAGAAACATAAAGCAGTCATTAGCTGCTGATTAACAGTAAGAGGCACACAAATATAAACAAAGTTTTATAAACTCTTAACTCAGAAAGCATTTATGCAAAAAGTTGTCTGGCCATATTCATCTTCAAATGTATAGTTAGCACTACCTAATACTCAATATGTCTATTCTAGTGCCATATGCGGCTTTTTCATTAATGACACTCTTGACACTTTGTGAATTTACACCTTCTTATCTCAATGAATATAGTCATCTTTCTCATTAATGCAACTGTAAACAATTCACACAGTCACTCTCCATAAAAGTGAGGTACTTTGACTTCCTCCTTCTGAGAGACTAAAAAGTTAATGTAACCTATTTCCTCATATTAATCAGGGACTCTTGTTCTTCCAGCACTGTCTGCATTCACCACTAAAGAGAGGACAGGGACACCTAACATTTAGAGAGCTCTGAATAGAAAGGCCTCACAATTTGCACCTTGGGTGTTTTAAAGTTTCTATGCTTTATCATTTCAACTTAATGGACTGCTTCTCCCCACCCCCGGAGCATTTTAGATAGGCAATATTTCACCCTGGAAAAGAAAAAAAATGATCTGAATAAAAAGAAGAAGTCTTAGGGCTCCCTTGTGAATGTTAGAATTTTCTGTTATTTCTCCATGTAAATCCAATGAAGTAAGCACCAATAATTTTTATGGAAGTCCATTATTAAGCCAATCTATTTTGCTTTCTCTGGAAAGGCTTCTGGTACTACTGGAAATGAAGAAAATAAAGTCCAGTCTGTTTCACAGCACCAGAATTATTGGAAATTGGGAATATTTCAATACCATAAAGCATTACTGGTCAAAATATAGTTAAAAAAAAAAAAAACCCAAAACCGAGTAATTTTCAACTTTAGCTGCATATTAGAATCACCTGGGGAGCTTAAAAAAAAAAAAAAAAAAACCCAAACTGCAATCCCCAGACCCCACCCCAGACCAATTATATCCGTATCCTTTGGAATGGAGCCCAGGTATTGTTATTTTTAGAACGTTCCCCAGGTGATTCTCACCTGCAGCCAGGGATAAAAACCTGGGGGTACTGTCATGAAGGTCAGAGTGTTTTATTTTAAAATTCTACTTAATAAGAACTTAAAAACCACTAAAAATGTAACTCATTTAATTCTCACAACAACCTTATAAGGTAGATACTGATTTCAGTCCCATTTGACCGGGTAAGAAACTAAAGTGAACAGTTACATAAGCAATTTATCAAAGGTCCCACGGACCATGAGGGGTAAAACCAGGATTTGTATCCAGGCACTCTAGCTCCAAGTCCCAGGCTCTTAACTGGTGTGCTGGCCTCCTTCTCCCGGAGATAATCATACACAATAAAATGCACAGACCTTAGGCACTCACTCCAATGACTTTTGACAACTGTAGACACCATGTAAGGACCACCCAACCCAAGAGTTAAAACACTTTCATGGTTTCAATATTCATCCATGTTGTTAAGTGTATGAGTAGTTCTCTCTCTCTCTCTGTGGACTATGGTAGTATGGACACACCAAAATTTATTTATTCAGTGATCTACTGAAGAACACCTTATATTCATTGTTTCCATTGGGGGTTGTTATGAATAAGGCTGCTGGGAATATTCTCATTCAAGTCTTTTTGAGGATGTAGGTGTTCTTGAGGTTAAAAGCAGAGGAATGAAAATGCTGAATCATATGGTAGGTTTACATTTCACTTCATAAGAAAAGGTCAAATTATTTTCTAAAGTGGATATGCCATTTTACACTCCCATCAGCAAGGCATATCCCAGAGTGCCTTTTAGGGAAGAGCACGTTGCTACCTTCATAGGGCAAAGCATCCAGAAGGAGAAGGAGTTTAGAATGTGACAAGGATTCACTATTTGACAAAATTTTAAAACGGAAAGAAAAGGAAAATGCAACGTAAGTAACCCCACCACAGGTACTTGTCCTATAGCAGCATATCAAGAATGGGCACTCAACAACACTGGTGTTGCTAGGCAAACAAAGGAAAAAAAAAAAAAAACCCCAACCAACAAATATACCCCTCACTTGAAGATTCATGACGCATTTCAGCATATTAAATGCACACAGGCTCTGAAAAGCCCAATAATAAGGCAACAGTAAGGAAAGTTAGTCATGTTTAAGCCAGTGGATCTCATGGGTGCCCATCCCCCGGTTCTCTGAGTAAAGAAATAAAAGGCAGATTATGGTGTTCCCAATGTTACATTGTTTGGGAGACTGAGATGAGAGCAATTACCTCTGTCTGAAGAGACTGAGCATGAGTTCATGAAGGAGATAATACTTTATTTATTTATTTATTTTTTAAAGATTTTATTTATTTATTTGACAGAGAGACATCACAAGCAGACAGAGAGGCAGGCAGAGAGGGAGATAGAAGGAAGCAGGCTCCCTGCTGAGCAGAGAGCCCTATGCGGGACTCGATCCCAGGACCCCAAGATCATGACCTGAGCCAAAGGCAGCGGCTTAACCCACTGAGCCACTCAGGTGCCCAGGAGATAATACTTTAAAATGGCTTTTGTTGGACAGTAAAGTCTTAGAGTTATAGAAATGAATAGTGATAGCAGGAAGGCTCTCATTCTAGACTTAGAGTATAAAGTAAATAACAGAATGGGAAGTGTGAAGGGCATAAATAAACATTGTGCCAAAAGGACCGGGTCACCGTGAGGTAAGGAAGAGTGGAGTAAGACCTGGGGAATCTAGTTTCCCGTGTAAATATGAGGATGTGATCTCTAATATGCTGCCTGCTGGTCAGCAACAGTATAAGGATAGCAATACAGACAGTCAACCCATTTTTCCCAAGCCCATCAATATGGGCCAGCCAGGGACCACACAGCTATCGGGGTACAATGATCCTGTTCCTGTGGGTCTTGCAGGGCTGCAGGGGTGGGCTCAGACTGCTTCCCGAAAGCAAGTTCTAGAACTCTGGAATTGGAATGGATAACCACCCCGAGTCCCTTGAGCCAAAAGAGCAGAATCTATTCAAGAATTCCAGAAGAGGGGCGCCTGGGTGGCTCAGTGGGTTAAAGCCGCTGCCTTCGGCTCGGGTCGTGATCCCAGGGTCCTGGGATCGGGCCCCACATTGGGCTCTCTGCTCAGCAGGGTGCCTGCTTCCCTTCCTCTCTCTCTGCCTGCTTCTCTGCCTACTTGTGATCTCTGTCTGTCAAATAAATAAATAAAATCTTTAAAAAAAAAAAAAAAGAATTCCAGAAGAAAGTAGTAACAGCGACATAAAAACGAAATATGTATGTATATTTAGTCATTGACATCCCCCCCCATTACTATACAATACATTTGGGGGCAGGAAGAGTGGAGTGTGTAGAGATGAAGACTATGAGGTATTAGGAAAATATCCAGGTGGAGATGCTTGGCAAACACAATGAAACTTTCAAAGAGAGGTCTGGGCTCATTAATAAACAATATAACAAATGAAATAATTTTAATACTATTGGCAAGTCTTACATTTAAATTCTATGAAAACCAGGATAACATTAGATTTGCAAACAAAAAGAGATGCAAGTCCTACCCAGGAAGAAGGCAGAGCTCAGATTCAGGAGGGGGACAAAGCTGGTTTGAATCCCAGCTGGACCACTTACTACCTGGGTGACCTTGGCCAAGGAATTTAACCTCTCTGAGCCTCATTTTCCTCATGTGTGAAACTGAAATGATAACTGCATTCACGTCCTCCCCATAGGTGTTGCGCAGATTGAAGGATATCAAACAGCTAAGTACCTAACACACGGTTCTGGCTTAGTAACTCATAGTTGTTATTATTATTTATATTTAGAAAAATTCACCTACTTATTGGTTGAGATATGAAATTAGAAAAGTAATTTTGGACCACCCAAAAAGGCTATATAGTTGGTGTGAAGGAGAGAAAACCGTGTGCCCTGATACAATATCAAAGTACTGTAAATATGACTTACCAATAATTTTTAGCATGTGAAATAATATTAAATTTGGAGGAAAGAATTGGAACTCCTTTGAAACTTCAGCCAAGCTGTGGTCCTACTTGTTTCAAACTGATTTGCCACTTGCCACACAGGAACATCCTATTAATGCATCCAGTATTTCACACCAAAACCAATTCTTTTCTTCCCTCTCTTTACTTCTCTGCATTCCCTTTTCTTCCTTGCTCGATTTTCTACCTTTTTTTTTTTTTCAAGATTTACTTAGTTACTTATTTAAAAGAAAGACAGACAGACAGAAAGAAATAGAGCAGGGGGAGGGAGAATCTCCAAGCAGACTCTCTGCTAAGCACAGAGCCCGACACAGGGCTCAATCCCAGGACCCTGAGATCACCACTTGTGCTGAAATCACGGGAGTTGGCCACTTAAGGAACTGTGCCACCCAGGTGCCCTTGGATTTTCTATTTCTGATGCTAACATGTTGGTGACTGTAAAAATTAGGTAACATAAATTCTCAGTAAATGTTAGCACTTCCCTCAATTTTTCTTTGCTATAACACTTTCCCAGAAAGTTTGAATTCTAGGTTACTGAACATGATATGATGAGGTCACTTATAAATTTTAATTTCCACACTGCAGGTTTATCTTAGTGGGCATAATTTTAACAATGACACTTTTTAAGGTGTGCAAATATTAGCAATTTTTTTCTTCCATTATAACTTAAGACTTAATCAAAATTAAGACGCTGTACTTCCATTTATTTTTTCAAATGACCATGCAATAAAAATGTGAAGGCCTGGGCGCCTGGGTGGCTCAGTGGGTTAAGCCGCTGCCTTCAGCTCAGGTCGTGATCTCAGGGTCCTGGGATCGAGTCCCACATCGGGCTCTCTGCTCGGCAGGGAGCCTGCTTCCTCCTCTCTCTCTCTGCCTGCCTCTCTGCCTACTTGTGATCTCTCTCTGTCAAATAAATAAATAAAATCTTTAAAAAAAAAAAAATGTGAAGGCCTAGCATTTAACTGCCTTGAGGAGAGACTAAGTTGTTGATATGGGAAGCAAGGAGTCCATAATGAAGAGAGAGAGTGATGTCAGCAACAGATGCACCCTGAATGTATGAATGCTGGTCTGATACGCGTCTAAAGCAGCTTATCTTTGTTTGATTCTAGGCTGGAGAAGGCGGGCCACTTAATCCTAAGGAGCTTCTGCTGCTAAATCAAGATCCAGGCAACAAATCACACCTACTTTAAAATCATCTGTTCTTTCAAGCATTACGGACACACAGGATAACATCAAGTATGGTGACAGTCACCCCTCTGGTATGATGGCACAATGATACCACTTAAAAGCTATAAATAGCCTTCAACCAGATGGGATGGCTTGGCTCAAGCTGTGATCTCATTTTTTTTAAACAAAAGTTTAAAAATAATTAATTCCTCACTTCAGTCATTTATTTGGCAAATACTTATTGCCTTAGTACTACGTGCCAGGCACTAGAAAGGCAATGCCTGAAGGTTGGAAGTCTCTTAGAGGCATTCACACATTTTACAAGTTTCACGTCCTCAAAAAAGTGGTTCTCAAGAATGGAGCTGCAAAGCAACCAAATAACACCCAAGGGGATGATCCCTCTGTGAGTTCCTCAAACTGCTCCCTACTCGGGGCTCGGCAACAGGTGGCCTGGGCCCAGAATATACAGTCAAGGAAGCCGTGACTCATCTAAGCGGCAAAGTTCATTAAGATATGATTTTGCTCAGTCCTATACTCTTTAGCTATGATAACAATTACAAAAATTTTGGGGGGGGGATCCTAAAATAAATCAGCTATTGGCATTTTAAAAAATCCTGATGCTTCTTCAGAACACTATTTGTGTGGTGCCTAAATTAGAAGATCTACTAAAATATTTAATCAGGGAACACATGAAAAATTAACACAGAATTCATTTGTGATCTACTTAACTGATCACATGTAGCACTAGGCTGGGGCGGGGAGTGCCTTATAGGAACCCAACACAACTACAGAAACCCAACTTAAAAGAAAGATGATACCTACTTTCTCTGAGGCTTAATCAGAAGACTATAATAAACTGAGGCACCTTGAAGTAAGATTAGCATGGTAACAAAAACGGGAAGACAAAGGAGCTCACAGTTTTGGGTCACATATCAAATTGTGTAAGTGTCTTATGTGGTTAGAGTGTTCAAGTTACCCATTAGTTTAGTTCCTTCAGAGCCAAAGGTACAAACTATAGTCTTTTCTTGTGACTTTCCCTAAAATTAACTTCTAACAGTTATCTTGTATACTTCTTATATAAAACTAAGAAACTCAAAGGAGACTGTTACCAAAGTATCTTACTTAGTCTAATAAGGGAGGAAATTATCTTGATTATATTATGCAATGAATTTAAAAATGGGCATTTGGAGGTACATAATTTTGATTAGAGAGACAGAATGAGACTAGCTATTAAATATCATCATAATTATGTACCTGAGAAGCTATAATCTCAAATTCTTCTCTTCTTTATATGAAATCACATAATATTTCTTTGGTATGACTGGTGAAAAATATTGAGAGCTATTTCCTTATCCTAATCATCCCTTGCATAAAGAAGTGCAAAGTTAAAATACAAAACTATGAACAAAATATTTAGAAGCTTTTATAAAATGATATAGGTATGGAAAAATATATAGTAACACAGATAAGATAGAAGTATATATAAATATATCTATATAAATATTACCTGTATCTATATATAAATATATAGCTCTCTATATAATATAAATAAATATACATTAAAAAATATATATCTGTACACCTCTCTCTATATGTCAATATATATAAAGAGAAAACAAGTAGATTACCCAAAAACTGGCACAGTTTGGTTCCATTTTAGGAAAATTATATATGCCCAGATAAAAGAAGAGTAGGGAACTACATATTAACAGTGTTATCTCTGATGGATAGAATTAACATTTTAGTTTATGGATTGGCCAATATAATGATTTCATACTTAACTAGGTGAATCTTCATGAATTATAGTAGTCAACACAGTGCAGATGTCCTGCAGCAGATGCTATAAAATGTTCTCCTATTACATGGTTACACTGTGAGTTACCCTGGTTGATTTGTTTTTATTTTTTTTCCCATCATGATAAGTGTACTCTCCAATCCTCATCCTCTACTTCACCCATGCCCCGACCCAGCTCCCAACTGGTAACAGCGATCAGTTTGTTCTGTATCATTACAAGTCTGTTTCTTGGTTAGTCTCTCTCCCTTTTTTCCCTTTGCTCCTTTGTTTAGTTTCTTAAATTCCACATATGGGTGAGACCATATGGTATTTTATCTTTCTCTGACTTATTTCACTCAGCACTATACTCTCTAGCTCTACCCATGTCATCACAAATGGCAAAATTTCATTCTTTTATGACTGAATAATTTCATTCTTTTTATGGATGTATATATTCCATTCCATATATACTTCACATCTCTATCCATTCATCTATCCATGGAGACTTGGGCAGCTTCCATAGTTAAGCTATTGTAAATAATACTGCTGTAAACATAGGGGTACATGTATTCCTCTGAATTAGTGTTTTTGTATTTTGGGGCTAAATACCCAGTAGAGCAATTATTGGATCACAGGGTAGTTCTACTTTTAATTTTTTGAAGAACCTCCAAACTGCTTTCCAGAGTGGCTGCACCAACTGGCATTCCTCTTAACAGGGCAAGAGGGTTCCTTTTTTCCCCACATCCTCACCAACAATGGTTTCTTGTATTTTTTATTTTAGCCAATCTGACATGTATGAGGTGATATCTCATTGTGATTTTGATTTGCATTTCCCTGATGATGAGCGATGTTGAGCATCTTTTCACGTATCTGTTGGCCATCTGTATGTGTTCTTTGGAGAAATGTCTATTCATGTCTTCCACCCATTTTTTTAATTGGATTTTTTAGGTGTTGAGCTTTATCAATTCTTTATATAATTAGGATACTAACCTTTTATCAGATATGTCATTTGCAAATATCTCCACCCATTCAGTAGGTTGCCTTTCAGTTTTGTTGATTGTTTCCCTTGCTGTGCAGAAATTTTTTACTTTGTTGTAGTCCCAATAGTTTATTTTTGCTTTTATTTCCCTTGCCTCAGGAGATCTATCTAGAAAAATGTTGCTATGGCCAATGTCAGAGAAAGTACTGCCTGTGCTCTCTTCAAAGATTTATGTGGTTTCAGGTGTCACATTTAGGTTTTTAATCCATTTTGAGTTTATTTTTGTGTATGGTGAAAGACAATGGTCCAGTTTCATGGTTTTGGACATGATTGTCCAGTTTTCCCAACATCATTTCTTAGAAAAAACTATGTTTTTCCCATTGTATATTCATTTCTCCTTTGTTGAAGATTAACTGACCATGTCATTGTGGGTTTACTTCTGGGTTTTCTGTTTTATCTGCTTCCTAAACAGGAACTCTTTCGAGTCCCACAACTCAGAGCAAAGGTTAATCTCAATGACATAAATGCTAGGAGTAGATACAGACCTATAGAGGAAGTTCTTGATTATCAAGTAAGTCTTCAGTGAAGTACTGATCAAGTGATAAGTCTTAAGGTGTATGCCCCTTTTAGTAATCAAATAGACCTACTCCTGTGATTGAACGTTCATTTACTCGCGAAGCATTCACTGAGTTTTCTGACTCTATAGCAGTCTCTGTACTACTGGGGCTGAGCATAAAAAATGACATTGTGTCTTCCCTCAAAGAGCTGACAGTCCATTTGAGAGACAAGTAAACTGATGTGTACCATGCAACATATGCCCAGAGTATCACAGGAGTGCAGAGGAGGGGGGCACTTGATCTAACTTGGGACAACTACAAATGGGCTGGTATTGCTGGAATGTGAAGTATAACTTGAGAAGTGTTAAGAGCTGATGCCACAAAAGTAGGCTGGGGTAAATCATGGAGGCCTGGTCTATTTTGATAAAGAACTAAAACTTTAATTGTGTAGATAATGGAGAATATTTGAAAGATTTTAGTGGTGAAGTTACATGCTGCATAAAGAAAAACTCCACTCATTCCAGGGCATCACTAATGCAAAAATGGTTTGTAACCTGTAAATGCTATTGAAATGCTTATTATTTTCAACCATCCTCCTTTACATCTGGGCATTTGCTCTGGAATGATGAAGAGAATATTCTCAATTGAGTTCAAATTTATGTCCACAAATTTCTTCATCGAGATTAAGTTTGAAATAAAATTTCTTAGAAATAATTGATTCTTTATTTCATTGACAGTAAACAATAGATGCAAAATTGTGACTGATAAGGAAGTCTAAAACAGAAGTAGGATATTTCAAGCAAGTTTGAAAGAATCTATCACAGTCAATAAAATATTTCTCTTAGAAAGACCTAAAAAAATTGACTCAGATATAGAACAAGGCTTCCTCCTCCCTTTTTATTGATTTACTCAACAAATGTTCATTAAATGGTGTCTATGTACCAGGTACCATACTCAATCCTGAAAATACAACGGTATACAAAATAGAGTCTTATGGGCCTCACATAGTTTACATTCTAGAGAAAGAGAAATATTAATAGCTATACAAATCTATGTGTTACGTAAGTGCTATGAAGGAAAAACTTGAAATTATATTTGTTAATGGAAACCTGTGGGTGCCTGTGGCTCAGTCATTAGTCATCTGTCTTCAGTTCAGGTCACGATCCCAGGGTCCTAGGATGGAGCCCCGCAACAGGCTCCCTCCTTGGTGGGAAGCCTGCTTCTCCTTCTCCCACTCCCCCTGCTTGTGTTCCCTCTCACGGTGTCTCCCTGAAATAAATACATAAATCTTAAAAAAAGAAAAAAAAAGAAGAAGAAGAAGAAGAAGAAAAAGAAAACCTGAGCGAGTTAGAGAGAGAATAGTGCACATCGTTTTTTCAAGGAAGTAACAGTTGAACTAAAATCTGAAGGATGTTATTATGTAGGATGACAAGAGGTAGTATTCTAGGAACAGTCTGTGCAAAGGCCCAGGAAGGGAAAGGGACAGGTGCCTTCAAGAAACTAAGAGATGTTCAGAGGAGGGAACCTAGACAGGAGACTAGAGATATAAGCAAGGTCTGCTCACCCATGGACTTTGGTCATATTAGACTTTTATGATAAAAGCAATTTTTTAAAGGAGACTTTTAAAAGTTTTGAACTTGGGGTTTCAAGTGAGCTGCTTGCTGAGTGGAAAATGAGTTCAAGGACCAGAACAAATGCAGTTAGAAGGATAGAGCAGCACTTGGGGTGAGAACTGATGTTGGCTGAGACTAGGCTACTGCAGCAGAGATGGGGAGAACTGAACAGATTCCAGAAATATCTCAGAGGTAAAACTGGCATGCTGTGGAGTGGTAATGGTGATACGCCAGAGAGAGGTTATCAGAAAGGACTCCTGAATTTATGGCTTGTCCAACCACATGGATGGGCTACCACACATGGAGACAGCAATGGTCCAGGATGTGGGATGACAGAGCACTTGTTCAGTTTTGCCCATGTTTAACTGGAGGTACTTTTAGGACATCAACAGATGACTTGTTGAGTAGGTATCTACATATATAATATATATTCTCCATAGTATAAAATCTTTTTATTTTCTCCTTAGTGTCGTTCTCCCGTCTTTCTCATTTCAGCTAATGACCCTACACTCTCTATTATTCACTCTCAAACCAAGAGATCATCCTTAATTCTTCTCTTCTCACACCTGCATCCAAACCAGCAACAGGTTTTACCAGTCTCACCTTCAGCATGTGTCCTGAATCTAACTTCTCACTACCTTCTCCACCAACATTCTGGTTGAAGCCAGATTCATCTCTTACTTTACCTTTTGCATGCCTCCAACTCCCACCTATGGTTTCGTTCTCATCATCTCTCAGAGTTTATTCACATGTAAGTTAAAAGAATCTTTTATTTTTTTTATTTTTTAAATATTTTATTTCTTTGAGAGAGAGTGCAAGAGCACGAGTAGAGGAAGAGGCAGAAGGAAAGGGAGAGAATCTCAGCAGACTCCTCACTAAGAATGGAGCCCATCACAGGACTCAATCTCACAACCCTGAGATCACAACCTGAGCTGAACTCAGGAGTTGGATGCTTAACTGACTGAGCCACCCAAGTACCCCAAGAGGATCTTTTTAAAGCATCAATCAAACCACGTTCCTCGCCCTCCAACAGCCCTCCCATTTCTTCCTGAAACTCTTACAATAAAGCTTAAAACAGTGTTGACCATGGGTTCCCAGACCCTGGGAAACCTAGTGCCCGCTTGCCTTCCCTACCTCATCTTCCCTGGCTCACTTCTCTCTCTTCATAACTATCTCTTGCTGCTCCTTGATAGTCTCTACTTCTGAAATGCTGCCGTGGAATGTTCTACTTCCATGGTCTTACATGGCTTGCTCATTCATTTCAGTCTGGTTTTTCCTCAAAAATCATTTTCTCAGAGACTCCATCTCATTAGTTATTGAGGAAATACCAATGAAGACCACATGTAACATTATCTCACTATCTCATTATCCCACTAGACTGGCAAAAATGAAGGTGTCTCCTCATCTCCAGTGGGTCAACTGGAACTCTTAATTACTTCTAGGTGGAAATATAAACCAGTACCATCCCTTTAGAAAACAATTTGGTATTATCATGTGAGGTTGAACAATGACTTAGCAATTCCACTCTCAGGAATGTCATGGAGAAACTTCTGTATATGTGCATGAAGAGGCACACAAAAGAATGTTTTTAGCAGCACTATTCAAAGAGTAAAAGGCTGGAAATAATCCAAATATCCATCAACAAGGCAGTGAATCGATAGGTTTTGCACATTCACCCAACAGACCATAACTCAGCTGTTAAAATGAATGAACTACAGCCACGTGCAGCAATGTGGAATGATGATACTGTTTTTTTTTTAAGGTTTTATTTATTTATTTGAGAGAGAGAGAGAGAGAGAGTGTGTGTGTGTGTGAGAAGAGAGAGAGAGAGAGAGAATGTGAGCATAAGAGCAGGGAGGAGGGGCAAAGGGAGAAGGAGAAACAGACTCCCCGCTGAGCAGGGAGCCCCATGCGATGCAGGACTCAATCCCGGGACCCCAGGATCATGACCTGAGCTGAAGGCAGACGACTAACTGACTGAGCCACCCAGGAGCCCAGTACTATTTTTATAAGGCAGAATAAATAAGCAAAATGAAACAATATAGCTCTATGGATATAACTGTAAGTGATTAATACTATTTTTATAAAAGGCAAGAGAAGAATTTAACAAAAAATTTTAAGAAGTGGTTTCTTCAAAGGATAAGTAAATGGGGGTAAGATTGAGTAAAGGAAGATGAAACAGAATTGGTAATGCTTTAGCTCTGAGATTAGGCGGTAGGTTTGCAGGTATACTGTTATGCTTCCTAACTTACAAACATGGTAGCATGTATATATTAAATTTAGGTGATATAAATTAAAATACAAAGTAACAGCTAAAATAAGATGAAGGAGAAAGTTACTATTTTAGGTAACTTTTTAGTTACTTTTTCTCTAACTATTAAAGTAACTACTGTCCTTCTCTAGACTTCATTTTTCTTCACAGAACACATTACTGCTAAAGGTACATTTGTGTATGTACATAAATAACACACACATTCATTTTCTGGCTTAAGTTCCTCCCACTAGAATGCAAACTCCCTAACTCCCATTCTTGTCCACTGCAGTATCTCCCAAGGCCTAGAAGAATACCTGACATACACAATATTTATGGAATGAATGAATAAATGCATGAATGAATGGCCGAGATGCAGTAGGGCACTAAAGATTTTGTGCAGGGACTCTGGGGTCACACACCTCTGGGTTCAGTCCAAACTCTAGTCAGTCCTAAACTGAACTACTTAATGTCATTGTGTTTGAGTATCCTCATCTATAAACAGGACTATGGGGTGGTTAAGATTAGTAAAGAAAGGATTTACTTAACTATAGAGAACAAACTAAGGGTTACTGGATGGGAGGTGGGTGGGGGACGGGCTAGAAGCATGACGGGTCCTAAAGAGGGCACTTGTGATGATGAGCACTGGTGTTACATGTAAGTGATGAATCACTAAATTCTACCTTGAAACTAGTATTACACTATATGATAACTACCTAGAATTCCTAGAATTTAAATAAAAACTTGAAACAGAAAGAAAAGAGAAGAGAGAGAATGAAAGAAAGGGAGGGAGGGAGGAAGGGAGGGAAGGAGGGAGGGAAGGAAAGGAGGAAAAGGAAGGAAGGGAAGAGTGGAAGGAAGGAAGGGAGGGAGGGAGGGAAAGGAAAGGAAAGAAAAGGAAGAAAAGGAATTTAGCACTCTGTCTGGCACAAAATTATTATTATACAATAATGACATAATCACCCCCCGCCAAAAGATGTCCATCTCAGTGGGTGTAAGCAACTGGAATTCTTAAGGCAGTTTTTCTATGACCAATTTCCTCCACACCCAATTTTAAATCATGGACCAATTTGGAATCCTATAGTTATTTCTGTAGTTTGGTCAAACTAAAGATGTGCTAGGAAAACTTGTAACCACCAAACTTCCAGTGAGGACAGAACAATTTACTCTTGCATGGGCCCTAGCCACCAACTTAGGAGATCAGCCAGAGGAGAAGAGGAAAAACAGCATCTGGCATCTTTGGAGGGCTTTCTCTAAGCTAAACAACTTAGGCACATCATCTTGACAATTCTTCACAACTAGCTTGGGAAGTCGATGTGTACACGAACTCCAGAGGCAGGCTTATTGTAAACTGTTTTAAACTCTGGGCCTGAGCAGGTTCTGCTAAGGAGATGATACTCAAAAGGAAAGTAGCAATTCTTGAGAGCAGTTTTGCACTACCAGCTGTAATACCTCCATTTAAAATAACCAAAAAACAAAAGCAATTAGGGCCTGGGTGGCTCAGTTGGTTAAGTGTCTGATTCTTCATTTCGGCCAGCGCATGAACTTAGGGTTGTGAGATCGAGCCCGATGTGGTTTCTATGTTCAGTGTGGAGTCCTCTTGTCCCTCTCCCTCTACCCCCTGTTCTAAAAATAATAATAATTTTTACAAACCACACACATAAAGAGCAAAATCCATCTTTCACACACGAAATGATGTCTTATTATATAGTGAAAAACCAGGACCTTTACTGCTGTGAAACCCATGTGGTCCCTTCAAAAAACTGCTATAGCAACCCCTCTGCCTCAAAAAGCTCAAATCCCGCAGTGCTGCTGGCTCATGGAGTTCCCGGAACACTCACAATAAAGAAGAAACTTTCACTGAATTAACCCATGTTTTCTACCTGAACTATAGCCAAGGACCCAGGGCATCCCTCCCTGCAGAGGGACCACACCCTTGTGGCAAGCTCTCAGTCCCAAGAGACCTGCTCCAGCTCTGTTCAGGCTAGGGACAGAGAGGACAATCCAGGTGCTCCAGTGACTTGAAAGAATCCCAGATTAATAACAGTACCGACTCACAAAAGTGGGCCTTTTATACAGTTCTTACTATTTATTAGGCCGTATTTATTCTGAGTGCTTTGCATACATTCGCTCATTTAGTCTGCATAACCACTCCATGGGGTAGATAGAAGGCTAGCAATTTGACTAAATCCTGTGAGACTCAGGAAAATGAGTACAGGATATCTACATGCAGTGTCCCTGCAGAACAAGGTTAAGACCAGGGCAGAAATCCCCAAAGGTCCCCACTAGTAAGAAAGTCAGCAGCTCCCAGTGGCCTGGCCTCTTGAGTTTGATTAAGTAGGATACCCCATTTTCCAATCCAAAATGCTATTTCTCTAGAATTAATGAATGAAGAGGAGGAGTGCAGAGGAGTACTTAATCTCTGTCCCATTCCACACCCTGACTACTTCTCACAGTTTACTGGCCTGCCTGCAAATCCCAGACCTACCTTATATCCCATCACTTAACATCCCCCAGGGCATCCTATCCCCCCTTCTGGCCTTTCCACACAGCCAAAACTTCCTCTAGGAATATCGTCCTGCTTCCAGTGTGTCTCTATCATCTCCCTCTAGTCTCCCTAGGTTTAAAAACATTCTGTGCATGTTTTTATCCCATGCAATTACTGGATTCATTTTTTTTTTTTTTTCCTGGGTCCCTCTCCTCTTTAACCTTTTAGCATCTTGAGACCACAGGCGACATTTGCTTTCCCAGTGTCTGATAAAGAGGGGGCGGGGCTGCTGCAGACAAGCAATAAGGTTAACTCACTGAAGGAACCGAGGAAACCACAGCTCTGCATGAACAACACATCATTTCTCACCATCCGCCTAAACAATGCCCTTGCAGAACCAGTGGGATGGAAGGATTAGAAAGGGAGGGGTCCCTGGAGCAGCGGGAGCTGCCTGGTTAGTAATGAAGAACTTACATGAGAACCCTTTCTGGGAGCTTTGCTTCCAGCCCCAGAATTTAAACTTGCATCCTTTTCTGTGAAACAATAACCATCACTACCACCTATGACCAAGGCTTTCCATTTAGTCTTTGGGACTTCTCACTTCATTAATATCCAAGTTTCTGAATAGCTTTTGAAGTTCAGTGAAAGGCTGCTCACAATGTTTTGAGCAGAGTTTCTGTTCTGAGAGTTACTTTTTCTCTTCTGGGTAAATCACATTTGATTTTCCTTTATCCTTCTAATAAATGCTGTTTAAAAGGCTGAAGGCATTGAAGGTGAAGCAAGAGAGATACATCCAGAAGTTGTTAATCAATACGGAATTTCTCTGGGCACCCGTGTGACCTCAGCGTTTTTCGCATTTCCACAGGTCTCCTTGGAGACGGTTGCTATGATCACTCAGTGTCCCCGGCTAAAAATCTTCAAAATGTGGACTGCTGCTTTTATTCTCTCTCATCTCCTCTTTATTAGCGGTTTTGTCCTCACCCAGAATTTATTTCTCTATGAATGCAATCTGCCCATAATTTTTTAAACCTGTAATATTCCAAACAGAATATCCCTGGTTCTTTCGGTTCCCTGGAAATGCTTTTATTTGGATTATAACACTTGGCAGTCCATTAGAAATATCATTTATACTTTTATGTTTCCTGATTCCCTGAAAGTAAATTATTCATAGGACAGTCCTCCCTGCCTATCCCCTCTTTTTCAAAGATACTGATTTGCCCTGCAAAAAACTCAGCATCAACAATGAAAATACTCAACCTGCTGATTCTTATTATGTTGCTTATTTAACAAGCTTGGCTTGGAATATTTTTTTTTAAAGATTTTATTTATTCATTTGACAGACAGAGATCACAAGTAGGCAGAGAGGCAGGCAGAGAGAGAGAGAGAGAGAGAGAGAGAGAGAGAGAGGAGGAAGCAGGCTCCCTGCTGAGCCGAGAGCCCGATGTGGGGCTTGATCCCAGGACCCTTGGATCATGACCCGAGCCGAAGGCAGAGGCTTTAACCCACTGAGCCACCCAGGCACCCCAAACTTGGCTTGGAATATTACAAGATTAATTTTAAAACATATGTATCTTTTCTATGTCCCCTTTTGACTAAAGTTAATGTAAGTATACCTTTATTTGGTTCCGCATGCATTATTCACACTTCAAATACCTCAGTTATTTCCTGAGGGCTATTCCTTACAAATATGTGAGACTAAAAAGAACTCAAAATGCTTAATAAACTATAACAAAATCTAAGTACTGACTGTTCAATAAATGGGGAAAGCTAAAATGCAGTATCTGAAAACAGTCTTCGCACTCTCCAAGCAAGGTGAGCTACTTTACTGAAATCTAGAATCCCAATGTAAATTACAAGGTGAATCATTCAGAGGGTTTCCAAAATCCTAATTAAGTCAACCTGTAGGATAAGGAACACATCTAGAAATAAAATATATGGTAAATGATTCACAGAGAGATCCTTGCAGGGTTTTCCTGTAGCTACTATATTTTTGAAAAGAGGAACAGCTCAGAGACAATGATCCAAGTTCAAATCTTGGAAGGAGGGAAATACTGATGCCACAGGATTATGATCATGAGAAGAGTGGCAACAGGATACAAAGGAATTTTGTTAGTACAGGTAATAAATAAAAGAATGCAAACACTTTGTTCGTATGACAAAAAACAGAGCTACCTACATTTAGGCTAGAAATTTTTAATTTTTACAATATTAAGCTGTAGATTTTTATAGATAGTTAGACAATAGAAATTAGTTTTTCTGGACCTGTTTTAAACATTTCTTTAACATATAGGGTTAAATCATAAGGAATCTATGGAGCCTGTGAGTTAGTGAGGTCACCACCAATAAGAAATAAATAGTTGGAATTCATCCACTCAATCAACAACAATTACTGAGCATTCATTTTGTACCAAGCATTATGGTTGGCATTTGGGATGCCAACCGAGTCTTAACCACCCTTAAGAATCCAGTGGGGAAAAAAAAAAAAAGAATCCAGTGGAAAAGACAGAACCATCAAAGTAAAATAACTGAGGCACAAAACAGAGTATATAATTCAGTCTCTAAAAAGGGACAAGCATCTGATGTGAAACACCGTCTTATGAGAGCTGCAGTTTCTCTGTTCGGAATGTGAAATTCATCACTGTTGACACAAAAATACTGTCCATACAAAGCTCAAGCTTGTTCTCAAGGTGCTTATAGTTCAGCAGAGAGGACAGATAAGAAAAAATGACAACTTGTACTTCTCAAATCATCATGGTGAAGGGCCAGTTTCTTTGGCTCCTTCACAGACTGATACTTAAAAAGAAACCTAGAAAATTGAAATAAAAATTCTAAACACTTCCATTTTTGTACTTACTTCAGGAAGAAGAGTAACATATCTCAGTCCATGGACAACCACTGCAGCAAAGTATCATAGTATCATATAGAAGTATCATATTTTAGCAAAGCTACAATAAAAGCATATAAGCTGGTGTCACACAGAAGGAAGTGATCGGTTTACAAACAGAGGCAGAGTTAATATAAGGAAAACCTTTATGGAAGATGTGATCCTTGAACCATGTCTTTAAAAAAAAAAAAAAACGGAGGATTCCCCAGAAAAATATCGTGAGGAGCATTCCAGGCAGAGGAAGTAACACAGAGGCAGGAAAAGCAAGAGTTTTCTATAAAGTTAAGTAATGAGAGAAAGGGAAGACCAGTCAAGGAGGGGGTTATAAGCCACATATGAGCATTATGATCTGAACGGCCCCTCATCTGGTGAAATTTCATTAAGAGTGAAAAAAGATAGCAGCTGATTCCTTTACTGGGTGTTTAAAATATTGTTACAAAAACAGCTCAGGGGACAGTCACAAGTGAATCTAAGCCGCCTGGGTGGGGTTCATTAAATATGAAGTAACTTATAATTATGTGACTTCCTCTTTCTTTAAAGTTAATACTGCAGATAATGAACCTTTGTCATAGCTTTAAAATGATGGAGAGGGGAGCCTGGGTGGCTCAGTGGGTTAAGCCGCTGCCTTCAGCTCGGGTCATGATCTCAGGGTCCTGGGATCGAGCCCCACATCGGGCTCTCTGCTCAGCAGGGAGCCTGCTTCCTCCTCTCTCTCTGCCTGCCTCTCTGCCTACTTGTGATCTCTCTGTCAAATAAATAAATAAAATATTAAAATAAATAAATAAATAAATAAATAAATAAAATGATGGAGAAAAGCTCCCGTCATGCCAGACCTAGGGTGTTCAGATGTGGAGGGATAAGGTTTTCTGTTCCTCATCCCTGTTTGTTTGTTTCATTTTTACTTTGCCATCTTTCCTTGCAGATGGTCAAAGTAGAAAAGAATGTGGGCTCTGTCTAGTGCGAACTTTCACCTGCCCCATGACTGTGGACAATTCACTTACCCTTCCAGTTTCCTCAACTACAAAAGAGGGACAGTGACAGTCCACCCCACAGGGTTATCACAGTATGAGGATTAAATTAATACACTCCTAAGTAAAAGCACTCCTGAGAGCGACTGACAAATTGTAGCTGTTCAGGGTCAATAGTTAATATCACTAAAAATAAAAGGAAATACATGAATGTGTAATATCCCTTTTCTCCCCCACCCCCAAACCCTACAATGTCATTTACATAAGTATCCAAAAGTAGGACCAAGTGGGCTCCCTAAATTCTAACCCTGTACATTATCCACTATTTCTTCAACCTAAACATGTATTACAGGTGGAGAAAATAGAGCTAATTATAGGCTTCATAATAAAATGACTAAGGCAAATCAATAGAGAAGAGCTTATTTTCCATCCTGATCCTACCTTAGTGATCCCTAAATTTAGAAGCTAGTAGTTTGGGGTTATGGAAAGACACTTCCTCTGAGAGAGGAAACCGGAATGAGACAAGACTGTTTGGGCAGGCTTTATTTAAAACATTTAGCACCTCTTAGAAATGTAAAGTAATCAAGGCAATGCTTAAATATTTCAAAGTCTGAGGTGGTTGGGTGAGTTCACCATGAGTTTGACAACTGGGGACCCTGGAGTAAGCAAAGCCTGCTACTTCACACAGAGGCTTTAGCAGAGGGACCGTATAATTTTGGGTCAGGAATGTAAGAGTTTATCTTAATTTAGCAGCTGCAGAGCTGGCAGCAGCCAAATTGAGAGAAGCCTTTTCAGGGAGATCAGCATAGGGCACAGCCGTCTAGACAAAACACCACCGCCACACGGACAGGCACTGTGTCTCCCAGGATCGGCACAAATTCCAGAGGTAGAGCCAAGTCTACTTCAGATGTTGCTGGCACATATGTAGAAACCTGAAGACTCTGGAGGCCAGGGAATTCTGTGGGCCACCTTACAGATGCTAAAGGCACTTTGCAAATGCTTTTAGGAGGCTTTCAGTATCCTGCGTAATATGAAGCTTTTTTCTTCTCCTTACACTGCAAATTTATTGTCAAGTTATTGTTTCTGAGGCCTATTCCTTTTCCTGTGTTCTCCAGACAACTTTCCACATCTTCATTCATCCTGTAGTTGTTGGGACAAAGGGAAGAGCTCTTTAATCCCAGGTGTGGCCGTTTAAGACCAGGCTAGGCCAGACCCTGTTCTCACCTGCCAAAGAGCAGACCTATAGGAAGTTAAGTACAAGCATTGTCCCTTAAATGCAAAAAATTATATTGGTTTTACCATCACCCGCAGAGAGAACATAAAAGTACAAGAGAAAATGTTATTATGGCATCTAGAACTATGATCAACCATTTCTCTATTGCATATTTGCTTTCATTATATTTTTAACCTCTTAATTCTGCTTTGTTACCACGTCTCATAGATATTAATAAAACATTACTGTAAGGCTCCATGTATTTTTTTTTCTTTAACAATGTGCCATGACTTCCATGAGTTTCAAAATACGGAGTAAAACCTTTACCTGAGAGAGGATGCAAACAGTGGCATCTCAATGCTTACAAGTTCAAAATGGGACCAGAGAGGGCAGGGAAGGACCTGGGCTACCCTGTGTTAGTCTGCAATGACAAATTTAATAATCAAGTACAGTTAGAAGGATAGGCAACAGGGATGCCTGGGTGACTCTGTTGGTTACATGTGTGACTCTTGATTTCAGCTCAGGTCATAATCTCAGTGTTCTGGGACAGGGCCCCTGGTTTAGGGAGAGCCTTGTCTCTCTCCCTCTTCCTCTCTCTCAAATAAATCTAAAAAAAATTTAAAAAAAAAAAAAAGATAGTCAACTTAAGAAAATAAAACAGTAGTTTACATGCCAGTAACCTTGAGGGAGGAATAAACCCAGAACAGAAGTCATAGATATATTTTGTTAAAATGATTAGGCTGCCAGAGATTGAGGAAAACAATTTCCTGTTAATATCTAACAATATAAAACACCTGCTAAGTAGCATTAATCTTGCCAAAATTACAACTCTCAAGCCTCCAAGTTAGATTTTGAACTTAACCCTGTTCATTCAATCATCCAAAGAAGCATTTCTAAAACAACTATTAATTATATAATACTGCATTTGACTTCCTGGAGTAAATAAAAGATAAACAGAGATTCAAACCCCTTCCTGCAGAAATTTGTACTCTGATGGTTAGTTCTGTGTCAACTTGGATAGGACATAATACTCAGTAATCAAACACTAATCTAGATGTTGCTGTGAAGGTATTCTGTAGGTGTTTAAAACTTCTATACACTGCTGACATTAAGTAAAGGAGATTAGCTTCCATAATGTGTGGGCCTCAATCGCCTGAAAACCCATCATGGCAAAAAGTAAGGTTTTCCAGAGAGAAGAAGGAATTCTGCCCAAAGTTTGCAGCATCAATTCCTGCCGGAGTTTCCAGCCGGCCCAGTAGATTTTGAATTTCCTGACATCCATACCGTTTTTCTGATTCTGTTTCTCTGGAGAATCTTGACTGATAGACACGCTTATGAGCAATTATAAGCAAATAGGAGGAATGCATTGCTACAAAGATGCCTTATTAAGGTATGTCTAAGAGTGTACACTCAAAGAATCCAGTATAACAGTATGATTTCTATAGTGGGACCAAATACAAAAGACAGGAGGAATATAAAAGGAGTGCCTCTATTTGCCTGGGGCATTGGTGGATAGTCAAAAAGACCTGTGATTGAAAGGATACAAAGAGGATTTGCTACGGAAAAGAAAAAAGCTCCTGCAGTTGAAAAGAGATGCTAGAATGCAGAGTCTGAAGCATATACTGAAGCATAAAGTAAAAAGTCAGAATGGAAGCCAAAGGATGGAGCAAATGACACGATGGGAGATAAAGTAAGTTGCATACAAAAGGCCAAGTCTGCATTTGAGAAAGATAAGATCACAGAAGATGAGACTTAAAGCATATTAGGCCCTAATAAATTTCATGGCTGTTCAATTTTTTTTTTTTAATGAATGCTATTGGATTACACTAAATTGTTACTGTAAAGACGTAGTTAAAATGAGAAGCAGAACAGGCTCAGCAATGTGGCAGGATACAAGATCAGTATATAAGAATCAATTCCATTTCTAACAATGAACAATCTGAAAACAAAATTAAGCAAATCCCATGTACACTATTATGCAGCAAAAAGAACCTCTAGGAAAAACTTTAACAAGTATAACACATGTCAAAAACTATAAAACATTGAAAGTTATTAAGTATATAAATTTAATATAAACATATTTTATAAATTTATAAATATATAAATATATAAATTTATTTATAAATATAAATTGAAAATTAAAGATCCAAATAAATGGGAGATATTGCTTGTTCACTGATCTTAAGACTTATTATTTATTGATAACATGGAAATAGTCTCCAGATTGATCTAAAGATTCAACAAAACTCCTATCAAAATCTTAGTTTGATTCTTTGCAAAAACTGGTAAGTTGGTCCTAAAATTCATATAAAAGCAACCCAGGATAACAGGGGGAAAGCAAACAAAAAAGAACAATCTTGAAAAAAATACAAAGTTGGAAGACTTTTATTTCAAAACTTACCACAAAGCTACAGTAATCAGGATAGTGTGGCTCCCACATAAGGACATACATACATCAGGCAAACAGAACTCACAGTCCAAATACTAATCCTCACATTTATGGCTGATTTTCAACAGTGAACAGAAGACAACTGAATGGGGAAAGAACAGTCTTTTCAACAAATGGTGTTGTACAAATGGATATCCATATGCAAAAGAATGAATCTTGACCACTGTGTCATACCTTACACAAAAATTAACACAACATGAACCACAGTCCTAAATGTTAGAGCTAAAACTATAAAACTTCTGGAAGAAAATACATAAGTAAGTATTTATAACCTTGGTTTAGGCAATGGTTCCTTAGTTATGGCACTAAAACCACAAGTGACAAAAGAACAGGTAAGTTGAACTTCCTAAATATTTAAAACTTTTATGTCTCATAGGACACCATCAAGAAAATGAAGACAATTCATAGAATGGGAAAAAATAAGTGCAAGTCAGATCTTTTACAAGGGATCGGTATCTAGAATATATAAAGAATTCTTACAATACAACAATAAAGAGAAATAGTTCAATTTTAAAATAGGCAAAGAATTTGACTAGACATTTCTCCAAAAAAAGATATATGTCCATTAAGCACATAAAAAGTTGCTCAATATCATTAGCCATCAGAGAGATGCAAATCAAAACCATGATAAGATAATACTTCACACTCTTTAGAATGGCTAAAATCACTAAGTCAGATAACAGCAAGTGTTGGGAGGGATGTGAAGAAAATTAGCACCCTCGTATATTGCTAGTGGGAACATAAAATGATATAGCCCACGTGGAAAACAATTTGGTGATTCCTCAAAATGCTAAACACAGAGTTACCGTATGACTCCGCAATTGCACTCCCAAGTATATGCCCAAGAGAATGAAAAATTTATGTCCATAAAAAACGTGCACACAAATGTTCATAGTAGCATCATTCATAACAGTAAAAGAAAACAACCCAAATGTCCATCAACTGATGAATGGATAAACAAAATGGAGTATCTCCATACAATGGAATGTTCTTCAGTCATAAAAAGGAATGAACTAGCAATGGGTGCTATGACACAGATGAACCCTGAAAACACATGCTCAGAGAATGGAGCCAGACACAAAAGATCAAATATGTGTTATGATTCCATTGATGGGAAATGGCCAGAAGAGACTAGTACACAAGAACAGACTGATTAATGAATGCTTGGGGCTGGGGTGGGCTTAGGGGACATAAAGAAGAGCAAAACTGTGGTGACTGCTAATAAGTAAGGAGTTTCTTTTTGGGGTGTTGAAAATGTTCTGAATTTATAGTGGGGCAACAGTTGCACAACTGTGAATATACTAAAAACCATTAAACCACTTTAAATGTGTGAATTTCACGGAATGTGAAGTATAGCTCATTAAGCCATAAAAACAGGGAGATGTGATGTAGTTGGATAATCAAACTGGATCAAGCAGAAAACCTTTTCAAAATAGAGCAGATGTGTTAAAGGGAAGGTGCTGCCAGAAAAGGAGGGAAATAAAGTGTGGGAGCTTGATGTATCCTCAAGGTAGGTCTCTAATGACAACCCTCCACACACAGGAATAAACAAGTAGCCTGACCTCCCAGGAATCGGATGCTGAACTGCAATAGGACTAAATGTATTTGGAGTTGAGCTACTTGAATGTTAGCAGCTTAGAGACACTGTCCTTGGATTCTTTTAACTTTGTTTCCCACAGCTGCCCTAGTTCTGGCTGTTCAATTCTCCTTCAAATCTATCTCCCATAATTAAAATTCTATAATCTGAATAAAATCCTCCTTCCTTGCTTAGGTTACCCTAAGTCAGTTTCTACTGGGGAAAAAAAAGTATTATTTTTGGATATTCAGTGAAGGCAGTCAGGATGCATACAAGTACCATGAGATTTACTGAGACAAAGTGCAAGACCTAAACTAATTTCCCCTGAAGAACTTCTGATACAGAATGTTCCATTAGGAATTCACCTAGTGATACTGATAGGTTATTGTAACAAATTGTTGTTCTAACTTCACTAGGCAGAGACCAAAGATGCTTTTCAGTGAGACAGTATTCACTACCAAATCAGATAGAGATACAAATATTATTATGTCTAAAACTTTATCCCTCTCCTTTCTCTCTCTCTCTCTCGTCATGGCTCTCTGCCTACTTGTGATCTCTGTCTGTCAAATAAATAAATAAAATCTTTTAAAAAATCGCTAAAAAGCAGGGGGCACCTGGGTGGCTCAGTGAGTTAAGCTTCTGCCTTCTGTTCAGGTCATGATCTCAGGGTCCTGGGATCAAGCCCCCACATCGGGCTCTCTGCTCAGCAGAGAGCCTGCTTCCCCTCCCGCTCGGTCTGCCTCTGCCTACTTGTGATCTCTGTCAAATAAATAAAATCTTTATAAAACAATCTTTATAAAACAATCTTTATAAAACAATCATTATTATGTCTAAAACTTTAAGAAAAAGGAGGTAAATCCAGGCACTAGTAAAATTGCTGACAAATCTTATATACCTGAACAGTGTTTCTCAAATTTGAATAATGATGACCTTTTTCAATACAAAGGAATCCTGGAAACATTGGAAAACCTCAAACTGAGAAACCCAGTATCATAATTTTAGCTTCATAATAGTTATCTTTTTAAAAGATTTTATTTTTAAGTAATCTTTACATACAACACTTGGCTTGAACTCAGAACTTTCAAGATCATGAGTCTTGTGCTCTAGCTACTGAGCCAGCCAGGCGCCCCCATAATGGTCATTAATACCAATTTGATTATAAAAGCAAAAGTCAGTGAGACTGGTAACAATTCAATGTCCATCAACAAGTGAATGGATAAATAAAAATGTGAGATCCACACAATGGAATACTGATCAGCAGTGAAACGAAATGAACTACTGACACGCCACAAGTGGATAAACCTCAAAAACTCCACGCTAAAAAAGGAGAGATGCAAAATATCACAGGTTGTTGGATTCCACTTATGTGAAATGTCTAGAAAAGGCAAATTTTTATAGACAGACAGCAGGTCAGTGGGTACTTAGGAAAGCAAGCTAGATCAGGGATTAGCTACATATAAACAGGAGGGATTTATTCTTGGGGTAGAGGAAATGTTTTCAATCTGGACTGAAACTCTGAGTTAGGCTGAAAACAATCGAACAACAGACCTAGACCGCAGTGATGGCTGCACAACTCTATAAATTTACTGAAATCTACACTTAGAGCAAGTGAATTACATGGTATGTAAATTTCAGCTGAATGAAGCTTTTTTGGGGGGGAAAAGTAAATGCGAGGCAACAACCGGTCAGGAAGTCATAATCCAAAATACACCCCTGTAACAAGAACACAGAGAAAACTTCTAAAGCATTTAAATAAAAATCTACAGAGAATTCAGGGACTTACCTCTGAGAAAGCCCCCACTCATCACTACGTAGTTAAGAAAAATCGCTCCAAGGGGTAAAATAGTCTTAACAAATTTTTCTGGAGAACTAAATATTTTTTACCCTCTTTTGCATGTACACAAAAAGACAAAACAACAACAACAACAAAAATCAGCAAAGTTTTATATACTCATTTTTCTAGAGTGCCTTATATATAGCCCTATGCCTTTTCTGTTCTATTTCATTTATCCTCATACACATTTATTGTTAAAAACAGGACTGTAGGGGCACCTGAATGGCTCAGTCAGTTAAGCATCACCACTCTTGGCCTATACTCAGGTCTCAACCTCAGGGTCATGAGTTCAAGCCCTGCAATGGGCTCCACACTGGGTGTGGAGCCTATTTAAAAAAACAAAACAAAACAACCCAAGACTGTAAAAACACATGTTTTTAAAAATAACCTATAGTTCTATAGTTTTGTAACTTTCCTTTCTTCTTCTTCTTTTTAACCTATCAACTGCAGGATCTCTTTTCTGTCTTCCAATAAAAACTCTCAGACCCTTCTCTAGGTTTTCCTTATTATTTTTCAAAAAGATTTATTAATTTATTTTGGAGAAAGAGAGTGAGAACACAGGGGTGGAAGAAGAGGGAGAAGGAGAGAGAGAGAATCCTTAAGCAGACTCCTCACTGAGCAGGGAGGCCAACTTGGGGCTTGATCCCAAGACCCAGAGGTCATGACCTGAGCAGAAAAGAGCCGCTTAACTGACTGAGCCACCCAGGTGCCCCTAATCCTTTGCTTATTATAAATAGCAAAACTGATTTTCCCAATTTGTTCTTTTTTTTTTTTCAGTTTTATTTCAGTTCCTTTTTTCTGTGTGTAGAGGTTACTAATTGTAACACAGTTGAATCTCTTAGTCTTCTTTCTAGGTTGTTTATCTTACAGCCTCAAGGTTATAAGTTATCATTCATCTATGGGTCTGACTGATTATCATCTTCTAAAACACAATGCACTGAGTACACTATCTTGATGACTCAGGCTGATCTTCAAAAACACTAAGTATTGCGTTTTGCTGTGTTACAGTGCCAACACAGCACAAGAGCTTACTGACGTATGTGGGCGTGTCTGTCACCCATCGAATGGCCGTAGCCTACCCAGGCTTAAATCTTTCCTCTCTTGTCATCCTGTCTGCTGTTACTTCTCACTGTTGTCTGTGGGCCTGTTGATAGCGAGCCCCCTTTTCTGTTTTCCACTGTACTGACCATTGTTCTGTGATTGGGACTTGCTGGTTTAGAGTTGTATATAAATCAAAGCTGGGGTTTGAGGTTTTGGGTAGAGTTTTTCAACTCTCCAGTATGTAAACAGCATGAGCTCTGCTACATTGATTTGGCTTGTTCAAAAACATGCTGGTGCTTTACCAAGATATTAGACTGCCCTGTACAATTGTGCTGGGACTCTGTTCCACTCTTACCAACTCAGCTGTTAAGGAGCTCAAAAATAATGACAGCATAGTTGTCAGTTAACTTGGATACAGGCAGCTACTAACTCCTCCTCTGCCTAGACTTTGATAAATGATCATAACATTTTCTTCTGTAAGTGAACAAAGAATGCTTCAGAATTCTTTCCGACAACCCTTTAGTAGGAAACTAACAATACAGATTGATAGCTCAATAGGCTAAGCATCCAAGTCCTGGTTTCAGCTCAGGTCAAGATCTCATGGGCCATGGGACAGAGCCCAGAATGGGGCTCCCCACTACGTGGAGAGTCCACTTGGGGGTTCTCTCCCTGTGCCCCTCCCCCCATGCACCAGGTGATTACAACATGGGGTTTAATTTTTCATTGTTATTCCTTTAAGAGTGTGTGTTTAACACTGGTTATGTATATTTCACAATTTAAAAACATCAGAGTTGTTGAAACAAGGTATGGGTACATGGGGATATATTATACTCTTCCCTCTACTTTTGAGTATGCTTGCAAACTTCTAGAACAAAAATTTTATATACACACCATATACATACATGTACTTCCATCTTAACACCCTCCTCTGACCTGTAATACTTATTAAAAACCTAGCATAACTGGGGTACCCGGGTGGCTCAGTCGGTTAAGTGTCTGCCTTCGGCTCAGACGGTCATGATCGCAGAGTCCTGGGATTGAGCCCCACACTGGGCTCCTTGCTCAGCAGGGAACCAGCTTCTCCCTCTCCCTCTGCCTGATGTTCCCCTTGTTTGTGTACTCACTCCCTCTTTTCTCTCTCAAATGAATAAATAAAATCTTTTTTTTAAAACTTAAATAAATAAAATAAAAACCTAGTAAAATTTCATGTCCTAAATGCTGTTACATACATACATACATGCATGTACGTATGTACGGATATGAGAAGCAAAGGACTATGCTATCCTTAAAATGCTTACAGTTTAACTAGAAGACCAAGATTAAAATAAGACAGTGTATGATGCAGGGGTGACATGAGAAGTACAACCAGAATCCAGAGACAGGAGGGGTCAGTTTGGTTTAGGAAAGATGAGGTTGCTATGACCCTTGGAAATGAGCAAATGTGACAAAAATAGTAAGCAGTTAATACAAATAAGAAACATGCAAACTAATTTTAAGCAAATAGATTTGTGCAGGCCTCTTCATGCAGCTGTCATTTTGCTTCAAAGTGAATAATCAAGTTAAATGCAATCTAGGCAAATGGAAAGAAAAAAAAAGACTACTGTTCTACTTCCACACATTAAAACCCACTTTGTTGGGGCACTTGGGTGGCTCAGTGGGTTAAGCCTCTGCCTTCGGCTCAGGTCACAAGGTCATGAAACCAAGGTCCTGGGATCAAGTCCCACATCGGGCTCTCTGCTCAGCGGGGAGCCTGCTTCCTCCTCTGTTTCTGCCTGCCTCTCTGCCTACTTATGATGTCTCTCTGTCAAATAAATAAATAAAATCTTTAACAAACAAACAAACCCAATTTCTTACTCTTTCACCAAATCTTGTCAGTCATCTTAGGGAAGACTTGGGAACAGGGGCTCAGTCCCTCTCAAGGAGGCAGTAAAGCATGATGAGGGGTCTGCAGTCAGCCTGCTCTAGTCTGAATCTCCCCCACCATCTGCAAGCTATGGGAAGGCACCACAAGATGTTTAACCATTTTGTGCCTCAGTTTCCTTATCTGCAAAATTGGGATATCTACTTAAAAGAGATACTGTGAGGTTCATCCTGTTCTGGGAACACTGCCTGGCATGTAGTAAAGATTCCATACAAGTTTGCTGCTGCTGCTGTTCTCTGCCTTTTCCGTGGCTCTTTGAAAATGGGCTCATTAGGTTCCCCTATGGTTCACTGGGGTGGGGGAGGTTATTTCAGACAAACTAGAGAGCTGAATTTCTGTAAAATATCCTGATTGTTCAAACACCATGAAGGCCAAACAAGGCCACTTTGCAAGCTAACTCTGGTGAGCCACCAAAGCCTAATTTAAGTGTTTATAGAGAACCACGGTAATTGCATTAAGAGGATATTAAAACAAAATATTGGCAAGTTAGAGGGCTTAAATAATTCTGATTTACAGTCTTAACTTAGAGTTAATTATTCCTTATATGGGTTACATTCCTTGATGAAAATCTGGTTAATTTTTAATCTCTGGCTCTCTGGTGCCCCTCCTCCCATGCTCTAGTCTAGCTTGCTTCCCAAAGCAGCTGGGAATCCAAGCTGTGGTTAGAAGATGCTTGGGGCAAAGCTATGACAATCAGGCTGGGGAGGTGGGACGAAAAACATATTCTACCCACCAGAATGTGATAAGATGCTAAACTGTGTGATGCCAGCTAGGATGGTGCAGGACAACAGAGTTCAGAAAACCAGAAAAAAATGGTGTCATAGGTGCATGAAGCAAAATTTCATTCTGCCTTAAAGCTTAAGTACAGTTCAGATAGTCAGAGGGCGAAAGGAACAAGCTACAGTGAAGACAGAAAGATGGGTAAGCATCTGTCATGTGCCATGATGAGACCAGACAAGAGGACAAAGTGAAAAGAGCCTTCACTTTGGAGACCTGGGGAAAATACACTCACACAGATAAACATGGGGCCAGAGTATGAATGACTTTTTCTTTAATGATTAATATACTATTGTTAGAACCCTATTTGTTCTAGGGTTCCTCATCTCTCAGTGTAGACAAGACAGAATATCAGGAATAGTGTTTTTTAAAATTTTTGTTTTTATATAGGCTCCACACCCAGCATGGCACTCAAACTGGGTCTTAAACTCATGACCTTACAATCAAGATCTGAGCAGAGATCAAAGAGTCCAATGCTCGACTGACTGAGCCACCCAGGAACCTCAGGAATAGCACTTCTGAAGTGCTTTAACTATAAAATTTCTCCAAGATAAGATCCTTAATTATACTCATTTATAAATTCTTAGCACCTAGGGCAGTAATTGGCACACAGTAAGAGTTCCAAAAATGCCTGACAAATGTTTGAACAATAGCCACATAGCAATAGACCAAACCAGCAGGCCATGACTATCTCTAACAAAAAAAAGGTGCCTAAGTCTGACTGAGAGTTCACATTCTATAAACACCAAATAGATGTGTTTCATTACATCTACCACTTCCTCCTGTTATTTTTAATAACATGGATGCATGGTTTTCTTTAAGACATGATTTCTTTCTGAAGCTCAATAGTACAGAATTCTAAACAATAATGTCTTCCTTATAATTTATTTTTAATTAGGAATTTTTAAAAAGTCAAATGGAGATATGAGAGATTGCTTAGTTCACAACTACAAATGGAGAGCTGTTCTCATGCCCACCATTTATTTACCAAGAAGAGAGAATGGTCCACTGGAAGTAATGGGGAGTCCTTGTCCTTTGGTATATCTGGAATGTCACCTTGTGGGGTTTTTTAAAATATTTTATTTATTTATTTGAGAGAGAGAAAACAAGTTAGAGGCAGAGGGAGAGGGAGAAGCAGACTCCTCACTAAGCAGGGAGTCCCATGTGGGACTTGATCCCAGGACCCTGAGATCGTGACCTGAGCCACTGACCAAGCCACCCAGGTGCCTGTGGTATATAACATTAAACCATTATTTATTACATATCTTTTTTCCCAAGCTGCCTCCCAACACTTAAAATAAAAAGCAATAAATAAACCCTGTTAAAGAGTTTCTATAGAGATTCTAGAAAGTCCTCTGACACTAATACCCCCTTGGCTTTGAGTTAGTTCAGTGCTTCACGTTTACTAATCAGTTATTTCTAAAGTCTGATGTATCAGAACAGATATAGTTTAAATGTAAGGAGACACTTCATAGCTACTTAGAGTCTTACATATATACAAAACACAGTGATTAATAAAAATCATGTGTACACACCAATAAATATACATAATATTCCTACATGTAGCAAGACTGGTCCTATTTTTGAGAAAGTAAACTTAATTCTGGAAGAAGTTTAAGGTATGGCATACCATGCTATAGTAATTTTAATCTACTCACAGTAATTCAGTTGGTTCTAAATATGATAGCAAAAACTACTGTAAAGCTTAACAAATGACATGTGGTCAATAAGAAATGAAATACATACATTCAAGACTCTTCCAACTAAACTGACCCAATTTGAAGCAAAGAAGACAAGCAGGTGTGGCTTCTTTAGCATAGCTTTTGCCAAAAGGTATACCTGAATTCAATCTTACACACACATAAAAAAAGTTTTAAAGTAATATCTAACAATAGTAAATATGAAGATTCCAAAAAAGTGAACTAAAATACCAATAAGCATTTATTAGCTTATAACTGTTGCTTTGAGTCTTGATACTATTATCACAAATGATTCTGACTGAATAGTTTTTGGTGTCTACTTCAGTTCTATTATATTTATGTAATATAACGTAAATCTTTTAAAAGTCTTAACACATCCAGTTTAAAACTCTGCATAATTTAAATTTTAACTTGAGGGAAATTTCCCATATTGGAACAGAGACTGAAGTGCCCAATCAAGCGTCCATTTATCTGGCAGAATTATGTTTTAAAATTACCATAAGGGAATACATGAGATGGTCAAGAAAATGTTCCCATTCAAGATAACAGTAAGTGTCTGGAATGAATACAGAATGCCTAATTTTCTTACAAATTATATATGGGATGTACTGAGCTGACTGTATTAGATTAGACTCTGTAACTTCAAAACCCAGCTATGAGCTGCCATATTGGTCTTCACATTTCTGAATGAATTAAACGGCTTCCAACAAGCTTCCTTTTCAGCGCAGGAAATCCTGTTGGGAGTCCCCATTGGAGTCCCCCCCGGCCCCGCCAGTATGCGTCATGCTCCCAGCTTTTCATTTTGCAACCCTTGAAAGGCCAACATGAGCTGTATTTCACAGGAAGTTCTCCCTTTCGTCCTCCAACAGCTCGCAGGATAAACTTTGGTTGGATACAAGGTCAGCATAAATTGAGCCCCATTTTCTTATCACCGCAGAGCAGCTGTGCCCAGGATGAGACACCACCACCCCATGACCCTCAACCTTTCTTTTTCTCAGTCTTTGAGACATATTAAGCTGCAAGTGGGTGGGCCTTCTGTGACTTCCTATTCTCTGATTTCTATATTAATATCTAGAAATACCTTTGGAAAGCATCAAGGAGGAAAAAAATCTATCCCCCTCCCCAAATCTAAGTGCTAACCAAAATGAAATATCCAGAAAGATTTGTATTAGTGAACTGTGTTCCCAAATTGAATTTGAGGCTCAGAATAAAGGCAGTTAAATGAAATCTAATGCAGAAACATTTTACTAAGTGGAGAACACCATAATTTCAATAGGACTGTGGGAAATCATGCTATTTTAAGACACATCTGAAATAGCAGGCAAGGTAAATTGAGGTTGTTACCAAAGGAATTCTTGAGAGCATGTTTAAGAGTTACTGCCTAAATAGAAGGCTCACTAATTCCTTTTAGAGGAATTTTTTTTTCATCTCCTTTCTTGACTGTGCACAGCCTTCATTGATGAGAGAGAAAATATCCCTTTGTCCCAAATAACCGAGTCATTAAAACAATGTAGTGATAGTAAAGTTGAGACCACAATTGGCATGCCCAAACATTATTCTTCCAAGTACAGATCTAATGGCCTTGGTTTTCACACTCTTATATCCCCTAAATTTAGCCACACATGTTGTTGTGGAGCACATGAACCTAATGCCCTAAACAAAGTAATCTCAATATTTATTCCTACGGAAACTACATCAAAATAGCACATATGGTCTAGTAAATAGGCTTTATGATGACCAGATCTTTTATTTAAAAACAGAAAATCTGACCCTGTCAAAAAATGGACAATTCAAGGGCTCACTGACATTACAAAAAGTTAGTAACTTATAATTATCTCTTCAATGTCAATTAACATTCAACTTACATTTGTTGCATAAAAAGAGGTCCACCAGATCAGTCCATTCTACCACCATTCTCCAGAATACCGCTACCCACATTGTATGGGGACAAGGAGAGCTTCCTACATGTTCTTTGGGAGCAGGGTTCTCTGACTAAGAAAGGCTGGCTAATCAAATCCAATGTGAAATATTTTCTAAACATATCTGGGGTCACAGGGTCAAGGTTCCCCAAAGTCATTTGACTACTTCTTGAAACTTCTTTTCAAATAATTCCAAATTAACAACTCAGAGAGTTAGCATTCTTCGATAAATATTGGGAAATGAAGCTTTTTCAAAAGATCATTAAAAAAAATAACAAAAATAAAAAAGATCATCATTCCTACCCACATAGTCTCTAGATTATCTTCAGAGCTTAAAACAAAATGAGCCTGGAATTCTTTAAACAAAATGAGTACTGGAATTCTGGCAACTGCACAAAACATCTAGATTTACTAAAACTCTGTTCATACAGGGTCAGAAGTAGCTGATGGTTAGTGGTGGACTCAGACCACTTAATCAACTGTCTAGAAGTGGCAACAGACCCCACTGGTTTAAGGGTTCAATCATACAAAACTGGTCCCACTTCAGATGCCAACTACAGATCCAGGTTGTCACTGTAAATAGGAGGGTCCCACAACCCCTAACACATTTAAATTTAAATAGTGACTAGTTGCTACTTGGGATATTGTTGATGTATAAAGAGAAATATACATTTTGGTTTTTGTCCATGGTACCCAGCACAGAGTTCACGAAACTCTTGGAACTTCCTAAGTGATAAGAGCAATGAAAGTGGGGCACCTGGTTGGCTCAGTGGGTTAAGCCTCTGCCTTCAACTCAGGTCATGATCTCAGGGTCCTGGGATCAGCCTCACATCCAGCTCTCTGCTCAGCAGGGAGCCTGCTTCCCCCTTTCTCTCTGCCTGCCTCTCTGCCTACACTTGTGATCTCTCTCTCTGTCAAATGAATAAATAAAATCTTAAAAAAAAAAAAAGCAATGAAAGTGAAAAGAGTGCCTTTTATTATTCATAAGCCGCTTTCAACCAAACCTCAGTTTATGTTAATGAGGTGACTTCTGGAATGCCCTTGTGGTTGGGGACTAGTTAGGAGGGGAACCAACCATGAGACTGTGGGGTTGGAACTCTCAATCCCACCGTCCTCCTCCCCCACCTCTAGGCAGGGGAGAGTAAAGAAGATTGAATTGATGAATGGCCAATGATTTACTAAATCCTGCCTATTTAATGAGGTCACCATAAAAACCCCAAAGGAAGGCATCCTGAGAGCTTCCAGGTTGGTGAGCATGTGGTGGTACCTGGAGAGGGTATGGAAACTCCACACCCCTTCCCCCTCACCTGGCCCTATGCATCTCTTACGACTGGCTGTTTCTGAGTTAATTCTCTTGATAATAAAGCAGTATAAGTAAATGGTTTTCCTGAGTTCTGTGAGCCATTCTAGCTATCCATTGAACCTGAGAGGGCGACAGAAGTCAACAGAATTTCTAATTAATAGCTGGTTAGTCAGAAGCCAAGTTGACAGCCTGGACTTGGAAATGACATCTGAAGTGGGGGGCAGCCTTGTTGGGATAAGCCCTTACCCTGGGAGATGTGATGGTGCCTCCAGGTAGACAGTGTCAGAATTGAGTTAAAATCACAGGTCACAATTGAGTTAAATTGTAGGACACCTAGCTGCTAAAAATTGCTTGGTGTGGGAAAAATCACCACACATTTGGTAGACAAATCACCACACATTTGGTAGACAGAGCTGAGTGCAGAGGAAAGAAGAAAAACAGAATTCTCTCTTGTACTACTACTTTGAGTAACAGAGGGCTAGCAGTTACATAATCTTTTTCTTTTTCTTTTTTTATTTTAGATTTTATTTATTTGACACAGAGAGATCACAAGTAGAGAGAGAGAGAGAGAGAGAGAGGGAGGAGGAAGCAGGCTCCCTGCCTAGCAGAGAGCCCGATGTGGGACTCGATCCCAGGACCCTGAGATCATGACCTGAGCTGAAGGCAGAGGCTTAACCCACTGAGCCACCCAGGCAGCCCTACATAATCTTTTTCAACCACACGTTCAACCTACATTTTCTACGGAGGCTTGACAACTGCCACATGGGATAAAGCCAATGATCCGAGGAACCAAAGAAAGACCCTGGTCTGGGTTTGAACATTAACTTTTGTATTGGGTCAACAGGCCATATCTTATAAAGCAACAACAGAGTGCCCTGAACACAGTAAATGCTCAATGTTTCCTTCAGTGAACAGAGGAAGGCTTTCCTTCAGTGAATACAGAAAGAAACTCTATAACATAAGATGTAACTACAGTATCAAAGTTCTAACGAACATTAAAATACATTTAAATATTCCCAGCTAATACAAATAAAATGTAGCAGACTTATTTATGTGGGGATTTGTCCAAGGTCACTTAGGCAAGTCACTTTGGCTCTCACGTTTGTTTTCTCTTCTGTAGAATAAAGGGATCAGCCGATGACTCCTAGTCATTTTCAGCTGTCAAATTTTAGCTGTCAGGCATGTCATGGGTACTCAGGAAACCTTTCTACTTAATAACTGCACCTAAGTACAGCTTAAAATGATAAAATCAGATCTAGAACCTTATTTTATTCTTCTCCCTGAAAACTTCTGCCACTCTGCAGAGTTATTAATATAGAAAAGTACTGTTTGATCTCTTGTTAGCCAGAGTTGCCCCCCTGCTGCCTAACACACCTGTAAGGACTTCTCAGCCCTACATTTGCAAAGGCTGGCTTTCTTACAATAATGGACCCAGCACTGCTCCTCACATCATCAATTTCCATATGCTTTCACTTCATCTAAAATAAAATCCTCCTCCATTTAAGCCCCAAAATGACACCCTGTTATTAGTTGACATATACAACATGTATTTTCCAATAACCTAAATAATGTCCGACTGGGGAGTGGGCAGGGAGAGCAGAATAATCACAGTCAAACTAACCATGGCAGCAAAAGACCGGCTTCACTCCCCAAAAGCTTGAGTATGTAGCCCCGAGTTCCAAAGATGCTAATTTTGTACTTGGGTTTACTATGTTGCTCTTCTTCTAAATGCCCACATAACTGAAGGGCCCAGCTCAATCTCAGATGGCATGCAATCAAGGAAAATAATGGGCCATAGCAAATAACTTCAAAGCCTTGGCACTTCTTAGTTTAATAATATATAATTGCTACAATTTCTTTTAGCACAGTACTTTAATTAAATCCACTAAAGTCTCTACCTACCAACTTATTTTCAACCCCAGGCAGCCATTTTGCACTCTAAAATGAGACATCTAGAATGTTCCCCCCCCACCCCCCCTCCCCCGCCCCAAAAGTAAGCCTCTCCTCAGTAGCCTTTCCTGCAACCCTGGCTTAGAGACGCAGCCTCTTTCTAAGCCCACCTTCAGAGATAAGATTCAAAGACAAAATAAGCTGTAGCTTATTTTAAAGCTTTAAAGAGCTATGCAAAGTGCTTATCATAGTTTTGTAAATGAGGCGCTATAAGCTTTCCATACCCTTAAGCAATGAAAAAAACCACAGGGCCTCCAGAGGCAAAAGAATAGGAAAAAGAAAAAGGGTTAGAGAAAACATCCATTTTATGCTATTAAGATATACAAAATAATATATAAAATATACTCCCAAAATATATTTTTAAAATTACATTCCTAACACTAAAAGAGAAAGTGGGAGGTGAAGATTTTTGACTTCCTATCATCATGACTTAAAGGCATTTGTCTAGAATATTCTTCAATAATTTTCATAATGAAATTGGTAACAATAATTCAGTGTTACATTATCTTATGATTTCATTATTTTAGGAGTTATTTTTCATTAGCCCTATTTGAGATTAAACTATAATATTTAGAAACATGGCAGTAGCCATCAGAAAAACAAAAAACCAAACATTTAAAAATGGTTGGCCCTGTAGTTCAAGACTGCAGGTGGGGAGGGAATGGCTACTTTTCATTATAAGTGTGTTTGTTCTATTGTGTTTTAATTATGTGCATATATGACTTTGGTAATAATGTGTTGGATTTTGTTGTTGTTCTTGTTTTTTATTTACAAAACTAAATTTTGGCAAAGAATCTCGGGGCACCTGGGTGGCTCAGTGGGTTGACCTGCCTTCAGCTCAGGTCGTCATGATCAGGGTCCTGGGATCGAGTCCCGCATTGGACTCTCTGCTCAGTGGTGAGCCTGCTTCTCCTCTCTCTCTCTCTCTGCCTGCCTCTCTGCCTACTAGTGATCTCTCACTGTCAAATAAATAAATAAATTCTTTAAAAAAATTTTTTTTGAAAAGAATCTCTACAACAGAATTTCAATCATAGTTTTTCCCCCTACAATCCTTCATTGCTACACCATACTTTTTTTGAGGGGGAGGAAGACACAGATTTACCTCCTTGACCAGTTTCTTTTCTACATATACTAATGTTTCAAATGTTAGCCCGAGGGTTCAGGAGAAGGGGTGATCAACTTTGATGGGGGTCAAAAATCACCTCAAGAGAAGCAGGTGAGCTAAAGACCAGGTGGTGTGGGGATGATGAAAAGAACAGAGAGGGGTCAAGTGACTGGGTCGGGGTATATCTTACAGAGCAGGTATGCAGGCAGCACCCAAGCAAGAAAACTGGAAGGACAAACAGGGACCAGAAGAGAGGAGGTATTTACCAAGTTTCTTCTGGTAACAGCTCAGGTGTGGAGGTGAAGGCCAGTGGATGCAAGCTGTGAGGATGCAGACAGAGAGTGACTGAAGACCTCCATCAGTGTGGAGGAGTGACCGAGAACCAAGTCCCTGAGTGTCACAAGGAACAAGCGATGGTGCGGTCCTGCAGGTGGCCTCACCCCATGGAAGAGGGAGGGCTTCTGTACAAAGGATGGCAAGATGTCTGGACTCTGTGCAGTGCGGAGGTAAGCAGGGAGAAGAGCTTCTAGGAAGGGCCACAAAGGATGTGTTCTCCCTGCAGATGAAAGCATGAGGTGGAAACAAAGTTTTGGAGCAAAAGGCTATGAAGAGGGGCAAAAGGCTGGGCCATTTACTTACAGTGGAACCAGTTTTCCCCTGGGCCCAGGAGTAGAGGACTGGAAAGGGACAGAGCAGAGAGCCTGGGGGGGAGGCCAGCATCCTTCTCGCCGAGGATGAAGCTGACCAGCCATGTGGATATGCTGCAGGCCGGGGGGAAGAGTGTTGTTGTTGTTGTTGTTTTAAGTTTTTTTTTTTTTTTTTAAAGATTTTATTTATTCATTTGACAGAGAGAGGGATCACAAGTAGGCAGAGAGGAGGAAGCAGGCTCCCTGCCGAGCAGAGAGCCCGATGCGGGACTCGATCCCAGGACCCTGAGATCATGACCTGAGCCGAAGGCAGCGGCTTAACCCACTGAGCCACCCAGGCGCCCTTGTTTTAAGTTTTTATTTAAATTCCAGTTAGTTAACGTACAGTGTACTACTGGTTTCAGGTGCACAGTATCATGAGCCAGCACTTCCCACATCCAGGTGAAGAGCTTTACTTTGCAGCTATGGGTGCTGGGCGGGCCTGGCCTGAGGAGCTCAGGTGGCATCACGTAGGCCTGGTGTGTTCTCCTTCCTCATCCTGGGTGCAGCAGGGCACTGCAGAGGTGGACAGCAAGTGAGGGTGTGTGGGGCAGAGGCCAGCTTAACCACACACTCTTCATACCACAGGCACAGAACACTTCCAATTTCAACTTTCCATAGTCAGAAAACAAACTTTTGCGTTCACTTGGGTTATTATTTTTTTTTCTACCATGAAACCCAAACTCAAACTCTAGCTAGGAGCCGCTGCAGCCAGCAGCATGGAACAAGAAAGAACACACACCTGAAAAGCAGCCCTCACCTTGCTCACCTACATCCCAATGGCTTATGCTCACTGCCCCCCCAATACTCCCCGCCCCCGGCCTCTCTGTCAACATCTGTTACTCAAGTGTATGCATGGCTCTGAAAAACAAACCATTGTACTCTTTTCTGGTAAAAACAGCGCTGGCTTTTTGGGGTTGGGGAGGAGAGGGGTGAGTTAAGATAAATGCTGGGAACCTTCTCTTCCTCTGGGGCCAGTCTCAAAGCCCGGTGGGGGTGGGGGGAGGAGGCTCCAGGAGTACCTGTGAGGTGGAGAAACCTGCAGCCATTTGTAAAAGTGACGGAAGGGAGGGAAGCGACAGGTCCGCTAGCAAGAAAGGTCACGTCAGAGAAAAACTAGACAAAGCAAAAGAAAGATCTGTTCATGGCTAACACACAGTAATCATCAGACACTTCTGTACTCTAATTTCAACTACCTGTAACTAAGGAGTATTTAGGATTTACTGCATCTGTTCATTCAACAAATACAAAGGAGAGGCCTACCATGTGCCTGGCACAAGTCAGATGCTTGAACTAAGACATAACTATTAGGGGGACAAAAAAGAAGATGTAACGATGTGTTATGACCCGCTCTAGGTCTCAGGACCTTTCGAGGGAAAGGCCAGCCTGGCCCTTTGCAGTGTTCTTCCTGTACTACCAGTCAGTCCCAAATAGCAGAGATCTTGACAAGGAAAAAAAAGCAGCTCTCAGGGGCCGTTATTATTCTCTTTAGAGGACAAGCTCTACCACGCTGCATCCACCGCTGTTACAGAGCAAGTGTCTCAGAAGTCGTGAGGTGGCATCACAACTTGACCAGGAGCAGGAGTCACTGCTCGTTTCGCTATTGACCAGGCGATTCACACATGATACGCTGCTTTAAAACCTACTTCAGCAGCGGGCGGGGCGGGGACCAGGAGCCTAGGCCTGAAGTGCCACCACCTCCTAGTTCAGAATTCTCAAAGGAGTCCAGAGCTCTTCAAAGAGCCCCCTGCTGAGTCCGTGGGGCATGAGTGCAAGTCTTCAAGGGTGCTAAATGGGGCTCTGCCCCATCACGCGCTCCCTCCCCTCTTCCTTCCAGGACCCTGCAGGGAACACTCCGCATGCGCTCTGCCCCTGGCTGTGTCCTGGGCACTGTGGTCACAGGGAGGAGGAAGCCACAGGAGGGATGATGTTCCCACGCACGCAGGGAGAGGTAGGGCTTTCAAGGCAGAAGAAACCACACATGCGGAGCATGGGAGTTGGGTCTCTGGAGCCACGGAGAGTAAGTATAAGAAAAGAAGGAGCCATGGGCAGGGCTGAAGGTGTGTTCTTCTCTGACCAGCTCTGCATCCCCACTGACCCTCATGGTCCATTCCAGGTGCCAGGTGCAAGTTCGGTGCCAAACAGAACCATGCCCAGTGTTCAGCAGGGTGGCTGTGACCCAGCTGCCCAGGACGGCTACAGAAGGTTCTGTGGCAGCTTGGAACACCCTGGATGAGCTGCACTTTGGACTAAAATGGGGGACACTGCACTGCGGTGCAGCAGAAGTACCTAACAGTGGGAGGCTGCTCGTCCCCCCCTGGGTAAAAACGGAAGACAGGGACATGGGCCTGGACAGCTAGTAAGCTGCCAGTTTTCTTAGTTTTAACAGAATTTTCAGTCACTGAAAAAAAGCTTTTTGATACAGAGAGACAAGAAATGTAACATTAACAGCTCCGCCCAGTTCTAGAAAAATGGAAAGCTTCTGTCCAGTTTCACCCTGTGGTGGAAGAAGATGAAAGTCTTGGACATTGTCATCCTGTGTTTCGGTCCACCTTATGCTTTATAGCCAACCAACATGGACAAGAGAAATCTCCATGTTCCGAACAAGATGAGCCGATGTCTGATACCGCAAGAAAGAATCTCTATAGAAACTATATCCACAGATGCCGTGGAATAGCTACAATAAATTCAACACTACTCAGGGCAACACATAAAAAATCCTGTGGATTCCATATAGAGTTCTAGAGTCTCTGTGGAAAGTCAGATCAAGATTGGACGAAGGCTACAGACACACGCAGAAGCATGAAACTGGACCACATTCTTATACCACACACAACATGAACAAATAAGACCAAATGGATTAAAGACCTATATGTGAGACCTGAAACCATAAAATCCTAGAAGAGAACACAGGCAGTAATCCTTCTGACGTTGGCTGTAGCAACATTTTTCTACATATGTCTCCTGAGGCAAGGGAAACAAAAGCAAAAATAAACTACTAGGATTACATCAAAATAAAAAGCTTCTGCACAGCAAAGGGAACAATCAACAAAACTAAAAAGACAACCTACTGAATGGGAGATGCTATTTGCAAATGGCATATTCAATATAAATGGCATATCCAAATAAATACATCCAAATATATCCAAAATATATAAAGAACTAATACAACTCAATACCCCAAAAATAATCCAATTAAAAAATGGGCAGAAGACATGAACAGACTATTCTCCAAAGAAGACATCCCAAGAGCCAAAGGACACAGGAAAAGACGCTCAACATCACTCACCATTAGGGAAATGCAAATAAAAACCACAATGAGCTATCGCCTCACACCTGTCAGAATGGCTGAAATAAAAACACAAGAAATAACTAGTGTTGGAGAGGATGTGGAGAAAGGGGAAACCTCTTACACTGTTCATGGGAATGCAAGATGGTACAGTCATTTTGGAAAACAGTGTGGAGGTTCCTTAAAAAATTAAAAATACGGGGCGCCTGGGTTTCCCAGTGGGTTAAAGCCTCTACCTTTGGCTCAGGTCATGATCCCAGAGTCCAGGGATCCAGCCCCACATAGGGCTCTCTGCTCAGCAGGGAGCCTGCTTCCCTTCCTCTCTCTCTGCCTGCCTCTCTGTCTACTTGTGATCTCTTTCTGTCAAATAAATAAATGAAAATCTAAAAAAAAAAATTAAAAATACAATCTAATCATTGTACCACTGGGTATTTACCCCCAAAATACAAAAATACTAATTGAAAGGGATACATGCACCCCTGTTTACTGCAGCATTATTTACATTAGCCAAATCATGGAAGCAGCCCAAGTGTCTATCAGTAGATGAATGGATAAAGAAAAGGTGTGGGGTGTGTGTGAGTGTGTGTGTGTATATCTCATAAATACATATCTCATAAAAAAGAATGAATCTTGCCATTCAGCAACATGAATGGATCTAAAGATATAACGTTAAGTGAAATAAGTCAGGAAAAGGCAAATATCCTATGATCTCACTTATATGTGGAATTTAAGAAACAAAACAAATGAGCAAAGGAAAAAAAAAAAAGAGAGAGAAAGAGGGGTGCCTGGGTGGCTCAGTGGTCTAAGCCTCTGCCTTCGGCTCAGGTCATGATCTCAGGGTCCTAGGATTGAGCCCCGCATCGGGCTCTCTGCTCAGCAGGGAGCCTGCTTCCCCTGCCCCTGCCTACTTGTGATCTGTCTGTCAAATCAATAAATAAAATCTTTTTTAAAAAAGAGAGAGAGATAGAGATAGAGAGAGAGAGAGAAACCAAGAAACAGACTCTTAACTACAAAGAAGAAATTAACGGTTACCCGTGGGGAGGAGGGTGAATAGGGGATAGGGATTAAAGAGTATACTTATGATGGAAAAATTAAATTAAAAAAAAAAAAAAGACTGGAGGAATGTGTGCGAAGGTCAAAGACGTGGCAGCTGCCCTTGGAGAAGGAAGACAGGTGATAACCTGGACTCAGGAGACAGAGACCATGCTAACAAGCAGGTAAGAGGAGCCAGGAGGAAGCTGACCAACATGGCCAAGTTAAGTGTGCATTTCAATACCCAGCGGAGAGAGAAAAATCAATTCTATGCCAATATTTCTGAAAGAGAGAACACAGAATGGACACGACAGATGAGAGCCTAACTCAAAGTACAATCTGCAAGCTTCAGGGGAGGGGAAATAAAATGACAACCATTTGTCCAGAAGAAATGGAGCTTCTCGGGCATTACCTTTCAGACAGATCATGATGTGGAGCAAGAGGAGGAAGACTCTGGGGCAAATGGCAGGATGAGCCATGAGGATGAAGAGCTGGAAACCTTAGGAAGCCACACAAAAACATGAAGAAAAAGCTTTAAAGAACCCATTTCTTTTTCTTTTTCTTTTTCTTCTTCTTCTTCTTCTTCCTCTTCTTTAAAGATTTTGTTTTTCGGGGGCACCTGGGTAGCTCAGTCCTTAGGCATCTGCCTTCGGCTCGGGTCATGATCCCAGAGTCCTGGGACTGAGCCCCGCATCGGGCTCCCTGCCAAGCAGGGAGCCCGCTTCTCCCTCTCCTCCCTGCTTGTGTTCCCGCTCTCTCTCTCTCTCTGCCAGATAAATAGATAAAACCTTTAAAAAGATTATTTTAAAGGTAATCTTGGCACTTACAACCCTGAGATCAAGAGTCACACGCTCTACTGACAGAGCCAGCCAGGGGTCCCTGTCTCTTCTTCTCAAAGCAGGCTCTCTTCCTGGTCACTGAACGAGGGCATGGGAAGCTGCAAGAAGCCTCCTCAAGACAGGAGGCGGCTGTAGGCCTGACACAGCAGAACCGCATGACACTCAGCTTCTAAAGCAGATCCTTGTGTGTCTGAGGGGTCAAACCTTCTTCTTCCTCTTCTATTGCCAAATCCAGTTTTCCAATGGATCCAAAGATGGTGTTTATGGCAAGAGGATTTCCTCTTCCTCTCCCCCTCCAGAAAGCGTGGTTAACCCCCATCTACCACTCCCAGAAGCCCCTCAGCATCTTCCCACCACCACCAGCTGGTTTTCCATCTAGGCCTTCTTTTTCTTATCCTCCCTGATGTGTTGGATTTTCCCTGTATATTCCTGTGCAGAAAATACAAGAGAGCTACCTCCTGGGGGTTGCTGAGCCTCCACATGGCTCCATGATCAAAATCCTAACACACACACACACACACACACACATGCACACACACACACACACACACACACACACAGAGCTTTAAATCATTTTCCATCTTTTTTTTAAAGACTTTATTTATCCATCTGAGAGACTGAGAGAGAGTGAGAGAGCACAAGTAAGGGGAGGAGCAAAGAGAGAGGCAGACTCCCCGCTGGTCAGGGGGTCCGATGCCCGGCTCTAATCCCAGGATTCCTGGACCATGCCCTGAGCTAAAGGCAGACACTTAACTGCCCCATTCACCCAGGTGCCCCAGATTCTGACTTTTTATCATGAAATATTTTTGAGTTATTTATATTTAGTTTTAAAAATTTACATAAATGTTTTCACTTTTGGTCAAATTGCAACTCAATATAAATTTTGGACAGATTTTTAGTGAGAAAACATAGTTCAAACTATTCCCATTTTTATCATATATTCTAGAGAATATAAACAGCAAATGTGAATCTGATGAGCCAGACCACTATTCCCTCAATAATATAAGCAATTCAGCTACCTGGGATGTTTGAAGTAGCAAAATGCTTTTCTTCTTGCAAATGGTTCTACATAACACAGCAGCAGGAAAACGAAGAAAGTTCCCTGTTGGGATCCATCAACTTCAGTTGATCTTAAAAATCTTAAAAATCGACTTAAAAACTGAAGAATAATTTAAGAATTGATCTTAAAAATGACTCCAATAATGTGGGAATCAAAACTAATGATAATATTCAACGATTACATGTAAAAATCTCAGTGACTAATGCTATTACTGCATGCATTCAAAAGGATTTCCCTTTCCAGGAAATGTCAAAATAGAGGTATGTTTTGAACAATGAATAAGCCCTGGGCAGGGCTGTCAGCATAAAGACATATGCAGGTACTAGAGGCATTTTTATAAGCTCAACAGTTTTGTGTATGCAAAATGTCATCTACGTTCGGTCAGAATATATATATGTGTGTGTTTCTGTGTATTTGTGTGTGTGTGTGTGTGTGTGTGTGTATATATATATATATACATACTTTTTTTTTTAATTTTCAATTTAGGAGGATGTTTGGTCGTAAGATGATGAGCATCTGCAATGAGAGATGTGTCAGAATCTACCACCTGGAGCACTTCAAAAAAGGAAAAAATGGCTTCCTTCTAACATCAGGTGTAAAGGCTTACCTTGGCCAATTACCTTTGCTACTATAAAATGTGTTCTGTTTTAAGAGAAGCTTTGTGAATAGCCTGAGATAGAGAGCAGGCCCATCTGTAACTAGGAAACAGTTCTACAGTTTCATAAACCGGTGTGTTCAAGCACACCGCCCCTTGCCCTGCTGAGTCTTTTAAGCTCCTTTGAAAACTTTATGGAAATGAAGACATTCAGGGTTAAATGAGAAAGGTCCCCTGCCAGCCTGACCCTATAATGGGAATAATGGCCTTGGCAAGAGGGCCTGCATGCCCTGGAGGCAGATGTCAGCCTGGTGGACAGTCCCCTGGACTGGAAAGGCTAAGTCTGTGATAGCGTGATGCACCAGATCTGTACTCTCCTTCGGCTGTAACTGGATATGTCCATGTCAGGAGCCAGCAAGGATCTCTAGGCAGCCCCTTAACGGATCCCAGAAATTTCTGCTGCTGACTTTCCACTGGCCTTGAAAAGTTACTTTATGAAATATCTACAAAATGTCATGACTAAGAGTTTTAAGAGAATGGTCTTGATCCATTCTCTGAAATGGATCCCATTTAAATCCCATCCATAGTAGGTACCTAATTAATATTTGGGTACACAAAATATAAAACTGAGAGACCCTGTTTGTTCTTAGCCATCTAGATGATTTACCAAACAGATTTAACAAATATTTTGCAAATAAATTCAATAAATTTGCTATCTATAATAAAAGACAAGTACAGTATGATTTTTTAATATTTATCATTTTGAGCAATTAAATAGCAGACATTTTGTCTCTTAAACTTTTAAATTATATGGGCACGGGGGTGGCTCAGTTGGTTAGGCATCTGACTTTGGCTCAGGTCAGGATCTCAGGGGTCCTGGGATTGAGCCCCACGTTGGGCTCCCCACTCAGCAGGGAGTCTGCTTCTCTACGTCTGCCCCTCCCTCTGCTTGTGGACACTCTCTCTCTCACTCTCTCAAATAAAAAAAGAAACTTTTAAATTATAAAAAACCTGGGGTGCCTAGGTGGCTCAGTTGCTTAAGTGTCAGACTCTTGGTTTTGGCACTGGTCATGATCTCAGGGTCCTGAGAGACCGAGCCCCAGGCCAGGCCCCAGGCTCAGTATGGAGTTTCCTTGGGATTCTCTCTCCCTCTCCCCCTCCTGCTCAATGCTCTCTCAATAAAAATAAATAAATCAATCTTAGAAAAATAAATTATAAGAACCTTAGAGCAACATTACAAACATTGGAAAGAAAAAAGAATTATTCTTAATCTCAAGACTATGGTAATGCTGGGGCACCTGGGTGGTTCAGGGGGTTAAGCCTCTGCCTTTGGCTCAGGTCATGATCTCAGGGTCATGAGCATCAGGCTCTCTGCTCAGCAGGGAATCTGCTTCTCTGCCTACTCGTGATCTCTCTCCCTGTGTCAAATAAATAAATAAAATCTTAAAAAAAAAAAGACTATGGTAATGTTTTTATCTAGTCATTTCAAAATGCATATTAACTTAATTATATTCATGCCATATAAACAACTCCATATGATTTTTCATTTATTTTCTACATAGCTAGTTTTTATATTTCCTAATACTGTAGTCATTGAATTAGAACTTTGTTTAATATGGTTTGCTTATTATTTTTGTTACAGTTTTCATAATTTATTTTTTTAAGTTTATTATTTTAAGTAATCTGTATTTCCAACATGGGGCTCAAACTCACAACCCTGAGATCAAGAGTCTCAAGCTCTTGATACACCATATATCACCCGTCAATATTAAGTTTTATAAAGTATTAAATAGGAAGCCAGACGTAACTCCAACCAAATAGTAACTCCACTGAATGAATGAAAAAGTACTCATTCTAAAGCTCACTCTAAAAATCATTCTAAAATTTAATTAAGATTAAATTACAGAGAAACCATTAGAAAAAAGGATAGAATATTTATCAGATCTATGGGGAAAGGATCATTCAGTTTATAAGTAAAAGAAGATATGGCAAAAGGAAAGAACTACAATGTCAAGTAGATTAAAATTTTAAGCTTACATATAATTCAAATAATAATTAGCTTACACTGAGAAGCTAATGAGAAAAATATATTTAAAAACAGTTTAAAGTAACTTTTATTTCAAGAAGGATTCCAGAAGAATAAATTTATGTATGCTAAACAGTAATAAAGGCAGAGATATGTTAAAATAGCACTCTGCCCATAAAATTAATCTCTGAGTACAATGGCTATGGGTACTCTGAAGTCTGTTGTTTCTTGTCAAAAATGCTACTACACCAACAAATAGTCTATACACAGTAGATGGTAATAATGGGCACTAAAGAAAGACTGGCACACTGAGTGATTTACATGAATTAATCACATTTAATCTTCACAATAATATATGCTTCTGTCCTATTATTACCTGCATTTTACAAACGAGGAAAGCAAGGCTCAAAGAGGTTAACTAACTTGAACAAGGTCAGGGAGCTGGATGAGAATCCAAACATCCTGATCCAAAGCCAGCATACAGTCAATCTGCTAGAAACCTTACTGGTCCTCCGAACAAAATATAACTGCCAAAAATCTAATCTATCACCATAAGGTATCAACTTATTTTTGGTAAACTGTTTCTCCTCACACATGATTATTACCATGCAAAGGAAATTCTGATACTCTTTTCTCTCCTCATCATATGGTGATGTTATCCCATACATGTATCATAAAATATCCATAAATAATTTACTGTATCAATGATCCATAATATCCCATGCAAGCACTTTGATATATTTCAGCCCAGTCATATGTTTACACACCATTGTGTCTTCTCCAGAAAATTACTATCTAATCTCAAGAGCTCAATGCCATTGGATGTCAACTAAGGTAAGGTGTAGCCTTGACAGTTTCCAGAAAGCCAACATAACAGCTTTGAGAGTGGCAGCACCACTGCTGGCAGCTTTCTTATAATGCTATTACACAATCAGTAACCAAAAAAATGAAGGACGAGGAAAACAACTGACTTCCCAAAATACACAGTACATGTTCTTTTGGGTTATGGGTATTGAAAAAGTGTTGACAGTAATGTGTTGTTCTGGAGTGACCTCCTTCTCCTCCCCCCATTTTCCCCTCCCAACCTGGTTATATTTTTGAGAGGGACCCTAGCAAAGTGAAGAGCACACAGATAAAGGACATCAGGCTGGTGAGAGGCATGGATAGCGTCACACACTCATTCATTCACACACCAGTGTATTTTCAAGGTGCACCCAGGGTATGCCAGGAGCTAGGGAGCCCAAAAAAAGAATCAAAGAGTCCCTATCCTTGTAAAACCTGCAGTTCTGTGGCAAGAAGTCAGAGAAGATAGTGGCAAAATAACACAATGTGTGGTTTAAGAGAGGCCATGGGGGAGGGGTGGTTTCAGATGGCAGAAGACAGAGGAGAAACAGAACCTGAGGGTCAAACAGAACTCTCAGGGTCAGCGCTGGAGCCTGTGGCTGGGGGGTGCTCCAACTGAGGGTCATCTTGGTCTGGAGCATCACCAAGACTTATGCCCCTAAGAGAATCTCCAGTTATCTCCCACCAAATCATCTGCCATTGGTGGAAGAGGAGGGTGCACTGAACATGGATTTGGGTAAGTAAATAACTTGCACTTGCAGTTGGTGAGTACTTACTTATTTTTTAATGCCAGTTCTTTTTTTTTAAAGGCTTTATTTATTTATTCGACAGACAGAGATCACAAATAGGCAGAGAGGCAGGCAGAGAGAGAGAGAGAGAGAGAGGAAGAAGCAGGCTCCCTGCTGAGCAGAGAGCACTATGTGGGGCTTGATCCCAGGACTCTGGGATCATGACTGGAGCTGAAGGCAATGGTTTTAACCCTCTGAGCCACCCACACGTCTCCCTGGTGAGTACTTTTTAAGAAGGGGCAAATTCACTGTCTATTTAGTGACTGCTTCTATTCAACAGTGACTGATATGGGTTTTTGTTTTGTTTTGCTTTGTTTTGTTTTTGTCTGGGTATTTTAAAAGAACTCCCATGTGTTTGCTTTTCCCCAAACCAGTGTTTCTTTTTTATTTATTTATTTGTTTGTTTGTTTGTTTATTACCAGTGCTTCTTAAAGTGTGGCTGTGGATCAGAACTACCAGACTGCCAATACTTTACTACCAGTCCCCAAAGAAATAAGCAGGAAAATGAAAGTAAGCATTTAGAAACTTTATGTATTTATTGGCTCTCATTAAAAAAAGTTGGGACTTTGTAGGTATCTCTTTGCCTTTATTACATTTTTGTAATAATTCATCTTAGTATATTTTGTACAAATTATCATTGTTTCACTCTTAAGAAAGCCACATCATAAGCCAATGACTTGCAGCTAGGAAAGGGACAGAGCCACAAGATGAGTCTCCTGGACTGCACAGCCAAAACTCAATACTGTCTAATGTAACTCGAAACTGACTCAATTATCAATCAGCAGGTGCAAGGTCTAATCTCTCAGGTAACCCAGGCATTCCCCATTCCCCTCCCCCTGTTCCCAGTGGTATGAGTGACCTAACTAGAAAAGTTAACTGTCATACAAACTACAATTCTGAGGACAAGAATTTACCTCTAATTAAAAAACAAAAAACAGGGCACCTGGTTGGCTCACTGGGTTAAGCCACTGCCTTCCACTCAGGTCATGATCTCAGGATCCTCAGATTGAACCCCAAGTCAGGCTCTCTGCTCAGCGGGGAGCCTGCTTCCTCCTCTCTCTCTGTCTGCCTTTCTGCCTACTTGTGATCTCTATGTCAAATAAATAAATAAAATCTTAAAACAAAAACAAAAACAGAAACTGTACTTTCAGTTCTCTATGAACCGAACAGTGTTTAACAAACTGTAGTCTGCGGGCAAAATCCAGCTCACCTCCTGTTTTTATCAATACAGATTTCCTGGAATACAGCCATGCCCATTGATCTACACATTGTAAATTATGGCTGGTCTTAGATACAAATGGCAGAGTGGAGGAGATGTGACAGTGACTGTAAGGCCTACAGAGCCTAAAATGTTTACTTCCTGACTTTTAACAGAAAAAGTTTGTCAGCTCCTTCTCTGTATCAGTAAGACAGGCAATGGTGCAGATTATGAATCGATAAAGTAAGCCCTAATCTCACTTTAACCAGTAGGGTTCAGTGTCTGACATATCCAGACTTCTCTAATGTTTGTTTTAGGCAGAGATGATTTGCATTCTGGCTATTTTTTCCTTTGTCAAGTTTTTAGAGGAAAGTATACCAACTAGCTAATTCTCCCAAAGGAAAGTGGCAGAAAGATGAAGGGTTTTAAATAACCCACGACCTAGAGTTTCTACCATCCACTGTAAGAACCATCATGCACTGTAGGCATGCATTCTTAGCACTTTCCACATACTTGTGAGGATTTCAGGCAATCCTCCTAATGACCCCCAGAAGGCAAGTCCTCCAGGCCCCTAGAGATTCGGTAACCTGATTAGAACCATGGTGATAAGCTAAGTCAGTCCTGCATCTAGAATCTGGTCCCAATACTCTCACTCCAAAGCTCACCCTATTACTTCTCTCTGGTGTTGAGAAAAGACAGTAACATGTAAAAGATTGTAAATTAATCTAAATTAACCTCAAAATATAAAGTAACCAGATATAATCCATATTTTTAAAATGAGAATTTGTTAATATTTTAGACAATCAAAGTGAAGTAACCAGGTACTTGTAACATTACCATAACCTTTGGAAACAAATGTTTTACCTGACAATTTACTTATATGCATCCGTGTTTCCGTTTTAACAAAAGACAGAGAAAAAATGTGACTGAGACACATTTTAATTACAGGCTTTTTTGGTTGTGATATGAACTGAATTTTCCTATTAGATAATACTTTCCAGAAGAACAATGACATTTAAATCCTTCTGAAAGGAAAAATACCTTATAGTGGGTTTATATTTGCAAAGAACTAAAAGAACATTGGCAGAGAGTCAGGTTTTCACAAAGTACATATATATACACCAAATAAATACAGATGAGAAAACTAAAGAAGCATTTCCAACCGTTATTTTCATTTTCAACGTTACTGCTACTTTAGGAGGAGCTGTTCAATTCCTAAGTCTTTCATAGTTCATTAAGAATTTCTAAGCAGATAATGATGGAGTTAACCAAAATGATACACACTACAGTGAGAAAATGAGTAAGTATTTGATCCTAAAAGTTAAAATACTCTAGTTGGGGGCGCCTGGGTGGCTCAGTGGGTTAAGCCACTGCCTTTGACTCAGGTCATGATCTCAGGGTCCTGGGATCGAGTCCCGCATCGGGCTCTCTGCTCAGCAGGGAGCCTGCTTCCTCCTCTCTCTCTGCCTGCTTCTCTGCCTACTTGTGATCTCTCTCTGTCAAATAAATAAATAAAATCTAAAAAAAAAAAAAATACTCTAGTTGGTTATCTATTTCCATAAACAATAAATTCACTGAATCATATGTCTTCAAAATTAATTTTGACATACATCATTCTGGTTGTCACAGTATTTTAGACAGAAATACCTGTCCCACAGTATCCATCCAGACTACTGTAAATGGTAGAAACATCTTGAATTATGTACTTTTTAGACATAATTCTTCATCAAAGGGTTATATGCTTTTTAGAATCTGAGTTCCACAAACACTGTAATTTCACTGTTAAACATATTTACAGGGTCATTAATATTCAAATTATGTAATAAAGATAGTACAACTAGCTGATAAAATGTGATTAACATTCACTTACAGTAGCTTAGTAGGCTTTGCCAAATGTGACTTCCCATAACAGGCTATGAGGTTCTAATTACATTAAGCTTCCTGATTATTCTTTTCTATCCTATGGTATTTTAACACTATTTCTGAGATTCCAAAAAATCATCATCAAGTGGATTTCAAGGTCTTTTGGAATTCGCAAGGTCTCAGGTTCATGATATTAAAATTCTTCCCACATGCCTGTTTTCCAAGTTCATATTTCTGAATTTCTTATATTTTTATAAACAATGGTTACTTTCCAGTTTTGTGATCTGTCCAGTTTAACTCTACAAAACTGAGACCACTGGTAAAAGGTTTTTCAAGCTTTTTATGTTGGTTTCTTATAAATAAACTCACATTTCTGAAAAAGCACATTACTCTCAATTTCCTCTGGTATATTTCAGATATATTCTGTCTCAGAGATACAACAAACATGATTATTATGTTTTAAACAATAAACACTGCTGTCAGCATATTATTTTCATGAAGTGAATTTTATCATTTGGTTTCATAAACAGCAGCTGGTTATTCTTGTTGAAGTTCATTACTTCCTCATAGTGATCAGCAAACCTTGGGAAGTGATTATTTACAATTAAGAAACTTCTTATATGGGCACCTGGGTGGCTCAGTGGGTTGGGCCGCTGCCTTCGGCTCAGGTTATGGTCTCAGGGTCCTGGGATCGAGTCCCGCATCTGGCTCTCTGCTCGTCAGGGAGCCTGCTTCCTCCTCTCTCTCTCTCTGCCTGCCTCTCTGCCTACTTGTGATCTCTCTCTGTCAAATAAATAAATAAAATCTTTAAAAAAAAAAAAAGAAACTTCTTATATTACAGACATCTCTAAGTTTGTAATCAAGTACAGATTCAAATTATGTCCTTATATAGAATTGTGGATTTTTGTATAACCAAACACATTCTTATAGTCCCACCAAAAAACCTTACAGGCTATTAAAAATGTGCCCATTTCCTGTTTAAGCATGTAACCTAGGATCAATCAAAAAGGATGTCTGAGGTAGGAGCTTTGTCATAATCTTTTGAGTCCTTCATGTTCTAAAATTTGAAAACTCTAACTTTAGAAAAATATTTAAAGAAAAAATATTTAAAGGTATCTCAGTGCCATTTTGTACATAAAATATGCCAATAAATATATTTCTGGTCCAACAACATACTATTTATTAGCACAGTGCAATTTCCTCATTTACATACATTTCAATACTTATAAGAACATAAAAATTCTCAACTGGGAACAGCTAACATTTTAATAGCTTTCTCACTGGAGATGGTCCTCCTAGGAAACTGAAATAAAAGAAAATATTAGAAATCTGATCTGTGAAAGACCAAAAAATTATTTATTGAGCACTTACTCCATACTAGGTAAGTGCTGGAGGCAGCGTATATAGGATAGATAATGGACCACACAGTCTATGGAAAACAGGTGTTAAACAAAGAGCTATAAAAATAACTACAATTAGAGAGGGCTTAAAAATATTTTTCTTGGGGCATCTGGGTGGCTCAGTGGGTTAAGCCTCTGCCTTTGGCTCAGGTCATGATCCCCGGGTCCTGGAACGAGCCCCACATCGGGCTCTCTGCTCAGTGGGTATCCTATTTCCCCCTCTCTCTCTGCCTGCTGCTCTGCCTATCTGTGATCTCTCTGTGTCAAATAAATAAATAAAAATATTTTTAAAAATTTATGTTATTCTAAAAGTAAACATCACAACAACAATAAAATGTATTTGAGAGTGCCTATGTGGTCAGGCATTATTTAGGACTTTACATGTATTCATTTATTTCATCATCAATGTAATATATATTTGTTTTAGAAAATTTGGTTAATACAAGAACAGACAAAGAAAATTTTAAGTTGCCATTGCATTTACTCAGAAATAATGATGTGATATTCTGGTATATATCATATTTTATTTGCCATAGATTTTTCCCCTTCATTTGATGATATATCTTCAATGGTTTCTCTTGGCTTTAAATACTCTTCAAAGTCCTATTATTTTTGGTGGTTCAATAATGTTCCAATCCCTGTGCATACTATAATTGATTTGATTATTTCCTGACTCTTGGAGATTTATGTGGCTTCTAATTATCATTTATTTTTTTAAAGAAAACAATGGTGAGCATTCTCAAGCATTTTCTTCATCCACATCTCTAATTATTTCCTTTGGGTAGACTTCTAAAAGTAAGATTACAAGGTCCAATTACACTCTAGTTACAGTTTATCAGTTTATACTCCTTCATGAGGAATTATGTTTATCATACCACACCCTAAATTCAATCAAATATTATCCTAACAAAGTACATTTTCCAACCTGAAAAGTACAATCACATGTCACTGTGTGTGGTCAACCTGTGCAGCAAACATTCTTTATGTATGATTATATGCAACACTTTTTTAAAGACAACTTAATTACATCAAACAACATTAATATTTAGAAAACCTCAAGTGGCAAATATTACATACATTTTTTTTTAGAACTTAGGGAAAAGTCAGTTCCCTAATGCAAACACTTTCTGCCGGAAGTCAGAACATTAGGACTTTTTCTCAGAGTAAATTCATATTGAGGTAAAAATGTCAAAATAGTGGAAGAAAATAGAAAGAACTGTGACTCAGCATACAAAACATACTGATTTATAAATAATGACCAAAATGAAAGAAAATGAAGAATGAAACATTTACCACAGAGAACGGACCATAACAAAAACTAGAAATAGAGAGAGCAACTCCACCAGGAAAAAAAAAAGAAACACACACACACACGCACACACACACGGAATGCATAATGCATCATTCCCAAATGAGTCATTAAAATCTTTGGAAAAAAGTCAAAGTCATAACTGGAGATACCCTCACCCACAGTGTTTGGCCTTTCATTCTTCTCTGCTTAATACCCCTCAAGAGCCCCGGAAGCTGCTGGAAAATGAATACAACAGATAACAGACTCCTTGCATAGCCAGACTTACTGGGGGAAAACAATAAGAATAAGAGATGGGGAAAGATTTCACCTTTGCAGAAATGTGTTATTGGAGGAAATCCAAAGAGGACATATAACAAGACCTTAAGAATAAAGAACCAGAGCTGTTCATTGTTGACTAAAAGTGGTGAAGGCAAGACTGGAATTCTGGACAATTCTGGAATGAGTAAGTTTATGGCCTGAGCAAACCCCCATCACCAAAGTATTAGGGGAAAGAAATACACATTCCTCAAGAGGAAAAATTCCAAGGAGGTCCAAAGAAAAATTACTACCAATAACAAAGCATTTCCCACATTTCTACTGCCTTTATGTAAAGACACTCAATTAATTCTGTATATCTGTGGGGGGAAAAATATCTTTTTCCTGAATTTATATATTTTTTCTGAAGTATATTTTCTGAACTAAAAGATACAGTAGCACTCTCCAAAGATGTATTAACAAATCTGTAGGCACTAAATTTCAACAGACTTAACAATAAGTAACATTTCAGCCAGTCTGCAAGAAGCTAATTAGTCACTATATGTTCTAAGTACTGTGCTATGTGCCATTAATAGAGTGAAAAATTCTCACTGGATCTCAGGCCTCAGAAAACTCACAGTCTGGCAGGCTAAAAATACACTTAAACACGAGCTAGCAGTTGTCAAAGGGCTTTCACATCTATCAAGAGTTTAAAACCCTGACAGGGACAGAGTTCTCAGAATGAAGATAAAAATCATATTTTTTCATCTCCAGACAGAACATGAAAATGGGATGAAAGGAAGTCCAGTGGAACTAACTGATCCTTTCTTTCTCAGTATTTATTTCCAAAGATACACACATGCATTTACTGCATGACTCCATAAAGGAAAAATTTCACATTAAAAAGAACACCTACTCTCATTCCTTCTCATTTAGTCCTATATGGCTACAACACAGTAAAGTGACCCATTTGATGTCATGTATAATAAAATGTTTTTAAGAGAGTAAATGGAGGTTTAACTTTTTTTTCTCAAAATGGAAAGAGCTGAAATTTCTTTCTGATATTGCATCTATGACTTTTGAAATAATGGAATATACTTTTAAAAAATCAAGATAATAATAATGAAATAACTAAACAAATGATAGGATTAAGTTCCAAAGTAACTCCCATTAGTTCCTCAAAAAATTAAAAACAGAACTATTATCCAGCAATTCCACATCTTGAAGTGGAAGTTGAAGAAAACAAAAACACTATCTCAAAGAGATATCTGCACCCCTATGTTCATTGCAACATTATTTATAAAAGCATGACATAGAAACAACCTGGGGTGCCTGGGTGGCTCAGTTGGTTAAAGCCTCTGCCTTCGGCTTGGGTCATGATCCCAGTGTCCTGGGATCAAGCCCCCTATCAGGCGCTCTGCTCAGCAGGGAGCCTGCTTCCCCCTCCTCTCTCTCTCTGCCTGCCTCTCTGCCTACTTGTGATCTCTGTCTGTCAAATAAATAAATAAAATCTTTAAAAAAAGAAAAAGAAACAACCTAAGTGCCCACTGATGAATAAATGGATTAAAAAAATGTGATACACACACAGGATTATTATTTGGCAAAAGCAAAGAAAGAATTTTGCCATTTGCAACAACATGGATGGACTCTGAGGGCATTATGCCAAATGAAATAAATCAGAGAAAGACAAATACAGTATAATCTCATATGGGGAATTTAAAAAAAAAAGCTAAACTCATAGAAATAGAGAATAGAATGGTGGTTGCCAGGGGCTGGAGGGTGGGGGAATGGGAAGATATTAGTCAAAGGGTACAAACTTCCACACATAAGATGAGTAAGTCCTAGAAATCTAATATACAGGATGATGATTATAATCATACCAATCATACTGTATTATACACTTGATAGTTGCTACAAGAGTAAATCTTAAATACTCTCACCACAAACAAAAAAAATTTTAACTATGTGAAGTGATAGATGTGTTAATTAACTTTACTATAGTAATCATTTTTTAATATAGACCTATACCAAATCATGATGTTCTAACACCTAAAGTGTACAGAATGTTATGTCATTTGTATCTCAATAAAGCTGCGGGAGTGGGGGGGTGGACAGAGGGACCTCTATTAGTTGACGTAATGGAATTATATTAGCAGTAATAGACAATTTAACAAAAATAAGCATACAGATTTTTAAAAACTTATTTGAAAGGAGACAGGCAAAGCAAGCACATTCATCTGCAACATTTGTTGTACATCTAACTCCAAGCCACACTTTTACAATGGCTTTAAAAGAGTTATCTAATTTAATGGTCCCAGCAGTGCTCTGAGATGGAGAGCTTTTCCCCTATTTTATAAGCAAGGAAATTGAGGCTTAGAAAGGCAACATAATTTGCCCAAGATCTTGTTACTAGAAAGTGGTAGAACCAGAACTGAAACTCAGGTCAGATGGCTCCTGGTACTTCAATGCCTCCTATTTAGAATGTACAAATCAGGCATGACAAATATTTGTAGGGAAAGAACTAGGATGCTTTTCCATGGGACTATAATCTCAACCGCCTGATGGCCTCATAGAGGAGTGGTGAGCATCAAGTGACTGTGTGCATGTGTGTGCCTGGTAAACTGTAGCGTGCCTGGTAAACTGTAAGGCACTATGTATGGTGTTACTGGCTCTGTGATGATTTAAAGGGAAGAAAAAGAACCAATGTGCTGAAGCTGCATACAGGGAAGCAAATTATGCCTTAGAGAAAGAAGAACTTTGGACCAATAAACCTCCTTGTATAGGACTGCATGCCTATCTCTCAAAGAGGCAAGAGCCCAGTGACTACTTGTCTAAGATTTGGGATGGTAGGAAGATGCTAGATTAGAAGACCTTAATACCCATTCCACTTCTAACATTGTCCAAAGACAAGAACAGCTTAGAATCAGTCCCATAGGGAAGGAATAAGTTTAGTATCGTTAATCCAACTTTAAAGATGTTTGGGATTATTCTGAAATGCAAAAGACAAATGACTCAAAAAGAAAGAACTTGGAATAAATAGAAATATAAGTACAGATAGTCATCTTTTCAGCTCACCCACTCAATCTTTCTTGTCCCAGTGGATGGGGACCCATCTCTTGGATACACTGGAATCAATAGGCTCTAAATTTGTTTGATGGTACACCCCATAAAGAAAAAGTGACCATAATCTCAATGTGTTTCCATTTCTGTATTTATAAATTATGTACATGTACAACCATGCTAATATATTTTGATATTACACACAGAAAAAAAAACCACAAGGTTTGAAAGGAAACAAATAATACATGACACTGTTTTCCACCAGATCACCATGCATTTTGTTCTCCCCTAAGTAAACCTGATCACTGACTTCTTTCTCCCACAGGTCAAGTCCTCTAGATTCCACTTCTCAAATCTCCTTATCTCTCAACGTTTCCACCCTCAAGGTCAAGGACAGAACTGAAGCCTTCATATGCCACTGTAGAGTACAAGATTTTTAAACTGGCCCCCCTCCCTGGGCTTTTCTAGTCTACTCAGCACCCTAGAATCTCATCCTGTCACCCTCGTTGGCTTCTCACCATCCACAAAGTCTAAACTGCTTGAATGCCATGTAAGAACATGAAGCATAATGGTTGTCATCTCACTGAGTCACCTCTGGCAAAACAAACTTTCCTCAACTATCTCATCTGGAAAAAGAATTAGCAGTGTCTATCTCATGTGTTTCTTGTGAGATTCAAACAAAATATGTGTGCAAAATGCAGTCACACAGCCAGGCACGTAATACATGCCCAATACACACACACACCTTTCTATTCTTATCTCTTTACTCTGCTCAAAGCACTTAAAACACTAACACCTCCTAAAAAGGAAAAATACAGACTCACTCCCTTGAAGAGACTCTCCTTTACCTGGAATGCCCTTCCTTTCCTAGAGAACTCCTACTCATCCATCAAGGCTAGCTCAAATGTCTCTCCCAGGAGAGTGTATTGTTCTTTCCCAGGCAGAACTAATTTCTTCCTGCACAATGCTCCCATAAATTCAAAACACGTCTAACATACCATTTAGCAAATCTTCCTTTAAGTATCCACCTCTAAATCTAGAGCATAATCCATAAAAGACACAGGCTGTGTTTCATTAGGTATTAATTCAATGAACACTGAGCAACTACTATAAGGCAAAGCGGGTACCTTGATTAAAAAACATCTGCACTTGTGTGATAAAGGATGCATTCAATGGTCATTTGTCGGGGGCGCCTGGGTGGTTCAGTCAGTTAAGCGGCTGCCTTTGGCTCAGGTCATGTTTCCAAGGTCCTGGGATTGAGTCCTGCATTGGGCTCCCTGCTCAGTGGGGAGTCTGCTTCTCCCTCTCCCCCTCACGTACATGCTCTCGCTCTCAAATAAACAAAATCTTTTCAAAAAATAGCTGTTTGTTGAATGAATGATATTTAATTCTAGCACGACTGTAAAAGAATTTAAACTAAGGACCCAGAATCGAAAGTTTAAACTATCTTAATAATATAATGGAGTCACAGTCTAAGCACATTTAATTTATTGGAATTTAACTATATGTCCCATTTAACTGTAAGGGACCTGGGGAGGAAGGAAAATCTTTTCCCCTCAATATCCTTTTACCTTGGTCACTTGCAAGTGTGAAGCCATAGTCTGTATATAAGTAAAAACAAACAAAATGGGTGCTTGGCTGCTCAGTCAGGACTGAGCATAGGACTCTTGATCTTGGGCTCATTGAGTTCAAGCCCCATATTGAGTATAGGTATTACTTAAAACACACACACACAAAGTTAGTTTTCTGGTTTCTGGGTTTTCACAGATGCAATTCTTGGTAACGAAGTAACTTTGGGATTTTCAAGAGTAATTTTGTTTCATTTTTCTCCTTTATTGTTTGACTTCAGATACATTATAATTCTTATGTAACTACTGCAATAGCATATTTCATGAATTATCAGTGAATCCAAGATTTTTTTAAAGAAATCAAATAAAAGTTCTCATGACACATAATAAAATTTCCTGTTTTCAGAAAAACTCCATCCTTATACTTGCCTGATTTAACCATAACCCACAGTAAAATGCACACATCAGTAGCTCCAGAGTTAGATGTCAGGTCTCCTGAATGTCCTAAGAGTTGGTGGCAAAGGGAGGAAATGGAAATGGGCCACAGGAGGTCCTGAAAAGGTTACTTAACCTTGTGTCCTTTTTCCTTAGTGCAAAGGCCCATGCAGATCTGTAAGTAAATTCAAGCTTCATTCCTTAAGGGTTCATCATGTTCCCACTTTAGTTTTCAATTCACCCAGATGTGATGTGAAAAGGTTTTTTATAATTTGAGAAACTAACAAATTATGACGCTTGGGGGGGGATGGGAAGTAAAGCAAGAAGCATGGGCTACATGCATTTTCTATATTCTTAGTTTAAATTGCCGTGATTTGATGTCCATTTACAGAATTGACAGCAATTGTAAGAAAGGTAAAGATCTTAGGGAAATAGGGAGTAAAATTAGCATCTGAATTGGCTAGCTTAAGGAAGTTACAAAATTGCTTTGATTTTTACAGCAATGGTTCCCAATGTGTGGTCTCTGACCTAAAAGCATCAGCATTACCTGGGTGCTTGTTAGAAATGCAAATTCTAGAGTTAGGTGTGGGGCCCAGTAAACTGCTAAGGCAAATCCCTAGGCAATTCTGACCTGAGCTGAGTGGGTCTACCAGAAGTCTCAAGCCCTCGACCAGTAGCAACAAAGAGTGAAGTCTTCAGTAAATCTAGAGAATTAGCTAAAGAGATAACAACTTCTTTCCCAGGAGAAATTAAGACAGGGCAAGGCCTCTTGGGAACCAGAAAGGCCTTTTGTTTGTGGAAATAACAGGAGAGCTGAAGCAGAGATTCTCATCCCTAGGAACAGGACACTAAATTTAGCAAGAATATTCTGGTTTAGATTTTTAAATATTTCTCCCCCAAAATGCCTTTTCTGTTACATACAAAGAGGCAACCCCAGAGCGAGATTCCTCATTAAGAAATCCATTGAGGGGAGCCTGGGTGGCTCAGTGCCTTAAGTCTCTGCCTTCAGCTCAGGTTGTGATCTCAGGGTTCCGACATAGAGCCCCGCATTTGGCTCTCTGCTCAGCGGGCAGCCTGTTCCCCCCTCTCTCTCTGCCTGCCTCTCTGCTGACTTGTGATCTCTGTCTGTCAAATAAGTAAATAAAATCTTTTTAAAAAGAGAGAGAAAAGAGACTTATAAAAAAAATCCATTGAGATAATAAGACAACAATTTCATATTAGTACCTGGTTGTTGAACAACAAAAGCTTTTATCTGAATTAATATCAAGTGTTTATTAAGACAAAACCCGCAGTCATTCTTCCTAGCCTTCTGTAAATTTACAGAGCGTGAGTAACATAAAATCTAGGCATTTAGTCTCTCATATAGCACAGCGTCTGTATGTAGCTCTATGGAATGGATGGTGCTTAAGTGTGAATTGTGGTGACTCCAACATCTAGTAGCTGTGTGATCTTGGGGAAACCACTGCAAGTTTCTAAATTTTGAGTTTCATTTTCCCCATCTGGAAGGCGACACTAATATGACCTTCCTTAAAAGAAATCCCCTCCTATGTGTGAGCTGCTGGTATTGTAAGCAGCGACAATGATGACTGCAGGAGACACTGATATTATAACCAGGCATTCTGCACCAAATCAGAAGCACAAAAGTGGACCCAAGGGGAGACTAGATCTTAGCTCAAAACAGTCAAGTACCAAAGAGTTTAATGGAATAATGAATACCTGTAGGTTACCGCAGAGGAGAAATCAGTTATGAAAGACCTGTAAGTGGTTGTCTGTCTCAGGTGTTCATTAGGAAGGGTGCTGCCAAGCTCAAAGGAAAGAAAGAAACAAACACCCATAAACATACTCTACAGATATATCCTAGCTGTTAGCAAAGGAGAGGTTCAGGCCTTTGACAACAGCTGGAATAACTCTGATTCTCTTCATCTGCGTGGCAGATGATTAATTCTTGGCAACACTTAATGAGCAACTAACTAGTGCAGGTTAATGGTAGAGAAATCTTCGATAGCCACAATCACACACACAGAGAAAACAGAACTCATTAACCCACAGGGTTCTCTAACAATGATGAGGTGAAGAATTCTAACAGTATTTCTTTGTAGCTAGATGTCCTAAGTTTACCAATACAGTTCTTTCAAGACTGGGCCCAGTATAGCTTCTGGAGATTGCTTTTCTAAAGAACCATTAAAATTCACATTGCTAGTGTTTTCTTTGTAAGATTTAAGTCTGTTAAGATATATTCATTTCTCTTGAGATGCGTGAGTTTTAAATCATGTAAGAAAAAAACTGCCACTAGATAAATCAATAGCTTCAGGTAGTAGTAGATGATAATAATTATTAATTCAACAGCTCATTTTTATTGAACCCTTATCACTTGCCCAAAACAGTGCCAAATCCTTTACAGGTATAAACTCATTTATTCCTCACAACGATCTTATAAAATAGATGTAATCAGGGCGCCTGGGTGGCTCAGTGGGTTAAGCCGCTGCCTTCGGCTCAGGTCATGATCTCAGGGTCCTGGGATCGAGTCCCGCATCGGGCTATCTGCTCAGCAGGGGGCCTGCTTCCCTCTCTCTCTCTGCCTGCCTCTCCATCTACTTGTGATTTCTCTCTGTCAAATAAATACATAAAACCTTAAAAAAAGAAAAAAAATTAAAAAAAAAATAAAATAGATGTAATCATCACACCCATTAACAAACTGGAAAATTGAGGTTTCACAGGAACCACATTTGAATTGGATTTATCCAAGATATTAACCTCTATACCCTAGTGCCTCTCTAAAGAAAGCTCAATCCCTGAAAAATAATGAAGTTTAAAGTACCAATGGCCATTGGTAAGTGGCCACCACTCCTACATTAAAGGACAACCTTGTTCTCTAAATCAACAAAGAACAAGTAATGGTAACAGCTATTAAAGGGATCAGGCAGATCTCAATACACTTCCATGGAATGGTGCAGACCAACACCATGCTAATGAAGGTGAACTACTCATTCCAGATCCATAGTGAAATAAAGAGCTTGTGCCAGAACCTAAATCATCACACCCTAGGCACAGCTTAGTTTGACAGACACTGATTTGTAGCAAGAGCTTTGGGATAAAGAAAGCAGTACCATGACGCACCTTGTCTCCCTGTGGATTGGTAACAGTCTGCTGCCCACCCGCTGGTCTAGGGACCAACTCTGAGCATCCCTGCTGTAGATGATACAGCGCTGAGCGATACTGACTATTCTGCAAATGACCACATTTGTTAAATGGGTACATAGAGAGATTAATATATAAATATTATTAATGTAAATACAAATTATTGTATTAATGTAAATACAAATAGTGCTATTGGATGTATCCAAAGCATTTGAGAATTTCCATTTTTTGCCTTACCAGTTCTTTACTTTAGCCAACAACTTCTTTATAATCATAGAAGTTATATAAGTAGCATTTTAAAAAATACCAATTGTTTTTTCTTACTCTTAGTATTTTTAAAATTAACTAAAGCTCGTACTTTATTCAGATGATCTGAGTTTTTACCTAATGTCTTTTTCCTGTTTCAGATCCCATACAAGGCACCATATTACGTTTAGTCCTCTTGTCTCCTTAGTCTCCTTTTTGCTACTAAAGTCTTCCGTAACCCAAAGTTTATTACTATTGCTTCCCGAGCCAGAGTTCATAAAGTGGGGATCCACTAACATTATTTGAGCACATACTGTGTGCCAGTTTGTTCGTTCAACACTCTACGTGTCTTAACAGTGCTTTGAGGTTAAGTGTAGAGACCACTTTTAGGCAACAGGCTTGAGCACCGCAAACCTGGGCAAAGCCAAAGGTCCCCCAGAGATCACGGAGCTAAATATACAAACAGGTACGCTGTGTGGCCCTCCCTCACCTTGGAATAGTCATAGGCCCTAAGGGACCAATAAGGTACTTATAACCAGGCAGAACTCCTAAGATTACCAAAAAAGGAAAAATTCCGTACGTTCCCATATGCTTTCAATGTACCCTAGCACTGCGGCCCCTCACCATGGCCCGGTAGCAGACAGTGTCTCCTCTGCTGTCCTGCCAGCGGCTCCCTTGCAGTGCATCCGACAGACGTCTACCTCCTTTGTTCTGTCTTGGCTGAACTCCTCACCAGCTCTTCACTGCCTCACCCCCCCAATCACCATTATTATCTCCATGTTACAGGCAAGGAAGCAGGCAGCATGGGCGTAAGTAACTGGCCTACAATTACATACCTGGAGAGCGGCGGGGCCAGGATTCAGACCCCAGCAGTCTGATTCCCAAGGCCACAAACTCTAAAGTCCTATGCTCTACAAAACATATAAACATATGGATCTATGCGAGCATGCGCAGTTCAGAGTATTATGTGGGATCTGAACATGGGACGTGACAGTATGAGAAATGTCAGAAACCTCCACTGACCACAAAGGCAATCAAAGTTACTTTGGTCATATTTCACAGTGCAGAGAGCTTTCTGTACATTAGTTCACAATTTAATTCCAAGACCACTGGGCAACTGCAGTGCCTGACAAAAAAGAGACTACGGGGGCACGTGCCTGGCTCAGTGGGTTTAGCATCCAACTCTTTTTCGGCACAGGTCATGATCTCAGGGTCCTGAGATTGAGCCCCATGTCAGGCTCCCTGCTCCAGGGGAGTCTGCTTGGGATTCTTTCTCTCCCTCTGCCCCTCCCTGCCCCGCAACCCCTGCTCTCTCTCTCAAAGAAATACTTTAAAAAAAAAAAAAAAAGAAAAGAGACTACAATGTTAACTGCAGGAAAGAGCTGTCCCAGTTTCAAATGAGAGATCTCTATTTGTATGTTAGGTATTTGGAGAATGCAGGAAAATGGGTATAGTTAAAACCCTAAACTCTAGGAAAAACAGTCTGGCGATCTTTCAAACATAAACTTTCGGTGACACATGTGAGAATCCCCGTAAACACTGTGAACACAATGCAATAGAAGTTCAACTTAAAAACAGAATGGCCATTTGGAAAGGTACTCATCAGCTCTTTCTCTTTTTGTAGCAGTGTAACCAGAAAACTCTCTTCTGAGGGTCACAAAATCTAACAAGTTCCCTTTTCTAAGGGTTCAAAACTTGCCAGCTTTCTGTGCCATGGTATCAGTAAAGCATGCCTCAGTCATCTGCAATGATGAAGAGAAAAAGAAGTGACTGGGCACAAAAAAGAAATAAGAGCACATCACTCAAGCTCAAAGTCCTCCAGAGAACATTCCTCCACTTTCTGGAGCATAGCTCAACCTCACCTTCTGAAACAGGTGGCTCTTTCTGACCTTCCGCCCTTCACCTTCCTCGCACCATCCTCTCCTCACCTTCCTTCCTCCAAGGACCGGCAGCAGGCAGCACTCAGTCCTACAACAGTCACACCTCTGGCTTTGAATTCCAGACTGTCTCCTGATGCTTGGAGATTATAGTTTGACTAGACTGTGCTCGATCTGTAGATGGTCAGTACAAGGCACAAGGAAAATACACTGATTCCCACAGGAGAATTTCTGCGAACTACACTGACCAGACATCAAAAAAGGCCACCAGGCCAAGACCTCTGTCAAATGAGACCAGCAGGCTGACATCTTCCTACTTGCTCTCCTTGGCAAATGTTCAGAGGCGTGATTCCACTTTTCAAACTTGATAATTTCACAGCCAGACTAAAATCTGGACTTCCTCAGAAGTGAAAATTGTCTGACTTAAGTAAGATAAGCAGACACCTATTGTTCTATCTTAAGTGCTGGAGGTCTGAGGAAGGGAGCTGTTTTTGTAAGCCATGCCTTCAAAATAATAGAGGCAAAGGCAGAAGTCCAGAGGTCTTCCACAGACTGACTGAGAAAGGAGTGAATAACGGAACACCCAGCATTTCAAGAGTTATTGCTGGAATCTTTCTAAACGCTCCTGTGATGCCGGCTCGTCTATTTGCTATGATACAAGAAGGCTGGAGGGTTCTACTTCTTCCAGGGGGTGCTGAATTATTAAAGGTCTCTGCAGCCAGCTTTGGAGGAGAACTCCAATGGATAAAATGGTAGAAGTCGTTCCTCAAGAAAAGAGACACTGTCACCTGCAAACTGCGGGAATGAAAGAGCAGAATCTGGATGACTAGCAGTAACAGTAAGACCCCAGAAGTTTCCCAACACCAGCTCTGATTCTTGATAAAATGTGGATGTCTTCATGCTCTGCCTGTTACTGGAGTCCTCACTACACATTTCCATCCCTAGAAGCCATATATGCTGGAGTTTTCCAGGTGTAGATGCAAACCTGTATGTGAAGAATGTAAAACACTTAGTGTAATATTATTTGCTCTTTTGTATGTATATCCTCAGTGTATTGATCCAGGATTATAAACATTATTCTGGGTGGTAAGGACCAGATCCTATAACACTCTATAGGAAAAAACACAAGACTAGTTCTTTTCACAGTAACTTGAACTATATATTCTACAGCGTTGTGCTAAAATAGAAATTGATACTGGAAAATTTTTAAATAATTGTCTGAAAGGGTCTCAAGAGATATTAAAAGTTCTCATCACAGGGCACCTGGCCAGCTCAGTTGGAAGAGAATGCAACTTTGAATCTCGGGGTTGTGAGTTTGAGCCCCATGTCAGGGACAGAGTTGACTTTAAAAAAGAAAGTTCTTATCACAAGAAAAAAAAATTCTATGTGTGGTAATGGATGTTAGTTACACTCAGAATGGTGGTTATTTTGTAATATTTACACCATTATGTTATACACCTGGAACTAATATATGTCAATTAAATCTCATTAATAAAAATTATAATATATTGATAGCCTCAGAAAATGAATATTAGACTTATATTTCCTAAAGTATATTAAAGTCAGATAGATACCCCAGAATGACGCTTTTGGTTGAAACTAAAATGCAGGATAGAGTGTTTTTAAAATATGATTTAATCCGATCACCAGCTTTTGTATAAGAAAGGAATTTTAAAAGCCCCCTAGACAAGATAAAGTCAGTGTAAAATAGATCAATAATAAGTGCTATGGAGAGCTATAAAGCAGGGGAAGGAGACAGAAAGGGCCAGGAGAGGATGCGGCTTATAATCTTCAGTAGTATACAAGATTTACACCAAAGAAAATCAATGCAATCATGTTAGTAATTAGTAATGAAATAACTGAAATAACTGTATATCTGGAAAACTTTATTTTTTATTTTTTAAAAGATTTTATTTATTTATTTGACAGATAGAGATCACAAGTAGGCAAAGAGGCAGGCAGAGAAAGAGAGGAAGCAGGCTCCCTGCTGAGCAGACAGCCAGCCCAATGTGGGGCTAGATCCCAGAACCCTGGGATCATGACCAGAGCCGAAGGCAGAGGCTTTAACCCACTGAGCCACCCAGGCTGGAATACCTGGAAAAATGTAAATACATTTTTAATATCTGGGAAAATTTAAACACATTTTTTAAAAGATTATGAGTTATGGGCAAAAATTATAATGGAAATTTAAAAATGCACAAAATTGAAAGATAACAAAAACACTACATATAAGACTTTGTAGAATGCAGGTACAGCAGTGCTTAGAGGAAATTTTATTTGCTTACAAACTTCCATTAGAAAGGAAGAAAAATAAAAACTTGGAAAATAAGAACTTAAAAGAACTGGCAAAATAATGCTCACAGAACAAGTAAAAGAGAATAAACTAGTGAAATAGAGAATACACAATGTAGTAAATCAAAGAAGCAAAAAACTTGTTTTTTTAAAAACTAAAAAGGGGCGCCTGGGTGGCTCAGTGGGTTGGGCCTCTGCCTTCAGCTCAGGTCATGGTTTCAGGGCCGTGGGATCGAGCCCTGCGTCGGGCTCTCTGCTCTGTGGTGAGTCTGCTTCCCCCCCTCTCTCTCTGTCTGCCTCTCTGCCTGCTTGTGATCTCTGTCTGTAAAAAAAAAATAAAAATAAAAAAAATAAAACAACCGAAAAATTAAAACTAATAAAATAATCATACTTCTAGCAAAGTTAATCAAGGAAAAAAGGGGGAAAGGCAGACAGTTGTTATTAACAGAGAAGAGGCATAACTGCAGATGATACAAAGATTAAAAAGATATGAGAATATTATAAATGATGTTAGGCTAGTAAATCAGAAAATGTTTAAATGTGGAAGCAATGACAAATGTTTTTTCTTGATGAAAGCGCTAGACCTAGATAACTTTACTGATGAGTCCTACTAAACATTTTAAGAGTCAGATAATTCCAATATTACATGAAATCCTCCAGAGAACAGTAAAGAGGAAAAAATCCCCAACTAATTTCAAACACTATTACTCTCAGATCACAATATATTTTTTTAAAAGATAAATTAATTATCTCTACTTTTTTGTTTTAATTTAGAAGCAGAAGCATATTCCTATATGCCTCATGGGTCAAAGAAGAAAACATTTTGAGAAATTAAAAATGCTTAGAACTTAATTCTAATGAACTCTGCTGTCAAATCTTGTAAGATATAGCACAGGTGATACTTCAAGGAGAATTATCATAAATATATATTAGGAACAAAGAAAAGAAATATTTGTTAGGAATAATACTTATATTAGAAATAGCATTTATATTAGAAAAGAAATATATTTTCTTAAATGTTAATAGTACCAAAAAAGGATAAAAATAAATGTACTATGCACCCAACGTAAGAAAAAAACCCAAAGAAAATCAGAAAGGTGGTAGTAAAGATAAAAGTGATAATCAATAAAATAAAAAGAAAAACTAGCAAAAACAATCTCTTTTAAGATTCAGCAAGAGGGACACCTGGGTGGCTCAGTCGGTTAAGTAGCTGCCTTCAGCTCAGGTCATGATCCCAGCATCCTGGGACTGAGTCCCACATCAGGCTCCTTGCTCAGCAGGAAGCCTGCTTCTCCCTCTGTCTTTGCCTGCCACTCTGCCTGCCTGTGCACTCTCTCTCTCTCTTTCTCTGATAAATAAATAAAAATAAAATCTTTTAAAAAAAAAAAAAGATTCAGCTAGAAAAAGATAAAGCAAAAAAAATTTCAATAATATTTTTATTTTAATACAGATAAGCCACTTTTAAAAAAATAAGAGAATACTATCATTAACATATCAATATATTGGAAACATAAAATGGACAAATTTCTGGAAAAACATAACTTATCCAAACTGATACCAGAAGAAATAGAAAGAATAATCCTATAACTAATAAAGAAAATGACTAACTGCTGATGAGTTAAAAAGTTCTTCTGACCAGAAGAAATAGAATAAATAATTCTATAACTAGTAAAGAAAATGACTAACTGCTGATGAATTTTAAAAGTTCTGATGCCAGAAGAAATAGAAAGAATAAGTAATCCTGTAACTAATAAAGGAAATGACTAACTGCTGATGAGCTAAAAAGTTCTTCACACAAAGTAAGTATCTAGACCCAAATAGTTCTATCAAACTTTCAAGAAAAGGAATATTCCAAAATGTCAAACTTCCACAAAGTTGGAAAAGAAGAAATACTCTCTAACACATTACCAGAAAGGAAACCCATAGGCTTATTTCATTCAAGAAATGAGAGGCAAAACCCCCTAATTATTGGCAAACTATATCCAACTGTTTTTATCTTTTCTAAAATTTTTATGTTTTATTTATTTTTTTTAAGTGGGCTCCACATGGGACTTGAACTCACAACCCGGAGATTAAGACCTAAGCTGAGAGGAAGAGCTGGATGCTTAACTGACTGAACCACTCATGTGCCCGCCAACTATTTTTATATACATAAAATAAAAAGATGAGGACAGGTGGGCTTTGTTTTGTTTTCTTCTTAAATTAGGCTCCAAGCCCAGGGTGGAGCCCAATATAGGGTTTGAACTCAACTCTGAGATCAAGGCCTGAGCTGAAATTCAGGATGCTCAACTGAATGAGCCACCCAGGCACACCAATACAGGTTTACTTCTGGAATGCAGAGATGGTTTAATATTAGGAAACCCTTAAACATTACTCAACACATTAACACATTAAAGAAAATATTATTAATAGATACAAAAAGAGATAACATTTAATCACCTATTAATCATTAAAACCTTAAGTAGACAAGAAATACAAGAGATTTTACTTAACTTGATGAAGAGTGTATGTAATAAACTGAAAACAATCATCATCCTCTAAAAGAGGAGGAGCTTAAAACCATTCCTTTACATCCAGAAAAAGGAAGAATGCCAAAGTCACCACTTTTATGAACTTTGTATTCAATATTCTGCCTAGGGCAAAAATACAAGAAAAATAAATTAAAACCTTAAAGTCTGGCAAGGGAGAAATAAAATTGTCTTGATTTGCAAGTAATTTTTTTACAAAAAAAAAAAAGAATAACTAGACATAATAATAGACCAACAAAGTGGCTGGATACAAGACTAATATGCTAAAGTAAACTGCATTTCTGTATAACTGAAAACAATTAGGACAGAATTTTAGAAGAGATCTCATGAACATTAACAAGAATTATAATATATCATGAAATAAATATAATAAAAACACAGAAAATGTAAAATGTTACAGTAAGATATTTTATTTCAAAGATTTTATGTATTTTAGAAAAAGCATGCAAGTGGGGGAGGGGCAGAGTAAAAGGAAGAGAGAATTTGAAGCAGACTCCATGGAGAGCATGGAGCCCAATGTCAGGCTCCATCTCACAACCCTGAGACCATGACCTGAGTTGGACACTTAACCAACTGAGCCACCAAGGTGCCCCTACGGTAAGATATTTTATTTATTTTAAAGATTTTATTTGAGAGACAGAGTGTGAGCACAAGAAGGGAGGAGGGGCAGAAAAAGAGAGAGAAGGAGAATCAGGCCCTGCACTGAGCAGGGACCCTGACATGGGGCTCGATCCCAGGATCATGGGAACACAACCTGAGCTGAAGTCGGACACTTAACCAATCGAGCCACCCAGGCACCCCTTCAGTAAGATATTTTAAAAAGAGCCAAGTAAATGGAGAAATATTCATATTCATGGGTAGGAAGAATTAATATTATATAGACATTAACTCTCTTCTAGCTGATTTATAATGTCACATAGTTTCAATCAAAATGTCAAAGGGTTTCCCAGGGAAGGAAAAACTGATTCTAAAATGTATTTGGAGGGACACCTGGGTGGCTCAGTCTAGTATGTTCAGTGTCTTACTCCTGCCTTCAGCTCAGGTCATGATCTCCAGGTCCTGGGATTGAGCCCTGCGTCAGGCGCCATGCTCAGCAGGGAGTCTGCTAGAGGTTCCTCTCCCTCTCCCTCTGCCCCTTCTTTTGTACATGTACTCACTCTCTCTCACTCTCTAAAATAAATAAATAAATCCTTAAAATGTTTTTGGAAAAGAAAAGACCAAGATCAGTAAGGTAATTCTGGAAAAATAAAGAAAGAGGATTTGGTTTCCTACATTTAAAGACTCATTATAAAGCTATAGTAATTAAAATAATGTAATACTGGTCCAAGAACCTACAAACTAACCAATGAAACCCAATAGCATCCAGAGATAAACTCATGCACCTATGAAACTGTGATCAAGACAGAAAGAGCTGGTCGGTCACTTTTTAAAAGAAGGGACTGGGGGCGCCTGGGTGGCTCAGTGGGTTAAGCCGCTGCCTTCGGCTCAGGTCATGATCTCAGGGTCCTGGGATCGAGTCCCGCATCGGGCTCTCTGCTCAGCAGGGAGCCTGCTTCCCTCTCTCTCTCTCTCTGCCTGCCTCTCCATCTACTTGTGATTTCTCTCTGTCAAATAAATAAATAAAATTTAAAAAAAAAATAAAATAAAATAAATAAAAGAAGGGACTGAGAGGCACCTGGCTGGTTCAGTCAGGAGAGCAAACAACACTTGATCTCAGAGCCATGAGTTCAAGCCCCACTTTGGGCCTAGAGCTTACTTTAAAAAAATAAAATAAAATAAGGAACTATTTAGCAAATGGAGCTAAAACAACAACAACAACAATTGGTCATCCACATGAAAAGAACTAAAGATCCATCCGTAGCTCGCAGTGTGAAAAATGTACTTCAGATGAATTGGGACCTTATATGTCAAGAGCAAATTTTTAAAACATTTACAAAAGGATACAGACAGATATTTTTCTGACCTCAGAGTAGGGAAAGAAATGCCAAACATAAGTTAATAATTGATACATCTGAAAAAATTAAGCAACCTCTGTTTATCAAGAGATAGCTTTTATAATTGTGAAAGTACAAGCTACAAACAGGGAAAAGATATTTGCAAAAGATGTAACTGACAAGAGTAACAGCGAGAACACACTAAAAAGAAAACTCACCAATCAGTAAGATAAACTAAAGGATGAATGGGTGAAGAGATGAGAACATATTTTAGTGGCAAAAACACATGGCCAGTAAACCTGTGAAAAGATGCTCTATCTTATTAGCAATCAAAGATATACAAATGAAAACAAAATACAATTTCACCCCAATAGATGGACTCTCCAAAGAAACCCGTCTTTATGCTAACTGCCAGCTGTCCACCAAAATACTCCTCTCCTTCTGCTATGGTCATAGAGTTGTAGCAGGAAACCAGACTGTCTAGGTAGAGTATGTTTGCCAGACTCCCTTGCAGCAGATGTGGCCCTGTGACTAAACTCCCACCACTTAAATGAATGAAAATTGTCTGGTATAGGTCTGGCCTGGATTTTAAAACACTGACGCAGGTGCACTTCACACCTCATTTTCCTTCCCACAAGCCAGCACATGAATATACTTAAAACCCATTTTCAATCAGGCAGTTCTCTAGGCGATGGAAGAGCAACAAGATGGAGAAGACTCAAATAACCTAACCAGGCAAGTAATTCTGGTGGCCTGGACTGCACACCTTCAGAATGTTGTATGAGGGACACGTGGGTGGCTCAGTTGGTTAAGCTGCTGCCTTCGGCTAAGGTCATGATCCCTGAGTTCTGGGATCGAGTCCCACATCGGGCTCCTTGCTCAGCAGGGAGCCTGCTTCTCTCGCTACCTCTGCCTGCCTCTCTGCCTGCTTGTGTGTACTCTCTCTCTCTGGCAAATAAATAAATCTTTCAACAAAACAAACAAAAAACCCAAAAACCAGAATGTTGTATGAGAGAAAAAGCAAAGAAAGGGGGAGAAATAAAGGGGAAAACAGGGGGAAAGGCAAGGAAAGAAAAAAGGAGGAATCTCTATTCTTACATTCTTGTGAGATTCCTGCATCAAACCAGGAAACTGACCAAGGTATCCTGTGGTCCAAAAACACAGTAAGTACAGCATATACCAAGAAGGAAAACTAACCAGAAATTCATCCCACCATGCATGACAGCCTGCAGTGTACATGTAAAGCTTGGTCTGCTATGTGACGCAGTCATAGCAGTGACCGGCACAGCACAGACACTCATTAACTGTTAGGTGCTGTTGTGATTGTTTTTAATTATTATTTCATCATCCTTATTATAAAATATTTCTCCATGCCAAAACATTCTTCAAAAACTACTGGTAATGACTGCATTACATTCCACGTGTACAAGTTAGCTAACCACCCCCAATGGCATTCAGTTAACCATTCCCCACTGCGGGACATTTAGACTGGTTTTAACTTTATGACATTCTAAAGAAGTTACACACTATTTCAATTCAATTTAATGTTGTGGTCCAAAACCACAGTATTTTAATATTTTAATAATAATAATAATAATTTATTTAATAATAATAAAATATTTAATATTTAATAATAATATTTAATATTTTACTGGATACCCTACATAATTCTGAATGAGCACCACATTAACTTATACTATAAATGAATGACAATCCAAATGATTGCTCTACTCATTCAATAAATGTTTAATAAAGCTCTGTACTAAAAGGTATAAAAGATACATAAATGATACATTTTGTTATCAAAGTACTTTCAGGACACCTAGGTGGCTCAGTCAGTTGGGCAACCAGCTCTTGGTTTCAGCTGGGGTCGTGATCTCAAGGTTATGGGGTCAAGCCCTATGTGGGTTCCACACTATGGGTTTGGAGCCTACTTGGAATTCTCTCTCTCTCTCTCTCCTCCCTTCTTTCCCTCCCCATCTTGAGCACACCAGTGCTCCCTAAAATAAATAAATAAATAATCTTTTTTAAAAAAGTACTTTTTGTTTTATGTCAATTATACTTCAATAAAGCTGGGGGAAAAATCATGACACAGAAGGAAATGCACAGTTATAAATGAATTCTTCATATCCATATTGATTTAAAAATACATATATTTTTCTCAAGACCATAAAATTAAATCAGTGACTTGATTTGATGTCTTTAGAATGTTTTCTACCACAGGTAAATAAAATCCACGGACTGGATTACAGTTTTCATTTTCCATACAGCATCACTGAACAAAGGTAAAGAAAATTCAAAGCAAAAGTTGTAAGTAAACACATGACAGCCCAGGCCCAGGAAATAGCACACTTTTAGGCTCTGTTACCTGTACTTGGATAAAAAATAATGACAATATAAAATCTACTTATAAGGAGCTGGGAATCTCCCTGGTTTGCTTATCACATTTCCCTTTGTATTTCTACCATGAAACTTGCTGCACTCCATTCCAAAAGTACATGGGACTTTATCAGGATGATTAAATATTCACTCATTTTGGGACCTAGTCAGGTAGCAGACTGGTGATCATGTGTTTGAATTTCGAAAAGCTTATCTAAGTCAAAATGTAACAAGAAGCAGTTGAAATGTGAAGAAAACTAAAATTACACAGATAACAAGGACAGATTTTTACTACTTATTATGTACCAAGCCTGTAATAAAGCTTTCCACAAATCACCTCACTGAAACCTTACAAAGGCAAGAAAGGAATACTATTATCAACCCCATTTTACAGATGAAGAAACGGAGTCTCAAAGATGACAAACGTGATCACTGGCGGGGCTGGGTGGTTAACACCAAAATATCTGCTCTTAAACAATATGTTCTATTTCCTCCCATCTTGAAATATCAGCAGGAATACATATATATGTAATCAAAACACTAGACAGTAAGTCAGGACCAACAGATAAAAATACTTTTAAATAATGAAAACTGTCTTCACATAAGTACTCCTCATCCCACTTTCTACCTTCAAAAAAAATTAAACCAAAAATAGAGTGATGACACATACACCTTATCCCCTTTTCTTTACCTTAATTCTTAATTGTCTAAATTGAAGGGAAAGGAGTCGCATGATTGAAGTAAGAACTTCTGGCCACACAACAAAGCAAGCTCTCTCAAACCAGAACCAGAGCTGAACATGAGTGGCTCCTAAGTTGGTCAATGCTTCGTAAGAGTAAGGGAAGCAACACAGACTGTGGAAGTTGAGGTTGGTCATCCTGTACTGCCAGCCTTCACCAGAGTTCAGAAGGATGCATTCAGTCCCAATATTTCTCCCAAACTGTTCCGTAATGTATTTGGAAGTTCATGAAACCAACCAGGGTTTCTGGGCCACATAAGAGGGCTACTGAAGTAGCTCCAATTAGCTTGACTGAAATTTCAAGCAAGTTATATTTGTACATAGTCACCATATTTTTTTTTTCTTGATCCTAAGGCAAGCCTGTGAAGCCACTGCCTGCACATTGTGGTTTCTTGTAATGATCTTGGGGGGTTGGTGGGGACACTTAGTTACACTTACTCAATTTAAATAACTCCTCCTGTTAACAGAGCAGAGGAGTTGTTATTCTCTTCTAGGGCCAACTACAGTGCCCTCAGTGACTGTAAAGTCTAAACAGCAAGGGGCCCCGGGATGGCTCAGTCAGTTAAGCATTTGCCTTCAGCTCAGGTCATGATCTCAGGGTCCTTGGATCGAGCCCCATGTCAGGCTCCTGCTCAGCGCAAAGTCTGCTTCTCCCCACTGCTCATGTGCACGCTCGCTCTCTCTCTCTCTCTCTCAAATAAATAAAATCTTAAAAAAGAAGAGAAAAGAAATCTAAACAGTGAAGTGCTCTATCTCCTGCTCTACTTTGTGAGGAATCTAAAAGTAAATCATTGTTCCTGAAAACAAACCAGGGTTCTAGCCCCAGGTAGGTTACACTTAATTGTGTAACTCTATCATTATGCTTCCTTGCATCATGTAAATGAATGGGTTGGACAGGAAATGTCTGAAGTCCCTCCCAGCTATAAAGTTTTAATTCATAATTTAAGTTGTTGCTGTTTTCTATTACAGGTCAGATGAAAGAACATCAGATGGAGATACAGGTTCTATATTAGTGACAGCAGTGCTCCTTCCTATTGAAACCTACTGTATGACATAGGGACCTATCAAACTGAATTGGTATTTCCTCATGATCCGTCTGCTACCAAAATGTACTATTCGTAGTTCAGGCAGCAGAGTGGCTGAAGAACAACAGATTTTCTTGGCACTTCCTGTACATATGGCATATAGAGGAGTATGAGATTATCCCTCAAAAAATATTGCAAATGATAGCTGTCAAATCCTAGCAACTAGCAACATGCATTATTAAAAACAAACACAACCTCTAGGTCCATGAGTTCCACTTCACAAAATGTGTCTCCTGATTCTTTCAGTTCCCATATGGGAAGCAGCATTTTTTATATGTGTGCCACAATACTATAGCTGCAGAATTCGAAAATTGCATAGAATACTAAAATCCAGATAATCTCCAAACCTTCTGTTAGCCAGTTGTTACCATCTATTCCCCTACTAAGCTTTTTGCCAGAGATGCTAACAAGCAACAGAGTCAACTGATTTGTGTTTCATATACTTTTCCAGACAAGCTGTCTTCTTAAGAGCACCCACAAACGAGAGATTGATTTCTCTGGATTCTAAATCTTTGGGAGGTTGACTAACACAATGCATGCAATAGTCTTTCTTCTCCTAGCTAGCACACTCCTTTTAAATTACTGCTTGAGGTCCTTTTGTCTCTGATTTAAACACATCTATTCCTTGACAACTTGTAGAATTCATAATTCTATCCCCTCTTATAATTGTGCTCTATAGTTTTCTGAACATGGTTTTATTATTTTTCTCTATTCCCTATTGCATTACATTTTAATTTTCTGAGAACTCAAATAATAAAGTGTTTGTAAATTCACTATTAAAAAAAAAAGTGAAACCAAAAATAATTTCCCCCATAACAGAGTAGCTGAAAGAAAATGCAAAAAATCTGAAAATTTTACTAAGTTATTAATATGAATGGACATAACATCTTCAATCAGACTCAAAGATCATTAGAACCGAGAATCCAAACTCTTCATCTTATAAGAAAACCAAAAGCCAGAGAGAAGCTATGTGACTTACTCAACGTGATATATCTAACTAGATGTACCTATAGTTTCACACATAAAAATTACACATTGTCACCTATGATGTCTCTTTTCGCAGTTGAGAATAGCTCCATGAAGTTTGTTCCCAAAACATGTGCAGGCAGCCACAGTGCCAAAATCCCACACCTGGAGTCATTTCTTTAGATAAAACCATTATCTCAGAAATTCTGAGATTCGTACAACTGGTATCAGGGAAATGGGAGAGAAAAAGAAAGAACAATACTCCAGAGTATAAAGTTCTAAGTCAGAAGGTTAAAAAAAAAAAAAGTATGGGGCGCCTGGGTGGCTCAGTGGGTTAAGCCGCTGCCTTCGGCTCAGGTCATGATCTCAGGGTCCGGGGATCGAGTCCCACATCGGGCTCTCTGCTCGGCAGGGAGCCTGCTTCCCTCTCTCTCTCTCTGCCTGCCTCTCCATCTACTTGTGATTTCTCTCTGTCGAATGGATAAATAAAAAAATCTTAAAAAAAAAAAAAAAGTACACATAATCAAAAATGACTCTTGAAATCACCCATACGCCAAAGTCACCTAGAGACTCCAACACATGTGGCTTTATTCACTGGGAACAGATCTATGTCTTCTCTTCTGAGTCCAGCCCAGCCCAGCCAAGTTTTCCTTTAGCAATTGAATAGACCACATTTCTTTTGTTTATCAACAGATGAAATAGTTGGCTGGAATTAAAAGAGGTGGTTGCTCCAAAACCACATACCTTTAAACAGTGGACTAGCACTCTGCTAGGGTAAAGGGCTCACCCTCGCAGAGGGACTCAGCAAATAAAACAGAAAACCAGAGTCCTGCATTTCACATCCTTACAAAGGAACCTACTCCCACTGTGCGGAATGGCTTGGCCTCATGCACTAGGTCACTGTCATTTTTCTCCCACTCGTTTCTTGATTTTGCTCAGAAGTACAGGTGAATTGGGGCCACTGAAGGTGTGCATGACCCAACTCCCTTGTGTTACCCTATTCCCGTAATTTCATATGGATATAATGACCTGGGTTTGAAACAGAATAGGTGGAAATAGATAAAGTCTGGATACAGGTCCTGATGAGAAGAGCAGGTCAGGTTAGGAAAGAGTCAGAAAGCAGCCTGAAGACTGGGGTATGTGTGAATGAGGAAGGTTGAAGAGAACAGAGAAGATCACTTTCTATGGGACAGAATTTGTTCCAAAAATAATCCTCACCATGTTCATAATTTTTTCTTGGATTGGATTTGATAGACACATTTTAAACATTGCAATACATCCCATTTTACTGATTTCTTTTTAACATAGAGGGCCTTTTATCTCAAGCATATCAGTAGTCATATAACAATAGAATTCACTCTCTGAAAGAAATTAATCATGAGACTATTTTTCATATAAGGACCTGATCATGGACAAATGACTTTGGAGCAGAAATAATGAAGCCAATACTTAAAAGGGCATTCTGCCAGTCATCACTCCAGTCAGCAAGAAAGCCAGACTGCCATCCCTCAAAGATCTACCACAAAGAGCCATGTGGAAAACCTGCACAAGGAATGGTGACTAGGAGTCCCACTTAGAATGAAAGGCTTCAGGCTGTGTTGCACTCATTAAGAAAGAGTCTGCTTCTTAAAAAGTTTGCCTGTCACTAAGGAAATAATTACTTCTCAGCTAATATAACTTTCATATCAATATAACCAGTTCCTATAAGTATAAATTATATTAATTACAAGCAGTTATAAATCATTTCTTGAACAACGCTGAGCTCAAATCCATTATCAGGGTTAGCCTAAAGAAACATGAGTCCCCGGGCTTGTACACTACATCTGTGGCCATGATGAGTTGGTCCAAATTCACCCTCGGGTGATGGAGGGTCCCCCTCCAGGTCCTCTCACAGGACTCCAGGCATTTTCGCAACTTGACCACACAAAAGAACACTGAGGCTGCTCCTGCCTTTCCCAAGGCAAGTAAGGAATGCCTCCCTCAGCAGCCCTTTTATAAAACTGTATCTGAAAAAACACAGGTGTCCACACAGCAATTGTTATGAACTTTGCATTGAATATTCCAAAGAACAGCAATCTCAACACTCCATCCATTGTCTCAATAGGGTAAACCACCCAGGAGAGACCACAGAAGAGGAAAAACAAAACCAAAAAAATCCCACAAAAACACAACCACTTTGACAGCACCACAAAATACTTGTACTAGAGAGAAAACATATTTTTTAAACCACAAGGCACATTAGGGAAAAATGTTTAATTAACATTAATTAGGTTCCTTCATGACCTGACAATGTAAATGGACTGAAACTATTACTTAAATATTCAAACCAGTTTACATAGAAGTAGCTTTCCGCAAAAGATAAAGCGATATTCCCATGTGAGGGTGAAAGATGGCACTGAATTCTGGCCCATTATAAAGGAGGAGTCAGATTCCACCAGTCCCTGCTTGGTTTAACTGCCAGGCTTTCAGGGAGCTGTTTTATAAAGGGCGGACTCACCCTGATAAATGGTGAATAGTGTAAATGTCTAAAATCATCGGCAGTCGATGAAGCTCTAGACCACTTGGAGTCCAGACTTCAGAAAGACGGCTGCTTAAAATAATTAAGTGTGTGTGTGTGTGTGTGTGTGTGTGTTGACAAAGATAGCAGTTAAAAAGAATCATAAGGAGGAGGAAGAGGAGACCTGGGCAGGAACCACTGGGCTGCCTGCCCTGTAAGTTGCCCGGCTGCCAGGCTGAAGGTGGCTGAGTTAAAGCCAGTTCTCTCTCTGGTGGAGGTGCGCTCTGGCAGCCGGGGAAAGCCACCCGGTTTCCAGCTCCCTGTGGGCTTGACGAGACTGGGACTAGGACTGGGAGGGGGACTGGCTTGTACGAACCCTGGGGTGGCTCGACCCGAGGCTCTGGCTGTCCCTCAACGCCTTCCTCCAACGCAGACACCAAGTTAGAAAGGCAACTCCTCGAGCACAATGACAAGAAGGCACACAAAAGGAGCAAGGCAGCCGCTCCCATCCTTACCTTTGACTTGACTTTCATACTCGGCTATGATCTCTTTGTCCTTTTTGAATCTGCTCGGAGTGGACATTATCCAGCTGTTCTGGGTTTGCTTTCAATGGGCAAGTTCTGTTAGGCTGTCACAAACCGGTCTCCTTGGAGAGGCAGAGAGTTGTACTCCCACACACCGGGAACCCAGAGGCAGCTCCGACAGGAGGTAAAGGAGGAGGAAGACGAGGAGGCGGAAAGAAGAAGCGAGCCGGGGACTAGATTAAGCCGGGCGCTGGCACCATACTCTCCGGTTCGACTGCCGTCGGTGATCCGGCGGGGAGCCGGGCTCGGGGCCGGAGAGGCCCGGCGCGCAGGCAAACTCCTTCGTGCGAGCGGCGGGGGGCGTCTCCCTGCCCACCCCACCCGGAGCCGGCCACTTCCTCTACGGCCGCGGGGCGGACGCGGGGTTCGCGCCGGCGCTCCGCACCATTGTTAGAAACCCGCACCCGGCGCTCGTGGCAGGGCCGGCCGTGGAGGGCGGGCGCCGCGACCCTCCCTTCCTGCTCCCGCCGCCGGCTCCGGCGCTCGGGGGGTCCTACCCGGGCCGGGATGCTGCTGCCGCGGCCGCCGCTCCCCCGTCGGCAAAGGCGGCTGCCAGCTCCCGGGCAGGCGAAAGGAAACGTAATCCTAGAGCGAGTCCCCGCTGCTGGCCGGGAAGGCGGCCGCTGCGCCGTTCGAACGCGTCCTGGGTGCAGCCCCGGCGGAGTTTAGGTCTCGACAGCCGGCGCCGCGAGGGGCCTCTGCCTCCTGGGCCACGGGGCGCCGGAGCTGCCTCTTTCTCCTCGTCCCGCTTTCCGCTGCTGCCCCCAGGAGGCCGCCGCTGCCCTGCACACTCGCACGCGCACCGGGAGGAGCCGCGCCCCCGGCGGCCGCAAAGTTGCCGGCGCGCTCACGGCCCGCGGCTCCCCGCGCCCAGAGAGCGAGCGGCGGGCGGCGGCCTCATCTGCCGCGCGGGACTCGGCGAAGAGGAGCGGAGCTCGCGGGAGGGGCGGCGCCGCGGCCCGTACCCTTCGCTCTCGCCCCCGCCCCGCTCGGTGAGGAGACGCCGGCTGGCCCGGGAAGATGGATGCCTCTCGCCGCCACCCGCGGCCCCGCCCCGCGCGCCGAGCCCGGGCGGCCCAGGGCGACGCCCCCCCGCGCCTCCCCCGGCGGTAGCAGGGCTCGGCTGGGTTCGGCGGCCGGACCGCAGCCCCGGCAGCTGGAAACCCCCTTCCCGACCCGGGCCGTCCTGGGGCGAGGGAGGGGGCTCTGGAGGGGCCTTTTCCAGAATCCATCGGACGAAACCAGAGTTGGAGCTCTCCATGGCAGGAAGGGCTGGGAGTCATCTTGGACCCCCGTAGGGAACCTGGAGGTTCACTGAATTGTGCACGACTTGGCGCTTAAAAAAAAAATAAAAAAAAATCAAAGGACGGTGAAGCTTTTCAGTCGAGATGGAGAAAAAATACCCATCTTGAATACAATATAACCCCCATCCTAGAAGTAGCCCCGGGAGCGAGAGTGGTGGAAAAGGCGTGGTCACCAGCTTTGTGAGGGACGCCAAGTACCGCCTGGGACCTTTCCTGTCTCCTTTCCAATCGCTTCCAACAAGAATGTGGGCCTGGTTTATCAAAGCGATTATTCAGAGGCGTGTCCAGTATACAAATGTTTTCCTTGCAAGATCTGAACAGAGTACGGACTTTAGACTTTGACCATTCATTGATGTATCCAGTGATAAACTTTCACGTTCTCGCTGCGGGCCAAACACCAAGCTAAGATGTAGGGACTCAGAGATCAGGTCCCTGGTCCCTACCTTAAAGGATCTGAAGGTTTATTGTATAAATAAGTAAATAAAGTACAATAATGCTTTAAGAGAGTAATACGCGAGGCTTTGGGGAGCCCTGAAGGGAAAAAATGGGCTGCCAGCGTTTTGGGGAGAAGTGGTATTTAAACTGGATTTGAAAGATGACTAGTAAGCAGAGGGAGAAGGGGTTGAGTTCCAGGAGGAAGAAGGAACATCACACTTTGGGGCAATTGGAAATATAGTTACAAGATGTCCTCTACTAAAATACCAGATCTCTCATGGGAGGTGAAAAACATATTGAAAGTTTAAATATATATTTATGTTTCAACGGACAGTGTGTGAAGGTTGTTTTTAATTGTACAACTTTTAAATTTTAATTAAAAATATTTTTTTTAAGGAGCTCCTGGCTGCCTCAGTCAGTGCAGCATGCAACTCTTGATTTTCGGGTTGTAGGTTCAAGCCCCAAGAGGGGTGTAGAGATTACTTTAAAAAGGATCTTTTAAAAAATTAATTTTTTTTTCCATTTTGCCAAACAAGAGGTTAACTATGGAACTCCTGACTGCCCTAATTTCATGTGGAACTGTCTTATGTAAGAGTGTTGGGTGAAGAGCCAGAATATCTAAAGCAGAGAGGCTGGGAAGGAAGGTCAGGGCCAACTGGGAGAGGCCTCCTGTACTGAGCTCTTGGATGCAGTTCTGCAGACAACAGGGAACCTTTTAAGTAGAAAAGTGTCATGATCACATATATGTTTTTTTTTTTAAAGATTTTATTTATTTATTTGACAGAGAGAGATCACAAGTAGGCAGAGAGGCAGGCAGAGAGAGAGGAGGAAGCAGGCTCCCTGCTGAGCAGAGAGCCCGATGCGGGACTTGATCCCAGGACCCTGAGATCATGACCTGAGCCAAAGGCAGCAGCTTAACCCACTGAGCCACCCAGGCACCCACATAAAGACAACTGTTGGCAGTGTGAAAGGACGGGTTGGGCATGGGGAGAGAGAGACCAGAGATAAGCAGCGTACTTTGGTGATAACTGCAGTCAAATATAAACGTGATCCACATCATCCTTCCATGGTGCTGCTGGGATTTACTTTATATTTGCAGTTGGGAAGTACAACTTGGCAGCAGAAAGTGCAGCCCCTAGAAATGAACTGTCGGCTACTGGGGTAGCCACAAGCCCCAAAGATAGAACATCTAGAAGTGAATCCTAACTCTGCAGTTTCTCGAGTGAGCTGATACAAATTATAGCCCCTCTCCTGGTCTCAGTTCCTTCATCTGTACAGTGGGTTAATGCCTAGCTCCTGGGGATGTGATAAGCTTTTACAGAGATTATCCCTTAAAGTGCTTATAGCAGCACCAGACTATTGTACATACCCAGAGAATGTAAGTTATCTTTGGCTTATTACCTCAGTTTTAATCTTCTTTGAAAGAAAGCTATTTAAAAATCAGAGGCAGGGGGCGGGGCCCCTAGCTAGCTCAGGCAGAAGAGCCTGTAATTGGTATCCAGGAAGTGAATTCAAGCCCCATGTTAGGTGCAGACATTACTTAACTAATTAAAACTTTTTAAAAAGATTAAAGAAATAAAAACCAGAGAGTGTATCTTAAACATCTTTGATTTCATCGTGTTCAATAAACCATCGATAAATGTTTTTGAATGTTAATGTTTTAATATTAGTAAATTGCCATCTTACTGTTTTTGGAAATTGGGTCCCATTCACTAAACAAAGCAATTTACATTCCTTCTTACAAGAACCCTACAAAGGCTGATACCACTGTCTTCATTTTATAGACGAGAAACTGAAAGGCCCAGTAAATGTGTAAAGACCTGGCTGGGTCAGCATTCCAGCCCCTATCAGCTTCCCTCCAAAGTGGGTTTCCCCAATTTTCTACTCTGTTTGCTGTGAACTTATGGTTCTTTAAACTTGTGAGGCAGGTTCACCTACAGTGAAATGTGTATGTCTGGTTCATGGTTTTCCCTCCAGGGATCTCTTCTGATCCATTCATGCGCTGTGATTAATAGGTCCATTGATTCTTTCATAGTATTCTCTTTTTCAGGTTCTCCTTATCTTTCCCATATTTAGGAGCCCACATTGCTTCGCAAAGCTGAATATGGAGAATGCCTGTGACTTAAAATCCAGAAAGCCAGGGTAAGCTGAGTTTGGGAGACAGGCAGCTGTGATTCTAATTCTGTGCCTTTGCTCCACCTTGTGGTAGCTGTTATCTTAGCGGTACAACAGGGATGGCCCCTAAAGCTCACCCCTCCCCTGCCACACTCCTACTCCAGGAGGCCCACGAGGAGAAATTTGGAGTGCCTGACAGTAGGATTCCTACTGCATACTTACCCACCCTGTTTTCTAGTATTTGCCTTTCAGAGCCACTCCAAATTTCCAGAAGTACTACTTAATCTACCATGTGACCATATGTTCTGGGCATAGTTAGGAGTATACACAGGGGTCCTTGCAGCCACAAAATAAACCACGCACCTTACCGCAGTACCACTTTGGCTCAATCCTAAATAACTTAAATCATTTTTTTTTAAGTTAAATACAAACACATTAAGGAGTCAATGCCAAGTTCATACAAGTCTTTTAGATACAGTTTCAGTGTCTAAAAGTAGCTTCGTGTCTGAAGTAGGACATCCTGCTACTCCCCTTCCTGTAAGGGATACCCTCTCCTTCGTCTCCTGGGATGGGAAACTGGGTGAAGGGCTGCCAGTAGCCTCGGTTTTATTCCTGGATCCAGCCAGAGCCTCAGAACAGCAACTGTTGTGCGTATGCATCTTCTGTGTCTTGACTCTGTGACCCCTTGGCTTCTCAAATTGCTGGCAGCAATTGTGTTTTTTGGTATCATGTCCTGGGGCAGTGTTTTATAAAGTCTGACCTTACCATTGATTCCCTTCACCAGAATCACCTTGGAAGTCTCCTTAGAATTCAAACATTCTGTCCTTAAAGCCACATTTCTCAACTTTAATATGCATAGAAATCACCTGAGGTCCTGATGTCTTCAGGAGTGAGGCTTGAGATCGTGCATTTCTAATAAGACCACGCCAATAACGCTGTCATAAAGACCACACTTTGAGGAGTAAAGACCCATAGGATCCAAATTTGGGGTTAAGGGGGAGGTCCCCAGGTTATTCTTATGCATGAGAATCTTTGCCCAAGGGCACGGGATACTAAAAGAATATCCTTACAAAATACAAGCTACATATACTCAAGTAATGTTGATGACACAGTCAAGATTTTTAATTTTTTATTCAATTTAGTGCATCTCCAAGAAAGTAGACCATTTTCTCCTCCCAGATAATAACACTTTTGTTTTCACTTTTCATCCATAAAATGGGAATAATAATTACCCACACAGGTTTGTAGTAGGGAATAAATACAAAGTGTATATAAAGCAGTTAGCACCAAACCAGGCACATAGGTAATAAATAAATGTTGGTTTTTCAGGTCATCATCATCTTTATTATTTGGTACAAAAAGCTTACTTCCAAGTTCATAGCAAAACCAATCCAGTTTTGGAGGAACTTTTGATGTGTTTATGTGTGCCTATGTACCTCCTTATTTAAACCTCCTGTGTTAATTGAGAAATTCTTTGGTTTTGATGGGAGTGTTTTGTAATTAATTAGTTTATTGTGTGTCTGCATTTTCTAGACACCATCTCGAAACTTTTATAAAATGATCTGGAAAGTCTCTTCCATTCTAATGAACAAGTATTTATTCAGTATCTATTCAGTTGCACAATAGGACATTGCTCATATTTAACCATTTTTGACATAAAAGATGGGAAAGTTATATGATGCAGTGTATTACTGAAAGCCCCACACTTGGGCAACTGGCATAAACAAAAGTTGACATTAAAAACCCACTTCCAAATATCCAAGTGAAATCTCAATTAAATCCTACCCAAATCTAGGGAAATCTCATTCATTCATAGGCTGGATAAATCCAGTACAGTTTGCTACGTAGTCAATCAAGAAATATTAATCATTGTTTTAAAGGAAACTTGGCCCATAATTTAACAGCAGCTTGTGGAAATGGACCGTATAAATAGCCATTTTCCCTTTTCTGGCAACACAGTAGTAAAGACAAGCTGTCAAAAGATCTTGCCAATTTCAGTCTGATACACTTTCCCTGATAGGGAAGTGGGTAGTATATAACAATAAAGGTGAGCTTGGATAAGGCCCTGGAAGCTCCAATGCAAGAGATACTAAAAAGAGATGGCAGGAGAGAAATAGAAGAGAGATAAAGAAACTAAAGGTCACAGGGAGAGAAAAAGCAAAAGGGAACAATAAAACGCATGACTCTTCTAAAATGTTCAGTTGCATAATTTGCTCCTCTCTGCCAAAAACACTCATCTTTGATTTTCAAAAAAACTCTTTAAAGCTAAAACAAACGAAGGCTTTTAAATACCTTTAATTTTCTTTGAATAAAACTGCTTTGTAAAGATTTTAGCCATCTGCTCAAAATCACCTGTTTCCATTTTGCACAAATCGTTATGAAAATAGAATCTGCTTTGTGTAATCTCATATTTATAACTTCCAAACACCCACACATAACAGTCTTCTCATTGGAGTGACTATCTTCTGCTTTGAAATTCTACTACAACTTCCCATGTGGCTGTGGCACAATATAAGCGGAATATGAATATTCAATGAGCCCATTCTGATGAAAGTATTAAATGCCATCACTTATACAAAAAAAAAATGGTATTATTACTCAGAGGAAAACAGCCAAAGTTAGACAAGAAATGGCAGCTGCAATCCAGTTATCAGAATCAGAGATGGATTAGTATGTAGAGCAAACCCTAACAAAAAGATTTATTATACCAAGAAGTGCATGTGTCTCTAATGCCTGTATTTTGGGAAATTAATAACAGACTCCACCCCTTCTTGCCATTATACTTTGGCAGCAGACATTTCAAGGCTGCCTAATTTTGTTACCTCTTTTATAGAGAAATCAGTCTATACAAATGTTCCTCAGGAGTGTACCAAAGAAGTCTGTAGGTTGGTAAATAGAATCCTATTTAAATAAAATGGTGGGGGGGGGGCGCCTGTGTGGCTCAGTGGGTTAAAGCCTCTGCCTTCAGCTCAAGTCATGATCTCAGGTCCTAGGATCAAGCCCCACATCAGGCTCTCTGCTCATCGGGGAGCCTGCTTCCCTCTCTCTCTCTCCTCTTGCCTCTCTGCCTACTTGTGATCTTTCTCTGTCAAGTAAATAAATAAATTCTTTAAAAAATAATCATAATAGGGACGTCTGGGTGGCTCAGTGGGTTAAGCCGCTGCCTTCGGCTCAGGTCATGATCTCAGGGTCCTGGGATCGAGTCCCGCATCAGGCTCTCTGCTCCGCAGGGAGCCTGCTTCCCTCTCTCTCTCTCTCTGCCTGCATCTCCGTCTACTTGTGATTTCTCTCTGTCAAATAAATAAATAAAAATCTTAAAAAAAAAATCATAATAAATAAATAAATATAGTGGTGAGGCACCTGGGTGGCTCAGTGGGTCTGCCTGTGGCTCAGGACATGACCTCAGGGTCCTGGAATCCAGACCCACGTCAGTCTGCTTGTCCCTCTCCCTCTGCCCCTCCTCCTGCTCATGCTCTTTCTCACTCTCTCAAATAAATGAATAAAATCTTTAAAATGAATAAATACAATGAAGACACTTGCACGTAAAATAATCTCAAGGTATAGTATTTGTGAAACAGAGATGATTTTTGGAAAAGGAATCTGAGGCCCACGGGCAGTAGGCAGTGGAGGGTTGTATGCCACCTCAAGCTGAGGAAAAGAAGGTAGGAGGTCTGGGACCCCAAAGGGAAGAAAAGACAATTCACAGGAAGATAAAAAAGAGTAAATATCTCGTAAACAAATGTTTGCCAGCTCTTCACAAACAATGGGACATCAAGAGGAATTTTTTTTTTTTTAAAGATTTTATTTATTTATTTGACAGAGAGAGAGAGATCACAAGCAGGCGGTGAGTCAGGCAGAGAGAGAGAGAGAGAGAAGCAGGCTCCCGCCAAGCAAAGAGCCCGATGCGGGGCTCGATCCCAGGACACTGAGATCATGACCTGAGCCGAAGGCAGCGGCTTAATCCACTGAGCCAGCCAGGCGCCCCTCAAGAGGAATTTTAACAAACAGACTTTGCTAAATTCCTCCGGGGGTGACCACACCTAGTTCATATTCTACTATAGTTATCTGTGGTGATAACTCCCTTCCTGGAGCAGGTCCTCTATCTGAAATCTTTTAGGCAACTGGGGAGAAGAACAAAGGTTCTTCCTGAGTCTTCTGCTTCTTTTTTTTTTTTTTTTAATTTTTAATTTTTTATAGACATATAATATATATATATTTTAAAGATTTTTATTTATTTATTGGACAGAGAGAGAGATCACAAGTAGGCAGAGAGGCAGGCAGAGAGAGAGGAAGAAGCAGGCTTCTCGCTGAGCAGAGGGCCCAATGTGGGGCTCAATCCCAGCACCCTGGGATCATGACCTGAGCCGAAGGCAGAGGCTTAACCCACTGAGCCACCCAGGCGCCCCGACATATAATATATTTTTATCCCCAGGGGTACAGGTCTGTGAATCGCCAGGTTGAGTCTTCTGCTTCTTAACAATGATCACCATAAAATAACCCGCAAACCAAAAGAAATATATTTGGGGGTGAACAAATTTTGCCTCTCTACCTCCACTACTTATGGCACCTGGCATCTCGTGCTTCCTTGGGCCACAGCACTTGCTATCCCTTGCTTCTGTTTATCTACTTGTCTGACCCCACCTCTTATCTGTGAGTCCCCAGAGCTACTTGAACACTGCTCCTGACATGAAGTAGACACTCAATAAATGCATGTTGAAAAACATGGGTGAATGATGACACCTCTTGGCAAAATGCACAATTTGGAAATTGTATTCCCTTTCAGAGGGAATTCCTTGTATATGAGAATCTCACTTAGTTAATTTTGATGAGGCAAAATGATCAAAATAAGAATGATGAAGGAAAGTAAAAGACAAAGAGCTCTGGAAAGGAAGATTACCTTTTTGCTGTGGCACCTTAGCTGAGGTCTCTCAGAGAAAGATCTGTTCCATTTGAAGCAGCTGACAGGTATTTGAAGGAACCCTGGGTTTAGAGGCAGAAACCTAGGCTTGGCTTCCAGCTCTGTCAGTTTGCCTCTTTGACTGTTGATTTCTGGACCAGGAAATGGGGAAATAACATGTGACTTCAGAGCTGCCGGGAGAGGGAGAATGTATTTGAAATGGCATTGTAAACTTCAGAGCTGGACAAAGTGTGATCGGTGAGTGCAGCCTGGGAGAGCCTGACTGAGTCAGACAGGGACTCCCGCGGGGCCAGGCAGTGGGAGCGTCTCCGGGGAGGGTAGGGAATGGGGCATGAGACCTTGCAGCCATCCGCCCGAGCTTAGCAAGCTCTCACCAAATGTCAACTGTAACTGCAGGTAACCTGAAAGTTCCAGTCACGTCGCGCAAACCCAGGGCAGGCTATCCAAGGCTATCTAGGTGGAAATGGGGTTTCCAGACCCATCTGTTTACGGACTATGGGCACAGCCATAGGCTGTGGAGTAGTCCATATGTGGAGTATTGCCAGAGAGCACAGTGGGATATGAGGACACAGAGCAGGGAACTGCCCCAGTGGTATGCCTGGAGGGTCCCCTTAGAAGCTCTTCAGCCAAAAAAGTCTCCCTTACTGATCTTCCCTTGGTGCTTGGGATTCCTACATTACTCAATCTCTTTGATGGGGCCTGACATCCAGTTTGGAATAAGAAAACTGTGACTACTCTCTGTTATTCTTAACTAAGTCTCCACCAGGATGTGTGGGAGTTTTTTCCCCAGAACAAAAACAATAACAATAACAGGTTGAGGGGTGGGCCTGGCTGGCTCACAGGGTGGAGTTCTTAGCTCTTGATCTCAGGGTTGTGGGTTTGAGCCCTACATTTGGTGTAGTGATTATTCGAAAATAAAATCTTTAAATAATAACAATGATAATAACAAGGAACACTCGTTTAGGTATGTGCGGGTGTAGTTCCAAGCACTTTACATACAGCATTAACTAATTTAATCCTCATTACACCCCTGTGAGTTTGGTGCTCTCATTGTCATCCCCATTTAATAGTGAGGCTATTAAGACACAGAGGGTGACAATTCTTTCTCAAGGATGTAGAGCTAGAAAGTAGCAAAACTTCCATCAGAACCAAGGCAGTCCAGCTCAAGTCTGATACTTAACCACTATGCAGTTGACTATATGACTATATATTTGGGGCAATGGAACAGAATATGCAATACTTTGCTAATTCCCTATTAACAACTGGTCCACATCTCTCCCTTTTTTATTTAAGAAATTGTGTTGTGTCACCCAGCTGGCTTAGTCAGAAGAGCACACAAGTCTGGATCTCAGGGTCATGAGTTTGAGCCCAACACTGGGTGGAGAGATTACTTAAATAAATTAAAAATATATATATTGTGTTACTTTCTTCTGAATGTCACTATCATAGAATAAGGGGAAATAACCCCTCTGGTCAGTGCCCCCTGTAAGGTCAGGGAATCATTATAGATATTTACTCCACAGTCTCTGAATAAAGCAAAAAAGAGGCCTGAACATCTCCCAGACTCTTCCTGCAAAAACACAGTTTGGCTTTTTTTGAGTGATCACCCTCTTGTGCATACTATGGCTCAGGGGCAGATGGAGGAGAGCCCCTCACTCCTTGCCCCCAAAGACCACGCGAAGGGAGCCAGTTACGAACCCTGGACCATTTGGGCCATTGCAGGCAGAGAGCAGGAGAAGAGCAGGTAATCACAGGGCTATTGGTGTTCTTAGTTCAAGAAATAAAGGGAAGTGGAAACCTTTGGCTAGTATCTGCCTTTTTATGTGTCTTAATTTCTAAATAATTATAATTGAAAAACAATCAAAGTCAAGTCTAGATTTGTGTGGGAAGCCACCCCTAACTCGAGCAGATTCTGAAATACATGGTCCCTGTATTAGGGTTCTCCAGAGAAACAGAAGCGATAGGGCATAAATACAGAAAAAGATATATTATGAGGGAAAGACTCAGGCAATTATGGAAGCCCAAAAATCCCACAGCTTGTTATCTGCAAGCTGGAGACCGACGACAGACAGTGCTGAAGGTCTGGTCAAAACACAAAGGCCTGAAAACCAGGAGCACTGATGTCTGAGGACAGGAGAAGATGGAGGTCCCAGGCAAGCAGAAAAGCGAACTTACCCTTCCAGGCCAGGACATATCTGGGGTGCAGCTCTTTGCCTGTGAGAACAGCTGCGGGGAGACTCTTGGCTTGGTGGATGCTGGGTGGTAACAGCAGGACTAGAGCCCTGTGGAAAAGACATGTCCTCAGTCCCAGGGAAGGCTGCTGCCAGTTTCTCTTCCTGCAGGGATGTACGTGGGCATGCCCAGAAGTCTTCTGTCTAATACTAATCATACTCAATGAGCTAGTGAACATGAAACTCTTTGTAAAGTTGTCATGGTTATCATCCACATTAAATTAGACTTAGAATATATAAAGTCACAACAATATAAAGGGGAGATTCAAGGATATCTATATAAACACAATTGGAAATTAAATTTAGACAGACTTAAAATTTTGTCCTTTCACTCTCACGAATATATATATATATATATATATATATATTTTTTTTTTTTTTTTTTAATGTGGCCTTAGCTGGACATCTAGCTGGCTCAGTTGGTAGAGTGCACAACTCTTGATCCCAAGGTTGTACGTTCAAGCCCTATGTTGCGTATAGAGATTACTTAAAAAGAAATCTTTTGAAAATAATTAAATTAAATTAAATGTGGGCATAGAATGACAGAGTTCACTTAAAAAACTTATATTACAGACAAGAGAAGTATTGTCTGATTACAGAGGACTTGATGGTAATTTATCTTCGTTATTGAAGGGTTGGGGAAAAAAATCCTAGCTTTCCACCCCTTAAGTTCTTGGCTAGAGCTCTGTATCAAAAGACGGATTAGTAAGACAAAAGCCTACAAATCTACTTAAAGTAAGTTTTATGTGACATGGAAGTCTTCGTAAGGAAAATAAGACCTGTGAATTTTTTAAAAAAAAGAATTACTTATTTATTTTAGAGGAAGAGCAAGAGAGTGGGAGGAGGGACAGAGCAGACTCCCCACTGAGCGTGGAGCCCAACGAGGGCTTGATCTCATGACCCTGAGATCATGATTGGAGCCAAAATCAAGCCAGCTGCTTAACTGATTGAGCCACCCAGGGCATTTTTATGCTAGATTTGATAAAGAAAGACAAGTGTGGGAAAATGTAATGGGCAAAAGGGTATGAGCTAATTGTAATAAATTGGGGGACCCTCAGCAAGGTCTATTCCTTCAGATTCCTCTCCATTTTTGGGGATAAGGATTCCGGTAAGGGGAGGGCGTCTCTCATATAGAAGTCTAATTGTCTGCTTTATGAGATGATCAGGGAATCCTTCCAATACCTACCATTTTTCAACTTCCTTCAGCTTAAAATATTTAGTATGCCAAGATGCCCTGTTTTGGGGTCACATATGCTGAACTCTATCACTAGTGATTGTGTATACAATCCCTGACAGTCCAAATTCACCTGGAAACGTGGAACTGGAGATTGGGGGGAAATCAAAGAGAAATGTTCTCCTTTCATTTGCAAAATGACCAAATTTATCCATCTTCTTAGAATTGAATATATTATAAGGGAGTAAAAAAAAAAAAAGGAAGGGATTTTTAAAAAGAGGCAGGGGAAAAAGGAATTTAAAAAGGAGGAGGTGTGGTCATAAAAGGGGTGTTTTAGAATTTTTTAAACAGGTCAAAATGAAAATGAGCATTAAAGCCTGAATAACCTTTTTATTCATGGAAACACCTGTCACATCCTGCTCAAATCCACCAATGACTAGATTAAGGATGATGTCTGTTTTTCTGTTACAGCCTGAAAAACAAAGTCATTTGTCCATTTATATATTTAGCAGGTATTTATGGAGATTTCACTATGTATCAGGAACTATATTAAATGCTAGGGCATATGTAGGTGAATAAAACAGGTACAGTTCTTGCCTTCAAGGAGCTTGCCATCCAGTGCAAGAGACAGACAATATATGAGCAAAGAAGCAAATATATCATTCCTAACCCATATAAACTCTACAGGGTTCTGTGGTGGAGAATTAGGACACTTCAGGGAAAATGGTTGTGGAAAGACTTTTTGAACAAATGACATTTAAGCTCAGACCAGAAGAAGCATGGGTGATAAAATGGTGGGACTTGGGTGGAGAGGGCATCCCAAGCATAGGAAGTAGTGCAAACCAAAGCCAGCAGGTTGAAAAACACTTGGTGAATACATGAAGGTCGAAATTGACTGAGATATTGCCTTTGGCACTAACCAAGGAACAGGGCTCTATGAACACTAAAGAGTTGGCAAGAAGAAATGTTTTCCTACTCCTGGGGAATTCAGCTAACTCATTAACAAATTCAAGTGACCTATTAGCAAAGAAAATGGATTTCTGGAGAGCGTGTAAATTGGTACAATCATCTTGTGAAATAATTTGACTTCATACCATAAAGACTAATACTTTCAGTACCTTAAGACCAAGCACTTCTACCCTAGAACAGCAGTCTTCAGAATTTTTTGCTTCTGTGCCAACTAAGGTATTCTTGTAAAACTCTCTATCCCTCTGAACATTTTTGGATTGATATCTAGAATGTTTTATCCTATATATAAACAGTCTAAAGGATAAATATATATATATTTTTTAAAGATTTTATTTATTTATTTGTCAGAGAGGGAGAGAGAGAACAAGCACAGGCAGACAGAGAGGCAGGCAGAAGCAGAGGGAGAAGCAGGCTCCCCGTCGCGCAAGGAGCCCGATGTGGGACTCGATTCCAGGACCCCGGGATCATGACCTGAGCCGAAGGCAGCCGCTTAACCAACTGAGCCACCCAGGCGTCCCATGGATAAATATTTTCATATTTTAAGTATTAAAACTGTTATTTCATATTTTAAATATACCCAATGGGTTTAATCTCCGTGTTGTACACCTGAAACTAATATAATATTGTATGTTAACTATACTCAAAAAAAATTTTTTTTAAATAAATAAAACACATCTAATGACTCTAACTACCAAAGTAACTTGGTATACACCTTTATAAAACAAAGTCCTTGGGTGAGCTTTTTTTTTTTTTTAAGATTTTATTTATTTATTTGAGAGAGAGAGTGAGAGCACAAGGAGGGGTGAGGGGAGAGGCTTAGGAGAGGGAGAAGCAGACTCCCTGCTGATTGGGGAGCCTGCTTTGGGACTCCATCCCAGGACACAGAGATCTGAGCCAAAAGCAGATGCATAACCAGCTGAGCCACCCAGGCACCTGGATGAGCTCTTTTTTTTTTTTTTTTTTTTTTTTTTAAAGATTTTATTCACTTATTTGACAGACAGAGATCACAAGTAGGCAGAGAGAGAGGAGAAAACAGGCTCCCCGAGGAGCAGAGAGCCCGATGCGGGGCTCGATCCCAGGAACCTGGAACCATGACCTGAGCCGAAGGCAGAGGCTTTAACCCACTGAGCAACCCAGGAGCCCCGGATGAGCTCTCTTTAACAGAAATTTTACATTATTCTTTTATCTCTTTGCATCCATGTTTCCATTCTACTTTCTCCATAGAATTTTATCTTAAAAAAATATATTTTATGTTTGAAAATATTTTCTTGTACTAAGTGTTCTTTTATCATAAACCCATGGGATAAAAATACACATAAAATAAGTTTTAACTGATTAAGATTTATTTTCTTTCTTTTGACTTTAGGACTCTTTAAGTGTTAGGAAACATTGTCCTCAGTTATTATTAAAGTTATTAGTATTACATAGTCAATCAAACAATATATTACAGAGCTCACCAAGTAATTATTAACATAAAAGGTAAAATTTTATCGGAGAAGCATCTTTTAGGAAAATGGATGGGGGCTTTAATTTCCCAACCAGTTCATATTTCTTGGGATGATCTTTACTTATTTCTAAAATAAGACAGGAGGTAGCATGGATTCTCTTTCCATTTTTCTTTTGTTTATGACAAATGGAAGAGATGAAAAAACTTTTCATATAAATAGCTGTATGGGAATGAAATGGATTTTTCTTTGAATTCTTTAAGAAATGTCTGACAATTTTGTCATCCGCAGAATGTTTAATAAACTGACAGCTGCTCCCCAGTCATTAGAGTCATCTGCTTCCTCAGCCATGGCACCTGTGCTTCCGGTGCTCCCCTTCTGGCCAGAGGTTTTTACCCAACTGACCTGCGGGTGTCGGGGCATGCACCAATGCAGCAGATTCTGGGTGAGAACAGTCAATGCACCTTTGGCCAGAGGGCAACTGTAAAAAGATAGATGGTACTGGCAAAACTGAGCCCCCAGGACAGTCATGTTCTTCAGGCAAATGAATTCAGGGAAGAATGTATGTGGAAACTGGGAATCTGAAAATCGAGTTCCTTACAACTCTCTGTGATAATACCACAGGTGTACCAGGGTAAAGACCACTGTCCAGAGAAACCCTTGCATATGAGCATCACATCCAAGAATGTTCATAGCATCCCTGTTTGCCCCAGGCCCAAACTAGAAACAAGGCAAGTTTCCCTTGGCTGGAGAGAGCATAAACAGAATTTGATCTAGTCTTGTGATAGAATTAAATACAGCAGTGAAAAACAAACCACAGTTATACTTAACAGCAGAGATGATTCTCAGGAACAGGATATTGGGTAAAAGCAACAACAGCAAAAGAAGCAAATTCTAGAAGACTACATGCAAAATGAAACCACATTTAGAAAGCTCAGAAAAATATGTAATTTTTTTTAAAAAATGGCTTACTTGGTTAAGCATCTGACTCTTGATCTCAGCTCAGGTCTTGATCTCAGGGTGGTGAGTTCGAGCCCTGCATTGTGCTCCATGCGGGGCAGGAGCCTAGCTAAAAAAAAAAAAAAAAATACAACAAAATGATAAATAAAATTCAGTGTTGTAGTCACTTCTGAAAGGAGAAAACAGGCATCAGATAAGGAAGCTTACTGGTAGTTGCAGCTTATTCAGCGTGATGAGTTTATGGTGGATAATTTCAGTATTACACATCCTAAGTATATATGGTACATACATGGTATATACACCGTGCTTATGTGTGTGGAACAGACATTTATCTTCAAATATAAATTAAAAAATGAAAGAAAGGCAGAAGAATGAAGGTTAACTTATTTAACAGTGTTGAGGTTTATTTATTGGTAATTTGATTAAGGTCTCCTGAGCAAATCCCACATGCTGGCATTGATGTAGATGCCAGAGATCTAGTGATGAGAGAAGACAGACACGTTTCCTGGAAGCTTGTATTTTACTGGAAAGAGAGGAAGAGTAACTTTCTCTTCTGCAGGATTCAGTGGTTTGAGAATGATTCAGGAGATCCATTCTGAAGATGAAGCTCAGACACACATGCACAGAACTGAGAGATGCCGCTCTACCAGGTGCCATGGTTTAAGCCTGTGAGCCAGTTTGCACCTGACTTCACCCAAATTACTGGACTTTTGTTCCTGTGAGCCAGCAAGTTCTTCTCACCCTTGAGTTGGGTTTTCTGGCATTTGTAGCACAATGAATGTTAACAAGGCTAACAGACATACCCGTAAGGAGTTACTCCTTGAGCCTCCATTGTGGGGGGTGGCATCAGCAATTTAGAAGGTATTTGTTTATCCGTTTGCTTTCTAATGTGGCAGTTCAGTTTCTTTATTTTTTTTAATTTTATTTTTTCAGTGTTCCAAAATTCATTGTTTATGTACCACACCCAGTGCTCCATGCAATACGTGCCCTCCATTATACCCACCCCCAGCCCCTCCCCAATCCCCACCCTTCTCCCCTCCAAAACCCTGTATGTTTCTCAGAGTCCACCGTCTCTCATGGTTTGTCTCCCCCTCTGATTTCCCCCCAACTCACTTCTCCTCTCCTTCACAATGTCCTCTGTGTTTCAACACTTTCACAGGGCTTTCATGTGCATTGTCTCTTTTTAAAAAAATGTATCTATTTATTTGATAGAGACACAGTGAGAGAGGGAACACAAGCAGGGGGAGTGGGAGAGGGAGAAACAGGCTTCTCACTAAGCAGAGAGCCAGGCTCAGGCTGGATCCCAGGACCCTGGGATCATGACCTGAGCCGAAGGCAGGCACTTAAATGACTGAGCCCCATGCCCCTGCATTGTCTCTTTTGACTCTTAAATCTACCTTGCAACAGAAAAGCAAAAGGTGAAGGGACTTGTATGTAGTTAGACAGATGGTAGGATTCCCTGGGACTTGAACACAGACCTCTGGACTCCAAGTCTAGTGTGTTTTCTGTTAGAACATGGAGCGTTAAAGCAATCAAGTTTACTGACGTAAAATTTCCACAAGATTGGTCAGTTTGCATGAACATCCCACTGAGATAGTCATGGGGATACCTATCATCATTGTATTTTTTTCATTTACTTTAAATTATTATTATTAGTTATTTAGTAATCTCTACACCTAAACATGGGGCTTGAACTCACAACTCCACAACCCCAAGATAAGCGTCAAATGCTCTGCTGAATGAGCCAGACAGGCCCTCCTGTAATCACCTTATTTTAAATGATGAACTCTTCCAGGTGTAGAGAGAGCATAAAGAATAACCAAATAAATGCAGGAAACAGATCCTCGCACTCAGTCTTCAGAAAGGAACCCAGCCCTGCTGACACCTTGATCTTAGACTAGTGAGTCCCATTTCAGATTTCTCATCTCCAGAAACACAAGGTAACAAATCTGTGTTATTTTAAGCCATTCAGTGTTTGGTAATTTTTAAAAAAAATCTTTGGCAATTTTTTATAGCAGTCATAGAAAACGAATCTAAGATTTATATATGGGCTTAAGCCATTCATTTTAACCATAATGTACAATTGTACTGCATGTGCTCTTTGAGTATTTCTTCCCAAAATTATATCTGAGATTAGGTTACGTCTTTCTCCATGTACCTGTAATTTGTAGTTCCCCCCCCCCCTTTTTTTTGAGAGAGAGTGTGAGCAGGAGTGGGGAGTTGGGGGGGTAGGTGCAGAGAAAGACAGAGAGAGAAGAATCTTAAGCAAGTTCTACATCCAAGGCAGAGCCCCATGCAGGGCTCAATCTCACCACCCCAAGATCATGACCTGAGCTGAAATCAAGACCCCGAGGCTTATCTGACTGAGCCACCCAGGCACCCCCTGTAGTTTCTTTAGTTTTCAACTGAATGACTCTCCCCCGTGTTTTAGTTCACAATTCATCTGTTGAGGAACATTCATGTTGTTTCCATTTTTTATGCTGCCATGAACAATGTTGCTGTGAATATTTTCGCATTTGTGTCCTTACTCACACGTGCAAGAGCTTCGTGTGGGGTAGTGGGTTGACAACCCCCTGGGATAATGAGTCTAACAAGCAGTCAGGTTTTCAACCTCTGGGGGAGTGGAATGGTGTTTTGCGGGGAGCATGCAACTTTATTAAATGTGCTAAATTGCTCTCCAGTGTGGCCGTGCCGATTTAAACTTCTCTCACAGTGCATAAAGGTGCCCATTTTCCTACGCATTCAAATGTACCTGTTAAATTTCCACCAATACCATGAGTCTAAAATGGTATCTCCTTTTTATTTCAATTTGGATTTCCCTGATGACTAGCAAGGATGAATATGTTTCCATGTGTTTATTGGCCAATTGTCTCTTCTCTTCCTTGAATTGTCTGGATAACGTGAAACAAGTTAGGACACAGACTCCAGAGGCATGCTACGTGCCAGCGAAAAGAGAACTGGACCAGCACAGGTCCTGATGGTTCTTGAAGGAGGATTTATCCATTCAAGGAACTTCAGATGAAATGTGCATGAGGAACTAACGACGATATCACATTTAATAAAACAGAAGTAATCGTATTTGTCTTTTTCCACTAAGAAGAATTAAAAACTATCAAAGTTCTGAGAAACTTGAACACTGCTCTTTTCACAAAAATGTCCCACTCTTATATTTCTGCTTGTGCACACTTCAATAACACGACCCCATTTTCCATAAAACGCTGAACACATTCTGGATTCTAACCGGTGCATGTGAAAAGGATGGACGCGAACAGTAGGCGTATCACCTGGATTCCTAGGTTGTACGGGAAAGGGACCCGACAGAGGATTACGCCTGCGCATCGGTGGCCGGGCCTTCTGTTCCGTCCTCCCGGAACGGCATAGTGGGACACAGCCGCTCACTCTTCAGGCTTATCTGTCTAAACGCCCGTAGCTCCCTGGCCCCAATCAGACTTTTCTCCCGCTGCTCAGTCAGAGAGATAGGAAGCAAAATGTTGGAAAAACTGTATGGCATTTGTGGTTTCCTATCTCCCTCTTCTGGACAAGGAAGAACTTGCACCGTGAAGTCCGCTTTCCATGGCATATTACAATTAAAATAATATTTTTCTGTTTCTACTGTGTTACCAAGGCTTACCAAAATATATATAATATATTAAGATTCAAAATGCATCTATTTTATCTATCAACTATCTGTGTATCATCTACCATCTAATTTACGTGTCACAAGTGGTATAGGCAAGTAGGTGGTAGCTTGATTTGTTTGCTTTCTTCTTTTTCTCCTAAGTCTTTGTGGTACGGAAATCCCCTCAATAAAGTAATTTAAAATGTTATCAGTTGGGGGGCACCTAGGTGGCTCAGTGGGTTAAAGCCTCTGCCTTCCGCTCGGGTCATGATTGGGATCGAGCCCCACATCGGGCTCTCTACTCAGCAGGGAGCCTGCTTCCTCCTCTCTCTCTCTCTGCCTGCCTCTCTGCCTACTTGTAATCTCTGTCTGTCAAATAAAATAAATAAAATCTTTAAAAAAGTGTTATCAGTTGGTGAGTTACCCTTGACTTACGTTTTAAGGTCATCCTCATGGCTGGCTAGCATTAAGAAAATGAGCTGGCCTAACTGTCTCTAATCCTAACCCATCTCGAGCTTTTTCATGCTCTGCCTTTTCTTGCTGGGTGCTCCACATTTACTCCCATTTTACAGATAAGAAAGCTGAGATTCAAAGAGATTGAGTGGGGGGGTCTGCTTCTCCCTCTCCCTCTCCCTCTGCCCCTCTCCTTGCTCATGCTCTCTCTCAAATAAATAAAATCTTTTAAAAAATAAGTTATTCATATGTTCTGAATTCTAATATTTTGTGTTACTTTCACTACATAGACCTTCTGTTTGTTGAGGATCTATTTTTATTTATCTACTTATTTATTGTTACAGTTTAAAAATTCCAGTATAGTTAACATACAGTGTTATGTTGATCTCTCCCCCTCTCCTTATGGTACCTTTTGATACTGTCAAGTTTATCAACTTCCCCTGTGGCTTCTGCTCACTGTACCTTTTAAAAGAAATCTTTTCCTATCTCAAAGTTATAAAGTTATTTTTCCTATACATATATTTAAAGAGTTTGTAGCTTATAATTTTGCTTCTCAGACTTTCTTTATTTAAGATATTATTTTTAGGGGTGCTTGGGTGGTTCAGTGGGTTAAACCCCTGCCTTTGGCTCAGGTCATGATTTCAGGGTTCTGGGATCAAGCCCCGCATCGGGCTCTCTGGTCAGTAGGGAGCCTGCTTTGGAGCCTCCAACTCTGCCTGCCTCTCTGCCTATTTGTGATCTCTGTCTGTCAGATAAATAAATGAAATATTTTAAAAAAGAGATTTTATTTTTAAGTAATCTCTACACCCAACATGGGGCTCAAAACTTACAACTCTGAGATCAAGAGTTGCATGCTCCAACGACTGAGCCAGTCCCCACTTTTAATACTTTTATATTTAATCTACCTGAAATTTATTTTAGGGTATGCTGTGAGGCATGGTTTAATTTCATTTTCCCCAGAACTACTTACTGGAAATTACATTGTTTCTAATGATCCGCAATGTCCCTATGTCATATAACTTTCTCTACCTTTTACTTTTTTTTAAACATAGAATGTATTATTTGCCCCAGGGGTACAGGTCTGTGAATCCTCAGGCTTACACATTTCACAGTACTCACCATAGGTTCTACCTTTTACTTCTGAACTCAATTCACATCTTCTTGGGTACTCCTGACACTTTGTTATTTATTTAATTTATTTATTATTATTTAATAGGAGATAAAGGGAGAAATCTTCAAGCAGACTCCCTGCTGAGTGGAGGCCCTGCTGGGGCTCGATCTCAGGACCTTGAGATCATGAACTGAGCAAAAACCAGACACCTGAGAGAGGGAACACAAGCAGGGGGAATGGGAGAGGGAGAAACAGGCTTCTGGCCAAGCAGGGAGCCAGATGCGGGGTTCTATCCCTGGATCCTGAGATTGTGATCTGAACCAAAGGCAGATGCTCAACTGACTGAGCTATCCAGGTGCCCCAACCCTTGGTTGTTTTAAAGAATGTCCTTCAATTTGGCCCTTTCTGTGTCTTAGGATTACATTCAGGGTGTGCATTTTTACCAGTAATACCATACAAGTGTCATGTCCTTCACAATGCATCCTTTCAGGAGGCATATGATACTTATTGATCCCATTACCTGTAACATAAAATTCTATCATTTTGTTAAGTTGGTATCTGTCAGGTTTCTCACTGTAAACTTACTATTCTTTTTTCTGTAGTTAATAAATATTTTGTAAGGAGATATTTTGAGCTTATGTAAGTCTCCCTGCTTCTTTTCAAACTTTCACTGATGAGTTTTAGGACCTCTCAGGGAAGACTGGTGTTTGTTTCCTAGAAATGGATATGCCAGGCTGTAGGAAGGGGAACCATCCCTAGAGGTGGAATATGCTGGTCGGGTGGGCTAGGTTATGCTGCCGCAACAAAGAACCCTCAGATCCTAGTGGCTGTCGGTCTCATTCTCCATGTTTGTAGTGGGCTGTTAGGGGGTCTGTTCATTCAAGACACAGGCTGACTGAGGCGCCTGATGACCTAGGCTTTCATAACTGATGAAGTACAAAAAGGAAAGGAGATTAATTATGCAATGTCACTTAATGCTTCTGCTTGGAAGTGAAATATCACCTCCACTATATTTCACATGGCTATACCTATTATTTTTTTTAATTTTTTTTAAAAAATTTAAGCAATCTCTACACCCAGTGGGGGCTCAAACTTATGACGCCAAGATCAAGAGTCACATGCTCTACCATCTGAGCCAGCTGGGTGCCCCTATATATCTATACCTATCTTTAAACGGGGGGAGTGAGCACAGTCCTAGAATGTGCTCCGGAGAGGGGAACTGAAAGAGTTGTCAACAGGCCCAAGGACTCCAACGTCATATATTCCAGAGTTCAGGTTTTTGCCAGAGTGTGGTAAATTGGACTATTCTTGATATTTTCTCTCTTTCAGAAGACAGATTATACACTTTCTGAATTCAGAATTGATCCTGTGACTGCTTTGACCAATGCAACATGGGAAGATTGACAGGATGCCAGTTCCGGGCGGAAGCTTTAAGACACTGGGCGTCATTCATCGCAGAGCTCCTTTGCTATGAACCGAATGTCATATCCCTGCAAAATTCATGTGCTAGAGCACTAATCCTCCATGTGATGATATTTGGAGTTGAGGCCTTTGGGAGGTAATTAGGTTGAGGTGAAGTCATGAGGGTGTGGCCTCCATGGTGGGATTAGTGTCCTTATAAGAAGTGGGAGAGCCTGGAGCCCATTCTATCTGACTCTGAGGACACGGGGAGATGGTGGCCATCTGCAGCCAGGAAGAGAGCTCTCACCAGAACCTGACCACAGTGGCCACCAGATCTCAGACTTTCAGCCTTCAGAGCTGTGAGAAATAAATTTGTGTTGTTTAAGCCACTCAGTCTGTTTCATTTTGCTATGGCAACCTGAGCTAAGCCACCCTTCCTCTTCTTCTCTACCATGAGAAGAGAATGTCCCACAAAGAGACTACTCCTTCTTCAGGGTTCTGGAAAGAGAGGACATGTGCAGCCAAGTTGAGCACAGCCCAGCTGAGCCCATCAGAGTTGCAGTGACCTGTAACCCCAATGAAATGTGAACAGGAAATAAATATTTTTTCTTATAAGCCACTAAGATATTCAGTTGTTCGTTATCAGGGCCAGGACTAGGGTGATGGGAGTAAGGCACTCTCCCTGGGTCCAAAATTCACAAAGGTTTCAAACAACTCAATAATTAAGATGAATGAGGGGTTTCTGGGTGGCTTAGTCAGTTAGGCATCTGCCTTCAGCTCTGGTCAGATCTCGGGATCCTGGGATGGAGCCCCACAATGGGCTCCCTGCTCAATGAGGAGTCTGCTTCTCCCTCTCTCTCTGCTCCTCCCCCTGCTTATGGGTGCACTCTCTCTCTTCTCTCTCTCTCTCTCTCTCGCTTTCACCTCTTTCTCTCAAATAAATAAATAAAATCTTTAAAAAAAGATAATTGATACTTTCATGCAATATTTGTGTTAAAATGTCAAAATGCAGAAGAATCCACAGTGAACAAAATATCCAAAATTTGAATACAGACAAGATAAGCAGAGTAACCTAGCAAAAGCCCGCTAAAGAACTAAAGAAGTTTTTGGTTTGTTGTTTTGTTTTGTTTTGTTTTGTTTTGCTTTTATGAAGGGTTTTGATTCAACTAAAACAAATCCCAGCTGGAGTTTGGCAACAGGTAAGGAATAGAAAATCAGTAGGACATAATGAATGAATGTCAACATCAGTTAGAAAACAGATTCTGAGTTAATGATCCATTATCACATTTCTTTCTTTGTTTTTAGTGAGTTTTAAAAAGGTTTAAATAAACAAATATCTCAAACAACAGACTGGAAAAGAAGAACAAACCAAAAAGACAGAATACCAGCAAGATGCACTTTAGAAATTGAGGTCCAAGGCATACCTTCCTGCAGGGTTAGGGGCTAATCTGGGCAGGGTGCTGCTTTAAGGAAGCCCCTTCCAGCCTGAAGAGGGGCCCTTTTAGGTTATGCGGTTTTCAAAAAACAAGGCTTCCAGGCACCTGGGTGGCTCTCAGTCAGTTGAGTGTCTGACTCCTGGTTTTGGCTCAGGTCATGATCTTGGGGGTCCTGGGATTGAGTCCCGCGTCAGGCTCTGTGCTTCTCCTGGAGTCTGCTTGAGGTTGTCTCTCCCTCCGCTTCTGTCCTTCCTGCTCAGGCTCTCTCTATCTTTCTAAAATAAAAAAATACACAGATAAATAGACAGATGGATAACATTACATTAAAAAAAAGCAAGCAAGCAAGCAAGCAAGCAAGCAAAACCAAAACAAGTCTTCCTTGTAGGTATATCCTGGAAGAAAAGTTGCAACAGTTGTTTTCCATTTTCATTTCGGAAAGATAAGATAATATATTTAAAACAATTCAAATATATTTTAAGCAAGATAGACGGTAGAAATCATGCTTGAACCTGAGATAAATTTAAATGGCAGGTTGATTTAGCCATCCAGATATTCTGCCTGATGGACAAACTGCAGCTTTGAAAGTAGCCTAACTTCTTTCAGTAAACAGGCTGAGAATCTAGCTTCTACATTGGGATCGATAAACTAAAACTTACTGTTTTAGTTTTAGTCACTGTTATTATTATGAAAGAGACAAGTGTGAACTCTAGGAAACACTCAAAGACAAAGCCAGCAACGTCTCAAAGTATTTCTAAGTACTTAATTTTTTTTTTTTAAAGATTTTATTTATTTATTTGACAGAGAGAAATCACAAGTAGTTGGAGAGGCAGGCAGAGAGAGAGAGAGAGGGAAGCAGGCTCCCTGCTGAGCAGAGAGCCCGATGCGGGACTCGATCCCAGGACCCTGAGATCATGACCCGAGCCGAAGGCAGCGGCCCAACCCACTGAGCCACCCAGGCGCCCTCTAAGTACTTAATTTGCAGCTTTATTTTTTAGCATGACAGACTTGGCAAAATGTAAAGGCTGCTGGAGATTAATTCACAGACTCTATAGTCCACTGCTTCGCAGCACAGTAGGTACTCAGCAGTTAAGGGTTTTAGTTTTGTCAAACTCACTCACGTATCAGACTGTCAAACATATTCACGGACATAATTTACTCCATTTTGAAACTCCTTACTTTAGCTTTAAAAGAGGACACATAAGAATCATTGCAATAAGACGATTTCAAAAGAAGTACATCCTGATGATAGAACGGCCCAGGCTGTAATTTCCCTTGGGGAGGCTGCTGGGCAAGCAGCTTGGCTTCTGGTATAAATGTAGGACGCCTAGCAACTGAGATTACAAATTAAAAGAAAGAACACACTTTCCTTTCTACTGATAACTTTAAAAAATATATTCTGTATTTATGCTACAGAAAACAACCCAGCTAGAGTATATAAAACTCAAAGATACATTTTTGTTGAATTGGCTTAGTAAAGTAACTTAGGTCTTTAATATACTATTTTAACTACTATATTTCTACTACATTTCTTAGAAACAAATGTAACTAATGACCAAATACCAATAATTGGTGATATTTGTGAAAACTAATTCTCATTATACATTTAATTAATTGTATATTTATAGATGACTTATATAATAAATTGTTATTTTTATTGAGGTATAATTGACATATAACATTACATTTAGGTGTACAACATAATGATTCAATATTTGTATATATTAGGAAATGATCACCACAATAAGTCAACATCCATCTCCATACATAGTTGCAAAATCTTTTTCTTATGATAAGGTCTATATTAAAAATTATTGATGCCGGGGGCACCTGGGTGGCTCAGTGGGTTAAAGCCTGTTCCTTCAGCTCAGGTTATGATCTCAGGGTCCTGGGATAGAGTCCCGCATCAGGTTCTCTGCTCAGCAGGGAGCCTGCTTCCCTCTCTCTCTCTCTCCTCCTGCCTCTCTGCCTACTTGTGATCTCTCTCTCTCTGAGATCTCTGTTGAGATCTCTCTCTGTCAAATAAATAAATAAATAATCTTAAAAAAATTATTGATGCCATATTAAACTTCATATTTCAGAAGTTCTCCTTGCCAGATACAGCTTTCACTCAAATTCTTTTATTGATTAAATAATATATTTTATATATAAGGTTTACTATGTTATACTTTATAATTTCCTAAATTTGGAATTAGTCACAGTAACATCATATTATTTCTGCAGCAGAAATTTGCTACCTGAAAAAAAAAGTTATTTTATTTAAACATTTTGCCTAAGCCAAATATAAGTGTGAAGAGCAGCAGAAGTACAGAACTTGGTAATTTTCTGGAAGAATGGGGAGGAATAAATAGGAATTTACAGATTCTAGCTTGAGAAACAGCATGGTTAATGACACCATTTACTGGGATTAAGGTTTGAGAGAAAAGAGTTACATGTAGGGGTGTTTTGGAAGAGGAAAACAATGAACACAGTTTTAGTTGTGTGGTTTAAGGTGCATGAAAGACATCTAAAAGGAACTGAAAGAGTCACTTTAGGACCAGTGACACACGGAAGACCCCATGCGAGAAGCCAGACCACTTGCAGCAAGTGGGACTCTAATTCCTTCTGAGAACTAATATCCCAGTGAGCCAGTTTTCAGTGGTTCCCCCTGTGATGAGCTCACTTAATGGATGGAGATGATGGAAACCCTTTGTCTACACTGTTGGGTGGTTCCACAGATCCAGTGGCAGTTAACTTGAGTAGCTTATAACCATCCCAGAAGCCTGTCTCCTCAACCAATGCACCAAGAATGTCTCAGTTTCAGCTGATCTTAGAAGAAAAATGCTGCCCCAATGTCCTTTCACTATGCTGAGATGCCACCAAATCTATTTATCTTTTATTTTTTAAAAAATATTTTATTTATGTATTTATTTGAGAAAAAGAGAGAGACAGAGAGAGAATGTGAGAGAGCACAAGCAGGGGTAGCAGCAGAGGGAGATGCAGAGGGAGAAATGGGCTTCCCACTGAGCGGGAGTCCTCCATCCCAGGACTCCAGGATCATGACCTGAGCCAAAGGCAGACACTTAACTGATTGAGCCACCCAGGAACCCCTGTATTTGTCCTTTAAATTCCGCTCAAGACAAGTTTGAATGCTTTACCCCTGGACAGACAGGTCTTTATCTGAATTCTGATAGTTCTTTTTTTTTTTTTTAAAGATTTTATTTATTTATTTGACAGAGAGAGATCACAAGTAGGCAGAGAGGCAGGCAGAGAGAGAGAGGAGGAAGCAGGCTCCCCGCTGAGCAGAGAGCCCGATGCGGGACTCGATCCCAGAACCCTGAGATCATGACCTGAGCCGAAGGCAGCGGCTTAACCCACTGAGCCACCCAGGCGCCCCTGAATTCTGATAGTTCTTTGTAAATATGTCTACTGGAATTCTTAGCATGAATATTCTGTAATATCTATGTAATTTTCTCTTCCATCAGGCTGTGAGCCCTTGAGGACAGAACTTTTTTCTTTTTAAATTCCTAACATTTAAGTAAATTCCTGTATAGTATGTTACAAAATATTTAATGTTTGAATGTAGTCTGCTGCCTGGTCACCCCCCTGAGGTGGAAAATTTTCTGTTATTGACAGAAAAACAATCTGAAATAATGTAGTTCCATTCCAGCATTGGCCTCAGCCTGTATTTCTGGTTTAGTAAAACTTTTCATTCAGATCTTGATAGGTTCTGGAGTTTTAAGCTTTAGGGACTTCAATTTTGCAATGTAAACCATCAGAACCTTATAGGCAGATTCCCAACTAATACTAGAGACAACTGATGGCTTGGAGTTGCCTTTTAAAAAGTAAGCCACAAACTCCATAGAATACGGAAGGATGTTGGAAAACACTGGAAAACTTCTTTCTTTTTTTTTTTTTTTAAGATTTTATTTATTTATTTATTTATTTATTTGAGGGAGGGAGGGAGAGGGCCAACAGGGGGAGAAGTGGAGGGGGAGGGAGATGGAGAGGGGGACAATCTCCAGCGACTCCACACTGAACACAGAGCCTGACATGGGGCTTGATCCCATGATCCAAGACCATGAGCTGAGCTGAGATGACGTTTGGACACTCCAATGATTGAGCCACCCAGGTGCCTCTGAAAAATTTCTTTTGATATGATTCACTTGTCTGTTGCCCCATGGTCTTGCCATTCCAAAGGCCTGGCTAGCAACAAATATATTGATGCAGAAAGCATTCTTCGCAAGGATTATGGGAAGCACTAAGTACTACAGAAAGAAAGATGGTGTCATCTTGCTGGTAAAACATAATACAAAGACTTCGTTAATCGAGTCAAAGGAGGATCATGTTATAACGTCGAATCTATCATCTACTCTTATTCAAGAGAGAGGCAAATGTGGACTCCAAGAGATGAAACATATGGTCCTTGTTCTGGGTAGGCTGTTTGGGTTTGGAAGTCAGCTCAAGCAACCAGGGGCAAGGAGGGATGAAGGTTGAAGAAAGGAGGCAATTCTGAGGATACACAAAGATGAAATGAAAAGGCAATCTCAAAATTCATGGGAGTGGGAGCTAGAAACCCATTAAGAACCACCACAATGCCCTGGGTTCAGATTTCTCTCTCCTTGAGCTTGTCCTGAGCATTTCTTTGTTGTCCCAATACCAGGTTATGGCTCCTATTCCATTATAGCCTTTCAGTTTCTGCTCCTCCAGTTCACTGTCAGGTTCTCAGTGTTTCCTAGTTCAACAAGCCTTAAACTAGCTATTTGCCTTAGTTGTTGTTATTGTTATTGTTGTTAATATTATTTTGGGGTACTAATGTTCAGGATCATCAGGAAGCCTATCAACAGAGTGTCCTTGAATAATGTGCTGTTAGCTATCACCTGAAGTGTGGGACAAGGGGAGACCAGGTGATACACTATGGCTCCCTGAGTGCAGGGCTATTAGCAGGGGTTGTAGGTTGGTAGTTTCCTCAGAACTGGATAGTGTTGTGCCGGCACCATGATGTTCCAGTATAATACAGAGGTAATGTCCTTCTTATCCAGGCTGCCAGACCTGATGGTGTGGACATCTCTGTAGGAATTCTAGGTCTAAGAAAGCATAGGGGAAACTTAGACTTGTTGAATACCTAGGGCCATTATGTATGAATTATGACAAAATTGTATATCCAGGCGCCTACTCCAAGAAAAGTTGAGTGATCTAAAGGTCTAACTCTGTAAGATTTATCCACATACATTCTTGACACGGTATATGATTATTTCCAAATTATGTAATTGAACATGTATTAAAATATTTAAATTTAATCTTATCAACTAGTAGGGAGTGACAAATGAATTAGAAATTAGTATTTATTTAGCATTTACTGTATATATTGGATACTTTATATATTATTTTATTTCATATTTAAAACTTAACCTACGAGGTACCACTGTCTTCATTTCACATTGAAGGGAACCAAGACTGAGGACGCTTTGATGGCTTGCTCAGGTAGTAGGTGTAGAGGCAAGATTTCAACCCAGGTTCAGTCTGACTCTAAATCTATCTTTCCACCACAGAACACTGCTTCCCTAGAGTGGATATGAATGGCTCAGAAAAGTTGATAAATGTTAAATCATCTGACTTAGTAAAAGTGAGTTTGAGTAACATTTTAACTTCATTTCCAGGACTGAACCAAAAACAGAGCACTTAGTTGACACTACATACATAATCTAGGGTCTACGAGGGTACCTCAAAGAACATTTATACACACACACACATACACACATATTAGAAATGACTTTAAAAAGCAGATCTTAGCTCAATGTTACCCTTTATTATTCATAAAAAATGAGCTTTCTAAAATATCAGTAAATTTCCTTTTTAGCTCTCTTTTGAAGTTCTGATACCAGTGAAGTAACATTTTTCTTCTTTGAACCTTTTCTTGCAAAATGAGAGTTTTCTCTTTTTCTAAAATAGCAGGAAGTTCATTCCAGTTCTTAATAAAGATAAAGGGAGCATCCATGGACTTGAGTAACTGCAGAGGAGCATTATGGTAAACAGATGTATTTCCACAGCTGCCAGCTGTCATTATATCTTCTACCACAGGAACAGAGCCATAGGAGCAAGCCTCGTATATTCTATAACATTCTGTGTTTACTCCTACCGGGCACAATGTGAGATCACTCTGAAGCAAAGCATCTTGATAATTCTTAAGGCTTTCATTTGTTTCCTGAGGCTGCCACCTAAAAAATCAGAAAAACAACTGTTATTTTCACTTTACTTAGCATGTTTTTTGTGAGGGAAAATGTCAGCTACAGGTAATGGCGGACACATTACAGAGATGACAGGCAGAAGACAGAAATAAAATCTTGCCCAAATAGATTTCTTGAAAATATTTAAGTTTGAGAAGTTTACAGTGGCATATGTTTAAATCTAATAGTCACCATGACATTTATAAATGAACGTTAATCTAGCCAATATATATATATATATTTTAAGATTTTATTTTTAAGTAATCCCTACACCCAGCGTGGGGTTTGAACTCACAACCCCAAATTCAAGAGTCTCATGCTCTGCCAACTGAGCCAGCTAAATGTCTTCTGAGGGCCAGGTCTTCTTTTTCTAACCCACCCTCCAACATTGTGTTCTTACAGAGTTTACATTCTAGTGCCAGTGATGGAGATGGGTAGTAAACCAGTCAGTCAGTATGTTATTTAGGTGTTAAATACTATGAAGAAAAACAAAGCAGAGAAGTGAGGAGGGGGTTTCTGAACTAGTAGTCGCGGATTTAAAGAGGTAGGCAGGGAACGTCTCAATGCAGGAGCATCTGAGCATACAGTGGATGTGAGGCAGCAAAACATGCAGACATTTCAGGGGAGAACCGAGTGCAGTATAAGTACAGACAGTGTGTGCCTGGCAAGGTCAAGGTCAAGGTCAAGGAAGAACAAGGAAGAGCCAGGCTGGCTGAAGCAAGGTAACTGAGGGGGAGAGGGATGGAGGATAAAGTCAGAGCATTCCATCGTGGAAGGCTGTGATCACAGGGTGACTGACCTGATCCACGTTTTATCAGAATTAATCTGGCCTTTGTGTTGAGAATAGACTGTACAGGAGCAAGGGAAGAGGTTGAGAGACCTCTAGAAAGCTTCACATTCTCTCCCGACTATTCCTATTGTCTCCATGAAATAAGCAAAAGGGTCAAAGGAGAGAAGAAGAGAAGAAGGTATAAAACAGTCTTGTAGGAGAGGGGAAAATATATGGATAAGGAAAACACCTGATTGCTGGGCACTTGAGAGTCAAGATCGTGTATTTAAAGCAAGGTCTATTGGCACGATTCTGTGTGTGTGTGTGTGTGTGTGTGTGTCTGCACGGTGCAGGTATGGTGCAGGTTAAGAAAGCTGGATTTAACTAGAGTTAGGGTTTGCTCCATTAGGGAACTAGGAACTATGTGTATCAGTCATAGTTGACTATGACATTTAAGTGGGGAGAAGAAGAAAGTAAAGATGAGGTGAGCAAAGGCCAATGAAAAGGTAGTAAGAGCAATGAATTATAAATCCCAGCTAACCTGTTGGAGTCAGATATTTACAGCGAGTGAGCTGGAATGACAGAAAATGGTGGTTACAGAGAGAGATGCTGGAACCTGAGATCACAGAGAAGACGGAGTATGTGTAATGATAAAGTCTAAGAAATGAGCATGACACTGAGTGGCCAAGGCCGACTGTTGGACCAGATCATTGGAAGACGGGGGTAAAGGACTATAAGACAAAGGTAAAAGAAGGACCATCTACGTAGATTGGGAATCACCAAGAATTAGGTTGGAGTGACATGGGAGAGAGTGAGAGTGTGCCAGAACTAAACTCTTCACAGAGCGAAAGAGATAAACCCCCGGGTCAGTAAATGACTTCAAAGAGGAAGAACAATGGATGGTTTTGTTGGATGGTTGTTTGCTGATATGATACTCAAAATGGGAGGCTTTAGGAAAGAAAAAAGGAGAAGGGTCTGAAAGTAGCAATGAGAAAGAAGCAAGGAGGACACCTACTCGACTTCCAGGCTCAATGCTATAAGAGGAATTACAAGAGTAATTCTATTTCTACAATACTTTGATACTTTATACTGCCCTCATTCATCCCTTTCCTGGTATACTGTCCTCCTGTGGCTCTTTACATTTGCTTTCCCTCTGCCTGGACTACCCTTCTCCTAAATAGAAATGGAGTTCACTCCTGCAGCTTCTTCCGGCCTGTGCTTCACACTGGAGCTTTCCTCGGCCATTCTAAAACAGCAGATGCTCCACTCCTGATGCCTAGTCCTCTCTACATCCCTCCTCTGCTCAGCTGTTTTTACATGGTATCTATCTTCTTCTGACACACAATATATTTTACTGGCTTGTCTCCTCCAACAAACATTTCAGTTTTAGGAGGGCATGGAGTTTTGACTGTTTTGTTCCCTGCTGTAACCTTCAGGGCTGAGAGAGTTTCAGGCATATAGCAGTTGCTTGAAAAACAGCTGGTGACTGAATGGATGCAGTATGGTTACACTAACTCTAACTCTGTTGTTTGAGTTGGCAGTTATGACTTGAAAAGAGAGTATCTGCTACAATTAATATATTTCTAGATCTGGAGGGACATTTTTAAGGCATTTCTTCTCTGATGACTCTACACATGAAACTACATTTGTTTATTTAAAAACAAAAGGAATAATTCCAAGATTTCTCCTATACTCCATGAACTGTTTTCATGATTACCGTGCAAAAGATGGAAGAAAGTTAAATTCATCCATCCATCCAACCATCCACTCCCCACTTATCTTAGGCCTATTTTGTGTAAGGTCCTATGTTAGATCTGGGGATTCAGAGACTAGTGTGTCCTGTTCTGTCCTCGGGGTGCTGTCAGTTCTCTAAGGAGTACTTCATGCCACTCTTGGAACACTGAAACTGGTCTGCCAAACATCTCAGGGATGAACCTAAGGTCTTACTGGCATTCATAATCACTTATGTGTCAGGTCTAACTAACAAATATTGGGGGAATCTTGAACAATTGACATTTGCATAGGATAGTTACTAGCATTCCTCTAAAGGATGGACTATAGCTATAGGAGATTCTCCCAATTTTAAATGCATACAACCCAGTTTCTACAGAGCCTTATTTACTGATATATCTTCTGCAGGAAGACTGGTATTAATGAAGCTAACAATGTCTCTTTGGAGACCTGTGCTGCTGCATAAAGCAACTCATGGACTGGAGAACAAAATGGGTGAATCAAGTGAACATAGAACTTACTGTTCTCTTGCTGAAACCCAACAAAGCTTATCGTTCCCATCTTGTTTCAAAATGTTCATCAGTGCTTGTCTGGATGAATTTTCATAAACGGTTCCTAAGAAATTACATAAGTAGGGCCTTTCATTATGCAGCATTGACCAACTTGGCTCCACCAGAGGAAAATTCCTGTATCTATAAAAATAAGTACATATGAGTTAATAGTATATGACAGTAGAATTGGCAAATTATCGTATAACCTAACAACTTAGGTAGCATGATGATGCAGAGAGGAGAGATTTCAAGTATGATTTTCTAAACCTCAAACTATAATTTTCCACACTTACTTTGGAAAAGTCCCTGAATCTACTAATTTAAAAAAATAACCTCACTTTGACATCTTTTACAAAACTGCCATAGAGATTAAGTGTCTGAAATGTTTTTTTAACACTCTTCAACTTCCATAACTTGTAGTTATAAGGAAGGTTGAATTCAAGACCTTCAAATTATAAATAATCCACATTCATAATGATGATGATTTAATGAATGTTTTAATGATGGAAAGATTAAAGAATACACATTTCTATAGTAAAGAGCTCCAATTTCCCAAAGGCTTTTAAAGTAGATTTTTAAAAAAGAGCTCTTACAGGCTGATTTTTTTTTTTTTGAGATTTTATTTATTCTTCTGAGAGAGAGAGTGAGAGAGAGCATGAGAGCTGAGAAGGTCAGAGGGAGAAGCAGACTCCCCATGGAGCTGGGAGCCTGACGTGGGACTCAATCCTGGCACTCCAGGATCATGACCTGAGCTGAAAGCAGTTGCTCAACCAACCGAGCCACCCAGGCGCCCTTATAGGCTGATTTTTAAAAAATATTTTATTCTTTAATTTATTTACTTATTGGGGGAGATGCACACATGCAGGGAAGGGAGGGAGCAGAGGGAGAGGGAGAGAGAGAATCCCAAGCAGACTCGTGCCAAACGCACAGAAGTCCAACGCAGGGCTGAATCCCAGGACTCTGAGACCATGACTTGAGCTGAAATCAAGAGCTGGATGGCCAACCAACGGAGTTATCCAGGTACCCCTCAAGTAGATTAAAAAAAATTGGGGTGCCTGGGTGGCACAGTCAGTTAAGTCTCTGACTCTTGGTTTTAGCTCAGGACATGATCTCAGGGTTTTGAGATAGGGCCCTGAGTTGGGCTCTGCACTCAGCGTGGAGTCAGCTTAAGACTCTCTCTCCTTTTACCTCTGCCCCTTCCCCACACAGTCTCTCTCAATGAGTAAGTAACTCTTTTAAAAAAAAAAAAAAAAAAACTTACCTTTTAAAAAAAATAACAAAAAATATTTTTAAAACCTCTCATGGCATATCAAAGAGGCCTTTTGCAATTGACCTATTCTTATGGGCATTTGGAAATATTAGAGACCTAACTGTGTGTCTGAGATACAACCTTCCTATAAGGGTGAAGCTTTATATAATATTCTATAACAGGTTCTTTCAACCTTTGCGTTATTGGCATTTTGGGCTAGTTCATTTTTTGTTGTGGAGGCTGTTATCTACCATGTAGGCCATTTAGCAGCATCCCAGATGCTATTGTTGCCTCCCCCTTCCACTTGTAACAACCAAAAATTATCTCCAGACATTGTCAAATGTTTCCTGGACAGCAAAACTGCTTCTGGTTGAAAACCACCAGATCCATAAAAAGGGTATTGGTCTAGTCCAACAATAACAGAATTGCAAAGGGTTTTCATCCAATGTATGGAAATTGTATGAATAGGCTACATAGAGTTACTGTGAAAGAGTAATTTTGTTTCAGAGCATTTTACCAGTATGAGCTCTACTCAAGGGATGGAATTTTCAGAGTCTTGTATCTTGTTATACCTAATATAAAAAATTTTTGTCTGATGCTACCACAAACCTACTAGATTGGAGTACTGTAGGGTGGGCCCTCAAATATGTCTTGTTAATACACTTCTCTGGTGATATTTGTGTACCCAACTAAACAGTAGTTTAAGGTCCCATCTGGTAACAAGTGATGAGTGAATAAGGAATATCTGATTCAGAGAGCACGTTAATGAAATTTCTTGTAATTCATCCATTTGACAAGTATTCATTGTCTACTCTGTGCAGGCTTGGTTTTAGACTCTGCCAATACAGTGAACAAGAGACAGAACTCTGGGGTTTATATATTAGTGCTGGACATAAGTTTAACTTCTCTTAAAGTCAACTAAACACACTTCATTAACAGAAAGATAAAAAATAAGCTTCAATTTTATAGAAAGATGGTACAGACATATTTAAAAGCCTTTGTTATTACTTAACCCCTCTTATTAAAGAAAAGATTTGTGCAAGTTCAACAAGTCTCAGTGGCAGCTCTGAGCATATTATGATCCTCCCAAATCCAGGGGTATGGAATCCTTCTGACTTAATATTGCTTTTCTAAATTAAAAAAAAATTTTTATTTATTTGTCAGAGAGAAAGACCGAGAGAGAGAGCACAAGCAGGGGGAGCAGAAGGCAGAGGGAGAAACAGACCCCCCAATGAACAGGGAGCCCGATGTAGGGCTCAATCCCCAGGACCCTGGCATCATGACTGAGCCGAAGACAGATGCTTAACCACCAGAGCCACCCAGGCACCCCTTAATATTCAAGTAAGATCTTTTTGTTTGTTTTTACTATGAATTATAGAGATTGTATAGTTGTTTTAAGAAGGTCTGCCTCTCTGTCATTCTCTTTTAGACATCTCTTTAGGGCACTACTGATAAACTTGAAATTCATCCTATGCCTTGGAGATTTAAAATACAAAAAGCTAACTTATCTGCTCTCCTTATAAAATGCTAAAATACTCTGGGGGCGCCTGGGTGGTTCAGTTGGTTAAGCGTCTGACTCTTGATTTTGGATCAGGTCATGATCTCAGGGTTGTGAGATTGGGCCCTGAGTTGGGTTCTGCCCTGGCCATGGAGACTGTTTAAGATTCTCTTTCTCAGGTGCCTGGGTGGCTCAGTTGGTTAAGCAACTGCCTTCAGCTCAGGTCATGATCCTGGAGTTCCAGGATTGAGTCCCATATTGGGCTCCCTGCTTTGCAGGGAGTCTGCTTCTCCCGCTGACCTCTCTCCTCTCATTCTCTCTCTCTCAAATAAACACAATCTTTAAAAAAAAAAAAAAAAAGATTCTCTTTCTCCATTTCCCTCTGCCCTTCTTCCCCTCTCACTCTCTATAAAACCAACCAACAAAGCCTGAAGTATTCTAAAAATATCATTATTATTATTGTAGCATGAGACCAAACCAGACTTTTTCCATGGAAAAGATTGTACGTGGCCTCCCAGATGATCCCAGAACTACATTATTACAAACTTAAAGTACAATATTCCTGATTCAGAAATTCAGGTCTTAAAGAGTCTATAAGTACCTAATAGTATTTTGTACTTACGTTGCCACTCCTAAAGGCCACTGAAAGATATTCACATCATCAACCCAGGGGCTGTCATATATTATGAAAAGCAACTCCACAAAGCCTCCATTTCTTTTGAGGAACTGGTTTATCCATTCGTTATTACAATGTTCATTTCCAAGCAACACAACAGCGAGATGCTGGAGTTTTTTAGTTTGCACCAAATTTTGTGCATAAAGTAGCCACTGGGTGGCATAAAAGATCTTAGCCTTTTCTCTCCCATTTAGAATCAGTACCACGTTATTCACATCTATGGGAAAGTACCCTGGGACTACAGCTGGGCCAGTGATGAAGCTGTTAAAACAATACAACAAAACAAGAGCATGAGACAAAGAACAAAGATATTTGATATCAGAATTTTTTACAGATTTTACATAAAATCTACAGTGAGATGTAATCTGTATTCTTTCTAGAAACATAATTTCTATAATGCAAGTTTTCCTGAACAGGTTTGAATGATAGAGCATGGATGTAAATCAATGGAAAGCTTTGGTTGTAGTAAGATCAACCTACGTAAGATCAGCATATGATAATCAGAAATGTGGTAGCTTTGTTGTTACTTTAACCACATTCAAAATACATGCTGGCCAGAGTTTGACCTGGTAAACTATTCACAGCTGAATTGTGTGAAACTCTGTATAGTTTCTCCTCTGTATAGTTTAAGTCAATAGTTCCCACCTCTTTTATGTGGGAGTTACTGTTTCACTCTTTATCTGAAGGAAGGGTAAGTGATGAATTGGAGGTGAGAAAGGGAGGTTAAGTGAGAAATGGAGGGTGGCATTATAAACATCCACGGAGGTTAAGTCTCAAAAAATATGATAATTCTATGTATATTTGAAAGTACAATATAAAAAATTGTGCTTAAATCTAGTATAAGTATAAATATAAAAATATGAATGGGAGGATACACATACACACCAGATTCATTACAGGGATTGCCTTTGAGGAGGAGCAAGAGAAAAGGAACTTGAGAATAGTACAAAGAAAGCTTCCCTATTACTGGGAATATTTAATTCTTTTAAGAGGAAAGTTAAATGTTGAGGTGTCTGGGTGGCTCAGTGGGTTAAGCCGCTGCCTTCGGCTCAGGTCGTGATCTCAGGGTCCTGGGATCGAGTCCCGCATCGGGCTCTCTGCTCAGCAGGGAGCCTGCTTCCCTCTCTCTCTAAGCCTGCCTCTCCGTCTACTTGTGATTTCTCTCTGTCAAATAAATAAATAAAATCTTTAAAAAAAAAAAAAGAGGAAAGTTAAATGTCTAAAGGAAATATGACAGAGAGCTAGAATTAGTTGGTTCTTCATGATGGGTAAATGAGAATATGTTCTATTATTCTCTGTGAAAAAGCAAGAAACAATATTGCATCTATAGTACAATTTTAATGACATAATGCTAGACATAGAAAAAAGACTGGAAGTAGACATAACGAAATGCTGTCTAACCTTGTTTTTGGAATTCTGGGCACAGTGGAATTATGAGTGATGAAAATGTCTTCTGACTTTTCCAAGTTACTATAATAACCACTTATTAGTCTTTTAAATTATAAACCTATCTTAAAAAAGGAAAGATGTAATAAAAACTCTGTTTTACTTTAAACAACGCTATCTCTTTTTTAACTACCAGCAGGACTGGCCTGCAAAGGGCAGTGGATGCTCTGGGTTCAGGGTCCAAATAGGATGTGAGGAGGAGGTGATGATTGGGAGGCTGCTTTGAAGGAAATGGGGTGGTCTGGAGGGCAGGCCCAAAAGGCCCTTAGGCCCTTTACTTCCTTGTAAAGGAATCATGGAAAGCTATGGCCAGGCCATCAAAGAAGAAGAAATTCTGTAAATCTAGCTGCCTATCATCCATTTTCTTCATCATGTGGTCAAGGACACCAGAGTCCTTCCAGTTCTTTGTGAAGGCAGCCAGTTCTGTATTCATAAATGTTAGGAACTCTGTCTTGGAGACCGTGCAGTTGTTACCCCCTTTCCAGCAATCAGATACTTGACGCACTAGGTAGGGCTGGACATTTTTGCCATGTCTTCATGGAGTGTGTGAGTGACTGTGACCCTGCAGCAGTGGCACTGCCAGAAGTAATCTTTACACCTGACATGGGGCTCAAACTCACAATCCCAAGATCAAGAATCACATGCTCCACCAACTTAGCTAGCCAGACCCCCTCGCAGGATTATTTTGAAGACTAAATGCATTAACAGATGTACAGTGCTTAGAACAGAACCTGGCACAAAGGAATCACTATAGGAGTCTTGCTGCTGTTATTAGTTTTATTACTTTTACTATTACTTAAATAGGTACTGCAACATCTCCCTACCTTCCCTTCTCCTTTCTGTTTCCAGAACTGAGTATTATCTCTCCTTGATGTATCTTCACAGAAACCTTATCAATACATTCTTTATATTAATATGTTCAGTTAGGTTACAAGCAAGCCTACGTCTCATTCTGTCTCTTGAAGGAACTTTGCCTATTTCTACTCATATCTATCATATATTGATTTACAGTTTAATTTCATAGGGCAACTTCATTTTTAATTTCTTAGGAGAAATCTTCGCTCATCATGGCCTTTGCTTATCCTTAAAAGACTGCCTTCTGAGTCCTGTAATGTCCATATGCAGGAATTATCACAAGATATGAAACTAACTGTCCATCCATTTGATAAAACAAAAGCTAGATGCCACATTATTTAATTTATTATTATCAGAGCTCAATTATGGTATTCCAATTAGCATCTGCTGTTTTAAGAAAAAGTTGAAAAAAAAGTTGAACTTATTTCTAAAGATCATGACAGAGTAAGTTTTAATTTACATTTCATAAAATTCACCCATTTTGGCTCAGTTGGAGAAGTGTGTGACTCTTGATCTTAGGGTCAAGAGTTTGAGCCCCATGATGGGATAGAGGTTACTTAAATAAATAAAATCTTAAAAAATATAAAAACCTGTTTACTTCTCAAGAAAAATTACTTTGAAAAGATACATGAAATGAAATTGCTTTCCACGTGTGTAAAAAGTAAACAAGAATTAAAGGAGCAGAGAAACTTCAAACGATATTGAGATTAACCATAGCTTTTCTTTTTGATTTCTGTGGGAAATAACTGGAATCCTAATAGAAACCTGATCTTTAGTTGACATTTTTCCCCCTAGTAGTACAATTGTTACATGAAATAATTTTGTTTATTTATTTGACAGACAGAGATCACAAGTAGGCAGAGAAGCAGGCAGAGAGAGAGGAGGAAGCAGGCTCCCTGCTGAGCAGAGAGCCAGATGCTGTGGAGCTTGATCCCAGGACCCTGAGATCATGACCTGAACCGAAGGTAGAGGCCTTAAGCCACTGAGCCACCCAGTGCCCCTGAAATAAGAATTTAAAATAATTTTTATTTCAACAAGAAAGCAGAATCTAGTAGAAAATAGCACTCTTTCATTGAGCAAAATTACCACATTTTTTCCTTAAGAAAATAATCATAATTCTACCTTCGTAAAAATTTTTAGAAAATGTGGAGTCATAGGTAAAAGTTTTATAAAAATAAAAACTTAAGATGTCTTAATGATACATTGGTTTTACTGAATCAGGAAAAAAAAAAAAAGGGAGATTTCTGGGGGACCCTGGGTGGCTCAGTGGGTTAAGTGTCTGGCTTTGTTTAGCTCAGGTCCCAGCTCAATCCTGGGATTGAGTCCTGCATTAGGCTCTTTGCTCAGTGGGGAGTCTGCTTCTCCCTCTGTGCTCTCTCACTCAAATAAATAAACAAAATCTTAAAAAAAAAAGATTTCTGAGTAACTGCATTAAAATGGCAATATATACCATCAAATCATGAAAGAATTCATATATAAGCATTTTTATAAAATTTTCACAAGTCTTAACAATAACTTTGCTACCACTTGAGTATTATAAAGTATGTGAACATGACTAACATATGAAAAAGAAAAATGAAAATATTTTTAAGATTATATATTATTCCTTCAAGATATGGAATATTAAATGCTTATCAACAATCAAATGTTATAAAATTTGGAGCATGAACTTTCCCATATAATCAGAAATGTTTTGATAAAAATGAAACAGACAAAATTAAAAAAAAGGAAGTATCTTGTAAAATGTTCAGGTAAGCTGTAATTACAATATATATTCATGAGATTCATTTTTCTATTCACAAGTGGAAGTGGAAATATTGTCTCTAAATAAGTTTTCCTCTTCTTTTTCTCCTCATATTTACATAAAACATTGTATAGAAACACCGCAAACCTTAACGTTGCACAATTAATACCTGTAGTGTGTTCTTCCTACAACTGAATTTCCTTCTCTCCACTGAGCAGTCACATCAGTGGGATCAAGTAAGCCTTCAAAAATATGCTCCCAGAGATACAAACCTGGTAATTAAAAAAAAAAACAATAAGAACAAGCCCATTTACTGTCTGGTTTACTATGGTGTGTGATGAGTTTATGTTCTGCTCATTTATATAATTTATAAATTTATGTAATTTATAAATTTATATAATTTGACCAGGAAAACAGACTGTATTCCTTTTTGGTCCTCTGGCAGGCAGCTCTGCCAAGCAATAGCTCAAAATCATCAATATGGCGGTTAATATATGACAGAATTCAGAAGTCGTCAGTGTGAAATATGGCAGAATGCGGGTTATATTAAAGACAATAACCTCTCTTACTCTAAATCTGAGAAACCTATTACTACCTATTTTATCCCAACATGTGTTATAATGTTAGTTACTACATGGTTAGAATGTTTTCTGTATTACAATAAACTAGGGGAATTCACCATTTTTTGCCAAACACCACTAGAGGAGCTCATGTATCTATGCATACAGTGAATACATTAGGGAGATAGTAACTCCTCCTCACTTGAACACACACCCCTCACGGCATCATGCCCTCTGCAGACAAAAGCCTTCACATCTATCTCCTTAAGGCGGCTCCTGATATTTTACTGTCATTTCATCGGAATGAAAGCTCTGAGAGTAGAGGAAAGCAGAATCTGAGAGCCCTGTTTTACTTACATTGTCAGAAGTGCTTTGCTCTGGTCTCATTATGCCCCAGTACTAAAGGACACCCACAAAATAACTATTTAAACACCTAGCCAAACAGATAAAGCTTTCCATGTGTGGTGGTCCAATAATGCTTCCCTGTCCACCCAAGATGTCCAGAGATGTAATCTCTAGAATCTATGAATACATTATCCTATATGGCAAAAGAAACTTTTTTTTTAAAGATTTTATCTATTTATTTGACAGAGAGAGAGAGAGAGAGATATCACAAGTAGGCAGAGAGAGAGGAAGGGAAGCAGGCTCCCTGCCTAGCAGAGAGCCCGATGTGGGGCTCGATCCCAGGACCCTGGGATCATGACCTGAGCCGAAGGCAGAGGCTTTAACCCACCGAGCCACCCAGGTGCCCCAAGAAACTTTTTTTTTAAAGATTTTATTTATTCATTTGACACAGAGAGAGAGAGAGAGAGAGAGAGAAAGCGCACAAGTAGGGGAAGTAGCAGGCTCCCAACTGAGCAGGGAGCCCAATGTGGGGCTCGATCCCAGGACCCTGGGATTATAACTCGAGCCAAAAGCAGATTCTTAGGTGACTGAGCCACCTAGGCGCCCCTGAAAGAAATTTTCTATGTGTGATTAAGGACGCTAAGATGGGAGGTTATCCTGGATTATCTGGATGGGCCCTAGGCAATCATAAGAGTCCCTACAAGGATGTAAGGAAGGGTGTCAGAGTGAGGGGAGGAGGTATTAGGATGGAAACAGAAGTTGGAGTGAAGCGGGGCCACGAGTCAAGCAATGTCACAGAAGTCAAGGAAACATATCTCAAGAAGCTGCAAAAGTCAAGGAAAGAGATCCTCCTCTAGAGCCTCTAAAAAGAATACAGCCCTGTGTGGGGCACCTGGGTGGCTCAGTGGGTTAAGCCGCTGCCTTCGGCTCAGGTCATGATCTCAGGGTCCTGGGATCGAGTCCCGCGTCGGGCTCTCTGCTCAGCATGGAGCCTGCTTCCTCCTCTCTCTCTCTCTCTCTCTCTCTCTGCCTGCCTCTATGCCTACTTGTGATCTCTCTCTGTCAAATAAATGAATAAAATCTTTAAAAAAAAAAAAGAATACAGCCCTGTGGACACATTTTAGACTTCTACCTTCAAAAATGTAAGATTTAAGTTTATGATGACTATAGTTAATAATACTGTTTTATATATTTGAAAGTTGTTAAGAGAGTAGATCTTAAAAGTTCTCATCACAAGAAAAAAAAGTATAAGTGTGTGTGGTGAAAGATACTAATTAGACTTATTATGTTGATAACTTCACAAAATACAATTATCTCAAACCGTTATGTTGTATACCTGAAACTAATATAATGTCATACATCAATTACATCTTAATTTTTAAAAAGATAATAAATTTGTATTGTTTAAATTCACTAAAGTTTTGGTAATGGGTTATGGCAGCTAAAGGAAACCAGAGATTATGGTATCTGGACATGAGATACTACTATAACAAATATTTTAAAATCTGGAAGTGCCTTTGGAATTGGGCAATGGGGACAGGCTAGAAGAACTTTGAGGAGAATGATTTTAAAATGTCTTAGACAGGTTATAGGTAGAAGTATGAGTGCTAGTGACTCAACTAGTGAGAACTCAGAAGAGAAAAAGCACAATAGAAATAAATCCCATACTGGTTTTTATAAACATCGAAGCAGACTGTGAGTAGAAATATGCAGGTTAAAAGTGTTGCTGGTGAGGGCTCAGAAGGAAATGAGGAACATACTATTAGAAACCAGAGAAAAGGGGATCCTGCTTATAATAGCACCAGAATGTTTAGCTGAATTATGTCCAGAAGTTGTATGAAAAGTAGAATGTGTAAGTGATAAACTTGGATATTTAGCTAAGGAGATTTCCAGGTAGTGTTGAAGCTGTGGTCTGGCTTCTTCTTTCTAATTATAGTAAATGTAAGAGGAAAGAATGATTGAGGGAGGAACTGTTAAGCAAGAAGGAGCCAGGACTTGATGATCTGGGAAAGTCTCAGCTTGTTGAATTGCAAAGGGTGGAAAACTAGGAGATTCACTGTCAGGAAGGCATGTTTCTGAAAAAAGGTGAAGGATGTAGCTGAATATTTTTTGCTAATGCCTCAAAAGGGTAAGAAGGTTAAAATATTCAGTCACATAGGTATTAGGTGTGTAATTTGTGGGTCTTCTCAGCTATCTCAGCAGAAGCCAGAAACAAAGATGAGATTCTCCAGGAAAGACCTGGAAGAGTTCTTGTTTAATAGAGTTAATCCCTATGACATACATAGGAGACCCACAAGCTTCTTGAAAATGTTTTATAAGCAGAAACACTGCTGGCTTGGATGAAGGAGATGGAGAGATGTTGAAATGAAAGAAGGGTACTGATTCCTAAATCCTACCAGCAGGATACTGGCTGATAAAACCACCCAGCTGCAAGCACATGCTACCATTCATGACAAAGAAAGGATGGCTGCAAAGGTAGAGCTGTAAGACCAGAGGCGAAGTTTTGAGCCACAATTCCCAGCCCTTTAAACCTAACAGTTTGCCTGGCTGTAATTTAGAATTGATTGGACCAGTGATTTCATTCCCACCTTCCCCGCTCCCTTTTTTTTTTTTTTTTTTAAAGATTTTATTTATTTATTTGAGAGCAGGAGTGAGAGCAAGAGAGAAAGAAAGAGAGAAAGTATAAGTAGGGCAAGGGGCAGAAGTGGAGAGAACTCTGCACTGAGCACAGGGTCCAACATGGGGCTTGATCTCACGACCCTAATATCAGGACCTGAGCTGAAATCAGGAGTCTAAGAGTCTAATGCTTTATTGACTACACCACCCAGGTGCCCCCTTTCCCCTCCTTTTTGAATAGGAATGGAATTGGAATCCCATGTGCCTGGGAAATAGATTGATGAAAAGCAGTGTTTGATAAAACTCATCTGTCACTTTGTGCTTACTGAATTGCAAAGCGAAAAGGCTGGAAACATGAAAACCTTTTAAGATGTAGAATTAATTAAAAACTAGAATGGGGAAGTAGGAACTTAAAGGATGTAATTAATATTAGAGATTTTGTAAGGAAAAACATTGCTAGAACCTGATGATTAGAGCCTGGATCTAAATACTTGAAATTTGGAGGTCAGTAGTGATCTTCAAGGATGCATATTTGATGCAAGCATGAATGAATTTATGAAACACTAAGGTCAAAGCATCATTCTCTGATTACTTCCTTCTCATCTGGTCCTTTCTACCACTATCCCTTATTGTAGATAAATTCAACTCATGTTTAAAGGTCTAACAAACCCCTTTTTAATTCACTAAATTCTTTCCGACTCTTGTAACTCTCCTTTAGGGTCCCATTCTCTAAGCATAATATATAACTTGGAACTCTAGAATCTCATGATACTCAGAGCAAAATGCTTTTATGGGTATTCAAGTTTAATTAACTATATCCTATATCCCCCTTACATATTTATAATGAACAGTGGCATATTAAGGGCTCTGAGAATGGCCTGGAATAAAGAACCTTGTTTAACTTTGTTCATTTCAATGTTTCCCAAACTTGTTTGGCCATCAAGGGGAGGGGCCACATCTTATACTTGTGTGTCAAGTGTCCCATAAATACATAAATTCATAAAAATTCAGTTGACATAGGCATTTCTATATAATGATGCTTATATTCTACTTTGTATCTACACATTAAGCTGTAATCTTCTGAAGACCCACAACAGATTTTTGTGTATGTGTGTATTTACATAGATATTGTCTAACAGAAGTCAGAAGTGGAAATATCAATGAAAAGTAAGAAAATGTGTCATGATGCTTTAATTAACAAATGAAATAAACAATGTATTAAAATGAATTGAATTTAATATTAATAAAGTACATTTAGGATTCTTTTTACATGTCTTAGCTCTATACATTAACTTACCAATGGCAGCTTTCCCCCAGATTTGTACATGGAAGTCTGTTTTCCCTTTTGTGGATTTATTTAATATCTGAAGGCTAGTTTTAAATCTCTGTTGTTGCTCATTTTTTTCATCTCCTTCCCAAGGATTCCATTCTTCACTTCCCAGACTAGATTGTTCTGTGTTTTAAAAAGAGTAACAAACAATGTTTATCAGTAGGGTAGAGCTGTAGTTGTAGATAAGTTCAAGCGATTTAAATTAGGTGTCAGGGAGTGCTAATTTTAGCTTTTCATAGAGCTAAAGCAACTGAATTTGAACTGATTAAACACATACAATTAAAAAAAGGAAATCAGAATTTAATTTTTATTAAATCTTTATTCTGAAAGATCTTAAAATGTTAATAGGAGACACAAAATTATCTCTCACAAATGAGACCTTCTAAAATAACTGGATAATAGGTATCGTTATAAGTTTAACATTTGCTATTCTTTATAGATTGTGTATACGGAAGCTATGCATAAAAACTTGACTTCAGAATGGAAAGTGTGCAACAGTTCTATTGAGAAAAATTCTGAAAAAAAGGGAGAGCTAAGTCTGACTCCGATTCTGACATAGATCAAAATACAGGACAGATGACCACCATCTGGAGGTAAAGCACCGAGGCCTTCCCAAATCAGGACAAAATTAGAGAAGGCTCTTTGTTTGAATGAGGAAATAGAGGTCTTCAACGCAGCGGTCTTCCCAGGAATCTCTGGCATTCCGTGACTACGCCTTGCAGGTTCAAGACGTGTTTCACAGAGTGCGCGCCAGCCCGCTTTGAAGGTGGGGAGTGGGGCCGGCGTGTGAGATTCGGGCGAGGACTGAGCCGCACACGCTCGGAGCCTGAGCCCGAGCCCAGGGCCGGCTACCGAGAGCTGGAGGGGGCGAGGCGCACCCTGGAGCCCGGGGGAACCCCGGACCCGCGAAGCCGGTCAGCTGCCGCCCAGTGTCCTACCTCGGCCTCGCCTCTCCCGCGCCGCGGCCGCCCCCTTCCTTAGGCCCCGCAGAGACGCGGCAGGCGGTCGGCGGCGGCGCCCGAAGAAGACGTGGTAGGCGGCGTAGAGGGAGAAGAGGCAGTACAGGGCGATGAGAAACGAGCAGAGCCGCTTCCGCGTCAGCCGCATCCCACTCCGGCTTCCCGTCCGCCACCACCACCCTGGTGCTGGGCCGGAGGAGAAGCCGGCGCTCGGGGCCGTGGCCCTGCGGCTTCAGGTGCAGGCCCAGGCCGGGCAGGCTGGGGGGCGGGGGCGGAGTAACCAGAAATAACCCCGCCTCCTTTCAAGCCCCACCCCGGAGCTGCCCCGGCACCTCCTCCCCGCTCCTCGCGCCGGCCCAGCTCAGGCCCCTCCCTCAACCCCTCCCAAGCTGCTCCTAGGGCTTCGCCCCGCCCCGCCCCGCCCCGCCCTGCCCCGCCCCGTCTTAGGCGTGGCTTCTTCCCGGGCTTTGGTAACCTGTGGTCGTCGGTCTTCGGAACCGGACGTTGGGAGATCTCATCTTAACCGCGCGCTGCTCCTTGACCTCTGTAGTTTACCGCTGACCTCTTTCAACCCTGTCCGCTTCCCCATGTACAGAAAAGCTTACCTGTTATCTGGCCGTAAAAAAAAAAAAAACAAAAACCAACAAACCCAAACACCACCTCCCACCATGATCCATGACGTCCATGTGAAGGCATTGACCCATTCTAGTTTTTGTTCCCAGGGCTTACCAGGGGGCCTGCCACATTACATGTCTATTTAAAAGATGATATACATGTTTGATGATATACATGTCTATTTACATGTCTATTTAAAATGATATACATGTCTATTTAAAAAAGCTAAGTGGTGCAGTGCCTGGCTGGCTCAGTTGGTGGAACATGGGCTCCAGGTTGGGAGTTCGAGCCCCACAGCTGGGTGTAGAGGTTGTTTAAGAATAAAATCTTTAAAAAAAGAAGTTAAGTGGTAACAGTGGCACAACATTGTCAGTGTAATTAATGCCACTCAGTGGTACACTTAAAAATGGTTAGAGTAGCAAATTTTGTTATGTATATCTTACTACAGTATTTAAGAAAATTAAGTTTTATTACTTGATAAGACGAGTGCACACAGGCATGTAGTCTTTTGTCAGATAAAGGCTGTAAAATTGAATTCTGTCAATAAACTTTCTTTGTCAAGTCCTTGTGATGTTGGGCTACAATTTTTTGTCAGTTACATTTAGTATTTTTTTTAAAGTAATATCTTTGCCCAACACGGGGTTCAACTCATGACCCTGAGATCAAGAGTCACATGATCTACTGACTGAGCCAGCCAGGTACCCCTGAGTATTGCTTTGTCCTTCAACCTGTTTGGAAGTCTTGGTAGCTAGAGAGTTGTAGAACACAAGTGTGGAGTGGGTCATCAGAGCCTTCCACTGGCTGTGTCTTGACTGATTCAACCCTCTAAACTGATTCAGTCTTCTTCTTAACATTTCTGGATAAAGGTTCCATCTCCTCCATTAGCAAAAAACTTACCTTCCCAGAATTTTATGTTCTTGGGGTCAGGTCTCTGTCTTCTATCTTGACATGTAGATAGTTTGATGAGAAAAATTTTATGGCTGGGAGGAAATTTAGGTCCAGAGGGGTGAGGTGACTTGACCAACAGCTCATACTTTTTTTGATATCTGACTAAAATTCCTACATCTGTTCTCGGTTTTGTGTTCTTGAGATTATTGTAGTTGTGTTCTGGCCCCTCATCACATCCTTTTTTTTTTTTAATATAAATTTTTTTTCGTTTGTTTGTTTTGTTTTGCTTAACAGTATCAGAACCTAATAACAAACTGCTTGAGTTTAATCATAGTACAATTTCCAATTTGACTCTGAATAATGTTCATTTGTTCCTCTAAATTAAATATATTTTCAAAGAATGACTCTGTACCACAGCTGAGCATATAAAAAAAGGTAGTACAAAAAGGGAGAACAAAGAAGTTTCCAAAGTACTTTGAGTACAATCAATGGGATAATAATGTATATCCAACCAAGCTATTTTCTTACTCAAAACTGCCACTAAGTAAAGAGGTGAAAATTCCTTTACTTACAGATTCTCATTTTTGGTCTTTTCTCCAGAGAAATATGATATGCTTTTTGTTTCATTTTGTTTCAGGTTTGGCTTTTGTTGTTGTCATTAAGAATCTTTAGAGTGGGGCACCTGGGTGGCTCAGTGGGTTAAGCCGCTGCCTTCGGCTCAGGTCATGATCTCAGGGTCCTGGGATGGAGTCCCACATCGGGCTCTCTGCTCAGCAGGGAGCCTGCTTCCCTCTCTCTCTCTCTGCCTGCCTCTCTGTCTATTTGTGATCTCTCTCTGTCAAATAAATAAACAAAATCTTCAAAAAAAAGAATCTTTAGAGTGATATTTTAAAAAGAAAACAGAGCATTTTGAACAGAAATAAACTCAATGATTTGAATTTGAAAGTGTTGCTGTTTTCAAACAGTTAAGACACAGTACTGAGGAAGTATCAGCTCTGAGCCATAGTGAGGAATCAAAGAAAAGTTCGTAATTTTCTAGCTGGAGGGATGGTGTTACTGCCTTTTTTTTTTTTTTTTTTTTTAAAGTAGGCCCCACACCCAATGTGGCGTGAGATTAAGATTCACCTGGTTTACCAACTAAGCAGCCAGGTGCACCCACTGTTACTACTGATGTAGAAGGAAAATATGAGATAGAGAGCCATTTTCTTAGAGGTAGATGATTAGTCTTTTTTTTCCCGGTAAAATTTAAAGGCAACTCAGTAATTTAGGTGAAAATGAAATGTTTATTATCAGGAATAGATGAGACTAGAGTAGCAGGAGTGCCTTGTCTTCAGTGACTAATCACCTGAAAGTGATTAGTGTATCACCTGAAAGCTAATAGATGCTCAATATGTGTTTGTAGATGATAATGCATCACCAGCCTTGGATCACTCTACAGATTTACTTTTCGTAGTATCGCTGGTGCCTACTACAGGCTCTGGCATATTTTAGGTGTTTAATAAATATTTGCCAGTTGAATTCTTTATTTTTTTATTTTTAGGATTTTAATTATTTGAGAGACAGACAGTGTATGAGAGCAGGCGGGAAGGGGCAGAACCGGAGGGAGAAGCAGACTCCCTGTTGAGCAGGGAGCCCAATGTGGGGACCCCAGGATCGTGACCTGAGCCGAAGGCAGATGCTTAACTGACTGAGCCACCCAGGCACCCCTTCTGGTTGAAATCTTATTAGTATTTTAGAGAGGAGTAGGGAATTTGGGTAAATTGGAAGGGGAGGTGAACCACGAGAGACTATGGACTCTGAAAAACAATCTGAGGGGTTTGAAGTGGCGGGGGTGGGGTGGGAGGTTGGGGTACCAGGTGGTGGGTATTATAAAGGGCACGGCTTGCATGGAGCACTGGGTGTGGTGAAAAAATAATGAATAATGTTTTTCTGAAAATAAATGAATTGAAAAAAAAAATACTAGGTAGATCTACTGGGAATTGAGACCACCTGTAGCCACATAGCTTAAGTATCAGAACTGAGAACTCAGGCCATCTACACTAACATGACTTTTCTCTTGTAGTAAATTCTTGCCAAAGAGGCTAAGGTCATAAATTAATAACTAAATTCACTGTTTATTTTAGCTAATTCCTGCAAACTAGTTAATCTGAACAAAGAGCTCAATCTTCATGGCAAATATTATTTAGCTGAAATAGATGGTTTATCTGGGCAAATACTTCACTTAGGAAACTCACGAAATTCTTTACTTATGGAAAAACATCTTGGTTATCAAGACTTGTTTCAAAATCATTGTAATGGTGTACCCACCTATTAGGGTGTCCACTTGTTTTTGCCCAGAACTGAAAGGATCCCTGGGATGTGGGGTTTTCAGCTTAACTCTGGGAAAGTGCCAGAAAACCAAGGACAAATTGGCCACCATACCACCAGCCCTAAGTTATGATGTCAAAAACTCTGCTCAATCCACCGCCTCCAAATTCCTCGTCTTAAAAGAGTTGTCCTAAGCCATTTTTACTCAGATGCCCATAACCTATAAAGTATCACTTGCTATCTTCCTCCTTCTGAGGCTTCTAAGTTCCTGTGAAAGCCCTGGTCTCCCTTATTGTAGTAGACTTAATAAATTTAGCTTTCTTTAATCACCAGGTTATTCTGGTGGTCTCTTGGGGGAGATAGCAGCTGTTGTATGTATATATATATATATGTATTATTTTTTTTTAAAAGATTTTATTTATTTGACAGACAGAGACCACAAGTAGGCAGAGAGGCAGGCAGAGAGAGAGAGAGAGAGGAAGGAAAGCACGCTCCCTGCTGAGCAGAGAGCCTGATGCGGGGCTCTATCCCAGGACCCTGGGACCACGACCCAAGCCAAAGGCAGAGGCTTTAACCCACTGAGCCACCCAGGTGCCCCTGTATGTTTATTTTTGCTTGTCCCATCTTTTCTGTGGGAGTGACAATTATTTAAAGATAGAGAATATTTATTTTATAGCTTACATAAAACACCGACTGTATCAATGTACACTCAAGTGCTACTAATGGTTTTATTATAGAGAATGATATGCAAGTTACAACTACTATGGGGTTGAGGTTGTCTTGAATAGGGAAGAGGACCATACATATGGAAGTGTTGTTTTTCTTCAAACTACAAGTGACTGTACAATTTGAAAATAAATTATGGTGATGTATTTAGGTTACAAAGGAATATATCTTTGAATTGATCTCAATATAGCAGTATTCATTTTTCTTTCTCTTTGCTTTCAATGTGTGTGCTAAGGCTGAGAGCTGCTTTCTGTATATTGCCGGAATCTCCTCAGGCTGGGATGGGTGAGAGGAGAGAGAAGGAAAGACAAAGAAAATTGGTGGGGAGGTGAGCAGTGTGGAAAAAGAAACCAAGTAAATAACTTTGAGTTTGGAGCTCCGGGGATACGGAACCAGACCTGGGAAGGTAAAAGGTGGGAGGGAAGGTATAGATAAAGGAACATGAGATAAATTAAACTAAAGCAAGTCTAAACATTTTATTTGGTGAAATTTTCTTCCCTGTCTGCAAAAGGAAAAATTATTAATCAACAAAATATTAAGAAAGAAGTCCCAATGCCTTCTGCCAGTTGCCTCAGAAATAGTACACATTTATTCTTAGAAATCCACAGTACAAATATTTCGAGATACCTGGCCAAAATTCTTCCCTAAGTTTATCAATGTTTCAGTAATACTCAAGAAATGTATTAACTACTTTAAGAGATTTTTTTTTTTTTTAACAGCTTGGCAGGCCAGAAGTCTTTGCTTCAAACAAAGTTGTTGTTGTTGTTGTTGTTGTTATTTTACAGTTAGATACTTCTGGTAGGGGTTGGCCATGTAACACCTTATAAGTCATTACCTATATAGCTATATTAAATTTATAAGAATCAATCCCAATAAGATACATTTTATTTCTGTGTAAGTATGGCAATGATACAAATAAGTAAAGAAAGTCTACTGAAATTTATTGACATTGGGAAATAAGCAAATTGTAATTTTTTTTTCCTTCTGAAGATTTATTTATTTGAGAGCGAGAGAGAGTGCAAGTGAGCAGGCAGGGAGGGGCAGAGGGAGAGGAAGGGAGAAAATTACAAGCTCAGAGCCAGAGGCAGGGCTTAATTTCATTACCCCCCACCACACACACACACACACTCAAGATCACTACCCTGAGCTGAAATCAAGTGTTAGATACTTAACTCACTGAGCCACCCAAGCACCCCAAATTGTAATTTCTTTTTAAAGATTTTATTTATTTGACAGACAGAGATCACAAGTAGGCAGAGAGGCAGGCAGAGAGAGAGGGGAGCCTCTCTCTCTGAGCAGAGAGCCCAATGCAGGGCTCGATCCCAGGACCCTGAGATAATGACCTGAGCTGAAGGCAGAGGCTTAACCTTCTGAGCCACCCAGGTGCCCCTCTTTTTAATTTTTTTTAAAGGTTCTATTTATTTGACATGGAGATAGAGAGTACAAGTAGGCAGAGCAGCAAGCAGAGGGAGAGGGAGAAGCAGGCTCCCCACTGACTAGAGAGCCCCATTTGGGGCTCAATCCCAGGATCCTGGGATCATGACCCCAGCTAATGGAGGCCGCTTAACCAACTGAACCACCCAGGCGCCCCTGTAATTTTTTTTAAACAGCCAACTAGACAATTAACAAAAGCCAAAAAACACAATTAGACTATAAAGACAGCAGAACCATGAAGTGACATGGAAGGTAGATGAATAGAAACAGGTTCTGTGGAAACATGGCTTCTTTTTTTTTTTTTTTAAAGATTTTATTTATTTATTTGTCAGAGAGAGAGGGAGAGAGAGGGAGAGAGAGCAAACACAGGCAGACAGAGAGGCAGGCAGAGAGGCAGGCAGAGGCAGAGGGAGAAGCAGGCTCCCTGCTGAGCAAGGAGCCCGATGTGGGACTCGATCCCAGGACGCTGGCATCATGACCTGAGCTGAAGGCAGCTGCTTAACCACTGAGCCACCCAGGCGTCCGGAAACATGGCTTCTTTCACCCATCTTTTTCTCCCTCCTGCCCCCACCCCCAGCAACCTCTCACCTTGATGTACAATTTCATCACTGCTGCAATGTTTCATTACAATTTTTGTTTGTGTAGGACATGTAATCTGCTAGCTTTAACCAAAAGCTATTAAAGATTATTACTTTTATATGCATAAATGCTACGGATATCTGTGGACCCTATCTTACTAAGAGCTCTCTGGGTGGGCGTCATAGCCACTGAGAGTGATTCATAACAGCTAGAACCCATACGGCTCCATCTCTAATTTACCACTCATTTCGTTTGCATTTTTAGTTTCCTAATAATAGCTTGAAGAAGTCGACTGAAGAGTCCTAAGTGTGATATAACTGTTTCAACCTCTTTTGGTGGTTATTAGTTAAATCCTTCTGTGTTTTTTGCTCCTCTCATTTTTGTGCTTGCAAGAATGTTGATATTCGGTAAATTCCTTAATTTGACCTCCCCTCACAAGGTCTTGATGGCTGGTTCATTTTCCTTTAAATTCATCAACTTCTCACATTTGTATTTCTATTAACTCACCTCAATCTCTTCTTTCCCAACAAAATAGACACTACAGACTAATACTGCACGTCCAATAGTCTGAAGTTTACTTTTATTTTTTACAAAAATAAAAAAATTGACTGTGTTTGTTTTATACCAGGGGTTACTGCTAGTTACCACATATGGATTGGATAGCAGTCTATCTTTTCTTAGGACCTAGAACAGTTTATACAGCATAGAACATACCTAATCCTTGACAGGTTCATTGTACTTTCTGCTAATATTCACTGGCCTAGAACTATTTTTAGAGATAATTCTTTAATAACATTTCATTGGGCTTACTCATGTTTGTAATACATCATGAGTCTGTTTTGGTGATTTTAATTTTCCAAGAGAACAATTTACATCATTAGGATTAAAAAATACTCAGTCATATCCCTTTTCTAATTACAATTTCTTTTTGGGGAAGTTTTTTTATATTTAAATTTTCAGATTTTATATTTGATTATTTTATTATTTGCTTTCCCCTCCCTTTCCAGCCATCTTTAGATTTATTTATCAGTTCTGTTTTTTTTTTTAAAAGATTTTATTTATTTATTTGACAGACAGAGATCACAAGTAGGCATAGAGGCAGGCAGAGAGAGAGAGAGGAGGAAGCAGGCTCCCTGCTGAGCAGAGAGCCCGACGCGGGACTCGATCCCAGGACCCTGAGATCATGACCTGAGCCGAAGTCAGCAGCCCAACCCACAGAGCCACCCAGGTGCCCCTATCAGTTCTGTTTTTTATCTATTTTGCAATTACTGGATTGTACATTGTTTTTTTCTTCCTTCTGTTTTCTTGTTTGTTTGAACTTTTCCCTAGTTCGTTCTTTCTTTCTTTCTTTCATTTTTAAGATTTTATTTATTTATATGACACAGAGAGAGAGAGATCACAAGTAGGCAGAGCAGCAGGCAGAGAGAGAGGGGGGGAAGCAGGCTTCCTGCTGAGCAGAGAGCCCGATGTGGGGCTCAATTCCAGGACCCTGAGACCATGACCTGAGCCGAAGGCAGAGGTCCAACCCAGTGAGCCACCCAGATGCTCCTTCCCTAGTGTTTTCAATTGGAAAGTTGGTTTAAAATTTTTATCATTCCTCCTTAATAATGAAATCATAGAAACCTATTAATTTATCTCTGCAGCACTGGTCATATTCTGAAAGTGCAATATTTTTAATCTTTGATGTTTATGTTTTTCATTTAATCTAGTAGTGATTATAGAAGACAGTGGGTATTTCATTTATTTATTTACTAACATTTTATTTATTTATTTTAGAGAGAGAGAAAGAGAGAGAGTGCTAAGGAGCTAGGGGAGGAAGAGAGAATCTGAAGTCAACTCCGCACTCAGCATGGAGATGACCCAGGGCTGGATCCCATGATGGTGGGATCATGACCTGAGTGGGAACCAAGAGTAGGACGCCTAACCAACTGAGCCACCCAGGCATCCCAAGAGTGTGGGGGTGTTTTAATTACCAAGTGGTAAACATTTAACTTGGCTTTTTGATTTTACCAGTGTGGTGGCTGAAATGATATTCTGTTGTTTTAATGAAACATTCTCTGGTTAATAGTGAGTTTAAATATCTTCTGATGTGTTTATTTTTATTTTCCTCGTCTATAAATTGTCTATATGTTTTGAAGAGTTTTCTATTCATTGTTTATATTTTACTTTTGATTGTGCGACTTCTTTATTTACTTTATATTGCAATCATTTGTTTTTGATATATATATATTACAAATGCATTATTCTGATTTTTGGTTGGTCAATTACTTTTATTTATACTGCCTTTTATTATAAAGGCAGTCTAAATTTGGATATAGCTAAATGTATCCATTATTTCTTTTATTGTTTGGTATTTGTGTGTCTGTGTGCATGCATTCCCCTCCCCTTTTTTCAGCATGGGGCTTGAACCCCCAACCCTGAGATCAGGAGTTGCACGCTCCCCTGACCTCGCAGCCAGGCATCCCTGCATGCTTGCATTCTTTAAGAAAAACTTCTCTGGGCAGTTCTTTTAATTAAAATTGTATTGGATTTCTAGAATAATTTGGGTAGAGGTGACATGTTACAATCTCAAGTCTTCCCACCTTACAAGCAATCCAATAACAACTATGGATAGACCTTTTTTTTTTTTTTTAAGATTTTATTTATTTATTTGACAGACAGAGACCACAAGCAGGCAGAGAGGCAGGCAGAGAGAAGGGGGAGAAAGCAGACTCTCCACTAAGCAGAGAGCCTGACGTGGGGCTCGATCCTAGGACCCCAAGACCATGACCCAAACTGAAGGCAGAGGCTCAACCCACTGAGCCACCCAGGTGCCCCTGGATAGACCATTCTTAAATGACTGATCTGTAATGCTTCTCCTGCAACTGCAGGCTTTCTTGTGTGTGTCGCTCTACTTCTAATTTCTCTGCTTTTCCCGTGTCGTTTACTAGAACTGTAATCAACTCCGTTACTACATACTCCCTATCTCAGAACTACAGCTTTATGTTAAATCTTCACATTTATAGGGCAAGTCTCCCTAATCTGTTCTTCTCTTTTTAAAAAACTGTCTTGGCTATTCTTGGCCCTTTGCTTTTCTCTGTACATTTTAGAATTAGCCTGTCAAGTTTCACTAAAAAACCCTCTTGAATTGTAATTGGAATTTTATGGCATTTATAGAATAATCTAGGGATAATTGACTTTTTATGAAGTATTAACTTTTTTAAGTCTATTTATGGGATTCAAATTGTGCCCAATTTAAATCTATTAGAAGCAATACTGTAGTGTTTGTCCCCTTATGGCCATGTGTGATGTGTTTTGGGGCACAGCTCCTGATATATACATGTCAATGGAGGAATGTGAAGAACATAATACTGAGGGACAAAAATGAAGCACAAAAGGAAGTGTATAGTAAGATACCATTTAAGTCCAACTTAATGTGTTCCAACAAAGCATTGTAATTTTATCCATAAAATTTGCATATCTTTTATAGGTTTTGTTTTTGTTTTTTAAAGATTTATTTATTTTAGAGAGAGAGAGAGAGAGCAGGAGCAAGGGGAGGGGCAGGGGGAGAGAATCTCCAGCAGACGCTCTGCTGAGCACAGAGCCCAATGCAGGCTCCATCTCATAACCCTGAGATCATAACCTGTCCTGAAACCAGGGACCCCCAAATAGTAAAATACTTGAAGGCCTTCAGGACTCTTGTACTGATTTACATCAGTAAGAGAACCTGTTTTATATGGAGTAAAAGAAATGTGTTCTTCTTCAATTACGGTTTTTTTTTTTTTTAAGATTTTATTTATTTGAGAGAGAGGGCAAACATAATCAGGGGTAGGCACAGAGGACAAGGGAATAGCAGGCTCTGCACTGAGCAGGCAGCCCGACTCTGGGCTCCATCCCAGGACCCATGAGATCATGACCTGAGCCAAAGGCATACACTTAACCGACTGAGCCACCCAGGTGCCCCTGCAATTACAGTGTCAAGCTTTTGTTGGCCAACTCTGTCAGAGGGAGGCCACAAAGCATCATCTTCTGTAATTTCACTATCATCAATAATTCTCTTCAGTTCCTCCATTATATTCTTGTGCATGTAAGCCTCCTTTCTGGTCATGACACCATTTCTGTAACTACTGTTGTTGGCATACCTAAGCTTTCTGTCCAGAAACTCATGTCCAAACTTGCCCTCCTGCTCTACCTTGTAGCACAGGTGGAAATCACTGGCCATACCATTTATGTTCCTTCTTTTTGTTTGTGTTTACAATTTAAATCACTCATTTATTTTTACCTTTTCTGTTTTACTTTACTTCAGGTTTGTGCCTTCAAGTGGTACATAGTTGGTTTTTACTTTTACTTTTATTTTATTTTAAAGATTTTATTTATTTATTTGACAGACAGAGATCACAAGTAGGCAGAGAGGCAGGCAGAGAGAGAGAGGGAAGCAGGCTCCCTGCTGAGCAGAGAGCCCGATGCACGTGCTAGATGCCAGCACCCTGGGATCATGACCTGAGCCGAAGGCAGAGGCTTTAACCCACTGAACCACCCTGGCGCCCCTGGTTTTTACTTTTTAAATAGTATTTGCCTTTCATCATGGGACTCTAAGCCTTTTGTGCATGTGGTTATAATTTCTATGTATAGTCTTCTGGTGTCTTGCTTTGTATCTTTTATTTAACCTTGCTCTTTCTTTTGTTTTTTATCTTTGGCATATAGATGTTAAATTCGTTTTTATCTTTTAAGATTTGGAAACAATTCTGTAACTGTTTTTAATTTTATAATTTTATAACTGTTGTTTTTAGTGAAAATAATTTTTAGCATATATTTCTATAATTGTCAAAGAAAAAAATAAATGACATATTTTGCTCCTTTTCTTCCTAATTTTTGTGAGAATAACCTGGGTTTAGACTAAGATGTCACTGAATGACTGATTTGACATCCGACATTCTATTTTTCAGTACATGGTGGTTGTAGGAGGTATTATTGTTAACCAATATTTGTATCCCTTCCCCAGAGGAGAATATATACTCTTGCCCTGTTGATTGACTTCAGGTGTGAATACAATTAATTGGCTTTGGCTAATAAAACTTTGAGCAGAAGCATCGTGCAGGACTCCAAGGCAGAAGCTTAGGAGGCAGCAGATGCCCTGCCATTCTCTTCCCTCTGTCACCCTGACTGGCATGTACTGGAGGGTTTCTTTGCCCTCATCGTGGGGACTGCTGGACTGAGGGTGACTATTATGCAGGGCACCACTGTTGATCAGTTGAGGACACATGCTGTTGTGAGAAGAACTAACCTCAGGTGTTGTAGGCCATTAAGAGTTTAGGATTATTTGTTACCTCAGCGTGATCTATCTTCTCCTAAGGAGATGTTCGGAGAAGTGTCCGACAAGTGATGTTTGGAGAAGTGTCTGACAAGATCTTGGAAGTTTGTTCGCCTTCAGAAAATTAATCTGGTAAAATCTATCCACAGTGTGGTGAATCGTCTATTTTGGTAGCCAAGCAAGTGATTGTAAGTGTCTTCTGGAATATCCAAGAACTGTCTTGGGGCAAAGCAGTTCTGCCTCACAGTTCAGGGATTAGTAGTCTCCTCAAGAGATATAGGTAGAGAGGCCCCTGAGAACAAAGTATTCAAATTGAAGAGTTTTGTCCTTATCCTGAAAGCAGCAGGAATCTGGTGAATGGTCTTAAGCACTCATTTGTTCATTCAACAAATACATATTAGCCAACGACTCAGTGCCCCTCACTATTTTTAGCGATGACACCAGCTGTGAGCAAAATGAGTTCTTGCCCAAATGGACCTTCCTGTGTCTAGATGACAAGCCATGTCCCAGACACTGTGGTAATACAAGCATAGCCTACTCAACAGTTTCTGACAGGATTATTCTTGTTTATTGCCTTAAAATTTACTGTGAGAAAGTTTCGATCAAGTGTTGGTGATGTAATCCATCCTACAAGTATGTATGGGTATGGAACTATGTGAAAGGTACCTAACAGTCAGCCTAAAAAAACAGCATCAGAATGATTTGGGCCAACTTTCCAGTTAAACTAAAAACATTATAGGCTTGAAATGTATTTTGTGATTAAAATAAATGTTGATGAAAGGAATTGAAATAATCTTTGTAATAGATTTTGTGCTCTTTGCTCTGACATTGTAGCTGCTTAATTTAGCAAAAAGAAATAATGTTAGGTAACAGAAATGGAGTTCTCCAAAGAAAATCTCCTGGAAATTTTGGGATAAGCAAATACTGCCAAAGTGAATTATTCTACAAGACAGAAAGGAAACTGCATTTAAAGAAAGTGAACAGAGGAGGGAGCTGCAGATAGAATTTCAACTATATGAATGCAACTGTTTTTGTATTTGAGATTTCTGATATATATTAATATAAATGAGCATATTCATTAAAAAATTATATTACACATAAAAATGACATGTTTCTGTATCTGTGAATTGGTAGTGTTTCCTCAGAGGAAAAGAATGCTACAGGGTCAATTCTAGATTTGTGATGAAAGATAATTACATTCAGAACTGTTTCTTTCATGAGGAAACCATTTTTCCGAGGTTACTCTGATCTGGGGGCAAAACTGAATAATAATAACACTTTAAAAAGAAGAATGATTTCTCTGGCTTTGCCACCATCCAGTCTGCCTGGACGCTTATCTCTGAAAAGTCTTACATGTGATACGCTATGATATATATTTGCCTCCTGTTTCACTGGTTTGCTGATGATGCCTTCTGTGTGCAGCACTGGGTAAGGCCCAGTGCTTTCACTACTGGTTCTGGGAGATGTCTACACTGAGAAGGCTCTGCTGTATTGCAATAGGTGTTATAATATCTTCGCTAAGGGGTCTTTTGTCACTGCCAATACTGCTGGCGTGGTATCCATTGACTCTCCAAAATATTGTCACCACTGCCATTTTTATTTTTTTTTAATTTTTTTAATTTTTTAAAGATTTTATTTATTTATTTGACAGAGAGAAATCACAAGTAGATGGAGAGGCAGGCAGAGAGAGAGAGAGGGAAGCAGGCTCCCTGATGAGCAGAAAGCCCGATGCGGGACTCGATCCCAGGACCCTGAGATCATGACCTGAGCCGACGGCAGCGGCTTAACCCACTGAGCCACCCAGGCGCCCACCACTGCCATTTTTCAATAGCCCCTTTATCCTCTACTCATTTTTCATCCTAAGTAGATCTCTTTACCCTAATTTCCATCAGACCTCAGAATAGGCTCAGTCTTGCTTAAAACCCAGAATAAAAGCAGTTTAGAATCAAACTCAAATCTCAAAAACTTTTAGGATAATTGTATTGTTATCCTTTGCAAAAGTCAGAGATATTGGTGAGCATATCTGAGAAAATGTCTAGTCTGAACTTGCTCATGGAAGTAAGATACAAATACTTCCCGTAATTATTCCTCTAATAACACATTATCTATAATTTTTCTCATGTACATTTCAAATGTAGGCTTGTAGGATGATCTGGTTTTTAAGGTTTTTGAGCCCTGATCACTTTCAGGGGAAAAAAAACAAAATCTGAGACTCTGTTACATTGAATACTTTTCACCACATTCAATCAACATTATTCATATGATGTAAGCTTTAGGTCCATGAGTAATAACTGACATTACTTCTTGTACCCAAAACACATATTACGTATGTTTTACTAAAAATACATTTTGTGCAATCACTTCTGTGCTGGAAAACAGACACTGTCTCTAGAGCAAAGGGAACTTGCTGTGGATGTCAGAGGAGGAACAATTCTCATCAGAATTCCTCACAGGAAGAAAATGAAGGCTAAAATATTCTACAGGATTTGTTCTGCTGATGTTGCCATCTTAGGAAGAAATGCTGATAACCATCTGTTTCGCATTAAGATATATATGAATCTTGAGATGTGGAAAGTTTTTACAATTAAATTTTATTTTGTTTCTTGAGGAGGAGGTTTGTAAACTTGTAAATTCCCCCTTGTTGGCAGTGAGATGACATGAATGAGGAACAAAATCGGTGATTTTTCTGAGGGAGAAATGAAAAATACTTCACAGAAGTTTTAACAAATTGAGATATAACTGACACATAACATTGTATTAGTTTTAAGTGTACAACATAATGGTTTGATATATGTATATATTGCAAAATGATTACCTGAATCAGTTTAGTTAACATCCATCACCTCACGAAGTTACACACTCTTTTCCTATAAGGAGAATTTTTAGATCTACTTTCTTAGCAACTTTGAAATATAAAACACAGTATGGTTAACTATAGCCAGCATGCTGTACATTACAGCACTTGGCCTTATTTATCTGAAACTTTGTATCTTTTGACTATCTTCACCCATATCCTCCACCTCCCACCCCCATCTCTGGCAACCACTAATCTGTTCTCTATATCAGTGAGCTTCTTCTTCTTCTTCTCCTTCTCCTCCTTCTCCTTCCTCTTCTCCTCCCTCTCTTTCTCCCCCATCTTCTTCTTCTCTAGATCCCACATATAAGTGAGATCATAAAGCATTTGTCTTTCTCTGTCTTATTTTACTTAGTATAATGCCTTCAATTTCCATCTATGTTGTTGCAAATGGCAGGATGTCCTTTTTATGGCAGCGTAATATTCTACTCTAGTATTGTGCACTATTGGTGGGACTGTAAGCTGGAATACCCACTATAGAAAACAGTATGGAGGTTCATCAAAAAATTTAAAAAATCAAATTACCATATGATCTAGTAATTTCACTTCTGGTATTTATTCAAAGGAAAAAAAGTCTCTAACTCAAAGAGATATCTGCACCCCATGTTCATCGTAGCATTACTGACATGAGCCAAGACATGGAAACAAACTAAGCATCCATCAACAGATGATTGGGTAAAGAAAAAAAAATAGATATATATATACACATACAGACATACACACACTGAGACACAAAAATTCACTTTATTCTGATTGTCACACATAGTTACATACTGTTAAACACACATCATGCCTTATCCAGAATAATGATCATGTACTAATAATTAACATATGACCAAACTACTTTCCACATTTTTTGGTAAAAGACACTGGACAGGAGAGTATAAATATATTTATTGCTTGGCAATGATTATAGGATTTAAAAAATAAGTGTTATCTTTCAGGGATTTGAAGTGGACATCTGTGAATAAAGAGATTTTTCTTCCTTGGTCTTTGAATGCTATAAGAAGTAAGTACTCTAGCTGGAAAGCCTCAGTTCCAGACATGTGTGATGGTTGTTGACAGAATTATGGCCCCTAAGAAGATTCATAGTCTCTAATCCCTGGGACTATGAATATATTACCTTACACGGCAAAAGGGAAATTTGCAGAGATAATTAAGGTTACTAATCATTTGATGTTAAAAAAGGGAGATTCTCGATTTTCTATGTAGATCCAACATAAGCACATGAACGCTTAATCCAGAAGACAGAAGAGGAAGTCAGAGATGCAAGAGAAGTCAAATTGTGTTGAAACTCTAGAAGGATTTGGAACACTGTTGCTGGATTTGAAGGAGAAAGCATAAACCAAAGACAGTGGACACTCTCTAGAAGCTGAGAATGACACCTGCTTGACAGCCAGCAAGGAAATGTGGACAATTGTGTCAGGAAACTGAATGAGCCTGGACATGGATTCTCCCTCACAGTCTCCAGAAAAGAGTCCACACCAGCCAGCTTGCTTGCTTATTTATTTATTTATACTTTAATTTTATTTTTTCAGTTTTCCAAGATTCATTGTTTATGCATCACACCCAGTTCTCCACGCAATATGTGCTCTCCTTAATACCCACCTCCAGGCTCACCCATCCCCCCAACACCTTCCTTTCCAAAATCTTCAGTCTGTTTCTCAGAGTCCACAGTCTCTCATGGTTCCTCTCCCCTCTGATTTCCCCCGTTCACTTTTCCTTTCCTTCTCCTAATGTCCTCCATGTTATTCCTTATGCTCCACAAGTAAGTGAAACCGTATTAGAATAGACTTTCTCTGCTTGACTTATTTCACTCAGCATAATCTCCTCCAGTTCCATCCATGTGATACAAAAGTTGGGTATTCATCTTTTCTGAGGGGGTGTAATATTCCATTGTATATATGGACCACATTGTCTTTATCTGTTTGTCTGTTGAAGGGGATCTTGGCTCTTTCCACAGTTTGCCAGCCAGCATCTTAATGAGACTTTAACATAAGGATTCATCTGAGTCCTCCTGGAATTCCGACCTCCTAACTGTGAGAAAATAAAAGGGTTTTGTTTTAACTCACTAAATTTGTGGTAATTTGTTATAGCAGCAATAGGAAACAAATGCACTGGCCATATGTGGAGGTTGGAAAGATAGTGAGAGGAGATGTCATTACTAAGTTGCCTTCTAAGAATGAACTGGGTTTAAGAGAAGAGAGAGTTGGAGTACTCAGAGTTTTTCTTTGGCAGTGTGTCAGTGGCAGAGGAGCAAGACAACATTGAGTGTATCTTGCTGTGTATCTACTCAAATAGCTTGCCAACTCAGGTCCTTGGACTCACGCTTAAACCTTAGTTTTCAGAGGTGCCTGGATGGCTCAGTTGGTTAAGCGGCTGTCTTTGCCTCAGGTCATGATCTCGGGATCAAGACCAGTGTTGGGCTCCCTGCTCAGTGGCGTGTCCCTGCTTCTCCCTGTGCCCCTCCCTCTGCTCTTGCTCTCTCTCTTTCACAAATAATAAATAAAATCTTAAAAAAAAATTTAAACCTTAGTTTTCAATAAAGAAGTAGTTATAAAAAAAAAGAGGTATTTCACAAAAATTTGTACAAGACCCTAAAGCTCTCCATGCTACTTTTTTCCCCATTTTTTATTTTTGTAAAGGTTTATTTATTTATCTTAGAGAGAGAGTGAGAGCAGGGGAGAGGGAGAAAGAGTCTTAAGCAGACACTGTGCTGAGCCTGGAGCCTGACACCCTGTGGGGCTTGATCTCATGACCCTGAGATCATGACCTGAGCCAAAATCAAGAGTTGAACACTTAAGAGACTGAGCCTCCCAGGTATCCCATGTTGCTTTTACTTAAATTATATAATTTTCTCAGATAAACTAAAATTACTGAACAAGAGGATATCAAAATCTGCATCTCCAAACCTTAAAATGTATGATCTGAGTGTAGATTGGGCTTCATGCCCTAATTCACATTGAAAGATGTTGGAATCCAGAATTACTTTAAACATTTTTATACTGAAGTAATTACATATTTTGGTCTAAAGGGGCTTCTTTTGATTCAAAATCTTGTATTTTCCCAAGGGTAATATAACTTAGCTTAATGCTATTTATATGTTGAAATTGGGACTATAGAAATTTCTTTTACCAGAGTCAGAGGCATTAAATAGATATTGAAAAACCTCACAAAGTCCTGAGAAAAAGATCTCCAAGGTACATTATGACTTCTATGAAAATCTGGAAATGATTCATTAAATTTTGGCTAGGCTATGACTTTATGCATGCAAGCTTTCCTAATCTCTACTTTACTGTTGTAGATTGCTTCTGCCAAAAGTTGCAGAATAAAAATTATTTATGTGGACTAAGGAGCTTTCTAAAAATGTAGCTTCAAGTAGAAGATGATTCCAGCGAAGAGTGGAACCAGGTAGAACTGTGTAAGAAAAGTGGAGACTTGAAGAAAGCATGGGGTATCTGGGAAGCAGGGAGTTAGCCCCTGACTGCCTTGCAAAGCTTGTGTTGAAAGAAATGAAAGGTATTAATGCGGCCAGTTAAATCATTAGCTAGGGTTCAGTGTAGGAAACAGAAACCATCCTAGATAATCAAAGCCATGAAGAATTTAATACAGGGAATTAAGTATTTCAAAATTTTTAGAAGAGTCAAAGAGAAGATAGCAGCCTGGGTCTCCAGGAATGTCTTTAGAATAACAGAGAACTGGCACATAGGGGACAGATTGTCTTAAAGAGCCAGGAAGCAGGGTGCCTGGGTGGCTCAGATGGTTAGCACCTACCTTCAGCTTAGTTCTTGATCCCAGGGTCATGGAATTGAGCCCGGTGTTGGGTTCTCTGCTCAGTGGAGGGCCTGCTTCTCCCTCTCCCTCTGCTCCTCCCCCTGTTTGTGCCCTCTCATTCTCTCTCTCTGTCAAATGAATAAATAAGATTTTTAAAAGAAATTAAAAAATAAATAGCTAGGAATCCAAAACAGTCATTTCAAAGGTAATATTTGCTAGCAGACCACCAGGAATTGACTGGATGGTGACTTTTTTTTTTCTGTCATGCATAATTTTAATTATGTCATGCATAATTTTAATTATGAACCTTCCTCAGGTTCATTCCGGTCTTATAGAATATACATTTTCAGTTTTATTTCAACAGAACATCTATGGATAGCTTAAATTTCTATTTCTTTTTTTGTTTTGTTTTGTTTTGTTTTGTTTTTTTTCCAATTTATTTATTTTCAGAAAAACAGTATTCATTATTTTTTTCACCACACCCAGTGCTCCATGCAAGCCGTGCTCTCTATAATACCCACCACCTAGTACCCCAACCTCCCACCCCCCTGCCACTTCAAACCCCTCAGATTGTTTTTCAGAGTCCATAGTCTCTCATGGTTCACCTCCCCTTCCAATTTACCCAAAAGCACATACCCTCCCCAATGTCCATAACCCTACCCCCCTTCTCCCAACCCCCCTCCCCCCAGCAACCCACATGGGGGCTTAAGTGGGTAGGAGAAGAATCCATGAAACAATATGGGATAGGGAGGGAGACAAACCACAAGTGACTCTTAATCTCATGGATGGTGACTTTTGATTGGTTTCTTTCCTTTGAATCTTGCCCACTGTCATAGCTTGCACACAAAGCCTTAGGTCTAAGGGAGTCAAGAGTAATAATTTCAGCTTTCTGGTTCTCCAGCTACAAGACAAATGGATAAGACTTCCATACATTTCTCAACTTCATGGAAGGCTGGGACTACAAAACTAAGGAATTGAACTCAATCTTAGAAAGAAGAATATCTCGCCTATATTGAGTGCTTACCATATTTCATGAATTCTTCAAATCACTTACATATCTTGTTCAATTTTCTCAAGAATCCTATGAGAAATTATCCCCTATTTACACAAGAGGAAACTGAGGCACAGACAGGTTAAATTACTTGACAAGGATCACAGATGCAATAGTTGGAATTCATGAGCGATGTTCCTTGATACCATATTATGTTGCTTCTTTTTTTTTTTAAAAAAAAGATTTTATTTATTTATTTGACAGACCTAGAGATCACAAACAGGCAGAGAGACAGGCAGAGGGAGAGAGGGGGAAGTAGGCTCCCTGCCGAGCAGAGAGCCCAATGCAGGGCTTGATCCCAGGACCCTGGAACCATGCATGACCTGAGCCAAAGGCAAAGGCTTTGACCCACTGAGCCACCCAGATGCTCATATGGTTTCTTGAAGACAGAATCAAGGTTGGATACCTAGAGGTGTTAATGTCTCAGTTAAGTATTGAACATGAATAGTAGTTTTCCAGGTGAGAGAGATAGGGAAAAGCTTTTAAGGGAAAGCTATGGAGATATGATGGAGTATGACTCGCTCAGTAAATTGCTGGTAGTTTTGTTCAGCTGCTCTGTATGGCATGGGCTAAATTAGCAAAAGATGACATTGCAAAGGCGAATTAGATCCTAATAGGTCTCTGAATTCTGCCAAGACGTTTGAATTTTAAACTGATTGGATTTTCATTTTTGAAAGATTAATACAATTACATTATAGAATATGACTTAGATGGGGACAAGACAGTAGTTGTTTAAGAACTGATATTATCTGGAGGAGAGATGAAGAGGGGGGAAGAGCAAGAGGACAGAAGGAAAATGCAGGTAGTGGGATCACAGCATACACAGAACACAGCATACACATACATAGCAACCAATGGGAGGTAGAGGAAACAGTGTGGGATTATCCCCAGATTTCTGGTTCCAGTACCATTCATTCAGTCATGGGGTGGGGGGGAAGGTAGGTTTCATTTTTAACAGACTGAAATTGAAGTATCTGTGGGATAGAAAGGGATGTGGTTGGAAGACCCCTGACTCCAGCCACTGAAAGTGAAGAGCAGAACCAGAAACTTGCTGATGTTAAAGCCTCCTCTCTGGATAACCGCCCCCCCCCCAAAAAAAAACCCCAAATTTCCAAGGAATCTGTGGCTGAATGTGGTTAGGCCTTGCTCAGACACCTTTTCTCATTGTGGACAAAGAGAGATATTCATCATTTCTCTGGAGAGCTATGAAGGCGAGATACAGTCATTATTTTTTAGTTAATGAGAGATGTGTGCCTTACATTCTTGGGGAAACTTTTTCTATAGTCTCTTGCTTGACTGAGAACTAATCTAATGGACTTGGGGCAACCATCCTAAGACGGTCACTCATAGGGTTTTCTAAAAGAAGAGGATTTCTTCCCACTACCTCCACTGCCATAAAATAGGATTAGGATGGTAAGTACCTAGTGTTTTGTTGACCACTGTAAGGATTAGAAAGAATTTTCACTTTAGCTACTGGTAACAGAGAACTGACTATAGTGATGTAAACACATGAATACTTTTTCTTTCATATAAAAAAGTCCAGAAATTGATATACCAGTGCTGGTGAGGCAGCTTCCTGAAGTCTTCAAAGACCGCACTTTCTTTGAACATTTTCAACTCACATTAGTGCATGGTTTTCTTCTATAAAATAGATTTGTGGTCCAGATAGCCCTTGGATCTCTAGCCATTATATCCACATTTCCAGGGAGCAGGCAGTAGGAATAGTTGAGGGGCCAAAAAGGGCCTGTCCAATAACCTCTGTTTACATGTCACTGGCCAAATTGGGTCACACACACAAACCAACCAGTTACAAAGAAGGCTGGGAAATGTAGTCTTTTAGTCAGGCCCATTACTATTCTGAATAAAACTAGAAAAAAGTGAGAATGGATATCGGGTAGATAACCAGCAGTCTCTGATACAGACTGATCTCAAGGATCAATGGTCTTTGCGGTTAGGCAGTGATGAACCAGAGACTGAGGAAGACTGAGAAAACAAGAAATGTGAATTTTGAACAAAAAAAAAATAAGTAATTTTCTTGTATTTGATAATGCCTTTGTAACTAAAAATTAGGTCATTAAACGAAGGGTCTGTGGACCCATGTCCCCAAATGGGCTTTATGGGTTTTTTGAAACTCTTGGAATTTTTTTGGAAATTTCTGTGTATAGCAAGTAATTTTCTAGGGTAAGAGTTCAAAAAGTTTCTCAGATTCACTAATCCATCAGTGCATGCTGAAAGGGTAGAAAAGCTGTCCTAGAACATAAAATCCAAGCAACTGGAAAATTCCTTCCTACTTGGATCCAAAAATATTTTTTCCCTGTCTCATCTTCTCATGTCAATGATTCAGCACACAGAAAATAATGCATTTTGATTATGGAATATACATTCAGTTCTCTCTCAGTCTAAAATTCCCTCTGCCAATGTTTTAGTTAGTGAATGGCTACTTAAGCCCTAAAAACAGTCAAAATATCCTCTTTCCTGGAAAACCTTCCTTAACTCCACACATAAAATTGTTTTCTCTTCTGGGATTTTATAGTAGTGATAATTCCTGAGATAACAACATTAGAGAGAAGGCTGTTACCACTAAGAAAGCTGGATGGAGGAGGCTGGGGTTAGATATGGAACAGACGGAAATCAGATGAGGTATGGATGCTGCTAAGAGAAATGGGAATGAGTATGGCTTACATGGCTGAAAACTGCCAGTCTAATAATTTTTTTTAAAGATTTTTATTTATTTATTTGACAGAACTCACAAGTAGGCAAAGAAGCAGGCAGAGAGAGAGGGGAGGAAGCAGGCTCGCTGCCAAGCAGAGAGCCCGATATGGGGCTCGATCCCAGGACCCTGAGATCATGACCTGAGCTGAAGGCAGAGGCTTAACCCACTGAGCCGCCCAGGTGCCCAGAGTCTGATAAATTTTTAATGCCATTTGGGCATTCTCTACCCCCAACACTTTTATTTTTTATTTATTTTTTTAAATTGCTTTTTTTTTTTTAAATTTTTTTATTTTCAGCGTAACAGAATTCATTGTTTATGCACCACACCCCGTGCTCCCGGCAATACGTGCCCTCCATAATACCCGCCACCTGGCTCCCTGAACCTCCCACCCCCTGCCCCTTCAAAACCCTTAGATTGTTTTTCAGAGTCCATAGTCTCTCGTGGTTCATCTCCCCTTCCAATTTCCCTCAACTCCCTTCTCCTCTCCATCTCCCTATGTCTTCCATTTTATTTGTTATGCTCCACAAATAAGTGAATCCATATGATAATTGACCCTGCTTGACTTATTTCACTCAGCATAATCTCTTCCAGTCCTGTCCATGCTGCTACAAAAGTTGAGTATTCATCCTTTCTGATGGAGGCATAATACTCCACAGTGTATATGGACCACATCTTCTTTATCCATTGGTCTGTTGAAGGGCATCTTTGTTCTTTCCACAGTTTGGCAACCGTGGCCATTGCTGCTATAAACATTGGGGTACAGATGGCCCTTCTTTTCACTACGTCTGTGTCTTTGGTGTAAATACCCAGTAGTGCAATTGCAGGGTCATAGGGAAACTCTATTTTTAATTTCTTAAGGAATCTCCACACTGTTCTTCAAAGTGGCTGCACCAACTTGCATTCCCACCAACAATGTAAGAGGGTTCCCTTTTCTCCACATCTTCTCCAATACACGTTGTTTCCTGTCTTGCTAATTTTGGCCATTCTAACTGGTGTAAGGTGGTATCTCAATGTGGTTTTAATTTGAATCTCCCTGAGGGCTAATGATGATGAACATTTTTTCATGTGTCTGATAGCCATTTGTATGTCTTGATTGGAGAAGTGTCTGTTCATGTCTTCTGCCCATTTTTTGACATGATTATCTGTTTTGTGTGTGTTGAGTTTGAGATATTCTTTATAGATCCTGGATATCAGCTTTTTGTCTGTACTGTCATTTGCAAATATCTTCTCCCATTCCGTGGGTTGCCTCTTTGTTTTGTTGACTATTTCCTTTGCTGTGTAGATGTTTTGATCAAGATTTTCTTTTAAATACCACAAGAGCAACAAAGATAATAAAATATACAAAAATACCTTTTAAAAACGCATAGAGTGTGGAGAACTCTGAGCAAGAATGTAACTACAACACCAGAGAGAATATAATGAACATTAGGAGAAAGTCCAAATAAAGTAAAGTGGGATTGCAATGGGATTCCTATTTCAAGATTTCATATTTCAGAGGGGGAATCATGAAATTTTTATTAAGGACGTAATAAGTGAGACAGACTTTCAAGAATGAGCCAGACTTCCAGGAGCATAATGTTGCAGATGATCCAGAGTAAGCATGAGTAGAGAAACAAAGTCAGTTTTTAAAACCAACCATGATCATCCAGCTTGGTTGAACTACAGAGAATGGGTGGAGGAAGAGTGGAAACAAGTCTTGAAAACTTGCTTGAGCCGTATTTTGGAGGAACTTGAATAATAAGACTGAAGAGTTTGTGCATAACCTGAGAAGTTGTAATAAAAAAAAAAAGTAGCTGGCATTTGTTGTTCATTTCAGCTGCCTAGTACTTGGACCCTTTTCTCTTTGGGGAACGCTCTTCCTTATGGGTTTTAGTGAAGGGCGAAGACTTAGAGCTCATATAAATGTTAATTATTTGCTTTTCCAGTCTCTCTTACAGTGTACGCTGTTATGTGATCCAGCCTCTACTGCATGACATCAGACTTTATCTCAGAAACTAGTGCCATAGAAAAGAAGGGTCAGGAGCTCTCTTTCATCTGGCAGGCATAGAGCAAGGCTGCAAGAAATGGCGGTAGTGGACAAAGTGCCAGTGTAGAAGCTGGAGTGCTGTGAAAGGAGCAGTTTGGGGTTGGGGTGGCAGCGCTGTTTCCTACTCAGACAGCTCTGGGGGGCTTGTGCATTGTGTTGACAGCTTTGCTTCAAGTCCTCTCAACGTCTCAGTCAGCTCACCATAATTCTTTACCAATATTTCATTACAGAAAATTTCAGACATACAAGAATAGAGATCAGATTCAGGTTTGATTTTTGGCAAGAATACTTTATAGGTGGTACTTCCAATCATAACAAATCAGGAGACATAAAATGATCAATTTTTGTTGTTGTTGTTAACAATCAGTTGAGTGGATTTGGGTGTTATCAACCTGGTCTGCCTAGAGTTAGGTTCCAGTTGGCTGTCTTCCTGGTAACATTGCTGGCATTAAATGTTGGTGTGGCATGAATAGGAAATTAAGGTTATCCAAGGACAGATTTGTGTAACAACTTATATCTGTTTATTATATTTTTTTCTGAGCCAATTCCCTTCATCTCTTTGGCTTCAGAAGTTGTGGCCTGTCCTTTGCTGTAAATGACTCCTCCTTCAAATGTCAGACTGAGTAGGCTGCCCTAGAAATCTGCAGTTAATGGGGGACCTGGGTGGCTCAATTGGTTAAGCATCAGACTCTTGGTTTCGGTTCAGGTCATGATCTCAAGGCTGTGAGATCAATCCCTTGGGATCAGTGCCTTGGGATATATATATCTATATCTACTGCATCTTTATCCATCATTCATCAGTTGATGCACACTTGGGCTGTTTCCATAATTTGGCTATTGTAGATAAATGAATGACCTTTAAAATGTATTGTTGGATTCAGGTTGCTAATATTTTGTTGAGGATTTTTACATCTATGTTTATCAGAAATATTGTCCTGTAGTTCTCTTTTTTTTGTAGTTTCTTTACCTTGTTTTCATATCAAGGTAATGCTGGCCTCATAGAATGAATTGGCAAAGTTTGTTTCCTCTTCAATTTTTTTGGAACAGTTTAAGAAGAGTAAGTATTAATTCTTCTTTAAATGTTTGGTAGAATTCATTTGTGAAGCCACCTGGTTCTGGAGTTTAGTTTGCTGGGAGTTTTTTGATTATGAATTCAATTTCATTGCTGATAATTAGTCTGTTAAAATTTTCTATTTATTTCTGGGTCCATTTTAGGAGGTTAAATGTTTCTAGTAGTTTGTCCATTTCTTCTAAATTGTCCAATCTGTTGGCATAAATTTTTCATAATATGAAATAGATCTCTGGGATTATTTCTACACCAGGTTTTGTAGAGGAAATAATATAGTATAAGGACATGTCTTTGTTGGTTAGTTACCCTGGGAGTACCAAAATACATGTAAGAAATTGCAAAATTGTCTTCTCTATGCCTTGTGTCCTATATTAAGGGGAGATGAGATAAAAATCTGTTCTGGGGTTTTTTATGATCCCTATTTTTTTGATTGGTAATCAACTATAAAATGTAGATATTTTCCTCATTAGTATAGTAATGCATGCTCATTAAATAAAGGTATTACAATTGAAAATTCTAACAAGCAAAAAGAAGAAATAAGACTATTCATAACTGTGTGACCTGGAGACAATAACTTTTTAATATTTTCGGTGGATGTCTGGCTCCATTTTTCTAAGTACATTTTCCCCCTATAGTTCAGACACTTCCGAATATAAGGCACTTGGAAAGTACTTGCTATGTCATAGATGTTCAGTAATGGTTAACTATTGTTGTTGCCATATGCTATTTTAAATCCTCTCTCTTAACTTTATTTGATAACAAAAATATTTCCTCAAGTTATAACTACTGCCTTATAAACATATTTTAAGCTATGGCTATCCATTGTGTGAATGTGATATAATTTATTTAACCATTCTTTATTTTTTGATATTTAAATGATCTTCAAATTTTATTTTGTTTTACATGACATTATAGTGGCCTATGTGTATAAATCAGGCTTCTTAATCTAGAATCTTTGTAATGTTTAGCAACCAAGCCCATACCCTATGTGTAGGGTACTCTGTCCCTAGAGCAATTACTTTTCTTAAGTGAAAATCACTTATTTTGGCAGTTCAACCTTCTGGAATGCAATCCAGGGGTAGGAATTCCTCAGTAAAATTTTCTGAGCAGCCCAAGATGATAACATTCAATCTAAGCACCAAAGCTACTATATTCAGCTTCTGAGAGAGTACATAGGTGCTTTCTCAGACACCATTCATTTTCCATTTGTGTGCAATTCAACCACTTTCCAATGAACTCCTTACTCTTAACAAATAAGATATGGGAAATTTGGAGGATATTTAATTTTTTATTTAACTTTTTAAAAGATTTTATTTATTTGACAGAGAGGGAGAAAGCACAAGCAGGGAGAGTGGCAAAGGGAGAAGGATAAGCAGACTCCCCACGGAGCAGGGAACCAGATGTGGGGCTCAGTCCCAGGACTCTGGAATCATGACCTGAGCAGAAGGCAGACACTTAACTGACTTAGCCACCAAGGCGTCCTAGGAAGCAATTTAAGGAAAGCTAGCAGCTGGAGGCCTGTTGAAAATGTCAAGCAGCTACGATGGGTCAACAGTGCCAAAGGGAAAGGAAAGATTGTAAGTTCAGATAAAAGAACACAGAAACACATGACAATATCATTTAAAATTAATGTAAAGAATTGTTTGTTCCTTGATCATGGTGTGTTACTGAGTCATCAACAGAATCAATAAATATTAGTTGATTTACTAAAATATTGTGTCAACAGTAAGGTCAGGAATTCTATTTAAAGTTTTCTGAATCTCGGGGTTCCTGGGTGGCTCAGTGGGTTAAGCCTCTGCCTTCGCTCAGGTCATGATCTCACAGTCCTGGGATCCAGACCCGCATCAGGTTCTCTGCTCAGCAGGGAGCCTGCTTCCGCCCCTCTCTCTGCCTGCCCCTCTGCCTACTTGTGATCCCTCTCTTTCTGTCAAATAATAAAAAAAAATCTTTAAAGTTTTCTGAATCTCAACCGTGAAGTGTTATGTTAATTTACTAATCCATTTTGAACAATGGCTTCTAGCTCTTCATAGTAGGAAAGCAAAACATTTATTAGCCTTTAGTGATTTATATTGATGGGGTTCCTGAACAAAGGATTGAGACTGATACAATGCGAAGGTCAAGCAAAGCTGTATTTCACGCCAGCACTGAGAATCAAACTGACCGGTCAGTCAGGGCCATCTCCTTGGAGAGAGCGACCCCTCCCAGCCTCACAGACCAGCTTTTATAGAGCAAAGTCCATGTGGTTGAGCCTGGCCAATGAGACTGTAGCACACAGAGAGAGTTGCACAGTCATGCTAGGTCACACACGGGTGATGAACTGGATTACAATTTACCCTATAGTAGCTGTTTGAACTAGCCTATCACTTTGGTCAGAATTGGCGCCTTAGTTTGGCACCCAAAAGGCAAGGTTTACATTCTTTGGTGGTTAGGGAGGTAGTAGGTATGCTTTACTGATTGGATGCCTCCACCTGGCCTGGCTCGTTCTTGCATCTGGGGTCTGTTCTCTCCACCTTGCCTGACACGTCCTGGTATCTGGGCTCTTTTATCAGGGAGTTTTTGGCCATATTTTACTGGTTTCCCAGACTTGTTTCTAAGTAAGTTCCTCTGGGGGGGCAGGGTCAATCTAAGTTCACTGCATAAACAACAAAATGGCTGTTCTACCAAGATGGGGTCGCTCTGGCTAAATAGGCCCTTACAGTATGAACACCCTTCTAGAGGAAAAAATTATCATTGTACCCTATCTGGCAATGCCATAGTAAAGCTATAGTTTTCCAGGAAATCAGGGGAGAAGTTGGTTCTAGTTGTCGTTAGCTTTCTATGAAATTTTGCACAGGTTAATTTAAAGTCTTTTGACCACTGTCTTATTACACTTCAAATAAGAGCATAACCCAAATGCTCTTACTGACCTAAGAGCACAAACAAAGCCACATGAATGCTCCAATTATGATGGCTCTTATCATGCCTTGCTCATCCAGGATCCTAGTCTGCAACCCTGCAAAGTCTCTGTGGCCTATTATTTCTGATATCCCCAAGTGGTAAAGTGGGAAGACATCTCAGATGTCCTCTTCAACAAATCTGTTCTAGTTTTCCATGATCTCTTCTTGCCAAGGTGCATTAACAACACTTCTTTTGCCAGTGCCCTTCCTGAGAAGGATGATTCCCAGACCATGCATTGGTAATGTTTGAGTTTTCAGGGTACCCCAAACTGCACTAAACCCATGCATGGTAGAGTGAGAATCAGTCATAAACTTCTGCAAGTGCTGTTCAACATTTTGTTAACACAACACAAAATGTACTCTCCATACACTCTTAGACTCATGAAGCCTTTCATTAAATTAGCTTCTTAAGAATCTACCCCCACATAGGATCAAATCCAGCTCTCCAGACCACTAGCAGCTGACTGTTATTCATTCCATCCTTCTTCACCATCTGTCTCTCACCTCTTCCTTGAACTTTTATTCTTCTTTCATACCCTCTCACATCCAAGACAAAAACCAAACTTACCCAGGAACTCTTGGACACACAGATGATTCAAAAAGTTTCCACTTCTATAATCAGAGATACTTTGATCATTGCAGGCAGTCTCTGCTCAGTAAGGAGGTTATATAGGTAGTCAACACTAATTTGTAAAGGAATAATTTCATTAGTTATGTTTAGTTATTTACAGGATATGTAAGAGAATAAAAGATTGCTATTATCCTTAAGTTCAACATGGGCCCCTCACATCATATGTGTGTCATATCACATAGCACCCATCAATCCTATAATCTAAGTCATCCCAGACCTTTATACCATTCACTATCAATGATTAAAATAGCCACCCATGATGTCACTTCATTTCCCCAAGGCTGTTGGAAACAGTGGTACAAACCAGAGGTTTTTGACATAGCCCCATGTGAATATAGATGTAAAATTTTATCTAGTTATGGAGAAATACAAATTATGAATTGTTCAGTTCATAATTTAAAAATTAATTAAAAAATTTGGTCTGCAGAGCAGCCCTCTTTTCATTCAGCACCATCAGCCCAATTACCCTGCACTAATCCCGATTTCTAGTCTAGGATCTGCTGAACCCGGTTCCTAAAGTATTGGGCCGAAGAATATTTAAGGTTTCATCTAGTTCTAAATTGCACAATAATATCCTCAAGGCATCTACATTGTGGGGCTGATAAACACAAACAAAATTAAAGGGAAAAAACAATGCTATCTATTAACTGAAGGAATCATGGCTTTGGAGCTGAGATGTGAAAGAGTAGGTTTGGCTGGGAAGATCTGGGGTAAGGGCAATCCTCAGAAGAGACAACAATAGGTAGTGCCTTTCAGGGAAGAACATTTTCTGCTCTGATTCTGTTGGATCTTTCTTGTTCTTCTTTCTTCTTCTTCTTCTTTTTTCTTTGTCCTCTTCCTCTTCTTCTTCTTCTTCCTCCTCCTCCTCTTCTTCTTCTTCTTGGTCCCCATTTTTGCAATTTGCTTTCATCAGTTACTTTACACTTAATGCTATCTTGTTACAAATGAATTAGTGTTGCAAACAAAGCAATTTATTGCTTGACCACTGAGCCAAATACAAATGGGCTTAATTGATTAACATGGATATTTGGTCTTTGCTTAATGTTGTTTCAAAAATTAAATTTTCAATCTGATTTACTATTCTCAGAAATTTTTATAAGAAATAATCTAGTGCTTTAAGCTCGTTGGGGTGTGAAGAAGCCCATTAAAAGTGATTGAATGGTAATCTTTCCCTAATGAGCCCTGTTTATATTCTTCTTCTTCCATCATGCTCGTTGCTTATTAAATGAACTCTATTTCGCTTGTCACTTTCAGTTATGGAAAAATGGAGCTCACTTTGTGCTCTTTTGAAAGCAAACATCTAAATTTGCTTCTTGAGATATAACATTCATTCTGAAGTGAATTCCTTAGCCTATAAGCCAAGGTTTCTGATGAAGTTCTAGACCATAGGTGAGGTTCGGTAGGGTGAGGTCTGGGGCTGATGACCAAGAAAGAATTCTTGAGACATCTTTGGTGCAAAATGGTGGTTTATTAAAGCATGGGGACAGGACCCGGGGGCAGGAAGAGCTGCTGCTCCTGAGATGTGAGGAGTGGTCTATTATATACTTGTAAGTTGGGAGGGGATTAGGGATAGCATAGGTGGCTAAGGAATTTTGGAAGCAAGATTTCTAGGACCTTGAGGGGCTAGCTATTGTCTGGGGAAAAGGTTATTCATTACCAGTAATAAAACCTTCTCCTGAGACCCTTTAGATGTATATCAGTGTGCTATATACCTGGGAATGATTGTCAACACTATCTTGGAGGTTTAAAGTTTCCAAAGGAATTGTAATGTAGACTTACAGGATCCTGGTTGGGGGTAGGCGGTTAGTCAGGGTAGGATTGTCCTTTGCCCTTAGCAAAGCCTCAAGGTGAGGGTAGTTGAGCCCCTAGAGGAGAGTCACTCTGCCTGTTTCAAGGGCTTGTCAGTAGGTAAGGAAATTTAATAATTTTTCTTCTGCCTCTGTTTCCCTCATCAGTTTCCACTTCTATAATCAGAGATACGTTGTTAAACATCTTTTTCACCTATAGTAACCAAGCTTGGGTTAGAATATGTAGAACACTGAATGGAAAACTACATCAGGCTAACAAAACCCAGTCCCATTTCAATTTTGCATCAGATTAGGATAATTTCCCCATGCAGGTACATAAAACCTTGAGTCCTAATAGTCTTTTCATTTTCACCATCATTCTTGTTTTGTTGGTGGGAGTGGTGGAGAGTTAATGCATTTCAAAAGACTTAGTTTATTCTTTTAATCTCTGTTGTGTTTTTGAAAACATAGTTACCTAACTAGGTTAATTTTGTGCCCAGGGATCAAGTGATATACAATTTGATATTATAAATTTTTGCTTGGTGACTGGATGTAACTGTTTCAGGTACATGAAATAAGTTTATAGAATTTCAGATATGAACTTTATTTAGTATAACCAAGTTGGTGTCTCTTTCTTTGTGGAGCCTTCCCTACTATCCTGGAAATTCAATTTCTCCTTTCTAATCCTGTATCTTGTGTAGCCAATATGGCACACATCATACTATATGGTAGTTGTTGTCTGTTCACTATTGACCTGTAAGCTTCTTGATGACAAGGAGCTAGGCCTCATTCATCCTCAGAGGCAACAGGGTGAAAATGAGTGAATAAGATACAGGCTCAGAAACCAACAAGCTGGGTTCAAATCCGAATCCAGTTGAGGGAATAGAAGGCTGGCTGAGGACAAAGCAAAAGCTGACACCCTCCAACTTCCCCCACTCCAACTCCTGGGTGGGACATTTGCGACATTCTTTAGGAATCTCCCACCCATCTTAATGTTAATACCTTGCTAGAGGGCAAAATGACCTTGGCATTGTCAAGGCCTCTGGTATCAGGTATCTTTGTAGGCCCTCTTTAGCATATGAAAGTTCTATTGAAACCTCTCTTTTTCTTACCTCCCCCCAACTCCAGGGTACATAACCCTAACCCCTCACAACCCTGGGGCAGCAGCTCTTTCTGCCCATGGATCCTGTCCCTGTGCTTTAATAAACCACCATTTTGCACCAAAGATGTCTCAAGAATTCTTTCTTGGTCATCCGCTCCAGACCTCACCCCACTGAATCTCACTTATGTTCTAAAACTTCATCACAATAACTATTGTCTCTGTGGACTTAATCTTTTTCTACCTCAGTTTTCTGAGCTATAAAGTGGAGATGACAGCTTCTACATCGGTGTAGTATGAAATGAATTACTAACATGTAATTTGGATCAATTCAAGTTTTATGGACCTAAAGTTTAAACAATTTTGTGTCACTCCTTAAGAGAGGAAAAAAAACTTAGCATGAAAATAAATATATTGAAAACGGGAAAGAAATAACAAGTTACAAATTATGGAGCACTGGGTGTGGTGTATAAACAATGAATCTTGGCACACTGAAAAAACAAAATAAAATAAAACAAATTTTAAAAAACTGGAGTATTAAAATATTCAATAGCGTCCAGAAAAATAACAAAGTACTTCAAGAAAATAAATAGCCTAACACACTCTATAATATTTTCCCCCCACTTTTTTTGGCTATATGTTCCTTGATTGTCTCCCATCCAAGTACTAACCAGGCCCGACCCTGCTTAGCTTCCGAGATCAGACGAGATCGGGCGCGTTCAGGGTGGTATGGCCGTAGACTATGTTCCTTGATTGTTTTCTCATGTAAATCATTTTGTATTATCTATTGAGATCATAGAAAGGTTGTTTTCTCTAGCATAGTTGGTTGAAATTTGTCTTTTGTTACTGATCATTCAGTAATGTTAATTTCTGCTTCATAACTCATTGGTGTTGGGTCCACGGGCTCCAGAAGTGCAGGAAGAACAATAGAAATGATCACCAGGTCATCTTCCAGCGCCACCCCCCCCCCCCCGCCTTTTCCTTAACCCTTGACTCTCCCGCCAAAAGGATGTATGCCTAGGTCACATCTCCATAGGTAACCCGATACCTATGCAGGAAACAGATAAAAGACTCCCACCAACTCCCTCCCAGTGCGACTTCCTCAACTTCCCCTTTCCGAGTTGCGGAACCTTGCCTGAGAGTGCGCACCTCCTCCCAGCACAACTTTCCTGGCTCCCCTTCTCCTGAGACCTGAAACTTTGCCAGAGAGTGCCTTTAATAAATCTTGCCTTGCGCCCACCTTGCCTGGTATTGTGTTTACGTCAGCTGCAAAACTTTACAGTTGATAGTGTCATATACATTTTTAGGATTATTGTAAAATTTGGGAAAGTACAGTTTCTGGCCTACAAGTTCATGTTGCAATGCCTGGTGAATTTGCACAGTGGGCATTAGCTATAGGCCAGCAATATGTTAGCATTATAAGGCGTGACCACAAAACCATACGTATTTTCTGAATCCAGCTAAATATATGCTTAATTTCCCCTTTAAATTTCCATGGCTTCCTCCGACACATGAATACTTGCAAAATTGAAAAAAGTCTTTGATCAGGTGAACACATCACTAGAAACTCTCCTAGGGCCTTGAGAAGGACCAGTGGAAGTGAGGGACTCTGAACTTAAGCTTTGTTAGCTTCATAGCAAAGCCACCTGTATTTGTAATAAGACCTTGGAATGAGAAGTGAATATTCCAGCACAGACGGCATAGGATATGAACAGGGGTACATCAAAGACCCAAACCACTACATGTTTTTCTTCTTTATCCTGTTTAAAAGTTAATTCTTTAGGGAGCACCTGGGTGGTTCAGTTGGTTGAGTGTCCAACTTTTGATTTTTGGCTGGCGTTATGATCTCAGGGTTGTGAGATTGAGCTCTGTGCAGAGCCTGCTTAAGATTATCTTTCTTGGGGCACCTGGGTGGCTCAGTCAGTTTGATGAAGTTCTAGAACCTAGGTGAGATTCGGTGGGCTGAGGTCCGGAGCCGATGACCATGAAAGAATTCTTGAGACACCTTTGGCGTAAAATGATGGTTTATTAAAGCACAGGGACAGGACCCGTGGGCAGGAAGAGCTGCTGCCCCGGGTTGTGAGGGATGGCAGGTTATATACCTTGCCATTGGGGGAAGGAGAGGGGAAGGGAGGTTTCAGTGGAGTTTCCATATGTTAAAGAGGGCCTACAAGGTGCCGGGAGGAGGCCTTGCCCTCGTGGCTTGATCAATGTCGTCGTCTTTAGGCCAGCCATTAACATCAAGATAGTTGGGAGATTCTTGGTGGGGTGTTATGATCCTGCTATCATTTACATTCCCTTCTACCTCAGCCTCCTCCAGTTTCATTTATGATGGGGAGACATTACGGCTTGAGGAACTGAGAGTTACTTGCCTCTGGAAATTTGTGCTATTGATAAGGTAACCTCCCTGTTTGTAGATCTCCAGGACATTTGTAGAGCAAGGGAGATTCCTGTCTTGCAGGATTGTGATCTCTGCAAGTTAACTATTTGTTTATCGTCTATGGCAGTCAGGGGTGCCTGAGGAATGCTACACACATTATGGAGGGGAGCGGGTAGAGAGGGGGGTGCAAGGCGCCAGCTTTTGCTTTGTCTTCAGCCAGCCTCATGCTCCCTCATCAAGTTGAGCATCTGCCTTGGGCTCATATCATGATCCTGGGGTCCTGGGATCGAGCCCCACATCAGGCTCCCTGCTCAGTGGGGAATCTGCTTCTCCCTCTTTCTCTGCCCCTGCTTCTTTTCTCTTTCACTCTTTGTCCGAGATAAATAAATCTTAAAAAAAAATTCTCTCCCTTTGTCCCTCCTACCCCCCACTTATACACATACTCTGTCTCTATCAAAAAGAAAAAAAAAATTCCTCAATGTGGAAGAATTAAAGACTGATACCTGACTTCCTTAAACCCCTTCCAAGCCCCTATGACTAAACTTCTGTATCATTTCACCCTCTCTGCTGCTCCGTGTATGTACACCACACCTTTCAGAAACACAAGGAAGAAGGGGACTGAAAGATGTAGCAACATAACTTTCAAAGTAACTTTCCCATAGGGATACTGAAGAGAATATGATAAAATTGCAAGAGCAAAGAAGTAATTTTGAAATATTGATTCTTGTTTTTATAAAAAATGAAGTCGTTTGCTTTATCCACTTACCTGCTTAAATTATAAGGATTAGATAAATTTTAGATACAAAAAGTGAACATGTGTATCAGAACCGTTCAGAAGAATGAATGTCTATTAAATAGAAAGTGACAAGTGGTTTGTGTCTGTGTTTAGATTTTTTAGGATTTGTTGTTAATCCTTTACTAGTAAATAAAATCAGCAGAAAACTTACCTTTTATGAATTATTGAAGAATATTCCAATAAATAACATGCTAAGATATAATACATCAAAAGAAAAGTTTTGTTCCTTTTTTTTTGGAGTGACTTTTCACTAGTGATTTTCCCTTAAAAATCAATCTGATTTTTAAATGTCATGAGTTTCTGATTTCTACTCTTTCAGAATGTGGTGAAAATAATAGGATATTAATTTACCCATTTCCAAGATGCAAAGTCAGGGGTACCTGGGTGGCTCATTCGGTTAAGCAACTACCTTTGGCTCAGGATGTGATCCTGGGGTCCTTCAATCAAGCCCTGAGCAGGCTCCCTGGTCTGGCTCCCTGCTCATGGAGAAGTCTGCTTCTCCTTCTCCCACTGCCCCTCCCCCTGCTTGTGCTCTCTCATGTCCTCTCTCGCTCAGATAAATAAATAAAATCTTTTAAAAAACCCGAAATGCAAAGTCAGCCTATAAATTTAGTTTTCTTTTAAGTGCATGAGTAAACAATAATGAAAGGTACTTTGGGTGAGGTTTATAGGTCTCCCCTGTCGCTCATCACTTCAGGTAATATGTCACAACCAAATCACATACTGCCACACCAACAGTATTTATTATCACATTGGTACAAAGCAGTTCTGCAACCTGTTCCCTAGATTAGATAAAAGTTTTTACTCTCAGTTTCTTTGGCTGTTTCAGAAGAACCATGCAGGAAAGTTTCTCTCAAGGCAACCAACAGTGACAATATTGTCAGGATTTGGTTGTCTTAGTTTGAATGAGGTGACAGAAATCATCCAGTGTGAGGAATAAATAATCTGTTATTGTCATTGTCTCAGGCTATTCAATTTTGGGTTTATTTGTCACACTTTGGTGAACCCTAATTCACAGATGAGGGTCAGTTATCTCATACTTTCTTCATTTATCAGAGTAAGAAGTGAATGATTAGAGCTTTATGAATGGCATACATGAAGAAATTAGCCAGGTATGAAGGATGTGTGTATATAGGTACACCTAATTTTACTATGTGTTGTTCAGTCATATACACAGTTACTTTCCCTTAGGAATAGCATTGTTCATAGATGACATTTTTAAAGTGTTTCAGAAGATATATATGACATCTGTAGTCAGTTTCAGACTTATCTAGGAGAAAGGCTATATTAAAAATGCTGAGTCCTGGGCGCCTGGGTGGCTCAGTGGGTTAAGCAGCTGCCTTCGGCTCAGGTCATGATCTCAGGGTCCTGGGATCGAGGCCCGCATCGGGCTCTCTGCTCAGCAGGGAGCCTGCTTCCTCCTCTCTCTCTGCCTGCCCTGCCTCTCTGCCTGCTTGTGATCTCTCTCTGTCAAATAAATAAAATAAAATCTTTAAAAAAAAAATGCTGAGTCCTAAAATATTCTGAGTTCTTAATTTGTGTCTGCTATATAATCTTCCTCTCATCCTTGTGTAGCAGGAATCTATTCATTCGTTTGTTTATTTATTTATTTATTCTTAGATTCATTTATTTTAGTGGGAGAGAATGCATGCATTAGTAGTGGGGCAGAGGGAGAGAATCTTCAAGAAGACTCCCTGCTGAGCACTGACCATGGAGCCAAGGTGGGGCTTGATCTCCCTCCCCATGAGATCCTGACCTGAGTGGAAATCAAGAGTTCCATGCTTAACTGACTGAGTTACCCAGGGGCGCCAGCAGAAAAGTATTCTTAATTAAATGCAAATAAACATTTGAATCTTCAAAGTATTTTGCTTTTCCTTTACCATCCCATTAAACAACCTTATTTATTTTCATTAAAATTGACTAGAGGGAAGAATAAAAAAGCAGGTAAAAAATGATGAAAAAACCTAAGACTTGGGAGCCTGGGTGGCTCAGTTGGTTAAGCCACTGCCTTCAGCTCAGGTCATGATTCCAGAGTCACAGGACTGAGTCCCACATCAGGCTCCCTGCTCCACAGGGAGTCTGCTTCTCCCTCTGACCTTCTCCCCTCTCGTGCTCTCTCTCACTCTCTCTCTTTCTCAAATAAATAAATAAAATATTAAAACAAACAAACAAATAACCCAAGGCTTTGTAGGTGATACTTAAAGTGATTTAGTGCCATCATCATATCTAGGAAAGTCTTTTATTAACATTTTACTTCAAGAAGATGTTTAAGCTATATACTGATTCTTTTAGTAGTGCATGGAATTTGATGAAAATCCACTAATATGGTATTGGAACAGTTAAAAATTAATCAGACAGATATACTTGAAATACTGGGGAATCCAAATTAAATGAAAATTTCACTTCTTTCTTTAGGGTATTTAAATATTTTTACACTGTTTTTTATTTTAATATTTAAATATCTAATGTGTGACTCTGAGTGTAATTAGATCACAAACTGCTTTTCATGAGCCATACCCATTTCTGTGGATGTGGAGGCAGCTTCTAATAGGGCCCCTGATAATCCTATATCCTGATACTCACACTTTTGTGTAATCCTCTTCCCTTGAGTGTTGACGAAACCTAGTGACTTTTTTCTAACAGAATACAGAAAGAGTGACAAGATGTTAGCTCTTGAGATTAGATCATGAAGAGATTGATTTCCATCTTTCTTATTTTCTTCTCTCTCACTTTCATGGAGGACACATGTTGCATTGTGAGGTGCCCTATGGGGAGGACATTGGGAGAGAGGGAGAGATATGCAACTAAGGGAGGCCTCTAGGCAATACCCCAGGAGGGACTGAATCCTGCCATTAGCCATATGAGCTAAGAAGTAGACCCTTCCCCAGTCCAGCCTTTAGATAATAGCAGCACCTTAACGGTGGTCTCATGAAAGACTGAGTTTTAGGACCTGGCTAAGTTGCATGAAGATTCCCAACTCATGGAAACTGTTACCAAATATTTATTGATTTAAGCTGCTACATTTTGGGGGTGATTTGTTAAGTAGCAGTAGATAATGAATATAGCAGATAAAAATATAGATGGAAAGGTGAAGTTTATAAGGCTAATAAAAATCACATGTAGGTAAATCAACATTGGGAGAGTAAATATAAATGAAAAAACTTTTCCTTTAAATTATTTTCATGGATCAAAAAAAAATTGTTTTCATAGATCAGTGATGCTATAAAAAGTATATGGTGACTACCGGCAGCATGACTAAAGAGTGTATAACTTGACGGTCCCAAATTCATGAGGATGTCTAGGTCAGTACACAAACAAGTATACAAATTGCATTTATATTGCCTATTTGTTTTGTAACTCTTTGGCTGTGATATTTTCTAGGCTGAGTCGTGAACTCTTAAATTCATTCACCTTTCATGTCTATGAAGATAAATTCTAAGAACAAATATTACTGACCATCTGATTAAAATAATTTAAAAGAATAGTATTAGGTTCATCATCTGTCCTTGAAAGTAATACATGGGAGGACTGATATTTTGCTTAAACATTAATCTCCTCTTGCTTTTGTCAATAACAACAAAAGATCTGAAGAGAATGACTGAGCTGTATGGTAGTTGTCTAATTTCAACAAATAGCAGACAACTGATTTAAGACATCCTATTTCATTCCCCAGAGGTGTAATACTTCTGGTGGTGTAATTCTGATGGTTGCTTTATGCTTTGCACAGATCCTCAGTATTTTAATGAGTGAACAACTCATTCTATAGCAATACAACTCTGACTTATGGGATCCATTAAACTACCCAACCTTGTTCATTCAATTTAAGCAATGACTGATGACCACATTCAGATGTATGATCAATATAACACAGTGACTGAGAAGTTTGTACCATTAAGTAATATATTTGATTTGATTTGATTTCTTTTCTCAAATATATTCCCCTCTTCAATCGGGGCCACCACAAAGACACAGAAAGCACAGGGATTTCTTTTCTTTCCTATCCTGGTATAAATAATTGATTTTAGAAATCTGTAAGTGTTAGGTTCTGTAATCAAAGGAGCAAGACTGATACAAAGCAAAAGTCAAGCAAGGCTTTCTTTCGCACCAAGCATCGAGAATCAAACCGAATCAAACCGACCATTCAGGCTGCCTCTTACAGAGAGGGCGACCCCTCCCTGCCTTACAGACTAACTTTTAAAGGGCAAAGGCCATGTGGTTGGACCTGGCCACACACAGGTGGCCAATGAGATTGCAACACACAGAGAAAGCTGCATAGTCATGCTAAGTCACACACGGGTGGCCAATTGAATTATAATTCACCCCATAGTAGCTATTTGAACTAGCCTATCACCTTGGTCAGAATTGGCACCCAAAAGGCACCCAAAATGTGGGGCCCACACTCCTTGGTAGCTAGGGAGACAGTATGCATGCCCCACTGATTGGATGTCTCCACCTGACCTGACCCACCCTTGTATTTGGGCTCTGTTACCTGGGACTGGTCAACCATATTTTACTATTTTCCCGGACTTGCTTTTAAGTAAGTTCCCCTGGTGGGGAGGGGGAGGGCAGGGTCAGTTTAAGTTTTACTGCATAAACAACAAAATGGCTGTTCAACCGAGATGAAATCACTCTGGCTAAATAGGCCCTTATATAAGTAATAAGTAATAAGCAGGATAAGACAGTTAATGTGATTATTATCCCAATAGTTGTGTTATTGTCCATCTAACTAGAATTAATGTAAAATTGAGAAGATGCTATCAGATATTAATTAATCACCCAGAAGAGATTTTTACTGATTAGCCATGACAGGATATGGATATCATTCCATCAGGTTTTCTGGGAAAATCCAGATCCTGGCTTCCTAAGATAACCCCTGGAAATATGGCTGCTGGGATCCAAAGACATCTGAACTGTCCTTCAGATCACTTTACTTTGGTGCAGCAGCAGTTTCCTGCAATGTCTCTCTGGATCTGGGCTGAAAGATCTCGAGTTAGTAGTTCACTTTTTGTTAACCAGGTGACTTTTGTTAATAGGAATCTTTGATTTCCACAGCGTGCTTGATCTTAGAGCTTGTACTGTCTTTCCATTAGAAGGAAGGGTAAACAAAGTAGCATATTCCATTAGAAGGAAGAGAAAATAAAGTAGCATGCAATTATCATAGCATTTCTGAGCCCACTTTTCATCTACAAGCAAGGGAAAAAGAGAGCCTTTGCCCAGGAGATGTGCCTACTCTGTGCCCTCACTTTTACTACTGATGGGGATCTTGCTTCAAACGAACTTGCCACAAAACCTGTGTCTAATGTGTCTGACTTCTCTGCCTGTCTCCAAGAGTGAAGAGTTTGAGGAGATTATCAGGAGGATGCTGATAACATGTGTAGGGGATGAGAGCAGAGAGATCTAGATACATAACTTTGTTTACAGCATTGGTCCTGCTTGGAATCCTACTCTTTCTAAAATACTCTAAGTGATGCATCTTGTGGTGATGCCATAGAACTGGGAGTCAGATAGATGGAGTGCAAATCCAGGATTTGTCAAATACTAGCTCTTTGACCTTTGGCAAATTACCAAACATACAAACAAATCTTAGTTTTCAAAATTTTATTAAAAAGGGAATAATTATACTTAACAAAGAGGACTGTCATAATATTCAATTTTTTTTTTTATCTGGGACAGTGCTTGGTGTATATTAGGCATTCAGCAAATGTTTGCTTTCATACAGAATGGCTCATGCCATGACACTCCTGACCATGCCCAGCTCACCGTGATCATTAGTAACTAGTATTTGTGTAGTGCCTTGCAGGTCATAAACTTTGAAAATCTTATTTGCTGCAGCAGGAGAGAAGGGGCAGATTCTTTGAGAAATGTGCCCATCACAGATAGAAAGTGGCAGAGTTGGGGTTCAGGAGTGCAGTGTCTGGCTCCAAATTGTGTATATTTACTACAATAAAGCACGGCCTCTCAAATATGTTTTTACTACTCATTTGGGCCTCATTACCCATTGCTTTATACAGTACTTTCTTCGTGGGTCTTTCTGTTCTCCAGTGAGTTAGAAATAGGCACGATGTTTTATGGATCTCTGTAGCCCTCACAATACCCTGCTTAGTGCCTGCTCTGAGAAAATATTCAATAAAACTACACTGATATATCAGTGAGGGCTCTTTGGTTGTAAACAACAGAAAACATGATTGTGGCTAACCTAAACAGGAGGGAATCTACTGAAATTCTTGCATACTCTCATAATTTATGGGAAGCTGAGAAACTAAACCAGAGACAGGCTCACCTGGAGCTGCTCTGGAGATAGAAGCACAACATGGGGCACATCATGGACAAATGTGTTCAGGACCCTGCTACTTGGGGGGAAAATCAAATGGTAAACATTACTAATTTCTGTTTCACCAGCTCAAGGAGAAAGAATTTAAACGGCCATTTGGGGACATGGGTATGTCCCTTGTCTAGGGGAAGCTAGGGCATCTGAATAAAGTTCCTCCAGACCATATACAGTGGGGTAGAATTAATTCCTCAAAATGAAATTTGGGCACTATTGGAAAGAAGAAATGGGTGCTGGGAAGCTAGTCTTTCAGCCCTCAAAATCATACAAGGAGTCTTCTACAAGTGACTAATTGAATTGTTTTTTAAAAGCCTTGCTCATTGTTTTCAATTTTGCATGGATCCGGGAAAGTAGAATGAGGAAACAGAGACAAAACAAGATTAAAGGATTTGCTTTAGGCTACTCAGAAGTTAAGTAATTCGGTTCAGATTCAAATCCAGACTAGGAATCTCAGATTTTTCTCACTAAATCATTCTGTATCTTAACATCAGGGACTTTATATCATAACTTAATTATGAATTGAAAAATACAATATGGTGTGTTCAAAGCATATTTCAACATCTTGTTCCACTTGCAAAATACATTTCAGAGCTTAATAGCAAATGACTACAACAGAAAAAAATACTACTCATTAGTATATGGTAATTGATTTACATGGAAAAAAATGAAAGGATGTTCCTGCCATAGATATAACCATAAGTAATATACTATATGAATAACCTGCCATAGATATAACCATAAGTAATACATCACATGAATAGCTATATAACCTAAGCTATATATTTCTGAATCTATAGAAAGGAAAAAGAGTTTTCTCAGTATATTTAAAAATCACTTCAAAGAAACCATAAAGCTGGTATGATAGATTTACATATTTATAATTAATAATAATATGGCAATTTTTCATTCATGTGTCTAGGTAAAAAAATCATATTTGCATAAAGAGATTTTATGTTATTAACAAACTTTTCAGTAGGGATAATTAATGATTTAAAAGCTACTAGCAATCTTTGTATCTGAGACTCTAGACTTCTATAATCCAGCTCAAGGAATCAATTTTCCTAGAGTTTTGAATGGGAAAAGACAAATATTTTCTCATATATCTAATGCGACGACAGCATGGGACCTCTGCTTGATGGGGGACTTAATTTTTTCAGGAGACCAGGAGGACAGCTAATAACGTGAACATAGCAAAAAACTCACCACCAACAACTAATGTCTGTTGGATGTTTAGTTATACATCCTGGTAACCTCTTCAAAGAAATCAGTGCCTCCAGCACTCATGATGACACCATTGGCTTTGAATTTTAAAACTAGACTTTAGTTAACAATCTTTTTTGTTTCTACTTTGGAAGACAGTTCTGTACAAAGACCTTTGAGAGTGCTCAGTACAAAGGCAAAGGCTCTGAGCTTCCTTAAAAGGCTCTTGGATGATTTAGGGATGTGGAAGGAAAAAGACAGAAGCCTTAGCACATCATAGTGCATTCCTGAAGATGCTCTACCTTGGGGCTAGTCTACACCAAATTTTGAACATTCTCATTTATGTGTGTCCAATAAGTAGAGTGATAATCAGGACACTGGGTTCTGGGTGTTAGCTCCAGAAACCTACACACTGGGTGGAGTTCTATCTTTTTCATTTGTCCATAGGATGTCCCCCACACCCAGAGTTGTTCTGTACTCTGGGTCTTCTGCCTTCACAGATGTTCTTATTCAACACTGCATCTATTTCTTATTTTCTCTAGGCACTCTCTTATGCTCAACCTATAACTGATGGGTTTTTTTTTTTTAAATTTATTTTTTTATTTTTTTATTTTTAAAGATTTTTATTTATTTCTTTGATAGACAGAGAGAGATCACAAGTAGGCAGAGAGGCAGGCAGAGAGAGAGGGGGAAGCAGGCTCCCTGCTAAGCAGAGAGCCCCGATGTGGGGCTCGATCCCAGGACCCTGAGATCATGACCTGAGCTGAAGGCAGAGGCTTAAACCACTGAGCCACCCAGGCGCCCCAACTGATGGGTTTTTAAAATCCAAGTATAATTAACATATGATGTTACATTAGTTTTAGGTGTACAATATAATGACTCAATAATTCTGTACATTTCTCAGTGCTCAAAATAAGTGTACTTGTAATCTCCTTTATCTCCTTTATCTATTTCCTTCATCTATTATCTATTTATTTTTATCTATTTCTCTTTTATCATCCTCTCCCAACCCCCACAACCACCAGTTTGTTCTCTGTATTTTAGAGTCTGTTTTTTTGTTTGTCTCTTTTTTCTTTCTTTGTTTATATAATTTTTTTGGCGAGTGCTATTCTTTGTTATAGTTTAAAATGGTTCAAAGAAATGAATATGTACATTTGTCACTCCCAAAGGAAAAGAATACACATTCCATCTAATTACACACACACACACACACACACAGTATATATATATATATATGTGTGTGTGTGTGTGTATGTGTGTTCGCCAAAGGAAACAATGCCCATTTTATGGATGAGGAAACTTGAGAACTTGAGGTTAAGTCCATGACCAAAGTATAGCTAGACAAGGATGAATTTGGGATTTGAATCCAGGTAGAGTCTATCTCTGGTGAAGAATGTCATCTTTGTGATTTAAATAATGAACACTTAATTTACTACCAAATAGCAAGTGAAACACACATGAAGAAGCGCCTGGGTGGCTCAGTGGGTTAAAGCCTCTGCCTTCGGCTCAGGTCATGATCCCAGGGTCCTGGGATCGAGCCCTGCATTGGGCTCTCTGCTCAGCAGGGAGCCTGCTTCCCTTCTTCTCTCTCTGCCTGCCTCTCTGCTTACTTGTGATCTCTGTCTGTCAAATAAATAAATAAAATCTTTAAAAAAAAAAAAAAAGAAACACACATGAAGAATAAGATGTAGAAAAAAATAGTTCTTAGGGAAATTTCTGTTTTATACTTAACCATTAGGTTAAGTAAACACTAACATTAACACTCTTAACCATTAGATTATATCTTGAATTCTTAAAACCACACAAATGAATGAAATCTATAAATTCACTCCCACAAAATGAGTGCATAGGGATATGTCTGAAGCCTGTGTGGGGGTTTAATAACTTCTCAACAAACTCTGAAAAAGTAACATGAAGTATGTTGTACATTCAAGTCTTTATATCACTGCATGTAAGGCTTTACTCTGTGATTCCTGGAAATATCTACTCAAATAACTCTCTAATTGGCAGCTACAAATCATGATACACTGGAAGGCTTCTGAGAGAACTCTCTTCTTGGAAATAGTTTCTTTTTTTTTTTTTTTAAAGATTTTGTTTATTTATTTGACAGACAGACATTACATGTAGGCAGAGAGGCAGGCAGAGAGAGAGGAGGAAGCAGGCTCCCTACTGAGCAGAGAGCCCGATGCGGGGCTTGATCCCAGGACCCTGAGATCATGACCTGAGCGGAAGGCAGAGGCTTAACCTACTGAGCCACCCAGGCACCCCGGAAATAGTTTCTTAAAAGGAAGACTGTTTTGGGGCACCTGGCTGGCACAGTCAGTAGAGCGTGCAACTCTTGATCTTGGAGTCATGAGTTTGAAACCTACATTGAGGGTAGAGTTTACTTAATAAAAAAAATTAAAAAAAAAAAGAGATGTAGTCTTTGACTACCAGTTCAATTAAAAAAATAAAGATGTTTTATTGATGAAAATTAAAGTTAAGCCTCAAACACATGGTTTTTAATTTTAGGTTGTATCAATACCTCCGGGAGGTAAGCAAGTTTGGTGTATTTTTAGGTGTACAATACAATACAGTACAATTTTTAGGTGTATTACTCTGATGAAGAACTAATTTTCTAATAAAAGAGGGAGCAATGAGCAGACATTTCTTTTTCTCCAAAATGAGCATGGATATGGTATGCATAAAACAAGTAAGCTTTATGACATCATCTATCCTCTCTGAGATCTATTTAAGCAGTCTACACTGCTTACATAATTTTATTCCTTACTTTCCGGTTCAACATTATGTTGTGAACATTTCCTATGTTGGTATAATCCTATAAAAATAATTTATTGAGCTGTAATTCATGTATTATAAGATATACCTTTTTAAAAGGTATGATTCAGTGATTATTAGCATATTTATAAGCATATTTATTAGCATATTTATATATTCTGGAAGCTTTATCCCCTCAAAAAGGTCCCATACCTCTTAGCATCAGTTCTTCATTTCTCTCTCTCTCTGAAATGCCTGGCAATCTCTCATGTATTTTCTCTCTCTGGAGCTGTGTTCTGGACATTTGATATAAGTGTAATCATATGACATATACTCTTTCATGTCTGATTTTTTTACTTAGCATAATATTTTCAAAGTTCATCCATGTTATAGTATGACTCTGTACCTCATTCCTTTTTATGGCTGAATAATATTCCATTGTATGGTACAGTCTTTTTTTTTTTTTTAAGTCATAACCTTTAACTTCATTGCTTTTTCTTTTTCTTTCTTTTTTTTTCTTTTAACCCCATTTTTTAAATTAAATTCTTTCAATTTATTTATTTTCAGAAAAACAGTACTCATTATTTTTTCACCAAACCCAGTGCTCCATGCAATCTGTGCCCTCTATAATACCCACCACCTGGTACCCCAACCTCCCACCCCCCCGCCACTTCAAACCCCTCAGATTGTTTTTCAGAGTCCATAGTCTCTCGTGATTCCAATTTACCCCAACTCCCTTCTCCTCTCTAACACCCCTTGTCCTCCATGATATTTGTTATGCTCCACAAATAAGTGAAACCATATGATAATGGACTCTCTCTGCTTGACTTATTTCACTCAGCATAATCTCTTCCAGTCCCGTCCATGTTGCTACAAAAGTTGGGTATTCATCCTTTCTGATGGAGGCATAATACTCCATAGTGTATAAGGACCACATCTTCCTTATCCATTCGTCCGTTGAAGGGCATCTTGGTTCTTTCCATAGTTTGGCAACTGTGGCCATTGCTGCTATAAACATTGGGGTACAGATGGCCCTTCTTTTCACGACATCTGTATCTTTGAGGTAAATACCCAGAAGTGCAATTGCAGGGTCATAGGGAAGCTCTATTTTTAATTTCTTGAGGAATCTCCACACTGTTCTCCAAAGAGGCTGCACCAACTTGCATTCCCACCAATAGTGTAAGAGGTTTCCTCTTTCTCCACATCCTCTCCAACACATGTTGTTTCCTGTTTTGTTAATTTTGGCCATTCTAACTGGTGTAAGGTGATATCTCAATGTGGTTTTAATTTGAATCTCCCTGAGGGCTAATGATGATGAACATTTTTTCATATGTCTGATAGCCATTTGTATGTCTTGATTGGAGAAGTGTCTGTTCATATCTTCTTCTCATTTTTTGATATGTTTGCCTGTTTCGTGTGTGTTGAGTTTGAGGAGTTCATTATAGATCCTGGATATCAATGTTTTGTCTGTACTGTCATTTGCAAATATCTTCTCCCATTCCGTGGGTTGCCTCTTTGTTTTTTTGACTGTTTCCTTTGCTGTGCAGAAGCTTTTGATTTTGATGAAGTCCCAAAAGTTTATTTTCTTTTTTGTTTCCTTTGCCTTTGGAGACATATCTTGAAAGAAGTTTCTGTGGCTGATATCGAAGAGATTACTGCCTATGTTCTCCTCTAGGATTCTGATGGATTCCTGTCTCACATTGAGGTCTTTTATCCATTTTGAGTTGATCTTTGTGTACAGTGTAAGAGAATGGTCGATTTTCATTCTTTTACATATAGCTGTCCAGTTTTCCCAGCACCTTATTGAAGAGATTGTCTTTTTTCCACTGTATATTTTTACCTGTTTTGTCAAAGATTAATTGACCATAGAGTTGAGGGTCCATATCTGGGCTCTCTACTCTGTTCCACTGGTCTATGTGTCTGTTTTTATGCCAGAACCATGCTGTCTTGGTGATCACAGCTTTGTAATAATGCTTGAAATCAGGTAACGTGATGCCCCCAGCTTTATTTTTGTTTTTCAACATTTCCTTAGCGATTCAGGGTCTCTTCTGATTCCATACAAATTTTTGGATTATTTTCTCCAGCTCTTTGAAGAATGCTGGTGGAATTTTCATCGGAATGGCATTAAAAGTATATATTGCTCTAGGCAGTATAGACATTTTAACAATGTTTATTCTTCCGATCCAAGGGCATGGAATGGTCTTCCATCTATTTGTGTCTTCTTCAATTTCTTTCATGAGTGTTCTGTAGTTCCTCGAGTACAGATCCTTTACCTCTTTGGTTAGGTTTATTCCCAGGTATCTTATGGTTCTTGGTGCTATAGTAAATGGAATCGATTCTCTAATTTCCCTTTCTGTATTTTCATTGTTAGTGTATAAGAAAGCCACTGGTTTCTGCACATTGACTTTGTATCCTGCCACGTTGCTGAATTGCTGTATGAGTTCTAGTAGTTTGGGGGTGGAGTCTTTTGGGTTTTCCATATAAAGAATCATGTCATCTGAGAAGAGAGAGAGTTTGACTTCTTCATTACCAATTTGGATACCTTTTATTTCTCTTTGTTGTCTGATTGCTGTTGCTAGGACTTCTAATACTATGTTGAACAAGAGTGGTGAAAGTGGGCATCCTTGTCTTGTTCCTGATCTCAACAGGAAGGCTGCAAGCTTTTTCCCATTGAGGTTGATATTTGCTGTGGGTCTTTCATAGATAGATTTGATGAGGTTCAGGAATGTTCCCTCTATCCCTATACTTTGAAGCGTTTTAATCAGGAACGGATGTTGGATTTTGTCAAATGCTTTTTCTGCATCAATTGAGAGGACCATGTGGTTCTTCTCTCTTCTCATATTAATTGGTTGTATCACATTGATTGATTTGCGAATGTTGAACCATCCTTGTACCCCAGGGATGAATCCCACCTGATCATGGTGGATAATCTTTTTAATGTGCTGTTGGATTCTGTTGGCTAGGATCTTGTTGAGAATCTTAGCATCCATATTCATCAGTGATATTGGTCTAAAATTCTCCTTTTTGGTAGGTTCTTTGCCTGGTTTGGGGATCGGGGTAATGCTGGCTTCATAGAAAGAGTCTGGAAGTTTTCCTTCTGCTTCAATTTTTTGAAACAGCTTCAGGAGAATAGGTATTATTTCTTCTTTGAAGGTTTGGTAGAATTCTCCAGGGAATCCGTCAGGTCCTGGGCTCTTGTTTTTTGGGAGGTTTTTGATCACTGCTTCAATCTCGTTATTAGATATCAGTCTATTCAGGTTGTCGATTTATTCCTGGTTCAATTTTGGTAGTTTGTATTTTTCCAAAAATGCATCCATTTCATCTAGGGACCTAATCAATACAGACATTGGTAGTATGTCAGATCTAGAGTTCAAAATGACAATTCTCAAGGTTCTAGCCAGGCTTGAAAAAGGCATGGAAGATATTAGAGAAACCCTCTCCAGAGATATAAAAGCCCTTTCTGGAGAAATAAAAGAACTAAAATCTAACCAAGTTGAAATCAAAAAAGCTATTAATGAGGTGCAATAAAAAATGGAAGCACTTACTGCTAGGATAAATGAGGCAGAAGAAAGAATTAGTGACATAGAAGACCAAATGACAGAGAATACAGAAGCTGAGCAAAAGAGAGACAAATACCGGACCACGAGGAGAGAATTTGAGAGATAAGTGACACCATAAGGTGACACAACATTAGAATAATTGTGATTCCAGAAGAAGAAAGAGAGAGGGGAGCAGAAGGTATATTGGAAAGAATTATTGTAGAGAATTTCCCTAGTATGGCAAAGGGAACAAACATCAAAATCCAAAAGATGCTAAGAACACCTCTCAAAATCAATAAAAATAGGTCCACACCTCATCACTTGCTAGTAAAATTTACAAGTCTTAGCGACAAAGAGAAAATTCTGAAAATAGCCCAGGAAGAGAAGTCTGTAACATACAAGGGTAAAAACATTAGATTGGCAGCGGACCTAACCACAGAGACCTGGCAGGCCAGAAAAAGCTGGAATGATATATTCAGAGCACTAAATGAGAAAAACATGCAGCCAAGAATACTATATCCAGCTAGGTTATCATTGAAAATAGAAGGAGAGATAAAAATCTTCCAGGACAAACAAAAACTGAAAGAATTCGCAAACAACAAACCAGCTCTACAGGAAATATTGAAAGCAGTCCTCTAAGCAAAGAGAGACCCTAGAAGTAGTGGATCAGAAAGGAACAGAGACAATATACAGTAACAGTCACCTTACAGGCAATACAATGGCACTAAATTCATATCTCTCAATAGTTACCCTGAATGTTAATGGGCTCAATGCCCCAATCAAAAGACACAGGGTATCAGAATGGATAAAAAAACAAAACCCATCAATATGCTGCCTACAAGAAACTCATTTTAGACCAGAAGACACCTCCAGATTTAAAGTGAGGCGGTGGAAAACAATGTACCATGCTAATGGACATCAGAAGAAAGCTGGGGTGGCAATCCTTATGTCAGATCAATTAGATTTTAAGCCAAAGACTGTAATAAGAGATGAGGAAAAACACTATATCATACTCAAAGGTCTGTCCAACAAGAAGACCTAACAATTTTAAATATCTATGCCCCTAACATGGGAGCAGCAAACTATATAAAACAATTAATAACAAAATCAAAGAAACACATTGACAATAATACAATAATAGTAGGGGACTTTAACACTCTCCTCACTGAAATGGACAGATCATCCAAGCAAAAGATCAGCAAGGAAATAAAGGCCTTAAAAGACACACTGGACCAGATGGACATCACAGATATATTTAGAACATTTCATCCCAAAGCAACAGAATACACATTCTTCTCTAGTGCACATGGAACAGTCTCCAGAATAGATCACATCCTCGGTCCTAAATCAGGACTCAACTGGTATCAAAAGATTGGGATCATTCCCTGCATATTTTCAGACCACAGTCCTCTGAAGCTAGAACTCAACCACAAGATGAAGTTTGGAAAGAACCCCAAAACATGGAGACTAAATAGCATCCTTCTAAAGAATGAATGGGTCAGCCAGGAAATTAAAGAAGAATTGAAAAATATCATGGAAACAAATGATAATGAAAATACAACGGTTCAAAATCTGTGGGACACAACAAAAGCAGTCCTGAGAGGAAAATATATAGCGGTACAAGCCTTTCTCAAGAAACAAGAAAGGTCTCAGGTACACAACCTAACCCTACACCTAAAGGAGCTGGAGAAAGAACAAGAAAGAAACCCTAAGCCCAGCAGGAGAAGAGAAATCATAAAGATCAGAGCAGAAATCAATGAAATAGAAACTAAAAAAACAATAGAGCAAATCAACAAAACTAGGAGCTGGTTCTTTGAAAGAATTAATAAAATTGATAAACCCCTGGCCAGACTTATCAAAAAGAAAAGAGAAAGGACCCAAATAAATAAAATCTTGAATGAAAGAGGAGAGATCACAACTAACACCAAAGAAATACAAACTATTATAAGAACATACTATGAGCAACTCTACGCCAACAAATTTGACAATCTGGAAGAAATGGATGCATTCCTAGAAACATATAAACTACCACCACTGAACCAGGAAGAAATAGAAAGCCTGAACAGACCCATAACCAGTAAGGAGATTGAAACAGTCATTAAAAATCTCCAAACAAACAAAAGCCCAGGGCCAGACGGCTTCCCGGGGGAATTCTACCAAACATTTAAAGAAGAACTAATTCCTATTCTCCTGAAACTGTTCCAAAAAATAGAAATGGAAGGAAAACTTCCAAACTCATTTTATGAGGCCAGCATCACCTTGATCCCAAAACCAGACAAGGATCCCATCAAAAAAGAGAGCTAAAGACCAATATCCTTGATGAACACAGATGCGAAAATTCTCACCAATATACTAGCCAATAGGATTCAACAGTACATTAAAAGGATTATTCACCACGACCAAGTGGGATTTATTCCAGGGCTGCAAGGTTGGTTCAACATCCCCAAATCAATCAATGTGATACAACACACCAATAAAAGAAAGAACAAGAACCATATGATACTCTCAGTAGATGCTGAAAAAGCATTTGACAAAGTACAACGTCCCTTCCTGATTAAAACTCTCCAAAGTGTAGGGATAGAGGGCAAGTACCTCAATATTATCAAAGCCATCTATGAAAAACCCGCTGCAAATATCATTCTCAATGGAGAAAAATTGAAAGCTTTTCCGTTAAGGTCAGGAACATGGCAAGGATATCCGTTTTCGCCACTGCTGTTCAACATAGTACTAGAAGTCCTAGCCTCAGCAATCAGACAACAAAAAAAACTTAAAGTCATTCAAGTCAGCAAAGAAGAAGTCAAACTATCACTCTTTGCAGATGATTTGATATTATATGTGGAAAACCCAAAAGACTCCACTACAAAACTGCTAGAACTTGTACAGGAATTCAGTAAAGCATAAGGATATAAAATCAATGCACAGAAATCAGTTGCATTTCTCTATACCAACAACAAGACAGAAGAAAGAGAAATTAAGGAACCAATCCCATTTTCAGTTGCACCCAAAACCATAAGATACCTAGGAATAAACCTAACCAAAGAGGCGAAGAATCTATACTCAGAAAACTATAAAGTACTCATGAAAGAAATTGAGGAAGACACAAAGAAATGGAAAAATATTCCATGCTTCTGGATTGGAAGAACAAATATTGTGAAAATGTCTATGCTGCCTAAAGCAATATACACATTTAATGCAATCCCTGTCAAAATCTATTCCATTTTTTTCAAAGAAATAGAACAAACAATCCTAAAATTTATATGGAATCAGAAAAGACCTCGAATAGCCAAAGGAATATTGAAAAAGAAACCCAAAGTTGGTGGCATCTCAATTTCAGACTTCAAACTCTGAAAGCTGTCATCATCAAGACAGCATGGTACTGGCACAAAAACAGACACATAGATCAATGGAACAGAATAGAGATCCCAGAAATAGTCCCTCAACTCTATGATCAACTAATCTTTGACAAAGCAGGAAAGAATGTCCAGTGGAAAAAAGACAGCCTCTTCAATAAATGGTGTTGGGAAAATTGGACAGCCACATGCAGAAAAATGAAATTGGATTATTCCCTTATACCACACACAAAAATAGACTCAACATGGATGAAGGACGTCAATGTGAGAAAGGAATCCATCAAAATCCTTGTCTGAGGGGTTTGAAGTGGCGGGGGGGTGGGAGGTTGGGGTACCAGGTGGTGGGTATTATAGAGGGCACAGCTTGCATGGAGCACTGGGTGTGGTGAAAAAATAATGAATACTGTTTTTCTGAAAATAAATAAATTGGGAGAAAAAAAAATCCTTGAGGAGAACACAGGCAGCAACCTCTTGGACCTCAACCGCAGCAACTTCTTCCTAGGAACATCACCAAAGACAAAAGAAGCAAGGGCAAAAATGAACTATTGGGATTTTATCAAGATCAAAGCTTTTGCACAGCAAAGGAAACAGTGAACAAAACCAAAAGACAACTGACAGAATGGGAGAAGATATTTGCAAACGACATATCAGATAAAGGACTAGTGTCCAAAATCTATAAAGAACTTAGCAAACTCAACACCCAAAGAACAAATAATCCAATCAAGAAATGGGCAGAGGACATGAACGGACATTTCTGCAAAGAAGACATCCTGATGGCCAATAGACACATGAAAAAGTGCACCATATCACTCGGCATCGGGGAAGTACAAATCAAAACCACAATGAGATATCACCTCACACAAGTTAGAATGGCTAAAATTAACAAGTCAGGAAATGACAGATGCTGGCGAGGATGCGGAGAAAGGCGAACCCTCCTACACTATTGGTGGGAATGCAAGCTGGTGCAACCACTCTGGAAAACAACATGGAGGTTCCTCAAAATGTTGAAAATAGAACTGCCCTATGACCCAGCAATAGCACTACTGGGTATTTACCCTAAAAATACAAACATAGTGATCTGAAGGGGCACGTACACCCGAGTGTTTATAGCAGCAATGTCTACAATAGCCAAATTATGGAAAGAACCTAGATGTCCATCAACAGATGAATGGATAAAGAAGATGTGGTATATATACACAATGGGATATTATGCAGCCATCAAAAGAAATGAAATCTTGCCATTTGCGACAATGTGGATGGAACTAGAGGGTATCATGCTTAGCGAAATAAGTCAAGCGGAGAAACACAACTATCATATGATCTCCCTGATATGAGGAAGTGGAGGTGCAACATGGGGGGTTAAGGGGGTAGGAGAAGAATAAATGAAACAAGATGGGATCAGGAGGGAGACAAATCATAAGTGACTCTTAATCTCACAAAACAAACTGATTGTTGCTGGGGGGAGGAGGGTTGGGAAAAGGGGGGTGGGTTATGGTCATTTGAGAGGGTATGTGCTATGGTGAGTGCTGTGAAGTGTGTAAACCTGGTGATTCACAGACCTGTACCCCTGGGGATAAAAGTATATGTTTATTAAAAAAAATAAAAAATTTTAAAAAATGGGAAAAAAAAAAGAAAATATTCACAAACCTCTGTCGTCCTCTAGATAGAATCCATATCCAACTGGTCACAAAAGTTGTGTATTTCATCCATGTTTCTCTAATTCTTTTTCCTCTTTCCACTTTTTTCCACCACCACCACCACTGGTCCAAGCCACCATTGTCTTAATTAATCAGCTACAATCTTTCATGTTCTCAGTTAAATCTTTTAAAAACTATTTATTCAGAGGATACTTTTACTTTTCCAAATAGACCAATATTCCTGAGACCCTGAGATCTCTGAACAAAGTGTCTAGTTCAAAAAATTTGTGTAATATACCAGAGTAAATCACAGAGTTCAGGGACTTTTGAAGGGGAATACACGCTTTACTCTGCAAAAATGAAAGATTATCTAAAAACGTGCAAGAATTGTTTAGTTATACACATGTAAGTGTCCATTTCTATACACTGCCTCCTGCTATAAAAGGGTTCTTTACTTCTAATATGAATAGTTCTCTTCCCTCTGGCCTGTAGCAATACAGGTTTACTCAAGGAAAAGTTACTCCCATTTGGTTTATTTCTAATTAATGAAGCTTTGGTCCATGGAGGAGTTTCTTTCAGTAAAAAAGACTACCCCTGGGAAGGAGTCTTTGGTGTAGTTTAGAGAACAGCTCTGTTACAGAAGATCTCCTCCTTTAAAAGGTACTTTGGGTGGGGCACCTGGGTGGCTCAGTGGGTTAAGCCTCTGCCTTCCGCTAGAGTTATGATTTCAGGGTCCTGGGATTGAGCCCCACATCTGGCTCTCTGCTCAGCAGGGAGCCTGCTTCCGCCTCTCTCTCTCTGCTTGCCTCTCTGCCTTGTGATCACTCTGTCAAATAAATAAATAAAATAAAATAAAAAGATACTCTGGGTGTTTTAAACCCATCATTTATAGAACAGGAATTTAGTAATCTTGCACTGATGAATCTGATGGAGGTGTCCTTGGTATCCCAGAGATGGATGGCTTATATGTGCTTGGCAAAAGAGTGGTATTACATAATGTCAGAGGCAGAAGAAGAGGGACCTAACAGTGGTCCTTAATGGGTTGGCACTTTACATGGTGGAAGCATCTGGGTGGAGGTTAGGAGTAGTTCAGAACTTGGGCTTTACAAGTATTTATTGCCTAGGACAAGTTCAGCATTACATCTGACAGTCCTATACTAGCTAGAACGATCCCACTTAAAATGCCAATAACATTTCATTGAAAAATCTCGAAGGGTCTTATGTTCTATAAGGACAAATGGAAATTAAAAATAAGAAGCTTAATTCTCTACTGAAAATAAAGGAAGAGATTTCCTTCTGTTCCTTTTTCTTAGAATGTTTACTTTAAAAATTCTAACTGTAAAAAAAAAGAAAGAAAGAAAATTCTAACAGTAAGTACTTTCTCCTCTCTTTGAAATGTAAATTAATCCTTTTGAGGATGAGGTAGGACTTTTATAAGCCTTAAGGAACTGAGAAGGTCTTTTACAAGGATCTAGTAGCCATCTCTTTGAAATATAACATTAAGAGAGATAGCCCTCCCCTCTTACTGTTTCCATGGAAGGACACGGACTTACTTTTGGATGCCTTACTCAAAGTTGCAACAACACCTCCTGTCATAAATATATGAGAAGTAGTTTCTTCTTTGGATAAAGTCAATTAGCTTATACAGTTGGTCACTTGCATTACCAAGCAAATTTAGGATGAACTATGTGTGAAAAATGGTACTGTCAAGTTTTCTTCCTTGAGGGCTTGTTATTGTTTATTTTGAAAACACATGTGTAATGAGTTCTGTCTGCTTGGCTCCGTGAAACTATGAGATTTCTTTCTTTCTTTGCAAACTCTTAATGGGATTCTTGTGATGTGTATCACGTTCTGGTTTAATGTGTATTCGGTCATAAAAGTACTTTCTTTCTCTCTTACCTTTAGAGAGAGGATAGAAGACAGAAGATTTCATTTCTTAATTATATTTTCCAATAGTTTCCGTGGCAACAGGAAAACAAGAGTGCACTTATATTCTTGTTACATGTTGAGGTTTATTCGGTCACTCATTTTTTCGATGACCAAGGTGTTTTTACAGTACTACTATTTTTCAGGTTTAGATAGAGCATAAAAGGACTGGGTCCTGAGATTCTTCTAACATTTGAATGTTTAATCTCTTGTTCAAGGAGACTTTTTACCATCTTTAGAGTTAGAAGGAGAAAAGATTTACTAATCATTAGAGTCCAAAATCCAATCAGGTGATGGACCACAATTACAGATTTCTGGCTACAGACAAAAGAATCAGAGTACATATATAACTCTGAATCCAAGGATATGGTCCTGAGACCCATCAGTCTAACTTCTTTTCCTTATTTGTCCTCTCAAATGTGATGTTTGTGATGTAGCCAGTTAAAACATAGAGTTTAGTGAATTCTGAGAGGGTCAACAACAATGATCTCACCAGGGTCTTATTCTAATTTTTGGTTAGTGATGGTTTTAGTTATGCTGAGAAGGTAACTCTAAATTATTTGGGATGATATCATAGTTTTCTTTGTTGGTGCTGAGAAGAATTGCTTTGGATGCCTGCATCTCTTCTTGCTAAACTCTCTGGAAGTACATAACTTTGATTTCCTAGGTGAAAACTAGATTCATTAGTAGATGTGCTTTCCCTAGCTGAGGAAAGATTTAACATTAAGTAGAGAAGGGTTAAAACAATCAAACTGTAATATTTATATTTGTGCTAAAATTTCTTTTTAGTACGTATTTGTACGTATTTGTTATAGTCTTATGTACTGTATTTGGCATGTTAACACGCGATAGCATGTGTTTGTTATTACCACCATTACTTGTCATTTGAAAGAGAACTTGGCCAAATAGAGTCACAGCCTTATAATTCTAACTTGAAATACCCGATTAAGTAGTTGAGTGAGACTCGTGATCTTAAGTTGAAATCTTTTAAAGTTTATGTTTCAAATAAAAATAAGAGAAATTCAGAAACAATTTATTTAAAATTTAATTTATTAGATATGTTAGTACTATTTAATACTTATGGAGGTTATAGTTGATGAGCAAAGTGTTTATAAAGAAAATTCAATTAAGTAGTTGCAATCTTTTTTGATATTAATATTCTTTTCTAAAATTTAATTTCAATTAATTAATATATAATGTATTATTAGTTTCAGAGGAAGCGTTTGGTGATTCATCAGTCTTATATAATACCCGATGCTCATTACATCACATGCCCTTCTTAATGTCCATCACCCAGTGACCCTCATCCCCTCACCCATCTCCCCTCTAGCAACTCTCAGTTTGTTTCCTGTGATTAAGAGTCTCTTATGGTTTGTCTCCCTCTCTGATTTCATCTTGTTTTATTTTTCCCTCCCTTCCTCTCTGATCCTGTTTTGTTTCTTATATTCCACGTATGAGTTAAGTCCTATGATAATTGTCTTTCTCTGATTGACTTATTTCACATAATATAACATTCTCTAGTTCCATCCATGTCATTGCAAATGGCAAGATTTCATTTTTTGATGGCCAAGTAATATTCCATTGTATATATGTACCACATCTTCTTTATCCATTCATCTGTGGATTGGTCTCAGAGTTCTTTCCATAGTTTGGCTATTGTGGACATTGCTGCTATAAACATTGGGTTGCAGGTGCCCCTTCAGATCAGTACATTTATATCTTTGGGGTATATACCTAGTAATGTAATTGCTGTAAGTTGTAATTGCTGTAAATTATAAGTCTTACGTCATAGGTAAAATGTTGAAATTTTTTAAATTAAATCTTTATAAATATTATTTTATATAAATATTAAATATTTTAAATTAAATTGCAAATAGGATCAAACATTATTCAGACTCTGATAGTTATTGTAAAAAATTTTTAATCATTTTATCCATTGGCTGAATAAATTTTTCCCATTAAACTTAAGTGAGAACTTTCCAGATTTTCAGTTCCTTGTGGCAACTGTAGTCTAGAGGGGAAAGAGCATACCTGTTGGCATCTGCATAGACTCAACGAAAGCACAGAGAAAATACTGGGGAACCACATGGAGATTCTTGCAAATAAACTTATGGCTTATGATATGGACTGGGAGAGTTTAAGGACTGACTTTCTGTGTTCTTCTACTTCAAGAGTCTTTTTTATTTTTTTAAAGAAAACTCTACATGTGGAGCTTGAACTTAGGATCCTGAGATCAAGTGTCACATGCTCTACTTACTGAGCCTGCTAGGTGACCCTACTTCAAGTGTTTTTTGCTGCCATGATGAACATTAATAGACCCAGCAAAACATCGGTAACTCATGTATACATAGGAATGAATGTATGAGTTGAGTGGTCACAGAGTATGGATGAAGAAATGATCTTTGATCCCCTCCAAATAGAAGAGCTACCAAACATGACATAGCCTTTCAGTTAGAGAAATAATGAAAGTTTAAACCAATGATGATTAGTCCTTATGTTTCATTGTACAAACACTATGCCCCCCCCTTTAAAGAGGAGGAACAAGTACAGGGTAAGAAGGCAAGGCAGAAGGAGGGAGGGAGAGAATCTCAAACAGGCTCTACACCCAGTGTGGACCCCCACAAGGGGCTCGATCTCACCACCCTAAGATTATGACCTGAGCTGAAATCAAGAATCAGTGCTAATAGACTGACCTACCCAGGTGTCCCTGACCCTTTCCAAGAGTGTGCTACCTGCACTCTCTGAAACGGATTTTTGATATTTGCTCACTTGTGACTATTCTTTCTTCTCCTGAGTATCAGGTTATTTCTCTCTTAGATGCACTGCTCCTCGGCTGAGAAAGTGTGATGAGATACACATCACCAGTGAGGACTGACTGTAAGACAATTTTTCCTGAGGGGTGTTATCCTGTACACAGATATAAAATAAAAGCTGTAATTTTGAGGTTTTAAGGCTCTAGATATGGTAGCTATCTTGCGACAGGTTGGTGAGTACCTTCTCTATTTTCTTCATGCAATACCATTCTTAATAAATGAGAAAGGTTCAGCACACCTGTGTGGCTCAGTCAGTAGAGCTTCCAACCAACTCTTGATCTTGGCTCAGGTCTCAATTTCAGGTGGGAGTTCAAACCCCACATTTGGCTCTATGCTATTCATTATGAGCATGAAACCTACTTAAAACTAAGAACAAGTTAAAATTTAAAAAGTAAGTGAGAAAGATTTGTTTTAGAGTCTGAGTCTGTGATGTCTTTTCTAATATAGTGGAGGGTAACATGACAATTTTGTCATTCGTAGATCTCTTTAGGTTCAGAAGAATAAGGACCAATTATACAACTTTATAAAATCATGCATATTTTCATTTTTATTGTAAATGTTTTCAGTTTTATTATTCTCTTTCAATAAAAAAAGTTTTGCTGATTTTGCTGCTATGCATTTCTTACAGTAAGTGTACAACGTGTTATGGTCTTTTATTCTGAAATTATTTGAGTTAAAATTTATTGGTGACTTTATTTCTAGGTGGTTGTTTTTCCTTTTTTAAGCAGACTCCACACCCAGCATGGAGCCCATATGAGGCTTGAATTCATGACCCTGAGATCAAGACCTTAGCTGAGATCAAGTGTCAAATGTTTAACCAGCTGAGTTATCCAGGCAGTCCTGCTGTGTTTTCTTAAATACAAACTAAGCATAAAATTTGATGTCAGATACATTTCTGCCCCACCCTTCTTTGAGTTACTGAAATTTAAATAAAGCTTAGCCTGTTAAAACGTATAATTTCTGTGATCCCTGACTTCATACATATTCAAATATAGTTTAAAATATATATATGTATATATATATATATTTAAAATTCTAATGTAAAAACCACTGAATAATAGCTGGCCAAATTATAGTATAATTCAAACAACTATTTGATAGCTGCTCAAAGCACATGGAGAATAGTTCATTGCTGAATGGTAATTAAACAAGTGAAACCTGTGACTTAATAAATGTTTTGAAGTTTAATTCAAAGTCTTCATATGTTCTGCAGTTATTAGCAAGTTGTCCTGTCAGTTAGTGTGGTATCTTTATTTTTATATTGGCAATCTGGGATTCAAGAATATAAATTTTTCATCCAGTCACTAGAAATGCTGAAAAGAAATCCCTGTATATTTGATTTCTAATTTTGTTTCATGAAAGTTTCATTTTTGCAGGTTTTTAAATTAATCAATAAGCTAAAAAAAGAATATTTATGAGCATCTATGTTACAGACTTATAAGAAGTAGTGACATATTAGAATTGTTTTCAAATAATAACCAGTGGCAATCTGGAGGGTGGGCAGTAATTGGGAACAATTGATGAGGGAAAGACCAGACAATAAGCCATTGCAATAGTCCTACTAGACATTTTGAAGGTTAAAATAAGGTAGTTGCAATGAGGATGGAGAGAAAAGGTTAGATATGTGAGTCAGTTCTGTGATAAAATTGACTTGATTTGGTGTCTTGTGAGATAAATACGGAGGCTGAAATTAAAATTGAAAATAATATTCGCATGTGTAGTGTGGGTCACTCAGTGATTGGTGATTTCTTTTACTAAAAGAAAAACAATTTTTAAGGGGAACAGGTGGGCTCATGAAGAAAGACAATGAATTCAATGAAAAATATTTATTTTTAATAGATAGCCCATAAATCTAAAAAAAAATTTAAAAGCATAGAAGAACATAGAGTGAAAAGTAAGTTTCAATTTCATACTTGGCCTCCAGTGTCCCGAATCAATGACTATCACCACTTTCTGTGATACCAGTTACTTATCCTACACCAATTTTTCTCTTTCTTCTTTATCAGTAGAATCTTAATTGTTTTGGATGGCTCAGTAAATAGTTTTTCCAAGCTTCTTTTCAAATAAAAGTAGCTATGTCACTCTGATCAGTAACTTTAAGTAGAAGTTATTGGGTTGGATTATGAGAGAGTTCTTTAAAACAGCTTTTGCTCTTCTTTCCTTTCTCCTTCAATTCTATTTGGCCTGGAGTGTGAATGTAATGACTAGATGTCTAGTGGTCATCTTGGACAAAAAAGCAACCATGAGGATGGGAACCATTCACTGATGATGGTGGACTAAAAAGATGAAAGAAGGTGAGGGGTCTGATGATTACGGGGTCACCTTCTCAGTTTTAGACTACTTACTTCCTGATAACTTTGATGTGAAATAAACAGAAACCTTCTTACTTAGAAGTTCTCTCTACAGCCAAACAATTTTAATTGATTTATGATTCTCTCATGAATTTCCTTTTGAACAAATTAAATATGAGGACACCCAGATGTAGGTATCAGGTGTGTAGTTAAGCATGTTTTGTAAGTTTTTCAAGTACTGAGAGAAAGTCGATGCTCAAAAAAATATATATATATGTATATATATATATATACATATATATATTTATTATTTGACAGAGCGAGATCACAAGTAGGCAGAGAGGCAGGCAGAGAGAGAGGGGGAAGCAGGCTTCCTGAGCAGGGAGCTTGATGCAGGGCTTGATCCCAGGACCCTGGGATCATGACATGAGCTGAAGGCAGAGGCTTAACCCACTGAGCCACCCAGGCACCCCTCAAAAAATATTTATTTAATGAGCTAAAGAGAGAGATCTGGAGATGAAAGATTTTTGAATGATTGGCAAATGCATAGTGGTTGAAGAATACCGGAACTTAATGGAGGAGCACCTGGGTAGCTCAGTTGGTGAAGTATATGACTCTTGATTTCAGCTCTCAGGTCACAATCTCAGGGTTGGGAGAGTGAGTCCCGAGTGGATTCAAAATTAAGATTTTCTCTCTCCCTCTCTCTCTGCCCTTCCTTCCCCATTTGCACTCTCAATCTCTCTCTCTAAAAACAACAACAACAGCACTCCACTTAATGGAGATTCTGTAGACTAAAAGAACAATCAAAGAAAGAACAATTGAAATACAGAAGTATAATAAGAGGTATTGCATTTTCTTGTTCTTCAATATTATTTATCTCCCCATTTATTTAGGCCTTCTTTAATGTCTCCCTAAGTTTATAATTTTATTTCTACTGATTTTACAAATTTATTGTTAGGCTTATCACTAAGCACATTGTACTTTTTATTACTATCATGAGTTAAATTTTTGAAATAATTAAAATTTCTAATTAGAAGTTTCTGTGTTGATCTTTTGTCTCACCACCTTGGTAGACTAAAATTTCTGTTGATTTTCTAAATTGCTAATCATATCACTGCAAATAGCAATAGTTTCATCTCTTCCATTTTCATTTCTTTTCCTTTCTTATTTCATGGGCCAACATCTCTAATACAATGCTGTACTTAGTGCAAAGAGCAGCCAAATTTGTCTACTTGTTTAATTGAAATGCTTCTAACATCATGTCATTAAGCATGATTTTCATTAAGGTTTTTCTAAAAAACATGCTTTAAGAAGTTAGAAAGTTGTGGGTTTTTTTTTTTTTTTTTTTTAGTTTGTTTTATTTTTGCCAATAAGCAATACTTCCAGTCCACATCCTGGATCAGTTTCCTATTTCCATTACTTCCAGTTATATAGCACCTTAGGTATGGTTCATATCTCCTAAAAATGTATCTAATTTTGTGTAATCTGGGCTACAATTTCTCTCTTCAGTGCTTCAAATATCTCATTAATTCCTCACATACATGTTCTGTTCAGCTGAGAGTTTTTTGCATTGTAGAGCAAGGTTGTATATTTATTATTATTATTATTATTATTTTCTCATTAAACTTTTGCTTTAATGGGTCTCAAAATTCTGTGACAGATTTTTGGTCAAGTTGTTTCCATTAAAAAGTACTGATTTTAAAAACTAAGAACTTAAAACTGCCACACACACACAGAAAAAAAAAATGGTCCACAAAACACTCTCCTTTCCTTCTGAAGGTTTTATGACGCATTGTTATCATTAACCAGACTTTTACTATTAAACTTAAATGGCCAATTGACACAAACAGTTTTGAGACCGTTCTTCCATCACTGATTAAGACTGGGGTGGCAGGTATTGGGGATAATATTCATTTAGCCTTCTGAGCTTTCTGGGCAGACTTGGTGACCTTGCCAGCCCCAGCTGCCTTCTTGTCCACTGCTTTGATGACACCCACTGCAACCGTCTGTCTCATGTCACGAACAGCAAAATGGCCCAGAGTAGGATAGTCAGAGAAGCTCTCATCACACATAGGCTTGCCAGGAACCATATCAACAATGGCAATGTCACCAGATTTCAAGAACTTGAGACCATCTTCCAGCTTTTTTCTAGAACGATGATCTATCTTCTCCTTCAGCTCAGCAAACTTGCAAGCAATGTGAGCTGTGTGACAATCCAGCACAGGTGCATATCCAGCACTAATTTGGCCTGGATGGTTCAGGATAATCACCTGAGCTGTGAAGCCAGCTGCTTCGATTGGTGGGTCATGTTTGCTGTCACCAGTCACATTGCCACAATGAACATCTTTGACAGATACATTCTTGACATTGAAGCCCACATTGTCCCCAGGAAGAGCCTCACTCAAAGCTTCACGGTGCATTTTAACAGACTTGACTTCAGTTGTAACATTGGAGCAAAGGTGACCACCATGCCAGGATTAAGAACACCAGTCTCCACTTGGCCCACAGGGACAGTACCAATACCACCAATTTTGTAGACGTCCTGGAGAGGCAGATGCAAGGGCGTTTCAGTTGGACAAGTTGGTGGCAGAATGCAATCCAGAGCTTCAAGCAGTGTGGTTCCACTGGCATTCCCATCGTTATGGGTGACTTTCCATCCCTTGAACCAAGGCATGTTAGCACTTGGCTCCAGCATGTTGTTACCATTCCAACCAGAAATTGGCACAAATGTTATTGTGTCGGGGTTGTAGCCAATTTTCTTAATGTAGGTGCTGACTTCCTTAACGATTTCCTCCTATCTCTTCTGGCTGTAGGGTGGCTCAGTGGAGTCCATTTTGTTAATACCAACAATTAGTTGTTTTACACCCAGTGTGTAAGCCAGAAGGGCATGCTCACAGGTCTGCTCGTTCTTGGAGATACCTGCTTCAAATTCACCAACACCAGCAGCAACAATCAGGACAGCACAGTCAGCCTGAGATGTGCCTGTAATGATGTTTTTGATAAAGTCTCTGTGTCCTGGAGCATCAGTGATGGTCACATAATTCTTGCTGGTCTCAAATTTCCACAGGGAGATATCAATGGTGATACCATGTTCACATTCAGCTTTCAGTTTATCCAAGACCCAGGCATACTTGAAGGAGGCTTTTCCCATCTCAGCAGCCTCCTTCTCAAATTTTTCGATAGTTCTTTTGTCGATCCCACCACATTTGTAGATCAGATGACCAGTAGTGGTAGACTTGCCCGAATCTACGTGTTCGATGACAGCAATGTTGATATGAATCTTTTCCTTCCCCATTCTGGCTTAGGTTGAGTGGTGGTTTTCACGACACCTGTGTTCTGGCAGCAAACCTGTTGCGAAAAAGGTATATTTATTATTTTATTACTACATCTTTTATAACATTTCTGGGAACATGATGCAGGAAAGGAAGGCTGAACAGAACGTTTGCATTAATTTGTAAATGTTCACAACTGACGGTTTGCATGAGCACAGTGAATGTTTGTAAGAATTTAATGGAGCTCTGAAGATTTATTTATTTTATTTATTTATTTATTTATTTATTTATTTTTAAAGATTTTATTTATTTATTTGACAGAGAGAAATCACAAGTAGGCAGAGAGGCAGGCAGAGAGAGAGAGAGGGAAGCAGGCTCCCTGCTGAGCAGAGAGCCCGATGCGGGACTCGATCCCAGGACTCTGAGATCATGACCTGAGCCGAAGGCAGCGGCTTAACCCACTGAGCCACCCAGGCGCCCCAGATTTATTTATTTAAACCTTCATAAAGTTTAAGAACTTGAGGGGTGCCTGGGTGGCTCAGTGGGTTAAAGCTTCTGCCTTCAGTTTGGGTCATGATCCCAGGGTCCTGGGATCAAGCCCCACATTGGGCTTTCTGCTCAGCAGGGAGCCTGCTTCCTTCTCTCTCTCTCTCTCTCTGCCTACTTGTGATCTCTATCCATCAAATAAATAAATAAAATCTTAAAAATATAAAGTTTCAAAACTTGAAACATTAATTGTTAAACACTGGCCTTCTATGTGAACCTAAAACAATGTTTTTTTTAAGCAGTTATTGACATAGAAATTCAATGTGTGTTTTTGTAATTTTTTCTTATTCAAAACTTTGAAACTTTAAAAAGTATATAGATTTCTTAATTATGTTATTTCTTTCAAAAGAATGGTGTCTTTCAAGTGGCTGATTTCTCATTTTCTCTATATTATGGTAAATATAAGCTGAATAATAGGAATTTGTTGGACATTGTTGACATTTCATTTGTAGTCTAGTATTATGTCAATTGTAAATGTTCCTTTCATCAGTGTTTAAAAAAAAGAATGAGTGTTAAATCAAGTTTTTCTCTATAGTGATGATATTTTTGTCTGCTTAATATTTTGAGAGGTTAAGCTCTGTTCTACTGAAAATAAATTTCGAAAATTCTCCTATAAGTTCTATCAGTTTTGCTGTACTTATATGGAAGCCATGTTATTAGGTGAGGAAATATTCATGATATATATTAATCTTAGGTTTGGAAATTTTATTACTATAATTTCTCAGCATTATTTTCTTTGATTCTGTCTTGTTTGATTCCAAAATTCCAATAGTCTTACATTAACATTTTTATGTCCTATCTTTTCCCATTACTTTATTTTTTAACTTTTTTGTATCAGTTTGGTTCAGTGTTACTTATAAAAAGCACATGCCTTGATTTTTAAAAATTCTAGCAGCCAGTGTTATAAGAAAGTTTATCCATTTATATTTATTTTGATTGCTGCTATTTTGTAGCTATTTAAATCATCTTATTTCATGTCTTACACTTATATGTTATCTTATTTTTTATCCTGGCTTTAATTGGAATAATGAACTTTTCCTTGTTTTCCTATTTTCCTCTATAGGATATATATTATACTAATAATATATTTTTTCTCAAAATGTTTAGAGAAAAACTTTCATCACAAGATAAAAGTTTAATATGTTTTACATCATTTTGTATTTCACTTCCATTTTCTTTCTCTATTCAAACTTACATTTTGATACAACTTGGACTTTTAGATTTAGATTAAAAAAAAGATCAATGAATTTTGATACTTAATAATGTTTTACTCATTTTTTCCTCATCATTATTTGTTGTATTCTATAATTCTTCTTAGATTCATTTTTCTTCTGGTTATAAAAATATTTTCTAGTAACTTTCCTAAAGACAAATGATGAGTATTAAATAGTACTTTAATGTTTAAAAATGTCTGTGCTTTATTTTGAATAAAATAAAGTATAAAGCTCTGAATTTATAGATATTGTAGACTGCAAAAAGGCCCTCAATCTTTAGTCTTTCATGTACTTCTGGTTTGATTCTGGGCTTGGGTCACATGACTTGTTTTGACAAACAGAATGTTAGATGAATACCCAACATTTGTAGCAACATGGACGGGACTGGAAGAGATTATGTTGAGTGAAGTAAGTCAAGCAGAGAGAGTCAATTATCATATGGTTTCACTCATTTGTGGAGCATAACAAATAGCATGGAGGACAAGGGAGTTAGAGAGGAGAAGGGAGTTGGGGGAAATTGGAAGGGGAGGTGAACCATGAGAGACTATGGACTCTGAAAAACAACCTGAAGGGTTTGAAGGGGTGGAGGGTGGGAGGTTGGGGGAACCAGGTGGTGGGTATTAGAGAGGGCATGGATTGCATGGGGCACTGGGTGTGGTACAAAAACAAGGAATACTGTTATGCTGAAAAAAAAAAAAGAATGTTAGCAAATACAACACAAGTAGAGTATTTAAAAGCCCTTGTTTTATTGCTCTTGTGTTCAGTCATTTCCTGGAACAAACTTATTGCTATTATCCCATAGGAAGCCATCCTAGGTTAGCTATTCTAGGTTAGCCAATAGCCGACTGATCCCCATATATAAGGATGGGCCCAACTAAGACCAAAAAAATCACTGAGCAGAGTTCAATCTAATTGGTCAATTTGCAGACTGATGAGCTTAAATAAATCAGTATGGTTTCAAGGTTCTGTTTTAGAGCGGTATTTTGTGTCAGTAGATGACTGATAGAACAGGTGTCTTTCTTTGCCATTTGGAAGATATTTGTTCTGTTACCATCTTGGATATAATATAACTATTAAGAAGTATAATAGAAATTTGATTGTTTTTCCTTTATATAAAATATTTACGGATAAAAAACTTTCTGGTCTTTCTCTTTGCCTAGATGTTTGGAAGTTTTGTTACTATATACTATATCTACACAAAACTAATATTTTCAGTAGATGCATTTATGAGTATGTTAATACAAAGAATGATGTATGAAAAAATACTGAGTTGCAGCTTGAGGAAAAGAGAATATTGTTTTTAACTCTTCACTTCACACTTATAGTGAGTTCACACTTACAGAAGAGCTGAGGGTTAAGGCAAAGGCAGAATACTGAAGTCTATTGCTACAAAACAAGAATATCTATGCTGGCCTGGAGAGCCAAGGTTCACAGTGTCAGATGTTTATTGGCTTTGGCTATCTGCCTATAGGATTGCCATTTTAGACTTAGTAAACCCTAGAAACCAAAAACCTGCTTTTTTAAGCCTTCACTCAGAGTCCCCATCACTGTAACAATAGGAAGGGGTTGCTAATATTAAGAGAAATTCTCCCCTGTGACTTTCTTAAAAGGGATCTTCCAGAACAAATATAAGGATGATCCTCCCAGAGAGCAAAACTAAAGAGGTTTTTTAGTTGGCAGTCCTTATTTGTAGTTTCCTTTTCTCTGCTACATCAGTTACTTGTTCTGTCACATTCTGTCCTCAAAAACTTTTTGACACCTCTAAATCATTCAAAGAACCAGTTACCAGAATTTAGAGAATATGTGTTCTATCAAAAGGAAAATGAATGTTAGAGGATTTCAAAATTAAACAATAAGCAAAGCAAAAATAGTATCTCAGTTTCTGCCTTTTATTAAAAAGCTGAATTTGTGATTTATTTTCCTGCTCTTCATTTTACTGGTTTTTAACATCTGTTCTACTGAAGTTCTAGAAGTAAGAAAAGTAGTTGTAGTACTCTACTTACCCACAACATTTATAGCTTGGGACAATGTATGCACAGATATGACCCCATTGGGATGATGGAGGGGGAATGAAGTGAAATAGACCACACTGAAGGGCCAAAAAAGTCATGACAAAACTGATAGATCAGAAGTGGCATCATACACATATTTAGGAATGCAGAAGAAATTTTAAAAAAAATCATCTGAGAGTTGAAAATAGCTGCTCCTGTAGGCAGTAATTGGGAGTAGCAGGGGGTGGTGAGGAGAACTGCTCCTTTTAGATGTATCTTTTGGTAGTGTTTGATTTTTGAAAACCATGTGCAACTATAAAACATTTGTAACTAATTTAATAAAAAAGATATCTGTGGTATTATTCTATTGTCTATATAATGGAAAGCTATTTTCAAAGATATAACAGAGAGAAATATAAAGGAACTATACAATGAAGTCGCTGAGTCTTTCACAAAGATGGCACCCAAAGTGAAGAAGGAAGCCTCTGTCCCTCCCAAAGCTGAAGCCAAAGCAAAGGCTTGGAAGGCCAAGAAAGAAGTGCTGAAAGAAGTCCATGGTCACACAAAAATGATCTGCATGTCACCTAGATACTGTGTCTCTGAAGGCAATGCAAATATCCTTGAAAGAGTGCCCCCAGGAGAAACAAGCTTGGCCATTATGCCATCATCAAGTTCCCCCTGACTACAGAGCAAACCATGAAGAAAGCAGAAAATAACAACACACATGTGTTCCCTGTGGATTTCAAGGCCAACAAGCACCAGATCAAAAGGGCATGAAGAAGCTCTAGGACTTTGATGTGGCCAAGATCAACACCCTGATCAGACCCAAAGGGAAGAAGAAGGCATATGTTTGACTGGCTCCTAACTATGAAGCTTTGGATGTTGCGAACAAAATGGGGATCATCTAAACTGAGTCCAGCTGGCTAAATATAAATATAGTTTTTTTCACCATAAAAGAAAGAATAAGTCTCTAAATTTTTTTTTTTTAAGTTTATCAAAGTGGTGGTGGGTTTGAAGGAGAGCATGTGTTGCATGGAACACTGGGTGTGGTGCATAAACAATGAATCTTGAAACACTGGAAAAAACTAAAATTTAAAAAAATGCATATCAAAAGAAATCTTTCTAACTTCATTTTAGTTTTATTTATTTATTTGACAGAGGTCACAAATAGGCAGAGAAGCAGGCAGAGAGAGAGGAAGGGAAGTAGGCTCCCCACTGAGCAGAGAGCCCGATGCAGGGCTCAATCCCAGGACCCTGGAATCATTACCTGAGCCGAAGGCAGAGGCCTCAACACACTGAGCCACCCAGGCACCCCTCTAACTTCATTTTATGAAGATGAAGGAAAGAGGAAATGATCATAAATTTTCAAACATATGGAAGAAATAAGATTAGGATGAAGATATGTTTTTGTTTTTAGAAATGTTTTTAAGTTTAAGACAGAAATCCAGTTCTAAGCATACAAGTACTGACATAGAATTAACACTCCAGGGATTTTTGTTTCAGAAAAATAATTTTGTAGAAAAGCTGAAATTTTATATTCTTCAAGTTAGTAGATTACATTTTGATTTTGCGGAAAATGGAATTCAAGAGATTAAGAAAAGGATACAGAACAAAGTTATAAAAGTCCTTCAAAATATTGCTGATAAAATTAATGAGATAGGAAATCCAATAAAGGATTACTGTTTGGAAAGGAATCATTGGCAAAGAGTGCAGGCTTCATGAAAAGGTCAGAAAATAGAAGAGTAAATAATAAAGTAAGTGAATCTAAAGACTGAAAACTAAAAAATGTGCCATAAATGGTTTAGGAATTCTATAGTACCTCAGAGCCAAAGGTTGATGGATAAGTCTGGGAGACCTAAAGAAGGACCTTTTAAAAGAATGCCTTTTGTGCTCGCTTCGGCAGCACATATACTAAAAAAGAATGCCTTTTGTTATTGTTGATATATTTGGGCTTAAAATCATATGTTTTTCTTTTTCTTTTTCTTCCTCTAGTTTTTATTTTTTAATCTTCTTTCTTGTCTTCATCTAGGTTTATTACTCTTTGTCAAACCATGTTTTCCCTTTATTGGTTTGAATTTTAATAAAATACATTTTAAAATATATTTTAATGGTGATACTAATGTTTCTTTTCCACTAATTGAGAATGAAATTGATAGTGATAATTTGATATACAAGTTATTTGGCAATTAATTCATTTTTGTGCTATCCAAATACACTTTAAAAATTATAGAATATGTTCAAAGTCAATTTGTCCTATACCAACTCTGGGTTATGATATATGCATGGAAAGAAGAAAGAAACAACAAAAATACTAAAAATCAAACCATTAGACTTAAGCACTCGGTCTTTTGAAGTAATAGTGAGAAGTTGAAAACCAATAATATTACTTATTATAAGTTTCTAACTTATGTTCATATTATCACTCTGAAATCTTCCAGATATTACTATTATTTATAAAGCCCAAAGTTAATGGATCTAGACTAGTCTTTCTATATGAACTTCTTTGAGTTAATCTCTAAATAATTTGAAACAATCAAAGTATATGACATGTTACAGTGATAATTTAGATATGGAACCGTTTATTTTCTTAAGTGTTTATATGGGTTTGAATAACTCCAATATCTTTAGAGAAGTCTATAAAATAAAAATCTAATACCTTGAAAGCATTCTTAAAATCTCATTTGTTCCTGTCCTACGCTTCTAGACATGTGCCATTATTCATATTTTGTTTCTACAGGAACTGAGGTGTAGAGTAGTAAAATTGTTTTCTTACACTCTTACAACTATTAACAGAGGGAAAATGGAGAGCTGAGAGTCTTATAGTCTTCCAGTAAAATATACTGATTCTCATTCTGGTGTACTTTAGATTAGAAGTCAGGATGAAAAACAAATAATCCTAGGTAAGCACTTAGGAATCTGTTTCTCCATCTCTTCAAAGTCAGAATACTATAGTTCATTTCTGTCCCCTCCCCAAAATCAAAGGGAAAAGAGAAACACTGTTAAGTGGAAATGATTTATTTCAAAGTGAGCATTTCATAATTTTCAATCCCCTCCTGACATTTACTCACTGGTAGCTAGAGGGAACGAGTAAGACTAGAATGGGTTCTATTTTCACATTTCTTTCTTTTCTTTCTTTCTTTTCTTTTTTTTAAAAAAGATTTTATTTATTTATTTGAGAGAGAGAAAGAGAACAAGCAATGGGGAGGGGCAGAGGGACAGTGAGAGAGAGAGAAACAGATTCCCTGCAGAGAAGGAAGCCCAATTCGGAGCTCAGTCTCAGGACCTGGAGATCATGACCTGAGCGGAAGGCAGATTCTTAATCAACTGAGTCACCCAGGCATCGCTATTTTCAGATGTTTTGACACAATTCCTGTAATTTTTCTTTCAGTCTCTCGAGGAGGACTTCCATAGTTATTTTCAACCATGTGCAGTTTAACACTTCAATACATTCTAATATACATGCATTTTTAAAAAAATATTTTATTTATTTATTTGAGAGAGAGCATGGGTGGGGTGGGGAGTGTGGAGGGGCAGAGGAGAGGGATAAACAGACTCCCCACTGAAGAGGGAGCCAAAAGTGAGGCGTGATCCCAGGACCCCGGGACCATGACCTGAGCCAAAGGCAGACACTTAACCAACTGAGTCATCCAGGCACCTCTAATATACATGTGTTTTTAATAAACAGTTGACTTAATATAACAAAATGCTCTGAAGGGCAAGATAATAGTCTCCTTTTCTCATATATGTATTTGCAATTCCACTGGTAGAGACTCAATTTTAATATATAATTTCCTGTGGTTTTCTTGTTCTCTAATTTATAAAAATTCAATTCAACAACACAAAAAAAGATAATGCAGTTCAAAATTTGGGGACAAGTAATACCCAGTTTCACTAAGTTTATATACAAAACTTGAAGACAACTACTTGGACTTCAGTTCCATTCTGCATTATGGTACTCTTGGGAAACCTGCTTTCAAAATCCTGGTCCATTAGGCATTATTTTTTATATCTGGCAACAGTTTTCATATTTGTTTTAGTCTGTAATGGACAGAGCCCAAATAGAGTTATTAATATCTTTGTGAAATGTCTTTTAAAAAATAAATGTTAAGGAGTAACAAATCGGTGAGGGTGTGCTTTCATATCTCCATGGTAAATCAGCACTTGGCACTCAACATCACCATCTCCATACTGCTGGCACTTACAGCCATTCCCACAAAGTCTATTTCAAGTATTCTTCACATATTGGCTTTGGTTATGTTGCAAGAGTGTCTCTTATGGATCTAAGAAAATATATATTTTTAAACATTTTATTTATTTATTTGACAGAGAGAGAGATCACAAGTAGGCAGAGAGGCAGGCAGAGAAAGAGGAGGAAGCAGGCTCTCCACGGAGCAGAGAGCCGGATGTGGGGCTCGATCCCAGGACCCTGGGATAATGACCTGAGCCGAAGGCAGAGGCTTTAACCCACTGAGCCACCCAGGCGGCTCTCTAAGAAAATATTTTAAGATTAGCTCTTTCCTGGCATGGCCTGCTATAGTATTTCTCAAACTAGAACCAGACCACTGTGATCCTCAGGTATATTTTCTACAAGAATTGTTAAATTTTATATTTTCTTTTGATGAAAATCTTCAAAAAATATATTTGGAGTTGTTTGCGTGTCTACCTTATAACAAAATGTGGCAGTTTAACTTTTCATGTTTGGTTTTTTTGTTGATGATGGGGTCATCTTTTTTTTTTTTTTCCAATTTATTTATTTTCAGAAAAACAGTATTCATTATTTTTTCACCATACCCAGTGCTCCATGCAAGCCATGCCCTCTATAATAACCACCACCTGGTACCCCAAACTCCCACCCCCACCGCCACTTCAACCCCCTCAGATTGTTTTTCAGAGTCCATAGTCTCTCATGGTTTATCTCCCCTTCCAATTTACCCAAAAGCACATACCCTCCCCAGTGTCCATAACCCTACCCCCCTTCTCCCAACCCCCCTCCCCCCAGCAACCCACAGTTTGTTTCGTGAGATTAAGAGTCACTTATGGTTTGTCTCCCTCCCTATCCCATCTTGTTTCACTGATTCTTCTCCTACCCACTTAAGCCCCTATGTTGCATCACCACTCCGTCATATCAGGGAGATCATATGATAGTTGTCTTTCTCCGCTTGACTTATTTCGCTAAGCATGATATGCTCTAGTTCCATCCATGTTGTCGCAAATGGCAAGATTTCGTTTCTTTTGATGGCTGCCTAGTATTCCATTGTGTATATATACCACCTCTTCTTTATCCATTCATCTGTTGATGGACATCTAGGTTCTTTCCATAGTTTGGCTAGTGTGGACATTGCTGCTATAAACATTCGGGTGCACGTGCCCCTTTGGATCACTACGTTTGTATCTTTAGGGTAAATACCCAGTAGTGGAATTGCTGGGTCATAGGGCAGTTCTATTTTCAACATTTTGAGGAACCTCCATGCTGTTTTCCAGAGTGGTTGCACCAGCTTGCATTCCCACCAACAGTGTAGGAGGGTTCCCCTTTCTCCGCATCCTCGCCAGCATCTGTCATTTCCTGACTTGTTGATTTTAGCCATTCTGACTGGTGTGAGGTGATATCTCATTGTGGTTTTGATTTGTATTTCCCTGATGCCGAGTGATATGGAGCACTTTTTCATGTGTCTGTTGGCCATCTGGATGTCTTCTTTGCAGAAACATCTGTTCATGTCCTCTGCCCATTTCTTGATTGGATTATTTGTTCTTTGGGTGTTGAGTTTGTTAAGTTCTTTATAGATTTTGGACACTAGTCCTTTATCGGATATGTCATTTGCAAATATCTTCTCCCATTCTGTCAGTTGTCTTTTGATTTTGTTAACTGTTTCCTTTGCTGTGCAAAAGCTTTTGATCTTGATGAAATCCCAATAGTTCATTTTTGCCTTTGCTTCCTGTCGCCCTCGACCCGCAAGGACGACAAGAAGCCCCGGTTCAGATGTATCTTCTCTCTCTTTATTTCCGCAAGTCTACACACTTATATACATTTACATGACCAATCAGTGAGCAGGGTGACCAATAAGGGGCCAAACAATGGGGAGAGCCAATGAGAGTCCTGTTACTATGCTGATTAAATTTGAAACAGCCAATGACTATGTCCTCCTTTAGGCGGGCTTCACCAGAAAGTTCATTGTTTACTTGCAGCGTATTTTGCTGGCAGTGAGCCAAACGCCATCTTGTAATGGTGGGGATTTTCCCGGCCGGAGGCGGTCCCCGACAGCTTCCCTTGCCTTTGGCGATGTTCCTAGGAAGATGTTGCTGCGGCTGAGGTCGAAGAGGTTGCTGCCTGTGTTCTCCTCAAGGATTTTGATGGATTCCTTTCTCACACTGAGGTCCTTAATCCATTTTGAGTCTATTTTTGCGTGTGGTGTAAGGAAATCGTCCAATTTCATTTTTCTGCATCTGGCTGTCCAATTTTCCCAACACCATTTATTAAAGAGGCTGTCTTTTTTCCATTGGACATTCTTTCCTGCTTTGTCGAAGATTAGTTGACCATAGAGTTGAGGGTCTATTTCTGGGCTCTCTATTCTGTTCCATTGATCTATGTGTCTGTTTTTGTGCCAGTCTCATGCTGTCTTGATGATGACAACGTTGTAATAGAGCTTGAAGTCTGGAATTGTGATGCCACCAACTTTGGCTTTCTTTTTCAATATCCCTTTGGCTATTCGAGGTCTTTTCTGGTTCCATATAAATTTTAGGATTATTTGTTCCATTTCTTTGAAAAAGATGGATGGTACTTTGATAGGAATTGCATTAAATGTGTAGATTGTTTTAGGTAGCATAGACATTTTCACAATATTTGTTCTTCCAATCCATGAGCATGGAACATTTTTCCATTTCTTTGTGTCTTCCTCAATTTCTTTCATGAGTACTTTATAGTTTTCTGAGTATAGATTCTTAGCCTCTTTGGTTAGGTTTATTCCTAGGTATCTTATGGTTTGGGGTGCAATTGTAAATGGGATTGACTCCTTAATTTCTCTTTCTTCTGTCTTGTTGTTGGTGTAGAGAAATGCAACTGATTTCTGTGCATTGATCTTATATCCTGACACTTTACTGAATTCCTGTACAAGTTCTAGCAGTTTTGGAGTGGAGTCTTTTGGGTTTTCCACATAGAGTATCATATCATCTGTGAAGAGTGATAATTTGACTTCTTCTTTGCCGATTTGGATGCCTTTAATTTCCTTTTGTTGTCTGATTGCTGAGGCTAGGACTTCTAGTACTATGTTGAATAGCAATGGTGATAATGGATATCCCTGCCGTGTTCCTGACCTTAGTGGAAAAGCTTTCAGTTTTTCTCCATTGAGAATGATATTTGCGGTGGGTTTTTCATAATGGTTTTGATGATATTGAGGTATGTGCCCTCTATCCCTACACTTTGAAGAGTTTTGATCAGGAAGGGATGCTGTACTTTGTCAAATGCTTTTTCAGCATCCATTGAGAGTATCATATGGTTCTTGTTCTTTCTTTTATTGGTGTGTTGTATCACATTGATTGATTTGGGGATGTTGAACCAACCTTGCAGCCCTGGGATAAATCCCACTTGGTCGTGGTGAATAATCCTTTTAATGTACTGTTGAATCCTATTGGCTAGTATTTTGGTGAGAATTTTCGCATCTGTGTTCATCAAGGATATTGGTCTATAGCTCTCTTTTTTGATGGGATCCTTGTCTGGTTTTGGGATCAAGGTGATGCTGGCCTCATAAAATGAGTTTGGAAGTTTTCCTTCCATTTCTATTTTTTGGAACAGTTTCAGGAGAATAGGAATTAGTTCTTCTTTAAATGTTTGGTAGAATTCCCCCGGGAAGCCGTCTGGCCCTGGGCTTTTGTTTGTTTGGAGATTTTTAATGACTGTTTCAATCTCCTTACTGGTTATGGGTCTGTTCAGGCTTTCTATTTCTTCCTGGTTCAGTGGTGGTAGTTTATATGTTTCTAGGAATGCATCCATTTCTTCCAGATTGTCAAATTTGTTGGCGTAGAGTTGCTCATAGTATGTTCTTATAATAGTTTGTATTTCTTTGGTGTTAGTTGTGATCTCTCCTCTTTCATTCATGATTTTATTATTTGGGTCCTTTCTCTTTTCTTTTTGATAAGTCTGGCCAGGGGTTTATCAATTTTATTAATTCTTTCAAAGAACCAGCTCCTAGTTTCGTTGATTTGCTCTATTGATTTTTGTTTTTTTTTTTTTTAAGATTTTATTTTATTTATTTGAGAGAGAGAGACAGTGAGAGAGAGCATGAGCGAGGAGAGGGTCAGAGGGAGAAGCAGACTCCCCATGGAGCTGGGAGCCTGATGTGGGACTCGATCCCGGGACTCCAGGATCACGCCCTGAGCCGGAGGCAGTCGTTTAACCAACTGCGCCACCCAGGCGTCCCAGTTTTTTTGGTTTCTATTTCATTGATTTCTGCTCTGATCTTTATGATTTCTCTTCTCCTGCTGGGCTTAGGGTTTCTTTCTTGTTCTTTCTCCAGCTCCTTTAGGTGTAGGGTTAGGTTGTGTACCTGAGACCTTTCTTGTTTCTTGAGAAAGGCTTGTACCGCTATATATTTTCCTCTCAGGACTGCTTTTGTTGTGTCCCACAGATTTTGAACCGTTGTATTTTCATTATCATTTGTTTCCATGATATTTTTCAATTCTTCTTTAATTTCCTGGCTGACCCATTCATTCTTTAGAAGGATGCTATTTAGTCTCCATGTTTTGGGGTTCTTTCCAAACTTCATCTTGTGGTTGAGTTCTAGCTTCAGAGGACTGTGGTCTGAAAATATGCAGGGAATGATCCCAATCTTTTGATACCAGTTGAGTCCTGATTTAGGACCGAGGATGTGATCTATTCTGGAGACTGTTCCATGTGCACTAGAGAAGAATGTGTATTCTGTTGCTTTGGGATGAAATGTTCTAAATATATCTGTGATGTCCATCTGGTCCAGTGTGTCTTTTAAGGCCTTTATTTCCTTGCTGATCTTTTGCTTGGATGATCTGTCCATTTCAGTGAGGAGAGTGTTAAAGTCCCCTACTATTATTGTATTATTGTCAATGTGTTTCTTTGATTTTGTTATTAATTGTTTTATATAGTTTGCTGCTCCCATGTTAGGGGCATAGATATTTAAAATTGTTAGGTCTTCTTGTTGGACAGACCTTTGAGTATGATATAGTGTTTTTCCTCATCTCTTATTACAGTCTTTGGCTTAAAATCTAATTGATCTGACATAAGGATTGCCACCCCAGCTTTCTTCTGATGTCCATTAGCATGGTACATTGTTTTCCACCGCCTCACTTTAAATCTGGAGGTGTCTTCTGGTCTAAAATGAGTTTCTTGTAGGCAGCATATTGATGGGTTTTGTTTTTTTATCCATTCTGATACCCTGTGTCTTTTGATTGGGGCATTGAGCCCATTAACATTCAGGGTAACTATTGAGAGATATGAATTTAGTGCCATTGTATTGCCTGTAAGGTGACTGTTACTGTATATTGTCTCTGTTCCTTTCTGATCTACTACTTCTAGGGTCTCTCTTTGCTTAGAGGACTGCTTTCAATATTTCCTGTAGAGCTGGTTTGTTGTTTGCGAATTCTTTCAGTTTTTGTTTGTCCTGGAAGATTTTTATCTCTCCTTCTATTTTCAATGATAACCTAGCTGGATATAGTATTCTTGGCTGCATGTTTTTCTCATTTAGTGCTCTGAATATATCATTCCAGCTTTTTCTGGCCTGCCAGGTCTCTGTGGTTAGGTCCGCTGCCAATCTAATGTTTTTACCCTTGTATGTTACAGACTTCTCTTCCTGGGCTATTTTCAGAATTTTCTCTTTGTCGCTAAGACTTGTAAATTTTACTAGCAAGTGATGAGGTGTGGACCTATTTTTATTGATTTTGAGAGGTGTTCTTAGCATCTTTTGGATTTTGATGTTTGTTCCCTTTGCCATACTAGGGAAATTCTCTACAATAATTCTTTCCAATATACCTTCTGCTCCCCTCTCTCTTTCTTCTTCTGGAATCACAATTATTCTAATGTTGTGTCACCTTATGGTGTCACTTATCTCTCAAATTCTCTCCTCGTGGTCCGGTATTTGTCTCTCTTTTGCTCAGCTTCTGTATTCTCTGTCATTTGGTCTTCTATGTCACTAATTCTTTCTTCTGCCTCATTTATCCTAGCAGTAAGTGCTTCCATTTTTTATTGCACCTCATTAATAGCTTTTTTGATTTCAACTTGGTTAGATTTTAGTTCTTTTATTTCTCCAGAAAGGGCTTTTATATCTCTGGAGAGGGTTTCTCTAATATCTTCCATGCCTTTTTCAAGCCTGGCTAGAACCTTGAGAATTGTCATTCTGAATTCTAGATCTGACATATTGCCAATGTCTGTATTGATTAGGTCCCTCGCCTTCGGTACTGCCTCTTGTACTTTTTTTTGTTGTGAATTTTTCCGCCTTGTCATTTTGTCCAGCTAAGAGTATATGAAGGAGCAAGTAAAATACTAAAAAGGTGGCAACAATCCCAGGAAAATATGCTTTAACCAAATCAGAAGAGATCCCAAATTGTGAGGGGGGATATCTCCCCCCTCACAATTGGGTGAGGGATCTCCCCTGATTGGGATCTCTTCTGATTGGGATCTCCCAAACTCTTCTGATTGGGATCTCTTCTGATTTGGGGATAAAAAGAGGTTCAAAAAGAAAGAAAGAAAAAAAAGGATTAAAAAAAAGTGATTGAATTAAAAATTCAATCAGGAATTAAAAAAAGAATTAAAAAAAGAGATTGAAGAGATTGGGATCTCTTCTGATTTGGGGATAAAAAGAGGTTCAAAAATAAAGAAGAAAAAAAAGAAAAAAATAATTAAAAAAAGAAAACGAATAAAGAAAAGTATAAAAAAGAAAAAAATATATATATTAGATAAACTAGTTAAAAAACATTAAAAAAGGAAAGGGTAAAAGTTAAAAAAAATTTTAGCAGAAGAAGAGAAAAAAAATGAAAAAGAAAAAAATTAAATTAACTGCAAGACTAAAAAATCACAGGGAGAAAGCCATGAGTTCCGTGGTTTGTTTTCTCCTCCTCTGGAATTCTGCTGCTCTCCTTGGTATTGAAACTGCACTCCTTGGTAGGTGAACTTGGTCTTGCCTGGATTTCTTGTTGATCTTCTGGGGTAGGGGCCTGTTGTAGTGATTCTCAAGTGTCTTTGCCCCAGGCGGAGTTGCACGGCCCTTACGAGGGGCCGGGCTGAGTGATCCGCTCGGCTTTGCTTTCAGGAGCTTTTGTTCCCTGAGCACTTTCCGTAGAGTTCCGGAGGACGGGAATACAAATGGCGGCCTCCTGGTCTCCGGCCTGGAGGAGCCGAGAGCCTGGGGCCCCGCTCCCCAGTGCGCCCTCAGCGAACAGCTCCTAGTAACTCGCGTCTGCCTGACCTCCGGCCGCGCTCTGAGCTCACCGAGCGTGCCACCGGTTCAAGGCAACACCGAGCTGTGAGCTTACACTCGACTCTGTCTCTGTAGCCTGCTTTCCTGTTCCAATATCCGCAAGCTCTGCGACACTCAGACACCCCCGATCCTTCTGTGACCCTGCGAGACCTGAGGCCACGCCGACCCCGCGTGGGCTTTGCCCCGGTTTAGACTCTGGAGAGATGTCCCTCAGCGGAATAGACTTTTAAAAGTCCTGATTTTGTGCTCCGTTGCTCTGCCGCTTGCCGGGAGCCGGCCCTTCCCCCCGGGGTCTATCTTCCCGTCGCTTTGGATTTACTTCTCCGCCAGTCCTACCTTTCAGATAGTGGTGGTTTTTCTGTTTCTAGAATTGCTGTTCTTCTTCTCCTCGATCTGCCGATGGATTTGCAGGTGTTTGCAATCTTTAGATAAGCTATCTAGCTGATCTCCTGCTAGCTGAAGTAGTCTCAGCCTGCTACTTCTCCGCCATCTTGACCTAAGGTGATGGTGGGGTCATCTTAAGTGATGTTGTTTACTTATTTATTTACAAATTTTATTGTAACAAAATGTGGCAATTTCACTTTCCATGTTTGTTTTTTTTGTTGATGATGAGGTCATCTTAAGTGATGTTGCTTATTTATTTATTTACAGATTTTATTTTTAAGTGACCTCCACACCCAACATGAGGCTTGAACTCACAGCTCTGAGATCAAGGGCTGTATGCTCTTCTGACGGAGCCAGGAGTGATGTTTAAATTTTAGTAGAATTATAGACTCTTCTCCTCTTTGGAGTCAATGAATGTATTCTCAAGTTCAAAGAATTCTCAAGTTTTGGATATACTGGTCTGTTTTTTTAGGTGAGGACAAAGCTATTGCTTATTGTGCAGGCCAGTACTTACTTAGAATTCTGTTAAAAAAAAAAAATATATATATATATATATATATATATATGAATGAAAAGACATTTCATTCATTTAATTAATTAATTATTTTTGGTGGGCTCCATGTCCAACATGGAGCTTGACCTCAGGACCCTGAGACCAAGAGTCACATGCTCTACCGATTGAGCCAGCTAGGTGCCCTGATAAACACTTAATCATTCTTTTTTGGAGGTGTTATCTTTTCTAAAACTTTCTCAAACAAATATTGTTGGAGCATGTAAAACTGCCTTGATTAAAAGTGTGGATATTTATATGCAAAGAATGAAATGAGACCCTTATCATATATCACACATAAAAATCAACTTGGAATGTATTTAAGACTTAAACATAAGACCTGGAACCTATAAAGCTCCTGGAAGAAAATACAGATGAAAAAGTTCATAACGTTGCTCTTGGTAATGATTACACAGATATGATACCAAAAGCACAGGCTACAAAAGCATAAAATCAACTCAGTGGGAGCACAACAGACTGGAAAGTTTCTACACAGCAAAGGAATAATCAACAGAGTGAAAAGGCCAACACATGGAATGGGAGAAAATATTTATAAACCATGTATATGATACAACATTAATCTCCAAAATATATGTAAGAAACCCCTGCAAGTCAATAGCAACCCCCTCTCACAACCTGATTAAGAATGAGGCTAAAAACTTGAATAGATATTTCTTCAAAGAAAACATATAAATGGTCAATAGGTATATGAAAAACATTCTCCCTGTCACTAGTCATTACGGAGATTGAAATCAAAACCACAATAAGATTATCTGTCAGGATGGTTATTATTTAAAAAAAAAAAAAAAAGACAACAAGTGTTGGTAAGGACACGGAGAAAAGGAAGCCCTTGCACATTTTTGGTGGAAGTATAAATGGTGTAGCCAAAATGGAAAACAGTATGGAATTTCCTCAGAAAATTAAAAAAGAGAACTATTGTACAATCCCGTAATCCTGCTTCTGGGTATTTAAAGAATTGAAATCAAGGTCTTGAAGAGATATTAACACTCCCATGTTCACCGCAGCATTATTCACAATAGACAAGATGTGGAAACAACCTGAAATTCCATTGACAGATGAATGGATAAAGAAAATGTGGTATATACACACAATGGAATACTTTTTAGACTTAAAAAAGAAGGAAATTTTATAATATGTGACAACCTGGATGCATCCCAAGGACATTATGTTAAATAAAATGAGCCAGTCATAGGAAGACAAATATACATGATTTGACTTATACAGGGTATCTGAAGTAGTCAAATTTATGGAATCAAAGAATGGAATGGTGGTTCTAGGGGCTGGGGAAATGGGGAAATGGAAATTGCTCATTAATGAGCAAAAAGTTTTAGTTAATAAAATAAATGAGCCCTAGAGATCTGTTGAACAACATTGTACTTGTAACCAACATTAATGTATTGTGCACTTATGCATTTTGAAGAGAGCAGATACCATGTACAGTATTGTTTATAATAAAATAAAATAAAACTTTAAAAAATTAAAAAAATCCAAACATCCCAAATTATGAGTCTCTGAGCTTACACTATTCCTCTCAACTTGTTATGTCTTCTTCCTTCAAAAATCTACCCATGCTTATAAGCTACTTTTTAATGTTTCTAAATGACTCTAAGTAAGAGTGATCTCTCCATCACTTTGTTCCATCATCATTTTCTTAATATCCTGAATTCCATCTCTTTTAAAATCAAAGTATAGTCTAGTAACTTATTTGTCTCCCACTATTATGGTAATGATTCATGTTCCCCCTTGGTCATATATTTACAGATGTTACAGCTGGAAAGAATTCATTGAATTATTTGCTGAAGATACCTTAAAGATGCTTGTTTAGTCCACTATTAAATTACTGCAACTCTCATTCAAACCCCCAAAGAATGACAGACTTACCCAAAGTCAGAGGCTAACCAGCAAGACCGCTGGTGGAGCAGAACTCTCTCAAGAAAATCCAGTTTTGGGAAATGAGGAGGAACGAGGAGTCCACAACAGTTAACATGTATTGCCACTCTCTAACGTTGAGACAGTGAGCACAGTGATTTTTAGGCGTAATGAACCACCGGAGATAGTTAGATACTCTTATTATCTGAATCCATTCTGAATGGGATTCTAGCTTCTAGATCTCCTACAGTTACCAGTCAGTGCATGGACAGTTTTTCTTATAGCTATGAATGTGTAGTGGAGATAAAGTTCAGATCAGGCTTGCCTGTGAATTGCTATTTTTTTTTCCCCCAGGGCTTTGTCTCCCCTTATTTTTCCAAGCCTTAGTTTAATATTCCCATGAAACTTCATCAGAATCAGTTACTGAGTAGGTAGTTCTTTTTCTTATTGCATCTATACTGGTAAGGTACAAACAGTTCATGTCTTCAAAGCAACATCACATTGGAAAACATGATTTAAAAATTAAAAAAATTTTTTTTATTAATGTATTATTGGCCCCAGGGGTATAGGTCTGTGAATCACCAGGTTTACACACTTCACAGCACTTACCATAGCACATACCTTCCCCAGTGTCCATAACTAAGCAACTACTCCCTAAGAGAACATGATTTTAAAAACTTTTACATTACTTAGCTACTATTATCTTGCTCCCAGGTTAATAGAGGTTATATATTAACATATATTCTTTAATTGAATTACCATCCATATTTATTCTTTTCTTAGACAAAACAGTGGTGTTACCTTTTGCTTTAATTAATACAAAGCATCATCTCCCAAGATAGACTCTCCTGTCAATGTAATTAATATGCTTTTATTTTTTATTTATTTTTTTAAAAGATTTTATTTATTTATTTGACAGACAGAGATCACAAGTAGGCAGAGAGGCAGGCAGAGAGAGAGGGAGAAACAGACTCCCAGCGCTGAGCAGAAAGCCTGATGCGGGGCTGCATCCTAGGACCCTGGGATCATAACCTGAGCCGAAGGCAGAGGCTTTAACCCACTGAGCCACCCAGGTGCCCCATATGCTTTTAAAAATTATTTTAGGGACGCCTGGGTGGCTCAGTCATTAAGTGTCTGCCTCTGGCTGGGTCACGATCCCAGGGACCTGGGATCCCAGAGACCTCTGCTCTGCAGCGAGCCTGCTTCTTCCTCTCCCACTCCCTGTGCTTGTGTTCCCTCTCAAGGTCTCTCTCTGTCAAATAAATAAATAAATCTTTAAAAAATTATTTAGAAGAAATTTTAACAACTTTATTGAGGTACAATTGATATACATAAAACTACACCTTTAATATGTACGATATGATGAGTTTGTACTTAACATCGTGATATATCACCACAATCATGGTAGACATGCCCAATACCTACCAAAGTTTCTTTGTGACACTTTGTTATGCTTTTTATAATTAATATTCTTTTAAATTTTTCTTAGAGATCACTAAGGACAAATGAAGGAGAATAAATAATTTCTTATTGTTAGAAGCCCTTATAATCTAATCTATATACTTGTCAGATATGTTCGCATTTATTTGGCTTTGTATTTTATTTGCACATGGCTAAGCTATTATACACATCAATGTAAACAAATAATAAAGTGCTTAAAAACACTCTTTTAACTTAGACATATAGAGGTTTCTCTACTGAGTGTTGACTGCAGAAGAAAATTCTATTGCCTTTTATTCTTCAAACATTAAAAAATAATTTATTAAAAACAAATAGTTTTTTTTTCTTGTTGAGGACGTCTTAACAATGCTTATAATTTTTTGTCATTAAATTTCTAGTCCTTCGTTACCTATTTCCTAGAATTATTTTTCTTTTTTAAAAAAATTATTGTTTTGGAGGTGCCTGGGTAGCTCAGTTGCAGCTGCTTCTGGCTCAGGTCATGATCCCAGGGTTCTGGGATAGAGCCCCATGTTGGGCTCCCAGCTCAGTGGGAGCCTGCTTCTGCCTCTCCCTCTGCCTGCTACTCCCCCTGCTTGTGCTCTGTGTGTGTGTGTCTTAAATAAATAAAATCTTTTAAAAAAATTAATGTTTTCCATTAATAGGTAGTGCAACTAAACAGCATGGGTGGAGGTAGACAGTATAATGCTATGTGAAATGCCAGAGAGAGACAAATACACTCATAGGTGGAATTTAAGAAATAAAACGAATGAATGAAGTGGAAAAAAAGGGGGAGGCAAACCAAGAAACAGATTCTTACCTATAGAGAACAAACTTGATTACCAGAGGGGTGGTACATGGGAGGTGGGGGTGTAAGGACCTATCTTGCAAGGGGCTTTCATTAAAGTTAAACTGTCCCTGCTCCCCTTCCCCCAGGGGATTTTACTTAAAAACAAGTCCCGGAAACCAGCTCCAGGTAAGAGTGGGTCAGGACAGATGGAGACCTCCAATCAGTGAGGGGTTGCATACTGTCTCCCTAGCTACCAAGGAGTATGGGCCCCCACCCTTTGGGAGCCTTTTTGGCGCCAATCCTAATCAAGGTGTAATAGTCTGATTCAAATGTCTACTAGGGTAAATTGTAACTCAGTTGGTCATCTATCATCACTGTGGAGTTTCCTGTGTGTTACAATCTCATTGGCCACCTGTGCATGGCCAGGCCCCACCACATGGCCTTTGCCCTTAAAAGCTAGTCTGTGAAGCATAGAAGGGTCACCCTCTCTTGTAAGAGGTGCGTCCCTGAACGTTTGGTCTGATTCTTGATGCTTACACAAAATAAAGCTTTGCTTGACCTTCGCTTTCTATCAGTCTCGCTCCTTTAATCACGGACCTGTTATTGGGGCATAACAGGGGGAAATAGGTGAAAGGGATTAAAAGTACACTTATCATGATGAGTACTGAATGATAGAATCATTGCATCACTATATTGTACACCTGAAGCTAATACAACACTGTTTGTTTACCATATTGGAATTAAAATTAAAAACTTAATAAAAAATAAGTAGTATAACTAGCTAATGATAAATATCCATAGGTTTTACCAAATTTTAATCCAACAAATATTTCTTAAGTATCTACTATATGCAAGATACTTAGCTAAATACCGGGACTTATTAGTATTAGTGGGAAAAACCTGTTTTTGACATCTGGGAGTTTTTGGTGACTGTAAAATTCTCCTGTGTCACATTTTGGTGGACTTGGGTTCTTCTCTTCATATTTAAAATGAGAGCAACTTAAAGATTTGTTTTTACTTTATTCTTGCCTTTTTCTTGAGTGGAACATAAGAATGTATGGTATGTTGAATAATGGCACCCAAAGATATCAGGTCCTACTCACTGGAACGTGTAAATGTGACCTTATTTTGAACAAGGGTCTTTGCAGATGTGATTAAGTTAATGATTTTGAGATGGGAACATTATCCTGGATTATCCATTTAGGCCCTAAATGCCACCATATGTATCTCTAATAAAACAGAGGAAAAGGGAGATCTGAACACACACACACACACACACACACACACACACACAATTCTGTTGGGGAGAAGACAATGTGAAGACAGAGATAGAGATTGGAGTGATGTGGCCACAAATCAAGGAATGCCTCTAGCCACCAGAAGCTGGAAGGTAATGAGCGGGAAAGGCAAGGAATGCATTCTTGCCCAGAATGTCCAGAGGGTGTGCTGCCCTACTGACACCTTGATTCTGATTTTGGACTTTCAATCACCAGAAATATAAAAGAACAAATTTCTGTTTTTTTTTTTAAATTTTTAGAAGATTTTATTTATTTATTTGACAGAGATCACAAGTAGGCAGAGAGAAAGGCAGAGAGAGAGAGAGGGGGAAGCAGTCTCCCCGCTGAGCAGAGAGTCCAATGTGGGACTCGATCCCAGGACCCTGAGATCATGACCTGAGCCGAAGACAGAGGCTTAATCCACTGAGCCACCCAGACACCAAAAATTTGAGTAATTTAAATTAATGAATAATGGCAGCAAAGCTAAAAGTACTATGAAAACTTGTTTCTCCACATCTTCTTCCTATAATCTGTAAAAACTTTATTAAAGGACATAAATGTCTACCTGAATGTGGAGCTGTAATGAATTTATGTTTCTGTGTGAGGAGACTCACTACTGTAAATGTCAAGTCTTTTAAAAATTGTATTCAATGCAACCACAGTTAAAACTTGACAGGATTTTAAAATGGAATTTAAAAAGGTCATCCTTATATGTTCAAGGACTGTCACAAAAATTCTGAAAAATGAAAAAGAATGAGGAGGAACTGGTCCTATTAGATGTTAAATGTACCACAAGGCCAGAAATTTGTCTACGTATAGACAAAGATGAATTGAGGAAAAAAATGAGAGGTTACACATGAGAGACTATGGACTCTGAAAAACAATCTGAGGGGTTTGAAGTGGCGGGGGGGTGGGAGGTTGGGGTACCAGGTGGTGGGTATTATAGAAGGCACGGCTTGCATGGAGCACTGGGTGTGGTGAAAAAATAATGAATACTGTTTTTCTGAAAATAAATAAATTGGAAAAAAAAAAACCAAAAAAAAAAACCCAAAAAACAAAACCCAACAAACAAACAAAAAAACCCCCACCGAAAAAGTACCTCTTCAATTTACCTTGGTCTATATAGATCTTTCCATCTTAAATATTTTATTGGCAACTTCAAATAATTAAAAAATTAAAATTTAAAAGATATCATCTAGGGCGCCTGGGTGGCTCAGTGGGTTAAGCCACTGCCTTCAGCTCGGGTCATGATCTCGGGGTCCTGGGATCAAGTCCCACATCGGGCTTTCTGCTCAGCAGGGAGCCTGCTTCCCTCTATCTCCCTCTCTGCCTGCCTCTCCATCTGCTTGTGATCTCTCTCTGTCAAATAAATAAATAAAATCTTTAAAAAAATATTAAAAAAAAAATGAGAGGTTACAGAAACACATGTACATATACAGAGATTAGGTTTGTGGTAAAGTCAGCACATAGTGGTGAACTATTTAGCAAATAACATTAAAATACTTAGCTATAGATCTGAAACAAAATGCAAAAGTAAATTATTAACATATCACATACAATGATGAATTCTAGACAGTGTGTATATAATAAAACTAAAAAAATACTGAAGAAAACAGAAAAATATTTAGAAAATTTTGGATTAGAAAAAGTTTCTACTAGGCAATGCACAAATCCCTGAAACAACAAAGGAAATAAATAAAAACTCTGGTTATTTAAAATTTTTGAAAATTTTTGTCAAAGTCTTAATAACAAACAGAGAATGTATCTGTAACATTTCTGAGAAAAATGACTGTCCATTAAATATAAACTACTTCTATAAATGACTAAGAAAACCAACAACCCATCAAAAATGAATAATGAAGATTTTAAAACATAAGCTTATGTTGAAGGGATGAACATATGTCCACTAGAGAGAGAGAAAGGACTATGCATGAGAGATAGAAAGGAGATGGATGCATTCTTAAAAAGGAGACAGGTGACGGGTCCTACAAAATATAAGGACTAATCCTCATTGGATGTAATGGGTAGAAAGATGGAGAAGGTGAGCTTGGTTTCAGGTTAAGTTTGTAGAGTTGGTGGTTGTAAGATGGAGTTGCCATAACAATATAGAGCAGAGGCAAAGTTATTAGTTGAGAATAAGGAGAAAGGCAGAAAGGCAGAAAGCTTAGTGATGTGAGGAGAATCAGAGAGCAAACGTATGTGAAAAATACAGTAAGGCCTCTGATAAATTTGAGAAGCCATATAAGATTTGTGTTGAGTAATGAGTTGCCCAGATGCATATTTTTCCTATTTTCAAATGCTCAGGTATAAGTAACAGAGAAGATATAGGGTTCACTAAACTAACAATGAAAGAACATGTTCAAATGGTCTTTGTTGCAGGCTTATCAGTTAGCAGTTACCTGCTAGTCATTCAGTGTGGACACCATGTTAGGCATTAAGAAAAATAGAAAATAGAAAAAAGGACTTTCCCTTAAAGATACTAGAGTTTAAATGAGAGATAAATTAAAAAAAAAAAGATTTAATTATTTGAGAGATACCATGAGCGCATGAGCAGGGAGAAGGACAGAGGAAGAGGGAGAGAACTCCTCCAGCAGACTTCTTGCCAATGGTGGAGTCTGATTGCAGGACCCTGAGATCATGACCAGAGCTGAAGGCAAACGCTCAACTGACTGAGCCACCCAGGCTCTCTAATTTATCTTTTTAAAAAATTAATTATTTTCATTAACATATAATGTATTATTTGCCCCAGGGGTACAGGTCTATGAATCACCACGTTTACACACTTCACATCACTCACCATATCACATACCCTCCCCAATGTCCATAACCCAACCACCCTCTCCATACCCCCTCCCCCCAGCAACCCTCAGTTTGTTTCATGAGATTAAGAGTCTCTTATGGCTTGTCTCCCTCCTGATCCCATCTTGTTTCATTTTCTCATTCCCCACCCCCTAAACCCCCTACTCTGCCTCCATTATGAAATACAGTATTGTGTAAGTCATGGTTTTGTCAGAAAAATGGAAACATCTTTAGGTCTTTCAAGCAGGAGTGGATTTGAAAGAGGGAATTATACCACATGGGAAAGGGTGGGGCAAAAAGTCAAAGAAAGCTGTTGCATAAGTACCATGGGGGTCAAGACTATGCTTGCCTAATTCATGATCATATCCCATTTTGGTTGGCACATAGTAGATGTTCCATAAGTATTTGTCAAACAAATGAGTGAAATGGCTTGCCATTTGAAAGAAAACAAAATAAAATTAAGCTTGAATCCCTTCCTTACAATTACGCTTAAACAAATTCTAGATGGAGTCAAGAGTTAAGTATTAATACTGATAACCTTAAAGTGTTAGAAAAAAATAGAATATAATTTTTCCAAACATGACACCAAAGGCAGTTGTAAAAAAAAAAGTTTGATGGAATAGCCTAAGTAAAACTTAAAACCTTTTATTAAATACAAATCATAAAAAAATTAAAAGTCAGATGATTAAGAAAAAAAATTTTGTTAAATATGCAGCATATAGATGACTGATAATAAAAAGGAAATTTTGGTATCCAACAAATAATAACATATGAATGTAATGATAAGGTAATAAGGGAATTTTATATAAAAAGATATAAATTCAGTGCACAAATTGAGACATGCTCAACCTCACCAGAAATTACATAACAAAGAGATTCATTTAAAAGAAATAATATTTAGTAGGAAAGGATTAAAAGAATAATGACATTTGTTTTGGTACAGTGGGAAGGGAAATAGGTCCTCTATATTTCTTTTCTGGGAGATATAAAATTTAAATTGTAATAATTTCTCTAGTACTTAAGCTAATTGAAATAGAACACCCTCCTCGAGCTAGGCATTTATTCTAAGCATGTATCAGAAAAAACTTCAATAAATATGTAAGGTTGTGCAGTGCTTTTAAAGATTATGTAAAGTTAGAACCATTCCAAGTTATTATTGGGGGGCATATTTTAATTAAATTGTGTATACAACTGTAAAATAGAATAGTATACAACCACTACTATGTGGATTATTATTTATGCCATAGATAGGCTAAAAATAAGCTGTAGGCTGAAAAATGGTTGGCAGAAACAGTGTGTATAGTGCTATTCTGTACTGTTTAAAAAAAGTCTACCAATTTTTGCCTAAGTTTCATCTAATTGTCTATCATCCATCCATGTGTGTACTGGAGAACATTTGGAAGAATATTTAATAAATGTTAAAAGTGATTATCTTTGGGTGCTATGTTTGTAGCTAATTGTACCATTTCCATATTGAAAATATCAAGGAATCATTATAGTAAGTAGTATAACTAAATAGATAACATAATTAGATTCATAACTATTTCCACTTGAAAAGGATGCATGAGAGCACAGAGGATACAAAACTATGCATGGTAGGAAGAGCACAAAATACATGCATGTATGAAAAATGAGACTGAAAAAGTTATAGGTTTGTTAATGTTTGCATTTGTTTGAACATATTAATTCTGACATCCACTCATTACAAAAAATACCCTTGAAATTTCTCATGAGAAGGCTGATGGTTGATTTCCTCTACATTTTTGGCTTAATCACAAGTATGGCATAAGTGACTATCTCAGAACTCCCATTTAAAACAAATAAGAAAATTCATAGATATTTAAGAACCACTACAAAGAAATTCTTGACTTTTTTCAAACTATAAATATAGTCTATCCAGTTTTAGTTCAAATCTTGGAAAAAACCCTACACATATTTTCTGTGTGTTACGTGAGTAAGTTCATATCCTGGTGGACATTTGGGATGTTTCTTTTTCTGAGATTTATTCATTTATTTATATTTTTAATTTTTATTTTTTGGGAAGAGAGAGAGAGGGAGTGTGTGAGTGTGGCAGGGAGGCACAGAGAGAGAGAGAGGAAGAGAGAGAATCCCACGCAGGCTCTATGCACATTGCAGAGTGGAGTCCCACACAGGGCTCTATCTCATGACCCTGAGAGCATGACCTGAGCTGAAATCAAAAGTTGGATGCTTAACTGACTAAACCACGCAGGTGCCCCATATTTTCCCTAGATTTTTAAACAAACTTCAGCTGCCCTGAACTTAGTGGACTGAAGGCCACTTAAAGTTTCCCAATAATGTTGCCTAGTATCATACAGCTTTTCTAACCCTACTCGGAGTGGTGGGAAAAGTTGTCAAGTCTGCTCTCTGGAATTGATATCAGATAATGAAATAGTTGAAGAGCAGTGAACAAAAACCAAAAATTCAAATCTGACACTTAGATTTTGTGGTCTAAGGCTATTTCCTTAAACTTCCTGGTTCTTTGTTTCCTCCTTCATAAAGTGGGCGTAATAATGTACTTATTTCATTAAATTATCATGAGAATTAAAAAGAAAACCATCTAAAATAGCTAGCTTACTGAGGGCTACATAAGAAGTGCTTAACAAATGTTCCTTTTATTTGATTACTTTACCAACCACATAAGCATAATTCTGCCTGATTGGATTCAGAACTATTCCAACTGTTAAAAAAGCAGAAAAAATAGAAAATAGAATACAATAGTAATGTATTAGAAAAATAGAAAATAGAATACAATAGTAATGAATTTCTGGAAGATATAGAATGGATGAGAAATATATTTTCCCACCCACATGAATGAAAATAAAATGTGAATTTTTCCCAGGTGAAACCCAGAATACTTCCAGCCCCACTGAGCATGTACAAAGCTCTGGGCCACAGGCATTGAGTATCTTAACTGAAGAATGAGGAACAGTTGTATTTACCCTATATCCTCAGGTCAAAGTCCACTAGTAAATTTCTCTAAAGTGGGAATTTTGATTCCAAAGATTCCAGAAAAAGTGCTTGAGCCATATTATGCCATTTAAATGTCTATCTACAAATATACAAATGTGAATAGGCAATGTAAAAATAATAGTTAAGAGAGGCTCAGACTCAATAAAGAGAAAAAAATGCCCATAGGAAACACAGTTAACAGGGTTAAAAAAAAAAAAAAACCCTAACATAAATAAAATAAGCATCTTTAAAGATTTGAAACATATCTTGTCTGCCATAAAAGGCTACTATGAGAAAGAAGAAAGTTAATTACAAATTTTTCGATAAAAACAAGAGAGAAGAATAGACTAAAGAGAGTAGACCACTGAAGACTGAATTTGTAAACTGAGTGATGGTTCAGAAGGCTACATCCAGAGCTGAATGATAAAAGCCAAGGCAAAGGGGTATCCTGGAGGATAGACCCAGAGACCTCATGCTTCTAGGAGGAGATGATAAGAAAGAATGGTGTGGAGAAAGTGAACAAATAATTGAAGAAATCAAATAATGACTCTGGTCTTCAGATGGGAGGGATCTGCATATTCGGGGGAAAGTAGGGATAGGGAAACAACATATCCATGCCTAGAAACCATATGGTGAAATGTCTGGAAGCTAAAGCCAAAGAGAAAATCTCATGAGCTTCAAGAAGGGAAAGGCAACTTACCTATTTAAAGAAAAAAAAAAAAAAAGTCTAGTCACAAGCAAACGAAAAAACCAAAACCCAATAAAATATATAGCTAAGTATAAACATTTACTCTCGAACTGGCACCAAAGTTTGCCCTTTAAGCTGACAGAAATTAAGAAAATTTCTAAGAAAGCAAAAATACAGTATTAAAGAGAGAACATTTAAGACAAAAACATCCAGATTTTTGCAACCAAACATGAAATGGCAGTACACAGAAAAGTAAAAGCCTATTTGATTATTTTCTAGGCTGAAGTTGTCGATGCTGACTACTTCTTGTATTGATACTTTTTTTTTTTTTTAAAGATTTTGTTTATTTTTATTTGAGAGAGAGAGAGTGAGAGCGCGCACGAGTGAGGGGGAGGGGCAGAGGGAGAGAAATCCTCAAGCCGATTCAGCCGTGAGCATGTAGCCCAACAGGGGGCTTGATCTCAGGGTCTTGAGATGGTGACCTGAGCTGAAATTAACAGTCAGCCACTTAACCTACTCAGCCACCCAGATGCCCCACAAAGGAGGCCTTTTAAATTTCAACTCTGGGGTGCTCAAATTCATTCACTGCCGAACTCCCTTTTTAGTATATATTAAGGCAGAAAACTCCATAGAAGTCCTGCCTTACTACTAGACCGTTCAGTTTCTGCCAGAGATATATAACAGTGGTCTAAAACTTAAAGGCAGGGGCACCTGCGTGGTTCAGTGGGTTAAGCCTCTGCTTTCAGCTAGGTCATGGTCTCGGGGTCGTGGGATGAAGCCCGCTTTGGGCTCAGCGGGGAGCCTGCTTCCCCCTCTCTGCCTGCCTCTTTGCCTACTTGTGATCTCTGTCAAATAAATAAATAAATAAATAAATATCTTTAAAAATAAAAAATAAAACTTGAAGGCATTTTAGAAACTGTAGCTTAACAAGTTTATTCAACCGTAAACTCATATACCCACAAAGATGCTTGGGGATTTGAGGTATGTGGGAAGTAGACAACTTATTCACTCTCGGACTTTTATGGACCCCAATTCTTGGGAAGATCTTTTTATGGATTTGGCAATAGCAGCTACTCCTCAGGGAGGTTGTGTCTGCTATACATCCCATTCCAGATTACTAATCTTTTTAGGCTTCTCGGACTTGGAACAAGGCAAATATGTATAAGGTTACTTGATGGGAAAGTCGTATAATTATAGGTATGTTTGTAAGACTATGAGATAGGACATTACAGTAATTAGAGGATATTTTTAAGTATTATAAAGAAAAGACACCAGTTTCTTGAAGTATTATAAAGAAAAGGCCACTAGTTCCTCTCAAAATTCCCCAAACTGAGAAATGCTTATTGACTTGACTTAAGATTTTCAGCTACTTGATATATATCATTTACATATTAGATTCTGTGTCACCAAAAAAAATGAAGTTTCTGTATGTTAATGTTAGATATAGGATATGGAAGCCAACCTGGGTATTAAATGAAAATAAAGACCAAACAAAATTATCATTATTTATTATTTCCATAGCCATAATGAGAAGTGCTTTGTAATGACCACTTTTATTATAGCTAGAGACAAAAGTGTGGAATAGACCTTAGAAAGTTTCAAATTAGGCTCTATAAAAATTTAATTAAAAAAATCAATGTAGGGACGCCTGGGTGGCTCAGTTGGTTAAGTGGCTGCCTTCGGCTCAGGTCATGATCCCAGCATCCTGGGATCGAGTCCCACATCGGGCTCCTTGCTCCGCAGGGATCCTGTTTCTCCCTCTGACTCTGCCTGCCACTCTGTCTGCCTGTGCTCATTCTCCCTCTCTCTCTGACAAATAAATAAATAAAATCTTTAAAAAAAAATCAATGTAAGTTAATAAAAATAGTCCTGAATTCGAGTAAGATGATTTAGGGTTTAATACTAGCAAGGATGCTCAAATGAGCAACTATTTTAAAAGAGTAATTCTCTGCAAAGTAATTTGTGTATTTCAAATAATTTGAATACAAATCTCAATAGTCTTCTCTTTTGAGGTTTGAAACTCAGTTCTAAAATCACTTGGAAGAATGAATGGATGAAAATGTCCAAGAACATTTGAGAAAGAAAAATTCTGTGTGGAAATTTTCACTACTAATTGTTAAAACAGATGATCAAATGTCAGCAATTAATGTAGGCTAGTGACAGAAGAATAAGTTGTAGAATAGAGTCTAATATATGTAGGAATTGATACTGAGATAAATGTGGCATTTCAAGGTGGTGTGAAAGGTGAGATCATTTAATGAACAAAGCATTGGATACAGTATCGTCACTTGGAAAATGAAGTAATGTGGTAAGTTTAAGAAGTAAATGGAGTAAAACTAAGAAGCTATAAATATAAAAGTATAAATTATTTTCCAAGCCTAAAAACAAAAAGAAAAAGCTAAGGTGAAATTGAATTATTGATAGACTTTTTTTACTACATAATAAAATTTCAAAATTAAAAGGCTACATATTATTATAGTAAACATTTATTACTACATAATAAAATTTCAAAATTAAAAGGCAAATAAACAAAAGGGTAGTATTTGCAACATACGTGACTGACAAAGTTTAATATCCTTAATATCATAAAAATTCTTACAAATTATTAGAAGGTTCATTCATTAATAGAAAAATAGGCAAAGAAGTGAAGAGCGTATTTGAAAAAGAGGAGATACAGACAGCCAAAGTTCATGGGAATACATGTATACATAGGTAGTCATAAAACAAATGAAAAAATAAGGCAATCTTAAGGTACAACAGAAAAATACTAAAGATTTTTGAAAAAGCTATTCTTGGTGAAATGAAATGGGAAATTCCTTTCATTGCTGATGGCACAGTAATTGGTATAATCTCTTTGAAGGTCAATTTGGCAATATATATCAAGAATCGAATACATGTTCAAATTTCCTGGTTTGTTAGTTCTACTTCAACCAATCTATCCTAAGAATATATTTTAAAATATACATAAAATGTATATACAGAGGTTTTTACTGTTAAAATATTAATATTCCCTTAAAGATTCATTATTATCTCAGAACTATGGTGCTTAAAACCACCAGCCTTGGAGGACACACACCTGGTTTGAATCTTAAAAGCACTGTGTCCTTGCCCAAGTTATTTGACTGGCGCTGATCTGAAAGAGGGACGCAGAAATTCGTACCTCAAAAGGCTGCTCTAAGGATTAACTGACAATATATCTCAAGTGATTTGTGCAACACTTAGAATTCCCCAGTGCTAGAGCTCAAGAGCTTATACTTACCATTATAATTATTATTACATGTAGATGAAAACATGTTTTTGGATCATATTGATACCATTGAGATACTCAGGGTAAAACATTAAGTGGAAAAATCCAAACACAAAATGGTGACACACACACGGAAGAAATACATTAGGTGTCGTGGAATGTTATAGGACTTTATCATCTTATCTATATTTTTATATATTATTAAAGAAATGCAACCATAGTAATTTTATAGCTTAAAAAAATGCTTTTAAGGAACTTTTAGGGAATGTGTCCATATTGTATTAAATGGACTATGTTGAGTTAGACTCCAGAAAATTGCATCCAAGGGGCACCTGGCTGGCTCAGTCAGAAGAGTGTGACTCTTGATCTGGGGGTTGTAGTTTGGAGCCCCATGTTAGTTGTAGAGATTACTTAAAAATAAAATGTTAAAAGAAAGAGAATTGCATCTAAAAGTTCTAGAAGGAAAGGTAAATTCTAAGCTTTTTAATTTACTTACATTAATTTTATAGCATGTCATTTCACCTATTCAAATGTAATGATTTATCTATTTTCTTGGTTCCTTAGAATAGAATTTGATGAATATTTTGCCTACTCAGTAGGGCAATGTGGGAGTTTCTATCAAAATGCAAATGTGGACAATGAGGAAAATGTACACCATGTGAGTATGCACACAGGTAGGTCCATGGGCACCCTCCTATATTTTGTCAAACTAACCCGTGAATATCCATGGGCATGTTAGTCATATTGCATGATATTTTAGTCTTTTCTACAAAAAATTAGTTACCTCCAAAGATATCAAGTATACTATAACTGAAATACCTTTTTTTTAAAGTAGGCTACACACCCAACAGGGGGCTTAATTCATGACCTGGGGATCAAGAGTTGAATTCTCTACTGACTGAGCTAGCCAGGAACCACTGAAGTACTTCTTGAAAGAATAAAGGCATTTTCATAGGTTTCTTATTTTCATCAATTTAAGATACATATATTTGTATAAATTATAATATATAAGCATACACTATAATTCATATATAAATATGATGTATAACATATATTAAATATAAAATTATATATAAATATATTATAATTTATACATATATAAAGGTGTATATATATATATATACACACAATAAACTATTATTCAGCCATCAAAAAGAATGAAATCTTGTCATTTGCAATGATGTAGATGGAAGTAGAGGGTATTAAGCTAAGCAAAATAAGTCAGTCAGAGAAAGACAAATATCAGATAATTTCACTCATATGTGGAATTTAAGGAAAAAAACCAGAAGAATATTGGGGAAGGAAAGGAAAATAAAATAAGATGCAAACACGGAGGGAGGCAAACCATAAGAGACTTTAACCTGTAGAAAACAAACTGAGGGTTGCTGGAGGGGAGGTGGGTGGAGGGATGGGGTAATTGGCTGATGGACATGAAGAAGTGCACTTGATTGTAATGAGCACTGGGTGTTGTATGTAACTGATGGGTCACTAAATTCTACCCCTAAACTAATAATACAGTATATATTAACTAAATTAAATTTGAATAAAAAAGAAAAAAAGAACAATGTCAACACTTGCTCACATGCATGTCAAGATGGGTACTTTCTTCTATCACAGTGTATTCATCATCGTTGAGATTGTCTGATATCAACACATAAGAAACAAAGGAAAAATATACACTCTGTATCCTCAGATCTTTAAATTGGTTATTATGCAAAAAAATAGGTATCTAAATAAAGTGGTCTCTCACATACCTACATCAGTTAGGATAAATCATGTTATGCAGTGTTAACAAACATTCTCCAATAACTCAATGACTTAAAATCATGGAAGTACATTTATTTTGCCCCTGCTACATGTCTGATGAGGATCAGTGGAAGTCATTTAGTCATTAGTCATTTAGACCCCCGGGTTACTGGGGGCTTCCACTCTGCCAGGACAAGGGCAGAAGTAAAGTACCGAGCACCAGCAATGACATACTTCCACATATAATGACGTAAACCACTTTGTTCAAATTCATTGGCCAAAGCAAGTCACATTGCCATGGTGTCAAGGAAGTGTAATTCTCTTGTGAGACCAAAGGAGAGAGGTATGCTATGTTGCTAAAAAGTTAGTAACGTCTAGCACACATGCCCAGAAATATTAAAACATCCATTCTAAAGTGAATTCTAATCTACAGAATCACATTAGGAGAGTTTATTGGAAGGAAGTAATAGATTGCTTTTGATGGAAGTGCTAAAACTGACTTTACTGTGGCAATCATTTCACAATCTATGTGTATCCAGTCCTCACATAGTATGCCTCCAACTTGTACGATGCAATAGATTAATCATATTTTAATAAAAGTGGGGGAGGAAAACTCCTCAGACTTTAAAATGAAGATTTATTTTGTGATGTGGCTAATCAATTGTGACTATCATATCTCATAGTTAAGAAAAACATTACTTTTTTTAATTGTAAAAATTCATGTCATCTATTTTTCAGGAAGAGGGTTCTCAAATACTAAGTTTAAGCAGCAAGAGAAAAAGGAATGAATTTGCAGGACAGAGAAGACAGCAATTTTTCTTTCCACTTTTTATACTTCCTTCTGGTGAGTTTCATGTTTGTGTCCGAGCTCTTTGAAACCAGGAGATGGAGCCATGTAGCTTAAGACATTCTAGCACCCCAGTTCTCTGGGTATTTCTGAGCAAACTCTTCTCACTATGCCAGAAGTAGTGTTTAATTTGCAAACTTGCAAGGAGAAAAGAAGTTTATGCCAATGTCTCATTCTCTTTATAAATAGCTTATAATAGATCTAAAAGAAATATAGCTGGAGCATTATGATTAGGAATTATGTCTTGACAATAGTTTATTTTTTCACAAATACTCCTAGCCATGTGATTTTAGATCCATCTCATGTTTATTTTATTCTGCTTGCTTCCACAGAGTGTGTGTATCAGTCTATGTGAAGGAGAAGGATCCTCTGACTACATCATGACAAAATGTGATCATTGAATCAAGCCTTAAATGAATGATGGGTATCTTACATGCTGACTCGAGCCAGGCATACAGAGCCAGGCATGACCAGGAGCAGGGTGGGACCCGTGGCAAACAGCATATATGCCTGTGTGGTGACAGCTGTTTCTTGTGTCTCCCTGGTGTAATTACAGAGATATGGAAAACCCATACTGTCAGACTTTGTTCGTGCTAAAGAAAAAGTAAAACCCTCGATTTTTATGTAAAATCTCCAGGTATTTACAATTTTAAGCTATTTTTAAACACTTACAGAAGCTCTCCAGGCTAAACAAATACCATGAGACTACTGGTTTATGATTTGAATAGTTTAGAGACAATTTTACATCTGTTATCTCATCAAATCCTAATAAGAATACTATGAACTACCTCTTTAAATTGCTATAATTATGGGTAATGAGACTGAGTACAATCAAGTAACTTACCCAAGTCACAGCATTAGTGTGTATATCTTTTGATTCTAGTTCCATGTAGTGTTCTTTCCACTTTTTAGACTTTTTTTTAGAAGATGATTTCTGAAGATTGAAATGGACATGGGATCAGACATTTGGCTATCTCTGCCCTTGTCCTGGTCATAGTTTCTGTGTTTCCGTGTGACTTTGAATTCGACCTGTCAGATGAAGGGCACTACTAGATCTCTTAGCTTCTATGGCCACTTCTAATTCTGAAACCTCATCATTCCCAGCCAATAACCATCATATATTATGTATATATATATGTATATGCATATGTATATGTACATATAATCCCACAAGATAATAAAATCATATAGGCTCAAATCACTAGATTACATTATGGCCATGATAATCTGGGCACAATGATTAATCGGCAGATACAGGGAACCATTCTTGCCCATGCTAGTCACATTTTTGACATTCTCTTCCTTTTCTCCACACAATCTAAAAAGATATCAGATCTGAGACCCTGAACGAATTAATACAGTCTCTACTTTCACACTAAGAATTACGAAATTCATCTTTTACTTCTTCCTAGATACATTTTCATAATGTTTGGCTATAAAATTCAAAGGTTAGAGTAGAGATAAAGGGGCAAGAAGGCAATTCTTGCCTGGAATTCTTGCCTGGAGTTCTTTTATAATTATATGCTCTAATTTGTGACTCATACACTTTCAATGAGTTTCTCTACTCTTTAATGAAATGAGTGCCATTAAATCAGTCTAAGTACTATTAGCTCTTTACGGTGTTTTCATACTACTTTTACTGCCTTTTGGGAAAATCCTTTGCATATTAGTTTTTAAGTAGGTCAGGAGACTTAAGAGTCACAATTCTCTTGAACTCTTTGGTTTTTAAAAAAACTATTTTATTTATTTATTTGAGAGGGAGAGAATGAGAGAGAGAGAGAGAGTGCATGGGAGGATGGAGGGTTGAACAGGGAGCCCAATAAAGGACTCGATCCCGGGACTCCAGGATCATGACCCAAGCAGAAGGCAGTTGCTTATCCAACTGAGTCACCAAGGCACCCCTCTTGAGCTCTTGATCTAAGGATTTTCTGTTATGTAGATCATACAGGAGGTGTTGCTACATTTTTTTCTCTTAAGCTACCTTGTAGGTTACCCTCATACCTTAAGGACTCGAGAAACATCCATACCATACAGAAGTAAGCTTTGGAGTAACTAGAGAAAGCACATTTCATTAGGAGCCAGGGGATCACAGTTGTCCAGTATGGGCCCTGAACTTGGTGTATATTGTCCCATCAGCTCCCTCAACAACCAGGTGACATAGATATCAGTATTCCAGATTCAGAAGGTTACCTAACTTTCCCAAGATTGCATGGTTAATTAGTGGTGGAACTTGAACCAGAACTGAAGACAGGTTCAAAGCTCTGAGAGGTCTGTACATTTGGTTGTAGACACATAGTTTCATTTCCTGTCTATCTTTTTTCCTCCATTTTTGAAGAGTTATTTGGGTGCTATCATGAATGGAAATTAACTGTAATGAAAAAGAAGGGCTCTGAAATCTTTAAAACTAATCAGTGGTCTTTTGAGTATACTTTGGGTAGATATTTAGAACATAATGCTATTAATTCATTGAAACTAATTATTCAAGTTGGATACATGTATGTATTGATACATACATCTATCAGGTAATATCTATTAGGATGATCCATAGAAGTTATGATAGATTAAATTACTGGCTCCAATAATTTCACCTTTCTCTGTATCCAGTCCTTGTCAATGGCCTCTTAATGGGTACAATATACATCCCTGCCCCTTGGCTTTGATTTGGCCATATGACTTGCTTTGGCCAAGGGAATGGGGAAGAAATTACAGTGTTCTAATTCTACTAGGATTTAAGAGATTCCCCCTGTTTCTGATTCTCCTCTTATATTTTTGCTATTGCCATGAGGAAAAAGAAGCCCCAAATAACCCACTGGTCCAAGAAGGATGGGAGACATGTGTATCATAGCCACCTCTGTGGCCTTACAGACCAGTGGTGAGAAATACAGCCTCTGAAGACATTGCAGTCTGAAGCAGGGCCTCATAGGCAAACCCAGCCTGAATCAGCTGACCCCCAGCCAACCCTCAGTTCTGTGAAAATAAATGCTTACTGTTATATTCCACTGAGATTGTATGAGATTGTTTTATGCAATGATTGTAGCAATACTAGATGGATATAACAGCCAAGGTCATCTACCTTCCAATTCTGTTATACCATTAATCACCATATATAAGCTGTTCCTAACATTTAGCAGCTTCTTTTCAATATTTTAAAATCCATTCCAACTTATTATTAATATGGAATAAGTATTAACAAAATAAAAGATAATAGAGGAGAAAAGCAATTAATTGGTAACTCAATCTTTAAATTTCAGCTTGAATATCACTTCTTCAAAGGGACCCTTCCCGACCCTCCAAATTATATTGGGTACCTCTTGTTAGATTCTCTCACATAGAAATCAGCCCTTACATCTGTATCTTTGGGGTAAATATCCAGGAGTGCAATTGCTAGGTCATAAGTTAGCTCTATTTTTAATTTTTTTTTTAAAGATTTTATCTATTTATTTGACAGACAGAGATCACAAGTAGGCAGAGAGGCAGGCAGAGAGACAGAGGGGGAAGCAGGCTCCCTGCCGAGCAGAGAGCCCAATGCAGGGCTCGATCCCAGGACCCTGGGATAATATCCTGAGCAGAAGGCAGAGGCCTTAACCCACTGAGACATCCAGGAGCCCCTATTTTTAACTTTTTGAGGAACTCCCACACTCTTTTCCAAAGTGGCTGCACCAGCTTGCATTCCCACCTAAATCATGGAACACTACATCAAAAACTAATGATCATACTGTATGGTGACTAACATAACAATAATCATAAAAAAAAAAAAAACTTGACCAACTAAACTTAAAAAAAATCAGCCTCTTTCCTTTATACCTTGTTCCTATTAGTAGTTATATGATTGATTTTTATTTCTGAAATAAAAATCACTGGACTGGATTTCAGAAGGTGAGACCATCCATATCTTTCTTATTTACCACTCTACCTTAGCATCAAGCCTAATATTTGGCCAAGAGTAGACATGCAAGATATACTTGTTAAATAAATAAAAAGAAACAGTTTGAGGATCTGATTATTAGTGCAGCATGTTTGATGTTGTTCATCTGGTTAAGATCTGTTATATAGCAGTTCTCTGACAGATTTTTTCTCTGTCACCATCTCTGCAAGGGTAGAAATAAAACAGGCTTTATATGACAGCTATAAAACTCACATGTTCTTTCTGTACGAAGAATGTCTTCAACTGCAATTTGCCCCTTGCCCATTATTGTGGGCTCTCCACATCACACAATGTGATAGCTCCTTTGAGATTTCCTGTTATCACTGTACAGGTTTCCTACTAATGTTAGAACCCAGGTCATATGCAGATCTCTTCATCTATGAGTACAGATGGAGCATATCATTTCAATAGGATTCAGGATGGGTCAGTGGAGAAAAATTCACTTTGGGAGTAGGAAAATGAAGGATACATGTTTGAATCTCAATTCTACAATGTTCTAGTTATGTTGTTAACCTGAAAAACTAGGATGATAACATCTACTCCATAAAGTGGTTGTGAGAGATGGAATTATGAAAAATTCTTTGAAAAAATTGCTTTGCAAGCTGCATGGCATTATATAAATATCAATAATTCCAATATCTTTGGCAATTTGATAAAATACATGCAGAATACATTGCATTGAACATTAAAGTTGTTCATAACCACTGCTAGAAATGCACCTTGCTGTGGTTTCTGGCTCATCTGAATGTTTTAAAGTTTAGTTCCTGCAATGAATCACTGCAGTGGGCCATGTGATATTTTTCTTAACTGTTCCTAAATTGAGGGATTGCTAGCATCTACATCCACTGAAGGCATTCTCAAAAGTTAGAGTGGGGATAATTTTTAGTTTAGGAAATATGGTGACCAAGTTCACTGGTCATAATACAGTGCCTGAAATATATTCTAAACATTTCATTGTTAAACCATTTCATCTCACAGAATCCATGAATCATGTTTTCTCATTATTAATAGCTTGTCAAATTGACTGAAAGCTGTGTTAGTCACTTTCAGAATTCAGAATTCTTACAAAGAACAGGTGGGTTTACACGTTGACTCTAAATCAGCTTAAGAAAATTGATGAAATAGATCTTTATGTCAAATACAGAGGTCTTCTATAGCATAAACCATTGATTCAGGTTGATAATCCACACTCCACTGAGAAAAGCATTGTGTCTAAAATTCCTGACTGGTTTTATAATCTTTGAAACCAGTATGAAGTTTATGTTTAAATTCCTCCAGGTCTCATTCAAAAGATTTTGAAGGAAGTATTTCTCACTGTTTTACGAAGGGCATGTTTACCATTATGATTACTTGCAAAAGGAGCAAAGTGTTTTATTCAGAGCAACCAGGTCACATAATATCCTCATTTTTCCATTTTGTTGCCACTTAAAATTATAATGGTTGCATGAATATTAAAGTGAAACAACTAATATGGCGTGCAATATGGAGGAGAGCTTATATGCGTGGACTACCTCAAGTAGCCTAATTAAGTTCCTTACATAACAAAGCACACTGAGCTGAATTTTGCATGTGGGGTATAAGGGCTCAAGTACGCTAGACATTTTGGATATTTCTACTTGCTTCAGTGCGTTAAAGTATCTGTAGTCTTCTTACAGCAGTTAATGAAATGAGTTGATTTATACATTTCTGTAATATAAGAAAATGCAGATCAGATTATGCTTCAGTATAAATGTTAGTATTCAGGAGCAAACTCCGTCTTTTGTATTTTGGTGAGACGCCATCATGAACGATAACCTTCAGAAAGTCCCAGCATGGTGCCTGAACGAAGTAGGTACTTGCTAAATGTTAGTGTTTTCCCATTATCCATTTTCTCCTGCTTTTTGAGAACAGACTCACACAGTTTTCTTTGGTTTGGGATTGTTTGAGGTCATTTAGTTATTAAGTCATTTAGTCATTAAATTAAATCATCACCAAAGTTCATTTTCTTCTTCATAATATCTGTATGAAATTGAGGCTGAAAATTTGCTTTGTTTCATAGACACCTTATGGTCTCTTCTGAGATGATTTTGTTTTCATTTTCCACTTCTGATACTTGTGGCATGGGCTGAGTTTACAGTCTTCCACCACACTGAAGACATGCAAATATGAAAATCTAAATGAAACTAGGTAACTGCATATAAAATTAAAAAGCACTTATGAATATATTTAACCTTGAAATTCCACTTAAATCTCTTTTTACTTAAATTATAAAATTGAATGTAGAATTTTTTTTTAGGTTTACACTACGATTTAGGTTTTATGATACCTCAGTGTAATATTTCCTTATTAAAAATAGAACCAGTAATTTTAAAAACTAGAGAGAGGATGGCTGAAATTAAGTAAATGAATTTAATATAGTTTATATGTGGATGGTGAAATTGGTCCTGAAATTTGTATCTTACTGTGTAATTCCCTGAGTAATCCATGAAGATAAAATTATTCCTTTTTTAAAAAAAGATTTCATTTTTAAGTAATTGCTGTACTGAATGTGGGGCTTGAATTTACAACCCTGAGATTAAGAGTCACATGCTCTAGCAACTGAGCCAGCCAGGTGCCCCAAGATAAAATTATTCTGTGTGACAGCGCCCAACTTTTACCTAAAACAGCATGTGGCCTAGGGCTGCTGAGCAGATTGGGAAAAAACTACATAACTGCACATTATTTAAAATTTAAAATCTCAGAGGGGTCAAAAAGCCTGCCATCCCTCTAATTAGTTGACTTTTGTATTCTCACATGATTGTTTTACATTTTCTCCTCTCTCCTCAAATCTCTTGCATGATTTCCTCTCTCTCTCTCGGCTGATGAGTTCATCTCCTGCTTCACTGAGAAGTAATCAGATGAAAAATTACATCATCTTTCCAATGGAAAATATATGAACCTACAATGAAAAATTGTCCCCACTCTTATCTAAGCTTTCATAGGACACTTGGTTCCCATCATTTTCACCCGTATGAAATGAATGCTCCCCCTTCATTTTCTCCCTCTCTTCTCTCCCATTCTCATATATTTCCCCATATCTCCACTCTCCTGTTTAGCAAAACTTCTCAAAATGTGGTCTGCCTTTGTTGCCCTTTTGGTGACATTTTGTAATTTTTTTTTTTAAGATTTTATTTATTTATTTGACAGAGAGAGATCACAAGTAGGCAGAGAGGCAGGCAGAAAGAGAGAGGAGGAAGCAGGCTCCCCGCTGAGCAGAGAGCCCGATGCGGGACTCGATCCCAGGACCCTGAGATCATGACCTGAGCCGAAGGCAGCGGCCTAACCCACTGAGCCACCCAGGCGCCCCATTTTGTAATATTTTGCTTCCTATTTTCTTCTCAACCCAATCCCATTTGGATTTCATCCTCACCATTCCACTGAAATGATTACTGACTGCCTGGTAAACATTTCCATTTGTTCAGCTAGTAGTAGCTCAAAGTTAAAACACCAAACTATAACCCTTTATTTCCCTCAGGGGAAAAATGTTCCTTCAGTGCTGCTTTGAGTTTTTATTTTATTTTATTTTATTTTGAAATTGAGGTATGATTTATAAATAGTAAAATTTACAAATATATTCATTAAATAATTTGATGTTTACCTACACATAGATCTTTGTAAACTTCCATTAGTACAAGATACAGAATGCTGTCATCAACCCAGAAGGTTTCTGCAAACCGTATTTCCTGTCAATACTCTAACGTACTCACTCTGTTGTGACTTCCGTCATGGTCGGTTAGCCTAGTTCCAAAGAACAGATGAATAGAAGCATACAACATGTAACTCCTTGTGTGTTTCTCCAGTAATATTTTTGAGACTTATCAGTAGTTCTTAATGCTGCATAGTATCAATTGCATGGATATACACAATTAGTTTATTTCTTTTCCTCTTGATGGACATTTTTCTGTCGTTAATTTCTGATCTTTAATATTTTTTCCCTCTATCTTCTTTGTGTTTTTTTCTTTTAGTTTCTTAAGATCAAAGCTTTTGTCACAGATTACACACTTTTTTTTGTATGTATATTTTTTTGGTATGTACATTTTTTGTATGTACACACTTTTTTTTGTATGTACATTTAAATGTATGTACATTTAAAAGTAGAACTTTCCTCTAAATTCCTGGTTTAGCTGTGTCTCAAATTTTGATATGCTATATTTTTATGCTTTAGTTAAAAATATTTTCTGATTTTCATTGTGATTTTTAATTTGACTTATGGATTTCTTAGAATGTGTTACTTAGTTTTAAAATATTTTGGGATCTCCTGTTCTCCTTTCAGTATTAATTTCTAGCTTAATTTTTTTTTTGTGATCAGAGAGCATACTCTGTATGATTTTAGTCCCGTGAAATTTATTGAGAATGCTTTATGGCCCAGCATGTTGTCTATTTTTGTTAATGTCCCATGTTCATTTGAGAATAATGTGTATTCTGAAGTAGGATATCATGGTGTACAATGTCAGTTAAGTCCAGTTGGTAAATAATGTTGTTCAATTGTATATACCTTTTCTGATTTTCTGTTGGCTTTTCCTATAAATTATAGAATAACTTGTATTAAAATCTCCAACTTTAATTATAGATTTATCTCTTTTTCCTCTTGGTTCTATCAGTTTTGCTTCATATACTTTAATTCATATTTTTATGTAATACACAGAGGATTTTATGTCTTTCTTTCTTTTCTTTTTTTTTTTAAAGATTTTATTTATTTATTTGACAGAGAGAAATCACAAGTAGATGGACAGGCAGGCAGAGAGAGAGAGAGAGGGAAGCAGGCTCCCTGCTGAGCAGAGAGCCCGATGCGGGACTCGATCCCAGGACCCTGAAATCATGACCTGAGCCGAAGGCAGCAGCTTAACCCACTGAGCCACCCAGGCGCCCCTCTTTCTTTCTTTTTTTAAAAAGATTTTGTTTATTTATTTGACAGAGAGAGAGATCACAAGTAGGCAGAAAAGCAGGCAGAGGCAGAGGGGGAAGAAGGCTCCCCGCTGAGCAGAGAGCCCGATGCGGGGCTCGATCCTAGGACCCTGAGACCATGACCTGAGCGGAAGGCAGAGGCTTAACCCATTGAGCCACTCAGGCACCCTGGATTTTATGTCTTTCTGATTAATTGGACCATTTATATATATGAAATGCCCATCTTCATCTCTGATAAAATTCTTTGATCTCATGTCTCATATGATTGATGTATTTCTGCATTGGTCTTTTTATGGTTAGTGTTTGGATGATGTAGTTTTTACTAATCTTTTATTTTCATCTACTTGTATTACTATGTTTAGAATCTGTCTCTTGATATGGCAAATAAAAAGATCTTTAAAAAAAATCCCATCTGATGAGACCTCTTTTAATTACAGTATTTAATCTATTTATGTAGATTTTATGTGATTACTGATATGGATTTAAGGTAAATAATTTGTTGTTTATATATTTGCCCCATCTACTCTTTGTTCTTTTATTCCTTTTTTCTTCTTTCTTTTGAAATAATCAACATTTTTTCCTCATTCTATTTTAGTTTCTCTTTTACCTTTCAGCTGTAGCTCTTTGCATTACTGTTTTTTTTGGGGGGGGTCCTTGTAAAGCTGCACTGTCCAATATAGTAGCCACTGGGAACATGGGGTCACTTCAAATTTAAATTTGCATGAACAAAAGCAAGTAAGTGTAAAAAGTCAGTTTCCATTTGTGGGCGGTTACATAAGGATCATAAACTCCTGTGATGGGATATATAAGAGATACCAGTTGCAAGAAAAATCCTGCTACTCACATGAGTTTGGTGTCAGTTTCTACAAAACCAGAAGGGGGTAAAATCCATCCTCGCTTTCTCCAGTTTTCCTTTCTGTTCTTCCTCTCCTAGTTTTCTATGTGAACTCTTCTACATGTCACAAATGTTGAATCTCTCAGGGTTTGGTCCTATGCCTCCTTCTCTCCTCGCTTTCTGTTCCTTGAATATTCTTATTTACCCCACAGGAAGACTGTATTTGCCCAGAGTCTGTTGGCCCAGAATTTACTGTCCACTGGACAGTCAACTGAATGTCCCCCTATCAGTACATTCCTAAATAAAAGAATCAGTTTCTCTGTGCTTCTTCGCTTGTATTTTCAATCTTGTATTGGATTGGTGGCATCAACTTTCTTTCTTTTTTTCTTAAAGATTTTATGTATTTCTTTGACAGACCGAGATCACAAGTAGGCAGAGAGGTAGGCAGAGAGAGAGGAAGGGAAGCAGGCTCCTTGCCGAGCAGAGAGCCCAATGTGGGCCTCGATCCCAGGACCTTGGGATCATGACCTGAGCCAAAGGCAGAGGCTTTAACCCACTGAGCCACCCAGGCACCCCTGGCATCAACTTTTCTTGATCTCACTCCAATATTCAATAATTCACGAAGTCTCATAAATTAAATTTCTGAACTATTTTTTAAATGCCGTATCATGTCTGGTGCTCCTAATCTCTTATCAGGCTATGAAACAACCTCTTAAATAAAAGGCCTCTGAAGCTTTAGGAACTTTCTCCCAAAGTGCATTTTTAAAATACATTTCCTCTAGAGTTGTGTTTTAGAAGTCAAATATGATCACGTTGTTTTTCCATGTAAACAAATAAATAACCAAGAAAACCATTCACTTATCATTTTCTATAGAATATCAGTACTACTGCCATTACCACACTTTTCTTTCTTTTCTGTTTTAAAAGATTTTATTTATTTATTTGAGAGAGAGAAAGAGAAAGAGAAAAAAAAAAAAGAGAAAGAGAACAAATGAGCAGTGAGGAGGAGCAGAGGCAGAGGGAGAGAGAGAAGCGGACTCCCAGCTGAGCAGGAAGCCTGATGTGTGTCCCGTTCCCAGGACCCTGGGATCATGACCTGAGCTGAAGGCAGAGGCTTAACTGACTGAACCACCCGGGATCCCCACCGAAATATTCACCACTAATTTTTCTTTGCCTCTTTACATACTATAATTACTACTACTAGCTATTGCTAAGAGTGCTATTACTTCTATTTTTAAAAAGATTTTATTATTTGTTTATTTGTCAGAGAGAGAGAGAGAGAAAGCGAGCACAAGCAGGGAGGAGGGTTAGAGGGAGAAGCAGACTCCCCTGCTGAGTAAGGAGCATAAAGCAGGACTCTATCCCAGGAGCCTGGGATCAAGATCCAAGCTGAGGGCTGGTGCTTAACCAACTGAGCCACCCAAGTGTCCCATTACTGTCATTTCCAACTAATGTTTACTGAGCAGTGTTATGTGCCAGGCAGTAGGCATTTTATATAATATTGGTTAAAAACACTGCCTTAGGGTTAGACAGATCTATATTTTAATCATACTGTAGCTACTTATTAAAAAATTATTTAATATCAGTTTCCTCAATGGTAAAATATGGATAATCACAAAATCTACATACTATAATATTATGATAATTGAATGAGATATCCATGTAAAGCACAATAGTTGTACATAGTACTCAAATTGAAGATACAGTATACTAATCATATTATCTCTCATTTCTAGCTCAATCCTGAGTTTTTTCTTTAAAGGTTTTTATTTATTTGAGAGAGCAAGAGCTGGCATGAGTGGGGGGAGGGGCCGAGGGAGAAGCAGACTCCCCAAGGAGCAGGGAACCTGATATGGGGCTTGTAATTTCCAGGACTTGTAAGTAATAAGACCTGACCTCTCAAAACTTCTTGATGGTTATTGCTGTAGGCCTCTTGCAATCATAATAAGAACCACAAGGGCTGTCTAGACAGCCCTGGTTCTGGAAAGGCTAAGACCAGCACAAAACAATTAATGATTGAAATACATGTATTTAAAGGCATTTGATGTTGAAAGAAGAAAAGAGAATTGGGAAGAGAAGTATTTCATCACTCCCTAACGTTTCCTTTGTGAAGTCTTCCACTGGGCTGAGTTGTTCAGTGACCATCTTGGGATCATCAACACAGTTGAACAGCACCATGTAACAGCACCAGGGTTACACAGGACTATTTTGGCTTTTGTTTCGAAGTGATTACCTGGATGACTCAGGAAGTTGGGATAAACTTCCTGGGTTGACCTTACTGTATACATTTTACTACATTTTCCAGCTGATTGCATTAGTTGCTGGGAAGCCAGTTGTAGAGGGCCCAGCTAACCTGGACTGCTTGTCCCACATACCCTTCAAGTAATTAGGGTCTAAAAGCCTCCAGGATATGTGTTTTGTTTGTTTTGCCTAGGCAGCCACTGAAGTGTTTTCCAGCCTGGCCAACAGAAACATGCAAAAGAGGATCTTGGGACACGGGATAGAGGACAATTTTAAGCAATGAAAAAAGAAAAATGTGTCAAAGGAAAAGCTATAAAGCCATCATCCTGAAAATAAGCACCTGAGACAGCAGATCATACAACTGAGGACAACTCAGTATTATGAAACCAAAATGCATAAAGAAAACCACATGAAGGAAATTCAAGAGGAATTAAAATAAACAACACAAATATTAAAAAAAAAAAAAACCAACAACCTGAATTTCCAGAAGTGGCAAAACAAGAGCAATTTAGTGGGAACAGTTTGTGCAAATGAGCTTGTACCCCAGCACTGTGGTATACAAAAAGAAATTCAGAAATGTTATTACCTGCCCCTCCTCCCTTACTGCTACTCTTTTATGACAATTACTAGACAAACTGAAAAAGAAGGGATTGACCTTTTATTTATTTTTTTTAGAGGGGGAGACAATTGGGGGACAGGCAGAGGGCGAGAGAATCTGAAGCAGGCTCCATGCCCTGCACTCGGTCTCAGGACCTATGCCAAAATCAAGAGTTGGACACTTACCGGGCTGAGTCACTCAGGTGCCCTGAAGGCATTGACATTTTAAAATCCTTACTCTGTGGCAGGCAGTTTACTTAAAATATCTCATTGTACCTTCCCCCAAATTTATGAGACACATATTATTATTGTCATTGTTGAGGGTGCTCAAATAATGTGTCTGGTACTGAGGCACAGCTGGGGTTAATTGAAAACCTAAATCTGACCTCAAATTTTATCCATTCATCTCACTGTGCTGCCTTCCAGAATAACCTCATTATAGGAACATCTCTCCTATGACTTGGTGCCACTAAATTGAATCCAAAGACAGAGTGACGGGTTGTTCCAAAGTAGTAATATGGTTACGTGGGCTGTTATAGAATCTTTTCTTTTTTCTCAAAGAATATTTTAAAATTGAGGGAAGTATCATGCACACTTTAACAACACTCATAGGCTCCCAGAACTAGCAGCTATTAGCTATCATCTTTGATGTACATCATTTTTTTCTACCAAACAGTACAGATCTTTCTGTTCCTCTTCCACTCTCACACTCCCTCATCTAGTTCCATTTATAGAAAAAGTTCAATTTTGGTGAGTGATGGATGGCCAGTTGTTGGCTAGGGGCCCTGCTCTCCTTTTCAGAATTCAGAGCTGTCTCTGGGAATCACTGTCTGGCCAGTGGCTCCACGTCTTCTAGTAAGCTATGGCCTCGTGACTATTTCTCACCAATGGAACGGTGGGAAGTCACTGCCCGCGAAACTTTTAAGAAGCAGATAAGTTCCCTCTACATCTTTTTCCCCTTTTGTTGTCTGGAGGCAGAGGACAAGGTTGTAGAAGATCCTGAGAATTTAATTTTGTTTTGGATGTTACAGTTGAAAGTCAGAAGGGATCTGAATCCCTGAATCACTTCATGAAGGAATAATATATGATGATGAGGAAAATTTACATTACAATGTTATATGAGCAAGAAATAAATTAGGTTAAGCCATTGTAATTTTAGAATTATTTTGTTATAATACCCTAGTTAATCATCTGACTTAATTATTAATTAATGAGTAATTAATTTCACATTTTATTTTTGTAGATATATTGCTCTATTTTAATTAATTCTATTTTATACCTATATTTCCTTAATTACACTAATCCAATATTTAATTTTCTATAGATATATTACCTTAATTAATTATTCCAAGTATTTTTCTAATTAACTTTCTATTGAATTACCTTAATAGTACAGTTTTTATTTTTTTGTAGTTATTTATCAATAAAATTGTTTTTAGAGACACCTGGCTGACATGTTCACTGGAGCATGCAAATCTTGACCTCCGGCTTGTAAATTCAAGCCCCACGGTGGGTGTAGAGATTATTTAAAATAAAAATTTTTTTTTAAAGATTTTATTTATTTATTAGAGAGAGAGAGGACAACCAGCAGAATGGGGCAGAGGGAGAGGGAGAAGCAGGCTCCCCATTGAGCAAGGAGCCTGATGTGGGACTTGATCCCAGGATCCTGGGATCATGACCTGAGCTGAAGGCAGACACTTAAATGACTGAGACATCCAGGCATCCCTTAAAAATAAAATCCTAAAAAAAAAGAAAAGAAAGATAGTTCTTATTTGTGTCATTTAAGAGAAACTATATGAAAAATATAATGTAAACATTGATAGTGAATTATTTTTCCATAGAAAAGTAGGTTTTTGGAATTTTTTCATGTTGAATGTATTTATAATACTATATGTAATACAATATATGTTATGTATATTTATCTAATTAAAATTAGATTTTTCTTAACTACTATATAAAATTCTTTTATTAAGTCATACTACTTATCTCTTCACTTTTGATGAGCATTTAGGTTGTCTTCTCTTTTTTCCTTCTATGTTGCTATTATGCACATGGCTGCAATGAATATCTTTCTTCAGTTATCTTGAGCATGAATGCAAAAATCACTCTAGGATATATGCTTTTACTTGGAATTGCATTTTAATGTTTTATGAGATATTGCCAAATTCTCTCCAAAATGATTTTTCCAATTTCTATTTCTTTTTTTTTTTTAATTTAAAAAAAAAATGTTTATTTATTTATTTTTGAGAGAGAGAGAGAGAGAGAGAACATGAGCAGGGGAGGGGCAAAGGGAGAGGGAGATAAGCAGACTCACCACTGAGCATGGAGGTTGGACTCAGGGCTCAGTCTCATGACCCTGAGATCATGACCTGAGACAAAATCAAGAGTCAGCTGCTTAACCAACTCAGTCCCCCAGGCACCTCCCAATTTCTATTTCTACAGTAACATATAGTATTCCCATTTCCCTGCATCCTTACCAACACTTCAGAGTTCTTGACAATTTGATAAGAAATGATATCCTGTTGTTTGAATTTTCATTTTCTGAATGAGTGAGCGTTTTGTCTGGCTCTTTGGGTTTCCTCTTAAGATTATTACCTGTTCATATTTTGTTCATTGTCTGTCGTGTTTTTTTTTTTCTAAGTTTTTAAAAAATAATCTGTATATGAACTTGATTATCTCTTCGCTGTCTCTTACTTTTGACTTTGATTGTATGTCTTTGTTGAACATACATTTTAATTTTGATGCAAAATTTATCAAATGTTTTTTACTATTTTTCTTTATTTTTTGCATAAGACAGCCTTCTTTATCATCAGTTTTACAAATTTATTTCTACATTTTTCCCAATATTTAAACTTCTATATTTCACATATAGCTCTTTAAAATTTATTTTATTAAAATTTTTTAAAAAATTTTGTTTTATCAGTGTCCCAAGAGTCATTGTTTATGCACCATACCCAGTGCTCCATGCAATATGTGACCTCTTTAATACCCACCACCGGGCTCATCTAACCCCCACCTTGCCATCCCCCAAAACCCTCTGTTTGTTTCTCAGAATCCATAGTCTCTCATGGTTCATTTCCCCCCGCCGATTTCCCCCAACTCACTTCTCCTTTCTGTCGCCCTCGGCCCGCAAGAACGACAACCAGCCTGGTATGGTGTTAATGCTTCGTCTCTTTATTTCGACAACTTTCTTAGCTTATATGTGTCAGGGTGACCAATAAGGGGCCAAACAATGGGGAGAGCCAATGAGAGTCCTGTTACTATGCTGATTAAATTTGAAACAGCCAATGACTATGTCCTCCTTTAGGCGGGCTTCACCAGAAAGTTCGGTGTTCACTTGCAGCGTATTTTGCTGGCAGTGAGCCAAGCACCATCGTGTAATGGTGGGGACTTTCCCGGCTGGAGGTGGTCCCCGACATCTTCCCCTTTTTTGTTTTATGGCAGAGATCGTGCCTGTCTTAGGTCGTCAGTAGCAGAAAACATCCTTACCCGTCATCAGACACAAGATATCGATGATCTCTGTCCTGTCTTAGGTTGGTATGTTTCTCTACTGATCTTACCCGTCTTTGACTACCAATCTAGCATGCTTAACCATATCTGGGGAGATGTCCCAGCCTCTATTGACAGAAGGGCTTGTACTATAGCTCGGCTCTGCTCTCGCTGCTGTGTTCTCCATTGGCAAACTTTTCTGAATAGAAGCAGAATGCCAATAAGAAGGAGGACAAGAAGACCAATTGTGCCAGCCCATTGTTTGGTAAACTGGAACATATTGCTGAATGTTTGAAATAGCTCTGGGAGGGAAGCTGGTTGCACATGCGTACTCGTGTGAAATTTTGAAAATCATCAGACCAAGCACGCTGCAAATACTGGGAGAGCTGTCGGGAGACATTCTGTAAGTCACTCATATTAGTATAGGCTATGGGAGTTACACAAATTGCTGGGAAGGGTGCTATACATCCCAGTCCCAATAGGGCCCCCAATATGTCCACTTGTTCTTGAACCAAATCCACTCTCTGGTTGACTATCAGGATTCCTGCTTGCAGATGTGCATTGATCTGAGTCTGTGTTTGAAGGGCAGCCGCCGTTCCTTCTGCAAGGGTGTTCACAGCTTCCGCAGTGAGTATAGTTGCAGCAAGCGGGACTGCTGCTGCCATAGCAGCTGCTGTAGATATAGCCAATGCTGTCACAACGGCGGTTGTGATACCAAAATCTCTCTTCTTTCTGGATAGCACCACTGGTAACTTGTCCTCTGGAATGAAAACTGGGATAGGAACATGAGTAGGGATACGCATAATCACAGCCAGCTTGAAGGCTGTGACATTCCAGCACTGGGAAAGAGAGCAATTCTTAGTGCAATTCAACGTATCATTCAGCTCGCTAGCATTTGTTATGAGGGAAAGGAACGGTGGCGAAACCCATATGGGAGTGGGCTGATAAATAATATATTGGGACAAGACACACTAACTGTTGTCTCAAAGGTACTAGAGTCATTTTGTTTATAAGGACAGTTGAGAGATTTGCCACCATTTAACATGGACACTGCTGAGATATCAGTACATGCTCCTAGCAACTTACAGACCTGCCATGCATCAAAGGGAGAGGAGGGAATATGAGAGAAGAGTTAGTTACTGGTAAAGGATATAGCCATGCTTAACCACTGCTCACAGCTCTCTGGCTTGAGTCTGCCGCAGGAGGTGTAGCATCCCCAGAGTTATCATCAGCATCTTCAGCATCATGACTGGTGTTCGGAGGCAAGGCTGCACGCACCATCCGCTCTGGGATCAAAATTGGAGCCTCTTTTTCCTGTGGAAAAACACATACAGACCCCCTACTCCATACTAACACTGGATCTGGTCCATTCCACTTTCCTGTGAGGATGTCCTTCCAAAGTACTAAAGGCTTAGGGGGAGCAGCAGCAGCACTTGCATGTCTGTCTGCAGCTGATTTACCTGTTTTGTCCAACGTTAAAAAATTCAAAATAAAGAGAATGGTGTTGAGCTTATTTTTAGGGGACCTGAAGGTGTCCCCTATTCCCCCTTTTTGTTTATAAAGCGCATTTTTTATTGTAAGATGCGTGCACTCCACAACACTCTGTCCTTGTGGGTTATAGGGTATTCCATGTATCAAGTGAATGTCAAGTTGTAGGAAGGCTTTAAAGGGTTGTGAGGTGTAGGCTGGACCATTATCTGTCTTTAACTGGCGTGGATTTCCCCATGCCCCGAAAGACTGTAGGCAATGGGCGATAACATCTCTGGATTTTTCCCCCGTATGCACTGAGGCGAAAATTATTCCAGAGTAGGTATCTACAGAGACATGAACATATCTTAACTTTCCAAATTCTGAAACATGTGTGACATCCATTTGCCATATATGATTAGGTAACAGACCCTTAGGATTAACCCCCAAGGACAGCGCAGGTAGTAAAGTCACGCAATTTCTGCAGGAGACTACTATGTCCCGTGCCTGTGCTTTTGTTATGTTAAATTTGAGGCAAAGAGTTAAAGCATTCACATGGAACAGCTTATGATAATGTCTCGCCTGTTGCACCGGGTCCTCAATGGCAAAGACAAATTCTCCTCTGGTTAAGGAGTCTGCTAACCGATTACCTTGTGTCAGGGGGCCTGGTAAGGTTGTATGAGCTCGTATGTGGCCAACATAAAATGGAGCCTTCCTGTCCCAAACTAACGTTTGGATTTCTTGTAATGCCTTAGAGATAGTAGACCTAGCATTAATAGAACCCACATTTTCAATGATAGAGACAGCTTGCACCACGTATCGACTATCTGATAAAAGGTTGAAGGGTTCTTGATGAAACATTTGAAATGCTTTTATCACTGTGAGCAGCTCGGTTTCTTGGGGAGAGGAACTTTGAAATAGGAAGGTCCAACTCTCTTTTTTGGTAACTATAGCTCCTACTCCTTGCTTAGATCCATCAGTGAATATAAGCCTTACATTACTGAGGGGTTTATGGTGAGTGATCCTAGGGTATATGATTGGATTGGATAAACTGAACTGTAGCCATGGATGTGATGGGTAGTTGTTATCAAATTGAGCGCACGTTATAGTTATCAAAATTGCCCAGTCATCATCACAGGCTGCTAGGCACTTTATTTGTTCCTGCGTATATGGTGTTATTATAGTATCTGGTTGTTTACCAAACGCTGCTATACTAAGTTTAATCCCTTTAAGTATAATTAGCGCAACAGCGCTTGGGTACCAAGGCAAGACCTTCCCTGGAGAGTGGGCCAAACTAACCCATGATATGGGGCTAGATTGCCAAAAAACTGCAGTGGGGGCTCGTTTTTCGGCAAGGACACAAAATAGCAAAGGTTTGGAATAGTCAATTCTGTCTATCTGAGCAGCTTCTAGCCTTTTCTGGATCAGATTGATGGCTGCTTTTGCCCCCTCAGTCAATTGACGAGGAGAGGTGAGGTTAGGGTCTCCTTTAAGTGTCTCAAATAAGGGTGACAATTCCTGATCAGTGAGTTTTAGATAGGGCCTGATCCAATTGATATCTCCTAACAATTTTTGAAAATCATTTAATGTGTTTAGGTGATCCATCCGCACGGTTATCTTTAAAGGTCTGACTTTAGTATTCTCTAACCTAGTTCCCAAATACTCTTTAATGGGCATCATTTGGACCTTTTCTGGTGCTATGTGTAATCCGAATTTCTCAAAATGTTTGAAAAGAAAGGAAAGGGCCTTTTCAATATATTGTTCTTCTTTATGGCACAGCAGAATATCATCCATATAATGATACACAATGAGTGGGGGAAATTGTGTTCTCACCTCCTTCAGGGCTTGATCTACATATAATTGGCACATTGTAGGGCTGTTGGCCATGCCCTGAGGCAATACCACCCACTCATAGCGTTGATCCGTACTAGAATGATTAATGGTAGGTACTGTGAAAGCAAAACATTGGGTGTCCTGGGGTGCAATGGGATGGAAAAGAAACAATCTTTAATATCAATTACCACAGAGGGCCAACCAGAGGGCAGGGCTGAGACTAAAGGCAGCCCCATCTGTACTGCTCCCATGGCCACCATCCTTTCATTAACAGCTCGTAAGTCATGTAACAATCGCCACTTCCCTGACTTCTTTTTAATCACAAAAATAGGCATATTCCATGGTGATGTGGAGGGCCGAATATGCCTGGCGGCAAGTTGCTCTTTTATCAACGTATGGGCAGCTTCACATTTTTCTTTAGGTAGGGGCCACTGAGAAACCCACACGGGTTTACTGTTTTTCCATTGAATTTTTAGAGGTTCAGTGGCCCCTAAGAAAAACCCAGCCCCGGCCCACCTATTCTTTGAGAGAAGTAATTAGTCAAGGGAATAGGTTCAGGAGTGCCCTGCAGCTATTTCCCTAGGCCTCCCGTTCCAGGATAACCAGACTTAGTCACTAAGGCTTGAGCTTCCTCACTATAGAATAATTCTGTAGTCAACTTCAGGTTCATTTGGGCCAAAACATCCCGTCCCCACAATGAAATGGGAATCTTAAGGACATATGGCTGCACAAGTCCATGGTGGCCTTCATCATCCTTCCATGGCAGTGTAGCTGCACTGCACATGGGGCTATGAGCAATCCCTAATCCTTGAAGTGTTTGATCAGCCTTTTGCACAGGCCGATCCTTAAGCCAATCAGCTTCATTGATGATACTGTGATCCGCTCCAGTGTCCAATAAGCCTATGAATTTCTTGCCTCTTATCCAAAGAGAGTAAAGGGGTCTATTTTCCATGCCTAGTGTGACACATGCTAGAGGAGCTCCAGATGAACCGAGCCCCTTTTGTTCCCCCATAACCTCATCGCTTCCAAAAAGCTTGTGACAACTAGGCAATACCAGGATTTGAGCTATCTTATCACCTGGACTAATAGCTGTAATTCCACGTGGGGAAGATACCAGGATTTTCACCGTTCCTTTATAATCAGCTTCTATAACTCCGGGGTGAACAATGAGTCCTGATAACGCCGTGGAGCTCCGTCCTAGCAAGAGGCCCACGGTGTCCTCAGGTAATGGACCCTTAAAATCTGATTCGACTACCTGGGTCCCCATCTCTGGAGTCAATAGGAGTCTGGTGGTGGCACGGATGTCCAATCCTGCACTCCCTGTTGTGGCTCGCCTTGGCTCGTCGGCGGATAATGCGAGCAAGCCACCTGTTGGAGCACCCCATACATTTGAGGGCCCTGGGGTGTGGGGCCCCCCTTCCCGTTTTTGGACCCTCTTGGAAGCAGAGAGTTTCCTCGTATATCCCTTATTGAGCGACATTCATTTGCCCAGTGGGCACCTCTGCGACATCTTGGGCAGATACCTGGTTTTTTAGGCTCCTGATAAGACACCTTTATCTCTGGGCACTCACGCTTAAGGTGTCCTGGCTCCTTGCAGTAATAACAAACTCCAGGAATACCCCTATGTTTGTATTGTTGAGCTCCCTGTAATCCTTGTAAACCTTGAGTGATAGCTGCAGCCATAACCTGCCCTTGAATAACACTGTCATTGATATCCCTGCAAACTTTAATATATGTACTCAAGTCTTTGCTTTTCCAAGGTCTGATGGCTTCTTTACACCACTTATTAGCTTGCTCATAAGCCAGCTGTTTTATCAATGGCATGGCTGCCTCTACCTCCCCAAATATTCGACCAGCTGTTTGCATCAGCCTCGCTACAAAATCAGCATATGCCTCATTTGGTCCTTGTATTACCTTAGACAGCTGACCCTGTAAATCCCCACTGCCTTGAATTGTTTTCCATGCTTTAGTGGCCGCCGCGGCTATTTGCAGATACACCACAGGGTTGTATTGTATTTGGGCCTGCTTTCCCATGTACGGTCCCATTCCCATTAACATTTCTAGGTCCCACTGAGGATTTCCAGCCGCTGCATTACGGCGGGCAGTGTCTTGTGAGTATTCTTGCCAGGCTGTTTTCCATACTAAATATTGCCCTCCTGACAAGGTTGCGTGGGCTAGAATACCCCAGTCTTCAGGGACTAAGTTCATTCCCGCTATGGTCTCCAACAAAGATACCGTAAAGGCTGCCTGAGGGCCATACTGCATGACTGCTTCCTTTAATTGCTTAACTAGTTTAAAATCTAGAGGGTGATGATACCGCTGGTTGTTTTGGTCCTCTAAAACCAGAAAGGCAGAGGCCAGGCCATGATCTCTCCAGCTCGAAACCCTGCCACTACCGCATGTGGTGCAGCAGCTACAAGCTCCTTGGCACGCCATAGGATTATATGGCGGAGGGGCACTAGGCATTGCTGGAGTCGACAGTTTCAACTGTTCAAACTTGGAGTGCATTTTACGGTCTAACTCCTCCCCTGACATTTCTTCTTCCTCTTCACTAGAACTACCCCCCTCTGGGGCACAAGAAGACCGCTCCTCTTTCACTTCCTCCAATGCCTCTACTCCCTCTTGTAGAGCTGATTCACATTTGGGTTTAGACCCCACCAGGCATCCCCGGACTAAGGTCCATATTGCCAGGGTCCCGGGTGGCAAAGGCGCTTTATTGTCCTGTCTCTTCAAATCCTTCCCTAAGTGGTCCCATTGAGGTATGTTTAACAAGCCTTCATCTAGGAACCATGGAGCCACCTTTTCCACTGTATTCAAAAAGGCCCGAGCAGTTTTTGCTTTTAGTGGAGTTCCATTGGCTTTCAGCAGTTCCTTTAAAGACCCTTCCAACCGCGCTTTAGATACTTCAGATCCCATTATGAACACACAGACAACAGATGCCGACGTTAAAGACACTAACTAACACATTAACTTTTTACGCACATATACTTCAGTCGACCTTTACTCCCCGCTTTACTGCGGAAGAAAATCCCGGCTCTATGGCTGCCCCGCTTCTTGTTGTGGTCTTGTACAAGATTCCCACCACTTTGATCGTGGTCCCTTCCCCGCTTACCTGCGGTTTTTCTCCCTGCAAGGTTTACTTACTCGTTAACTATTCCCGGGTCTCAGCACCATTTGTCGCCCTCGGCCCGCAAGAACGACAACCAGCCTGGTATGGTGTTAATGCTTCGTCTCTTTATTTCGACAACTTTCTTAGCTTATATGTGTCAGGGTGACCAATAAGGGGCCAAGCAATGGGGAGAGCCAATGAGAGTCCTGTTACTATGCTGATTAAATTTGAAACAGCCAATGACTATGTCCTCCTTTAGGCGGGCTTCACCAGAAAGTTCGGTGTTCACTTGCAGCGTATTTTGCTGGCAGTGAGCCAAGAGCCATCCTGTAATGGTGGGGACTTTCCCAGCCGGAGGCGGTCCCCGACACCTCTCCATCTCCCAATGTTCCCCATGTTATTCCTTATGCTCCACAAGTAAGTGAGACCATATGATAATTGACTCTCTCTGCTTGACTTATTTCATTCAGCATAATCTCCTCCAGTCCCATCCATGTTGATACAAAAGTTGGGTGATGTAATATTCAGTGATTTATTAGTTGCATATAATACTCAATGCTCATCACATCACATGCCCTCCTTAATTCTCATCATCTAGTTCACATGTAGATCTTAATCTAGCTTGGGTTTATCAAGATAGAGATCTAATTGTATTTTTTTTTCATGTAGAAAATCATCATTCCCAATATCATAGATTGAAGAGTCTACCTTTTATCTCTGATTTGTAATACTGTCCTTACCCCTTTCTAGCTGTGTGATTTGGGCAAGTTACTTGATGTCTCCATAATGGGAATAATAATAATAGTAATTATTATTATTATTATTATTACATATTTTCACGATATATTAGTCCAACTAAGAGCTGGTCCCTTCAAGAGCCAGCCACTTTAAACTTACCCTGCTCATTTGAGAGAGAGGAACCACATTTTTTTTTATTAGTTTTTTTTTTTAAATTTATTTGGCAGGGATCACAATTAGGCAGAGGGGCAGGCAGAGAGAGAGAGGAGGAAGCAGGCTCCTTGCTGAGCGGAGAGCCAGGATCCTGGCATCATAACCTGAGCTGACGGCAGAGGCTTTAACCCACTGAGCCACCCAGGGTTGATATGGATGATATACATAAACTATATAACTGTCTGTTGTGTACAGAAACACTACAAACATGATAATTTCTCTGAAGAAATAACATTGACTAAGTATTCTTTAGTATGAATGAAACTGACAGTTGAGGTAATGCCAAAATGTCCAGGCTTTCACTTTCAGAAATGTAAAGAGATGTCAGCAATTAATTCTGAGTTTGACACAGTGATGGGAATTATAGATGGAGGGGAAGATATGAGGCTTATGATAACATAAGGACAATGAGCAATGGAAAAAGTAATAGACACTAATCAAAAGAAATGAAAGTTAAAGAATATAAAACTGGAAGTAACCAAGGGCCAGAGGTAAATTGTTGCATCTCAGACATAGTAAGGGCAGAGAGAAGATTTGAACTCAGGTCTTCTGATTTCAAAATCTGAGCTCTAACTATACTAGATCCCCTCCTGTATATGGAATGTGAAAAACACATACAGTATCAGGAGTTAGATTTGAATTCTTCCATGTCAGTAATAGATCCGTGACTTTGCCTAGTTTCATTCTCACTAAATTGGGAATACTAATAGCTGCCTTCTGTGGTTGCTGGGAGAATTGAGAGAATGCTGGTGATGCCTCTGACATGTTCAGGTGCCTAATTAATGCAGCTTCCTTCTTGAGAAATCATGTGGTTTTTATGATTAGAAATTAAATTAAGCCATCCTCAGCTTCTTTGTTGTACAAATTATTTCTACAGAGAAGTAAGACTTATTTATCTCAGTACTTTTTTGAAGATAAAAAATTGCAGCAAAATAAAGGGTGACTTTGTGATTTGGAGGCAGAAACAGTGGCCTTATTCTGAGCACATGTGAGCACCACACAAGCATATGCATACACTCTCATCTGGTGTCCTAGATGTTGCCACTCTAATTCAATCCCAGGGTTCTGTCTCCGTATTAAAACTTGCTCCTAGATTTAAAAAAATGCCAAGCCTGGGCTGATTCAAATTTCATAAGTTCAAAGATTCTAGAATGGGGTTCTTTGTTTCTCCATGTTTGACAGACAGCTGCATCTTCTGGTGCAGTGCCAGGTGTTTCCCTGAGACATGATGGTCCAGGTTGGAGAAAGTGGATTTGGCCATATTGGGTATCTGGTCACCAGGACTGCTTTTAACTCTGGCAAAGTGGATATCAATAACCCCTTCATTGACCTCCATTACATGGTCTATGCCATGGTTCCAGTTCCACACATGGCAAATTTAACAGCATGGTCAAGGCTGAGAATAGAAAACTTGTCATTAGTGGAAAGTACATCTTCATTTTCCAGGAGCAAGATCCTGCCAGCATAATGGGATGATGCTGGTGCTGAGCATGTTGTGGAGTCCAGGGTCCTTCTCACCATGGAGAAAGCTGGGGCTCATTTGAGCAGTGGGACCAAGATGAACATCATCTCTGCCCCTTCTACTGATGCCCCCATGTTTGTGATGGGTGAGAACCATGAGAAGCAGGACTGTACCACCAACTGCTTGGCCCCTCTGGCCAAGTTCATTCATGACGACTTTGGTATTGTGGAGGGACTCATGACCACAGTCCATGCCATCAATGCCACCCGGAAGACTGTGGACAGCCCTTCCAGGAAGCTGTGGTGTGATGGCCAAGGGGCTGCTGAGAACACATCCCTGCTTCTTCTGACCTGCCAAGGTTATAGGAAAGGAATCCCTGAATTGAATGAGAAGCTCACTGGCATGGCCTTCCATATCCCCACCCTCAATGTGTCCACTATGGATCTGATATGCCACCTGGAAAAAGCTGCCAAATACAATGACATTAAGAAGGCGGTGAAGCAGGCAACACAGGGCCCCCTCAAGGACATCCTGGGCTGGTGAAGAACAGATTGTCTCCTGCACCTTTAACACCCATCTTTGACACTGGGTCTAGCATTGCTCTCAATGACCATTTTGTTAAACTCATTTCTTGGTATGACAATGAAATTGGCTATAGCACTGGAGGGTGAACCTTATGGCCCACATGGCCTCCAAGGAGTAAGAGCCCTCTGGACCACCAGTCCCTGGTGAGAGCCGTGGGTAGGGAGAGGCCCTCAGCTGCTGGGCAGTCCTTGCTCAGTTCATCCCCCAGCACACTGAGAATATCCCAACTTTGACAGTTTCCATCTCAGACCCCCTGAAAAGGGGGAGTGGCTTGGGGAGCCCTATCTTCTCATATACCATCAATAAAGCATACTGTACCCAGTCCAAAAAAAAATTCTGTAATTGTAGGAAAATGTCATGACATTACAATAGATTATAATGTTTATGGCATAAATTAATTATAGGTACTAGTAAGTAGGTGAGGAAAGTATTTGAGAGGAAGAGAAGGCTCTTCCCTTCAAACCACTGGAAATGTGATTTTTATATTCCTTTTTGGGCAAGAGTGAATTTGGAGTGATTGACCTGACATAGGTCATAGAGAGCCTCAACTACACCTCAAGATGCAGGGTGATCCCAGGAACAGGACTTGGAGTGTAAAGCCAGGAATAAAGTCTTTGTATTGTATTCCTGTGAGGATGCTGGGCAGGGAGACAGAACCCTCACGTGAGGAGTGGGATAGAGACTGAATACTGAAGAAAAGAACAAGAAGGTTCATGAAGGGAAGAGGTAGAACAGGTAATATAACCTGAGTCTCTGGTGTGTGTCCACCATGAAGGGTCTCAGTTGCTTAAGGCACGTGCCATCCCCGGGTGAGGCGCCTTCTGCACATGTTGCTATCAAATGGAATGAAGACCCCATGTTAGAGAACACAGACCACATTATTTCACTTCTAAGAACGTGTAAAATGGAATAACAGAATGTCAACAAACTTCTCCTAGAACAGTAAATAAGTGCAACAGTCCAAACAGTGATAATGAGATATTTATGGATGCTGAAGTAAAAAACAATTCACAGCCTGTTTTGCTGTCACGGATATATTTTTTCCAGGGATATTTTTAGTGGGTTAGTCACACCTCATTTTCACATATGAGTCATAGTTTTGGGGTCCAGCATGTGGCACTTCACAGCTGAGAGGATTTTTTTAGACATTTATTATTTATTTATTTAAAGATTTTATTTATTTATTTATTTATTTGAGAATGAGAGAGTGAGAGAGAGAGAGAGGAGTATATGAGATGGGGAAGGGGCTGAAGGAGAAGTAGACCCCAGCACTGAGCAGGCAGCCCGATGTGGGACTCGATTCTGGGACTCAGTCCTGGACTCCAGGATCACCACCTGGGCCAAAGGCAGTTGCCCAACCAACAGAGCCACTCAGGCATCCAAGAAACTTTTAGACATTTATTGGTTACATTATATCACTTTGTAACCACAGCTTTTTCAATGGAAACCCAGCTTATTCATATTCAGTGGACATTTCTCTTTTTTATTCAGGAGCTCTCTGAATTGAAAGTAGGACTTTGTCTGCATTTATGTGTGTGACGCAGGCAGGCATGATCTTCATCTCAATATATATTTTCAATGTATTTCATGTGACTTGTTAAAGAGGCAGGAAGAAGTTAAACAGTAGAAGCCTGAAGCAGAGCAGTGGGGAGGCAGGCAGGGATGGTAAAGTGTCATCAGAAAGTGTCATTGTTTCCGTTCACGTTGCATTTCCATTTTCCAGTAAGGCACCAAAATGGATATTGCTTTTTTATTTTTTAAAGATTTTTATTTATTTATTAGACAAAAAGAGACAGTGAGAGAGGCAACACAAACAGGGGGAGTGGGAGAGGGAGAAGCAGGCTTCCTGCTGAGTGGGGAGCCCGATGTGGGGCTGGAACCCAGGACCCCTGGATATTGCTTTTCTCTAAAAGGTTTAGACTATAACTTTACTCAACAATCAGGTGCATGCAGAAGATTTAAATCTTCAGTAGGAGAAATTTTGAAAAGAGTTGATAGAAAATAAGCACCCTTAAAAACACAACGGAAGGGGCGCCTGGGTGACTCAGTTGTTAAGTGTCTTCCCTTAGTTCAGGTCATGATTCCAGGGTCCTGGGATCAAGCCCCACATCGGGTTCCCTGCTCAGCGGGAACCCACATCGGGTTCCCTGCTCAGCGGGAACCCACATCGGGTTCCCTTCTCCCTCTCCCACTCCCCCTGCTTGTGTTCCCCCTCTCTCTGTCTTTCTCTCTGTGTCAAATAAATAAATCTTTTAAGAAAAATACACAATGGAAGAAGGTTGTTCTTAATGTGGAAGTTGAGCACGTACATCATTAGAGACACAAAGCAAGGACCCTGTTGTCACCATGCAGGCACAAGATGAAACACAGTCAAGAGGAATCAGCAGGATGTGGATTATACAAGAAGAGAGAGAGTAGAGACTGCCTCAGAACAGAGACTGAGCTTTTACCTGTGACTCACTCTGTAGTATTCACAGCAGTCCATGTATTAAACTAAGTAGCTGTTTTAGGAAAAGTGTATATATTACTCATTTCATAGCATGAACCTAGTCGTCCTCAACTAATCTGTTACTTTCATAAAAAAACCAAGAAAGCAAGCCGCAAGCCCAGACTGGGAAGCAAATATTATGTTAGGATATGTTTCCAGATTGAATATTAATAACCACCCATGTGCCCTATCACCAAGTCCAGACATGGCTTTCTGATAGCCCTGAGTAACATCTTCTACATGTTAGCAAGTAAGAAGTGAAGCAACATAATATTTTATGTCACTTTAAACTTATACATGAATGTTTATTCCTGATCTTTTGACATAAAGCCCAAGCCTCTTCTTAGGTTAGGGCCCTCTACTTAGGTTATAACAAGTACAAAGAGTTGAACTTAGCTTTAGTGACTATTATTAGGAATTCTTTGGGCCATCTTGATTTCTGCATCTTAAAAAAGTTATAAGATTACTGGAAAGAATTGAGAAAATGGCAACTACAATGATCTCTCTGATTCAAGACCATGTGCATAAAGGGGCTATAAAATAACGTCTGGCTTTAAATATTAGGGTCTTTGGGCTATAGAATTGAAGCACCAAGAAAGACTACAAAATAGGAATGAAGCCAAAAATAATGATGAAAGGAAAAGAAAGCTTATCGAGCACTGATTAAAAGAACAAGACCCAGCCATATCGTCTATGAGCAATGTGTGTGTGTAATATAAAACATAGGCTGAAAGAAAATTGAGTAGATAAAGGAAATATACCATGCAAACAGTCAGTATAGGAAAGTTGGTGACTATATTAATATCAGATAACGTAAACGTTTAGACAAAAAATATTAACAGATAAAAAGGCATATTGGAGTCAATTCATCATGAAGACTTAAAAATCATAAATGTAGGGATGCCTGGGTGGCTCAGTCAGTTAGGCGGCTGCCTTCAGCTCAGGTCATGATCTTGGAGCCCTGGGATCGAGTCCCACATTGGGCTCCTTGCTCTGCGGGGAGACTGCTTCTCTCTCTGCCTCTGTCTGCTTGTGCTCTCTCTTCTCTGACAAATAAATAAATAAATAAATAAATAATTTTAAAAAATCATAAATGTGTAAGTACCTGTTAAAGCACCTAATAGATACATGGAACAAAAAAGGACCCAACTGAAGAGACATAGATCCAAAAACCCACAATCATAGTTGGAGATTGCAAAATCTCTCTTTTATGAATGACAGAACAATTTCACAGACAATCAGTAAAGACATAAGATTTCTGAACACACTATGACCTAATTAATATAGAACATGACAGACCAAAGTGGCACAATATACATTATTTCCAAGTACAGATATTACATAAACCAAGACATTATTTGATGGGCTATAAAATAACTCTCAATAAAATTAAAAATACTAAAATCATACCAACTATGTTCCCTGGCCATAATGGATTTATATTAGAAGTCAAAACCAAAAAGATGTCAAGAGAAAATGCCAAACATTTGGAAAGTAAGTAATATATTTCTAAACAACTCATGGGTCAAGAAAAATTACACGGGGAATCAGAAAATATTTTTAACAGGATGGTAAAGAAAATTCAACACATCAAAATTTGTATAATGAAGCTTAAAACAAAGTTTAGAAGAAAACTTATAACTTTAAATGCTTCTAATAGAAAAGAAGAAAGTTTTAAAAACAACTATTGAAGATTTCACCTTACGAATCTGGAAAAAGTAGGGTGCCTGGGTGGCCCAGTCTTTAAGTGGCTGCTTTCAGCTCAGGTCATGATTTTGGTGTCCTGGGATTTAACCCCTCACTGGGCTCCCTGCTCAGTGGGAAACCTTCTTCTCCCTCTCACTCCCTCTGCTTGTGTTTCTGCTCTCTCTGTGTCTTACTCTGTCAAATAAGTAAATAAAATGTTAAAAAAAAAATCTGGAAAAAGTAAATTCAAAGGTGATGGAAAGAAGGTAACAGTAAAAATAAGAATGAAAATAAATGAAATAGACAACTGACAAGCAATAGAGAAAATTAACATAGTAAAAAATAATTTCTTTCAATGAGTAACAAAATTGATAAACCTCTAACTAGACTAATCAAGGAAAAAGAAAGTAGAAATGACCAATAACAGGAATGAAAGAGTGTTATCCTCTAGAGGTCTAACTGATATTAGAAGATTAGTAAAGAAATACTATAGTTTATACTATTTTATTATTTTATATATTTTATTTTTATAGCTTTTTGCCAACAAATTTGGTAACCTGGATGAATAAACAAATTACTTGAAAACTAATTTGCTGAATCAAGATGCATTAGAAAATTTAATAGCTCCCTCCTAATTGAAGTAATAATTAGTCACCATATACATGGATGAAAAGATTTTTGTTTTTGTATTGTGTGTATATGCATGTATGTATATAAATTGCTATTTTGAAGTCTAATAATCTCACTGTGAGAAAAAGTCTTCCATTTTTTTTTTATTTTTAAAGATTTTATTTATTTGAGAGACAGAGTGCACATGTGCATGCACACAAGGCAGGGAGGTGCAGAAGGAAAGGGAGCCCTGAGGCCTGGACATGTGACTTCCATTCCAGGACCAGGAGATCAAGACCTGAGTGGAAGGCAGATGCTTAACTGACTAAGCCACCCAGGCACTCCCAAAATACAAATGTAAATCTCTGGATGTTGGTCCTACTTAGATGAATATTATTTTAGATGAATATCATATATCACCCGATAAACAAACAATGGGAAAGATTCTCGCCACTTGCTGACATTAATTAAAAATCTTACGGTGTAATTAAAATGTGAAAATGTTCCATCTGTTAAATTTAACACTTTACCCAATAGACTTTGCTATTGTATTTTAAAGTTCAATTCTCAGTTAATAAGGAATTTTTATTCCTCTTACTAGCATAATAACTGAGCTCTATTTTTGCATGTACGAATGAGCAAAAAACAACCCCCACACTAAAAAAATAACAAAAAACAAAAACATGGAAATTCAGCTCTAGTTGCTGCAGTCTACACAAAAGATTCTACCTGATTCCATTTTTCTAAAATTTTTCTTAGGGGTCAGTTTCAGTAAACGGTAACCCAGAAAAGAAATTGATCGGTGAATAGTAAATTTCAAAATCTTATGTTTTTTTTTGCTAGCTAGATCTACCCCAACAGATATTTGTAGTCGTTGACGGAGAAGTTTAAGAAGAAGCCAGAGAGATGAAAATATACCAGGGAGTGTGAAGGGTAAAAAAACTACTCAGTTCTGTTCAAAGATCTTCATATTCAATGCATTCCAGAGCCTGAAAAACATACAAATCATGTTTTACCTTATTTTCTGGCAATGCAACCAAAGAATGTTGAGTTCCCCCTTTTCTGACTCTAAATGGAAAGAAAACGTAGCTGTTCCTATCAGACCTCAGGGTCCTCTTTAAAGTCTAAACACAGCTCTGGCCACCTCTGTGGCAGGTCCTGTATTCTATCACTTGGCGGGTGTTCTCAGAATGGAGGTGCTTGTTATCACTCTTATTCTGGGAGTGACAGCATAAAAAATATGCGGCACCAAAAAAGCCTCACTGAAGAGCCTCACAGGAGTATTTACGAAGTCCCACTGTTCACACAGCACGTCTGCACAGCAGGCAGGCCAGGAATGCAAAGATGCAGAAATACACTTGATCTTAGCCAAAAGGCCAAGAAGCGATGCAGAAATACACAGTAATGTGTATATCAAATTATGCAGTTGGAAAAATCTGCTAAAATCCCAGAATATTGTGAATAATAACAACGATTGTAATAACTTAGCATTTGTTTAGGAAATCAAGGATATTGAATCATCTGGAATGAAAATATGTTTGTCAGACCAAATTGTTCAGGAAGTAGTCTAGGTTTTGATGGGAAAAAGGAAGAGCTGGTGGAGGGGGCAGGCGGAAGAAGGAAGCAAAGGCACAGCAGGATATTGGTGCCCCACTGACTGGAGTCCCTAAGGGTACTGTTTGAGCCCAGGGCAGTCTCTTTGCTACCTCTTTCCTCTGTGGTACAAGCCCCAGGGAAGAAATGTATGTACTGCCTATGTCAAAAATAATGGAAGACACTTTTAAAATACACATACAGTCTCTGTTTAGTTTCTAAAATTTTCTCTTCCAATGAAACATGAATTTTGAGCTCTTTCCTAGTCTATGGGGAAAAAAATCATTATTTTAATATATAACACACCTCCGAGTATTGAATGTTTTTGCCTTAACAAATGCTGTGCCAATCCTGATACCCAGAGAGATCTCTTCCTACTTTATGTGCACAGTTGCAAAGGTGAGAAGACAGCAATAACTGTAAAACAAAATGTCATCGTTCAAGAGATTCTGAATATTTCAGGAGCCCTGAAGCCTGGAACCCCATGCCAGGATTTGTTTTGTAACGTTTAGATGAAAGCAGATGAGTATGTCATTATGATTTGGAAATTAACTTGCTATGACTGAATTTTTCCTGCCATCTGAGTTTCTCAAAAGAGAACACTGAAAATCAGATAAAAGGCACATCACGAGAATATAGTCAACAAGGGGAGAGATGGTCACTATACTTAAGGTGAACATAGCACAATGTATAAACTTGTCAAATCACTAAGTTGTGTACCTGAAACTAATATAATATTGTGTTTCAACTATATTAAACACATCCAACAGTTTAAAACAAAACAAAAACTAGAACACTGAAAATCAGGATCCAATCATTATATATGTTACCTTCAAGTATCTTTTTTCTTTTTAAATATTTTATTTATTTATTTGACAGACAGAGATCACAAGTAGGCAGAGAGGCAGGCAGAGAGAGAGGAAGGGAAGCAGGCTCCTGCCAAGCAGAAAGCCCGATGCGGGACTCGATCCCAGGACCCTGGGATCATGACCTGAACCAAAGGTAGAGGCATTAACCCACTGAGCCACCCAGGCGCCCTCAAGTATCTTTTCAATGGAGTTTCTTATGTGTGGGTCAAACCAGATGGACAAAAAATGCATAATAGAGGCCACCTATCTCTTCTTTTTTAAAAATATGTTCTATGTCCAACATGGGGCCCAAACTCACAACCCCAAGATCAAGAGTTGCATGTTTACCAACTAAACAAGCCAGGCATCCCAACCTCTCTCTTCTTAGAGGCTGCGAACTTTGGGTACTGTGCAGAGTGGAAGATTTGCATCAATAAAATTTCCATTAGTTTTGTGGTTTCATAGGCTCTGTTCCCTAGAAGTACCGATTGGCTCACAAACCATATGTACAAAGTGAGGTAGTCTTCTGTTACAAGAAATCTCTACAATAAATTGATCTTCCTTTTGATATTGACCACTTGATACACCTTGTGCCTTCCAGTGTGCTTATTAGGTACCTGTCTTGCTTCTCTCATGTCTTCTAATTTAGCAAGCTCACGGAGGCAGAGATTTTTTCCTTACCTGCCTCTCTATCCCAGCCTGGGGCATTGCAATGTATTCCCACATAGCACTGTGTGCTCTTCCTACTGGGGCCATTAACTGCTACTTTATGATTCCCTATTTGAGTACATGTCTCTTCTACTATACTACAACTCTTGAGGGCAAACTCCCCACTCTTTCATAGTATGTACTACAGGATAACAATAGTCAAAGTTGTCATTTGCTAAGCACCAATTACTAAATGCTCTCTCTGTAAACACTTGGAAAGAAGATGCATTATAATTCTCAATTTAAAGGTAAGGAAAGTGAAACAGGAAGGGTCAAAAGTTTGCCAAAGGCTATACAGCTAGTACTGTCAGAACTAACCAAGCATCACTGGTTCCAAAGACTATGTTCTTTTTAGGATAAGCCTGGTTGCAAACAGATGACAGGAATTGGTGCAGTTTTAAACTGGTAATATGGGTTTAAGAGTTCATCATGCAAGTATCCTGAACTTGTTACTCCAATTCACTTTGATGCATAAATAGACTGAAAACTTACAATATCTTTATTATTTTGTTTTGTTTTTCAATTTATTTATTTTCAGAAAAACAGTATTCATTATTTTTTCACCACACCCAGTGCTCCATGCAAGCCATGCCCTCTATAATACCCACCACCTGGTACCCCAACCTCCCACCCCCCCGCCCCACTTCAAACCCCTCAGATTATTTTTCAGAGTCCATAGTCTCTCATGGTTCACCTCCCCTTCCAATTTACCCAAATTCCCTTCTCCTCTCTAACTCCCCTTGTCCTCCATGCTATTTGTTATGCTCCAAAAATAAGTGAAACCATATGATAATTGACTCTCTCTGCTTGACTTATTTCACTCAGCATAATCTCTTCCAGTCCCATCCATGTTTCTGCAAAAGTTGGGTATTCATCCTTTCTGATGGAGGCATAATACTCCATAGTGTATATGGACCACATCTTCCTTATCCATTCATCCGTTGAAGGGCATCTTGGTTCTTTCCATAGTTTGGCGACCGTGGCCATTGCTGCTATAAACATTGGGGTACAGATGGCCCTTCTTTTCACTACATCTGTGTCTTTGGGGTAAATACCCAGGAGTGCAATGGCAGGGTCATAGGGAAGCTCTATTTTTAATTTCTTGAGGAATCTCCACACTGTTCTCCAAAGAGGCTGCACCAACTTGCATTCCCACCAACAGTGGAAGAGGGTTCCCCTTTCTCCACATCCTCTCCAACACATGTTGTTTCCTGTTTTGTTACTTTTGGCCATTCTGACTGGTGTAAGGTGATATCTCAATGTGGTTTTAATTTGAATCTCCCTGAGGGCTAATGATGATGAACATTTTTTCATGTGTCTGATAGCCATTTGTATGTCTTGATTGGAGAAGTGTCTGTTCATATCTTCTGCCCATTTTTTGATGTGTTTGCCTGTTTTCTGTGTGTTGAGTTTGAGGAGTTCATTATAGATCCTGGATATCAACCTTTTGTCTGTACTGTCATTTGCAAATATCTTCTCCCATTCTGTGGGTTGCCTCTTTGTTTTTTTGACTGTTTCCTTTGCTGTGCAGAAGCTTTTGATTTTGATGAAGTCCCAAAAGTTTATTTTCGCTTTTGTTTCCTTTGCCTTTGGAGACATATCTTGAAAGAAGTTGCTGAAAACTTACACTATCTTTAATGCCTTGTTCTTCTCTTAAAAGAAAAGTTATTTTCCCTATTTTCTGATATAGTAACTCCTTACAACATTTTTAAAATTAAAATCATTAATAAAATAACTCATATGAATATGCTGTCAGCTAATAATAAAAGCTACTATTTAGTGAGTCCTTACTGTATAATATCCTGTATCTGTTTTGTTATGTGCATTACTTTCCTTTTTAAAAAATTAACATATAATATATTATTTGTTTCAGGGGTACAGATCTGTGAATCCTTAGTCTTACACAATTCATAGCACTCACCATAACACATATCTCCCAAAGTTCATAACCCAGCCACCCTATCCCTCCCACCATCCAGCAACCCTGTTTGTTTCCTGTGCATTACTTTCTAAATTACTTATTCAATGTAGCTCCTTGAGGAGAGACCATATTTTTCTCATTTATTCCTATTTGTCTCTCCTTTTTGCCCCCCTCCAGCATGGTGGGATAATTACTCAGTAATTACTTATTGAAAGAACCTGCTGGTGGGCATTTTAATATATCTTGGTATTTAATAGTCACAATAATCTGGGGGCCTAATTGCAGGTAATTGAAAGAACTTGCACAGAATCACACTGTAAATTCAGAGTTGGATTCTCACCTCAGTCTGTCTGGTTCTGCAGCTCATCTTGCTGGCATGTGGCATCTTATTTGAGCATACCCTCCTCTGTGGTGTCTTTTGGTGGCAGAATTCCATTTTTCTATGAGCGTGCACTACAAATAATGTCACAATAGTCAAATATTATTATTTTATCCTTCAGTTGATATAAATTGTCATGGGGCAGTACTATTTTTGAACAGTGTTTCTCTGGAATTATATTCCCTAAGACTACTTTTGTTGACTTGTCTTTGAGAACCATAGAATGCTTTGAGAAGTTATTGGTTGTTAGTCTGTTTTGCCACTATCACCAGCAAAACATCTGGTTTGTCAGTTGATGCCCTCAAAGTTAAATTTTATCAGATGGCAAGCAAATAGAAGAAAAACCAAGAAAGAAAATTGGTGGATAAAGAGGATCTGGTTTTGACTATTCAAACAAAGCAATAACTCTATCCTACCAAATATTGAGGTTTTTTAATAGAAATTTAATAGACTACAGAATTCTAGGACAAAATGAAATGGCACCTGAATGGCCCCAAACAGTAAAGCCAGTGAAGCAGTGCTCTGAGTTCTGCCCTGCTTTGAGATGTAGCTGCCCTCTCTGAGTCAGCTTCTACTGAACAAGGGTGTGGTGATGACTTCGCTTCAAAGGAACCATGCCTTCTGTCCCCCTTCCCCCATCCCATACACAGCAGCTGTCACCCGGATTCTCAACAGAAGTATTGCTTAGTGGATGCTAACTGCCTCTTGGAGAAATCTAAGTAAATAAAGAGTAAGTTAAAAGTCATACCGTTTTGTGCTTCTAAAATGTCCCCAATTTGTTCTGGAAGAATAAAGAAGGCTCCTTAGAGGGAGAGGAAAGATGGGGACAGATTTCAATCAATCTCCAGCCATTCCCGAGCTGAAATAAGCTTGGCTCAAAGGGAGTCTTTGAGGCTAGAGTAATGGAGTTGAGTGAAGTAAATGTTTCCCTCTGCCTCTAACAAGGAAATCAGGCTGTTGGAGACTGCGGCCCATAGGAAACAGATCATTATGTATGTAGCCCCAGGAAACAGCAATGAACTCTCTTTACTATATGATAATTGTCAGAGGTTCAATTGTTGGCTTATTCAGGAAGAGAAAGTATAAAGAAAATGTCTTACTTTTTCTTTTTCTGCCAAACTAAAAGTACATTATTTATATTTACACTGTCCTTTATTTCTGATCACCTCAGTGGGATAGTTCTAATTTGTTCTTAGCATATTCATTTTGGATTTCATTTGTTCTCACTGTTTAGTTTTAACTGAGAACTTCCAAGTTTCCATCAGCAGCCCTAACCATTCTGCTAAGATCCAGATTTCTATCTTTAATGGACTATTGACTTGTCCATAAAAATCTTTCAGCAGTAGCATAAGCTCATCGAGTCCAATACTGAATTCCTCATTGGCTGCCCAAACCAGCCCTTCCTGTTAACTTGTCCATTCCTGTTAACCTTACCACCAGAATGAATCAGGCTAACAACCTGAGCCTGGTCTTTTACTCTCTCTCTCACCCTGATCCAACCAGTTCCCAAGACTTTTTGTTCTGTCTCCATTAGGGCTCCATTTTTTGAGCTGTGTGAACTTGGATAAATCATTTAACCTCTCTGAGCTTCAGATTCCTAAACTGTACTATCCCATTGAAATACCTTCTTATGAGGAGTTAGTGATACATGTATAATATGTAGTACATTGCTTAGGACAAAGAAGGAGTTCAAAAATATTCTTTTCCCTTTCCCCAATCCTCTCCTTAAATCTGGACTTCCTGCCCTTTGTTTCTCGATGTTCAGGATAAATATAGTCCCATGCAGTCTTATATTATCTTATATTATCTGAAGATGTAGCTCAAGCTACTTTACCTGGTATGAAAGACAGCAATGTATTTCTTGGATATGCTTTCTTTTTACTCTACTTTGCAATTCTCATAGGTCAGCCTAACTGAACTTCATGCTTTTTCAAAAGTCTTTGTTCTAGCTATTTACTTTCCTAGAAGGTCCTTTCATCTATCTCCATGTATTTGAATTTTACTCAATTAAAAATTATACATTTGATATATATCTTGCTAATTAATGGATTCCTTAAGGGCAGAGGCTATCATTTGCTCATCTTTATATATGCAATTTTGGTAATGTTTCTGACATCAAGTAAGCAGTAAACTTTTGCTAAGTGAATCAAAAGAATGGACAAACTTCCTTGTATTCCCAAAATACTTTGAGAGAATTGATTTTTGTCCTTTGTATTTCTATGTTCCGTACTCTTGATATTATTAGCAGAGAATAAAAAAAAAAATTTTACTGGAAATGATAGCTGTATATTGTCCAGTATATTTATTTTTACTGTTTGACCTTCATTTCCTTTTCATCCAAGAAGTTCTCTTTCCTGGGTTTAATGAAAGAAATGCAAATCTGAAGCTTCATCTATGAGACACAGTTCATTTTTAAATTATTTGTAAGATTTTGTTTTCTTAATTTTAATTTGAAATAACATGAGAAGAACCTCGAGATTATGATTTAAAATTTAATTAAAAATATTTCTGGAAATAATAATTTATAATATGCTTCTTTATTTTCCTTCTACCTTTCTAAAGTATTATTTTCCCTTGCTTTTTTAAGCTTTTGTTTAATTTAATGTTCAGACTTAAAAGTCATGTTTACAACAGTTAACCCACAAAGGATCCACTGGACATTTAGAAATACCGGTATAGTTATATAACTTTTATTAGGGTTTATTAAGAATCAACTGTATGCAGGGGCTACTAGTGGTGACACATCAGAGAAAATAAACTCTAACTATAGGCTACGGGAATGAAATCTACCCTGTTTTACAAGTTGTGAAAATAAGTGGGCTTCTCTATACATTGTCCTCTGAGCTGTTCAGAATAGAAGAGTGGAATTCATTTACAATCATTTTCTTGTTACTAGATTTAAGTGTCTGAGTCCTTCTAGAAATCTGGAAAACTTGCTGATGGGCTAAGTAAGGTGTGTTACTGAGAAGTTCGTAATTAATCAGTTGCCAATTTCATAAACTTTTTTTTTGCGGAGGGAGGCTTATTAAAAATCTGCTTAAACAACACTGCATCCAATATGTTATTTCTGTCTTTTTTCTTAAACACTCACCACCAGATATGGTCAGAGTAGAGAGTTCAAAACTTTAACAGATCCTCCTTGGCAAATTAATGTAATTCCAGCTCCTCATCTATGATATTTGGCCACTAAATGACCCTTTCATTTTTTTCTCCCATAACCCCTGATTTTACGTACTTAGACCACATCAAATATTTTGCAGTTCCCTGATTTATATGCTGAGCTTTCCTAAACCTTGACTGTGCTCACACTGATTCTTTTAATTGGAACTCATTTTTTTTTTAATTCAATCATTAAACATGTTTTTTGAGCTTTTTACATGTGTCAGGCATTATGTAAGGCAGTGGAGAAACAAAATATACAGACCCTGCCCTCATGAAGTTTCTGTCCTGGCGAGGAAAACAAACAGATAAGGAGCAATCATATTTGTAAATGGCATAGTTACTGCAGTCATGGTAGGTGCAGTGGAGAGGACAAGTAATGGAGGCAGAGACTGTTCAGGAATGGATGGGGGAGAAGCACTGCAGATCACGTGGTTAGAGGGTGTCCTCTCCCAGGAGTCGCAATGTAAGATGTAAAAGACAAGCCGGAGTTCCGGGAGTTCATCAGTTCCACAGTGAGGGAAGAGTTCCCAAGATGGGGGAAACTGTGGCAAAAACGGAAAGACAGGAATGAGAGTGGCATATTTTAAGAACGGGCAAAGAATAGATATGGTTGAAGCTCAGTGAGCGATGGGGAGAGAGGAGCGAAGTGAGCCTGGGGTAGTTAGGAGGTTGTGCTGAAGAACAGCCATAGGGAGACCAGTTAAGAGATAGTTGCAGTGATGAACATCTGGGAAACAGGAAAAGGAAAAAAAAAAAAGAAAGGAGAGAGGGGAAACAATCCATAAGAACCTCTTAATGATAGAGAACAAACTGAAGGTCCTGGAGAGGAGATGGGTGGGGGATGGGCCAGACGGGGCTGGGCATTAAGGAGGGCACTTGTGATGCTGAGCACTGAGTGTTACATGTAAGTGATGAGTCACTGAATTCTACTCCATAAACCAATATTGCATGCTATGTCAACTAGCAAAATTCACATTAAAATGTAAAATTAACTAATTTTAAAAGAAAGAGACTGCTGTAGTAAAACAAGAGAGAATGATGACCAAGGTGGTGGCTACAGAGATGGAGGACAGTAGAATTCAATATGTACTTTGGGATTAGAACAACAACAACAACAGCAAGGGCTTGTTAAATGTAGGGAGTGATAAAAAGAGAGGAACACATGATTACTTGTGGGTTTCTAGTTTGATGGTGCAAGGTAGTAATGAAAAACAAGATAACACACAGATAAAATAGATTACATCTTTTAAGAACTTTGTAGAAATTAAAATTAAGAAAATTTTAAATTGTTTGAAATTTTAAAATTTAAATCTGAGTAGACTAATAACCATTAAATAAATACATTAGTCAAATATCTTACCCCAGCCCACATTTCAGATAGTTTTATAAGCTAGTGCTGTCAAATCTCCAATGAATACCTGATTTATACCTTATAAAAAACATTTTGGAAAGAGTAAAAAAAGAGAAACTACCCAACTTATGAGATGGATATAACGCTGAAATCAAGTCAGGTAAATATTGTGTAAGAGTGGATTATATGCCTGCCTCACATATAAACATAGCAAGTACATTGAATAAAAGAAAAGAATATTGAATTGAGTAATGCATTAATAATTCTTTGTTAACAAATAATGTTTACTCATGATGTTTGAATGATTAACATTAATATGTATTTTTTCTTTTAAAAATTTTTAAATGTAAATTCAATTTAATTAACACACAGTATTATTAGTTTCAGAGGTAGAATTCTCTGACTCATCGGTTGCATACAGCACCCAGTGCTCAGTACTACAAGTGCCCTTAATGCCCATCCACCCATCTTCTCTCTAGCAACCCTGTTTGTTTCTTATAGTTAAAAATATCTTAGGACATTCTTTTTTTTTATTTTTTATTTTTTTGTCTTATGACATTCTTATACACTATGGGGTGCCTGGGTGGCTCAGTTGTTAAGTGTCTGCCTTCAGCTCAGGTCATGATCCCAGGGTCCTGGAATAGAGGCCTCCATTGGGGTCCCTACTAAAAGGGGAGCCTGCTTCTCCCTCTCCTGCTGCTTGTGTGCCCTCTCTGGCTGTGTCTCTCTTTGTCAAATAAATAAATAATCTTCAAAAAAAGAAAAAATGAATGTCTTATGATTTGCCTGCCTCTCTTATTTTTCCTTCTCTTCTCCTATGTTATTTTTGTTTTGTTTCTTAAATTCCACATATGAGTGAGAGGACATGGTGTTTGTCTTTTTCTGATTGACTTATTTCACTTAGTATAATACACTAGTTCCATCCGTGTCATTGCAAATGGCAAGATATCATTCTTTTTTGATGGCTGAGTAATATTCCATTGTATATATACACCACATTGCCTTTATCCATCCATTTATCAATGGACATCTGGGCTCTTTCTAAATTTTGGCAATTGTGGACATGGCTGCTATAAACATCGGGGTGCATGTGTCCCTTCAGATCACTATGGTTGTATCCTTTAGATAAACACCTAGTAGGGCAATTGCTGGGCCACAGGGTAGCTCTATTTTTAATTTTTAAAAAAGGTTTTATTTACTGACTTGAGAGAGTGAGCGAGTGAGCGAGAGAGAGCATTAGGTGGAGGGGCAGAGGGAAAGCAGACTCCCTGCTGAGCAGGGAGCCCGACCTGGGGCTCCATCCCAGGACTCTGGGATCATGACCTGAGCTGAAGGCAGACACTTAACTGACTGAGCCACCTCAGCGTCCCTTGCTGTATTCTTAAGAAGGAAAGGAGCAGGGTTTTTTCATGTTATTGTCATCCAGGACATAGAGACGATGCCCATTAGTATTACTAGCAGGAACCAACATTTATTGAGTGTCTGCTATGTGTCCTGCATTTTGTCTCCAGGATTTATGTGTTCAATCTTCTCAAGTACTTTGTGAAGTAGGTATTAATATTTCCCCTCTTTTTCATATGAGGACACAGAAGTACAGAGAGGTCTAGCAACTGGACCAAGTTTATATCTAGTAAGGCAGAGTAGCATTTAAATCCAATTCTAGGACTACATGAATGCACTGAGGTGAAAATACGTTTTGGTTTTTCTTTTGGTGTGCTTATGGTAACAAGAACATAATCATACAATGTACATATGATGTGATGTGCTTCTTGTGAGAGGCCTGGCTTACCCTGGGGCTCTCTCCATGTGAGTCTGTATTCATCCTCCTCATTCCTTTTGATGACTGTACATATTCAATATAGATGTACCATAATTTATTAAACTATAAATTTATATATTTATAAAAATTATAGATATATTTTATTAAAATAGATTTTTCATGCAACTATGTCCTATATATATTATTTTTAGATTATATACTTCTTTTAAATTTCAGAGAATGCTGAAATAGATGTACTTATATAACTCGTGTGTGTGTGTGTGTGTGTGTATGAATGTTCTTTTGAGTAGATATTTAAGAGAACTTGCTAATCTATGAATGCAATTATAAATTTTAATTGCAATCACTAATTGCCAACAAACAGGTAGTAGCAATTTAATGTACTCCAATCATGTCTAAATGTTTATTTATATCATAAATTATTTTATAAAATTCCAGTATTTTCTTCCAATATTATTGTAATTCAGTTTCTTTTCCCATCTATAGATGGAGGGTTTTGTTTTGTGTTTAGTAAGGTCAAGACCAGTCTCTGGTAGCCTTATAGTACGTTAGAAAGCATTCCCTTCCAGACATCAGCATTTAAGAGTAGGGGGAAGTGCCAAGGATCTCCACTTACATGCAGGCAGAGAAGTTCTCTTCTGCCCCAGGCACAGACTATAGCTTTTCTAAAATCAGCACGTAAAATGCAGCAGCATGTGGATTGGTTTTTCTCACGTTATTTGAACATTACAGTGTGCCAATGACTGCTTTCTGGAAGTAGCCAGAAATACTTTCCAGTAGAAATTGTTCTGTTTCAATCTGGGAGCCGTGGGAAGGATCCTGTCTCAGAGCAGCTGAGAATGGGTTCATGGAAACGACTAGATTCAGAATTTCAAGGGGAAAAATGGGCACAGGGACCTAGGCTGGTGCGGGAATCCCCAGATGGTTACCACTGGAAGGCGTCTTCCACATCTGGCTCAGTGTCTATAATTCTATATGTCTGTAACTAAACACGAAGAAACCGAGGTGAGAAAGCATCATTTAAGAGCACCCAGCTAGAAGACAATGATAAAATGAATACTGATGGATGATATGATAAACAGAGAGCTTTGTTGGGCTTAGCAACAAACTCTGTGGTTTCCTGAGCTGACCTCCAGCATATCTGAACTTTGGGAAGTATTTTCACTTCTGAGGTTTAGAATCCCATTCCCAAACATGAAAGAATAAATATAACCCCGTAAAGGCCCTCTCTAAAACTCATTCTGTGATAGAAAAAGTCCTCATTTCCCCATACCCTAATGGACCACAGATCTTTGAGGCTTTACTTCACATTAAAATTGTATTTTTTTTCTCATTTCAAAATACTTGTCTCTGCATGATCTCGTTTTGATGTGAGAAACAAAGGCAGAAGAAGAATTATTAAATTTCCTTCCTTACTTACAGCCCACTGACAAGTCCTTGAAACAGATAGAGTGACATTCCTGGTGGAACTCAACCACCCCTATGTTGACACTTTGCTAAGGACAAAAGGCAAACTTAGCCTGACCCCCTGAAAGTCTACTTTAATATACAAAATTTCGATTGGAGGGATGCTTGGGTGGCTCAGTCAGTTAAGTGGCTGCCTTTGGCTCAGGTCTGATCCTGGGGTCCTGGGATCGAGTCCCGCATCAGGCTCCTTGCTCAGCAGGGAGCCTGCTTCTCTCTCTGCCTCTGCCTGCCACTCTGCCTGCTTGTGATCTCTCTCTCTGACAAATAAATAAATAAAATCTTTAAAAAAATTTTGATTGGAAACTTCCTTTATCTCACCCCCCACACCATATATTGGCAATTATCCACCAAGTATATGACTCACCAGTATACATCTGAAGGTCTCACTGAGTAAGGTACAGGCAGGGCTAGGAAGGGAGAGATAGGTAGGGGGGGCTATAGGACCAGGCTCACCAAAAATCCCAGAAATGTTGAGGTGTAAGAAACCAGAGATAAGGGAACAAACCAGACCACCCTGCCCCAAGGGTCAGAGATGGGGTTCTTTTATGGCAGTCCCATTGTGACCAACAAAGAATAATCAGACCCCAAAGAAGAAATGGGGGGTCGGGTGAGCCCGGTAGTGGGTATTATGGAGGGCACGTACTGCATGGAGCACTGGTGTGGTGCATAAACAATGAATGCTGGAATGCTGAAAAGAAATAAAATAAAATAAAATAAAATGGAAAAAAAAATAAACCATTAAAGATGTTACCACCAGTCCTTACTCTAACCAAGACGTCACAAGAATGTTAAGGCCATAAGATCCTTGGTCAGTTCTAAATAAAAGACTGTTGGTGGAGGCCCACGTTGGCAATGTGGTCGGGACTCGTCTCACTTGAGAGATTTCTCTGTATCCTTGCTTCATAAAGTTCTATCGCTTTGCTATTCTCCTTTGTCTGTGAGATTCATTCTCCAACTCCCTGAGACAAGAAACTCACTCTCTCACTTCAATTTGCTTCTCACTTGAATCTGCCTCAACACAATTAAAATGGATATATAAATAAATAAATACGGTCCCTGTGGATTTTGGGATTCCACAGAACACTATCACCACAACCTTGCTTTTTCACCATCCTACTACCTTAGATTTTTTAATGATAGGAATTCTTTTTTTTTTTAAAGGTTAAAAAAAAAAAAAATTGTTTGACAGAGAGAGAGAGCACGCACACATGCAGGGGGAGTGGCAGAGGGAGGAGTGAAGCAGACTCTGCCCTGAGCAGACAGCCTGACATGGGACTCGATCCCAGGACACTGGGATCATGACCTGAGCTGAAGGAAGGAAGGTAAACACTTAACTGACTGAGCCACCCAGGTACCCCTAGTATTTTCTTTCTTAGGGAAGGTTGTTGGTTCTCTCAAAGAAACCCTAAGGCACACTATAGGAGATCAGGAAACTTAAGAAAAATTGGTTTGCCCTTTTATAAATGTGTTTGTTTATTTACTTATGAGTAGGTGATTTTTAAAAAAATTTTTTACAAAAGGCTATACTATAATAATGGACCCTCATCCTGGTCCCCTGACCACCCATTCCCCTCCCACAGGGCTTCTCCTAGGCCAGCACCTAGCAGTTGATTTAGAACTAGTGTGTGTCTGGCTGTTTTCCAGCTCCATGAAACTCTGCACCTGGAAGTCCCATTCTGGGTTTTGGAAGCTAGTCAATGTTGGGGTGTTTTTCAAACTTAAAAAAAAAAAAATCACAGCCCATTATAAGAGCCATATTTAAATAACATGCACATTTTTATAACACACACATTTGGGCAACGATACTGACCCTTGTTATATCCTAATATTTTCAGTTGTTTTGTTTTTAACAATCTGCTAAACATGCACACATGTATTTGATGTCTTCAACTCAACTCAATTTAAGAATATTTTACAGAAATATTTTAATAGAATATTTATTATTAAATTAATAATATTTAATACTTAATAAATATTAAATTATATTAAATATTTAATTGAATACCTTATAGAAAAATATTTTAAGAATATTTATTTTTCTTGTTGTAACAGTTTCTTGTTGTAGCCTAACTCTTCTTAAGGTGTGGGTCTGAATATTCGTGTGCGGGAATTCCCTTGCAACCTTGCTTACCTCCATCCCTCAAACATGATAAAATAATTTAAATAAGAGGTCAAAAACACAAAGGTTAAGAGGAGAAAATAGCAACAGCATTTGAAAAGCTGGACTGTAGATGGGCAAGCGATAACAAATTTAGCTAAAGCCCTTCCCTGGGAAAAGCACAGAAGTCGAATGTTTCCAGCCACAGAATCTCAAAGACTCCGGAAGTGGAGGTCCCAGCTGCCCCTGAAAGTGCTGGAAGCCAGCCCCCACTCCCTCCACCAAGACCAGAGCTCAGAGGCTACGTTTCCAAGTCGGGTGGGGGGAGGGGCATGAAGCGGTTCAGACATTTATATGGAGATGTCTAAAGAAACTCTGCTCTATGGAGGTGTCTCTCCTCAGGCCTTCCTTCACACATTTTACCATGCTTCATCAGCAACACCCTGATGAAGCTTCTGTTACCTAATTACTCTTCTTTTTTCACTGTGTCTTTTTGAAACCATTGTTGTTATTGCCATCAGCATTTTTCATTTGATAAAATTCATTCATTTTATCAGTATTTTCATTTTATTTTAGAAGGTAGGTCAGGTGAAAGCATCCTCAGACTGAGCCAGAATTATGTAAGTTTTTCACTGGTTAAGATCCGTGCCTACAAATGAATACCGACATACATATGCAAGTTATTAAGCACAATGGTAACCCGTCATCTGACCTGCGGATTAGAACATGGACAGTTGCCACAAAGCTCCCTGATTCCCACCGCCCTCCATCTGTTCCTTCCTCCTTCCCCCAGAGGCAACCACTTTCCTAGACTGTGTGTTTGCTGTATTTATACTTCTTCTTATGATTTATAAACATTGAATCACATATAATCTCTTGTAATTTACCTTTTTTAATTTAACATTTTGTTTCTAAAATCACCTCTGTTGATGTGAGTAGCTGTGTTCTTTTATTTTCACTGCTGTGTAGTGAGGAAAGGCTGCCCCTTACTTACCTATATCCCTGGTGCCTGGTTATGCCAAGTATTTTTTTCTCTCTCATCTTTATTATTTTTTTTTTTTTAAAGATTTTATTTATTTATTTGAGAGAGACAGTGAGAGAGAGCATGAGCGAGGAGAAGGTCAGAGAGCGAAGCAGACTCCCCATGGAGCTGGGAGCCTGATGTGGGACTCGATCCCGGGACTCCAGGATCACGCCCTGGGCCGAAGGCAGTCGTCCAACCAACTGCGCCACCCAGGCGTCCCTCATCTTTATTTTTAAATGCATGAACAGGGCATCTCTGAACATTATTCTTTATGCTTTCTGATACAGATATGCAAAAATTTCTCTGGTTTAGGAATGGAATTACTGAGTTGTAGGATATGAACAGTTTGGCATTATCTTGCAAAGCTGAATTGTTATAATTCAAAGTTGAATTGTTACAAATTGTTACAATCTGTAATACAAATTACAATTTGCAGGATAATGCCGAACTTTTCCCAAAGATTTTCTGCCAATTTACACTTCTAAAAACCATGAGTTCCCATTTTCTCACATTCTGTATAAAAACTTTGCAAAGGCAGATTTCAAAAATTTACCTATTCTTCTGGGTATAAAATAGGTTCCCATTACTGCATTTGATTTTTTTAACTTGACACTCTGCATTATATAATATAGTAATGAGATGAACACGGATCAGAAGTGTAGAGCTAGATAAATCTTCATAAAGATCAAGAAACAGAGTATTGAAAATAAGCATGTGTGTATCTACACAAAAAAGAAAATTTCTTATAGTTTTGAGTCTGAAAAGTTTCTCAAATCAAGCAAACATAAAAAGAATAGGTATCTGTAGCAGGAAAATTTTGTGTTTGATTACCTGTCTTGGGCCATTAGGAAGCTGAACTGGCTGGAGCACAACACAAAGTTTAGATTGTGGGAGAATGATTCTGATTCCTTTTTAGCCTAAAGCAATTACCCAACTGTTAGAAAGTTGAAATATTAGACCAGATTATATTACCTAAATTAGAATAAGCACCCTTGAGAACTTACCACTATCTATCAAGGTAAATGCATTATGCAAGAGTTGACATCCCTATTTCTATGTGTTATGAATGAGCCTTGGAATTTTCATTGAAAGTAAATTCATTGTTGGTATGTTTTCTGCTATTCGTTTTCACTGATTGTTGTATACACGTGTTGAGACATTCCTCAAGCCATTACCCTCTGAGACTGGAATGTCCGGAAACATTCTTCATTAAGCCATTGATAAAAACAATGAAACACTTAAAAACAATAGGTGTTTTTATATAATAATTGTGGAGTTTGGGGTAAAACTGACACTTACTCACCATCTCATGGTTTATTTGGTCCATAGAGCAGCCCTGTAGAGCACATAAGGCATGTATTATAGTCTCCCCAGCTGACAAAGTCTTAGCAATAAATGATTTGCTCAAAAACACACAATTAGGGGCACCTGGGTGGATCAGTGGATTGAGCCTCTGCCTTTGGCTTGGGTCATGATCTCAGGGTCCTGGGATTGAGCTCCTCATAGAGCCTGGAGCCTGGCATTGGGCTCACTGCTCAGCAGGGAGCCTGCTTCCCCCACCAACACCCCCCATCCCCCGCCGGCCATCTGCCTCTCTGCCTACTTGTGATCTCTCTGTCAAACAAGTGAATAAAATCTTAAAACACACACACACATACACACAATTAGCAGGTGGCAGAGCCAGGACTTGCTCTCCATATTTTCATATTCCAATTCTAGATCCTTCCTTGTGGATATACAAATTAGAGATAGGCATAAAGAAAATCGTGAAACACAAAATCACAACAAGTTAATCTACAGAATATAAACTCAAGATCTCAACTGCAAGACTAACAACCTGTTTATTGCATTGTATTACACATTCATGTCCCATTGTTACTCTCTGGGCGCTGGGCTAGTAAAAAGACTTTGGTAATTAATTCATTATAAATATTTAGTGAGCACACACACAAGAAAAAAAGAGAGAGAATTATAAGCACCCCAGTCACTTCCCCAATGCTCTTTCAGATTCACTCTACCCCTAAAGAACTGCTCTCTCTACTACTAACAACACATATTAGTTTTCATTACACATTTTTTGGGTACCTGGCTGCTTGCCCTAATGTTATGGTTTTGAGATTCATGCCTACTGTGGGGTGTGGTATTACTTTTGCAAACTCAGCAAGCTCACTGCAACTCTACCCCTTCCTCTCTTTTTGTTCGGTGTCACATTTGGGACACCGAAGTTTAGAATTGCCGCCATAAGCAGCTTAGAAATAGGAGTTCTGGTGTCCAGTCCATGGGGAAAACACAAAGTAGGAGATGAGAAATGGAACCAAAGAGATTAGAAGCCAGGGGGCGCCTGGGTGGCTCATTGGGTTAAAACCTCTGCCTTTGGCTCGGTTCATGATCCCAGGGTCCTGGGATCGAGCCCCACATCTGTCTCTCTGCTCCGAGGGGAGCTTGCTTTCTCCTCTCTCTCTGCCTGCCTCTCTGCCTGCTTGTGATCTCTGTCTGTCAAATAAATAAATAAAATCTTTAAAAAAAAAAAAAAAGAGAGAGAGATTAGAAGCCAGAAAGACAGTGAACTAGAACAAGAAGGAACTGGGCAAGAGGACTCAGTACATCTGTCAGTGGTCCAGGAACATCTGAGTTTCTTGGCCATGTTGGTGGTCAGCTTGCTCTAAGTAGATGTAAATAAGTTGGTTTATATTCATTCAATATATAGGGTGCTAAGGATTGAATAGTACACAGAACTTTGTCCTCAGGAAATTCAGAACATGGAGAGGACTGACACATAGACAAATAAGTAACTGAGATATTAAGTGGCAGGAGCCACTTAATGAAATGAGGTCCCTGGAGGGGCTTTGACCTGGGATTGCAGAGGTTCAGGAAAGTCTTGTTCAAGAAAGAGCACTTTGGGGATGCCTGGGTGGCCCAGTTGTTAAGCATCTGCCTTCAGCTTGGGTCAAGATCCCAGGGTCCTGGGATCCAGTCTTGTACCATGCTCCCTGCTCAGTGGGGAGCCTGCTTCTCTCTCTCCCACTCCCCCTGCTTGTCTTCCCTCTCTCGCCATGTCTCTCTCTGTCTGTTGAATAAGTAAATAAAATCTTTAAAAAAAAAAAAAAAAAGAGCACTTTGCCTTAGGAGTCTGCTATGTGAACAGAAGTGTAAAAATAGAAGAGTTTCCAGATACAGGGAATAGTGTGCACAGGAATGAGGTCTGAGAAGGCATAGTTTATGTAATCCAGAAGTCTTTCACTGAATAGGCAGGAGGCCATGTGTGTAGACACTGAATGTTGAAGAGTTAAGAAGCATTTTGATTGTGAGGACCTTCGTATGTCATGATAAGGTTTTAGGACTTATGCACCAAGCCACTGAAGTATTTCATATTGGGAAATACTGGCTTTGGATCAGTGTTTTGGAGGGAGTGAGGAGGATTGATCAGTAAGTAGAAGCTTGGACAGGGGCAACTCCACACTCATTTGCAGAAATTTCTTGCTTATTCCACTCCTGCTCTCTTCTAGTGCCCACCTTGTTTCAGACTGAATGGCTGAAAGTCTTTCCTTCTTTTACTTAAAAGATTTGACAAAAGAAAGTGTTTTCTCTGGGCTAAGGAATGATGATGAAGGATGAAAACAAATTCCATTCAAAGGGCTCAGAGGGAAGTCAGGCAGAGGATGCAGACCCTGCTGCTGAAAAGGGGTGGAGCACAATCCTTGGGAGAAAGGATGTAAAGAAACTCTTGAAGGATGAGTCAGCATCATGGTGACTGAGGTCACCCTAGAAATGTTAGAATTGAGCTGAAGAGGAAATCTTGTGAATTGGGTGCAAGAGCTCTCAATAAATGTGGGGGACTGACCAGTAGGACATTGACAGTGACATGAAGTGGTGAAAGGTTGCATAACCTACTAGCATGAATTTGAAGGAAGAGGCTTTTCCTCCAAAGGGGGGAAAATGGTCTGGAAGTGACCCTGGGCTGCTAAGAGAAGGCCAACATTGTTCTGAGTCCCATGGCCGTGGTGTATGGGAGGACGGGCTGCCTCCACGGAAGATGGTACAAGGCAAGCAGTTTTATTGCAGAAAGCCAGGTCTCAGTAAGGGAGAGAAAGGGAAAACAAGGAAAGGAAATATTTTTCAAAAACAACTATTTTTGTTTTTCTTCACTGTGGTGGTGAATTGGATGTGTCAGAGTTGGAGAGTGTTTTTAGAGATGAATATTTACGTCAGTGAACTTTGAGTAAGTGATTGCCCTCCATGATGTGAGTTGGCTTCATTCAGTCTGCCAAAGGCATCTCTAGAACAAAAAGACCAGCCTCCCCAAGCAAGAGTGAATTCTTTAGCAAACTGCCTTGGGACATCATCTATACCACTGGCTCTTCTCCAGACTGCCTGCTCACATTGCAGAGTTTGGACTCATTAGTCTCTATATCACTTGGGCCAATTTTTTATATTATGTTTCTTTCTGTATGGACACATGTCCTATTGGTTATCTTTCTCTGTGGAACCCTGACTACTATAGTCATCTTTCATATTTTTCTTGTATAACGTTTCACAGAATCCTTAAAAGATAAAGGATTCAGGAGAATTTACCTACAAAGCAATAGGGGTTCTAGAGGGTAGAAGAGGCAAAAAATTTTGAAGGAAGACAACCCTGGGAAGTCTTTGGAATAAGTAACAATGCCTGAAAACTAGAAAGTTTGTATGATGAGTAGCTCCATGATTTTAAATTAATTTACTATCTTCACACTAAAAGTTAGAAATCCCAGGAAAGCATGGAAAATTCCAAAGAATATGTCATCTAGGTGCTACTTGCCGCCTCTCCTGGTGTGTGGTGGGAAAGAGCCCCTTCTGCCCCTCTGGTCATGTCTAGAAACCTTGGGGCTAAGACCTCCTCTCTCAGCACAGGGCCTGCCTGTCATGCAACAGGGCCTCTGTCTGACAGCCTCTTCAAAAACCTTTGACTACTCCTCTTCTCTGAATAGCAAGTTCAGGAGTGTTCATCTCTGGGACACTGAGGAAGAGAACTTCCGTCATACTTTCTTAATATTACATTCCAGTGGGCTGCGTCCCTGTTGAGATATGTAACCCAAGGTTTCCAGACAATGTCCCTCTTCTCAGTTTGCCTGTGGCAAGACTACAAATACCATCTCCTTGTCCCTCCAAACATGATCAGACGTCTGGGAAACATGGCTTGCTACAGTTATTTTCAGTCACACTGAAAATGAAGTAGCTTGTCTTTTAGGGTCCCTAAAGGATTTTGCTGACCTTCATTTTTCTTGCATTGTCTATCACAGTGCCTAAAATTTCTACTATCAGAGATCCCTTTTCAGTGACAGCAAGAAAAACACCTTCCTGGTCTCTGTTCCCCAAGCCAATAATATCAGATGGAGGAGGAGAAATGAACGGATGCTGTTTTACTATAACTCGTTACCTTATTTCCTCATATGACCTAGTCAGATCAGGAAGAAACTTATTATTTGCCTCAATTGCTCTGTTTTCTTTTTATTAAAAAAGTTTAGGGGCACCTGGGTGGCTCAGTTGGTTAAGTGTCTGCCTTAGGCTCAGGTTGTGATCCCAGGGTCCTGGGATCCAGCCCCGTGTTGGGCTTCCTGCTCAGAAGGGAGCCTGCTTTTCCTTCTCTCACTCCCCCTGTTCATGCTCTTTCTCCCTCTCTCAAATAAATAAATAAAATCCTAGAAAAATTTTAGTAATACTTAGTAATAAGGACCAGGTTTTATCTAGGTGTCTCTGGTATGAACTAGTTATCTATTATTCATTCTTCTAATGACACATTTTACTGATAACACTTCTCATTCTGTGCAAGAATACAGTATTACCTGCACTAGTATATGAAGCATTCTGCTTACCAGGACAATGCAGTTCGTACACCCAGATGGGACTCCCGTACAAAGAAGTTTTTAGGGAGTCTTTTACGAACATCTCACATGCATGTGTGGGTGCTCCGGGTCAGTCTCATCTCACTGCCCTTTCTGAAACTTTACTGCTGGGCAATCATTAGGGCTAAGATAGTGTTAAGTCAGTACTAAGATACAGAAGACAAATAATCAAGTCATTATCAGATCCAGTCTGGAAGCAATTAGGAGCCCAAGGGACCAGGATTTAAGAAGGGAACAAACATGGTGTTGAAGAACTGAATGAAAGGAATCAAAAAACCTGAAAGCACGGCATTCTTCCCTAGAGGACAGATGTGGGGATGCCCCGCACAGGAGGGTCCCTGCAGAGTCAGAGCAGCACCAACGCCTGGACCTTAGTGGGGTTTCTGCCAGGTAAGAGGCCCTAGATGCTGGAAGAGATGGAGGGAGACCCTAACTGGGAAAAATGTCCGTGACCTTCTTCCTTGCTCTGCCTGGGATCAGAAGCTTCATTGATTTAACAGGCATCTTGGAAGCAACAACAGCGACTGTCTGAGAGCTTGGTTCTGAAGATCCTGTGCTGTCTGGAATAGGCAGTAGGATGGTAGGGAGAGTCAAAATAGGCACTGTTGGTGAAGACAGAAAATACATATTCTCTCTAGACTTTTGAGTTGGAGGTTTCTGAGATACAGTAGGATGGAAAGTAAGAAACCAAAATGAAGTAGTACTATGAAAGGACTGCAACAATGCTAATGGCTAGAGGTTCTGTGAATGGCTGAATGAGAGGGAGAAAAAGATGGTGGGGAAAGGAAGGAAGGAAGAAGGGAGGGAGAGGGAGGAGAGCTCATTAACAGAGGTTTAAAGAGCTCAAATAAAATCCTAGGAGTTCAGAAAATTCTAAAACTTTTCTTTCTTTTTAAAAGATTTTAATTTTTTTATTTGAGAGAGACACACAGAGAGAGAGAGCATAAGCATGCATGTTGTAGGGAAGGACAGGGGGAGAGGGAGAAAGAGAATCTCAAGCAGAGGTCCCACAGACCATGAAGCTGGATGCAGGGCTTGATCTCATGACCCTGAGATCATGACCAAGCAAAACCAAGAGTCAGATACATAGCCAACTGAACCACCCAGGTGCCCCAAAATGAATCTTAGGAATAATACATTTATCTGAATGGAAGACCATCATTGACATCATGATCATTTGACTAAATGAAAAGCACTGTAGGGTATTTGATGATGTATCAGCCCAGCAAGAAAATAAGCAGTAATCTATCTGATATTCTCTATTTCCAACTCATCTAGTTCTGTAAGAGATCACTTCATGGAAAAATAATTATTGTGGTAAGAATGCATCTCAAAAATATTTTCCTAATTTAGTATAATTTCTAAGTGATTTCCCCCAACCTGTATACATAAAGAATAAGAGTCACAGGACTAAGTCACTTCAGTTGGTTGCATTTATAATAATGGTGTAACTGATTCTACCATTTTATTTAATGCATGTATTTCTTTTGTTCTTGTTCCACTGCCCATCCCAGCACTTTAGCACTAATAAAAATTTCAGATTAGTTCAGAGAGGTATTCTATGCCTCTTAATTTGGAGCCATGAACATCAATTATAGTTATTATTTTGCTTGTGTCTTAACCTCATACCTAATATACAAACAATTTTCTTTTATAGAAGATTCCTTCAAAGAAAGTTCAAGATTTAGAGAGTCAAAGCAAAGCTGAACTAAACATATACGGAAAGATCTAAGCAAAAGGAGACTCTGGAAAATTTTATACCAGAAAAGGATTAACCCCTACCCCTACCCAGAAAAACATGCTAAATGTGCCCATCAAAAGTTAGCATAACCAATTTAATGCGGTCAGAAAACAGCTTAGATTTAGAATCAGAGAATCCAGAAACTAGAGGTAAAAATAAATTAGATTTAAAAAGTTAGAACTTGGGAGGTAATTAGGCACAGCTGCTTGGCTTTATGAAGATAACTTATCACTATTTATACTAGGCAGATGAGGACACTGAGGTCTGAGGTCGCCCAGCTGGTTAGTGGCCAAAGGGAAATTAAATCGCATGTTCCCTCTTCAGCACATATTATCTAGTGATTAATTCAGAATTTAAAAAATTATGATTTTTTTAGAAAAGCAGAGCACAAACCCTAATATTAAATAAGAGAGTTCAGAAGGGAGATGCAGGGAAAGAAAGCTTATTCTTATCAAAAGAAAAACTTAGGAATTTATAGCTATATGATCTAGCTCAGGAGACCTTGAAGAAAAGAAAGCTTTCTTCAACTAAGGTGTGGGAAAAGAAGGAAGGACATATTTTTTTAAGCAACTTCAGTGTTTTTTGTTCATCTTTTACATTTTTCTTCTATATTGTTTCACTTAGCTACAAATACCTTCAGAGAAGCCCAACAGAGTTCTTTGTGAGTAGATCAAACAACTTGGCATTTCTTTGTTACAACTATATTCTCAATGAAAGTTTCCCAAGGCTATTGGGAAAGTATGTTTCTCTCTTTTGATACAGCACAGATATATTTAATTCATATTCTGCTGTCTATTATATATTTTAAAATATCACTGATGTTCAACAGGCGGGAAGAGTTATGAACAAAATGACAAATCATCTTTCCTGTTATACTGCGATGAAAAGATAAAATTTCTTCTTTGCTTCAAATAAATTTTAAAATACTAGTTAAAAGTAGATAGGGAACATTTTCTCTTTGTTTTAGAGTGAATTTCATATTTCTTTTCATTTTGGAGGTTTGAGAATTGAAATAAGTTTTGGAGTGAATGTTTATAAGACTTACTGTGGACAAGACAATTAGGATAATGAACAAACTTTTATCTTTGCAACTCAAATATTATGACTAAGAAAACACAAAGTGATCTTTTGGACAGACAGAATCAAGTATAGTTTTAAGACATGAAGTTAACTACAAAGATCATCTCTTTGCCCTTACACAGAGTTATAACTAGGCCTGAGGCTTTCTGATTTACATGCAGAAAAACGCATGCTACTTTGAGAAAAATTTCTTGGATTTCCAGTTGGAAATGGAGCTCTTCAGCAGTTTTTAAGCTATTGAAGGACATAAAGACTTCTCATCAATGAAGTTTTAGTGGGCTAATGGAGTATCTTCCTGAATAAGTTACATTTGCTGCCCATTCAAGATGTCTTTTAAACAAAATGATGATCGAAGTAAAACTTCTTCTCTTCAAATGACTATTTTTAGATTGAATTGAATAAGCACCTTGCTTCATGTGACAGAACATAAAAGAAAACCAGGGGTGCCTGGGTGGCACAGTCAGTTCTGTCCAACTCTTGGTTTCGGCTCAGGTTGTGATCTCAGGGTTGTGAACTCAAGAGTCCTGAGATCAAGCCCTGTGGGGGCTTTGCACAGTGCACACAGTCTGCTTGAGATTCTCTTTCCCTCTCCCCCTTCCCCCCACCGCTCATGCTCTCTCTTTCTCTCTCTAAAATAAATAAGTAAGCCTTAAAAAAGAATAAGGAAAACCAGAATGTGATTCTTGACAAAATCTCAGACATAAGTCAGTATAGCTTGCATTATTAAATTATTTACACTTAAATTCACAAAACATTTCTTTGAATTTTTATGTCATTTAATTTCAAGGTATCTATCTTCTTGATAATCTCATCTTAGTAAATAAAGTAGGCTATATATCACCCCACTCACTATACAGATTGAAAAGCTGGAATACAGAGAAGTGATTTGTTAGATTTGATCCTAGATTTTACTTTTTTTTTTTTTTTCCTAACACACAATATATTTCTAAAAGTGTTTTTCAAACTGACCACAAAACAGAAAGGATATTATGGGACATGATGGAGGTATTAGCAAACACTATGTGGTAATCATGTTGCAATATGTGTGACATTTTAACACATTTCATGTTAAACATACACAAGTATTACATGCAAATTATATCTCAGTAAAGTCAGGGGAGAAAAAATATTGCTCCAAAATGTACATATATATTTTAGCTTGTGTTCTAAAGAATGCTTTTTAAGAAAATCCCACAAATGTAAAATATTGTATGCATGGGTGATACTGAAATATTACTAGTCATTTAACTCAGTAATAAATCTGAAAAATTCATGAAATATAAATAGCTATATATGAAAAACATTTGAAAAGTAAAGGCTTGGAAACTCTGAAGACTTGGTTACCCTAAAAATTGATTTAATTAAATCATATTTAATTATTATTGTCTTTTAAATAACATTTTCTTTCTAAAGACAAAAATAATTCACTACTAAATTCTAGCACACACAAGATTTTAACCTAATTTCAAATGATAACAACAGAGCTAATAATCATATGTACCCCTTACAGTAAAAAAATGTAAAAAATGGAGTCAAAATAAATAAAAAGCTTAAGTATTTGAAGCACATGAGAAACAAAGACATTATTTGATGATAAACAAATCATTGCTTTAAAGATAATGATATTGGGGCACCTGGGTGGCTCAGTGGGTTAAGCCTCTCTGCCTTCATTCAGGTCATGATCTCAGGTTCCTGGGATTGAGTCCCGCATCTGGTTCTCTGCTCAGCAGGGAGCCTGCTTCCCCCTCTCTCTCTGCCTGCCTCTCTGCCTACTTGTGATCTCTGTCACTCTCTGTCAAATACATAAATAAAATCTTAAAAAAAGAAAAAGAAGATAATGAGATTAAATGGAAGATTCCCTGGGGAGCTCAAAGGGAGATGGCACTTGGCAATGAATGTTGTACCTAACGTTTCAAGCACTGAAATAACCATTACTGGATTCAGGAAGTAGGCACAGGGAGATAGGCTTAAATGTAATTTCAACTGTTGTCAGTTTTGGAGCGGTTACTTCAGAATTAGTTGGAGATTTATGGGTAACCAGTATTGACACATCACTGAGAACTCTCCTGCACAAGACTCAAGTTGTTCCATAGACTGTGCTCTCAACCAACACTCTTCCATTCTTGTAGAGAGTGAAGGGGCTGGTAATGGAGAACACTAGTTTTAAAGACTCCAGTTTACTTATGTGGTATCTGATACCACCCTATTTTTCCAGTCCAGTAAAATTTTTAATTCAATATCCTGTTATATATTGCCTATATGAATTTTATTGGTTTTATAATTTTCTATGTATTTAATTTGTAAATGTGATTTAATTTATAGTTCTATGAGATCTTTGAGGCTTATATGACAAATTTACAGTATTTCAACATAAAATGAAATAATTTTTGTCTACTGTAGAGGTTTCAGAAACTTTTCTTTAAAAGCGGTCTCTACTTTAATCAAATGAGTAAAAAAAAAACTGTTTTAGATCCATTAGGCTTATCTCTATATAAAATAAAAAGTATCTGAATTTTAAAATATATGAAATGTCACAATTATATATCAGGATAGATGACTTTTTAACCCCTTATTTGTGTATGCTGGGTCATATTAAAATAAATTGAATCTAAAAAATTCTATCCAAGTAGAAAGATCATGATTTCTAAAATTTCCTAAGAGAATTTCAAAATAAGTTACAATATAAGTTGTTAATATTTTAGGAGTATCATGAAATTTGTCAAAAATGTACCTTACCTTATTATCATCTGCCAGGTTCTTGTGAAGTATACATATGATTTCCATAGATTAATAGAGATATATGACCCTTAGCATACTTATGTGCTATAACAACACACACATGCTTACATATAATAAAGACAGATACATATAAGTTTTGTTCAAATTTCATAAATTAAATTAGAAATCTAAGTAGGGGGATGTTTTGACTACATAACTTTGTTTAAAAATCAATATACAGATTGTTGCAAAAAAAGTAGTATGTTTTTAACAGCAATGTACAGACTCTCATTGATGGGGTTGTAGTTGTTTAAAAACATTTAACATATTGTGTATATATGTATATTTAATAGAGACATAGCAAGATATTATTGTACATTTAAAAGCTTGATCTATGAGATAATATAAGGTAGAATGTGAAATAATATTGTGGATTCAGGGCTCTCCCAGTAACCTCTGAGCCTTTCAGATAGCACAGAAACTCTCCAAAAAGAAAGCATTCTATTCTAAGGACCAGCCTTTTTAAAGTACAGGTTTAAGATCATACTCACTCCATGGCACTATTTAATACATTTCCAATCAGTCATATTTATTACCATAAATGAGCAGAGGAATCTCTATTTAATAACTCTTTCTAAAGCACAGAACAAAAAGACATAGAAAACTTGTGCAGTCTACTGAGAGGCGACCAAAACCAAAGCCATTATATCAAAAGCAGTTTCATACACATTAAAAAAATACAGTGGTGGGGGGTTGCCTGGGCAGCATAGTGGGTTAAGTGAAAACTCTTGGTTTCTGCTCAGGTCATGTTCTCAGGGTTATAATATCAGGCCCCACATCGGGCTCCTTACTCAGCCAGAGTCTGCTTGAGGCTCTCTCTCCCTCCCACTTTGCCCTTTCCTTTTCTCTCTCTCTAAAATAAACAAATAAATCTTAAAAAAAAAATACAGTGGATACCATAAATAGTCTTAAATTTTCTGAAGGTTGATTTTTAAACTATATATGTTTAATTTTTAAATTATATATATGTGAAAATTTTAAACTATTGGGTCACAGAGATAAGTGTAAGGAAAATCTATGTCCAGAGCCTATTTCCCCCTCTCCCTCTGCCTGCCTCTCTGCCTACTTATGATCTCTCTGTCAAATAAATAAATGAAAATCTTTAAAAAAATTAAAAAAATAAAATAATAAAAATAAAAAAAATAAGAGACTCTTAATCTCACAAAACAAACTGAGGGTTGCTGGGGGGAGGGGTATAGAGAGGGTAGTTGGGTTATGGACATTGGGGAGGGTATGTGCTATGGTGAATGCTATGAAATGTGTAAACCAGATGATTCACAGACCTGTACTCCTGGGGCAAATAATATATTATATGTTAATAAAAGTAATTTTTTAAAAATAAAAAAAATTAAAAATAAATTTTTTAAGAAAAGCAAAAATCTATGTCCAAATTATAAAGCCAAGCCACACAAATTATAAAGCCAAGAAAAGCAAAACAGGAGGAATTTCAAAAGAAGTGAGGCAACCTGGCATAAATCTATTTTTAAAACTATTCTATATATGACATGGTTCCAAAATATCTAATGTGGAGTGTCAAGTATTTGGTTAAACTTAAGCTCCATGGAATTTTCAAGAAGTATATTAATTTGAAAAGAGCAATTAACTGAGAATTTCACAAGGCCTTAATTTATGTTTCAAAATACTGTGCAGCAGGCACCTCCAGGCACCCAACTCCCACACAGATCCTGAAACTTCCACTCACTGTCTGGAAAATATTGATACAGGATATGCTAAGATATAATGATCATTTTCCAAATAGATTTAGAAGAGGACATATGGTAACTTTAAATACCCAAATCAACCATGCAGCTAATTTGCTTTGAATTCATATTGTTCTGCTAATTCTTCAAAATATATTATTTCGAGCTTTTCCATCCCAAATATTTATTTTCTATTTTTAAAAAATATTTTATTTATTTATTTGACAGACGGAGATCACAAGTAGGCAGAGAAGCAGGCAGAGAGAGGAGGAAGCAGGCTCCCCTCTCCCCACTGAGCAGAGAGCCCGATGTGGGGCTTGATCCCAGGACACTGGGATCATGACCTGAGCCTAAGGCAGAGGCTTTAACCCACTGAGCCACTCAGGTGCCCCCCCAATCTTTATTTTTATGGTTCTTTGATTTCATTGGTTTTAATAATTTTCTTCAGTGTTTCAAAGTTGATTCTTCAGGGGGAGCCTGGCTATCTCAATTGGTAGAGCATGCAACTCTTGATCTTGGGATTGTAGTTTGAACCCCATGTTGGGCATGGAGCCTACTTAAAAAGCAAAAGAAATCAGGGCACCTGGGTGGCTCAGTCAGTTAAGTGTCTGTCTTTTGTCGGGGACTGCCTCAGGCCAGGAAAATCCCCGCCATTACAAGATGGCGCTTGGCTCACTGCCAGCAAATTACGCTGCAAGTAAACAACAAACGTTCTGGTGAAGCTTGCCTAATATGTCCCCCTTTAGGACATAGTCATTGGCTGTTTCAAATTTAATCAGCATAGTAACAGGACTCTCATTGGCTCTCCGCATTGCTTGGCCCCTTATTGGTCACCCTGCTCGCTGATTGGTCATGTAAACGTATATAAGTGTGTAGACTTGCAGAAATAAAGAGAGAGAAGATACATCTGAACCGGGGCTTCTTGTCGTCCTTGCGGATCGAGGGCGGCAGTCTTTGGCTCTGGTCACGATCTCAGTATCCTGGGATCGAATCCCACATTGGGCTCCCTGCTTAGCGGGGAGTCTGCTTCTCTTCCTCCCTCTGCTGCTCCTCCTGCTTGTGCTCTCTCTCTGTGTCAAATAAATAAAATCTTAAAAAAAAGGGAAAACCAATAAAAAAGCTAAAGTTGACTATTCTGTGTTCCTGGCCATAAATTATCAGTAGGAATCTTTTTGGGCAAAATATTTGTCAATGGATAGAGTGCCACATTATTTTCTTCTAGAAAATTCATCCTCATCTATTATTTGTGCTACATATAGTACTGGCAATCTCCACTTTATTTCCATCTAAAAATGAAGTCCTGTTAGAAAATACAATTTTTTTTCACACTTCAGATTCTAGAGTTTTTGTAAACATGCACTTAACTCTGAAAATATGCTCTTGTAGAAAATAGGGGTTTCTATCATTCAAATTTAACTGGCCTTGCTAAAATGCAGGAATATTCATCTTCTCGCTTACATAGTTGAGGTATTCTGAAACAGATAGCATGATTCCACACTGATGAAACACTGGTGAATTATCCTTCTTAATTATGACAATTATCCTACTGGGCGAATGAGTTCAATAATTGCATCTTCATTCATCAGATCAACAGTCATAGAACACTTTTGGAAATTTATTTTCCACTTTAGAGTCCTCAACTATATTAGTATTATTATTGCCTGTGTTTTTTTTTTTTTAAATGAAACATGTCTTATATACAAATTCTTTCTTTTTCTCACTGAATCAGCTAAATTTGGGATTATTTTAATTCCATCAAGATTTCTTTCAAGACCTGAGCTGAAATCAAGGGTTGGATACTTAACCAAGTGAGCCATCCAACGGTCCCCCGGTAACCATTCTTCAAGCCATATTTTGATACTTTTTGAATACTCTTTTTTCTAACATTTTTTATTTTTGTATCCTTAGATCACTCTAACCAGAACAACATATGGTATTGAATCAAAAAGTTTTACCTTCCATTAATAGGAGGGGTTTTTTTAATCAATATTTGTTATCAACTTGAGGTTCACTGGTTCTTGCAGATTTGCACCACATGAATAAAGCTTTCTAGAAACAGCTGGATGCCTTAAGAATGGCAAGCCAGGGGCGCCTGGGTGGCTCAGTGGGTTGAGCCGCTGCCTTCGGCTCGGGTCATGATCTTGGGGTCCTGGGATCGAGTCCCGCATTGGGCTCTCTGCTCAGCAGGGAGCCTGCTTCCTCCTCTCTCTCTCTGCCTGCCTCTCTGCCTACTTGTGATCTCTCTCTGTCAAATAAATAAATAAAATCTTAAAAAAAAAAAAAAAGAATGGCAAGCCATAAAAAGCTGCTCTATTAACTCCAAAGCAATTAAGCATACCCAGAGTGATGTCTGGCAACATCCCTGCTCATTCTCCATAGAAAGTTGCAACTGCCATAGTCTAGTTAGTCTAAAGTACATATTAGATAAACTGCCTCTGTGTCAGTTTAAACAGGGCGATTTTTTTTGGACGGGGGGGTGGTGTGTATTGCCCAATAAACATATGTAATGAAGGCACAAAGCACAACAGATTGGTGTAGTGGTCCGAGAGCCAGAACCATAACAGGTGCTGGACAAAGGCTTAGTGGGATTATGTTGCCAAGATGGGCAAGTACCAAATCAAGGTAGACTCAGACAAGGGCAAGACTATGTGCACACAAAGAAACTAAATAAAGGAGCAGCCAAAGATCTGTAATCTGTTGCACGAGGCTCTCGATGGTCTTATACCATCATGGACCTCAGCAGGCAGCCAGTCTCCACATCTTATTTGTTTTTCTTCATCTTGATTTTTTTTTAAAAAACTCTTCTTTCTTTCTTTTTTAACACATAATGTATTATTTGTTACAGGAATACTGTGATTCATCAGTCTTACACAATTCCAGCGTTCACCATAGCACATACCCTCCCCAACGTCCATCGCCCAGTCACCCTATCCCTCCTACGCCCCTCCACTCCAGCAACCCTCAGTTTGTTTCCTGAGATTATCATCTTGAATTTTTGAATTTCTGATTTGTTATGTCCTTAGATTTCTACTAGGTCTTGATTAATTTTATTTGTGTTAGAGTATTAAATTACAGTACTTTTTGTGTTTCCTGGCCTTTAAAAAAATTTTTTATGGCCCAGTATTTGATCATTTTTATAAATGTTCTCTGTGTCTTGCAAAGAATGTATAGTCTGTAATCATTGGATATTATGGTCTACATATGCCTATTAGATCTAATTTGCTGAATCATAGTGTTCAAAATCATTTCTGATTTTTTTCATCACTACTCCATTTATGATTATGGACTTCTATTGCTTAAAAAAAGTGTTTTCTTCTTAGTTTTAACTCTAGTTTTTTTACCCTTTTCTAAAAACACAGGATTTTTTTTTTTAACTAATAATTATATGTGTTGGATTTTCATGTGCCATCAAGAGCAGACAATCTTATGTAGTGAGAGAGTAAGGCATAGATGGGCTTCCTTGGTTTCTTAGTTTAAAAGGGCTCTCTTTTGTTGTATTAGGAAAGGGCAGTTTTAATTTAAGAATCTAGTAGTAACCACAAACTCAAAACCTATAATAGACACACAAAAAATAAGGAGAAAAGACAAAACACATCAGAAATTCATCAATCACAAAAAAAAAGAGCAAAAGAAAAAGGAACAGAGAACTACAAAAACAACCAGAAGACAAATAACAAAATTGCAGGAAGTACATACTTATCAATAATTTCTTTAAATGTATGTGGCCTAAATGCTCCAATCAAAAGACAAAGGGTGGCAGAATGGATTTAAAAAAAAAAAAAGGTCAAACAAATGACAAAATATAACAAGACCCATCTATATGCTGCCTACAGGGGACTCACCTCAGACCTAAAGGCACATATATAGTCCGAAAGTGAAGAGATGGAAAAACACTTACCAGTATATGAAAGTAAAAAGAAAGCTGGAGTAACAATGTTTATATCAGACAAAACAGACTTTAAAAGAAAGACGGTAAAAAGAAAGAAGAACATTACATAATGATAAAGCATCAACTCAACAAGAAAATATAACAATCATAAATATCTAGGGACCCAACATTGGAATACCTAAATACATAAAGCAAATATTAATGTACATAGAGAGAGCAATTAAAAAATTTTTTTTCAGCATTTCAGCATTCATTGTTTATGCACCACACCCAGTGCTCCATGCTATACATGCCCTCCACAATACCCACCCAACCCCCTACCCCTTCCCCTCCCAAACCCTCAGTTTGTTTCTCAGAGTCCACAGTCTCTCATGCTTCATCTCCCCCTCCAATTTCCCCAACTCCCTTCTTCTCTCCATTTCCCATGTCCTCCGTATTACTCCTTATACTCCACAAGTAAGTGAAACCATATGATAATTGACTCTCTCTGCTCGAATTAGTTCACTCAGGATAACATAAAGAGAGCGATTGATTGTGACACAATATTAGTAGGGGACTTTATTTATTTAAAAATTTTTTTAAAGAATTTATTTGTTTGACAGAGAGCAAGCATGCTCAAGTCAGGGAGTGACACAGGGTGAGGGAGAAGCAGACTCCCCACTGAGCAGGGAGCCCAATGTGGCACTCAATCTCAGGATCCCAAGATCATGACCCAAGCCAAAGGCAGCTTCTTAACTGACTGAGCCATCTAGGTCTCCCCTAGTAGGGGACTTTAACACCCCATTTACATCAATGGATAGATCATCCAAACAGAAAATCAATAAGGAGACAGTCTCTTTGAGTGACCAGAGGGACGTAACAGGTATATACAAACATTCCATCCCCAAACAACAGAAAACACATCTTTCCAATTTGAGCATATGTGCTGTGCTGCTGAACTGAGCACAGAACACACATTCTTTTCAAGCGTACGTGGAACATTCTTCAGAATGGATGTTAGGCTACAAAACAAGCCTCAATAAATTTAAAAACATTGAAATCAGATCCTGCATCTTTATTGACATGACAATATGAAACTAGAAATAAATCACCAGAAAAAACTGCAGGGCAAACAAACAGGGAGACTAAATGATATGATACTGAACAACTAATGCATCAACAAATTAATCAAAGAAATAAAATATGTGGGGGAAAAAAAGAAAATGAAAACATGATAGTTCAAAATCCTTGGGACATAGAGAAAGCAGTTCTAAGAGGGGAATATATAGCAATACAGGTCTATCTCAAGAAATGAGAAAAAGCTCAAATAAAGAATCTACATTTACACCTAAAGGAACTAAAAAAAAGAGCAAAGGCCAAGGTGAGGAGAAGGAAATAATAGAGATCAGAGCAGAATTAAAAGATACAAAGACTAAAAAAATAGAAAAAAAATCAATGAAACTGAGAGCTGGTACTTTGAAAAAGTAAACAAAACTGACAAACTCTTAGCCAAATGTATTGAGAAAAAAGAGAAAGAATCCAAAGAAATAAAATCAGAAAGGAGAGGAGAAGTAACAATGGACACCACAGAAATACAAAGGACTAGACAAGAATATTACAAAAAATTATATGCCAACAAATTGGACAATCCAGTAGAAATGGACAAATTCCTAAAAACATACAATTTTCCAATATTGAGTCAAGAAGAAAAGCAGCTGTTTTATATTGTTATTTTTCTTTGAAAATCTTTAGAGAAAAATAGTCATTTCACCATGAGGGAATCAAAACAGATGGTTTTATTGTTGTTTTAAAATGTCATTTCCCTCATCCTCTGTTTTACAAATACTTTTTTATTTGGTTCTAATCTACAAAATGCTGAAAATAACCTAACATTACTTGGTTGTGATATACTGTTTAATGAATCTGGAGGTCACCTGTTTGGAGAAAATCATGGAGTTTTGTTAATTACCGAGGACTCCAGCATAAAGGAAATGGAGACCACCTTGAAAGCTACTTTTCTCCTAATAGTCTAAAAGATGATAGTAATATTACAAACCATAGAATTTATGAGCTCATAATTTGAATTATTTCAGCATGCATTTTAGCTCCAATGTACTCCCAGGCTCAATACTTTTTTCTTGGAAAGTGCAATTTTAAAGCTCTTATTATAGTTAGTCATTATATCTTTCAAATCTAATTCCATACTCAATGTTTGCTAGAGATGTACTGACATTAAAGGAATTTAATTTTGAACTTAACATAGAGCCTTCTCAAAACTTATTGTTCATTTGAAAGAAAATACTACTTGAGTTTAACAAAAATAAAACCATGTTCCAAAATGCATTTAGCCTCCTAAAAATAACTTAATATATCTGTAACTGTAATAATAATACTAATAGTTAAGATTGGAATTGTTCAGAGATTATTTTCATAGAGCACAAGTATGCCAATTATTCTCTAGTGCCTTTTGTAATCATTTAAAACGTTAAAAAATATTCAGAACATTATCGCTGTAATCAAATGTTCCACTTACACTGCCTTCTCCCCCCATTAGCATTTATGTGCCATAGAAACTGCTTGATATACTCTAATAATCATCCAACAATTCAAGCCAACAGAAAAGTACTGACTCATAGTACGTGTGAGGAGGTGCAAACACGGAGATGTGCCATAGGCCCCACTCTGAGGAGTTTCTGTTCCAACACTTACTGGCTGAGTAATAGCAATAATCAAACACTTATTTAATGTTTACTATTTTTTTAAGATTTTATTTATTTATTTGACACAGAGAGAGAGACAGCAGGAGAAGGAACACAAGCAGAGGGAATGGGGGAGAGAGAGAAGAAAGCCGGCTTCCCACTGAGCAGGGAGCCCCATGCAGGGCTCAATCCCATGACCCTGGGATCATTACCTGAGCTGAAGGCAGATGCTTAACCACTGAGCCACCCAGATGCCCCTACTGGTAGACACAATGCTAAATGCTGTACATGTGTTATCTTCTTAAGTTCTATTAAGTTCTTAATTTCTTAAGCTCTTCTCTTAAGTTCTGTTATTAATTCTAAAACAAAGAATGAAGAGGAACCATATGTAACTGGAGCACAGGTATGATTAGGGTTGGAAACACTGGTGTCTTCAATTGGTGTCTTCAATTGAGGTCTTCTACCAGTCAGAAATAATCATCTCACAGGTGCTCAAGAAACAAAGCCAACTGACTAAAACCAAAATGGAAATTAATAGGTTGAATGGCCCCGGGGAGACCCTCTGGACTCAGGCTCATTTTGGTCTAGGACTCAAGCACAATACCTGACTACTCTTTCAGTGCTGCTTTCTCTGTGGCTGTCTGTAGGTAGGCTGTCTGGACTGGAAAAAAGTTCCAGAGCCACAGCAGTCCCAAGCCTGGTGTTCTCACAGCATCCCACTCTGCAGAAAAGACAGTCCTGCTAATGCAGCAACAGTCCTGAGGCTTTCCCTTGATTTGACCAGATTTAGTTTTCTGGTTTACTTCTTCGGTTTTGTCCAAAGCTTATGGAAGTGTCAGAGGCATAGGGTATTCAGAATGCACTTCTGTAATTGGGAGCGGAATACAGCTCAGCAAATCACAGGACTAAAACTAAGGATGGATGGTCCCCCGAAAGACCATCAGGCACTCTTACCAGGAAAGAGGTGGAACAGCTGTAAGATGCCCTTAGGGGTCTTTAATACCAGGATTTGACAAAAGAGTCACTGAAGATGGTTTGAATTTTGTTATTTTATTTTACTTTATTTTATTCTAGGGATTTTATTTATTTATTTGAGAAAGAATGAGAGAGAGAGAGAGAGAGAAGAGGAGAGAGAGACAGAGAGCAAGAGAAGGGGGAGGGTCAGAGGGAGAAGCAGACTTCCCACCAAGAAGAGAGCCCAATGTGGGACTTGAGCCTGGGACTCCAGGATCATGACCTGAGTCGAAGGCAGTTGCTTAACCAATTGAGTCACTCAGGCTCCCTATTTTATTATTTTTTTTAATGAAGAAGTGATATGGTCACATTCTCATTATCTCTTACCCATATTTCTTAGATCTAGGCTTCTAAGCTTCTTCCATTAAACACATCCTCACACTGTTTCCAGATCACTCTGTAGAAAACCTCTGACTGTATCACCAGAATTTACAATAAGTTTATGTATGTATATATAGATCTAACAAATTAATTATAATTTCAATTTTAAATTCAGTGGCAATAAATAATTTATATAATAATTGTAATACAATTATTATAATACAATCAATCAATCAATTGTAATACAATTGACAATCAATTGTATTACAATAACAATATTGTATATTGTTATACAATAACAATATTGTATATCAATTGTAATACAATAACAATCAATAATTGTAATACAATCAATACAATTATTGAGTTAATACAGTTAAATAATAAAATAGAATGAAATAACAATTGCCACAGAATCTCTAAGTCAGTGTTTATATTCTGAAACTTGGACAAAATGCCAATTCTCAGGCACTGGTGAATCAGTATATCTAGGGATAGGGCTGGAAGATCTGTATTTTAAAGGCACTCTCCTGATTCTTTTCACGAACAATAAGTTTTGAGATCTGCTACTCTAATGCAGTAGAATAGTGGTTCCCATAAAGTAATTGAAAAATAAGTCTAGTGAGTGAATTGTCGAGGGTGGATGCTCCAGGGGCCCGGAGATCTGTCAACCGCAGAGCTTTGCAAAAAGGCACCTGGCGATTTGCCAGAAGGTGTGTCTAGAGTGACGGATCGTAAACAGGAAGTACTACCTATTGGCTGTTGAACTATTGCTATGCTGTGGGTGCTTGGTAACAAGCTTAAGATTGGTGGATGCGGTGATGCAACGTGGGGGCTTAAGTGGGTAGGAGAAGAATTCATGAAACAAGATGGGATAGGGAGGGAGACAAACCACAAGTGACTCTTAATCTCACGAAACAAACTGTGGGTTGCTGGGGGGAGGGAGTTGGGAAAAGGGGGGTAGGGTTATGGACATTGGGGAGGGTATGTGCTTTTGGGTAAATTGGAAGGGGAGGTGAACCATGAGAGACTATGGACTCTGAAAAACAATCTGAGGGGTTTGAAGTGGCGGGGGGTGGGGTGGGAGGTTGGGGTACCAGGTGGTGGGTATTATAGAGGGCACGGCTTGCATGGAGCACTGGGTGTGGTGAAAAAATAATGAATACTGTTTTTCTGAAAATAAATAAATTGGAGAAAAAAAAAAAAGATTGGTGGATGCATATCGCTGTCTATGCTGATTGGCTTAGCTCCCCTATATAAGCGATGGCCATAGGAAATAAAGGGCTCTTTTTTGAAACCCAACCGGACGGAGGGTCGTTATTATCGCTGCTGGACGGCGATAGATGGTGGCCCATACGGGGACCCTAGAAGCTCAAGGTGGGCTTCGTGGGCTTGGACCCCCGTGCGCCCGACTCCACCCAGGACAGCGCGCTGCTCATCCCTGGCTCCGAGGCTCCCAAGCGGGGCAGCATCCTGAGCAAGCCGCGCGTAGGAGGCGCGGGCGCCAGGAAGCCCCCGAAGCACAACGCCTTCTACCGCAAGCTGCAGAATTTCCTGTACAATGTGCTGGAGCAGCCGCAGGGCTGGGCGTTCATCTACCACGCCTACGTGTTCCTGCTGGTCTTCTCCTGCCTTGTGCTGTCGGTCTTCTCCACCATCAAGGAGTAGGAGAAGAGCTCGGAGGGAGCGCTCTACATCTTGGAAATCGTGACCATCGTGGTGTTCGGTGTGGAGTACTTTGTGCGGATCTGGGCAGTGCGCTGCTGCTGCCGGTACCGTGGCTGGAGGGGGCGGCCCAAGTTCGCCGGGGAGCCCCCTTTCTCCATTTCTAACAGTGCACTGAGGTAAGTGACGAATTTATTTAGAAGAAAATTCTGGCCAGAGAAGTTTTAGGAAAGTTCACTGATTATAGTGATGATAGTAACGTAAGCTCACTGGTGTTAATGACGATCTTGAGAAAGCTCACTGTTTTAGTGACCATAGCAGACTAGTCTTGTCTTTGCTTCTTGACTATTTATTTCTGATATACTATGGGTTCAGAGGTCTCAAGAATACGTATGGAAGGGCCTCTGCGGGAGTTGCTAAAAGCAAATGGAACTCCTTTGAAAATGAGAACTGCTCCGGCGTTCTTGCGCACGGTAGAAGGAGCCAGCCCTTGGTTCCTAGATGAAGGATTATTAAACATTCCACAATGGAAACATTTAGGGGAGGATCTTAAGAAGGTTGATAAAGAGAAACCTTCCATCTGGCACACTTGCTATATGGGCTCTCATACGATCCTGTTTGCTTAGTCCCAAACCCCCTGAGATTATAAAAGAAAGCCTAGGGATGCCTGGGTGGCTCAGTTGGTTGAGCAGCTGCCTTCGGCTCAGGTCATGATCCCGGCGTCCTGGGATCGAGTCCCGCATCGGGCTCCTTGCTCGGCAGGGAGCCTGCTTCTCCCTCTGCCTCTGCCTGCCTCTCTGTCTGCCTGTGCTAGCTCTCTCTCCCTCTCTCTCTGACAAATAAATAAATAAAATCTTAAAAAAAAAAAAAAAAAAAAAAAAGAAAGCCTACAAGCAGGGGAACAGGTCTTGGAGGAAGTAAAAGAGGAATGATCGAAGGCCTCAACTATAGGGACATTTCAGAAGAGGAAGAAGAGCTTTCAGGGGATGAATTAGCAAAAAAATTAAGCAACTTATCTAGTGAACCGTTGCAGCCTTCAGCGCCCCACCTTATAATCCTGAAATAAATTGTAGCTGCCCAGGAACCTGCTCGCACGATAGACATGACGTCACTGATTGGAATTCAATAGGACGACAGTTAGGCTTAGCCCTACCAGTCTTTCAAGATCAGCAAGGGAATCGCATGCATCAGCCATTAGATATTAAACAAGTAAAACAGCTAAAAGAGGCAGTCATGTCTTATGGCCCTCAGGCTGCTTATACTATTACCTTACTCGAGACTCTCGCAGAACAAAACCTAACACCTTTAGACTGGAGTAATCTAGTGTAAGCTTGCTTGTCTGGAGGGCAATATCTTATGTGGAAAATAGCAAATCAGGATAACTGTACGGAAACTGCTTGCCATAATGCGGGAGCTGGGAATGGAGCTTGGAATTTAGAAATGCTGACTGGTACAGGACGGTTTTCGGGAAATCAAAATCAGATCAATTTTCCACCTGCAATGTATTTGCAAATTGCTACTGCTGCCGCTAGGGTGTGGAAAACCATACAAGGCACAGGTGATTTACAAGGTCAGTTGTCAAAAGTTATCCAGGGAAATAATGAACCATATGCAGATTTTATAGATAGACTTATCCAAACGGCATCTAGAATTTTTGGGGATGTTGCTCAGGCTATGCCTCTGGTCAAGCAATTAGCCTATGAGCAAGCCAATAAATGGTGCAAAGAAGCAATATGACCCTGGAAAAACAAAGACCTAGCCTCCTATTTAAAGGCCTGTAGAGACATAAACGAATCAGTTATCCAAGCTAATGTCATGGCAGAAGCTTATGCTAATTTTACTGGTACAGAGGTTACCAAATCCCCTGGTCTCTGCTTCCAATGTAATAAACCAGGTCATAAAAAACGGGACTGTTAAATAAAATCTTTAAAAAAACAAAAACAAAAACAAAAACGGGACTGTCCTCAGGTCAATAAAAAACCTGGCCTATGTCTTCAATGCAAAAAGGGAAATCACTGGGCTAGCGACTGTAGATCCACCCAAGATATCCAAGGGAATCCCCTGCCAAAAAACGGAAAACGGGGCCCACAGTCCCGGGGCCAACAAATATACGGGGCCATACAGACAATCCCTCAGAGCTACTATCCCCTTTCCAGCTCTGTAGAGCAACAAAAGGAAGCGCAGGACTGGATCTCTGTGCCTCCGCCAGAGCAATATTAACTCCCGATATGGGAGTTCAGCCAATTCCTACTACTGTCTGTGGACCACTACCCGAGGGAACTGTAGGATTACTACTGGGTAGAAGTTCTAGCGCACTGAAAGGATTACAAATTACACCCGGAGTCATTGATCCTGACTTTACAGGTGAGATTAAAATTCTTGCCTCATCCCCATGGGGTATTGTTTCTATTTCCCCTGGAGACCACATAGCGCAATTGCTAATTCTGCCCAGCCATCATTCACATTTCCCGGCCAGCAATAAAGAGAGAGGTAATCAAGGCCTAGGATCTACTGGGACTCCATGTGCCTTCCTTACGCTAAATCTAAGAGAAAGACCAATGACCGCTTTACATATTAATGGTAAAGCATTCACAGGGCTCTTAGACACAGGTGCAGATAAGAGTATCATCAAAAGGGAAGATTGGCCAAAAGCATGGCCAATACAAAAGGCTGACCAAGCTTTGCGTGGCTTAGGTATTGCCTCTAATCCTGATAGGAGTGCTACTTTACTAAATTGGAGAGATGATGAAAGACACCAAGGTTTAGTTCAACCATATATATTAGATCACTTGCCTGTAAACTTATGGGGTAGAGATGTCATGGAAGGCATGGATCTAAAATTAACATCGGACATACCATTTAGCAGCCCACAAGCTAATACAATTATGCTTGCTCAGGGACACATCTGGGGAAAAGGTTTAGGGAATAATCAACAAGGAATCACCAACCCGATTGAACCCCAGAAAAAGGAGAACCGGACGGGTCTGGGTTTTCATCAGGGGCCACTGACTATATCAAATTAACTTGGATATCCAATAAACCTGTCTGGATCCCTCAGTGGCCCCTCTCTCGAGAAAAATTACAAGTGGCCCAGCAACTAGTCTTGGAACAATTAGCGGCAGGACATATAAGACCATCCACGTCTCCTTTTAATACACCCATATTTATCATCAAAAAGAAATCTGGAAAATGGAGACTCCTACATGACCTTAGAGCGATAAATGCTACCATACAACCCATTGGACCTATACAGTTAGGCTTACCATTACTGACCACCCTACCAAAAAATTGGCCAACCATCATTATAGACATAAAGGACTGCTTCTTCTCTATTCCCCTACATCCTGAAGATACCTTTAGATTTGCCTTCACAGTCCCATCTATCAATCATGCCCACCCAGATCAAAGATATGAATGGACTGTGTTACCACAGGGCATGACCAACAGTCCTACTATATGCCAAATCTTTGTATGGACGACCATCAAACTGCTTCAGGAACAAAACCCCGGTCTAATAATATATCATTATATGGATGATGTTTTACTTGCCCATCCTGATGGCGATCGACTCAAGGCTCTTTATGAGGAATTAACTATTCTCTTGGAATATAGAGGGTTACATATCGCCATGGAAAAGGTTCAATTAGGTACTACACAAGAATTTCTGGGTTCAAAATTGACACCCACAATTATCCAACCATTAAAAATTACCTTGAGACTAGATCATCTCCAAACTTTGAATGACTTTCAGAAATTATTAGGGGACCTAAATTGGATCAGGAGTTTTCTCAGGCTCCCCACTTCTCAATTATCACCCTTATTTGATATCCTAAAGGGAGATCCTCATCCAAATTCATCTAGAACCTTAACTCCTGCTGCTAGACAAGCCATCGGAATCACTGAAAAAGCTATGGAGGCTGCTCAACTCGATCGATTCCACTTGACAAACCTTTGAGCTTTATTGTTCTAGTGGACAATAACTCCCCCACTGGGGTCATCTGGCAAGAAGGACCATTGCTATGGGTCCATTGTGCTCACTCCCAGCTAAGGTTTTGAGTAGCTACCCAGAGGCCATAGCTGAACTAATTCTGAAAGCCATCAAAATAGCCACCATTTCCTTTGGGACATCACCCGCGTTGATCATCACACCCTACACCCCTGCCCAACTTCAATTCTTGAGTAACTTCTCCTCTAATTGGGCCATTATCATGACTAGTACTACTGCTAAATTTGACAATCATTATCCCTCCCTCCCTTTATTGCAATTCTGGAAAGAACATCCCATAATTTTCCCAAGGATAACCAGCCAAAAACCTATTGATAATGCCCCTGTGGTGTTTTCTGATGGTTCCAATAATGGAACTGGTGCCTTTATGGCAAATGGGAAAATTAATACATTTTTGTTTCCCACTACCTCTGCTCAACATGTGGAATTATTATCAGTCACTGAGGTCTTCAAGGCATTCTCCTTTGCCCCTTCAATTTATTTTCTGATAGTAAATATGTAGTATATGCACTATCTCTGTTACAAACAGCAGGAACTATATCTACTAGCTCTTCTGTACATACCTACTTAAGAGCACTACAAGTTCTTATTTGGAACAGAAAGCATCCTTTTTTTATAGAACATTTAAGAGCACATTCTAACTTACCTGGGCCCCTCTCGTTGGGAAATGCCCTGGTCGATTCTGCTACTAAAGATCCACATATATTTAACTCTATAGAAGCAGCAAAAACCTTTCATGAGAAATTCCATGTGAACGCTTCTACCTTAAAATTAAAATTCAAACTTACTAAAGCTGTAGCTCGCGATATAGTTAAATCCTGTGAACGCTGTGTCTCCTTACTCCCTCAACCTTCTTTGGGAGTAAATCCAAAGGGGTTACTCCCTAATTACATATGGCAAATGGATGTAACACATATGCCCGAATTCGGACTCTTAAAATACGTTCATGTTTCCATTGACACTTTCTCTGGATTTATTACGGCCTCCTTGCATTCTGGAGAAAAAACTAAAGATGTTATCGCACATCGTTTGCATTCGTTCTCTGTTCTAGGGATACCAAAACAATTAAAAACAGACAATGGCCCTGGATATACCTCTACTACATTTAAACAATTTTGTGCTACATTTGGAATCACTCATGTCACTGGTATCCCCTACAATCCCCAGGGTCAAAGCATAGTGGAACGTGCCCACCTAACTATTAAAAATACCTTATTTAAACAAAAAGGGGGAATAGGAGATACATTCCGATCCCCAAGAGACAAACTATCCACTATCCTCTACATTTTAAATTTCTTGAATGTGGATAAAAACCAGCGTACTGCCGCCGAAAGAGATTGGTGCACACTAGGCAATTCTCAACCTAAGGTTCTTTGGAGGGACCTTCTGTCGGGTCAATGGAAAGGCCCAAACCAAGTGTTAATCTGGAGCTGAGGCTCTGTTTGTGTCTTTCCAGAGAATGCTCCATCCCCTATTTGGGTCCCTGAACAGCTAGTCAAGCCAGTCTTACACTCGGCACCAAAAGAGGCAGAAGCCCAAAAGGATGACAGCCATGGTGACGATAATCCGGATGATGATGATCCACGCACTCCTGACCATGACATCAGGACAGACCCTTTGGGCCATTATTAAAGCCTGGCCCTATCCACTCCCTTTAACGTCTTCCTCTGCTACTTACCCCGCACTCTTAACTACTAATTTATTATGTAACTCCTCTTAAAAGCACAACTTTTCCCAAACGTTTGAAACGAGTGTTGAAGTGCAAACTTGTTCTAAAAATATCATGTTTTTGCCTACTCCTGTTTGTATTTTCCCCCCTTTTATGTTTCTTGTCAGTAACAGTACAACCATTTCTAATAAGTTGAATTGTACGTTGAACACTTGCTTCCTTACACAATGTTGGAATGCTACAGGCTTTTCATTTACTATGATAATGTGTATTCCAGTGTTTTTGCCTATGCCCGTCTCTGCCCCAGAGGGAGACCTTCCAGTTTTGCTGAGACATAAAAGAGACTTGGGTATCACCACTGCCGTGGTGACAGCTGTTGCCGCCTCCGCTGCTGCCACCGCTGCCGCTGCTACTGCACTTGCCGTTGCTATTCCTACAGCGAAGGAGATTAATAAACTGTCTACAAATACCGCAGAAGCTCTACAAACCCAGAGTGAAATTAATGATCATCTCGCTGCGGGTATTCTTTTTGCTAATCAGCGGATTGACTTGCTACAAGAACAAATGGACATTGTAATACAAGTACTGACTGTAGGATGGCGGAAGCAATGGTTTGGGTTCATATCCATGGGTGGATTGCTGATATTCGCTGTGGTGTGTTGTTTATGGTGCATTTGCCCCATGATGAGGATTCGTAAAAGAGACACCATTGCCCTCAAACAAGCTCTGTTATCCATCGAGTCTGGACAGTCGCCCCAGGTATGGCTCAGTATGCTGGATTGGTAGTCAAAGACAGGTAAGATCGTAGGCGGAATATACCAACCTAAGACAGGACATGATCCTATAAGCATCATGTTCCAATGACGGGTAAGGATATTCTTGACCTTGCGACAACCTAAGACAGGCACGACCCCTGCTGAGTCTTTCCTTTTACCATAAAACAAAAAGGGGGAACTGTCGAGGGCAGATGCTCCAGGGGCCCGGAGATCGTCAACCGCAGAGCTTTGCAAAAAGGCGCCTGGTGATTTGCCAGAAGGTGTGTCTAGAGTGACGGATCGTAAACAGGAAGTACTACCTATTGGCTGTTGAACTATTGCTATGCTGTGGGTACTTGGTAACAAGCTTAAGATTGGTGGATGCATATCGCTGTCTATGCTGATTGGCTTAGCTCCCCTATATAAGCGATGGCCATAGGAAATAAAGGGCTCTTTTTTGAAACCCAGCCAGATGGAGGGTCGTTATTATCGCTGCTGGACGGCGATAGTGAATGATGTCTAAGAACTGCTACTTGGAGGGCCTTCCTTCATTAAGAAGTGGTCATTAAATGCAGAGGACCACCAGCCTCAGAAAGCTCCCAGAAAGGCAAAAGCTTAACTTCAGGGCTATATGCCTGCAACACTGCAGGACTGTCATTCAACTTACCTAAAATATCCTATCATGGTTGCCACTAGCTACCATATTTTGAGCCTTCACAAGGCTATTAAGCACTTCATATACATTTTATCACTGAAGCATCTATATAGTCCCATAAAAAACTATCAATTTTTGGAAGTGGAAACAAATGATTAGTAAGTTAAAGTTCAGAAGTGTTACCTCCTTGCTCAAGATCTCACAGCTAGTAAGTGATGGAATGCAGAATGATCTCGCTATAGAGCCCAAAATCTGAACCACTATGCCAGACTAGCTTGCATTCTTCCAAAAACAACAAAGCTGAAATCCAGAACCACAAAACTGCCAAGAAAATAACTCACTATAGCAGAGAGAATTTCCACATAGGAAGGGATTTTGCAACACTCTTGACAAAATGAACATTTTGGGGACTTTTTTCCTAAGATATAAATAAAGCTATTTCTGTTCTTCTGTGAGTTTCCCAGATCCGGCCATTTTGGTTAAGTTCTCAAGTTGAGACTGTGTGGCAGTATAGGGGAATGTTGATTTGTATATCAGTGATCAAAAAATAAATTAAAGTGGAAATTGTGTTGTCATAAATTATTTTTTACTTTTTTATGCCCACATTATTTTACTAAGGGACAATTTACATAAAATAAAATGCACAAATCTTAAGTGTACTACTTGTAGGTAATTTTTGACACATTTCATGCCTATGTAACTACTACATAGGTTGAAATTTAGAACACATCTGTTACTCTAAAAAATTCCCTTGGTCTTGCTTGAAGCCAATCTCCACTCTTTTAGAGGCAACCAGTATTCTGATTTCTGTTATCATAGCTTAAGTTTGTATATTCTTGAATTTCAAATAAATGGAATAGCAACAAGTATTCTTTTATGTCTATCTTCTTTTGCTCAATACAATGTTCTTAAAATTGGTCCATGTTATGTGTATCAGCAGTTAATTTTTTTTTATTGCTGTGTGTTATTTTATTATGTGTATATACCAAAGTTTTTTTTATTCATTCTCCTCTGATTAATGTTTGGTGTTTTTTCCCCTAGTTTTTGACAGCCATGAATATAGTTGCTATGTATGAGTTGTTCTGTGGAAATGCATTTTTAAAAAGATTTTATTTATTTATTTGACAGAGAGAGATCACAAGTAGGTAGAGGGGCAGGCAGAGAGAGAGAGAGAGGAGGAAGCAGGCTCCCTGCTCAGCAGGGAGCCCCATGCGGGACTCAATCCCAGGACCCTGAGATCATGACCTGAGTCGAAGGCAGTGGCTTAACCCACTGAGCCACCCAGGTGCCCTGGAAATGCATTTTCATTCTACTTAGATAAATACCCAGGAATAGAATTGCTGTGTCATAAGGTAAGTAAGGTTTAACACTTTAAGACTAAGCTAACTGAATTTCAAAGTGGTTGCTTCATTTTATACTCCCATCAGCAAGTGAGAGAGTTCTAGTTGCTCCACATCCTCACCAATATGTTTTATGGTCTTTAATTTTAGCCACGCTCATATGTGTGAAGTAATACCTCATGTGCTTTTAATTTGTATTTCCCTCATAAGCAATGAGGCTGTGCATCTTATTATGTGACTATTATGGGACATTTGCTAATCCTCCAGTTTTGTTTTCTCTCTCTCTCTCTCTTTTTTTGGAAGAAGGTTCTCATCAAGGCATTTGCCCATTAAAACGTTTTTTGGTCTTATTATTTACTTGTAATTGTTCTTTATATTATAGATGAAAAAAATATATGATTTCCTTCAGTATGTATCTTGTATTTTAATTTTCTTAGTGTCTTTTGAAGAGAGGAAAATTTCAATTTGATGAAGTTGAATTTATCAATTTTTTTTTCTTTCATGGGTAATACTTTTGGCTTCCTGCCTGAAAATTCTTTGCAATACAAAGTAATGAAGACTTTCCCTTATATAGTCTTCTGCAAGTTTAATAGTATCAGTTTTTATATTTGGACCAATAATCTATTTCAAATTAATTTTTATATTTGTTGTGAGGAAAATGACATAGTTTATTTTTTCCCATGTAGATATCCAGTCATTTCAGCCCTATTTGTTTCTCCCATGGAATTATGTTATTGATTCTATACTGCCTAGAGCAATCTATACTTTTAATGCCATTCCGATCAAAATTCCACCGGCATTCTTCAAAGAGCTGGAGCAAGTAATCCTAAAATTTGTATGGAATCAGAAGAGACCCCGAATCGCTAAGGAAATGTTGAAAAACAAAAATAAAGCTGGCGGCATCACGTTACCTGATTTCAAGCTTTATTACAAAGCTGTGATCACCAAGACAGCATAGTACTGGCATAAAAACAGACACATAGACCAGTGGAACAGAGTAGAGAGTCCAGATATGGACCCTCAACTCTATGGTCAATTAATCTTTGACAAAACAGGAAAAAATATACAGTGGAAAAAAGACAGTCTCTTCCATAAATGGTGCTGGGAAAACTGGACAGCTATATGTAGAAGAATGAAACTCGACCATTCTCTTACACCGTACACAAAGATCAACTCAAAATGGAGAAAAGACCTCAATGTGAGACAGGAATCCATCAGAATCCTAGAGGAGAACATAGGCAGTAATCTCTTTGATATCAGCCACAGCAACTTCTTTCAAGATACGTCTCCAAAGGCAAAGGAAACAAAAGCGAAAATAAACTTCTGGGACTTCATCAAAATCAAAAGCTTCTGCACAGCAAAGGAAACAGTCAAAAAAACAAAGAGGCAACCCACGGAATGGGAGAAGCTATTTGCAAATGACAGTACAGACAAAAGGTTGATATCCAGGATCTATAATGAACTCCTCAAACTCAACACACATGAAACAGGCAAACACATCAAAAAATGGGCAGAAGATATGAACAGACACTTCTCCAATCAAGACATACAAATGGCTATCAGACACATGAAAAAATGTTCATCATCATTAAACCTCAGGGAGATTCAAATTAAAACCACATTGAGATATCACCTTACACCAGTTAGAAGGGCCAACATTAACAAAACAGGAAACAACATGTGTTGGAGAAGATGTGGAGAAAGGGGAACCCTCTTCCACTGTTGGTGGGAATGCAAGTTGGTGCAGCCTCTTTGGAGAACAGTGTGGAGATTCCTCAAGAAATTAAAAATAGAGCTTCCCTATGACCCTGCCATTGCACTCCTGGGTATTTACCCCAAAGACACAGATGTAGTGAAAAGAAGAGCCATCTGTACCCCAATGTTTATAGCAGCAATGGCCACGGTCGCCAAACTATGGAAAGAACCAAGATGCCCTTCAACGGACGAATGGATAAGGAAGCTGTGGTCCATATACACTATGGAGTATTATGCCTCCATCAGAAAGGATGGATACCCAACTTTTGAAGCAACATGGACGGGACTGGAAGAGATTATGCTGAGTGAAATAAGTCAAGCAGAGAGAGTCAATTATCATATGGTTTCACTTATTTGTGGAGCATAACAAATAGCATGGAGGACAAGGGGCGTTAGAGAGGAGAAGGGAATTTGGGTAAATTGGAAGGGGAGGTGAACCATGAGAGACTATGGACTCTGAAAAACAATCTGAGGGGTTTGAAGTGGCGGGGGGGTGGGAGGTTGGGGTACCAGGTGGTGGGTATTATAGAGGGCATGGCTTGCATGGAGCACTGGGTGTGGTGAAAAAATAATGAATACTGTTTTTCTGAAAATAAATAAATTAAAAAAAAAAAAGAAAACAAAACAAAAGCTTCTGCACAGCCAAGGAAACAGTCAAGAAAACAAAGAGGCAACCCACGGAATGGGAGAAGATATTTGCAAATTGACTTTATCAAAATCATTTCACCCCATGTATCGCGGGTCCATTTCTGGAGTCTCCATTCTACTGTCCTACATATATTTTTTTATGCTAATACAAAATTTTCTTGATTACTGTGAATTTAGAGTAAATCTTGAAATGGGTAGTATGAGTTCTCCAAATTTGTTCTTTATCCAAGTTATTTGGCACTGTACGTCTTTTTCACTTTTGTAGAAGTTTAAAAAATTATCTTATCTATTTCTACACAAATGCCTATTAGATTCAATCTGTATGTCATTTTGTGGAGAATGGATATTTTACCAATATCCAGTCTTAAAAGCAATAAGCATGGCATAATTCTGTATTCATTTAGATAATTTTGCATTTCTCCTGGTATATGTAATTTTCATGTTAGTGGTTTTGCAGATCCTTCATAAGATATATTTCTGAAAGTTTCTGTTGCTGGATGCTATTACAGTGTTTTGAAACATTTTACTAACATAACACAATTAAAAAAAAGAAAAAGAAACATTTTACTTTCTAATGCTTATTTAATAAATATAAAATAAAATCAAATTTTGGTATATTAACCTTGGATGCTGTGATCTTGCTAAATTCACTGATTAATTCTAGTAGTTTTGGGTAGGTTCTTTGGGATTTTTTTTTAAAGATTTTATTTATTTATTTGACAGAGAGAGAGCACAAGCAGGCAAAGAGGCAGGCAGAGAGAGAGAGAGAGAGGAGGAAGCAGGCTCCCTGCTGAGCAGAAAGCCTGATGCGGGACTTGATCCCAGGACCCTGAGATCATGACCTGAGCCGAAGGCAGCGGCTTAACCCACTGAGCCACCCAGGTGCCCCTCTTTGGGATTTTTTAAATATAGAACTCATACTGTCTGCTATCCCTTTTTATTTCTCATATTGGTCATTTATGTTTCCTTTATTTATATCTTGAATAATCTTGTTAAGAGTTAAAAGTTTGCCAATTTTACTAATCTTTTAAATAAACACTAGATATATTCCACAAATTTAATATGTTGTATATTTATTGTTATTTAGTTTGAAATCTTTTCTAATTTCTCTTGTGATTTATTTTTTGACCCATGGGTTACTTAGAAATGGGTTTTAAAATCTCTAAATATTTGGAGAATTTTATAGATATTGTTATTGATTTATAATTTAATTCCATCTTGGTAAAAGATCATACTCTTAAGATTTTAATCTTCAGAAATTTATTGAGACATATGTTATGGTCCATTATAGGCATATCTTGGCAAACATTCCGTGTGCACTTAAAAAAGAAAAAAATGTTATCTTGCAGTTTGATGTAGGGTTTCATGTATATATGTCAACAAAGTCAATTTGGTGATAACACTGTTCAGATTATCTGCATTCTGGCTATTATTTGGTCTTTTTTTCTATCAGTTACTAAGGCATGAGTGAGCTGGTAATAATTCAACTATATTTGTGAATGTGTCTCCTTCCTTCTTAAGCTGTATCAGTTTTTGCTTCATGAATTTTGAAGCTTCAAAATCTTCATTCAACTTCTTCAGAGTAGGAGCTGTTAAGGAAGTGGAAGGGAATGAGTTAAAAGGACAGACTGAGTTCCTCCTAAAAAATCTTTCCTGCTATTTATGTATCCCTATCACCAGACTTTCCCTGCCTCATATCACCTTCTAAGAAGTATCCAGTTCAACTTCCTCTGGGATAGGAGAGCAGCCAGGTATATTTTTGCATTATATATTTTTCTTCACAGTTCTAGCTCTACTGTGGCCACTGTTCACTCTGGAAATGATGCTGCCTCCACAGGGCCTCTCTAAGGCATGAAGTGAATGGTAGATGGTCTCCTTCCTTTCTGTTTCTAAGGCCTCCACTCTTTTCAGTTTCAAGTGACAAGGCTTTCTTGGCAAACCAGGCTTTGCTACATGGTTGTAAGTTACAAAGACAATGAGATGTCTAAGGGGAGTAATTTTAAAATTTAAGCTTAGTATGTTTCTTTCTTTTATATGGCCAATCAATCTTCAACAAAGGAGGAAAAATATGCATGAGGAAAAACAGTCTCTTCAATAAATGATGCTGGAAAAACTGGACAGCTACATGCAGAAAAATGAAACTGAACCACTTTCTTATACTATATACAAAAATAAACTCAAAAGGGATTAAATACCTGAGTATGAGACCCAAATCCACAAAAATCCTAGAAAAGAGCATAGACAGTAATTTCTCTGATATTGGCCATAACTATAGTATTGTAGATATGTCTCCTGAGGCAAGGGAAACAAAAGGAAAAATAAACTATAGGGACCACATCAAAATAAAAAACATCTGCACAGCAAAGGAAACAATCAACGAAAATAAAAGATAACCTTCTGAATGGGAGATGTTTGCAAATGACATATCCAATGAAGGGTAAGTACCCCAAATAAATAAAGAACTTATACAACTCAATACTCAAAACCCAAATAATCTAATTAAAAAATGGGCAGAAGACATGAACAGACATTTCTCCAAAGACACACACATGGCCAACAGACACATGAAAAGATGTTCAGCATTACTAATCACCAGGGGAAGGTAAATCAAACCAAAGTGATATATCACTTTATACCTGTCTGAATGGCTAGAATCCAAAGACAAGAAATAACGAGTGTTGTCAAGGATATGGAGAAAAAAGAACCCTGTGCATTGTTGGTAGGCATGTGAATTAGTGCAGTCACTATGAAAAATAGAATGGAGGTTTCTAAAAGAAAAAAAAAACAACAACATATGATCCAGTAATTCTACTACTGACTGTTTACCTAAAGAAAATGACAACACTAACTTGAAAAGATATATGCACTTTTATTGCAGCTTTATTGACAAGAGTCAAGATATGGAAATAACCCAAGTGTCTATTCATAGATGAATAGATTAAGAAAATATGTTTGGCAATGCCATAAAAAAGAATGAGATATTGCTATTTGTGACAATGTGGATGGACCTGGAAGGTTTTATAAGTGAAGTAAGTCAGACAAAGAAAGACAAACATCGTATGATTTCACTTAATTGTGGAATCCAAAAAATAAAACAAATGAATAAACAAACAAAAAAGAGAATCATACCAATAAATAGAGAACAAACTGATGGGTGTCAGAGGGGAAGTGGGGGTGCACAAAATGGGAGAAGGGGAGTGAGAGGTACAGGCTTCAGTTATGGAATGGATGTTCTGGGGATGAAAGATACAGGACAGGGGATATAGTCAATGGTATAGTCAGCGCTGTGTGGTGACAGATGGTAGTTGTACTTGCAGTAAGCACAGCATAACATACACAGTTGTCAAATCACTGTTGTACACCTGAAACTAATCTAACATTGTGTGTCAACTATACTTCAATTTAAAAATGGAAAACAAACACCATCATAAAAGTGCAAAGTAAAATCTCAAACTGTATAAAAAAAGTTCTTCTTTAACTATGTGATTAACTCTACTATAAAGTTGAATTTTAATTCCATTTGGGAAGGATAAGAAATGTGTTGTTTAATTCTTGGAGAAGACAGATGATCTTCTCATAATTTACTCTAAGTCTGCAAATAGGCACTGAACCGAAATTTCAGAGAAAAGAGAAGAAAATCTTAAGGATCTCTTTCTATGGCTATTTCTTCTAATTTTTCTCTCCCTTCACTCACCTGCCTAATCTAAAATTTTGTGTATCCCTTTGCAGAATATTATCCCACACTTATGCCATATTGTTATGGGTGAGTGGATAACTATTAACACAATTCAACTACAAAGGAGTTTCCTATTTTTCGTTTCTTTTCTTGCTCACACACATTTAAGACGATTGTGCAACATGGTTGTGGAACATATACACTAATACTGAAGAAGTTTCAAAACTTAGAACCATTTTTGTCTGCTTTCACACTCAAAGCAATCAGTTAAATGAGAACTTTTATAGCCCAGTTGAAATTCTTTCTACCTCTATTACATAGCTTAACCCCAAATGACTCAAAGATATCTGTCTAGTGAAGGACTAATTTTGTAGCTGACCAAAGACAAGGACAATTTTATATAGGTAATGCTTAATTGATTAACTGTGTATAGAGCCCTGAAGGGTTCTATTTGTGCTCAAATAACTAGAATCTAGTTTTTTATCTTAAAGGATCTTAGAGTTTATTGAGACCAAATCTACATTCTCAAAGCACTTTGAGAGAAATTTTATAAAATTTAATAAAAATTATTAAATTAAAAATTTTATTAAAAATTTAATAAAAATTAAATTTTTTCATAAATGCTAAATGAATTTATAGAGTAAATAAGAGCTGGACAGCAAAAAATGAGTACTTTGAAGGAGGTAATTTTAGAAGACTTTTCTTGGTGCACTTTGGCAAAATAGTTTTTAAACATTTCTGCCACCTATATATTCCAGAAGATATTTGAGTCATGTCAGGGAGAATATATGGACCCCTTTGGGAAGGAAAATGAACAAAATGAAAAGAAAAATGTTTTTCTGGCAGACTGTTGCTTAGTTAAGTCATGGGCAACTAAATCTGATCCAAAGTGAAGTAACAACTTATAAAAATGCAAGCACACTTATAAATATGTGACACAAGTAGTTGAGTATATATTTTTCAGGCCAGTTAATACCTTGTGAGTACTCTCTAAATTGGCACTTTTTTCTTGGAATTATCCCCCTCTGGAGACAATCCAGGTCTGTACATGTTCTGCAGCTAAGCTCTCATGGCACCAGCTTGCTTTCTGTGCTAGTTGAAAATCATGAAGATGATAGGATTGTGATCATCTTTTTTCTGAGGGTTATCTGTCCTGTTCTATGGCTAATATACCATATTAGTGACCACAAATGGCACCACTTTCTTGGAATATGATATAATGGTTGAGAGTCTGTGTCTCATTTCTGACACTAAAGAAGTTACTTCAGCACTCTGAACTTCAATTTCTTCATAACAATTAGAAAACTAAGAATACCTAGCTGTATATAAGTTATTGTATGGATGAAATTAAAATTACTACAAAGCACTTAAAGTTCCTGGAATGTAATTAGTGTTCAAGAAAATATTGTCATTGTTAATGACAGAATACTAAGACTACTTATTCTGATTGTGATCCTTTTTTTAAGGGGGAGGGGCAAAAGGAGAGGGAGAGAGAATCCTTTTTTTTTTTTTAAGATTTTATTTATTTATTTGACAGACAGAGATCACAAGTAGGCAGAGAGGCAGGCAGAGAGAAAGAGAGGGAGGCAAGCTCCCTGCTGAGCAGAGTCAGATGTAGGGCTCAATCTCAGGACCCTGGGATCATGATCTGAGCCACCCAGGTGCCCCAGGGAGAGAGAATCCTAAGCAGGCTCCACCCTCAGCCTGGAGCTCATCACTGGGTTCCATCTCATGAACCTGAGATAAGGACCTGAGCAGAAATCAAGAGTTGGATGCTTAACTGACTGAGCCACTCAGGCATCTGATCCTTTCTTCATGTTATTCCTCTTTATGGAACATCCTCTTACTCTTACTTTGCTTAATATTCTAGGCATTTCAAGATGCTTAAATTTCACTGTGATTGTTTTTTTCAGCTGCTTTTGCTTGATTTCTTGTTTGTTTGACCTCTGATTACATTTCCAGTTCAGTTTGTGGTTGTTAAATTCAAGGCTTGCGGGCTCAAACTTAGCTCGGTTTAAATTTTGACTCTCCACTCATTGGCTGAATGGGAGGGTCAGAGAAAAGAGTAATGAATTAGGAGTTAGAATCTAGTTCTAGCCTTGCCTTTGCCTTCATATAACTGTTTGAGACTGAACCTGATGGGGTCCGTGATCAAAGGAGTAAGACTGATATAAAGTGAAGGCCAAGCAAAGCTTTATTTCAGCACCGAGAATCAAACTGACCGGTTGGGGCTGTCTCTTATGGAGAGAGCGACCCCTCCCAGCCTCACAGACCAGCTTTTATAGAGCAAAGGCCATGTGGTTGAGCCTGGCCAATGAGATTGTAACACACAGAGAAAGTTGCAGAGTCATGCTAGGTCACACACGGGTGGCCAGTTGAATTACAATTTACCCTATAGTAGTTGTTTGAACTAGCCTATCACTCTGGTCAGAATTGGCACCCCAGTTTGGTGCCCAAAAGGTGGGGTTTACACTCTTTGGTGGTTAGGGAGATAGTATGTGTTCTATACTGATTGGATGTCTCCACCTGGCCTGACTCATCCTTGTATTTTGGGCTCTGTCATCTCCACCTGACCTGGCCCCCCACACCTTGTATTTGGGCTCTGTTAACAGGGATTGGTCAACCATAATTTACTGGTTTCCCAGACTTGCTTTTAAGTAAGTTCCCCGTGGTGGGGGAGCAGGGTCAGTTTAAGTTTTACTGCATAAACAACAAAATGGCTGTTTAACTGAGATGGAGTCACTCTGACTAAGTAGGCCCCTACAAACCTACCTCGTGTCAGTTACCATACATACAAGAGAAGAGTGAATTAGAGGATAACATTTGGCATTCAAAATTATAAATTTAGCATAGAGAATCTTAAGATGTGGCATTCAGTTGTCTAAAATTATTATTGTTCTATGCAGTCAGGATAGAACTTCTTCCTGTTTTCATGAAAAAGCTGGAAAAATGCTTTGAACTACATGTTTGAATGAGATTTTCTGTTAATATGTATTGCTTATTTTGCCATACTATCTTTAGTTTCCTGGATACAGAAACATTGAAATCGTTCCTCATTAATTTTGAGGAGAAAATTCAGGGCAGTTAGTCTATTTCTTTTATTCTAAAACTGCAAAGTAAGCATCATCCTCCAAACCCATTCTGGAATTTTCTTATCCAACCATATCAGGGCTTGTGTTCTCACATGTGTTCTCAAGAAATACACACATGTTATTCTATGGAAATCGAAGTAGGGTGGGTATAGTGCCATGCATTTGGAGCATTGAAAATATTGTTTATCAAAGGGATATTTTCATGTGTTAGATATTTGATATTGTATATTTTTTAAAAAGGTTTATTTATTAGAGAGAATGAGGAGGGGGTTGGAGAAGCAGAAGGAGAGGGAGAGAGAATCTCTAGCAGACTTCCTGCTGAGCAAGGAGCCTGATGTGGGGCTCAATCCTATGACCCTGAAATCATGACTTGAGTTGAAATCAAGAGTCTGATGCTTAACCAACTGATTCATCCAGGCATTCCACTAGTAGGTATTTTTTAAAGATATTCTAGGGTGTGTCTTGGTAGCTCTGTAGTTTAAGTGCAGAAATCTTGGTTTTGGCTCAGGTCTTGGTCTCAAGGTGGTGGGATCCAGCCCCAAGCTCTGTAGTGGGCTCAGCAGGGAGTCTGCCTGAGATTTTTCTCCCTTACCTTCTGATCCTCAATACCCTTCCCCATGCATTATTCTCTTCCTCTTTCTCTCTCTCTCTCAAATAAATAAATAACTCTTTTAAAAAAATAAAGATGTTCTGGGTCGAAGGACCATGCCGAGTAAAATACTCCCCAAATAATAATTAAAGGTCTTGTATCAAAGTCACCAAAGAGAGGGTGATAATGAAGAAAAACATCTTGCTTTTAACTAAAAGGCAGATTGAATGTGTGATTTGCATTTTTATGAATTCCTCAGAATACCATTTACTAATTGTATTTGCAGGAGTTGGTTCTAATAATAAATCGCTAAACTCTGAACACAACAGAGAATGAAATTGCCCTGAACTAAAAGTAAAATTTAGAAAATCCCTCATTGAAAAAAAATATCTCTGTGTTCCCCCTGTATACTCCCATGAAGACTGACAAACAAACCCTGGTAAACTCTTTGATAATAGAAATGATTAAGACAGAAGAAAATGTAAGAATAAGCCTATTATATTGCAACTTAATCGGTCTAATCCAAAGGAACAAGCCAGTAGTTTGTTAATAGGGCTCCAGAAAGCAGTGTCATTAAAGTATTCAATGTTGTTCCAATAGGCCTTTTAAACCAGTGACTCCTAGGAAACTTGGACCAAATAAATGGGAATAAATAATGATAAAAAATCAGATCAAACAGAGACATCAAAAGTAATGAGGTTAACTGTAATTAGACTCATTTGGACAAATTTTTGCTCCATAGATTTCAAGGTTTGCATGACAGCAACCAGAGATGACTAAACATGGACAGTGGGTGTTTATTTTGCAACCTGTGGGGACCACAGCAGGGCTTACAGGGCAGCTGGATCTACTTCACAGATACATCTGTTCCCTTAAAGGGAGATTAGCAGTACTCCTTCACTTTTGAATCTACCGCAAACCCTCTCCATATCCACAGGTACAAATGTGCTCTTTTGGGAGGATATGGGATATTCCTGTATTTCAGGCTTTTACTAAGAAAAATTCCTTCAGCAAACAAAGTTGCTTCACTGGATTTCTAGACCAGGGGAGGGGTGAGGGAAAGGAAAGACTCATTTTTCAAAGGGAAACGTACAACAGCAATGCCATTCTGATGATTTACTATAGGATTAAATAACTTACTTGAAGAGAAAATATTTTTGCTTTGTTTTAATTCTTTTGAAGATAAGGTTTAGATTTTATTAATAAATCAAATTTTTGCTTCATTTGGTGCTTAGTGCATGCTCTGAAATGTACTAGACCACTGGGGCCAGAGGAAGGAAACATGCATGGTTCATATACCCTGGAAGAGTAGTTGAGCACACTAAACAGTTGGGAATCAAAGCAGGATGCTAATTTACGAGGCACAAACTGAAACATTTCCATAAAATTAGAACATTAAATTTGGGATGAGCAGGCAGGGAAGTTTTAAGGGAAGAACAGTGGCTTGTGTTAGACTTTTAGTGTCATTTCAAGACTAAGTTAAGAAATTCGTAGTATTTGTGCCAGTACCATGCTGTCTTGATGATGACAGCTTTGTAATAGAGCTTGAAGTCCGGAATTGTGATGCCACCAACTTTGGCTTTCTTTTTCAATATCCCTTTGGCTATTCGAGGTCTTTTCTGGTTCCATATAAATTTTAAAATTATCTGGCACAAAAACAGACACATAGATCAATGGAACAGAATAGAGAGCCCAGAAATAGACCCTCAACTCTATGGTCAACTAATCTTTGACAAAGCAGGAAAGAATGTCCAATGGAAAAAAGACAGCCTCTTTAATAAATGGTGTTGGGAAAATTGGACAGCCACGTGCAGAAAAATGAAATTGGACCATTTCCTTACACCACACACAAAAATAGACTCAAAATGGATGAAGGACCTCAATGTGAGAAAGGAATCCATCAAAATCCTTGAGGAGAACACAGGCAGCAACCTCTTCGACCTCAGCCGCAGCAATATCTTCCTAGGAACATCGCCAAAGGCAAGGGAAGCAAAGGCAAAAATGAACTACTGGGATTTCATCAAGATCAAAAGCTTTTGCAAAGGAAACAGTTAACAAAATCAAAAGACAACTGACAGAATGGGAGAAGATATTTGCAAACGACATATCAGATAAAGGACTAGTGTCCAAAATCTATAAAGAACTTAACAAACTCAACACCCAAAGAACAAATAATCCAATCAAGAAATGGGCAGAGGACATGAACAGACGTTTCTGCAAAGAAGACATCCAGATGGCCAACAGACACATGAAAAAGTGCTCCACATTACTTGGCATCAGGGAAATACAAATCAAAACCACAATGAGATATCACCTCACACCAGTCAGAATGGCTAAAATCAACAAGTCAGGAAATGACAGATGCTGGCGAGGATGCGGAGAAAGGGGAACCCTACACTGTTGGTGGGAATGCAAGCTGGTGCAACCACTCTGGAAAACAGCATGGAGGTTCCTCAAAATGTTGATAATAGAACTACCCTATAACCCAGCAAGTGCACTACTGGGTATTTACCCTAAAGATACAAACGTAGTGATCCAAAGGGGCACGTGCACCCGAATGTTTATAGCAGCAATGTCCACACTAGCCAAACTATGGAAAGAACCTAGATGTGCATCAACAGATGAATGGATAAAGAAGAGGTGGTATATATACACAATGGAATACTAGGCAGCCATCAAAAGAAATGAAATCTTGCCATTTGCGACAACATGGATGGAACTAGAGGGTATCATGCTCAGCGAAATAAGTCAAGCGGAGAAAGACAACTATCATATGATCTCCCTGATATGAGGAAGTGGTGATGCAACATGGGGGCTTAAGTGGGTAGGAGAAGAATAAATGAAACAAGATGGGATAGGGAGGGAGACAAACCATAAGTGACTCTTAATCTCAAGAAACAAACTGTGGGTTGCTGGGGGGAGGGGGGTTGGGAGAAGGGGGGTAGGGTTATGGACACTGGGGAGGGTATGTGCTTTTGGGTAAATTGGAAGGGGAGGTGAACCATGAGAGACTATGGACTCTGAAAAACAATCTGAGGGGTTTGATGTGGCGGGGGGGTGGGAGTTTGGGGTACCAGGTGGTGGGTATTATAGAGGGCACGGCTTGCATGGAGCACTGGATGTGGTGAAAAAATAATGAATACTGTTTTTCTGAAAATAAATAAATTAGAAAAAAAAAAGAAATACGTAGTAATAGGAAAATTAGTATCATCTTCTCATTTTTACTCTTTCCTGATGCCAGGCCTTTGCTCATGACATTCTATTTCATCTGAAATATTGCTCCTGCCAATGTAATCAATCACGTCTTTCAACATCTGGCTCAGAGCACACCTCTGCAGGAAATACATCCTAATTCCTTTGAACTTTATCATTTTCAATAATCCCATCTGACTGTGCTATTTTTCATTTTAATTGTTCTTGTGCCATTGGCTTGGGTGGACCACTTTTGCTAAACTTAAACTACCAATGAGAAAAAAAAAAGCAGCATCTTATTCATTTCATATGATTTGGTGTTTTTATTTTCCTTTTATTATTTCACCACCCAGTACAAGTTTTTGTACCTCGAAAGTTGCTTGTTTCATGTGAGTTTATTTTTCTGAACTTCTAGAGTGAGTTCAGAAAAGCTCTTATATTTCCTCATAGCTCCTCCATTGCTTTTTCCCCCTCTTAAAAATAAGGATTTATTTTCTGTTTTTTTTTTTTTTTTTTCTGTTTTGTTCCTTTCTCCCACATCGGTCTAGATTTACCTTTGTTTTTGTTGTCCCTAATTTGCTTGGTATATAAAAATCTGCTTTTTTAAAAAAGATATAATTTGCATTTTAGATGCAAAATTAGATGGTTGTTGATAAATCCACACAGTATTATAACAATCATCCCAGTCATGGTCTAGAACATTCTATCACCCTGAAAGTCCCCGCAACTCTCTTTGAAGGCAACATCCCCCCATCAGCAACTTTTGATCTGATTCTGTCACCACATTCTTTTCTTACATTTTATACAAACAGAATTGTATAGTGTGTAATAAGTCTGATGTTAAAGCTCAGGTTCTTTACCTATACCTACTGTCTCTGTTTAGAAGATTAAAAATGGTTAAGTAGGGACACCTGGGTGGTTCAGTCAATTAAGCATCTGTCTTTGGCTCAGATCATGATCCTGGGGTCATGGGATCAAGCCCCACATCAGGTTCTGTGCTCAGCAGGGAGTCTGCTTCTCCTCCTGCTCATGCTCTCTCTCGCATGTGCTCTCTCTCTCTCTCTCTGTCTCAATCAAATAGATAAATAAAATCCTTTAAAAAAATTGTGAAGTAGTTGAAGTTGAACTGATTGCCCAAGATTGCCTCTTGGCTACCAAGGAAATCCAGTCTGGCCCCATTCAGACCCAAGAGCCTCATTAATAATTGATCAGTAAATTAAAAACCTACTAACTAATGGCATACTACTGTTAATAATTATAAGCAACAGGAATAGACCTTGGGGAATCTACAAATGAGTAAAATATGTTTCTGTCTTCCAGAGTTTTCTGCTGGTAGGGTAGATAAAAGCAGAACAAACTCTAATCCCCCAGAAAGTAGGGGAGAAGGGCGTACAAAACATTCTAGAAGTTCATTGGAGAAGGAGAGAGTATTTAACTAGAGGACTGGAAAATTTGTTTTTTTGTTTTTTGGGTTTTTTTTTTTAAAGATTTTATTTATTTGATGGAGAGAAGCACAGTGAGAGAGGGAACACAAGCAGGGAGAGTGGATGAGGGAGAAGCAAGCTTCCTGATGAACAGGGAGCCTGATGCTGGGCTTGATCCCAGGGCCCTAGGATCATGCCCCGAGCCACGGACAGACACTTAACAACTGAGACACCCAAGTGCCCCAGAAAACTCGTTTTAAGAAGAAGAATCTTCAATCTTGACCTTGGGAAAAGTAAGATTTCAAGAGGAGGTATTGGTGAAGTGATATTTCAGGGTGTGACAATAATGTGGATATCTTTGGGAATGCAAAATAGTGGTTTCCTAAAGACGTCCATGTCTTAGTCCCTGATACCTGCAAATATGTTACCTTCTATGACAAAATGTACTTTGCAAATGTGATGAAGGATATTGGAATAGGGACATTACACTGGGTTCCCAATGTAGTCTTAAGGATCTTTTGAAGAGGGATACAGGAGGGTTGGAGTTACAGAAGGAGACCTTTGAAAGAGAGACAGAGGAAAGGCTGATTGATTCTTGAAGTTGCTATGTAACTGGCCTTGAAGAAGGAAGAAGGAACCATCCACCAGGGAATGCAAGTAGCTTCCAGAAGCAAGAAAAGGCAAAGAAACAGATTCTCCCCTAGAGTCTCCAAAAGGAAAATAATTCTGCTATCACCTTAATTTAGTCTGTAAGATCCATATCTAATTTCTCACCTCCAGAATGATAAGATAATAAATATGTGTTTTTAGGGCCCTTTGTGGTAATTTGTGGTGATAGTAATTGGAAACTAATACACTGAGAAAGTACATCTTTTAGGAAATAGAGAGTAGTACAGTTTGGATGTAGTCTAACATTTGTAAGGGAGTAGTGGGAAACGCGGTTGAATTTGTAGGTAGGGAAAGGAGCAGTCATCTAGGTATATAGTAAACACTCAAAAATATTTGCTAAGTGCATTTGTTTTTTATATTACCATGGCCTAAATTGTATTCCTCCCAGATGCATATGTCAGTGTCCTAACCCCTAGGGCCTCAGAACATGACTTTACTTGGAAATAGGATCATTGCAGATACAGTTATTTAGGATGAGGTTACAATGTAGTAGGATGGGCCCCTAATCCAATAGGACTAGTGTCCTTATGAAAGAGGCAATATGGATACAGACACACACAGGGAGAACACCAGTAGTGTTCTAGAAAGCAGAGATCAGGGTGATGCTTCTACAAGCCAAGGAACCCTCCAGACTGCCAGCAAACTACTAGGAGGTAGGAGAGAGGAATCACACAGATCCTCCCTCACAGCTCTCTGGAGGAACCAACCCTGCCCAGACCTTTGTCTCAGACTACTAGCCTCGAGAGCTGTGAGATGGTATATTTCTGTTGTGCAAGCCACTCAGTGTGTGATACTTTCTTACGGCACCCTAGGAAACCAATACACATATATTTAGGAAATATGGGGAGACATAGAAGCAGTCAGTCTGTGACTTAAAAAAATTGATCGGGCAGCATTATATGGAGTGATCCAGACAGTGAGAAGAGAAGTCATGAGGGCTAACATGGGAAAGCAACAGACTAGAGAGCACCGAGAATGAGCAGAACAGCACACTTTGGTAATTAAAGTTTTCACACTGAAAGTCATGACACATAGTGTTTAAGAGGACATCAGCACAGAATATTTGGAATCATGGTTGTCCTAGAAAATACAATCTATGTCAGTAGTTCCCTAGTGTATTATATAGAACACAAGTCCCACAAAATGCTCTTGAAAAACCTTTTTCAGTCAAATATGTAAGGAAAGCTCAATATTTTAGAATGTTAAAAGCCCTGAGAAGTCTTGCATAAAAAGAAATCAATTCAACTTTGTATAATTCAGCACTCCTCAAGCTTATGTGAACTGCAACTTATTTTCATGAATCCCTTTCGTATCCATGGAATATTCTTGGGACATCTTGCTTTAGGTATGACCTATTCTCTAAGACCTATGCTGTTCACTATAGTATTGATAACCATATGTGGCTATTGGGCTTGGAAACACAGCTAATGTAAGTTGAGATATGCTCTAAGTATAAATATATACAAGATTTCAGTATGAAGTTTCCTCAAAAAGTTAAGAATAGAGCTACCCTACACTTCAGCAATTACACTACCATGTATTTACCCAAAGGATACAAAAAATACTGATTTGAAGGGATACATGCACCTTGATGATTATAGAAGCATTATCAACAATAGTCAAATTATGGAAAGAGTTCAAACATCCATTGACTAATGAATAGAGGTTATGGTATGTGTATGTATGCACAAACACACAAATATGTGTTTGTGTGCATATGATGCATATACAATGGAATATTACTCAGACATGAAAAAGAATGAAATCCTGCCACTTATAACGATGTAGCTGGAGCTAGAGAGTATTATGCTAAGTGAAATAAGTCAATCAGAGAAAGACAAATACCATATGATTTCACTCATATATGGAGTTTAAGAAATGAAGCAGATGGACATTGAAAAAAGGAGAGAGGCAAACTATAAACAGACTCTTAATAATAGAGCACAAAGTGAGGGTTGCTGGAGGGGAAGTGGGTGGAGGGATGAGTTAAATGAGTGATGGTATTAAGGAGGGCACTTGTGATGAGCGCTGGATGTTGTATGTAAGTGATGAATGTTGTATGCAGTGATGAATCACTAAATTCTACTATATGTTAACTAACTGGAATTTAAATAAAAACTTAAAACTTAGATAAAAACTTTTAAGCAAAAAAAAAGAAAAAGAAAAAAGTAAGGCGTGTACACAAGATTTCAAAGCCTTAGGGTGGAAATAATGTAAAATACCTCAATAACTTTTGTATTGTTTGCCATGTTAAAATAATAACACTTTGGATAGACTGGGTTAGGCAAGATACGTTATTAAAATTAATTTCACCTATTTCTTTTAAATGTTTTAATGTGACTACTAGAAATTTAAATGACCAAGATTCTATTTCTGTTGGATAGCACTGCTCTCTATCCTATTTGTTCAGTATTCTTTATGATTTCTAGGTTCTTGTTAAGAACTGAAGCATTCTAGGCTTCATCCTTTTCTCAAGCTTGTAACAGTTTCAAGGATGCTAGTACAAGACACAGGATTCATGGATCAAAATTAGAGGATAGTTTAGTATTTATGGCAATAGCAGTAGCCAGAATACTAGTATTTTTTTTTCACTAGTTCCCAGAGTCTCAGTTCCCATGGGCAATATTAAGACACCTACACACTCAGTGGGTGGCATTACAGGAGAATCTTGAACTTAGGAAACGCTAATTCTCTCTAATAGTCAGTTAGCATGCCTACCCTTTGCTCTACAGGGAAGCATTATCTTTATCACACTGGACAGTAAGCATGTCTGCAGTTTGGTATGGAAGAAGACACTATCTCTATCCTTTAAGACAGTAAGTAAACCTACCCTTTTCTGTGAATGGAGTAACTCTATCTTTGCTATACAAATATCCTTGAAAAGATGATCTGGAACAAAGAATAATCAGTGTCTTGCTTACAAGATGTTTGGAAACACAAGAACTATCCTCCAATTGTTCTCTTCTCAAAGACCTTATTACTGAGAAAATATGTGGAAATTAAAGACCACTCCTTGGCTTTCCAACTTGTATTTAAAAGATTAAAGATAAGGAAAACACTTGAGTGGATACCCAGGAGAGAATTTAATTCCCCAGTGTATAGGAGAATATCAGAGTCTAGAAAAGACTCTAGACTCTACATGCCACAGTTTTGCCTTCCTGAATGTTGTTTCAATTGCTAGAATTGCTAGAAGATAATATCTTGCACTTACTCAAGCTTCTTGGACTACTCTGATGTATGTCAGAGCCTGATGGGAAAGCTGACAGGACCTGACACTCCCACTATCCCTGTTGGGTAGTATGTTGATAGGACCTTAATCACATGCCTTAATCATCTCCCCCTCTCCTGAATGAATAAAATATAATTTAATACTAATAAAGTACTACATACGTAAACACATATTGTCGAATGTATAGTAGTGTACAAGGTTTATAGAACTTATATGGTCAACTATATAGCAGCTACCTTCACAAATTCATAGGGAAGCAGACTCGAAATCCAATAATAATACCATCATGTAAAATACCTTCTGTAATAGTGTTCTGAATTTTTGGAATCTTGTTTTATTCTCAATGGTGGAAAAATTTTCTCCTTTGGAAAATGGTTAGATTTCTGTAAACATCTCAAAGTCATTCACTTATTGCCAAGACCTGGGAATAAGTTGAGTAATAAAAAGCATAATACTTTTTTTAAGTAAACAAAGTTTGATGTTAAGATTCTGTCTTATTACAAGATGAGATAGGGAAGGAGACAAACCATAAGTGACTCTTAATCTCACGAAACAAACTGTGGGTTGCTGGGGGGAGGGGGGTTGGGAAAAGGGGGGTAGGGTTATGGACATTGGGGAGGGTATGTGCTTTTGGGTAAATTGGAAGGGGAGGTGAACCATGAGAGACTATGGACTCTGAAAAACAATCTGAGGGTTTTGAAGTGGCAGGGGGCTGGGAGTTTGGGGTACCAGGTGGTGGGTATTATAGAGGGCACGGCTTGCATGGAGCACTGGGTGTGGTGAAAAAATAATGAATACTGTTTTTCTGAAAATAAATAAATTGGAGGAAAAAAAAAGATTCTGTCTTATTGATTAAAGTGGCTCAGACAATAGTTTTAAGGTAATTTTAGAAGAAGAGTTCCAAAATTCTTTTGAGTAAAGACAGTGTTTCTTGAATAATTACATAGCTCTATAAAGTGACGGTTTTGAAAGTGTAATGCTCTTTCTGATTACATAAATGTTAGTAATGATGTTTTAAAATCATTATTCCATTCCATGCATTATTCCTCTGAGTATATTAATAGTAATAAGCTCATAATTATGGATCCTTTTACCATGCTAAATAATTTGTATGTGTTAACTATCAAAAATTCTATTTACAGGGTAGACACTGAGATACAGAAAGGTTCAGTAACTTGTCCAAGATCATTCAGTTTTTGGCAGACTCAGAATTTGAGCAAGGGCATATTTTGCCTATGTACTATTTCATTAAGCCAAACTAAAGGGACAAAGTCTGAAATATGCATAATTACATGCTAACTTCTGTATTTTCAAAAACATTTAACCAAAGATTTGTATATATTGTGCCAAAAAAGATAAAGTCCTTTATTGGACTTTTTTACTCTATAGTCTCTCTCTCTCTCTCTCTCTCTCTATATATATATATATATATATATATATATATAGGTTCTATTCAGTTTCAATAGTTCATTTTCATATTTAATGTCTCCCTTGAGTACAAAAAGGAAATGAAAATCTCATGTGAGATGTAAATCTAGTTTTGCCTTTAAATGTGTTTTCAATCTGTTATATTTATAGATACAAAATAATAGAAAAAAGAATATATTGAAAAGTCTTTGAATTCTATTAAACCATGTATAAAAACCCCTGCCTACTCCCAAGAAAGAAAGGACCAGCTTCAAAATCAAGGAGATAGACTTATTATATAGTCTTTATAGGTTTCTTTGTGTAGGAATCCTAGTTACAGGAGTATTATAATTGAAGTCATTCTTCGAAGTCTTGGAAATAGAATACAAATGTTTCTGATTTTGAGGTGCAGCATAAAAATGTATCTCTCAAAATAGCCTAGAGATAAGATTCATTCAGTTATTCACATTTTTAATTAAATAAATAGTTATTTAGTTCATTCTATGTGCATGGTATAATCTTAGGGAACGTAGAGGATGTAAAGATGTGTGAAACAAGTTGCCTCCCCTCATAGAGTTTGCAATCTAATTGAGAAACAAAACATGGCACAAGTGACAGGAATGTAAGGCTGTATATGATCCAAGGAAATTAATTTCAATTCAGTTCAACTAACTTCACTGAACCCTTCTTGTGTGTTCATGTTTTACTGGATACCCATGATGTAAGCATGAACAAAATACTTGTAATCTAGAAAAGTTCTTGGAGTAAAGTTGGTCTTTATAAGGAATGACTGTGTAGACAAGAAGTAAGTTTCTTGTCATCAGAGATGGATACACAGGTTGGTGGGGACATACTGGGGACACAGAGAAAAGGAATTAAAACACAGATGATGGGTTGCAGTATTTGACCATTTGACCTTCAAATCTTGAGACTCTACACTCTTAACTTTAAGCCTCTCTGTGCTTTTTTCAGAGGAACATAGGTGTTTCAGCAGTTCTCAAGTCACCATATGTCTGGAATTGCCTACTCCAAGTTTAGATGGAGTTTTCCTGCTATGGAGGAGTTGAAATGTTCCTTTAGAAGCTCTGATTACTATTATTAAACATAGAAGTATTACCAGCCCAGAAAATACTGTTTGCTGTCACTTATTTTCTTTTTTAAGGCCTTATTCAAAGAGCATGTTTCTTCATTTAAAGAAATACTATAAAGTAATCACAAAGATTGATCAAAATTCAGTGTACAGTAGTTGGCCCTTTTAAAAACACTTTCCCCCAGTTTGTCTAAAATCCAAGGTTTTTCTTGAGAGTCTTTGACTCACTTCAAATAGTATGCAAAATACTGTACTTGGGGGCAACTAACTGGATTTATCAAAAAAAGAGAAAATGGAGATCGTTTCCAGCAAATAGCACAATGTGGCTATGATGCTCATTTTAAGAATATTTTGAAGTAGTGTCCTCTAAATTGGTCTTCTTTCTTATTTTGGTTTAAGGCTTGAGAGTAATGAAAATAAAGTATTTCCACATCCAAAATAAGAACGTCAATTTTCATTTTTGTCTTTTTTCTCTATAAAATTAACCATAAATAACCATAATTTATAAAGTAAACTGTAAAAATCATAAAAACAAAATAATTATAAATAATTAACCATAAATAACCATAAAAATATTTAAGATGTAGAATATTCATGGTTACATTTTACTTTCTAGTCTTTCTCCTAAAAGCTTCTCTTATAAATTTTATCTCAGATGAAAGAAGACTTTTCTAGTGATTCTAAAACTATCACTGCATGGGTTTCTAATGAGGAGTTTTGTTCTCTCATGAGGCCTTAAAGCATGTATTATAGCAATTAGTATGAATCTGGTGGGAGATGAAGGAATTTGGGTGAGTTGGAGTTAAAAAAATAAAACAAAACAAAACAGATGTTTGAGTCATTTTAATCATGGTCTATGAGGATTGGACTCCAGGCCCATCTGAATGGCAAAGCAGGTTGGGTTGGCTACTTTCAGACAGAAGGTCACAGTGGGAAAACCATTGGAAAGCACGTTTGCTTTTATAAAGTGGGTTTGAAATTTGCTGTAGTGTGGAGTTAATTTTCAAGAAGATTGCTTGTAGCCATGACTAAGACTGTAGATTTATAACTAGATTGGCTAGGTTCATAGCTAAACTTGACTGTTTATTAAACTTTTTATTTTCTCTTTAGACAAGTTCCTTAACTATTCTGTGCCTAAGTTTTTTCATCTTTAAATTGGGAATAATTTATTAATACCTTGATAGTTATAAGAATTGAATGAGTAAGAGAGGTAAAGAGTTTTGAAGTCCTAGCAACAGCAATCAGATAACAAAAAGAAATAAAAGTTATTCAAATTGGCAAAGAAATCAAACTCTCTTCAGAGAGGACATGACACTTTATGTAGAAAACCCAAAAGACTCCACCCCCAAATTACTAGAACTGATACAGCAATTCATTAATGTGCTAGGATACAAAATCAATGCACAGAAATCAGTTGCTTTCTTAACATGAACAATGTAACTGTAGAAAGAGAAATTAGAGAATCAGTTCCAGCTTGCAGATGGTGGATAGAAGAAATTAGAGAATCAGTTCCATTTACAATAATAGTTAAAATGGCAAAAATCTTAAGATACTTTGGAATAAACCTAACCAAAGAGGTAAAAGGAACTATACTCTAGGAGCTACAGAACACTCATGAAAGAAATTAAAGAGCACAAAAAGGTGGAAAAATATTACATGCTCATGGATCAGAAGAATAAACATTGTTACAATGTCTATGCTACCCAGAGCAATCTATACTTTCAACACCATCCTAATCAAAATACCAATGGCATTTTTCAAAGAGCTGGAACAAACAATCCTAAAATTTGTATGGAATCAGAAAAGACCCTGAATCACCAAGGAAATGGTGAAAAAAACACAAAAAAACAAAAACAAAGCTGGGGGCATCATGTTGCCTGATTTCAAATTATATTACAAAGCTGTGATCACCAAGACAGCTTGGTATTGGCACAGAAACAGACACATAGACCAGTGGAAGAGAATAGAGAGCCCAGATATGAACCCTCAACTCTATGGTCAAATAATCTTTGACAAAGCAGGAAAAAATATCCAATGGAAAAAAGAGTCTTCAATAAATGGTGTTGGGAAAATTGGACAGCCACATGCAGAAGAATGAAACTGGACCATTCTCTTACAGCATACACAAACATAAAATCTGAATGGATGAAAGACTTCAATGTGAGACAGGAATCCATCAAAATCCTAGAGGAGAATATAGGTAGTAACCTCTTCTACACTGGCCACACCAATTTCTTTCAAGACCTCTCCAAAGGCAAGGGAAACAAAAGCAAAAATGAACTTTTGAGACTTCTTCAAAATAAAAAGCTTCTGCACAGCAAAGGAAACAGTTAACAAAACAAAGAGAAACCAACAGAATGGGAGAAGATATTTGTAAATGACACTACAAAGGGGTGCTACCCAAGAGCTATAGAGAACTTCTCAGTCTCAATACCCAAAACACAAAAAATCAAGTTAAAAAATGGGCAGAAGACATGAACAGACACTTCTCCAAAGAAGACATAAAATGGCTAATAAACACATGAGAAAATGTTCATCATCATTAGTCATCAGGAAAATTCAAATCAAAACCACATTGAGATATCACCTTATAATAGTTAAAATGGCAAAAACTGATAAGGCGAGAAACAAGAGTTGGAGAGGTTGTTGAGGAAGGGGAACCCTCTTACACTGTTGGTAGGAATGCAAATTGGTGCAGCCACTTTGGAAAACAGTGTGGAGGTTTCTCAAAAAGTTAAAAATAGAGCTACCCTATGACCCAGCAATAGCACTAATGGCTATTTATCCCAAAGATACAGATGTAGTGAAAAGAAGGGTCCTATGCATCCCATGTTCATAGCAGCAATGTCCACAATAGCCTAACTGTGGAAAGGGCCAAGATGCCCTTCAACAGAAAAATGGATAAAGAAGATGTGGTCCATACACACAACAGAATTACTCAGCCATCAGAAAAGACAAATACCCAACTTTTGCATCAACATAGATCGGACTGGAAGTGATTATACTAAGTGGAGTAAATCAAGCAGAGAAAGTCAATGATCATATGATTTCACTTATTTGTGGAACTTAAGGAATAGCATGGAGGACATTAGGAGAAGGAAGGGAAAAATGAAGGGGGGATATCGGAGGGTGAGACAAACAATGATAGACTATGGAGTCTGGGAAACAAACTGAGGGATTTAGAGGGGATGGGGTTGGGGGGATGTGTTAGCGCAGTGATGGGTATTAGGAGGACACATATTGCATGGAGCATTGGGTATTATATGCAAACAATGAATCATGGACCACTGCAAAAGAACTAATGATGTAAAACAAAACAAAACAAAACAAGACTAAAGTACTGTATGGTGAATAACATAACATTATTAAAAAAAAAGTTTTGATCAGTGGTCAAAATAGCGAGCACTCAATAAATTCTCAACCTCCTAAGGTAGGTATGACAGTTAACTTTTATGTATCAACTTGATTGGTCTAAGAGATGATAAGATAGCTGTAAAAACACTACTTCTAAGTGTGTCTGTAAGAGTGTTTCTGGGAAAGATTAGCATTTAAATTGGGAGATTTAATAAAGAAAACTGCCTTCACCAAAGCAGGGGGATATCATATAATGATTGAGGGCCTGAATAGGACAAAAAAGCAGAGGAAGGGAGAAGTTGCTTTTTGCTTGAGTTGGGTCATCCACTTCTCCAGCCATCAGCTATCAGCACTCCTTGCTCTTGGGCTTTCAGACATGGACAGGGACTTACACCACTGGCTCCCCTGGTTCCTGGGCCTTTGCGGTTGGACTGGAATTGCACCATCAGTGTTCTTAGGCCTCCAGCTTGCAGATGGTGGATAGTAAGACTTCTTAGCCTCCCTAATTGCAAACCAATCTCTCATAATAAATCTCTTTCTATATATCTATAGATATATAGATATTGATTGTGTTCCTGTAGAGAACCCTGATGCTAATGTCAAAATCCCTACTTTATAAATGAAGAAGTTAAGACACACAACAATTAAGTAATTTTTCCAAGACCATATAGCTGGTAGGTAGCAGAGCTGAGATTTGAACCCAGGTACTGTAGCTTAAGACTGTGTACCATAACTTCAATATACAAGAGAAATTTTCATTTAAATTTTAGTGTCACTGTCAAGATTAAGTCTCAGTTTGTTAAAATATAGACTACTACATAAGAAAAATGCCTTAAAGTATGACTCTTGCTAATAAAAACATAGTAAAACCTAGTAAGTCTCAAGAGGAAAAGAACAGGACTTTTCTATGACCATGTAACTGAATCTTTCTCTAGGAGATAAAGGGAGAATGTTGTCTTAAAGGCCACATTTAGATGAAATTTTATCCATTGGGTAAGGATGGGTAGTTTATTGTATAGCTCATTCACTTAGGAATATAAACTTAATAAAATTAAATAAATTCCTTCCATTATTTTTCTTGGCTCATAGGAAAGTCACATTAGGTCAGATTTAACTAAGAGTAGGGGTCTTGAAGAAATTGTTTGAATCTTTACAAATGTCTTTTTTGGCTTCTCTGGGTTGACTGGAGTTATGTTTACACTGAACTGACTATCTACAAATTACATTTTGAAGTGTTTGCATCCTGAAGCACTTGAAAATGACCCAGGACAGTGGGAAACTGCCGTTCTGACCTTGCAGGATATCCCAGTGATTTAAGAGCAAAGATGGTGGAGTCAGACTAAGGGGAGTTATTATAATCTAGCTCTGCCATTTGCTTGCTCCATGATATTGGACAAGTTACTTATGGCTCTGTATTCCGTTTTCTTCATGTACAAAAGGGAGATGGTAATATCACTCACATCCTACGGCTATTGGGATGATTTAATGAGTTAACACGAATAAATCTTAGATGGATGGCCAACACATAGAAAAAAATATTGGAATAGTTAACTCTTGATAATGTTACTGCTGGTGACCATAGATTTGGCCTGTTAACATGGCTAGTATACACCCATCACTGACAAACCTGCATATATTCACGCTTAGTCACAATGTATGTAGAAGAAGAAAACCTTATCTTAAGCATCATGAGCTTTTAATTAACATAATTTAAAAAACACCGTGGTATAAGAAAAAAATAAAATAACACTGTTATATTTTAATGCTATAAGTACAGAAAAAGCAACATTATTAAACAGTATTTAAATACCAATATCAAACCTCTCAAGATATCTCCTAAGATCGGTTCAAGTTCAGTCCCATTTCCAATAGCTTCTAAGTCCAGCATATGATGTATTTACCACTGATAAATTCTGACAGTTCTCATGTGTCCTAGGATAGATCATTAATGGTTCTGAGTCTCAATTTTCTCATATATAAAACTCTTTTTCCTGCCTGACTCCCTGGATAATTGAGAGGGAGAGAAGACACCATACACAAAAGAAGGCCATTGTAACTAAAATATCAAGCTATTATACATCTGGCAAAATATGGAGTTACTTCAAGAATGATTACTAGGTGTCCCAACATCTCACATTTAAGAAGGCAAATTGATATAATTCCCTAAAATCACAAGAACAGAAAAATAGACTACAATTTTGTAAAGATTTGCATCAAGCATTGAAATGCAAAGACGGGCTGATTAAATTACATTTGTAAATTCTAAAATGTTTTAGCTAGAGAGTAGATTAATCACTCCAAAATTTTGTTTTGGAGTCCCCAGTTCTACTAGTGAGGGGATGCAGAAGCCTACTAAGGATATTAGGTTACACTGGGAATTCCAAGCTTTTGAGCAGGCCAGGGAAGAAATGAGTTCTGGCCAGAAGGTATTTAGGGACTCTCACGCCCTGTCAGAAGGGTATCCCCCTTCTTTGCCTATGGGTCCTGAATTCTTCACAGGTGCCAGACCCTGGAGAGATGCAAGGGATCAGGCTCTGAAGTGTGAAAGAACTTCTTTTACATTTGAAAGAACACACTGACATACTTGCACGGGCATACATGGATGTGTAAGTTCACCATGCAACACTGCTTGTCATACTGATAGCTAAAAATTGGAAACAATCTAAAGGCCCATATATCTGGAGTTCTTTAATAAACCATGGTACATTTGATTTATGGAATACTTATTCTGTGTATTGAAAACACTTAAAAATACAGTAGATTTCCATGTAAGAACATGGAATGGTATTCACAATGATAAGTGAAAACAGAGTAATATATACCCCAGTATGTGCAGTATGATCTCACATCTGGAAAGAAATAGAAAGCTCTTTATCCCTCTCCTTATTTTTACGTAAGCTCATATACATTTATGTAAAATCACAGCAAAATATGTTTGTGAAAATGTGTTAATAGTAGTTCCTTTTGAAAGCAGTAGTGGAAGAGAGAACAAGTAATTATTTACTTAATGCATTTCTGGAAGGCAGCTATGCTCACCACTATACCACCAACGCAGACCTACTTAATGCATTTCTGGATTGTTTGGATTGTTTTCACAGGAAATGGGTGTTACTTTTCATTTAGGGAGGAAATTTATTTTATCTCCCTCTCTCTATTTTTTATTAACACATTTGTTTTAGCACACTGAAACACTCCCACACACTCCCCATAGCACATACCATCCCCAATGTCCACCACCCACACCCCATCCCTCCCATCCCCCTCTACTCCAGCAACCCTCCAGTATTAAACCAGAATAACCTCTTTCTTGGAAGGTCTTAACCTTGATTACATCTGCCAAGTCCCTTTTGTCACAGGTTTCAGATATTAGAGTGTGAACATCTTTGTGGGACTACTTTGCATACCACACTGGAAATAAATCTCCACCTGACATGGGATCTGTCTCATTCTCTTGTTCTCGTAGGTTGCATTCCTAGCAGCCGTCTTTCTATTTCCTGAATATGCCGTGTCTTTTCTCTACTCAGGACCTCTGCGCAAGCTGTGACTTTTGCTGGGAATGCTCTGCCCCCAGCTCTTCATAAAGCTGATTTTCCTCCTTCTGGTCCAAGAGGAAATATCACCTCCTCCAAGAGGCAACACCTAGACCTCTTTGTAAAGTTCCTTCCCAATCCTTCAGTCACTCTATCCCTTTACATTATTTTATTTCCTTCATCAATTACCCATGCTATGTCTTTGTCTCCTGGTTTAGTGCATGCTTCCACCCTCGTGACTTCCAGAGGCCAGGGGCTGTGGCTGCCTTGCTCACTCTTGCATTTCTGTGTCAATAAGAATGCCTAGAACATGGGAAGAACTCAGTATTTGTGGTCTAACCTGTGTTTTAGTTATTTTTTTTGAATGAAGAAGGTCTACACTCTGGACCACTTTAAACTTTTAATTAAAGGCAACACATTGTTTTAATGAAACTATTATCATACATGCATTTCACCTGCTATAAAAATAATTACTCAAGGACTAGAACTAAAGAAAGCCAGACTGCAAGGAAATCGGGCAGCTGACTTGTGCTGAAGGGTATAGAGAGGGCTTCTCCACTCTGGCTAACCCTTAGAATCACCTGGGGAAATCAAAAAAGAAATCAGTTTTCAGGACCCATACCAGACTAGGTAAGGCAGAATCTCTGGAAACGGAATCAGAAATCTCTGGTTATATTTTAAAGCCTTCCCTATGTCTTCCTGTGATTACCAGCAGCGGTTGTAAGAGCTTCAGATCCTGAAGTTAGAGAGTGCAGGGTGCCAGGCCCTATGCAGAGTGTCCCAGAGGAAGGGGCCCACAAGTACCATCAAGAAAGTCATGCTGAGGGCAGAGCTCCCAGGCAGTGTATTAATTTGCTAGGGCTGTCTTCATAAAGCGCCATAAACTGGGAAGCTTAAACAACGGAAATTATTGTCTCAGTCTGGGGGCTAGAAGTCCCAAATCAAGGTGTCCTTCATTGGTTCCTTCTGAGGGCCAGGAGAGAAATTTCTAGACCTATCCCCTGGCTTCTGGTGGCTGTCCCTTGTCTCAGAGATCTCTGTCTTCTACTTCACATTGCCATTCTCCGTGCACGCCTGTCTGCCTTCAAATCTCTTTTTTTATAAGGACATTGGTCAAATTGAATAAGGGGCCCACCCTACTTCATTGTGACCTCATCTTCACGAATTACATCTGCAACAACTCTATTACCAATTAACACCGTGAAGTGCGGGGTGGGGTTAGGACTTCAACATATAGAATTCAGTTTGGTGGGGGGAGGGGTACACACAATGCAACCCGTAGCCCCCAAAACAAACATAAAACTAGACAAAGCATATGAGGTGACTGTTTTCAGTCCTACTCTAGGACTGAGCTTCTTGAGAGCGTGAAAGCATGTGATGGGTGGCCTACCTCTCAGGTAGGGGTACTTGTTAGAACTAGCAAGTTCTAACTTGGGAGTGCAGCCCTAACTTGGGTCTCCCCAAGCTAAGGAGGCAGAACCAGGGCAGCTGAGGATGCTGGAATATATAAGGCAGGGTGCCAGAGAGGGGAGCTGTGGAGGAGGTGGGGATGGGGGCAGAAGGTTCACCAGGAGGTTTCCTCAAAGTTGTGTCCAAGGGCAGAGAGGCCAAGCAGAGGGTGGCTATGGCAGAGCTGAAAGCTGATGAAAGAGAGACCAATGCTGGGGACCTATGGGTGACAGCCCAGCCCATTCAGCTGTGCTGAGAACAGATGGAGCACCTCTGACATTCTACTGAAACTCCAGAAAGTTCACTCCCAAAGAGGAAGGGTCATATCCTAGGACTAAAGACAAAAGCAAATATGCCTATACTAACAAGAAAAAAAAAATCCAAGCCTAGTCAAAAGGAGTGACTTCTTAACTGCCTGCCATGTAACACACAACATCGATTAAAGGAAGCCAACAACCCAGATTTTCTATGATTTATTATCCACAACATCCAGAATAGTATGAAAAATTACCAAACATGCAAATCAGGAAAATGAGACCGATAATCAAGAGAAAAAGGCGTCAGTAAGCTCTACTTTCTGTACCACACTACACAAAAACTAACACAAGATGCAAATGTAAAAGTCGAAATTATAAATCATCTGGAAGAAAAGGTAGGAGAATATCTTTACGATTTGGGGGTAGACAAGGATTGTCTCAGGACTTAAGCACTAACCATAAGAGGGACACATTGTTAAAATGGACTTCACTTCACCAAAGTTAGAACCTCTTGCACATCAAAAAACATCATTTAGAAAATGAAACTGAAAGCCACAGATTGCAAGTATATATTTTCATTTTATATATCTGAGATAAACCCTTATGACTAGGATATAGGTATGTAGAACTTCTATAAATCAATGAAAATAAGACAAATGCCTTGTGGTTTTTTTTTTTTTTTAAACAAGGCAAAGACATCTTTCATGCAGGAATTTATAATGGCCAATAGGCACATGGAAAAGCAAATTAAAAACAATTGGATCAATTCACATGTATAAAAATGGCTAATATTTTAAGAGAGACTGGAAAAAAAGCAAATATTGGTGAGGATGCAGGCAAATGTACCCTTCACAGATAATCCTGTAAAATGGCACACCCACTCTGAGAAACTGTCTGGCAGTTTTTCACATTTTAACCATCTCTATTCCTAGGTATTTACCTAAGAGAAATGGAAATTAAAATGCCACCAATAGGAAAATGGTTAAATGAATCATTGAATATTTTTACATGGCATGATGAGTGAACTGCTATTCCATTCACCAACATGAATCAAATTCAAAAACATTATTTTTAGTGTATTTACTACACTCATTTTGAGTGTATTTACACACATCTGTGTGCTACCATTTATAGGAAGTGTGATTACAGTCAAAATTAATTTATGGTGATAGAAATCAGAATGGTGATTGTCTCTGGGGAGGATGATTGAGGCCTAAGGAAAGGGAAAGAGGCACAAGGGAAATTTCTAGAGTGATGAACAGGTTCTAATCTAGATTGGAGCATTTCTTTCTCAAATATAACTTCTCAAAAGTCATTATATTATACACTTAAATATGTGAATTTTATATTATGTTATACACTTAAATATGTGAATTTCACAGTATGTATATTGACTTTATTAAAATATTTCATAATAGGTGTGCCTGGATGGCTCAGTTGTGTGTCTCAACTCAGTTTTCATGTCTGCCTGTGGCTCAAGTCATGATCTCAGGGTGTTGGTATCAAGCTGCATGGGGCTCCCTGCTCAGTGGGAAGCCTGCTTCTTGCTCTCCCTCTGCCATCCCCACCCCAAATAAATAAGTAAAATCTTTGGAAACATTTCATAATTTAAAAAGTTAAAAAGAGAAAGTAAAAAGAGAGGGCATATGGCAGAAAGCCCATTTTAAAATAATGGTGTCCATCCTCCACTTTGACCAGCTCTACTGGTAGAATGTTCCATTTGCCAAGTGTAAATTGGGTTCCAGGTAGAGCACTGTGGAGTTCTCTGCAGTTTGTTGTAGGCCGTTGGAACTATGACTACCTAGTAGGACTCTGTGGGGAACCTCAGTGCCACAGAGGGATTGTGAACCACTATGGAGCTTGGCTTTCGGCTGATCCTGGGGAAGACAAAAGAAGTGGTAGCAGAGCTGCTGCTGGATGACGTGAGACCATGTCTGATCCACAACAGCCTCCAGTGGGAATCAGTGGTGTGTGTATCAGTCATTGGCTTTTTGGTGGGTCTGTTATATTTGTTCAGGCTCATGCATTAGGTTAGAGGCTGATTTTATAAGGAATGTCTGAGTACCTTATAATTGAGCATCAATTTTTGACACACTCAGTTCTGTTCACAAGGAATATTTACCTATTAGTCACACTTAGAAGATACCAGTCTAGAAAAAAAGTCATTAAAAATACAGAACTTGGTGGACACATATGGAAAGTTAAAGGGAATGAGCTTGATCTTAAAGGAGGAAATGACATCTCTAGAAAAGAAGTAAACAAAGAGAAATCCAGATCCTCAAGACACAAAGAGATGGTGGCTGAAATGATAACAATGACCCAGTTGCCAGAAAATGGCTTGCAAGTCATCACATCAAAGAAGATTTTCCAAGCACTGCAGTGGCTAGAAGCTTGCTTCTCTACTGTCCCTCACTGAGGAGTTGAAAGTAGAGCTCTTTATGTCCCTCTGCTCATACCTCTGTGCTACTGGGTTCTCTATCTCTCTGTCTAAAAAGAGTTTGATTAGCTGTGCTTTTGAGAAGCACTTAACCCTCCTAATAGGCTGGAGTTGTTTGTTTGTTTTTTTAATCCACGTTCACATTCTGAAAACAGAGATGAATTTCTTTAAGGTTAATTCAAACTGCAAATGAACCAATTGTTGGAATGCCAGAAATACACCAGAAAACTGGGGATTCTTTAAAATTGTCTCTCTTCAAAAGGAATTTTAATCTCATTTTTTATTTAAAAACTGATGACACTTATTTATGAGACCAAAATTGTGCTCAAAATAAAGCTTAATGAAACTTACTTCTTAGAATAGTGTTTTATAAACATTATTCATTTAGTTTAATAAGTGGGGATTATTTCTATTGTTATACACATATTGTGTTTTATTTAATATGTGTAATTTAGGGAAAAAAACTATTTAAAATGCAAAGGCAATTTTGGTATTCCCAGACCTGTATTTAGTAAAGTCACAAGTAAAATGAAAAACTTTTTTTCTAATAAATAGTGCATGGTTAAAGAAAAACTTGTTTTTGCTTTTGTTTTTTAAATGAACATACTACATATAATAATTGTAGGGCATAGCTAAAGTGATATAGAAGGAAATTTATAACATTTAATGTTTCTTTTTTTTTTTTTTAAAGATTTTATTTATTTAACTGAGAGCATGAGGTGTGGGGAAGGGCAGAGGGAGAGGGAGAAGCAGACTTCCTGCTGACCAGGGAGCCTGCTGTGGGGCTGAATCCCAGGAACCTCAGATCATGACCTGAGCTGAAGGCAGACGCTTAACCAACTGAGCCACCCAGGTGCCCCAGCATTTAATGTTTCTGTTCAACAAGAATAAATAAATGTTTATATTAAATAAGAATAAAAGCTAAAAAAGGAAAAGGGGGGAAGCATTTTATGGTTCTTTACAGCAGTTTTTAACAATCCCAATTCTTAGGCCACTCTCTAGACCATTTAAAGAACCTCAAGGGGTGGAGTCAGGCACCAGTGGTTTGTGGAGCTTTCCAGGTAATCCTTATGTGTGACAGAGGTTAAGGACCATTGGTTTTTATGGTACGCAGACCATTATAATATATATAGTTTTACTGTAAAACCGATCTTACAGCTACTTTGTATTAACTATGTAACAGAATACTCTAACCACAAAAGCATAATCTCATATAAAGAGAACACAAAAAAAGAATTGTCAGCAGAAGAATGCTATCATATACATTGAAAATGAGATGGTGTGATATATTAGTTTACATTTTTAATCAGGAGGTCTATTCATAGATCTGTTAAAAAGTTAGTCAAGACAAATTTTTTCCTTATTTGGTATGGTGTGGCTTGATTCTTATTCTGCCCTTAGTTCCCTTATTTCTGAAATGAAGGACTGAGTTAAAACGATTTCCTTAACGCTATAGAAATTTTTGGCTTTAGAATGAGTAAAAAAACTTTGGAGATAAAGGGATTGAGATTGAATTTTGATCTATTAGGCACTGGACTTCTTTCCCTTTAGAGGCAAAAAAAAAATTCCCTCATTAGAATGATTTTTATTCCTAAGAGAAACAAGGAGAAGAGGGTATATGGGGACTGGTTGTTGAAAGTACATTTTTGAGTTTTGATATAATCTGGTTTTCTGTAGCAACACTACTTATTATACTTGTCAAGTACAACAAAGAATTCACAAAATAAGGGCAGATTTGAAGGCTGGTAGACACATTATAGCAGTTGATTTAATGCAAAATAAAACTGACACTTAACTGTCAGACAAGGAAATGACTTAAAAAAACAAGACAAAAACATCCCGACTTCATGGCGTATCAGCCCCTGACTCTCCTAACCCTTCCCTAAAGTTCTTCCCTGTGAGTTCCGGTCTGAGCTAGAGTTCTGCTTTATCATCAAGGGGTTCCTCTCAGCAGAGTCAAATCTATCCCATGGTGGGGTTCAGAATTTGTCTTGCTGTCCTAAATCCATTTCTTGTATGCTCAGGATGATCTTGAGTTTTCCAGATCTGGCATTCTCTCTTCTTTCTCCATGTCTCTGGAGCAACCAGGTTAGCCCACTTGTCCCGCTGGACTTTAACCTTGTTGTCAGAAACCCACTTCCCTCTTTGATAGACCATTCTGCCTAATGTCTTGTCAGGTCTTCAGTGGAGGTTAGGGCTTGCTCCCCATTGTAACCTTGGGTGAACAAACTAATCTTCAGCACTACTTTCCTCAGTCGCGATTCCATACCAGCCCAAGTGAACCTCCTATTCACGACTCTGCTGATCCTGTAAATACCTGACATGTGCCACCCAATTGGCCTGCAGATGTTGGCCTCAGTAGCAAGATTAATCCCTTTCTTGCTGTCCTACTGACTCCAGCTTTCTCTTTTCTCTCCCATTGATTTACATGCACAGCTGGGGCTAAAGACTCCTACAAGCAAAGTATCCTATGTGCTGGGTCCTCAGTTAAATTTATGTTGAAATAGTGACTAGATGAGTGTTGTGAGTTTGGTACTGGGCAGGCTCCAATGTATAAAACTAGATATCAGTGTTTATATCTAAATTATCTTAGTTTTTCTTTAGAGAAAATGACAATTATTGTTGGAATCTGCGTTTGAAAGGTATTTATTTAAATCCACAAAATCTTACATCTTAATGTTTGAATCTAATTATTTTTACTGTAAGATTAAACACATCATCATTCTTACAGTGATCTTTGAAATGCTCACTTCTCATATATGTGCTATTGTTTATATTGATTGTTATTATTGTCTTTTATTAGCTAAAATCATAAGGTGTCTGGGATATAAGTATGGATAGGGTGATGTTAATGAAGCAGTTATCAACCATGCCAACCAACTTGAAAAGTTCAAATTTCTCTTTCTAGATGAACATAATATAATAAAAGTCTGAAGTTCTTATGCCAGTAAATATATAACAAAGGGATATCTTCAAAAACTTGAAAAGGCAACAAAAAAGGCAAAAAAAAAATCAGAGATTCTACAAATTTCTATGGCTGTGGGTATCACTTATTTCTACATATGTCAGGAATAGGAATTGGCCAAAGTGAAACTATGCACAAAGCATCATGCTTAACCCAGCTGATGGGCTGCTGCAACTAGTGATTTCTAATTGTGTCAGGATTCTAACAGAACTTGGACCTTGTTTTTGGTGTCTTCTATGAACCAGTGATCTTGGGACCTAGCACATCCAGATAGCTAAAAATCTGTTTGATAACTGCTCATTCCAATACATTATTGTCTTTATATCAAATGTAATAACAAACTTTCAGAACCACAGCCATGGAGAAGGTCCTGCACCCAGGGCTAGGGCTTGGAAGGGTAGGTAAGGAAAGAACTGTGCTATATTCTCAATTTTGTCTGCTTTATGCTTTTAAAAAAGACTTCTGTTTTTAAAAGGATTAACTCTCATGTATGCCTTTTTAATTGGCCTCCTAGAGGTTAGGAAGGACTTTGGGGGCCCTCAGAGCTTTGAGAGTGTTAAGTTTTTACGAAGTACTTGGATTTAGCCTGGGGCCTTCCTGGAGCAAGTTTCCCTAGGATCCCAAGGTAATTTAGCTATGATCCAGGTTTATTTATTATTCTATATACTTCCTTCCCAACTTGAATATGTTTTATGGATCTGTTTTCTCTCAGGGGGAAAAATATAATAATAGGTTATTACCTCTGTTTTTAATCTTGTAACATGGAAAAACCATAAATGCCTCAAATCCCATAAAAGTATAAGAAAATTAAATTTCCATAATAATTATTTATTAAAATGTTTCCAGACTCTGTTTTATAGCCTTATATGAATTATCTCTGATCTCAAAAAAAAAAAAACCCAAACACCCCAATAGAAACATACAAACAAAACCTCCTGAGAAGAAGATATTATTTCTATTTCATTAGATAAAGAAATATGAAATTGAAAAACTGCTTATTGACACAAAGTAATGGAATTTGAACATAGGTTTTACCCTCCATCTTAAAAATGTGCTCTCCCTTTGATTATAGAAATACAAATTAGGAGTGGCTTTGTTAATCATCACAGTACAGTTTACTTGATAGAATAAGGTAACATTAAAACTTATTTAATTAATCATATCACAGTAAAAATTATAAATCAATTGTCATTCCAAGGATAATTAATAAATTGAGTTTTCTTTGTAACTGAAAAGCTGGCATTGTCTATATTCCATGATATTATATATCCCAGAGGGGAGTTTTATCAGTCATTTGGCTAAATTAGGAGAGAACAGGAATCTTTTATCTAAGAAACAATAACAATGGCCCTGCTATGAGCTCCCCTAAGGAATTCTCATGTAACAAAAACAATTATCCCCTTTTGGATTACCAAATAGATATAATTTTGGAAACTACAATAAATTTTAGGCCCTGATTTATTATTGCCTTAGGCCAGGAAAACACGTTTAGAAGAAATTAAACGCAACACAGCAAATGTCAGAACCACAACTGCTTGATCTAAGAGATAATAGCTAAAAAGTCAATGGTAAAAAATAGAGGCAAAAACAATATCTGAATGAGAATTCTGTCAATATTCCAGGGAAAAGGAATTTGGAAAGGTCATTTGTTATTGGTTAATGAATGATATTGGGAAAGAAGTCATCCTTTCCCATAAAGGCATGGGTAATTTGATCATCATCAGTCTCCTTAGTTATCATGAAATATTATTCAACAAAGCAGGGCTCCCACCCCTGCTGTGAGTCTCTGACTGGGATCAAAGACAGATTACCAAAGCTCTCTCAACCTTGATTCTGGCTACTTGCACACAGTCCCATCATAGCACTTCTGCAGAACTAGTTTCCTGAAATTTCACCCCACAGAACTAGGACAGCATAGTCTGGGTCTGTTGCACTGTGGTACCATCCATAAGAAAAGTACCCCATTCTGGATAGAGTGCTTAACTCTATCAGGACAACTGGGTAATAGAGAGGGCTGGAGTTTAAAATAATCTCACTGGAACAAAGTAGACATTCTTAGGCTGTCAAATTCTGCAGACCAAACAGCATGCTGTTAAAAATAATTTTCAAAAACAACTAAAACTAGACTCTCAAAAGAATATAAAATGAACACATTCAAAATTTTATTTGCATCACTAATTAAATGAGCAAACCAGAAAACATGTTACAACTGTTTTAGCAGAGAATCCAAAGAACAGACACATTTATAGTTAGGAATACCAAAATAAACTCAGAAATAGGTCCCATCCTTTCCACACAGAGGACAGTTGCCTCTCTATTGGACAGAAGCCATTTGCATGTCCATAGACAAGAATCATTTGCATTGCCATTAGTTCTGGACAAGTTGATTTAAATTTTACAGATTTGTATAATAGCCATATCAATGACAAAGGCAGATTTTTTGTAGGTTCTGAAAATTCTGGGAGCTCCAGCATTCCACTGAAATGATATCCAGTAATATGGGGGGTGAGGCAGGGTGGGGGGGAGAGGGTGTGGCAGTGGTAAGCCAAAAAAAATATTCAATGGTCAGTTCTCCAAAAACCCTTCAAAAACCCAAACCCTCATTTGAAGCAGCTGTCAATTTCCATATTATAATGCTCCCGTGGTGGCTGATGCCAAGTTATTAGTGTGTCATCACTGACCATGAGCTGGAAAGAGAAATTCAGTAGCAACATTATGTAGAATTTTCTTCAAACAGGTACAAAAGACAAAAATAATCTCAAGACCATAGATAGAGCAAATTGTAGTAAAATAATTGGAAAGGGATAGGGTTTGGGTATCTATTACCTCTGCTTATCTGTTAGTTTGCTTACTGATGTACAGTTCTACCAGTTTTAATGGAGGTGTAGATTTGGGGTGACTCCAGTCGGATACAGAACAGTTAAAAAAAAACCCAAACTCTCTCCTGCTGCCCCTTTATAGTCATACCCTCCTGAACCCCTAGCTCCTGGCAACCGCTGATCTCTTGTGTGTTCCTTCTGTTTTCCCTTTTCCAGAATGTCAACTACGTGGAAACATAAAGTACCTGATCTTCACAGAGGGGCTCCTGTCAGCATAGCACCTTTCAGAATCAACCGTATTCCTCAATATATCCAATATCCCTTTTCATTTCTGAGTAGTATTTCATTGTTGGATGTACTGCAGTTTGTTTATTCATTCACCCGTTGAAGGATATTTGGGTTGTTTCCAATTTTCAGTGATGCTGAACAGAGTGGCTATAAATCTTTTGGTATAGGTTTTTGTGTGAATAGGAGTTTTCAATTCCCTTCCGTAGATATAGAAGAGTTGGATTATTGGGATAAGTAACTTTTTTTTTTTTTTACTATTAAGCTGTTTTTGACTATTAAAAGTAAAACTTCTATGACTATCCATGGAGAAGTCTTTGTAGGGACATGATCCCTCTTTCCTATTGGGGAAGCACTTAGAAGTGAATGGCTGTGTCAGACATTTGGTGTGTGCTCCACTTTTTAAGAAACTGCCGAAGTGTTTTGTAAAGCCTTTGTGCCATTTCACATTGCAACCAGGAGCTTCTCTTCGTCTTCCCCTGTGCCTGGTATGCTCAATCTTTCAAACTGTAGGCATCCTACTTGGTGTGCAATGTACCTCATGGTTTCTAGTTGTGTTTCCTAATGACTAACGATATTGAATACCCTTTTTTAAAAAATGATTTTATTTATTTATTTGAGAGAGCAAGAGCACAAATGGGATGGAGTGGCAGAGGAAGAGGGAGAAGCAGACTCCCCACTGAGCAGGGAGCCTGATGCGGGGCTTGACCCTAGGACCCTGAGATCACAACCTGAGCCGAAAGCAGAAACTTAACCAACTGAGCCACCCAGGCACCCCGATACTGCTCATCCTTTAGAGTACTATTTGCTATGTGCCTATCTTATTTGGTGAAGTGTTTATTTGTTCAGATCTTTTGGCCACGTTTCATTGGTTAATTTGTTTTCTTATTTTGAAATACGATCATGATTTGTAAATATTTTCTTCCAGGGGCTTGTGCTTTTTGTTCTTTTAACAGTGTCTTTCAAAGAGCAGGTATTCTTAAGTATGATTAAGTCCTATTTATTAGGCTTTTTAATGGATTGTGTTTTTGGTATTGTACCTATGAAATTTTTGCCTAAACAAAGGCAACCCAGTCAATGATTTTTTTTTTTAAGATTTTATTTATTTATTTGACAGAGACAGATCACAAGTAGGCAGAGAGGCAGGCAGAGAGAGAGAGGAGGAAGCAGGCTCCCTGCTGAGCAGAGAGCCTGATGCGGGACTCGATCCCAGGACCCTGAGATCATGACCTGAGCCGAAGGCAGCGGCTTAACCCACTGAGCCACCCAGGCGCCCAGTCAATGATTTTTGAATGTGAAAACTACTGGGAGAGAATTCTCCAAAAATTCTCATATTTCAGCACATTTGGGGAGCAGGGGCTCTAAGTGTCCTATTGTTCTGGACTATTTTTCAAGGGTGTTTGTGCAGTAAATAGTTTTGGAAGATAGAGAAAGTGCCTCTCACTGGAGCAAAATTCAGTTTTGTTTACTGGCAATGTTTTTCTCCAGGACAATATTTGGGCACGCTTACTTAAAGCCAGTTATTAAAGATTAGGATTCCCTAAGTTCAGGGTTCCTCAGATGTGATGCAAAACGACTTCATGCCCAAGGCACTCTCTGAAACATTCCTTCAGGACTTGGAAACCAAAGAACCCTGATGCGAACATGAAATTTTGGTACTTTCTCTGAAGTATTAAAATCCTTTGCCTCTGCTGGAAGAGTCTTGTGTCTTGTGTCAGCACTCATGAAAATGTAGCAGGCAAACTCGTCAGTTTTATAAGTAGGATACAATCTCATAACTTTTCATAATTCTTGAAAAAAACCAGCCTTTCATTTCTGGATTAAACCCCACTTGGTCATAATAAATTATCTTTTTTACATACTGTTTGTTTTAATTTGCCATATGTTTTGAAAATAACATTTGTAAGTATGTTTATGGAGATACTGGTTTATAGTTCCTTTTTCTTTCTTTCTTTTTTTTTGGTAGTTCCTTTTCTTATAATATCTTCTATCCGATTTTGAAATCTAAGTAATACTGACCTCATCGAATGCATTGGAAACATTTCCTCCTCCTAAAATTTCTGTAAGAGTTTGTGTAGAATTGGCATTATTTTGTCCCTCGATGTTTGGTAGAATTCACAAGTGAAGTCATTGGGGCCCGGATTTTTGTAACAGCACTCCAAATGGTCTGAAGGTTAACTTGCTTCAGGATAACACACTGGTTACTTGCTGACCCAAGTCTCTGGATCTATAGCAGACAGACCACTAGCCATGAGGAGTGAAGGACCAGAACTTTCCAAGGCTGCAGAGGCTAGCAAATCTGTTTGAAGCTGCCTCAGCCATTTGATTAGAGTAGCAGTATTTTTTTTTTAGCAAAATGTTTTTCTTTTAGGTCATACAGATGATTCTACTGACCTCCCCTTGTGTGGTAGATGTGTAGATCTTGCCTTCATTTGCAGAAAGAACAGAATACTCCTTCATATCACAAAACAAGAACTTAACCTCCTGCACAACCCAAGGACTGAAATAATGTTTGTAGTTGGCACCACCGGGTCTGCATGTAATCAAGAAAAGTTGCAGACCACTGCACTCCTTTAATGATTAACTGCCTTAAACTCCCTTTAAAATCCTTGGGCCAGGCAGAAACTTGGGAGTTGCCGTTTGGACAAGAATCTGCCTTCTCCCCAGGTGGCTGGATTGCTGAACAAAGCTCAAATTCCTTTCCAGTCAAAACTAGTCTCTTGAGTATTGTTGCCTTTCAAGCAACAAGCAGTTGAACTTTGGGTTCAGTAACAGTTTTACTCATAGAAGGGCTTTTAGCTACAAAGGAAAATACTTTAATAGAGATAGAACTCTTCAGATGATCTTTTTCTTCTTTAAAGAGCTTGGTAGGGTTAAATGGGTGATGGGCATTAAGGAGGGCACTTGGTATGATGAGCACTGGTGCTGTATGTAAGTGATGAATCACTAGATTCAATTCCTGAAACGAATATTACACTGTATAGTACCTAACTGGAATTAAAATAAAAAACTTGGGGGAAAAAGGCCTTGGTAGTTTGTGTCTTTCAAAAAATTTCTTTATCAGGGCACGCGGGTGGCTCAGTGGATTAAAGTCTCTGCCTTTGGTTCAGGTCATGATCCCAGAGTCCTGGGATCTAGCCCCGCAGGGGGCTCTCTGCTAGGCAGGGAGCCTGCTTCCTCCTCTCTCTTTCTGCCTGTCTCTCTGCCTATTTGTGATCTCTGTCTGTCAAATAAATAAATAAAATCTTTAAAAAAAAGTTTCTTTATCTAAGTTATTGAATTTATTGTCATAAAGTTGTTTTAATTACTTTGTTTTTTTTAAATACCCGTAGAATTGGTATTAATGTCACCTCTCTTGTTCTTCATTTTATAATGTGTATGTTCTTTTTAAATTTTTGATTATGGGCACCTGGATGGCTCAGTTGTTTGAGCGACTGCCTTTGGCTAAGGTCATGATCCTGGAGTACCAGGATCAAGGCCCACATCGGGTTTTAAAAAAATTTTTGATTATGCTGGCTAGAGACCTATCAATTTTATTTCTAATGTATTAATTTCCTGGGCTGCATAACAAATTACCACAGATTCAGGGCTTCAAACAATGAACATTTATTATTGCACTGTTTCTCTAGATTAGCAATTTTGATACGGTTTACCTGAATCCTCTTTAAGGCTGCATTTAGACTATTGGGTAGAGCTGGGTTCTCATCTGGAGGCTTAACAGGGGAAGGGTTCACTTTCAAGCTCACTTAGGTTGTTAGCAGAATTTGTCTTCTCACTGCTGCGAAACAAAGGAACCAAGACTTTCTGGTTGCCAGCAAGAGGCCACCCTTAGCTCCTTGATGGTGAGCTCAGCTTCTTGCCATGTGGGCCTCCAAACATCTCGCTTCTTCTTCTTTTTTTTTTTTAAGATTTTATTTATTTATTTGACAGAGAGAGATCACAAGTAGGCAGAGAGGCAGGCAGAGAGAGAGGAAGGGAAGCAGGCTCCCTGCTGAGCAGAGAGCCCGATGCGGGACTCGATTCCAGGACCCTAAGATCATGACCTGAGCCGAAGGCAGCGGCCTAATACACTGAGCCATCCAGGCGCCCCACATCTCGCTTCTTGAAATCCAACAAGGTAAAAAGAAAGCAAGTCTGCTAGCAAGATGAACTAATAAAATGTCAAATGTAACAGAATCATGAGAGTCACAGCCCATCAATTTTGGCATATAAAAATCACAGGAATGACATCCTATTACCATTGCTGTATACTATTAGAAGAGCCACAGGTCCCAATTAACTCAAGGGGAGGAGTTACAAAAGGGCATGAAAACAGCAAGCTGAGATCATGGGGCCATCTTAAAGTCTGTCTACCACATTTTAAAACAAGTTTTTTTCATTTCATTTCATTTCTCTATTGTTTTCCTGCTTCCTATTACTCTGATTTCCAGTCTGAGGTGTTTTTTTGTTTGTTTGTTTCCTTCCTTCTGTTATTTTGTGTTTTGTATACTCTTTTCCTTTCTGTCACAGTCCTTTAGTACTATAAATTTCCCTCTAAGTGATTCTTTGTGACATTCCATTACAGTTTTGTTTTTTGGTTTTTGGTTTTTTTTTGGCTGCATTTTAATTTTCATCACTTCAAAATACTTTCTCATTTCCCTTTTGATTTCTTCTTTGACCATGAGTTATTTATTTATTTATTTTAAAAAAGATTTTATTTATTTATTTGACAGAGATCACAAGGAGGCAGAGAGCAAGGGGGAAGCAGGCTCCCCGCTGAGCAGAGAGCCTGATGCGGGGCTCAATCCCAGGACCCTGGGACCACGACCTGAGCTGAAGGCAGAGGCTTAACCCACTGTGCTACCCAGGCGCCTCGACCATGAGTTATTTAGAAGTGTTTGGATCTTTAACAAATATTTGGGCATTTTCTAGAACTGCATTTGTTCTAATTTAATTCCATTATGATCAGAGATCATACTTGAAAATATTTATTCTGCTGTGTCAAATAAAGTGTTCTATAAATGTTAATTGGGTCAAATTGATTGATAGTGTTTATCTAATCTTCTATATTCGTACTTACCTTTCTCTACTTGTTCTATCAGTTATTTGGAGAGGGATATTAAATATCTAATTATAACTGTGAAGTTGCTTATTTCTCCTCAAGATTCTACCAGCTTTTGCTTCATGTATTTTGGGGCTCTGTTAATAGGTATGTAAGTGTGTAAAATTGTAATGCCCTCTTAATAAATTGTCTCCATTATCATCATGAAGTGACCCTCCTCATTGTTGATAAAATTCTTTGCTCTAAAATCTATTTTATCTGCTAATAATATGTACTTCAGTTTTTCTGTGATTTTTGTTATCGTGGTATATCTTTTCCCATCCTTTTACTTTTAACCTATCTGTATCTTTAGTTTAAATACAGAATAAACTCCACAACTAAAGGGAGAAAAGAGGTCACATTGAAGAAGGACAATGACCCCTCCATACTGAAGGTAGAATTCTTCATTTTACTTCAGTAAAATACTGAGCAAAGGAAAAAAAAAAGTATGTTTCTTATAGGCAACAGCTAATCAGGTCATGTTTTTTTTGTTTGTTTCTTTGTTTTCTTGGGTTCCCTCCCATCTGAAATCTTTACCTTATAATTGATGTGGTAGAGTATTTGTATTTAAGATGATCTTTGTCCCATTTGTTCTTCTTTCCCACATTGCTTTTTTATGCCTTTGTTTTGATTAAGTTATCCATGCTACCCCCTTTGTTGGCATATTAACTATAACTTGTTATGTCATAGTAGTGTTGGTTTAGTGTTTACAGCATATACCTTCACCTTATCAGTCTAATTTAAGTGTCATCATCCTACTTGCACGGTATAAGAACTTTACAGTAGTGCTATAAATGGGATGTTAGTGTCCCCCCACCAAATTCATATGTTGAAACCCAATTCCCAATGTGATAATGTTTGGGATGTGATTAAATTATGAGGGATTAGTGTCCTTATAAGGTATTAGTGTCCTTCCAAAATAGACTCCCAAGAGCTCATATGCTCTTTCAACCATGCAAGGACACAGTGAAAAGAAAGCCTTCTATGAATTATAAAGCAGGCACTGAATCTGCTGGTGCCTTGATCTTGGACTTCGCAAGCACTGTAAGAAATACATTTCAGTTGTTTATAAACCACCCAGGCTGTGGTATTCCGTTATAGTAGCTTGAATGGACTAAGACAAATAGTATACTTCCATTTAGAGCCTGTTTTCTGGGCTCTGCTTATGTTCTCCTGTCTGGCTGCTGTCTGGATACTCTGCCAAGACAGTAGGCGGTGGCAGTTACAGGGTTCTCCTCATTTGTTGCTTGTCTCTTTGGCGATCACTGTCCCTCATTGCCTCACGTCCTGGGTTGTGAAAACCAGTACTTCATGTGTTTTGGCCATTTCTGTTGTTGTCGTTTCATGTAACAGGGTAGATTCAGTTCCTGATACTACACCTGGACCAAAAAAGTCCAAATCCCTAGTTAATTTTCACTGAGTAGCAGACATTCATATACTTATGAGTGAAAATATAGAATCATTTGCATATATAGGAATGAAAAACTGTACAAATAATATAAGAATTAGTATATATGGTCTCCCTTTAAAGAGATTACATTAGTTTTCTTCTGTTAGGTGGTCGGGGGGAATAGAAATCCCATTTCACCTTCATGCAATCTCAGCGATTGAGATGATCCTAACCTGGACTTCATTTCTGCAAAGACCTGTTTATTTCTGGTACACTTGCTTTTGAGTGTTACTCTGGATTGTAATTCTAAATGTCAAGACTTAGTAAACCCTATTGCTGGCCTCTGGGCTATCATTTTTAGCCTTCTAGCACCATGAGAATATAAAAAAATCTTCTCAGCTTTTAAGCATCTCTACGACCTCTATTACAATTTCCATACGTTTTTAGGATTAGAAGTGCCTCTATATACTCGACTAACCAGCCTCTCAGGAATTCCTTCTTTTCCTGTATCTTCAATGATGTATTAGCTCTCTGATGCCTTCAAGCAGAATTTTTGTTTTTTAAATATGCCATACCAATTCTCTGGTTATTCTCAGCCAACCTCAGGCTTGGTCCAAATGACCTAATGTGTCAGTACCAGAAGTGAAAGTGCCCTGATTTCCTATTCCTTTGCTTGTTTTTGCATGTTAAATATCCAACTTCCTTGATTTTTTTATAAGAAAAATTTCAAATCTAACAAAACGTCAAATAACTTTATATTAAACATCTATGTATCTGCCACATAGATTCTACAGTTGCTAAATTTTTGTATATTTGCTTTCTCACACATCTGTCTACCTCGATTTTCAAACATTTTAAAAGTAAGTTGTAGAGAGGAGAAGGGAGTTGGGGGAAATTGGAAGGGGAGGTGAATCATGAGAGACTATGGACTTTGAAAAACAATCTGAGGGGTTTGAAGTCGCGGGGGGGTGGGAGGTTGTGGTACCAGGTGGTGGGTATTATAGAGGGCACGGATTGCATGGAGCACTGGGTGTGGTGCAAAAATAATGAATACTGTTATGCTGAAAATAAATAAATTTAATTTTAAAAAAAGTCTTATATTAAACTGAAAACAAAACAAAACAAAACAAAAAGTAAGTTGTAGAAAACTGTATATTTGATCCACAATAGTTCAGAATGCACATAAGCAACCAGAGTTTAACAGTTTACTTATGGTCTTTAAACTCTACATAGAATAGAATGCACAAAATTTTACTTTATCATTCTACGATGGTTGGCGTGCATACACCAATGTAACCCAACCACTATTAAGATAAAGAACATTTCTCTTATCCCCAAAGATACTCTCATGCTCCTTCCCTGTCAATTCTCCATTACCACCCCAAAGGCAACCACTGTTCTGATTTTTTTAATCATAATTTAGTTTTGTTTAATTTAGAACTTCATAAAATGGCTGTCAGATAGTAACCACATTTTTTACATTTAAATTCAGGTAGCCAAAATAGAATACATCATTAGTTTTTGATATAGAGTTCAGTGATTCATCAGTTGCATTTAACACCCAGTGCTCATCACATCACATCCCCTCTTTTATGTCCATCATCCAGTTACCCCATCTCGCAACCAACCTCCTTTCCAGAATCCTCAGGTTGTTTCCCAGAGTCAAGGGTCTCTCATGGTTTGTCTCCTGCTCTGATCTCTTCCACTCAGATTTCTTTCCCTTCCCCTATGATCCTCTGTGCTATTTCTTATATTCCACGTATGAGTGAAACCACATGATAATTGTCTTTCTCCAGTTGGCTTATTTCACTTAGCATAATGCCCTCCATTTCCATCCATGTCCATGTAAATGGTAGGTATTCCTTTCTGATGGCTGAGTAATATTCCATTGTATATATGAGCCACATCTTCTTTATCCATTCATTTGTTGATGGATATCTAGGTTATTTCCATAGTTTGGCTCTTGTGGACAGTGCTGCTATAAACACTGGGGTGCACATGACCCTTTGGATCACTACATTTGTATCATTGGGGTAAATACCTAGTAGTGCAATTGCTGGGTCATAAGGTAGCTCTATTTTTAACTTCCTGAGGAATCTCCATACTGTTTTCCAGAGGTGCTGTACCAGCTTGCATTCCCACCAACAGTGTAGGAGGGTTCCCTTTTCTCCACATCCTTGCCAATGCCTGTTGTAACCAGCCATTCTAACTAGTATGAAGTGGTATCTCATTGTGGTTTTGATTTGTGTTTCCCTGATGGCATGTGATGTGGAGCATTTTTTCATGTGTCTGTCAGCCATTTGTGTGTCTTCTTTGGAGAAGTGTCTGTTCATGTCTTCTGCCCATTTATTGACTAGATTATTTGTTTTCTGGGTGTTGAGTTGGTAAGTTCTTTATAGATCTTGGATACGAGTCTTTCATCAATAATATCATTTGCAAATATCTTCTCCCATTTCATAGGTTGAGTTTTAGTTTTTTACTATTTCCTTTGCCATACAGAAGCTTTTTATCTTGATAAAATCCCAATAGTTCATTTTTGCTTGTGTGTCCATTGCCTTCAGAGACATGTCTTGCAAGAAGCTGCTGAGGGCGAAGTCGAAGAGGTTTTTGCCTGTGTTCTCTTCTAGGATTTTGATGGATTCCTGTCTTACATTGAGGTCTTTCACCCATTTTGAATTTTCTTTGTGTATGGTGCAAGAGAATGGCCCAGTTTCATTCTTCTGCATGTGGCTTTCAATTTTCCCTGCACCATTTATTGAAGAGACTGTCTTTTTTTCATTGGATATTCTTTCTGATTTGTCGAAGATTTGTTGACCATAGAGTTGAGGGTCCATTTCTGGGCTCTTTATTCTCTTCCATTGATATATAATGTCTGTTTTTGTGCCAGTACCATGCTATCTTAATGACAATAGCTTTGTAATATAGTTTGAAGGCAGGCATTGTGAAAACTCAGCTTTGTTTTTCTTTTCCATCATTCCTTTGGCAATTTGGAGTTTTTTTCTGGTTCCACACAAATTTTAGGATTGTTTGTTCTAGCTCTGTGAAAAATGTCAATGTATTTTGATAGGGACTGCATTGAATGCGTAAGTACATCTTTTTTTCTATTTGCTAATACTTCCTCCATTCATATTTTTTTTTTAGTTCCATCCATATGATTGCATGTAGCCATTCATTTTTTTTTTTACTACTGACTTGCACATCATTGCATAGATGTACTACATTTTGTTTATCCATTCTCATACTAATGAACACAAGGATGTTCTTAGTTTTAGACTATTACAAGCATTCTTGTACAAGTGCATTTTTGGACATATGTTTTTATTTCTCTTAGATAAATACCTAGGAGTGGAAGTGCTTGATTATAGAGTAGGTGTGTTTATAGGAAACTGCCAGAGCTTTCTGCAAAAGGCTGCCTGTATTATTATGATTGTGAAAGGAATGGATGAAATAAGCCTTGCTGATGAGTTCTTCTTGGAGAGAGTGGGGATAATGGTATTGGGGTGTGCATATGCCTCAGGGTACAAAGTCTTAAGTTAGAATCTGTTTCTCTGCCTTGAACTGCTCCTTTTAAAAACCCTCCTTCTTTAACTATAACCATGAAGTACTTGAGATCTAGAAGGTGGAGAAAGGAGGAAATGGATAAGGCTCAGCCAGTCCACCTGCACCGCTTTCTATCCCAAGGGGACTCTAGTACCACCTTTTTTTTTTTTCCCAGCCATGCCCTAGTATGTTCTCAGTCACCTGCATTTTTTGATTATTTGTTTGTTTTGTGATGGTACAAGGACAACCTGTTCAGTGCACCCAGGTCTGTGTAGGGGAGAGAAAAGATAAAATCAAAAACCAAATCCTTGCTTCCCCTCCAGTGTCCCCTTCTTTATGCTTGGTCCTCTTTTCACTATCAGCTGCTATTCTCTAGCCACCCCATCCGTTCTCCACACTGAGATGTAACCTTCTTTAAGTGACTCAAGAATTTCTCAGCATTTAAGGACAAACACCATATGATTTCACTCATATATGGAATTTATTTGTTCCACATGTATGCATTTGTTTCTTTGAGCAAAGCGAAATAAAAAGAGAGAGAGAAAGAGAGAGAGAGAGAGACCAAGAAATAGACTCTTAATGATAGAGAACCGACGGATGATTACCAGAGGGGAGGTGGGTGGAGGAATGGGTGAGACAGGTGGTGGGATTTAGAAGTGCACATGTGATGAGCACTGGGTGATGTATGTATGAGGAATCTCCATATTGTGCACCTGAAACTAATAGTACACTATATGTCAACTAACTGGAATGAAAATAAAAACTTAATTAAGAAAAGAATTTTTCAGAATTTTTAAATTAGTTCGACAAATCCATCAGCTTCTGCACTTCCAACATGGCTTCTGAAGTCTGTCAACTTTATTGAAATACAATACAGTGATAGAAATACACAGAGAATATTTTCTTAAGTCAGATTCATAGTGATTGTAACTTACATCAGTGTAATTGCCCCTTTCGGGTGTGCAATGTGATTAAAAATTTTTGCCAACATGTAAAATCATATTAGTCCTACAATGAAGGTATGGAATAGCCTTACCACCGTGAATAATTCCCCTTTATATTCAATCTCTTCCTTCAACACAGTCCATGATCTGGTTTCTATCCCTATAGTTCTGCTTTTTAGAATGTCATATAAATTAAGTCATACAGTATGTAGTATTTTGTGTCTTGTTTCTTTTTCTTACTATGAAGCTTTTGAAATGTATTTATGCTGTAATGTATATTGGTAGCTAGTGGGACCAATATTTTTATTACAAGAAATTAATTCAGAAGATTTAGTAGGCAACGTAGTCATCTAAATTTTTCACCAGAGAAGGATTTTACTGAACTAGTTCCAGGGAGCATCAGTTCTATAAAATAAGATTCTCACTCCCTAAACTATCTTTCAACTTATTAACAACTTGTATATTATCTTTTAGATTTCAAATCCTTAATATATTTTCCTTTTTTAAAATGAAAGCTGTGAACCAGAGGTTCACTGTTTTTCAGAAAAGAAAATTTTGATTAAATACATTTGGAAATACTTCATGCTATATCCTCCATCCTGAGATTCATTTCAGCAAATGTAAGGTTTTGAAAAATTCTGGATTAAAGAAATCTAACTAATGTTCTTTAACTCAGCATTTTCTAAATTATTTAAACTATAGAGCAATATTGCCTGATAGACTTCTTCTTTTTTTTTCTGGTAGATTTTTCTATAGTGATAGAAATGTCTGTGGTGTCCAATATAGTAGCCATTAGCCATCTGTGGATTTTGAACACTTAAGTGCAACTAAGGAATTGAATTTTTAATTTTCCTTAATTTAAGTTTGAGTTGAAATCACCACATGTGACTAGTGCTTTTGTTTGTAGTGAATAGTGTAATTGTAGAGTCCTTTAAAATGTTCTGTTAATGATGAATGGATTAAGAAGATGTGGTATATACATACAATGGAATACTATGCAGCCATCAAAAATGAAATCTTGCCATTTGCGATGACGTGGATGGAAATAGAGGGTATTATGCTGAACGAAATAAGTCAATCAGAGAAAGACAATTATCATATGATCTCCCTGATATGAGGAAGTTGAGAGACAACATGAGGGGTTTGGGGGGTAGGAAAGGAATAAATGAAACAAGATGGGATCAGAAGGGAGACAAACCATAAGAGACTCTTAATCTCACCAAGCAAACTGAGGGTTGCTGGGGACTGGGGGGGAGGGAGAGGGTGGTTGGGTTATGAACATTGTGGAGGGTACATGCTATGGTGAGTGCTGTGACATGTGTAAACCTGGTGATTCACAGACCTGTACCCCTGGGGCTAATAATACATTGTGTGTTAATAAAAAAATAAAAAATTATTTAAAAATATCTGTTCATAATAGTTTTTTACAGTCTCACTGAGCTATTATTCCACATAGGACTGACTACATAATTTTCAGGGCACAGGCCAAAATGAAAACCTAAGCCCTTTGGAAAAGTGTTATTAAATGTGCTTAAGTATAAAGCATTTTCCCCTTCTTCTGTGGTCTTTCTATTGACTTGTCATGACAGGTTTTTATTTGCTATTTGCTATCATCCTTAGTAAAGATAAAACTGCAAATTGTTGTGTCCCAGTTGGAAGAAAGGATTTGGCCATGAAAACTATTCCAGGCAGAGGACACGGCATGAGCAAAGGTCCTGAGGTAGGAATGAGCTTGGCATGTTCAGTGAACAGCAAAGAAGTTGGTATGGCTGGAGCAGAGAGCGAGCAAGGGACAGATAGAAAAGAGGTGTGTTTCCAGACATCAGCAGGGTCTACACCATGCAGAGTCTTTGTGGGAACTGATTTTTTAAAAAATTGTGGTAAAATAGGCATAACATAAAATTTTAAAAAGTATACAGTTTGGTAGTGTTAAGTATATTCACATTTTTATGCAACCTGTATACTTAAAAATGGTAAAGGTCAAAAAACAAAAACAACTATAAATTGTTTGAATTTTGCCATTCATCTATATATTGTATAGCAGAAGAATAAAATACAAATAAAAGAGCACTTAACTTTTATGTGGAATTTTCAAAATTGCATAATAGCTGAGTAAGGAAAAATTAAAGAAAAAGGAAATATGGATTGTCCAGTCTTTCCCTCTCCTTTTACATCTTTATTTTTAGCATAGGTGGTCGGCTGATACAGGGAAGTAGCATGAAAAAAAAGGACAAGATAGGGTTTCTTGATTGTGTTTCTTAGAACATCCCTGCTTTCTTTGTGTGTTTAAAACAAGTTCTGGTTCAAACAGAAAGCAAGACCTTCCAGAACCCTGACTTACTTAGATATACATGAAAAATTATTATATTATACTTAGAGTACCCTTTGCCTCTTGCTGAACTGCCACGTACTGTGAGTCCACCAGAATGCTATGCTCATGGGGCATCAGGAATGCTACGTGCAAATGAAGGGGCAAGGAGTGGGATGGACATCCATTTTATGCATATTTCCTTTGCTGACATGCATACTCATTGGTTCCTTGGACTTCACATACAAAACACAAGTTCAAAGATGAAATTATTAAAAATGTGAAGAAGCCAACAACAGAATATTAGACCAAGTGCAGAGTTTTACTCAGTGCGATGCTATGTGACTGCATAACTTTGAAGCTGACCTTCATCCATTGGAAAACATTTTAGTAAATATTACTCTCACCCAGCATATGGTTTCCCCCTTTGTAAAATGGAGATAGTAACATCACCCACTTCACACAATGGTATGGGAATTAAATGACTTAATATATGGAATAGTCAGCAATTGTCAAAACAATGTTCCAAAACCCAGTGGTTTACAGCAGCAAGCATCTTCTCTCACTTACAAGCCTGTGTGTAAGCTGGCTGGTTGGGTTTCAGGCTGTAGGTCAGCTAGGGCTTGTCTCCAAGCTTTGGGCTTGGGCCTGCTCCACAGTTCTCCACCTTCTCTTGGATCCAGCAACCCTCAGACCATGTTCTCCTAATGATGGATAGAAGAGCACAAGCAAGGACCGAGCACACAGCCCACTGAGAACTACTGCTCACCTTACATCTGCAGACATTCCAACGATGAAAGCAAGTCATGTGTTTCAGTCAGTGGGCAGGGATGTTGACTCCACCAACAGGGAGAGGAGCATGAATATTTGATAAATCATAATTCAATCTAGTATGGTGCTACCCCTTGGGCTTAGTTTTCCAACTTGTCTTTCTGATTCTGTATCCTGCACGGCACTATGAGAAAGAATATGAAGTTGCTGCCCAATTTTCTGAATCTGGACTTTACTAGGAGATTGTGTGTCTGTAGGTCTATTGTTCAATATACTGGGAGGACCTCTTTGGAGAGCTGGTGGACTCATGATATACCATGATCTCTTAACAACACAGTGGAAAGGTGAATCTGGGGGGACCGTGAGGAAGACACGGTGGTGTTCTTGGGTGCTGGGCTGATAGTGGCCACTACCAGGCTCAACAAGAATTGAGATATCGGCTCCTGGGCATACACTCCTGAGTGCACAAGGGCAGCGGTCAGCAGTCAGCAGTCAAATCCTTAAGAACCACAGACACTGATATAATGTTTCACTGTGCAGAATGACAAAACAGGTAGGCTTGGGACTAAGAAGACTTTGATATGTAGGTGCCTCCAGACACACCATGACAAGTCACCAAAAGTTCTGTCAACTTTTTTTTTTTTTTTTGAGGTATTCTAAGAAGAAGGTAGATTTTTTTTGCTTGATTATTATTTGTTATGATAAATGTTACATAAAGTGAGGAAGGTAACAATTGTCTACATTGTCTATGGAGAGATGTAAACTTTCCAATTCAGAAACCCTTGAAAGGGTGCTTGTTTTTACAATAGAAATTTTGCTTCTCAGAGTCCTAAGAGAGGAAAAATCAAAGGAAATAATTATGTAGTTAACATGCTTCGTTATAGGGAGTTTGACCTGCAGTATAGACACCACTTATTTATAAATCACTGAATTGTTGAGCAAATTGTTGAGTAAAACCATGAACTACTGCCTTTTTGTGGGTGCATGTGTGGATGCCCTTCTCAAAGACCAACAAGTCCCTCACAAATGAAGCAAATATGTCTCCACGACAAAATATACATCCCTCATCCCCAGTCTCATAAAACCAACGATTATGGTTTGTCCCCTGATAAGCTAGGATTGCTACCACGTTGTCACCCGTACCTTTACTGTGGCAGCTTCCAGGGATGTTATTCATCAGTTGATGTGGTGCTGGTGTCCAAAGACATAATTACAAGTGCATTCTTTAATATGTTGCTATATATGGCAGCTCTATCTACTGACCAAAGCACAGGAGTCCATTTAGTTCATTCTGTGGATATAGATTTTAGCATTTGAGCTGGTCTGGCTCCTGGAACAGAAGTTCTTAATTGGAAAAGGGCCTCAGTGGATCCATAAAGCCAATAAATGTGTATGGAAAATTAGGGCACATATGTATTAAGAAATTTGCTAGGAGGTATGTTCACAGCTTTTAATAGATTCTCAAAGGAGTTGATGACACAAAAAAACCATGAACTACTAATTTAGAACATTGTTTATAAGGGAAATGGCATCTCAGATCCAGAAAAACAACTTACAAACAAACTTTTGGAACCCAGCCTGTTGGGAAGTTGAGGGCTATAAACATATCCTGTAATGATGAGTCATACAAAAATATGATTTTATGAAGATTTCAGTAAATGTTTGCTTTGATTTTGCTCAGTACAAATTGATCCTAAAGTGTTCTTACCCTTCTTATCCACTTTCTTTCTCCCTGAAATTATCCAAGGTAGCTAGGGGTTCCAATATCAGATATTTCTATAAATGGTTTACCTAGGTTTTTGTATTTCTTATTTTGCACCTAAACTATATCCTAGTCCTCAAAGACCCTTCACTCTGAAGAATAGACAGGCCAGAGGCGAGAGAGAGAGAGAGAGAGAGAGAGAGAACGAGAGAGAGAGAGAGAGAGAGTGAGCAAAGCTATTGTTGAATGTGAAAAATAAAAGTTTGGGGCTGAGGACACTCAGTCAGAGAGTGACATGGTTGATCTTTAGGGATTCATAAATAATTCTGAATAAACTCAGCCCTGACCCAAGCCTTTTTAAGGTTCAAAAGACCAAGGGCTAATTTTGTGTGTTCTTGCTGAATTTTCACATGGTCCACAGTGTCTGCTTCCAGCTGGAACTGGACGTGGAAATACTTATACTGAAATAACATTAGGAAGGGAGCCCCTGTGAGGTTTCTGATCAAGCAGGAACCAAGAAAAACTGAAAATCCCAGGAGACTGCCTCATATATTATTTTCATCTTTTCTTCTGCCTAAGAAAGTCTCTGGGCTGACAAGGATCTGTCTGTAAGAGAGGTTCTGGAGACAGATCAGCCTTAGATCTCTTCAGAAATCCCAGCATTAAGCAAGCTTACAATAAAGTGAGTTTATCTGCCTATGAATTGCTCAAGCAATCTCCCTTCCTAACAATGTTGGCATTCCTGGGAGCTGAGTTAACCTTTATTTCCCCCTCACACCCCCAACAATGAATTAAGTGATTTCTGACAAAGTCAGTGAACTTTTTGTGAAGGAGCAGCCTCTGAGCTCTGGCCAGGTTACATTTCTGGTTTCTTTCAAAAAGCAATTTATGGATTTATTTTTGCGTAGAGCCTGCTAAGATTGCTAGGAAGCAGAACACATATCAATCCAAATGTAAATACTTATTTTATATGACCCCTATTAGACTTCTATTAATTCACCTATTACGTACTGTGGCCAATAATCTCTTAAGAGAATATTTTGCGTTGGCATGCATGTGGAGATGCATGTGGTGACTGCATGTGGAGATGCGATGAGCCGTAGCAGGAGCCACCAGAGTAAAGACGCCAGATCCGGGCATCCACCGCTGAGCTCTTTGCTTCTGCGCTTACCTAGTAGGACCCTGGTGGGTCCCGTCAGCCACTTCTTCACAGCCCTGAAGCACATGAGACATGACAGGGGTGCCCCCTCCCAGCTATGTCTACTGTGAGCTGGAATCAGTTTTGTCCTGGGCTAAAGGAGGTGGGGACATGTCTGTATCATACATTTTGCTCGTGTGTCAGGTTGTGTTGTTTATCGAATACAAAACCCACTGACCACATTTTCACATTTTGTAGCAAAATTGTACTTAGAAAATATAACACTTTTAAGGGAAGAAACAGGAAGAAAAAGATGTTTCCAGAAATCTCAACAAAAAGAGAACTCCCAAATCTTAGCTAAGTGGAGAAATGCTTTTTGATATTTTCGTTTTCCTAACAGATACTCAATGAACCAAAAGAGTTTTCTGAGTGATTTCAGGTAAACAAACAGAATAGCCTCTCTCGGAAATTCCAAAGTTGAAACTATTATATCATATTATGAGTTCCTCATGGGCAAACGGTATACCTTGTTTATTCTCAGGTTACTGCATTTTGTTTGTTTGTTTTTTTGTTTTTAATTCTTCAGAGCCTGGCACGGTGCTGGCACATAGGAAAGTCTCCATAAATATTTATTTCATTTACTCGATATGGTTAAAAATGGAGTATACAGACTTCTAGGGTTTAAGCTCAGATTTCAAGCATGAACATTTTGGAGCAAAACGTAGAAAAATGTGCCTCCAAAATCCACCTCCTGTCCCTGTCACTGTGCACATCCCAGCTGCCAGTATAATTTTGCTGTTCTCTGGTAGAGAGATTTTGTATTTCCACTGTAACACTGTCACTAGGACTACTTCTCTCAATGAAGCAGGTTCTTGATAAATTAAGAGCAGATCATGGTGATACAGTGGGGAAGACCTCCACATCGCTTATTTGCTTTGAGCCCCTGGGAATGATAACTTGTGGTAATAGGAAAGGTATTTTAGGGTGTGCCTTGGAAAACCATAGGGATCACAAATCAAATCACATCACACAGGAAAAAGCCCTAGTTTCAGTCTTAGTTTTCAGGGCTAGAGAGGAAGCAACATAATACCCCTGAGACAACACAGTCTTTCCCCGCACTTTGCAGATGGGAACATTGAAAAATGAATCATAAATGACTGTGACATTATGAGTTAGGGTTGGAGCTGGAAAAAAAATAAGAGACCGTACTTTCTAGAAAGTGATAATTAATGTATCCCCATGATTAATATATGTAACAAACATAAATTCTGGCATATCCAGTTATCTAAGTCAGGATACATTATATTCATGAAGTTCAATAAACCTTTTGTAATTCAAATATAGTGGCTTTTTTTGTTTGTTTGTTTTTGAGGGAAATCATATTTGCTATGTGCTAAATTTGGGTGAAGTATTTTTCTTCCACATGTCTGTCATTCTACCTTGATGTTGAAGATTGGGTAATGAAATTTTTATTTGTGACATTAACATAGTATTTATATAGAAAGTCTTATTGATTTTAAAAGCTATTTCAAGGGTATATCTTTGCAACAAACTACAATTTATGTTAAATTATCATTACATAATTTTAATATTCCAGCTCTTCCTCAAAAACATGGAGTAGAATGCAGAAGAATAAAACTGGCCCATTTTCTTACACCATATACGAAAATAAAGTCAAAATGAATTAAAAATCTAAATATGAGACCTGACACCATAAAAATCCTGGAGGAAAATGTAGGCAGTAGTCTCTTTCACGTTGGCATTAACAACTTTTTTCTAGATATGTCTCCTAAAACAAGGGAAACAGAAGCAAAAATAAACTATTGGGACTACACAAAAACAAAACACTTTTGCACAGCAAAGGAAATTACCACAAGTCAAAAAGGCAGCCTACTGAATGAAAGAAGATATTTGCAAATGATATATGCAATAAGGGGTTAATATCCAAAATATATAAAGAACTTATAGAACCCAACACCAAATAAATCAAATAATCTGATTAAAAGTGGGCAGAGCACTTAAATAGACATTTTTCTAAGGAAGACATATAGACGGCCAAAAGGAAAAGATGCTCAATATCACTAATCATCAGGGAAATGCAAATCAAACCAAAATGAGATTATCACCTCACACTTATCAGAATTGCTAAAACAAAAAACACAAGAAAGAACGGTGCCTGGGGGTGGGGGAGGGGGTTCAACTGGTTAAGCAGCAGGCTCTTGTTTTCAGCTCAGGTCATGATTTCATGGGTCGTGAGACTGAGCCCCAGGTTGGACCCAGGCTTGAAAATAATCTCCCTCTGCCCCTACCCCACTTGTGTATGTACTTCTTTCTCTCTCTCTCTCTCTCTCTCAAATAAATAAATCTTCACAAAAAAAGACAAGAAACATCAAGTGTTGGTGGGGATATGGAGAAAAAGGAACCTTCATGCACTGTTGGGGGGAATGTAAATTGGTGCAGCCATTGTGGAAAATAGTGTGGAGGTTCCTCAAAAAATTAAAAGTAGAAATATCATATGACCCAGTAATTCCACTACAGGGTACTTACCCAAAAAAAATGAAAAACACTAATTCAAAAAGATATATGCACCCCTATGTTTATTACAGCATTACTTACAACAGCCAAGATATGGAAGAAACAATAAATAGATGAATGGATAAAAACCATGTGATATATATATTATATATAGATGTATACATATATTATATACGTGTGTGTGTGTGGGGGGGTGTATTCAGCCATAAAAAAGAATGAGATTTTGCCATTTGCTACTACATGGGTGGACCCAAAGGTATTATGATAACAGAAATAAGAAAGACAAATGTCATACAATGTCACTTACTTCATTTATAAGTGGAAATTAAAAAATAAAACAAATGATAAGTAGAAGCAGATCCATGAGTACAGACAGTTGCCAGAGGGGGTTGGGAGCTGAGCAAAATGGGCGAAGGGAGGTAGGTGGTACAGGCTTCCAGTTATGGAATGAATATGTCACAGGATGAAAGGTACAGCATAGGGAATACAGTCAAAGGTATTGCAATAGCACAGATGGTAGCTACACTTGTGGGCATAGAATAATGTACAGAGTAGACAAATCACTATGTTGTACACCTGAAACTAATGTAACATTGTGTGTCAACTATACTTCCAAAAAGAAGCACAGAGTAGAATAAAAACACCTACTTAGGTTATTTTTAAGTCTTTAACTTTGGGGGGTGGGCAGCCTTCTTCATAAATAAACTATCTTATTAATTAGGTTTTTTCAAATTTATGTAACAAAATTTATTTAATAATTTAATTTAGGATACAGCAATATTCTTTTTTTTTTTTTTTTAAAGATTTTTAAAATTTATTTATTTGCCAGAGAGAGAGCACAAGCAGGGGGAGAGGAAGAAGGAGAAGCTTCCCTGCTGAGTAAGAAGCCCGGTGCAGAAATTGATCCCAGGACCCTGGGATCATGACCTAAGCCAAAGGCAGATGCTTGACAAACTGGGCTACCCAGGTGCCCCAAAAGATACAGCAATATTCTAATCCTATTTTGAGTGCGTGAAGTAAAACACAGAATAAACTTCTCCCACTCTATCCCACATGGCAACGGCAATTGTTTGGGGGAGGTACTTGAATATTTTCGATAAGAATATGGTTTTGAGATCTAATTAATTAAGAGAAATATTTCTATCACCTTTAGCACCCTTTATGCATGACTCTTTCTGTACGCACTGGTCACACTTATTAAGTCTCACTTATTAAGTAGGTTAGGGCACTTAATGATTGGAAATATGGAACAGAAACATCATTTCCCCATTATGTCTTGTCAGCTAGATGTCCAAACAGTCCCTCACTGTTCATTTAACATATGATACTTCCGTAATTATAGCACATCTGAGAATAGATAACTTCCAAGACAAATTCCTAAGGATGTAGAGGGTAAATCCATCCCCGAAGAGTGAGTCATCTCTGAGGTTGGCTATTTTATGCCTGAAGCAATGGTTGACACTTCTGTTCCACACAACTTTCAGAAGTGCCAGATTACGCTTTTAGAGCCATGGAACCTCTGGGAATTCAGGACATTCTTTCTTTCTCTCAAAAGATCATTTATTTTAGGGCGCCTGGGTGGCTCAGTGGGTTAAGCCACTGCCTTCTGCTCAGGTCATGATCTCAGGGTCCTGGGATCGAGTCCCGCATCCGGCTCTCTGCTCAGCAGGGAGCCTGCTTCCTCCTCTCTCTCTCTGCCTGCCTCTCTGCCTACTTGTGATCTCTCTCTGTCAAATAAATAAATAAAATCTTTAAAAAAAAAAGATTATTTATTTTAGAGAAAGAGAGAGAGAGAGAGAGAAAATGCAAGCAGGGGGAGGGGTGAGGGAGAGGGAGGGAGACATTTCAAGCAGACTCCCCAATGAGCTCAGAGCACAACATGGGGTTCCATGAGGGGCTCAGTCCCAAGACCCAGGAGATCATGACCTGAGCCAAAATCCAGAGTCTGCTGCTTAACCGACTGAGCCACCCAGGGATCCCAATTCTTCTCTAACTTTAGCTGTTAGTTAGAAAAACACTTGCACTCTGTGTTACACTGGATTCCGTAAGGAACCTCACCTGTCCAGACTGCATAAAACTTCAAAAGTAAGCAGAAAGAGCTTGTTTGGTGCTGGCTTAGTTAACTGAAAAATATGATGATGTTTATAGGCCATGAATGATGGCACTGTTTCTAACTGACTGAACGCCAGTTTGTGGTTCTCAATATTCATTTTCTAATTTTAACTCTGGTTTCTGTCCTAAGACACTAGGGAAACACAAAAAATGAGGAAGAACATTTATCCAGAAAATCTGTATCATAATAAATCTTCCATGTAACCTGTGCAACAGCTGCTGTCTTAATTTTTTATAATACTTAAAAAAACTAAGTATGAAGCAACATCCATTGTCAGCAAACAGACCTGAGGTACTATCGCCATTAACTATAAATTTGGAAAATTATGAAGCCTGTGTTGGACATTAAAAGATGTATTTTAAAAAATTTGAATTCTGATGTGTTCATCCTTTAGACAAAAAAAAACTCGTCTAGTGTCATCTATACACAAAGTGCAGAGAGAACATTGTTTTCATACATGAACTTGAAAGGCATTCAGCATCCTGTATCTCATAAGCAGATAATCTGTATTGCAATGTATTCCAATAAATCTGGCACTCAGATTTAAACACTGACAGTATGTCTATTTAAACCCTTTGTTAGACACAGAAACTTGTTTGTTTTTGTATAGAAGGAGTAGTAGAAAGAGTAAGCCTTATGGTAATATTTAATTAACTTTTCAAGCTAGACACACATGAATGAACCTGCAGCTTAGTTAGGTGTTCAGATATTGAAAGTTTACTGTGCAAGAAATGAGTGCCTATTGGGATAGTCCAATATAATCTCTCTATTTTATTTTATTTATTTTTAATGTTTCAATTTTTAAAAAATATTTTATTCATTTATTTGACAGAGAGAGATCACAAATAGGCATAGGGACAGGCAGACAGAGAGAGGGGGGAAGCAGGTTCCCTACCAACCAGAGAGACTGATGCGGGGCTTGATCCCAGGACCCTGAGATCATGACCTGAGCCAAAGGCAGAGGCTTAACCCACTGAGCCACCCAGGCACCCTTTCCCTACTTTAAAGTCAACTAATTAATTAATAACCTTAATTCTATTTGTGACCTATTTCCCTTCCACAATGCAATCAAAAGTTCCCTTGCAAGTAAAGAGGAGGCAGATGAAGTCAGGTTGAATCCATATAAGAACATGTTCAGCCATTGCTGAATTTGAAGAAGGGGCCATAAGCCAATGAATACAGGCAGCTTCTAGAAGCTGGTAAAGGCAGGAAATGGATTCTCCCCTATAGCCACCAGAGAAGAAAGCAGCCTTGTCAGCACCTAGATTTTAGCCCCATGAGATCCATTTTGAACTTCTGATCTATAGAACTATAAGATAATAAATTTGTGTTGTTTTTTGAGAGAAAGGTAAAAAGGAAAAGGTCCATGGTGGAAGAAGGTAGTGGGTAAAAGGTAACCAAATGGGAACACCCATGAGAAAATATCCCGTTCTCCAGAAATGCCTGGAGAACAATTGTAGGATAAGTTGTTTGCATGTAGACCAAGAGTGGTTTTCAACATCATATTTCTGCACAATAAAAGCCAGAATCATTTTCTCCTCTCATTACAGGTTGATGGAGTGTGGCATATTGCAGATGAAGCTAAAAGCAGAATTTTATTATAGTCCTTATTAGATGTCATTAGAAAAGACTTTTGTACATTTTTAATGTGTCTTTTATTAAAGTGAGAGATAATAGCACTCACCTCATCAGGACCGAAAAAAAGACAAAAAGGACTTTTAACATAGTTTGTAACAAGAGGCAAACTAACAAATCTTTTAAAAGTTGACTAAGCCTCACCCAGGGTGGATTTCTTATATACCTGGCTACATGTCACAACATGACAATATTTTATATTTTATTTTCACGCATGCTTTTTAAGATTTGAAATCTGATCCCACTCTTGAGTCATAACTCATGGTCTACACTGATACTAATTTTTTGCCTATAAAATTATTCTTTCATTGCTTGTTGGGACCAGTGCAAGTTTTATCATTTTTAAATACCTTTTAATTCTAAAATTTATATAATGTACATTATTTTTTAAGGATCAAAATACATACCATATAGTAGTAGTTTTTACTGCCTTGCACATTTTTAAAATTTAAAAATAATGATACTTTCCAGGTAAAGAGACATTTCTTTAACATAAAGTGTCAGAGAAGTTGGAAAGGTGATTGAATATTCTTTATGAGTCACAAAATGCTTGGGAGTATTTATGTTTGTTGAAAAAAAATCTCCTATCGATTGATCCCTTTCTTCTTAGAACTTTCGGAGGATCTGAATACTTGCCATGGGGGACCACAATGTAGTTAAAAGAGCCTAGAGTTTGGACTCGTCCTAGTACCAATGCCAAATGACTATGGCCTTGGGCAAGTGACTTTACTACTCTGAAGAAGCCAGAGTCTACAAAATTGAGGAACTTCTACCTGAGAATACCTGAGTAATTTATCCCTGAGCACATGCTAGGAAAGTCATAAATAGCTGGACACTGTGATGGAGAATTAATGAGATGGGGATTGAATGATATTTATCACAGGACGTGGTTCTAACACCACCACCAACAAAATAATGTATTCATGCATTTATTTCTTTTATTCAATGAAAATTTATTGAGCACTTACTATGTGCCAACTACTGAAGATCTAGTGATGAATAAGGCAAACAATAGACCTTATGTCTAGTGGGGGAAGACAGAGAATAAATAAATGGAAAAAGAATTTTGGAAAATTGGTGAGTCATGAAATAAAACAGAACGATGTTACAAAGCATGAGATGTTAGTGATACTATTTTAGTTGGGTGCTTAGGGAAAGCCTTTAAGTTGTGATGTTTAAGCTTAAAGATAATAAAAATAGTTAACAGTAAGACATTCTGGGGCGCCTGGGTGGCTCAGTGGGTTAAGCCGCTGCCTTCGGCTCAGGTCGTGATCTCAGGGTCCTGGGATCGAGTCCCGCATCGGGCTCTCTGCTCAGCAGGAAGCCTGCTTCCTCCTCTCTCTCTCTGCCTGCCTCTCTGCCTACTTGTGATCTCTCTGTCAAATAAATAAATAAAATCTTTAAAAAAAAAAAAACAGTAAGACATTCTGAGGATGGAGAGTCCAGGTAGAGAGAGTAAGTACAAAAGCCTAAAACAGAAACAAGTTTGGCTCAACTGAGGAACAGAAGAAAGACCAGTGTGACTGGAGTGTTGTCAGCAATGAGCAAAATGATGAGGAAGATGCAGTTCTAGAGACATATGAGGTCAGCTTCTGTATTAAGTACATCGTACTTGATTTCTCTCCTTGGATGTCTGCCATGCATCTCAAACAACATGGCTAAAATGGAACCTTGATTCTCCACCTCCACACCTGTCCTTCTGGAAGCATATCACCACCATTCACCACTCAAAGTTCCAGGGGTCATCCTTGATGGCCCCCTCTCTCTCACATGGAAAATTTGATCTATCAGCAAGTGCTGTCAGCAATCATGTGAATCCACCCCTGTTTTCATTGTCACTGTTTACTGTTCTAGTCCAAGTCTCCAACATCTCTTCCTGGAAATAATGCGAAAACTTCCTGTATGATTTCCTGACTTTCTTCTTCTTCCTCTACTCTCCATTTTTCTTTATAGTAACAGAAGTAATGTGTTAAAAATGCAAATTGGATCATGCATTGCTCTTTTTAAAATATTTCAGTGGCTTATATCTGAAGTTAATTTTTATGATAGCCCCCTCCCCCATCACCCACATGAATGCTAGGTTAGCATGATTGATAGAAAAAGAAAATTTCTTATATAAAGAGGAAAAAAGAAGAAGGGCATATCCACAAAGGTACAGGAAGGACCACTAAACTAAGTTAGGAAATATTTCCTTCATAAGAAACCATAGCTTTCTAGCTATTACCTTGCTGGAAAATTCTATTCAGAACGTTAGGAATTGTTATTACTCTGTTCTTTCTCCCTGCCCATCTTTTATAATAACTTCTAATCTTTTTGGATCCTTTTCACTTCTGGGTGAATACTTCTGACCATTAGGAAGAGGCCAAAAAAAAAAAAACAGAAAAAGAAAAACCCAGGGGCGCCTGGGTGGCTCAGTGGTTTAAGCCTCTGCCTTCAGCTCAGGTCATGATCTCAGGGTCCTGGGATCGAGCCCCACATCAGGCTCTCTGCTCAGCGGGGAGCCTGCTTCCCCCTCTCTCTCTGCCTGCCTCTCTGCCTACTTGTGATCTCTCTCTGTCTATCAAATAAATAAATAAAAATCTTTAAAAAACCCCATCAATATTTTTAAATTATTAACCTCACGATGCTATATTGAAAGAGCATGTTTTTACTGAATATATAAAATGCTAGATATCAAGAAATAGAACATATTTCATGAAATTGTAGACCTTTTTAAATTTAAATTCAAATTAGTTAGCATACAGTGTATTACTAGTTTCAGAGGTAGAATTTAGTGATTCATCAGTTGCATACAACACCCAGTGCTCATTACATCAAGTGCCTGCCCTAATGCCCATCACCCAGATACCCACCCTCCCCACATCTCCTCCAGCAACCCTGTTTTTTCTCTATAGTTAAGAGTCTCTTATGATTTGCCTCTCTCTCTGTTTTTATCTTATTTTATTTTTCCTTCCCTTCCCTTATGTTCATCAGTTGTGTTTCTTAAATTCCACATATGAGTGAAGTTATATGGTACTTTTCTTTCTCTGACTTATTTTGCTTAACATCATACCTTCTAGTTCTATCTACATCATTGCAAATGACAAGATTTCATTCCTTTTGATGCCTGAGTAATATTTCATTGTGTGTGTGTCTGTGTGTATATAAATAGATACCATATATAAATATATATATTTATATACTATATATAAATACCATATATATAAATATATATATTTATATATATATCTGCATATATATATATATGGAAACAGCTCAGATATCCATCTATAGATGGATGGATAAAGAAGATGTGGTATATATATATATATATACCCACATATATATGTATATACATACATATATATACATATTTATATATTTATATATAAAGATATATATGGATAAAGAAGATGTGGTGTATATATATAGCCAAAATATGGAAACAGCTCAGATATCCATCCATAGATACACACACACATACACACACACACACACACACACACACACATAGAGAGAGATCCAACTATAGATGGATATCTGAGCTGTTTCCATATTTTGGCTACAATGAACATTCTTGCAATAAACATTGGAGTGCACATGCCCCTTCAAATCACTATGTTTGTGTCCTTCTGATACATACCTAGTCATACAATTGCGGGGTCATAGGATAGCTCTATTTTATACTTTTTGAGGAACCTCCCTGCTGTTTCCCAGAGTAACTGCACCAGATTGCATTCCCAATAACAGCGTAAGAAGGTTCCCCTTTCTCTGCATCCTCACCAACTAACATCTATTGCTTCCTGAATTGTTCATTTTGTCATTCTGACCAGTGTGAGGTGTTATCTCATTGTAGTTTTGATTTGTATTTCCCTGATGATTAGTGATGGTATGGATTTTTTCACGTAGCTGTTGGCCATTTGTATGTTTTCTTTGGAGAAATGTCTGTCCATGTCTTCTGCCCACATCTTGACTGGATTTTTTATTTCCTAGGTATTGAGTTTCATCAGTTCTTTACAGATTTTGGATTCTAGCCCTTTAACTGAGATGTCATTTGCATAATCTTCTCCCATTCTGTAGGTTGCCTTTTTATTTTATTTATTTATTTTATTTATTTTTATTTATTAACTATTTCCTTTGCTGTGCAAAAGCTTCTTAACCTGATTAAATCCCAATAGTTCATGTTTTCTTTCATTTCTCTTGCCTCTGGAAACATATCTAGCAAGAAATTGCTGCAGCTGAGGTCAAAGAGGTTGCAGCCTGTGTTCTCCTCTAGGATTTTGATGGATTCTTCTTTTACATTAGGTGTTTCATCCATTTTGAATTTATTTTTGTGTATGGTGTAAGAAAATGGTCCAGTTTCATTCTTCTGCATGTGGCTCTCCAATTCTTCCAAAACTATTTGTTGAAGAGACTGTCTAAATCCAGCAGAAGAAGGGAGATATTAAGGATTAGAGCAAAAATTAATGATATGGAAACAAAAAACCCCTGCAGATCAATGAAACTAAGAGCTAGTTTTTTGAAAGAATTAACAAAATCGATAAATCCCCAGTCAGCCTTATCAAAAAGAAAAGAGAATGGATCCAAATAAATAAAATCATGAATGAAAGAGAGATCACAATCAACACTACTGAACACCACTGAAACACAAACAATTGTAAGAGAATACTATGAGCAATTATATGCCAACAAATTAGGCAATCAGGAAGAAATGAATAAATTCCTGGAAACATATAAACTACCTAAACTGAAACGGGAATAAATAAAAAGTCTGTATAGACACATAACCAGCAAAGAAATTGTATCAGTAATAAAAAATCTGCCAACAGACAAGAGTCCAGGGCCAGATGGTTTCCCAGGGAAATTCTACCAAATGTTTAAAGAGTTAATACCTATTCTTCTGAAACTTTTCCAAAAAAATAAAATTGGAAGGAAACCTTCCAAACTCATTCTATGAGGCCAGCATTACCTTGGTCCCAAAACCAGATGAAGACCCCACCAAAAAGAATTACAGACCAATATCCCTGATGAATGTGAATGCAAAAATTCTCACCAAGATACTAGCCAATAGGATCCAACAGAACATTAAAAGAATTATCCACCATGATCAAATGGGATTTATTTCTGTGTGGCAGGAGTGTTTTAACATCCTTAAGTCAATCAATGTGATGCACCACATTAATAAAAGAAAGGATTAAAAACCATATGATCCTCTCAATAGATGCAGAGAAAGTATTTACAAAATATATCAACATTTCTTGAAAAAAAAAAACCCTCAACAAAATAGGGATAAAGGGAACATACCTCAACATCACAAAACCCATAAATGAAAGATCCACAATGAATATCATCCTCAATGGGGAAAAACTAAGAGCTTTTTCCCTAAGGTCAGGAACATGGTGGGGATGTCCACTCTCACCACTGCTGTTCAACACAGTACTGCAAGTCCTAGACTCAGCAATTAGACAACAAAGAGAAATAAAATGCATCCAAATTGGCAAGGAAAAAGTCAAGCTTTCACTCAACATGATAGTCTACGTAGAAAAACTGAAAGACTCCACCAAAAAATTGCTAAAACTGATACAGGAATTCAGCAAAGTCGCAGGATATAAAATCAATGCACAGAAGTCTGTTGCATTTCTCTACACAAACAATGAAGCAGCAGAAAGAGAAATCAGGGAATCGATCCCATTTACAATTGCACCAAAACCTATAAAATACCTAGGGGGAAAAAAACAACTAAAGACGTAAAAGATCTGTACTCTGAGAACTACAGAAAACTTACAAAAGAAATTGAGGAAGTCACAAAGAAATGGAAAAATATTTCATGCTCATGGATTGGAAGAATAAATATTGCTAAAGTGACTATACTACCCAAAGCAACCTACACATTTGATGCAATCCCTATCAAAATAACACTAGTATTTTTCACAGAGCTGGAACAAACAATTCTAAAATTTGTATGGAACCACAAAAGACCCTGAATAGCCAAAATTTGAAAAAGAAAACCAAAGCTAGCAACATCACAGTTCTAGACTTCAGGCTCTATTACAAAGAGGTTATCATCAAGATAGTATGGTCCTGGCACAAAACCAGACAGACTGATGGAACAGAATAGAGAATCCAGAAGTGGACCCTGAACACTGTGGTCAACTAATCTTTGACAAAGCAGGAAAGACTATCCAATGGAAAAGATGGTCTTTCCAACAAATGCTGTTGTAGACATTGTTTTTAAAAATCCTGAATTTTGAATATCTGTTATATTTCACTTGAGGAAAAGGAATTTCCTTCATTATAGTTCTTAGTTAAACATATATTTCTTAGTGCACATGATGGGATTATAAAATACCATTTGGCCTTTTCCATTCACTGCATAGTTTGTAAGGAAGGAGCATTCATTTCAATATTGGAATGAATTGCCTCCAAGGTCAGTGGTTTGGTTAACTGCCTGGCACACTGGAGTCAAATTGTAGCCACTGCCTTTCCTAATTCATAGAGATTTTGGAAATGTCCACTCTGGATCTGTAAAACAGACACAGGAGAAACTTGAACTGTCATTTAACTGTCCAGATGATCTGAATTACCTTAGATATCTATTTGACTATATGACATAACACTACTTCCTTTGGAGAAAAACTTAGAATTTTAAAAATCATATAGAAGGTGGTTTCAAATCATTGCTGTACTAAAAGATTCTCTGTTTTACAACTGGCCTTGATCCCTAGAGAATTAGTTAACTATAGGAACTCAATTCTTTGGTAGACACACATTCATTTCACCAACTGTAAACCCTCTAATAAGTGTTAGTATTATCCATTTGTCCATAATTATATGAAAAGCATTTATCTAAACTGTTTTGCCAGTTGTATAAGCAGATTCTTTGTTTCTTATTCATAAAAACATGGTTATCCAGAGAATATTTACTAAATATACAAACTACTTGGTCATCTATTGATATTCTTTTTAAAAAAAAAACTATTTAGGGGTGCCTGGGTGGTTCAGTCAGTTAAGCGTCTGCCTTCAGCTCAGGTCATGATCACTGGGTCCTGAGATCAAGCCCTACATCGGGCTTCCTCCTCAGCAGGGATCCTGTTTCTTCTTTTCCCCTGCCCCTGCTCATGCTCTCTCTTGCTTTCTCTCTCTCTGTCAGATAAATAAATAAAATCTTTAAAAGCATATTTATTTATCTTCCAAATTCTTTTATTTTTACATGTTCTTTCTAAAAACCAATTATATGATTAAGTTTCTTTTTCAAGGAAAGAAATTAGTTTTTTTTTTTTTTTTTAATCGATAAGAAGTATTTTTCATGTGTCTGTTGGCCATTTGGAGATCTTCTTTGCAGAAGTGTCTGTTCATGAAAAAGTGCTCAACCTCACTCAGCATCAGGGAAATACAAATCAAAACCACCTCACACCAGTCAGAATGGCAAAAATTAACCAGTCAGGAAATGACAGGTATTGGCAAGGATGCGGAGAAAGGGGAACCCTCCTACACTGTTGGTGGGAATGCAAGCTGGTGCAACCACTCTGCAAAACAGTATGGAGATTCCTCAAAAAGTTGAAACTAGAACTACCCTATGACTCAGCAATCTCACTACTGGGTATTTACCCCTAAATATACAAATACAGTGATCTGAAAGGGCAACTCAGAATTCTGATAGAAATGTATATCTGGATTTTCTTTTTCTTTAATTTAAATTCAGTTAGCCAACACAGAGTACATCATCAGTTTCAGATGTAGTGTTCAAAAATTTATCAGTTGCGTATAGCACCCACTGCTCATCACTTCGTGTGCCCTCCTTAATGCCCATCACCCAATTACCCCATTCTCCCACCCACCTCCCCTACAGCAACCCTCTGTTCATTTCCTATAGTCAAGAGTCTCTCATGGTTTTTTTCTCCCTCTCTGATGACTTCCCATTCAGCTTTCCCTCCCTTACCCTATGATCCTCTGTGCTCTTTCTTATATTCTTTCTTTCTTTGTTTTGTGAGACTAACAAAAGCTGTCTTTCTCTTGGGCACCGGGATGGCTCAGTTGTTAAGCCTGAGCCTTTAGCTCAGGTCATGATCCCAGGGTCCTGGGATTGAGATCTGAATGGGGCTCCCCACTCAGCAGGAAACCTGCTTCTCTCTCTCCTACTCCCCCCCCACCACCACTTGTGTTCCCTCTCTTGCTGTCTTTCTCTCTGTGTGAAATAAATTAAAAAAAAAAAAAATCTTAAAAAAAAAAAAAAGAAAGCTGTCCTTCTCTTACATGTGCAGAGCTCTGAATAGGGAGCAGGCGGGAATAAATATACTTATTAATATAAAAGGGAATTAATAGAGAATTAATAGAGAGGCTAAGAGTTTGCATGAGGAAATGTTCATGTTCAGGAGCCCAAAACTTGTTTCCTAAGATTCACAGTTTAATGAGATCTCTTGGAATAAAACTAGGTTGGTCCTCATGATGGGGCAGTGTGATAGAAGATTGACAGTCCCTGATGCTCATGGGTGTGTGTGTTGGGGGGTGGCGGGCTTTAGTTTTAATGATTAAATTCAGCCTCCGGTCATTCTGTTTCAGTGCTCATACCTGGTGAACAACAGTTGAACATGAACAGTTGAACATGAAGTAACTTTACCATTCAGAAGGTTTAAAAGCATAAGTGTTTAAATGTTACTATTTTACTAAGTGAGGGCCAAAAAAAGGATAAGTGATAACATTTCAACCTCAAAATAAGTTACTATGGAGGAGGACAGAATAGGATGAAGTAGACAAATATAGGAACTAGAATTTTTAAAATGCACTTTGCTTGGAGGTTTGACTTTAGGACCATGTAATTCTTAAAATGATTACAAAAAAATTTTTAATTTAGAAAAGCAGCCCCTGAAAGTTGAAAACAAATGGAAAATGAGGTTGACTATTTATCAAGTTACTGGCATAACCTTTCAGAGAAGAAGTACTCTAAATGGTTTAATACACAATAATTTCAATGTTCATTGTCTATAGCTACAAACAAAAGACAAGAGGACTGCAAAAGAAAATTCCTTTTTTTTTTTTTTTAGCATCATCCAAAAGTGAATTTATTAATTCACATACCTGGGAAATCATTCATTTTTTTTCATTTTTTTAATTAAATTTTTTATTTTTTATAAACATATAATATATTTTTATCCCCAGGAGTACAGGTCTGTGAATCGCCAGGTTTACACACTTCACAGCACTCACCATAGCACATACCCTCCCCAATGTCCATAACCCCACCCCCCTCTCCCAATGCCCCTCCCCCCAGCAACCCTCAGTTTGTTTTGTGAGATTAAGAGTCACTTATGGTTTGTCTCCCTCCCAATCCCATCTCGTTTCATTTATTCTTCTCCTACTCCCTTAACCCCCCATGTTGCATCACCTGGGTATTTACCCTAAAGATAAAAACGTAGTGATCCGAAGGGGCACGTGCATGGAAAAGAAAATTCTTAAGCTTTTGCCTTTATCCATGTGTTGTGATGATGTTAGTAGTGCTTTTCTGGGACCACTTTGTGTGTGTTATGGGAGAAAGCAAATGAGTAACTGTGTTTCTATTACTGAGAACTGAAAATTTCAGCATTGGAGAAAAGAGATACAAATGTAAGTTCATAGAGGTTTAAAAGTAAAAAATTCAAGGGGTGCCCCTGGGTGGCTCAGTTGGTTAAATAGCCAACTCTTGACTTCAGCTCAGGTCCTGATCTCAGGATCCTGGGATTGAGCCCATGTTGGGCTCTGCACCCAGTGCAGAGTCTGCTTCAAGATTCTCTCTGTCCTTCTGCCTGTCCTCCCTCCACGTGCACACTCTCTCTAAATAAATAAATCTTTAAAGAAAAATTTAAAAGTCAAGAATCCTGTAGTTCTGAATGTGAATTGGAAATATTATCAGTACATCATATAATTTGCCTTAAAATTTAAAAAAGAAGACCCTCTACTTCTGTTCACTGCAAAGTTCAAGAAGCAATGGACAACCCAGTAGCAACAAGGACCCACAATGCCTATATTGCAGTCTCTAAATACCAGTTTCCAATAAAAAGAATCAGAGTTCCTTGACTCTAGATCTGGGATAAGAAATTATAAGATGGGTCTGGAGTATTTTGTTAAAACAGGAATCTAGGAAATTGTTTAAAAAGAGAGTTGGGCAATGCCGAGGAATCAGGAAACAGAGATAGGATGATTTGATCATCAGTACAGATAATAATTTCAAAGACTGAATTATAGCAAGTATCTTTAAATCTATGAGTTCATAATCATCCTCAAAAATTAAAATTACTGATCAACTTTGTGGATGTTAAAGAATCAACACATTATCTTGAAAATTCATAAGGGAAAAGAATTAAACATTTATCTTGCCTTTTCTACAAATGCACATCAGGTTTACCAAACATTTGAGGGAGATTTTTCTTTGTAGGTATATTCCAGTTAATGACTGAAGAAAAAAATTAAAAAATATCATCAATTCTTCAAATCATAATTAATGTATTAATAAATGCAGGCAATGATTGTTCATAATCGTGAACACCTCAAGAAAAAGACAATCAGATATGAAATATTCTTGATGAAGTACACAATACTATACATAGAGTCCCTGTACCAAAAAAAAAAATCCAACCTGAACCTAGTCAAGTCTCTATCAATTTCCCAGTAATACAAGTAATACAGAAGGAACAAAGAACATGTTAAGTGACACCACTGGGATGCAAGCAGTAAAATCCAGACAATAAAAAGGACAAGTCCATCATTTCTTTAAAAACATGTATTAAATATATGCTTATATATAAATATATGTTTAAAAACATATATTTCTTTAAAAACATATATTGCCAGGGATAAAGATGAAAGGCAGAGGGGAAATATATAGAGTAAAATAGATCTGAGAGATCTGTTGCAATGTACGGATTTTATTTGGATTCTGATTTGAACAAACAAATTTTAAGTAGCAAATTATTAAAGAACATTTTGAGACAATTGGGGAAATTTGAACACTGGAGATTTGATGATATGAAGGACTTATTATTTAAATTTAAGTGTGATAATGGTGTTGAGTTTAAGTATTCTTTTTAATAGTTTTCACTTTTTAGTGTTATAAACACTATTACAAATGGAATGGTGTGATATTTGGGATTTCCTTCAAAATATTGGGGATGAGGTGGATAAGTAGGATAAGTAAGAAAGAGTATAGATGAAAAAGATTGTCCCTGAGCTTAAAACTGTTATAACCATTTAATGGGTCCACTATATTTTAGCATATCTTTGAAGTGTTCCATGGTTAAGTAGGTAAATATATAATTATAATAGCACTGCCACACAACATGGGCACCCTTGAAGCCTGGACTGGGACCTGAATTATTGTGAGTATGCCTCAGCAGTGAGTGGACCAGCATGGTCTGCTCAAGTGTGCAGGACTCTTCTTCAACACTTGTGCTATGTGTCATAAATGAACATCCCAGGCTCTATCTCCTACCCATTTAGAGTTTGGACTGGTGTGCTTGGATAAGTTGAAGAATAGGAAAAGCTTTCAGAAGGACATCCTGGGATTTGGGCCAGTAATAAACAGTAGGGCTCCAAAGTAAATTGGCATAGAAAAGAGATAAATCTGTATTTTTTACATATAGACTTAGTAAAAGAGTTACACCATTCAATAAGATCCTCTTGATTTTCTTGCCTACTTATTAGAAAACATGTTTTCTAAAACTTCTAGAAATCTACATCCCAATGCTAACCAAGAGATAAAATAATATTAATGTAGTTACAATTTGAACAAAAATTTTGTTTGCTGGTTTTGTTTGTTCATTAAAGAGTTTTTTTTTTTTTCTGTTGCTCTTACGATTATATCCAAACTCATTAACACAGCCTACTAAGCTATTATTCCCCCTTCATCACACTCCAGCTTCCTTTCCCTTCTTCTAGCTTCTTAATACTCTTTAATCTCTAAGGTATCTTACACTTGTTTACACATCTCCCCAAAGTCCTTTCTCCACCTTCCCATTCCCATCATTGTCCTGATCAACTACTCCCTGGTTCGGGCCCAGGTTAAATGTCTCTCAGGGATGTCTTCATGGATAACTCTGTGTAGGATAGGTTCCCCTGATGAATGTTAGTACAGCATCCTGCCTTTCCCCTTTTCTAGACTTCCATCTGAATTATAGAAGTACTTGTATTCTTTGTTGCTTATTGTTCCTCCCTGTAACTAGAATAAAGGGTGAAGAGACTGGGACAATATCTGTCTTGTTTCCTGCTTCATCCTCACCACTTAGAGTAGGTTACCTTGTTGCCTAATAAGTATTTGTTGAGTTAACGAATGAAATCATCATAGTGTTTTTCTTATTAAAATTCTGTAAAGCTATTTCTTCATACATGGCAACCTACTCTTGGGATATTTATCAAGACTTGTTTTATTTAAATTCTTAGCTGTGTGTCTTTGACAAAAAACACATTTTTTACAGTCTACTGTTTTGCTTCATCTAGTGACAATGTTTTAATCAAAACAACTATTGTGGGAGTACTAATTTCAGTTTTAAGTAAAATGAGAAAGGAAAAAGAACAGTTCTGCCTTTTTTGCAGACAGGAATGACAAATGACGAGATTGTCAGTCTCCTATTCCATCAACAATGCTAATTATTATTGTAGTCTGAGGTCATGAAATTCTTCTAGGTTTGTAGAACAACTTTTTTGTTATTTTTTAAACTGCCTTTAAAATCACGTGAAATTATATTTATTATTGGTCAGGAGGCAGAAAGAAATGAGATGAAAAATCACCAACATGAATGTTCACTACCCAAAAATACATTTTGTCGTATCATCAAAACAATTTTTATCTCCACAGAATGGATCCTAGTGTATATACTGTTTGTAAAATGGTTTTTTTCACTTCAAATATATCACTAATACATGTATCATACGTGTGTCAGCTAGACAAGGAAAGCCCACCTTTTATTTCTAGGAATGGGAGGTTGTATGTTCCTCAGATAGTACCATGCTCCCTGTGCACACTCAGGGAGTGTTCTGGCTGAGTCAAGCTCAAGTGTGATTTTGTTTTGCTACAACAACATGAACCATTGCAAACAAACTTACCAATAAATATGATCGTTACTGTACAATATATAGCTCTGCTCTTTGTGGAAATATGTAAACCTCATGGTTTCCTATGGTGTTATGGACTGATTTGCTCAGCAACTTCCCAAGTTTTCAGTCGGGAACTGATCTCAAACATAAGCATCTGCAATTCTTTAGTCATATGGTAGAAACTGTATCCAAAACTATAAGGTTTGTGCTGTAAAATTTCTTTTGGAATGCTTCAACAGTCAAATTGTCTTGTAGGTTTAATGTATTCTAACTCTTTAGCTTTAAATGTATTTAATATACTTCTGTTTGTTAGGCCACATAACTTCTGGTTGTAGTTATTTCCCTGGACTTGTGAGGAATATCCTGTCCCATGCCCTTTTCCCTGTGGTTAAGCATGAGAAAGTATAAATCCATTTCTACATCAACAATATTAAGACGTACCACTGCTTATGACATTAGTATATATGAAGGCTTATCTTCTCCAAGTCAAGCCAAAACAAAGCAAAACAAAGAAAACAAAACAACAATCATAGCAATGATTATTTGTTCCCTCTCTGAGTGTGTTGATTATCCCAAATTGTTGAGGATCTAACATTAAATTATTTACGTACTTTCCCATTTGCTGAAACATTTTAACATCCTTCCCATGCGACAGGCTTATCTTTTTGCTCCTCTCAAAACAAACCTTGTAACTCAGAAATAAACACACATTCTCCTAAGAACACGATGACTTGCATTATATAATCACTATGCAATCAAAGGAATGTAGAAAATACTAGAATAAATGTGAAAAACGAGTTCATTAATTCTGGAGGTCTTTGTTTACTCCTAGTCCTTGGACCCTGCCCACACAACTTTTAAAAATGTACCTTTTTCCCACATCTTCTGAATATTTTCTGCTGTGTTCTACTAGGCCCAAACTCTTAAAGTGAAAACTCATGGGAAATCACAAACATTGTCCAGGCACCAACTAATGGAAATTTAACTGCCATCACGTATTGGCACATTATGCATTTTAATTGCTTCCACAGTTCACAGAAATGAAACAGACATTAACATACACTCAAATCCTGAACCTTGGAAGACTTCCCCTCTTTGTCACCGAGGGTACTTCTGGTTGCCACAGAAGGGAGAAAGAAGTCCTCGCAGGGCCCGGAGTCAAAATTCTTTTTCATGCTATTCTTTGCTTAATGTTCTTCTGCTTCTGTTACCAGATCGCTGTCAACAAATGCCAACTGCCAATCGTGAGAACAGAAGGAAGAAACACTTGATTAATGTAAAAGGAAGCATGGCCAGCCTGAGGTGATCGCCGCACACTCAAGGCCTTGGCCACACTGTAGAAAGGAATCGTCAAGAACCAGATGGCCTGCTGACAGAGGGGCAGACTGACCTGGTATCTAACAGAGGAGTAGCCAAGTGTTATGGAAACTATTTCAATAAATAAAAATTGTGAAGTGTATGTGTTTCCATAGCAACTTCTCCTGCCATGTTGAATCCCATGAGGCTGTACTTATAAAAATAAACATAACTGAGTACGTGTACAGAGTCATTCTGAAGAGATAGAGAATATGAAGTACATTTTCTGGGCTCTTCTGCTCCACATTCATTGTTCCCCTATCCTAGGAAGCCTCTGATTTATTAATTAGTTCTGGGTGTCTCTAGCATTCATAGTGGCACAGCATATACCAATAGTTTAGTAATAACCTGCAATAAAAGTTACTGTTTGCTAGGCACTAGGCTAACTCCTTCATCATTTCAGTACACTCTCACAATAGGCCTATGAGAACAGACACTTTTATTGTCCCCATTTTACAGATAAGGAAATTGAGGCAGGGAGATATTAAATAACTTACCTACGATTATTCAGAGAAGAAAAAGCAGAAGTCAGGCAAAATCTGGATGTCAGTACCATCTGATTCAAAAATCCATGCACTATATGGTTAGGTTCAGCGGTGGAGAAGCTGTTGGCTTCCTCTTAGGTATTTTCACCAAAATTTAGGAGTGCTGTCCACCAGCGGTGTGTTGCCTCTGCTGAAGTGATATTGTTCAAGCTGCAGGTGTGTCCCTGTTCCTATTGGTGTAAAATGGGGCGCCTGCTTTAGCATTTAGACACTTAGGTACTTTTTCCTTGTTTTACTTTGTTTCTAAGTATAGATAGGGAAAACACTGAGGGAGGAAGACTTGGGGGGAAAAGCATTATCTTTTCATCCATCTCCTGTCTCCCCATGCAGTGCCATAGTTGTGACAGCAGCAAGAGGGCACTACAGCCTAGAGCCACCGAAGTACCCCAGAGACACAACACCAAAGTGGTCCAACAGCAGAAGCGAAACATGGTGTGACTTTGGCACAAAAGCAAGGCTCTACCACTCTTGGCCTCAGGACTTCCCAAGAGACATTAGAGAGAAAGGAAAACCCAAAGAGGACCGAGTTGCTTCTAATCTGATGGGTGGGGTTGCACAGGTATGATTATTGGGTAACTAATCCAGAACCCTCCCTGGCTCTACACTCCCTTAGTGGCAGCAGTTAGCCAGGGGCAGCTAATTTAATATCTAAAAGAGTACAACTGTTGAGCCCAGAAACTTGTCGGGAAGAAACAAATGAAAATAAAGTAAACACGGTCATGATCTCAGGGTTGTGAGGTGGGGTCCTGCGTCAGGCTCTGTGCTGCACATGGAGCCTGCTTAAGATTCTCTCTCTTCCTCTCCCTCTGCCCCTCCTCCCCTTAAAAAAAAAAAAAAAACTTGAAATATCAAATGCTCGTTCAAATGCTCGTTCTATTCCAGTATTTATGGAGTCCGTTTTGTATCACACATTCCCTCTCCTTCTGCCAGATGAGGCAGGTTTCCGGCATCTGGGGTTCTCCAAAGTGCTCTGAGTGAGATCTAAGAAAGGCTGGATTGTGTTTATTGTTGTCATGTTGGACTCAGATGTCTCTGCATTAGGTCCTACTCTGAAGTATGGACCAAGATGTGCAGCAAGATGACTTAGAACATAGAAACATTAAATTCTAGGACTCCAGTGGGTCTTAGAGGGCATGACCTCTGCATACCCACCTTCCATTTTATGGATGGAAAACTGAGAAGGTAAAGGGTCTGCCTCTACATTACAAAGCAAGGCAGAAGCAGACCCTAGGTTGGATTGCTTGGACTTTTTTGGTTTTTCAACAAGGAAGTTTAGGTCAGGAAAACAGAACCAGTGTAGGATTTCAATCAAGATGAGATTTAATACAGAATATTGGGTGCTTATGAAATCATTGCACGTGCGGAGGGAGCAGAGGTCAGAGAGGATCTTCGCCAGCTTCCAGAGAATCAGAAAGTTGTAGAAATTGTGGAAAACTACCAACAATGATTTCAACTTTTGGCAGTATGAAACCACGAGAGTTATAGGACTGTGGCTGAGGCCAGTTCGAAACCTTGCATCGACTGTCTGCCAAAGCCCTCATGTCCATCTGCTGATGCCAGAAAGAAATAATATTGCTTCTGACTCACTTTGGCCTTCTAAATTTAACACGCATGCCTCTCATCAGAAAAATCTAATGAGTAGTACTGTCATTGAGGGAATCTGAGAAATGTAGTTTCTAGATTTCTAATACTTGCAACACAAGACAGAATTTAGAACAATTGCCTACAGAAAATATAGCCCCATCATGTTGCTGTGAAACTAGTCTACTCTGAGTTACTGTTATCTCTTGGAATGAGTGTGTGATCCACTGGACCGTTTCTCTCTCAAATCCACTGTTACGGGTGTTGTACATGGATACGGTTGTTGTTTGTGGTGGAGGGTGGAGAGGAGGGGGAAGGAAGAGTGAGGGTTAGGACAGCTGTAGAACTGTCTGAGGTTCTTGTCTGTGATGAGCATACAAATATTTTTAGAAACGTAAGAAGATAGAGACGATTATCTTTACTAGAACTTTCCTCACAAAGAGTACATGATGTCAGACCAAATCGTTGTAGGTAAGAGGAGCTTTAGGTAAGATACACTAAGGTCCCTGAAGGAATCACTCAATTTCTGTTAAGATCAATTGGCAGAGTCAAAACTCACCACCTGAAGACCAATAGGAACACACCAGTATTCACAAATGTATTTCTTAATTAGGCTTATTAACTAGATGCAGCAGGGGACACCACAGCCGGGGAAACCTTGGGTACCTTTGTAAGGAACACGTGAGAAGGCCTTCTTATGGGGTGAGAGCTGTGGTGGTTGCTTCTGGAAGGAAATCAAGGGTCACTGGAGGTGTAGATGTTGTCAAGAAATATGGGCAATTTTGTTCTTTGATTATCTCAAAAATTTTGGTCCAGACATAGCAAGATTAGAGTGGGGCTTTAGGCCTGTCATTGATAAGCAGAAGTCAGAGTGGGTTGTTAAGCATATCTGCTGTAGCAGTTCAGTCATGCCTATGTTCTGTTAGAACTTTTTTTCCCTGTTACTGACATTGATTGTGTGGCCTCGTTTTGTGTTGGAAACATCACATTTTGTTAGGAACATTGCCATCTGATTGCCAGCAAGACAAACTCTCATTTCTTCAGTTGTTAACTCTCTGGCTTTTACTTTGTGAACTAGGTACACAGATTTGGAACCACAGCTGACCTGCTCAGGAAAGTAGGTGCTAATCCCTGTTCCACTAGCTGTCCTGTTTCTCTGTCTTCCTTCCTAAACAACACTCATTCTGACATTTACATTAATGCTGAATAAATACATGAGGAGTTTTGTTGAGGGGCACTAAAATATTAGACCTGCCTGGGCACTCCACACATCTCAACCTATTTATGGGAAGGGGTAGGGTTTATTACAAACAATATACAATTTGCTTTCAGTTTTATCAGCAACTCTAAATACCATGATAGAGAAACTAATAAATGGGATTCAGGTATTGATGAGGGCAAATGTAATTATGAGTATAAACCAGGATGGAAATATGTGCTATGAATTCTTCTAGAAAATGAAGGATTTGTGGTTGCCTTTTGAATAAAAAACTGTTGCTATTCCTTATGACCATATCCCTTCTGGGAGAGAAATACTTTGCTTATCAGGGTCAGTCCATTGTATTGGGGTGGGGACAGGGTAGGTAAGGGCCTTAGGAGCCCTATGGCTAGAGTGGCAGATCCAGAACCAAGAAAGCTGCTTCTGTCCTTTTCTAGACTCCCTGGCACAGAGCTGGAAGTAAGCCTATCCACGTATGTGCACTCCATCTTCATAGAAGGTGATATCAGAAGAGCCAGACAAATTCTGGGAACTCATAAGGTTTAGAGTAGCACAGTATTCTGAGTTAGTCCTCTTGGGAAACTCCCCTTTACCTCCGGTGAAGGAAGGAGTTGTGTATTGTGGGGGACTTGTGTTTTTATTTGTTGAGAGTCAGCTTTGTGAGAATGAGGGCACCCACAACAGAATGCTTTGTGTTAACTGTTGTTTCAAAAAAAGCAGTCGCCTTAGACTGGAAAGTTTCTGTTCTTTGTTGAACAGAGTAGAAGAAGAGAATAATTATATCTTACCAGCACTAACATTCATCTTCAATGAAATGTTCTTGTTCACTTAGTAGTCATCAAATATAACAATTGTAGGGAATATGTTGTTCTTGCATGAAATTTCAGTAATACCAGTCTGCTGCTGTGATTTTATTCATTATGTACCTCACGTGGGTGCCCTGTGCCAATCATGAGGAGATATACACAAGCACAAGACCCCCCACTAAAGAATGTCAAGCTGTGGAAACAGGCACCACTCTATCATTTTCCCATTAAAAGTCAGCTCTTAACAAGGCGAAAAGAGAATGAATTTGGGAGCAAATGAATGTCTGATAAACCTACTTGGCCATTTGCTTGTTTTATGCTCTATTCTATAGAGAACACATGTAACTTCTCTCATCTATGAAATAATAATAATGCTTACATCATGGGTTTTAAATGTATAGAAAAAAATCATGTATATAGACAGGTACCTATTTCTTTGGAACTAAATCCATCTTGTTCATAAACCCATGTTTGGGTTTAATAGCAAAAACTGTATGGCCAAGAGTGTTCAGTCCTTGGTTTTAAAACAGTCTCTCTCAAATAATTATGCAGTCAATTCAAGATTTAAATTGGTCTGTTTCAAATATCACATTTCCCTTTAGGTTCCTTTTCTTCCCTTCTCCCACGATCTTCCTTCCCAGGATATCAAAGGCAGTAAAAAGCTCATGTATTATCATTGTGGTAGAGAGAGCCCACCTGTATCCTCAAAGTCTTTACTGGCCTCTCCTGGTCTCCCCTGAGACATCCTATGGCTTTTGGTCTTTTGCCTCTATGTCCACTCATTTCTGTCCATGGACCATATCTGTTCTGGGGTCATGCACAGGGCACAATTATTCTTCCCACAGTGATATAAGTACTCCTGCTGATTTGGCTCCACCATGGCTCTCTGCTCGTCTCCCAAGATGAGACTTCCTCCTCCAGCAATATAGCTATATATAGCATATTATTATTACTAAATATATATATTTAGCTATATATATATATATATTACTAAACCACAAAGGTAATAGAATTATATTTATTTTCTTATTGTGAAAGTAGTTTATTTAATGAACATTCTGGATTGTGTCACCTCGTGCAGATATACCAGGGTTTCTCTGGGTTATATTAGTAGAAACAAGATTGTTGGGATATACTGTGGGGATATAGGGCATAAAAATATTTGAGGGTACCTGATAAAAGGCGGTTGTGTAGAAATCATTGGTCTTCAATAAACAAATTCAGCAATCATGCCAAACTTTAATTAATTATACTGATAAATGTAATTAAAATCATTCTCTAGAAATGTTTGTGTATGTGACACCTGCAGAGATTGTGTCATCTTTGTCTTCTTCATTCCTCTCACCACAGTCCATTCTTTGTACTTAGTGCCTGTTCAGGAGAGAATGGACCAGGTGGGGAGGGATAAACGTCTCTCTAGACAAGATGGGCCAGAGGGTATTTGGTGGCCAAGGCCCTCAAGAGGGCAGTAAAGGACTAGCTGTTTAGTGTTCACCAGCAGAAGTAATCAGTCCTTAAAGTTTGTCCCCAGAGGGTAAATTAAACTCAGAAGGTGGGAAGGAGACAAAAAAGGATTATTTGAAATTCGGTCTAAATAGGATCAGGAGGAGGGGACAAGATGGCGGGGTACTAGGAAGAGGCGTCTTTTCAGCTGGTACCCCAAAGTGAGCTGATTACCTAACAAAGAACTCTGATCACCCATGAAATCAGCCTGAGATCAGAATTATACACGTCTGGATCTCTACAGGGGCAGAAGACGCCAGTGAGCAGGTAAAGCGGAATGGGAACAGCGGACTGATATCGGAAGATAAACAAAAGGGGGAGGGAGCCACCAGAGGCGACCGGTGCGAAAGTAATACCCCGATACGAGCGAGAGTGCCCTGCGTCTGGGGACCAGCATTAACTCGGAGACTGGTTGAAAGCACTCCAAAAGAGCAAAGGATCGTGGGGGCAAACTGTGGGAATCGGGGCGGCTAGGGACAGGGGCTTGAGTCCCCGGTCCCAGACGGCCTCCCCGGCGCAGAGGCAGAGAGAGTGCGGCGGGGAAACCGGCTCCTGGTCCCTAAGCCGCCAGCGCGCCCCAGAGCGCGGGGTTCCGGCTCCTGTGAGGGGATGGGAGCTGCGCCAGTCTGCAGAACGCGCGCTAGCCCTACCACAAAGCTTGAGATGCGCGTGCACGTCGCTCCAGCTCTCCTGGGTTTCTAAGGCCCTGGGGCTCTTCTTGACCCGGGACATTGTTTCAAAGTCTAAGCCTCCCGCCCGCGAAACTCTTCCCCGGACAGAGGCGCGCAAAAGCCCAGCCTGCGGCTTACGGACCAGCGCCCCGTTCTCAGTGCCCCAGACGCGCGCCCGACCCACAGCCGCCTCTGAAAAGAGGTGCGCGCAAGCCGGGCACTCCCAGCCCGGGCCGGCGGCAAAATCTCAGTGTGCGATCGCTGCTTGGAACCTCTCTGGCGGTCGGGAGCTCCCAGACAGCCGCCACTGCCTTGGCTTTGGGGACGAGCAAAAGATCCTGCGCCCTCAGGGTCTTTAACTTGGAACCTGCACTGCCAGCATCCAAGGGGGAATTTATTCAGCTTCTGCACCCAGACTGAGGCTTCTGAGACGGAGATCAGGAAGTGTTCCAGGGTGCACCTTGACTGCACCAGAGTTGATACATCCAGCTACATCTGTTCAGTCTTCTCCCACCAAAATGACTAGGAGGAGGAATGCCCAACAGAAGAAAAATACAGAGGATGGACCTTCCGCAACAGAGCTAACGGCTATCAACATAGACAATATGTCGGAAAGAGAATTCAGGCTAACAATTATCCAGGCAATAGCTAGGTTGGAGAAAGCCATGGATGACCAAACAGAATTGATTAGAGCCGAACTGAAAGCGACCAGACAGGATGTTCACAATGTTAGGGCGGAGCTTAAAGCTACCAGGGAGGAGGTCCACAATGCTCTCAATGAGTTCCAATCCAATCTAAACTCTCTCAAAGCTAGGGTAACTGAGACAGAAGATAGAATTAGTGATCTGGAAGACAAACAGATAGAGAGAAAGGATCAGGAGGAAGCCTGGAACAAACAGCTTAGATCCCACGAAAGCAGAATTAGGGAAATAAGTGATGCCATGAAGCGTTCCAACGTCAGAATTATTGGAATTCCTGAAGGGGAGGAGAAAGAAAGAAGTCTAGAAGATGTCGTGGAACAAGTCCTTCATGAAAACTTTCCGAATCTCGCAAATGAAACCAGCGTTCATGTACTAGAGGCTGAACGGTCTCCACCCAAGATTATACACTCCAAAAAAACATCACGACACCTGATAGTCAAATTGAGAAATTATAATTGTAGGTATAATCTCTTGAAAGCTGCCAGGGCAAAGAGGCTCCTTACTTACAGAGGGAAGCCCATCAGAATAACGTCAGACCTGTCCACAGAGACCTGGCAAGCCAGAAGAGGCTGGCAAGATATATTCAGGGCACTAAATGAGAAGAACATGCAGCCAAGAATACTTTATCCAGCAAGACTGACATTCAAAATGGATGGAGAGATAAAGAGTTTCCAAGACCGGCAAGACTTAAAAGACTATGCAACCACCAAGCCGATACTGCAGGAAATATTAAGGGGGGTTCTATAAAAGAGGAAAAATCCCAAGAATAGCATTGAACAGAAATATAGAGACAGTCTACAGAAAGAAAGACTTCAAAGGTAACTCGATGTCAATAAAAACGTATCTATCAATAATCACTCTCAATGTGAATGGCCTCAATGCACCCATAAAACGGCACAGGGTTGCAGATTGGATAAAACGACAGGACCCATCCATATGCTGTCTACAAGAGACCCATTTTGAACCTAAAGATACACGCAGACTGAAAGTGAAGGGGTGGAGAAGCATCTTTCATGCCAATGGGACTCAAAAGAAGGCTGGGGTAGCGATTCTCATATCAGATAAATTAGACTTCAAACTAAAGACTGTAGTCAGAGATACAGAAGGACACTACATAATCCTTAAAGGGACTATCCACCAAGATGATCTAACAATTGTAAATATCTATGCTCCCAATATGGGAGCAGCCAATTACTTAAGAAAACTGTTAATCAAGATAAAGAGTCATATTGATATGAATACACTAATCGTAGGTGATCTTAACACGCCTCTTTCAGAATTAGACAGATCATCGAAGCAGAAAATCAATAAAGAAACAAGAGCATTGAACGACACATTGGACCAGATGGACCTCATAGATATATACAGAACATTCCACCCTAAAACAGCAGAATACTCATTCTTCTCAAGTGCACACGGAACCTTCTCCAGAATAGACCACATACTGGGTCACAAATCAGGACTCAGCCGATACCAAAAGACTGAGATTATTCCCTGCATATTCTCAGATCACAATGCTTTGAAACTGGAGCTCAATCACAAGGAAAAGTTCCGAAGGAACTCAAACACCTGGAAGCTAAAGACCACCTTGCTTAAGAATGCTTGGATCAACCAGGAGATCAAAGAAGAACTGAAACAATTCATGGAAACCAATGAGAATGAAGACACTTCGGTCCAAAACCTATGGGATACAGCAAAGGCGGTCCTAAGGGGAAAATATATAGCCATCCAAGCCTTGCTCAAAAAAATTGAAAAATCCAGAACACACCAGCTGTCTCTACACCTTAAAGAACTGGAGGATCAACAACAAATCAAACCAACTCCACACATAAGAAGGGAAATCATCAAGATTAGAGCTGAGATCAATGAGGGAGAAACCAGAGATACAGTAGAACGTATCAATGAAACTAGAAGCTGGTTTTTTGAAAGAATCAATAAGATCGATAAGCCACTGGCTACACTAATCCAAAAGAAAAGAGAGAAATCCCAAATTCATAAAATTATGAATGAAAGGGGAGAGATCACAACTAACACCAAGGAAGTAGAAACAATCATCAGAAGTTACTACGAACAGTTATATGCCAATAAGCTTAGCAACCTTGATGAAATGGATGCATTCCTGGAAAAATATAAACTACCAAAATTGAACCAGGAAGAAATCGACAACCTGAATAGACCGATATCTAATAACGAGATTGAAGCAGTGATCAAAAATCTCCCAAAAAACAAGAGCCCAGGACCTGACGGATTCCCTGGGGAATTCTACCAAACCTTCCAAGAAGAAATAACACCTATTCTCCTGAAGCTGTTTCAAAAAATTGAAGCAGAAGGAAAACTTCCAGACTCTTTCTATGAAGCCAGCATTACCCTGATCCCCAAACCAGGCAAGGACCATACCAAAAAGGAGAATTTCAGACCAATATCACTGATGAATATGGATGCTAAGATTCTCAACAAGATCCTAGCCAACAGGATCCAACAACACATTAAAAAGATTATCCACCATGATCAGGTGGGATTCATCCCTGGGCTACAAGGATGGTTCAACATTCGTAAATCAATCAATGTGATACAACAAATTAATAGGAGAAGAGAGAAGAACCACATGGTCCTCTCAATTGATGCAGAAAAAGCATTTGACAAAATCCAACATCCGTTCCTGATTAAAACGCTTCAAAGTATAGGGATAGAGGGAACATTCCTGAACCTCATCAAATCTATCTATGAAAGACCCACAGCAAATATCATCCTCAATGGGAAAAAGCTTGCAGCCTTCCCGTTGAGATCAGGAACAAGACAAGGATGCCCACTTTCACCACTCTTGTTCAACATAGTATTAGAAGTCCTAGCAACAGCAATAAGACAACAGAGAGAAATAAAAGGTATCCAAATTGGTAATGAAGAAGTCAAACTCTCTCTCTTCGCAGATGACATGATTCTTTATATGGAAAACCCAAAAGACTCCACCCCCAAACTACTAGAACTCATACAGCAATTCAGCAGCGTGGCAGGATACAAAGTCAATGTGCAGAAATCAGTGGCTTTCTTATACACTAACAAGGAAAATACAGAAAGGGAAATTAGAGAATCGATTCCATTTACTATAGCACCAAGAACCATAAGATACCTGGGAATAAACCTAACTAAAGAGGTAAAGGATCTATACTTGAGGAACTATAGAACACTCATGAAAGAAATTGAAGAAGACACAAAAAGATGGAAGACCATTCCATGCTCTTGGATCGGAAGAATAAACATCGTTAAAATGTCTATACTGCCTAGAGCAATCTATACTTTTAATGCCATTCCGATCAAAATTCCACCGGCATTCTTCAAAGAGCTGGAGCAAATAATCCAAAAATTTGTATGGAATCAGAAGAGACCCCAAATCGCTAAGGAAACGTTGAAAAACAAAAATAAAGCTGGCGGCATCACCTTACCTGATTTCAAGCTTTATTACAAAGCTGTGATCACCAAGACAGCATGGTACTGGCATAAAAACAGACACATAGACCAGTGGAACAGAGTAGAGAGCCCTGATATGGACCCTCAACTCTATGGTCAATTAATCTTCGACAAAGCAGGAAAAAATATACAGTGGAAAAAAGACAGTCTCTTCAATAAATGGTGCTGGGAAAACTGGACAGCTATATGTAGAAGAATGAAACTCGACCATTCTCTTACACCGTACACAAAGATCAACTCAAAATGGATAAAAGACCTCAACGTGAGACAGGAATCTATCAGAATCTTAGAGGAGAACATAGGCAGTAATCTCTTCGATATCAGCCACAGCAACTTCTTTCAAGATACGTCTCCAAAGGCAAAGGAAACAAAAGCGAAAATAGACTTCTGGGACTTCATCAAAATCAAAAGCTTCTGCACAGCAAAGGAAACAGTCAAAAAAACAAAGAGGCAACCCACGGAATGGGAGAAGATATTTGCAAATGACAGTACAGACAAAAGGTTGATATCCAGGATCTATAATGAACTCCTCAAACTCAACCCACACGAAACAGACAAACACATCAAAAAATGGGCAGAAGATATGAACAGACACTTCTCCAATCAAGAAATACAAATGGCTATCAGACACATGAAAAAATGCTCATCATCATTAGCCCTCAGGGAGATTCAAATTAAAACCATATTGAGATATCACCTTACACCAGTTAGAATGGCCAAAATTAACAAAACAGGAAACAACATGTGTTGGAGAGGATGTGGAGAAAGGGGAACCCTCTTACACTGTTGGTGGGAATGCAAGTTGGTGCAGCCTCTTTGGAGAACAGTGTGGAGATTCCTCAAGAAATTAAAAATAGAGCTTCCCTACGACCCTGCAATTGCACTCCTGGGTATTTACCCCAAAGATACAGATGTCGTGAAAAGAAGGGCCATCTGTACCCCAATGTTTATAGCAGCAATGGCCACAGTCGCCAAACTATGGAAAGAACCAAGATGCCCTTCAACGGATGAATGGATAAGGAAGATGTGGTCCATATACACTATGGAGTATTATGCCTCCATCAGAAAGGACGAATATCCAACTTTTGTAGCAACATGGACGGGACTGGAAGAGATTATGCTGAGTGAAATCAGTCAAGCAGAGAGAGTCAATTATCATATGGTTTCACTCATTTGTGGAGCATAACCAATAGCATGGAGGACAAGGGGCGTTAGAGAGTAGTAGGGAATTTGGGTAAATTGGAAGGGGAGGTGAACCATGAGAGACTATGGACTCTGAAAAACAGTCTGAGGGGTTTGAAGTGGCGGGGGGGTGGGAGGTTGGGGTACCAGGTGGTGGGTATTATAGAGGGCACAGCTTGCATGGAGCACTGGGTGTGGTGAAAAAATAATGAATACTGTTTTTCTGAAAATAAATAAATTGGGAAAAAAAAAAAAATAAAATAAATAGGATCAGGAACCTGGAACAGAAACCAACCATATGATGACCTTCAGGGGTAAAATCCAGAAAGTATGCACAAAAGAAAGGCAAGAAGGTTCTAGAACACATGTATAAGATTCAGAATTCAAGTTGGTCAAGAGGTAAGGTCTAGGTCAGGTTCGTGTTTTGAAGAAAGAGAGCCTGCCTCAGATTATGGCCAACCAAGAGGTAGGACTCTCCACAGGGGGACAGAAAACCAATGATGGTCTGGGTTGAATTACTCCAAAACTTTGCTGAATTTCTTTCTTTTTCTTTTTTTAACAGAAGATTTTATTTATTTATTTATTTATTTAGAACATGTGCACACGTGTGAGCTGGGTGAGGGATAGAGGGAGAGGGAGAAAGAGAGAATCTCAACCAGACTCCATGCTGATCTAGTGCTCAGTCTCGCAACACTGAGATCATGACCTGAGCCATAATTTAAGAGTTGGATGTTTAACCAACTGGGCTGCTCAGGCATCCCAGCTTTGCTGAATTTCTAAAAATTACACTGCAATATATTTATGAATATAAGACAAATATATATATATGACAAATATATATATATGACAAAATCTTAAGTAAAATATCAGTAAGTAGAATTCAGCATCACCTTAAAAAGATAACACATCACGACCAAATAGGGTTTATTCCAGAAATATGTAAGTATAGTTTAATACTAAGAAATATAATATATAAATATATTATAAGGAGGACTAACATTGTATGTAAGAAATATATATGCTCTTCTCCATCAATTTGAAAACGACTTTTAACAAAATCCAATACCCAGTCTTGATAACAACATTTAACAAAATGAACAATTTCTTAACATGATGATATTTTAATATGTATTATCCACTACAGTTTAATAAGTGAATAAATTAGAGGCATGAAATTTTAAGAAGTAATAAAATTATCACTATTTCTAGATATTTTTATTTGAAGCTGGCAGATCTGAAAGATTCAACTGAAAAAGTACTACACATAATGAGAGACTTCAATAAAAAATTGTGGAATAAAAATGTGCAAAAATTAATGTCCTTCTGAAATACAACTAACAAATAACTGAAAGATACAACAGAAGAAAATCTTGCCGACAATAGCAAGATGATTAAACACTTAGGAACAAATTTAACGAGAAATGTATAAAACCTTTATAAGAAACATTAATACATTCCTGAAGAATACACACATGTACACACATACATGCACACACAAGATTTTTAGTATATGTACTATTATTTTGAACAGAAATACTCAAAATTGTAAAGACTTCAGTTCTACCTAAAGTAGTATATACGTTTAATGTGGTTCCCATTAAAATACCGAGCATAAAACTTTGACTTGCCTATCTCCTGACCTCAAGCAAATCAAGTTTGTCTTGACAAGTAGGATAAAATAGCTTCTCAAATTTTTCTTCTCTCTCTCTACTGAGTCAGAACTCCAGCTAAAATGAACATGAGGCAAGAAGATGAACATATCTTTACTAAAGGATGAAAAAAGAAAGAAGATGAAGGAAAGAGAGAGGAAAAGAAGGAATGAGGAAGGAAAAAAATACATATAGATCCTATAGCTCATACAAAAAATGAAGCAAGAAAAAACAGCCAGGATATCTCTCAGATGAGCAGTGAAAGTATCAGATACTAGAATATATTATAAAGCCTCAATAATTACCATAGTGTGACATGTTAACAGAATGGTACATAGAATAGGATATAAAATCCATGAATAGACCCATATAAATACAAAGAATTAGTATATAATAAAGATGTCAAACAAAACCAATGAGATAAGGATGAACTTTTTGAATAAATACTGTTGGGACACTTGCCTGGATTAGGGTAAAACGAAATTCCTGGGAGCACTACCTTTCAAGGTGACTTTTCTTAAAATATGTTCCTAAGACCATCTTATGAGAAAAATCAGTTACAGGGTGCCTGGGTGCCTCAGTCTGTTAAGTACCTAACTCTTGATATCAGCTCAGGTCATGATTTCAGGGTCCTGAGATAGAGCCCCACATTAGTCTCCTTGCTGAGAGTGAAGCCTGCTTAAGATTCTTCCCCCCACACCCAAAAAATCATTATATATTGAAATGTAAGTTCCAAGGCTCAGTTTGAATCATCCACTGAACTAAAACTTAAGGTAGTTCCTGAGAACTTGCATATTACCAAGTTTCCCAGGTGATTCTGAAGGACACAAGTTTGGAAACTTCTCCTTTATACCATATATCCTGGGTGATTATATCTCTCCTGCTAACTCAACTCTTCCTGATTTTTTTTCTAGTTGGGTCTTTAACTTTTGTCACTACAGCTAGGCAATTGAAAGCAACTGAAAGGGCATCAAAGTCCCTGTCTATGCTGTCTGACTGAAATATATAAAATCCCCCTTCAAACCCTTAGTTTAGTTGAGATAAAGCTAGAATTTCTTTAAAGAAATGTTCAGTAGAAAATAAAAACAAATGCAAAGTCCTACAAATGGATCTGATGATCTAGTTCTGATTTATTCTTCTCACTTTGCTGGAGTTGAGCCCCAGAATGACTAGCACTGGTAAAATGCAGGTGTTGTACCCTTGTAAATGCAGATGTTGCCCCAGGCTTTCTTTGGATCCCTCTGCTCTTTTTCTAGGACTTTACAATTCTTTCCTGTGTGGTAGGTGACTCATGAATTTGTATATGCAGCTCAGGTAATCTCCTCTCAGTTCCAGATATGATGCATTACTACTAGAAATAGTCTCTTAGATCTCTGATGTACCCTAAGCTCAACATTTTCAAAACTGAATTCTTTATTTCTTACCCCGTATTATTCCTCCCTCCATCCCCACCCAAATCTGTCTTCTTTTAGTGCTCCCTGTTAGGGGCAAGAGCATCACCATTCAACCAGGTAGGTAAGTCCAAACACGATTCATTCTTGACACCACACATTTCTTCACTTCCCTAACTTAATTCTTCTTAAGTTTTGTCAATTTTCCCACTTAAATAACTGAAATGCATCCACTTATCTCTACTTTTGCAATGCCCTCAATCTAAGCTCCTGTAAGTATAAGGGTATCCTAACTTGTCTCTTTGCTTTCATTAGACACGTGAGGTAAATGATAGACAAATGTATCATATTCTAGGGCACCTCAACCCAGTTAATACCATCCTTTAATTTCCTGTTGCTCTTGGGATAAAAACAAATATCCCTTAATGTGGCCTAAGGGGTCATGTAAGTGCTGTCCTTACCTATCCCTTCAATTTCCTCTCCATTCCTTCCTTCATCCTCTTTGCTTTAGCAGCACAGCTCTGTTCTCAGGCTTCCTGTTAACCATGCTCTCTCTCTCAGCTCAGGAGGTGCTCTCTTAACAGTACCACCACTTGGAATTCTCTTTACTCTCCTTTGACCTACTTAGCTCTCCTTCACCCTTCCATATCTTAGCTCTATAGCCACTTCCCTGGGGAAATTTTCCCAGAGTTTTCTGACCTGGTTCAATTCCCCATTTATACTCTTTTGTTACATCATGCCCCCCAACCTCTGGCACTTCTCACCCATGGATTTTGATATTAACTTGTATGACTTTGTTTTTCATGATTGTCTTGGCCACTAGGTTGTAAGAACCCAAGGACAGGGACCATGAGTGCTTTACTCACCACTGCATCCAAGCACCTAGCACAGTGACTGCCTCAGAGAATGGGCCCCTTGAAAATACTGATTAAATGAACAAATTAACTCTTTCCCAGTTCCTTTAATTCTTCTTTTTTTTAAAGATTTTATTTATTTATTTGACAGAGATCACAAGTAGGCAGAGAGGCGGGCAGAGAGAGAGAAGGGGAAGCAGGCTCCCTGCTGAGCAGAGAGCCGGATGTGGGCTCCATCCCAGGACCCTGGGATCATGACCTGAGCCAAAGGCAGAGGCTTTAACCCACTGGGCCACCCAGGTGCCCTCCCTCCCCCCCCACCCCCCCGCCGCAAGTTCCTTTAATTCTTTTTTTTTTTTTTTAATATTTACTTATTTATTTGACAGAGATCACAAGTAGGCAGAGAGGCAGGCAGAGAAAGAGAGAGGAGGAAGCAGGCTCCCCACTGAGCAGAGAGCCCAATGTGGGGCTCGATCCCAGGACCCTGGGATCATGGTCTGAGCGGGAGGCAGAGGCTTTAACCCACTGAGCCACCCAGGCGCCCCCCTTTAATTCTTTAATGTTGTCCAGGGTGGAAACTATACTGAATTTTGGGCAAAGATGTTCAATAAGGCAAATAATAACAGCTAACATTTATTGAGAGTATGTTATATACCTATATATTACTGTCAAGGTCATTATACACACTATCTCAGTTTGCTTTCATACATCCTTAAAATGTAAATACCATAATTTTTCTTATTTTAAAGACCAGGAAATAGGACTACAGAGGAGAGGTTAAATAACTTGTCCAAAGTCATTCAGTCTGAAAGTGGCAGAGCTGAAATTCAGTCCTAAGTCTTCGCTGACTCTACAGCTCTTAACCACTAAGATATATGGCTACAACCTTCTAGCTTGAGGTTTGTTAGGGCTGACCTCACTTCCGTGTTTGGGGGAATTAAGTCTTTCTAGAAACTTCTTGTTCCTCTAGCTTTTGTGTTTCTTGATCATCTTCTCTGGATCCAACTGGGCTGTACTTCTTTGCAGCTGCCTGGACCTTCTTACATCCCTGCCTTGTACCCTGGACCCCAAACTGCAGGATGATGAAGAGGCTTATTATCTGGCCTCCTCTAAGTCTTAGGCATCTTGCTTTTTGTTTTGTAGTTGGTAACTTCACCTCTTCTGGGTGATTCTAAGTAACTGGAAATCCAATATTGACTTCTAACCCATTTGTTTTTTATTGAATTTAAGTGTAGTCCAGAGTGGTCATCCCTCTACTAGAATTTGACTTTATCTTACCTAGCATTTAAGTCCTGTTTCACTGAGCAGCCATAGAGCCTTGATGGCAGACCCCCTCTTTCTCTGGAGCCTATATGTTGCAAATAATTCCCCTCTCATGGCCTGAAGCAGATTCCGTATGTCTTCTTAATTTAAGCTCACTTGTTTTAGAAATGCCAACAAGGCAGGGCGTCTGGTTAATCCAGTTGGTTATGTGTCTGACTCTTGATTTTGATTCAGGTAATGATCTCAGGGTTGTGAGACTGAGTCCCACAGCAGGCTCTGGGTTCAGTGTGGAGTCTGCTTGTCCTCTCCTTCTGCCTTCCCTTATGCTCCTCTCCCCATTTTTGCATGCACTCTCTTTCTCTCTAAAATAAATACATAAATCTGTAAGAAAGAAAGAAAGAAGGGAAGGAAGGAAGAAGAAAGAAAGAAATGGCAACAAGTTTTCTGCTTTCTGGGGAAATCTTCTGGATCTCAGTTTGTGTAGGGAACAGAGTTAATTAACAGACTAGGTGTCCAACAATCTCGCTTTGAGATTATTCACCTCTACAAGGCTCTCTGTGATGGTACGTTGCTACCTATGGATGTGGTTTCATAGCATGTCACAATTACTCAAAATTCTGTAAATCTTGGAGAGCAATAACAAATTAATTGCTAGCCTGGAAGATGGGTTATTTTAATCAATGTATTCAATAAGTTTCATCACTGGGTAGATAAATGGACTCATTCATACTGTGCTACAGATAATTGATAATATTCCTGCCAACATAATATTCAGTTGTAGCAAATACTTTGAACAAAGGACATAACTTCAAATATCAGTTATCAAGAAGTGATTTATTAGAACATTTGTATTACTTTTCGTGGGATGAAATTAACCAACTATTCTATCAATCATTCCATTAAAAACTGTTTTATACATATATCCTTAAAAATCTCAGGTGAGATTGTTGAGCAAGTACTTTGTGTGAGGCACTATAATAAATGATTTACATGGGGGGAAGCCATTAAAGCAACTTCCCTCTGATCTATTCACCTTTTTTATGGTGTGAGGTGTGGTGAAGTTGAAAGACTCTTAAGGTATTCACTGATTTGATCCCCTTGCCAATGGGTTCCTGACAAATAGACTGGTGTATTTATCTAGGAGGAAGAATCCTTAACTTTCATGTACTCAGTTTTTAAAGTAAATATACCCAGAATCTGTAGATCTACGAAACTTCTCCTTGGACAATGTCTTTGGCATGTAAAATGAAAGCATTTTATAATGTCAAGGCTCCTTTTTGCATTACATAATAAAAAACCTCACAAATCCTGACTTGGAGACCTCATCATTTATTCTGGGAGGAAGCACAGGCTTGTCAAGGCAAAAAAGGATCTAGGGACCACACAGTCCACCCGGGACCTCTCTGCTTTTTCTGTGCCTCCTTATTCCCTGGATTCTTGAAATGATTAGCAAATCTTTATAGTAGGTACTATTTCTTATACATGTGAATTGCATTGGACAGTTTGATTCTGCATGGTAGCACGCTTACACTATTAAATTCCCCCAACATCTGAGTTGGATATTATTTATTCCATTTTGTAAATAAGGAGACAGAAACTTAGAAAGGTTTAAAAAACCTACCCAAAATTACACAGTTAGTTCATGGGGTACACACTCAAGTCCATTTCTTTCTAAAGTTCTCATTCTTTCTAGTACACCTTTTATTAGTTTAAGTACCTTATTGGTTTCAGTTTGAAATGTCACTGTCTCTGGAAAGAAGCCAGATGATTCAGAAGTAGAGATGTGGGACCCTGGAGCAATTTTCTTTGCCAAATTGTTTCTGCTGGTATGTGCTGCTACGGCAGTGGCTAGAAGCTGGGTTTTACAGACTGCATCTGCAAACGTGTGGTGAAACAGCACATGGTAAAACCTCAAGGGGCCATCTCAGCAGGTATGTTTAATCGTGTGAGACAGTAATAAAGAACTGATGGCCTTGTGCAGAAGAAAGATTGCCCTCTCTGTAATCATGATAACTTAACAACTTTAATGGGGGTGAATTTGAAAGCACCTTAAGCAGAGATCCGATCTAGATGGGAAAGCCATTCCAGAACAAATGGGCAGCAAGGATTTTGGAGAGCAGTTCCAGCATTTGTCCAATCCTGCACTATAAAATGAAAAAAAAGAGCTCTTCTAATATGTGAACTCTGAGCAATTATATTAGAAGGCCTAGAGACACTCTACAAATGAAATAAAATTGAAAGTTTTAGTGCAAGTACATGGAAGATTAGCTGCAAATTATGAGGAACAAGGAACACTATAAAAAGGAAATTGTCTAAAGAAAATCAGATTCTAGTGCTAAGAAGAACAGGAGCAGACAATTCTCAAAAGAAGAAATGTAAATAGGTAGCAAAAACATGGAAACATGGAAAAATTCAACCTTCCTAATAATTACCAAATTATCAACTATTTTTTAAAGATTTTATTTATTTATTTGACAGAGAGAAAGGGAACACAAGCAGGGGGAGTAGGAGAGGGATAAGCAGGCAGGCTTCCTGCGGAGTAGGAAGCCTGATGTGGGGCTCAATCCCAGGACCCTGGGATCATGACCTGAGCTGAAGGCAGAGCTTAATGACTGAGCCACCCAGACACCCCTCGACTATTTTTTAGAAAGGAAAATAATCAGCTTTGCTCTTCATGAGGTAAAATTCACAGTGGGAATTTTGCTTCTAGGGGGAATTTAAAAATAGGCACCATTTTTCTGGAAATCAATTTGAAAATGGATATTAGGAGCCTTAAACATGTTTAACTTTTTGATTGAGTAAATTTGGTGTGAATTTAACTGAAAGAATAAAATTATATATCAGGATATGCACTGTTATTTCTTTATAATAGTAGAAAACTAGAAAAGAGCTTAAAGGAGCAATAAAAATTATTAAATCTAATCATATGGCAAAAACATATAATATTGAAATTAAAGATTATGTTCTCCTTAGAAAAGAGTAACATCCAGAACTAATAAGATTATTTAGTAAATGAGACTTTCTAACAAGGCACAATCTAGATTTGCTTCCTTAGGTAGGGAAGGCAAAGGGAATAGATCAGGGTACTGAAACTTTCATTTTAATGACTCTATTAATAATGGCAACAATAAAATAATGAATTCCCATATGACAATAATTGTAATTCTAGTGTACATTGATTTAGAAAATGCATTGTGACAAACACCTTTCATGAATTCAGTAATAATTTCAATGGTTGGCATTTTGTCCATTGCCATGACATCTATATACATTTGAAAGATAGATGTTTATATTTGTGTGAATCACTCTGCTAATTCAATCTCTAATCAAAGCTTGGAATGATATATGAATTCACAGATTCCTTGCAATAATTCCGTGACTCTCTAGCGCTCATGTATAGATTTGTGACAAGATAAACTAAAAAAAATTCTTTGTTCCTTTCTATTAGAAGCACACTAGAGTCAAGATAATTTAATCAGAGGGGCACCTGGGTGGCTCAGTTGGTTAAAGCCTCTGCCTTCGGCTCAGGTCATGATCCCAGAGTCCTGGGATTGTGCCCCGCGTCAGGCTCTCTGCTCGGCAGGGAGCCTGCTTCCTCCTCTCTCTCTCTCTGCCTGCCTCTCTGCCTACTTGTAATCTCTGCCTGTCAAATAAATAAATAAAATCTTTAAAAAAAAAAGATAATTTAATCAGAGTTGATGCATGGGGAATGACACAATTTCTGATTATCAACAGAATATCAGGAGAACAAACTTTGGCAGCTAATACAGTAACTAATCATTTTAGTTGCTCTGAAGCTCTTTTCCCATCTAATAAATTAATGACATTACTTACTTCTGATAAAGGGGAAAGGAGAAAGTCAGATATAGCCTTGGACTAAGAACTTATCTGAAGTGATAAAGATTTTTTTTTAACTCACTGAAGGCACACTCATCTTCAATGAAGAAGCTTTCGGTTTGTGAAAACCAGTTTTAAAAAGAAGTGATTGTATTTTGAAATACAGAGTGATCTGGCTTGGAAAACCAAGCAAAGCTTGGATAATAACTAAAGCACAGAGTTTATAAAAATTAAATGCAACACAGGAAGAAATGAAGGACATGTATGAATAGTTTCTGGCACAGAAAAGTCAAAAGAAAAAAGTACCACCACTTTGCTGGGCTACAGGGAGGAGACTAAAGAGCCAGGAAGAGGGGATATATTTGTCTGCTTGGGCTGCTGTAACAAAAAACCACAGACTAGTGGCTTAAACTATAGACCTTCATTTTCTTACAGTCCTGGAGGCTGGAAGTATAAGATCAAAGTGCTAGCGGTCTGGTGAGGACTCTTCCTGGCTTGCAGAAAGCCACCTCCTCACATATGGTTTCTTCTCTGCATATGCAGAGAGAGACATCTGGTATTTCTTCATCTTTTTAGAAGGACACTTGTCCTATTGGATGATGGCCTTGCTCTTACGACCTCATTTAACCATAATTGCTTCCCTAAAGTCCCTATCCCCAAAAATAGACCCATTAGAGTTCGGGCTACAACATATGAATTTTGAGGGGACACAGTTCAGACCATAACAAGAGGAGAAGAGAGAAAGAATTAGGTGCAGATGGAGTCCCTCTATCTTTTTCATGTAAGAGAAAACCTGAAGTGGGTGTTGAGGCCACCAGATAATGATTCAAGGACGGAACTGAAGACAAATTAAGCCTGTGGGTAATGAGTTAATGTCACTCTATGCAACAGAGCCCCAGTAACAGCTCTGGACACAGAGAATTGGGTAAGCTTCCCTGGTTGGCAACACTCCATGCATATTGTCAATACACCAATCCTGGGAAAGTAATACGTCCTGTACACAGAGAGAGAACAATGGAAACTCCACAGCTGGTACTTACCAGAGTCCACTCTTCCCTTAGCTTATTTTAATCTGTATCCCTCCCTTGTCATAAACCATAGCTGTAAGTATAAATGCTTACAGTGAATTTTGCAAGTCCTTCTAGTGAGCTGTCAATCTTGAGGGTGGTTTTGGGAGCCTTTTCTGAACCTGATGGTGTCAGAAGAGAGGGTGTCTATTGCAGGGACTATGAGCACCCTTTAACTTCTCATTAGCCTAACTGATGTAGAGGACACCCGAGAATGATACACATTAGTAGTGGAGGCAGCATTTTCAAATTCCAGAATTATAAGTCTCAAAAAATTGGCTCTTGTGCTTACAAGAGTGACCTAACTAGAATCTTAATATTTGCCCCTCTGCCATTATAAAACTTCTGAAATCTCCCTGGTTCCTCAATAAAAAGCAAAAATAAACACAAACCCTTTTATTTTTTCTGTTTATACAGTTGTTGCTAATGTTTGGTCAGACCACCTGGGTTATGTTGGCCAAGGAACAGCAAAGCCAGATTCCTTCTATTGCTTTTCAAGTTTCCCTGGTAAAGGGAGTGGAGATGCATTCTGCCTTGAGGTGGAATACGACACGGAAAGTCACGAGTGACAAGCAGTGGAAGTTATGGGAGAAGAGAGTCCATGTCCTATTTTAAGCTTAGCTTTTGTGATAAGAACAAAACAATTTTTTTTTAAAAGATTTTATTTATTTACCAGAGAGAGTGGGGGGGAGAGAGCAAGCACAGGCAGACAGAATGGCAGGCAGAGGCAGAGAGAGAAGCAGGCTCCCTGCTGAGCAAGGAGCCGGATGTGGGACTCGATCCCAGGACGCTAGGATCATGACCTGAGCTGAAGGCAGCGCTTAACCAACTGAGCCACCCAGGCGTCCCACAAAATAACTTTTTAAAGATTATAGTGTTTCACTTATTATAAACTCCAAAATAATTTTTAAAAGTAGTGTTACAGTTGAAATTCTTCCTAGAGAAGAATTGAAGTATATTCTTTTGTTCTCCTTAGAATAATAACTTTTGTATATCTTTCTCTCCATAAATTAATGGCCTAATTTTCATATCCCTCCACATTCTTTTTTTTTTTTTTTAAGATTTTATTTATTCATTTGAGAGAGAGAGAGTGAGAAAGAGCATGAGAGGGAAAAGTCAAGGGAGAAGCAGACTCCCTGTGGAACTGTGAGCCCGATGCGGGACTCTGTTCCAGGACTCTGGGATCACGACCCGAGGCAAAGGCAGTCGCTTAACCAACTGAGCCACCCAGGTGCCCATCCCTCCACATTCTAACAAGATATACTTGTTAGATATCTATATCTATGTATATAAGATTATATATATGTATATATATATACATATATATACACGATATATACTTTTAGTCTTGCTAAAAGTAAGTAATATTAGCATCAGGCTAAATTACGAACTGTGATAGCACAGTTCTGGACGAGGGCCTTTCCTTACTCATTTTCCCATGTAGTAATGAAAAACAGTGGAGATAAAAAAAGAAGAAACAGATATATTATAATCATAAAAATAAACATCATTAAAATGTATGAAATGTGGTAAGAATGAAGGGAAGAGTAAGATTTAAGACTTACTGGGTAATGTTTAGTATCAGGGAATTGTAGCCAGTCAAAGTTAGGTACCCAGCTCTGAAAGTGAGTATTAGCCTGCTATACTCACTGGTCTTCATTCTTTCATTAATCCAAATTAGACCACTCAAAGATTGACTAAGAGCTGACTGCATTCAAAGATATGAAAGACTAGTGCTAGTTATTTTATAATAATAATGGTAATAAAATACATAATAGCCAAGTTGGTGTTGCCAAGTATTGTGCTGTGTGTGTGTTTTTTTTTTAAGATTTATTTACATATTTGAGAGAGAGAGAGAGAGAGAGAATAAGCATGTGGGGGGGTGGGGTGGCAAGGGAGTGGCACAGAGGGAGAGAAGTCTTCAGCGGACTCCACATTCAGCATGGAGCCTGACACTTGCTGGATCTCAGAATCCTGAGATCAAGACTTCAGCTGAAACCAAGAGTCCATCGCCACTCAACTGAGCTGCCCAGCCCCTGTGCTGTATGCTTTTTGAGGATTATCTCATTAAATAATAGTCAATTCAAATCAATCTAGTGATAGAGCCTGTCCTTTCAAATATGGTATGTACATTCTTGGGCTCATGAACAATATTTGATAATAATATCATGATTTAATTTATAAAGCTCTTTCACTTTTATTATCTCATTCAATTTTTATAGCTAGTCATAAAGACTATCTCTCCCATCATTTAATCTTTGACTTGAGAGATTTTAATTTTTGAATTAGACTAAGGTTGTAACTTGCAAGGGGAGCTTGCATCCAGATCTTCAAAATTAATCTGAAGCCCATTTTCATTGCATCAGAACTGTCTTTTCATGTGACTAAAAGTCAGGACACTATTAATTGGTTTAGAATTAGTATAGGTAAAGCTCAAAATGTTTTAAATATATAAATGAATGAGTTAAAAAGTCCCAAATAAATAAGATTCCTCTAGTCATTGTTCTTTGTACTTTCTGAATTTTTCTAATATTCATTTGGGTCCCCAGTGAAAAGAGTCAATAGGAAAATGGAGACAATCACATAGACCAGGAATTGGCAAAATTTTTCATAATGAACTGGCTAATTATTATGTTAGACTTTGTGGAACATCAGGTCTCCAGTCTCATTGCAATTACTTAACTCAGTTGCAGTGTGGAGGCAGCACAGATAATATGTAAGTGAATTGGCATGACTGTATTCCAATAAAGCTTTATTTATAAAATCAGGCAGCTAGGGACGCCTGGGTGGCTCGGTTGGTTGGACGACTGCCTTCGGCTCAGGGCGTGATCCTGGAGTCCCGGGATCGAGTCCCGCATCAGACTCCCAGCTCCATGGGGAGTCTGCTTCGCTCTCTGATCTTCTCCTCGCTCGTGCTCTCTCTCACTGTCTCTCTCTCTCAAATAAATAAATAAAATCTTTAAAAAAATAAAATAAAATAAAATCAGGCAGCTAGCTATATTCGACTCTCAGTGCATAGTTTGCCAACCCCTCAGAGATAAGAGGCTGAAAATAATCTTGAGTGGCTGCAGTTGTGGTCCTTAATCACCCACAGCATGTTACTGAGAAATACAACTTTTATTTTTTTACTGCTGTCATATAAAGACTGAATTCGAATAAAACTTAAATGGCCCAACTTTTAAAATATAAACTAACAGTTCTGGGGGGAAAATATCTTGTAAATAGAAAGCTAAGTTACTTGGTTTTAAAGTTAAACTTCTGCTACAGAATGTCCCCCTAAAAATTAACTAGCACATATTATGTTCATCTTCTTTTTTTTTCTTTCTCCTGTGATCTGAATTTTTCTAATGCTTATATATGCTTTAGCTGGTCATGTTCCAGACTGACTTAGTAACCAAACACATTCCCTCTTTCAATTCTGATCTGGCTCTTCATCAAGACTCTAATGAGCCACTTGCATTATTTTTTAGTAACTGCCCTCAAACTCTCTCCCTGTTTTCAAGTTGTCTCTCCCTGACTCATCATTGGCCACTTAAAGGGAGGATGCCCTGCTTGGCAGCTAGGTGTAAGAAATGCTACCATGCCTCAAGATGCCATATGCTGAGTTATAGCAGATGATACTGCATTTCTTTCTAATGTGTAATTCATCCAGTTTCCTCTATTGGAGGGTGAGCTAGTTGAGGGTAGGACCGTTTCTGTCTTTACACATCAGAGCCCAGGATAGCCTTCCTCAATAAATATTTGTTGAATGAATGGTTGGATTTAATTTAGAGAGACCTTATTAATGAGATTTCTCTGATTATAAGGAAATAAAAGCCATGAGATTGTAGATGAGAACAAAAGACAGCCACAGCTAAGAGACAAGATGGATTCCCTGGTGTCAAAGAATGAAACTAAAATTTTAATCAGGCTGAATGACTGTGAGGAATAAAGCCAGTCAGTGGAATCTGAGGTGACAAGGTTGCACAAAATTCACCAAAACTTGCAGAAAGAACCCGCAACACAGCTTATCATGCTGTTCAGCAGCTGCCACATCCTGAAACTGCTACCAGAAATAGCGAACTAGATCCTGTTGGTCACTCTGCTCCTCAAGTTTGCAATTTGGGCTGGGTCTGACCAATCTCGATAAATGGCACAGAACTTGTGGGTTTTGCCTATTTTACCCAGAGCCTAAATCTTCCCCTTAGGAGCGTACTTTCGATTTGTAGCCAAAGATTCAGTCTCCCTAGTCTGCAAGCTGCCGGCCAATAAAGCCATCCCTTGCTTCTGACCAAATCCTTGCATTCTAGGAATTTTTGTTGACTTGGAGAATGCTTTTAAAAGAGCAGACAAGTATTTTGGTATGTTTTATGTCCTCAGCACAAGAAAATGAATTGGGTCCATCAGTGTAGGCGTAATTTTATTAAAGGAGTCATAAGAAACATTGATTTGACTCTGCTCTTAGAAAATAATTTTAATGGAATTAGAGTAGCTAAGCCTACAAAAGTGCTGAGAAGAAAGAATAAATATGATGGTTCTTCCAGGACAATGTTTCTAGGGTAAAATAGTATGAAACACTAAGCTGCATTTCCACTTGTTGCTAAATAAGAAGTGTTTATTAAATCATTCAACAAATATTTATTAAAAAGTACTATGCTCCAGAGACTGTTAAGGCATTTAAAAAGATAAATAAGGACAATATGTCGTGAAGGGTACCAAAATACGTCATCCTAAAATATGCCTGTTTGGCATATGGATTATTTTGTGCTAAAGTCCACTGAGAAGCTGCAGATGCAAGAAAAGCTCTAAAAACAGGGCACAAATTCTCCTTTTGTAAAGGAAATTTACATTAAAAAGAAATTTCTGTTTGTAAAGATGCAGGACTCTCCCTGTAGGGAAGAGGAGGATGCTTAACAATTCTTATCAATGGAGAAGGCATTGACTGAAATATACCTAATGAGCCTCATTTAAAAATCTTTGTTTACTGTGTCTTTTGTGGTCACCTTCCCTTAACACGTCTCCTTAATTCAGAAGCTTCAAAGCCCCTTTTCATTGTTCCAGTAGTATAAGACTGGAGATAAGCCCAAGTTTCAACTACTCCTTTGGGTTACTTATCACTGGGTACTCCCAAGTGTACTTGCGTGACACACATATTAATTAACTTCTGTTTATCTTTCCTTTTCTTACTGCGTTTTTGGCCTGTCTAATTTACAGGCCCACAGCTGGAGAACCTAAAATGCTTTTTCCTTGTATGTCAGATGGTGACAAGCGCTATGAAGAAAAACAAGACTAAAAGTGAAAGGCAGTTTTACAATTTTAAATAAGGCAGTCACAGAAAGCTTCTCTGAGAAAGTGTGGTTTCATTTAAAGTCTTGAAAGAAGTGAGACAGTGAGCCATGCAGATATCTTCAGGCAAGCGTTCCAGGAGGAGGGAACAAGTGCAAAGAACTTGAGAAGCAGCTTGACTAGGATTTTCAAGAAATAAAAATGTGCCCAGGGTGGCTGCAACATAGTAAATAAGGAGGTAAAATCACAGGAGATGGACTCAGGGAGGTGATGGGCTCTGTCGGTCTTGTAAGGCCTAGGACTTTTATTCTCAATCAGAGGAAAAGACAGTGGAGAGTTTGGGAAGAGGAGTGACATCTGACAACATACAAGGTCATCAGGAAAGAGTTATGAGGTAAGAGAGTATATTGGAGTTATGAGGAGAAAGATGAAGGCATGTAATTGTCATATAGCAGAGTGGGAGAGTGAATGAACCAGGATTCCTCATCAGGATCACTGGCTGGCTATGGTGTTAGGACAAATCTGCCAAGAGGCTCTTACGTAAAATAATCCACTTGAGACATATGGTGGTTAGGACCAGATTGGTAACACTGGAGGTTACGAGAAGTGATTGGATTCTGTATTTTGAAGATAGAGCCAACATGACTTGCTTTACAGATAAGATATGGAGTGTGAAAGGAAACCTAGATAATATCAAGGTTATGTGTGTGTGTGTGTGTGTGTGTGTGTGTGTTCGCCTAAACAACTGAAAGAATGAAGTTGCCATTTACAGAAATAGGAAAAATGTGAAAATTGTTGGTTGTGGGAGGCAGTATATCAGGAAATCATTGTACATATGTGTTGAGGAGAAAAATTTTCCTATACCCATTTAGGTTCTTTGGCTGGTAAATTGATAAAAGGCAGAGTAACAGAAGAAAACCAAATGTGATTATGTACATACAGGAGCCCCACTGGAATGTGAGACTGAAAGACAAATTGGTCACTTGAGGCTTATATGCCACCCTGGGGAAAGGGTAGGGACCCTGCGCTTCAAAGGGAGAAGGGTAATACACAGGACAATAGGAAGAGCAGATGTTTGGTAATTAAATGCTTGACCTGCCATAGAGCTAGGTTTTTCAAATAAAAAGTTATCTTTCTTTCTGGGCCAGGGTCCTCTTCTCAATACTTTCAGGTAGTTAAAGAGGAAGTAAAAGTTCTTTCTGAGTCTTTTGGGCCTTTATTAGCTTCAGCTCAAAGTAATACACATGCCAAAGGGACACATGGTGGGGGAGGGGAGAGCTTGTTCGAAACCCCTTTACATGTTAAGGCTGAGACATCAACTAGACATACAGATAGAGATGCTGGACATACAAATTATTAGGGGCAAAAAATATGATGGAGATATAGGTATTTAAATATAGGTATTTAAAGTTTTGAGATTGGATATCATCAATAAGGGAGAAAGAGGCTAGTATTGGGGAGGAAGAATTTCCTCTTCCCTCGAGGTCCTTTCAGCTGGATTTAGAATCAAATTGTCATGAGACAGACTAATAGGAGAAAATCAAATAAAATTGTAAGGGGAATTCACACAGACATGAAATTCCAAAGACACAATGTTTATATGAGCTGAGGAGAGGGGTCTGAAGGTAAAAAGGGAAATACTATAGCAGGAAGGTGAAAAGAGATGTTTAGAAAACAACGGTGCCCTGTTATGTGGATCAGTTTCTTAGATAAGGAGGAATTTCTGTTAATAACTCTCTTGCTGGAAGAGGAGGCAGTTGAGGGAAAGGTACAGAGCTTTATCTGAATCTGCTGGGTTTGGACTGCTTTTAACTCAATGTTCATGCCAAAGTGGCCCATCTTGGGATGGCCTGTCCTTGGCCCCTACAGCTAGAAAAGCTAAGATGAAGGAGTAGAAAATCATGACAAATCTCAAACAAAAATGCAAAGGCAAGCCCAGTGTGGGTCATAGATAAAGCTGGGTGAGTTTCAAGGACTGCCAGAGCAGCCAGGAGGGAAAGAAATTTCACATGAGACATTTTAATTCTTTCCTTCCTCTGTCTAAAGGACCCTTCCTGCTTCTGGATTAGGAGATCTTACAATTTTTCTTAATACAAAAGAATATAAATATAATTCAATAACCATGAGTCCTACTCCAGTCAGAATGTGCAAAACCATTTGGTTTACTTGATTCAAATTGTGCTTTTTGTTTCAACTAAGAGAAAGGGTTTCAAGAAGTAACAGTATCTATATGCCTATGTTTCTAAAACCCAGTCCTGAAATGTTTGAAAGCTATTGGCCAGCCTAAACCCAACATCCATCCATCTTTCTTTCTTTCTTTCTAAAGATTTTATTTATTTATTTGTTTGTTTGTTTATTTATTTATTTATTTATTTGTCAGAGAGAGAGAGGGTACAACCAGGGGGAGCAGGAGGCAGAGGGAGAAACAGGTTCCCTTCTGAGCAAGGAGCCAGATGTAGAATTTGATCCTAGGACCCTAGGATCATGACCTGAGTCAAATGTAGTTGCTTAACCGACAAGCCACCCAGCCATCCCAAAATTAAGATATTTTTCTACCTTAATTCATGATTTAAGTGTGCTAATAAACTTAACACTATTGATTTTTATTTATTGATTATTTTCACAAAATGTTCTGCCCTGTCTAAATTATGCTTTTGCATATTTTGGTGCTCTAAGAATATTCTGGAAAAATTACCCTTTCAACTTCCTCCAATGGTATAGTGAGAGATTTTACAGATGGTATGGGAGGACAGAATGAGGTGTCCCCAAAAATCTTAGGGATAAAGAGAAAAAGTTGTCTTCTAAAAAATAAATGCCTTAAATTAGAACATGATGGGAGAAGACAGAAGGTCTTCTAGCCATGGATCATCTTCTTGACTAGGGACAACTAATTTGGCTTAATTCAAAGGACAGTTTTCCCTGCTATCCAAAAGTATAGCATTCCCTTAAAATCTTTTATAACCTGAAATGGTATAAAGCAAAGAAACAATTACCATTAATTTATATGGAAAATTTTTGAGCATTCCCAGACCCCAAAAATACCCTCTGTTAGGCTTTTCCAATACCTTAGGACACATCTTGCTAAGGGATACACAAAATAAATTGAGATAAAGGACAGATGCTGATAGACACTGTTGCAGTGTATGGCCACGTGATGCTAAGTGTAGTTCTGGGTAAGAATTTGGGGGTTCCTCTTGCTGCTCTGCTGGGGGTGCATGCTGCCTCTGTCATGGCTCTTGCTGTGACAACAAATGCTGATCGCTATTTTTGTTTTTCACTTTTTTTGTGTGAAAGCAAAAATCCTCTTCAGATTTTTTTTTCAGTTAGTGAAAACAGGTACTAATGTAGGTCTTCCATAAAAGAGAAGTGCTGTAACACAATTTTACCTGTATTTATATCTAAGTGAAAAAGCATCAGTAGAACTTTGAAACCAGCAAAAGAAAATGGAGCAGTGTCTGATTTTAGACAACTTGAGAATTCTAGAGCTGGACTTTGCTGTGAGATTAGTCAAATCCTCCTCAGAAATTTCCAAGCCCCTTTTCTTTTTCCTCACCAAGACAGCCACATTCTGATTCATATTTGTGAAAGTAGGTGCTTTGAGTAGTATAACTGATCATTTTGGTCACTGATAAAAGATTACCAGCCACACTATGAAGGAAGTAATTTTATTCTGGTTTACATGTAAGTCTGGAGTGAGGTTGGGTTAACATTGGTCCATTGATCAGAGACTGGTCATCAACTGATACCAAAGAGTCTAGCTTTAGAGTGTGAAATGCTCAAGATCAGATGCTAGAGTCTGGTAGTATCACCAGGCTTCCCTTACCCAGAGAGATCTTATAAGCAGTCACCCTCTCTTGATGATTCACCTTCAATGTCTCCTTTTTGGCTTCTCTCTTACATATAACTTCTATCCACAACTTTATGACCACTAGGTTAATTTTTAAGCCACAGAGCATTTTGTGAGAGAAGTAGACCACAATTATTAGTAAACACTCAATACATGTATGTGGATAAGTGAATTAATAATTAATTTTTTGTTGCAAAAAAAATAAGAGAAAAGTCACACAGAAAGCCAATCACCAAGGCATGACTCAATGATTTTATATCCATGGCCGTTTCCCCATCCCTCTATCGGTAGAATGGCACATCAAAGGTACTTCCTATAAACCCAAACACAATGTATTTGTATTTCATGTTTAATTCATTCAGAGAGACCCCCCAAATACACATTTAAACTTAGTTGTTGATTCTGAATCATTTTCCCCCAGTCCTATGCTGCTCAATGATGACTACTTGGAATACTTAATAATGTATAAAGCATTATCTTCTTCTAAGAAATGGAATTAGGTTATCCAGTAATTAACCCTAGGGATTTTTTCATTTTAATGTTTGCTGTTGAATCTAAGAGAGGAAAATAGGTAACATGCTTTTGTTTTGCTTATTTCCAAAATTTACTGACTCTGAAATTTATTAATGAAGGTATGACAGAAGAATAAGATGTATGCCACTAAACCCACAGTTACTATGTCATCAATCTTTTAATTTCATGAAAGCATAAAAATATAAAATGTCTCTTTTTCTAAGTGTTCTAAAAATTGTGAAGTAGTATATTTAAAGTAAACTTTAGAACAAATTTACCATCATGCCTTATAATTTAAATATTTTTCATCCTTATTTTAACCCACTGAGCCACCCAGGCACCCCTTTTCATCCTTATTTTAGAAGCATTCACTTATATTTGGACAGGGATGGAAAATTTGCATTTACAAAATGAAGATGAATTAATACAGAAATGAGTAAGTTTATTTGACAGTAGCAAGATCCAGCCTGTATTTTTGAATGATGGCTTACTCAAAGAAGAGGATGTTTCAAGGTAAATGGGACCTTGTCATATTGTTCAGATACAGATTAGGTCTGATCTTTCCTTGTCGTGCCACGGAAATCTAAATATTTGTTCACAAAATGATCTAAATTTTTTTCAAGTTGTTTAAGGAGTTGTACATAATTCATATATTCAAGTAATCTTCAAATAGATATTCTCTAAGCCACATGATGTTCAAGAAATATGAGAATATTACATCCTAATTTATTATTATTATTTTTTAAAGGTTTTATTTATTTGTCAGAGAGAGAGAGACTATGAGTAGGGGGAGGGGCAGAGGGTGAAGCAGCCTCCATGCTGAGCAAAGAACCCAGTGTGGGTCTCAGTCCCAGGACCCTGGGATCATGACCTGAGCTGAAGGCAGACAACCAACTGAGACACCCAGGTGTCTCTTATTTAATTTTTTAAAATAAAGATTGTCTTTATTATTTTCCAGGGTAAAATGAAAATATATTTTAATTAGATTTCTCTTCATTTCCAACCTCTTTCCTAGATTTTGGATGAGGGTTAAATTAAATTAAGTTATGGTGTTTTGGTTTCAAGTGTAATCCTATTTATGAACCATAGACTTAATGATGTGCTTTAATTAAATGATATTTTCTAATTGTTAAGAAAATTTTAAATTGTGTAACAAAATTTTAACACCAAAAAGGACTTTGGATCTATTTCAACTCCATTTATGTAAGAGACAAGGAAACAGTAATCTCATTTAAGCTTATCAAATTAGTCCATGTCACACTAACTAAAGTTCATAAGAGTTTGAAGATTAAATTTAGATTGTTTGACTCCAAGTATTATTTCATCATAGCATATTTGTAAAAATATACTCTTTAATTTCCAAATATAGGATATTATAAGATATTTAATTTTCCTTACAAATTATTAACTGTTACCTCAAGGAGTTTCTTTACCATTTCTACCATCAGAAACTATTCAGTGAAGTATATTAGATGAGTTATTACATTTTCAATATTACAAGGTCTCAGGGACAGGCAGCCTCCAGGTTCTAGGAATCACCACTCAAAATGCTGCTAAGGGTGAGTACTAATCTGTAACAGTGGAATTAACTCATTCAACCTCAACAGAATGAAATAGATGAGCAACAGAATATTAAACTGATTACTGTGTAGGCTTGGTCACTAGAATTGTTCCAAGCATGGTTAGAACTTGGCCATGTTGCTGAACTGCATGTGTTCTAGCCTGACCTTGGGGATCTTAAGGCAAATTATAGAGCATTTTTTGGTCTCAGTTTCCTCTTCTTTAAAATGGGGTTAATAGGAGTAGCTACCTCATATGTATTCCAAAGGGCTAGAAGTAAATATATGTAAATGACTTAGGCTAATTTATGTATTGGGTATAGTATAAATGTTTAACAAATGTTAGTTATATTAACACTATCATTATTAGTATCTAACTTTTTAAAAGATTTATTTATCAGTTTTAGAGAGAGAGAGAGAGAATGAACAGGAGGGGCAGAAGGAGAGGGAAAGGGAGAGAGAATCCCAAGCAGACTCCATTCTGAGCATAGAGTCCTACCTGGGATTCTATCTCAAGGCCCTGAGATCATGACCTTAGTTGAAGCCAAAAGTTAGATGTCCAACTGACTGTGCCACCCAGGTGCCTCTATTATCTAACGTTTATTGTAAAAATTCATAGGTAAATTCCCTGTTCTCTGTAGAAAATCCACCCCACTCCTAATTATAAAAAAAACCATAAACTTTCAGACAGGTAGCTTTTCAAAATTAGAGTCTAGAAACTGTAAAAGGAAAAATGTAAAATTATCCCTATTCAGCTGTATGAATATAAGTTATAGATACCATGCCTTTTGCACCATGAAACAGAATATAGAAAATGAAACATACTTATCTTCTTCCTCAAAGTAATTATTCTAGATAGAATTTGTTTCTACTGACAAATTATATATCATGGGGCCCAGGTAAGTAGTTTACTATAAAGCTAAATGCTATAATATGCATTAATAAGAGAATCTTTATGGAAGGAAAAGGGTATTGGCTTAACACAGAACGATAACTTTTTTTAATGTATCCCATGTAATCTCATTAGTTGTCCATTCAAAAACGACTTGGTAATGTCCACGTGGATGAAGTTAGAGACAAATCCCTCTGTAAACTAGCACATAGTCTGACCAAACAGCCTAAATATAACTTTAAAATGTTGAAATGTCATTAAACAGTTTTTTTTTTATCATAATTCTAGCTTTTTGTTGTTGTTGCTGTTGAAATGAGAGTAGTAGGAGGCTCTTAGGGGGAAAAAAGAAAAGTGAGCTGATATATATATGTGTATATATATATATATATATATATATATATATCTCAGGAAGTGGTAACCAATACAATAAGAAATAAAGCTGTCAAGAATATCTGGATAATCTTTCTCTTAGATAAACTACACAAAATTCATATTGAAACACAAAAGGTTGTATGGTGCACTTGGGTTCAGAACCTGGGGAACTATTTGGAAGACTCAAAGTCTTCATGTCCCCATTGAAATGGAAGCTCTATGAAGCCAAAAATCTGTTTTTTTTTTTTTTCCCCACTGTTGCATTTGCAGAACCTGAACAGAGACCAGAACATAGTAGGTATTCAATGAATCACTTTTTAAAATTATTTCTCTATTTATTCAAATTTATTTACTAAATTTAAATAATTTATTTACATTTATTTTAAAATACTTTTTCAATTCAATAAATCATCTTTTAAAATTATTTACTTATTAAATTTAAATAATTTATTTATTTAAATTTATTTAGAAACACTTTTTAAAATAAAGGTTTTATTTATTTTTCTGAGAGAGAGAGAGAGAAACAATGAGCAGGGGGAGGGGTAGAAGGAGAGGGGGAGAGAGAGCATCCCAAGCAGACTCCCCACTGAGCGCAGAGCGCAATGTAGGGCTGGGTCCCAGGACCCCAATCATGACCTGAGCCAAAGTCAGATGCTTAAATGACTGGGCCACCCAGGTGTCCTTCAATAAGTTACTTTGACTGAATGAATAAATGAATAAAAGAATATGGACAGATTTTATTCTTGGGTCAGTGTAACTTCTTCCCTGGAAAAGGCTTGGATAGGCACTGCCAGTGTCTTTTTACAATTTTTCTTGATTCCATTGCTATCCTCATTTTCTTCGGATTGAGATATTCTTCCTTCAAATATTTTAATATATCCAAACTTATTAGTATCTTACTTGCCCTGATATTTATTCAATATATTTAAGAAGAGTACCAAGATCAGTTCTCAGTCACTTGTGTAATTTAACCCTCAGAGCACAAACTTAATTATAAGTTTTTTAGAGGTATGAGGGTAGGAAAACTGCCTTTAAACTAATTTGTAAAACATTCTATCTTCAAAAAATGAGCTAATTGTTTTTTTCTGGTTTTACAGTAATTGTATATCTTTAGTTATATTTTGAAAAATATCGGTAAGTTTCTACATGCAAATTCTTTCACATCTTTTTTTCTAAAACTGCCATTTATGAAGTGGGCTACACTTTATCTTGCCCCTTAAAAATATGTAACAAAAGAGGAGTTTTTCATTCTAAGCACAGGAAGTTTGTGACAAAATTATGTTACAAAAAAACTGATATAAAGGGTGCCTGGGTGACTCAGTTGGTTAAGCAACTGCCTTCAGCTCAGGTCATGATCCTGGAGTCCCTCAACTGGCTCCCTGCTCAGTAGGGAGTCTGCTTCTTCTTCTGACTTCTTCCCTCTCATGCTCTCTCTAATAAATAAATAAAATCTAAAAAAAAACTGATATAAAGAAACATCCCAATTAAGCTTTTCCAAGGTAATAATAAATATGTATCCAGATCATTTTGTTATTAATCTTTAACTTGAAATGTAGTAAGGTTGACTTTGCCAATATCTGAGAGCAAATTAACATGTCAGTAACAATGTGGGGGAAAGAGAACTGAATTATGAATAAATTCATAATTCAGTTATGAGGGGTTAACACATGGTTAATATGTGGCTGCCAGCAAGGCAATCAAATAGCAGTGTGATTATTGAAGGGGAAGCCCTGAAGCTTACATAACTGATTTATATTTATAATTCTATATTTAACACTGTTTATGGAAGCAATGAATCAAAGGAAAAACAATGTTATTTAAATTTGAAACTGCATGCCAGTGGCTTTTAGGCATCAAGTTTGGAAAGTACCCAAACAAGGAAATTTCAGATTCCCAACTCTAGCAAAACTAACTTGGACATGATTTTGTGATGTGTTGTGGAAGGCTGCTCAAGATTTTTCTTTGTTTTGTTTTGTTTTGTATTAACATATAATGTATTATTTGTTTCTTTTTTTCTCTCTATTTATTTTTTAATTAACATATAATGTATTGTTGGTTTCAGGGTACAGGTCTGTGATTCACCAGTCTTACAATCCATAGCACTCACCATAGCACATACCCTCTCCAATGTCCATAACCCATACTATCACTCCTGCCCCCTTCATTCCAGCAACCCTGTTTGTTTCCTCAGATTAAGAGTCTCTTCTGATTTGTCTCCCTCTCTGTCTTCATCTTGTTTCATTTTTCCTTCCCTTCGCCTATGATCCTCTGTCTTGTTTCTCAAGTTTCATGTATCAGTGAGATCATATGATAATTGTCTTTCTCTGATTGACTTATTTCACTTAGCATAATACCCTCTAGTTCCATCCACATCTTACAAATGACAAGATTTTGTGGTTTTTTTGATGGCTGCATAATATTCCATTGTATATCTATATAACATCTTCTTTATCCATTCATCTGTTGATGGACATCTGGGTTCTTTCCATAGTTTGGCTATTGTGGACATTGCTGCTATAAACATTGGGAACATGCTATAGCAAACATTGAGCATGTGCATGTGCCCCTTTGGTACAAACTACATTTGTACCTTTAGGTAAATACCCAGTAATGCAATTGCTGGGTCATAGGGTATCTCTATTTTCAACTTTTTGAGGAACCTCCACACTGTTTTCCAGTGTGGTTGCACCAGCTTGCATTCACCAGCAGGGTAGGAGGGTTTCCCTTTCTCCACATCCTTGCCAACACCCATCGCCACTTCCTGATTGGTTAATTTTAAGGCTGCTCGTGGTTGAAAATGTTCTTCTGTAGACGCATTAGGCTGCCACAGAATGCTCCATCATGTAATGGAAAGAGGGATTATCTGATGAACGTTGAGTATTTGCAAAGTGTCAAGTAGTCACCAAAATACTGAACCCGGTAATGCCTCCTAGACTGGAATTCAACAATGTTCACTAGGAGCCTGTGGAGTGGCACGCAATGTGTTAAGTTCTGTGGCATAGAAAAGTGGATCAGACACCAACATTGTCCTCAAGAAGCTTGCTCTCTGGTAAGGTGGATGACATACATGTTCATTAAAGCAACAACCAACTTTCAACACTGGGTCATATGTACAAGGTCGCTGGTGACAAAATGTGTGCATTCTAAGTAGAGATATTATTTGGAGTGAGGTAGAGTAGAATCAGAAAAGAGTCCATAGAGAGATGGCAAGTTATGAAATGTGGAGTGGACTTGAAAAATATCAAGAAGGGATAGCAGTCTTCAATGGATTGGTCAACTTATAAGTGGTCAACTTATCAGATACATGGTTTACAAATATTTTATACCAGTCTGTAGCTTAATCTTTTCATCTTTCTCACTAATGTTTTATAGTTTTCAGGATTCATGGCTTTTCCATTTTTTGTCAGATTTATCTAGCCCTCAGTGTTTCATATTTTTTTTCTTTAGTTGCACTAATCACATTTCAAATGCATGACAGGCATATGGGGTTAGTAGCTGGCTTATCAGACTATTTGAATATTAAGACATTTCTTCATTACAGTCTATTCTGTTACTATCCTGTGTTACTCTAAGGTATACATATTTATATGTACTTTTCTGTACATGTACTACACACACACACACACACATGCACACACATCCCACTGAAAAACTATCTCTGACTATTTTGTGGTATTTTTTACATGGCTTTGTAAAAGATACTGTATGGAATTAGACATTTTTAAAATAAAACAAAAGCAAACCTACCAGTTTTCCTGTTTTGGATCACTTGGTTATTTTTTAAATAATGCACCTCCTTTGCCTAAGCATAAAATCAGATTGTTTTAAAAGTTTTAGGGGATTATTTGATAATTAAACTAAAAGGAATGATCTCTGTGTTTTATTTTATGTATTCATTTGAGAGACAGAGAGAATGAGCATGCACACAAGAAGGGGGGGGGCAGAGGAAAAGGGAGAACCCGAACGTGGGGCTTGATCCTGGGACCCCAGGATCACACCCTAAGCTGAAGGCAGACACTTAACTAACTGAGCCATTCAGGAGTCTTATGTTTTTAAAGCAGCTAACCCAAAGCCATCAGACTGCTACATAGACTAGGCATAATAAGAAAAGGGATTACTAATGTAGTAAATTTTTTTTTAAAGATTTTATTTATTTATTTGACAGAGAGAGATCACAAGTAGGCAGAGAGGCAGGCAGAGAGACAGAGAGAGAGAGGGAAGCAGGCTCCCTGCTGAGCAGAGAGCCCGATGCGGGACTCGAACCCAGGACCCTGAGATCATGACCTGAGCCGAAGGCAGCGGCTTTAACCCACTGAGCCACCCAGGTGCCCCACTAATGTAGTAAATTTTTATGAGATATTGAGAATACCCACTTAATATTCAGTGCTATAAACGTTATCATACATAAAAATAACACATATTTTTATAGCAAAAGATACTGTGTACACTTTTGGAATTTCTTACTTGTTCATTCTTTTCCTCATACAACTCCAGTATCTAATACCTTCTTTCTGCTTCCCTTCCCTTCTAGGAAGGGAAGTACACAGAGATTATCAGGGAATAATTATTATTATTATATCAGGGAATAATCTCTGGGTAGTTTCCCCAGCACCTGCCTATTTATTGACTCTGGTTGAATTTTAACAGGTTGCAGCTAATGAGCAACAAAAATCACTTACCCAGAATTTCCATAAAACCCAAATGTATTTCTTATGCAAAACTATCCAATGTTAATCATTTTAAAGAGATAAATTCAATAAACCACACTAATTGACTATCTTTGTGTTATTTTTGCCCTTTGAACTAAATAGAGTGGACTGAAATTGTGAAAACAGGTTTGATTTTTTTATTTCCTACTAACTCTTTCACATGCACGGTGTAATGGCACTGTCCTTATTCACACAAAGGAATGGATGAACAAAGAGAAGAAGAGCCTGGTCAATCTAAAGCTTCAAACTCCTCCAGAACATTCCCAGGCTTTCATTAAATGTCCACCAGGGACAGAGAATTTGCTGCCTCCTGAGAAAGCCAGTTCACTTTTGCCAGTCTGGCTGCCCTAGGTTGCTCCTGAAATTATTCTCCTTATGCTTTCCAGCTCCAGGGTGCTAGCATAATTCTCTAGGCTCACAATGGACAAACCCAATCCTCCCTGCTCCAATATCCTTCAAATACTAGAAAATAAAGTATGAAATGTTCCCACCCTCTTACACACACACACACACACACACACACACACACACACACACAGGTGCACACGCACACATTACTGCCAGATCTTTTTTTGGTTAAACTTCCAAATTGTTTTCACCCTTTCTTCAAATGAGAGACTCCATTTCTTTCACTATCCTCGGAACACAGGTTTACCATCGATTTTTAAAACTGTAGGGCAAAGTGACAAAACAATTCTGGAAACCATTGATTTGGAGCCGGTGAAGGCAATATTATCATCTCTTTCATTGTCAGCTCTGCCTTTACATTCACTGGTTCTCATTTTGAGATCACAGTAGCCTTTTTGGACCCCACATTATGGTTCTAACAGATGCTCAAGAGAGAGCTCTGACCCATAATCACCTGAGATTACCTTCCATTCAGTTCTCTTCAAAAGCACAAGGAAGCCTTACCGACTCACTCAGAGTCCTGTCAACTAACACTCTCCAGTCTTTCTTACGAGAATGGTGGTGAAGCCATGCCTCCCTCATCTGTGCTTATTGAACTACAAAATTTAGGGCCGTTTAAGAAAACCAGGGTCCAGAAAGAGGAGGGGAACTGCTAATTGCCACACAGCTAGATATCCACAGAACTGGGTAAAGAATTGGGGTGCCTGGGTGGCTCAGTGGGGTAAAGCCTCTGCCTTCGGCTCAGGTCATGATCTCAAGGTCCTGCGATTGAGTCCTGCATAGGGCTCTCTGCTCAGCAGGGAGCCTGCTTCCTCCTCTCTCTGCCTACTTCTCTGCCTACTTGTGATCTCTGTCTGTCAAATAAATAAATAAATAAATAAATAAATAAATAAATAAATCTTTAAAAAAAAAAAGTAGAGAATCCCTCACTCCTCGTATGGTGTTTTTTCCACATACACCATCCGGCTACAGCCTGAACCGGTGGTAGGCCTACATATCCACACCGAATCATTATTAAAACTACTGAGCTGGATAAAATCAAGACACCTCTTGACAAAGTTTTAAATAGACAATACAATATTGTTAACTCTCAGTACTATGTTGCAAAGCAGATCTCTAGAACTTACTCATCTTGTGTAACTGAAGCTCTGTACACATTGAACAGCAACTCCCCATTTTTTTCACTTCCAATCTCTTTACAACCATCATTCTAACTCTCTGCTTCTATGAATTTGACTATCTCAGATTTTTCATATATGAGGTGTCATGTCTTACTTGTCCTTCTGCATCTGGCTTATCTCATTTAGCATGACATCCTCCAGGGTCATCCATGTTATTACCTATGGCAGAATGTTCTCTTTTAAGGCTGAATAATATTCCATTGAACCTGTTGTTGGGCATTAGATTGCTTCCATACATTGACTATTGCAAACAGTTGTGAAATGGACGTGATATCTCTTCAAGATCCTGATTTTAATTCAATCTAGAAGTGGAATTGCTGGATGGTACGGTAGTTCCATTTTTAGTGTTTGAGGAAACCCCAAGCTGTTTTCCACAGCAGTTGCACCATTTTACAATTCTACCACCAGTGTATAAAGGTTCCAATTTCTCCATATTCTCACCAAAACTTGTTATCTTTTTTCTTTTTTTAAGAAAAACCAATGAAACTTGTATTTTAACGTTCTATTATGGGTGCCTGGGTGGCTCAGTGAGTTAAGCCTCTGCCTTTGGCAGAGGTCATGAGCCCCACATCGGGCTCTCTGCTGAGCAGAGAGCTTCCCTCCTCTCTCTCTGCCTGCCTTTCTCCCTACTTGTGATCTCTCTCTCTCTCTCTGTCAAATAAATAAATAAATAAATAAAATCTAAAAAAAAAACCAACTAAAAATTCTGTCCTCAGGGAGACTATAGATTAAAAGAAATTTAAGAGACATTAGTAAAAAAAAAAAAAAAAAAAAAAAAAAAAAGAGAGAGACATTAGTCAACGATAAATATGTATCTTATTTAGATCCTGATTCAAATAAACTATAAGAAATTAATAACATTAATTAAATATATGAATATTTTAACATTGGATTTTTCATGATGTTAAGACATTGCTAGTTTTTGGTATAATAAGCTTTACATTTGGAGTATTTCTAAGCAATTATCATTAAAGATGTGTAAACTGAAATACTGATGAATATATAGGATCTGATTGGAAATAATATAGAAAGTAGGTGGAGATAAAACAAGACTGCCCATGAATTTATAAATAATGAAGCTGGGTCATTACAACTAAGTAGGGCTTGCCTCTTTTGTTCTGTTTTTTGTAGGTGTTTAAGATTCTCTATTAAAAACTTAAAGTTCTGGCGGTTGAATCTTTTCCAATTTTGTCTTTTTTGTTTTTTTCTTAAATAATAGCTTTTGTTTTTTTTTTAAACAAAGCACAACCCTGAGATCGAGTCTCGCGTTGGCTCTCTGCTCAGCGGGGGGCCTGCTTCCCTCTCTCTCTCTGCCTGCCTCTCCATCTACTTGTGAATTCTCTCTGTCAAATAAATAAATAAAATCTTTAAACAAAGCACAACCTATTTTTTCAGACTCCCTCCCTTAGTAATATGAATCCTGGCTTAACTTCCCATTGAATTAAGTCCACAACTTACAACACAAATATTTTGTCTTAGAAAACCCTTAATCAATACTTCCTTGATACACTGCAGGATACAAACATCTGTCCTGATTTTTCTGGTGACCTTCAGAGAACTAGCACCAGGTTGTTACTGTAAAGCTCATTATTCAGATCTTTGTATCCACACTTGCATCTAAAATATTGACTTCTCTTGGTGGATATACAGAGCTAAAAGAAATGTATACCTTTATAAAACATGGAGAAACAGTATTTCTCCTGAAAATTCATCCCATGGCATCCTTCTTTGCCTTACCTTTAATTTGCTTGGTGCCCTTGATCACTTTGAGCACTTTCCTTGGGAAAATAGCTTCAACAGTTCCACGGTGAATCAAGACAAAAGTATAGCCCATTAAAAGGTAGACTCCATAAATGACAAGAACCTGCTGGTAGCCACAGCTTTGAATTTTGAAATCAATTCCTACTTTTCTGCCAGCAGCATCTGTCTTTCAGCCCAAGTTAAGTAGTTTTGTAGCCCTTAAAGAATCTGTAGATGATGGACATCCTTCAGAATATCTTTTCAAATGACTTCTCAGTCACTTCAAATATATGTTGGAAGAAGGTGAGCAGTAATCAGAAAGGCTGGAAGTAGAAAAGGAGAGCATTACTAGAACACAATGTTCCCTATTTTGTTTTAAACTAATATGATAGTTTTCAAGGTCATCTTCCAAGATTGAACAAAACTTATTCATGTCCTTTGTTTCTTATCACTGAATATTTCTGAATTTGTAAATGCCCTGTAACTCCAAAGATGTCCATTCACTCATCTCTGACCAAGAATTTTTTGGAGATTGAAGTTAGTTCAAATGATGAAAAGCTATTCAATTCTCTCTCAGTATAGCTTTGTAAATATTCCTATTGTCACCAAATTCCAAATCGTATACTTTTTCTTTTTTTTTCTTTTTTTAATTTATTTGACAGAGAGAGATCACAAGTAGGCAGAGAGGCAAGCAGAGAGAGAGGGAGGAAGCAGGCTCCCTGCTGAGCAGAGAGCCCGATGCGGGACTCGATCCCAGGACCCGGGATCATGACCCAAGCCAAAGGCAGAGGCTTTAACCCACTGAGCCACTCAGGCACCCCACATTTCTTTATCTTAAACACATACACACACACATACATGCGCACACAAAACAAAACTTAGAACAAAAGAAAAAGCTAATATAAAACCAATTGTGAGTTTCAGGTATGTGAAAACTGGTTTTTAAAAATAAAAATATAATCAAGAATTTTTAGCCACTTAGAGACTATCATAGGCCAGACACAGGTACTGAAATATACTCTTTCACCTCTAGAAACCAAAGGTTCAAATTTGCATAATCATTAACTTTACCTATTTCTGGTCTTAGCTAGTCCTTTGAATAACCCATTTTGTTTGATGTGGGCTCCAAAATATGTTTGGGCAACAAGTGTGTTGAATGTTTACCCTAACACGACACAAGCTTACCCAGTATAAGCTTTAATAACCTTCAGTGACCTGATTCATTCAAAAGAATGCCTCTTGTTGAGGGTGCTTTAATGTTTCCACCACTATTTGCACTCTCATACTAATTTAAAACCATGTGAGCTTTATATTAAGCATTGAACATGATCTCAAAATGGAGCACAAAGATTTTTTTTTTTGGTCAATTTTAATCTGTACCACATTTTAGTTTGTTGTGGATGTCTTTTTTTTTTTTTTTAAAGATTTTATTCATTTATTTGAGAGAGAGTGAGAGAGAGCATGAGCAAGGAGAAGGTCAGAGAGCGAAGCAGACTCCCCATGGAGCTGGGAGCCCGATGTGGGACTCGATCCCAGGACTCTGGGATCATGACCTGAGCTGAAGGCAGTCGTCCAACCAACTGAGCCACCCAGGCATCTCTGTGGATGTCTTTTAAATTATTGATCTATTTTTCTGTGTACCCTATGCCCTTGGTGAAGTTTGTCCTTACAAACTGTTTATTGTGCCCTGCGTGGCTCTGATTTTGAAATTCCAACTTTGAAAGCTTTCTTTATTCAGATTCCATGATGCTAATCTGGCGGTCATTAGGAGCAAATTTTATTTCTTCTCCTGTGAGGTCGTGGAAGAGAAGACATGGAAATACATTCCTTTCTCAAGAGCTTATCCAGATTGGGTGGCTTTGGAGTAGTCAGGACAAAACAAAATCAGGAACAAACTTATCTCCTACTTTGTTTTTATTCCTCCATGGCACTGTTCGTTTTATCCCAGATTGATGCCTCAGGAATGTTATACAGTCAATGTAACATAAATCAGCTTGAAGAAACTGATTACCTACCACCCAATTTTATCATCAAGCTGGCAGTGTAATGTGGGGTATGTGATGACAGGGGCCAAGACTCGTCCAGACTTCCAGACTCCAGTGTTGCCATAAGCATGAAGTCCTCTGTGTCCATCCACCTGATAGTAAGAAAACCAGGTAGCCCTCAAGGGGGTCCAGGTAAGAGTTCACTGTGGGCCTCGTTGACTTACATAATCACAGTGATACCACTTCGTAGACGTCTACTGATAACGCCATTTTAAGTCTTAGGTAATAAGCACTTGGTGCTCCATGACATGCACAGTTTTACAGCTGAGAAGAAGATATATTTGTTCAAGTTCATCCTAACAAATTGCAGACAAGGCAGTACGTTATTCCTTCTTATTATGCAACTAAAATATTCGTATGGCTAAAAATTTTTAAACAACTTAAAATAATATATAATGAAAAATGAGTCTCCCTGTACTTATTTTGAAATTTCCTATATAATAAGCATAGATAGATAGGGTAGATATAGCCTCATCTGTAAATATATATAATAAAGCTTATTCAAACAAAGGGATATTCCAAAACAATTAAAAAGAATAAAGCTGATCTCTAGATGCTGACATGTAAATTGTATCTAAAAGATATAGTATAGTCTATAAATGCTTTTTTCACCTAATATATACGTATATATATATTTTTTACAAATTCCTACATATATACTACAAATTCCTACAAATATACTCTATTTTTAAAGGTTTTTTTAGTTATTTGAGAGAGAGTGTGTGTGCAAGCACCAGGGAGAGGGACAGATAGAGAAGGAGGGCAAGTCCCAAGCAGATTCATACTGGGCGCAGAGCCCCACATAGGGCTGTATCTCAAGACCTTGAGCTCACAACCCTGACCCAAAACCAGCCTGGTTGCTTAACTGACTGCACCTCCCAGGATCCCTCCAATTTACTTAATCAATTTTATTTATTTTTTCTTTTTTTTTTTTAATCAATTTTATTTTGATGTGCATTCAGGTCTTCCCAATATTCCACAGTTGACATTCTTATACAGTATCTTTGTAGTATGCCCATAGATTATTGGTTCCGGAAGCTGAATTACTGGATCTAAGAGCAGAGAATTTTGGTAGATGGGCCAATATGCTCTCCAAAGAGATCCTATGAATAGTGTATGACTAGATGTGATTCTGGACATCTTGCTGGCAATTGGTATTATCAAATGTTTTCATTCTTTACATAAATACATTATTTACTAGTAATTTTTTAATGAATGTGTTCAAAAAACATTTAATATATTTATACACCATTTGTATTTGTTTGGTGTGAACTTACCCTTTGCCTATTTATCCGTCTGGTTGTTTATATTTATTGATCGATTTATAAAGCACTGTACTTTTCGTATGTTAAGGAAATTTGCTGCAGTTAAGGAATCTAATCCTTGGGGTGCCTGGGTGGCTCAGTTGGTTAAGCAACTGCCTTTGGCTCAGGTCATGATCCTGGAGTACCAGGATCGAGTCCCACATCAAGCTCCCAGCTCCATGGGGAGTCTGCTTCTCCCTCTGATCTCCTCTCTCAAGCTCTCTCTCATGGTCTCTTTCTCAAATAAATAAATAAAATCTTAAAAAAAAAGAAACTAATATTCAAATGATTCTTCCCCTTTTTGGTTATACTTAGTTTATGACTTTTTTTTTTCCTTAAGGGTCAAATTTGTCTATCTTATCTTCTCGGGTGATAAGTTTTTGTTTCTTACCCAGAAAGACCTTCTCCAATCTAGCATTATGAAAATATTTGTCTGTTTTAATAATTTTACAACTTCGTGTTTTTCTTTAATATTTGAGTCATCTGGAAAATGTTATGTGTAAGGAGTTTAAATCAGTTTTATTTTTTCTAAGTGCCTAGGCTTTTGTTCCCACAACTTTTATTGACTATTTTATCTGTTACAGCATTGACATGGGGTTCCATCCTTACCATATAACAAATCGCAAAATGAATTTGTCTTCATTCCTGAACTTTCTATTTTATTCCATTGATCAAATTAATTTTCATGAACTTGAATAAGATATTTTCTAATGAACACTTGAATGCCCTTATATCTCTGGCTGTTTCATTTATCTGTTGCTATCTAATAAGTCATTTCAAAGCTTAATGGCTTAACACAATAGTTTATTGTTTATCATGATTCTGTGGGTTGGCAATTTGGGGGTCTTTACTGGGATTAGTACTGTGGCTGCAGTCATCTGACAGCTCAACAGGGAGTGGAGGTTCCAGAAGGTCACACAGCTTGGCAAACGGTGCTGGCTGTCTGCTAAAAAATCATGGTTCATTCTCTTCTAGTGGCTTTTCATTCCCCTAAAGGTTATCCTGGGTTTCTTCACATCCCAGTAGTCTCAGAGTTCCAAAAAGGCAAGCCACAAAGCACGAGCCTTAACTAGGTTTCTACCCCCCCACACCCCCCACCACACACATTTACTAATGTTCCAGTGGACAGAATATGTCACATGGCCTAACTCAAAGGCCATGTTTGCTGGGACTTAGGCTCCTCCACTGATGGGAGAAGTGGCTGAGAATCTGTGAACTTTTAATCATAACACTGGCTATTAACTCAATTTCCTTTCTTTTTTTTTTTAAATTTATTTATTTGACAGAGAGAGATCACAAGTAGGCAGAGAGGCAGGCAGAGAGAGAGGAGGAAGCAGGCTTCCTTCCGAACAGACAGCCTGATGCGGGACTTGATCCCAGGACCCTGACTGACATCATGACCTGAGCTGAAGGCAGAGGCTTAACCCACTGAGCCACCCAGGTGCCCCTCAATTTCATTTCTAATTTGGTATGGTTTTGCTTTCTTTCCCTTATTCTCAATTGAGATTCCTTGCAGTTAATGTATTTTATTGTCTTAGGGATTTTCTTTACAGACAACTGCCTTCGGTATATTTGTTTAGTAAATTTATGTGTGCATGTATGTCTGCATGAAATATATATTTGTATTTTCTTATTACATAGTTATGTATTTTATTTATGTGACATTATAGGTACATATAATATACATATTCTTTCCTCTAAGAGCACTGCTTTGGCTTGATTCTATTGATCCTACTTTCACTCTCATTACTTTTTAAATATTCCACAAATGCAATTCTGATTTTATGTTTTGCATTATGTTAGTTAAAAGAAATTCAGTTTTTTAATATTTATTATAATTTTTTTATGATCAGAGACTGGACTTTGTAATACATTGAAATTTTAGCAATTTTTAGCTATTAATTGTGGTCTAATTTATATTTTTATAAATTAGAAACATAATGAATAAAAAAGGATGATTCTATATTTTTAGACTTTACCCTTTAATGTATGTGTGTATTTTATAAATATATATGCATATGTAGACATATTCGCCTATGTAATGTTTTTAATGTTTTGATATTTTAGTGATACAAGTGTGAATAGTTCTTAAAGGAATTTGTATACATACAATATTGATCATAAAATAGTCCACAAAGATTCCTCAATTTCTAAATTAAAATACAATACAAAGTATAACTCCTGATTTTAGTTAATAATAATAGAAATATGCTACAAAATAATCTTTCTCTTAACTAATGCCATTCACAATGGAAGTCAAAATTGAAATTACAGAATATTTAGAAAACAATGGGAATGAAAAAAGAATGAATAGTATATGCATATATCCATATCAGATACATATATAGATATACAAATATATATGATACATCATATTATCATTTCTTCTATTAATTGTTGTATGGATTCTTTATATCTTTTCTTATGTTTATCTACTTAATTTTTATATCTATTCATTCTAGTATTTCCTGCAACATGTGCCTTAATAATTTTGATAGTCATTTCAAACACTGTGATTTAATCTTCACTATAGATTGTAACTTTTATCATAAAGTTCCCTTCTTAATCTTCTTTTTTTTTTTTTAAAGGTTTTATTAATTTATTTGGCAGAGATCACAAGTAGGCTGTGAGGCAGGCAGAGAGAGAGAGGAGGAAGCAGGCTCCCTGCTGAGCAGAGAGCCCAATGCGGGGCTGGATTCCAGGACCCCAGGATCACGACCTGAGCCGAAGGCAGAGGCTTTAACCAAGTGAGCCACCAAGGCACCCTCTTTCTCATCTTCTTTACTGCTTTTGTCTTGAACTCTAACTTTTCTTCTTCTTTTTTAAAAAAATATTGTATTTATTCATTTGACAGAGATAGAGAGAGATCACAAGTAGACAGAGGCAGGCAGAGAGAGAGGGGGAAACAGGCTCCCTGCTGAATGGAGAGCCTGATGCAGGGCTTGATCCCAGGACCTGAGATTATGACCTGAACTAAAGACAGAGGCTTAACCCACTAAGCCACCCAGACGCCCAAACTTTAACTTTTCTGAGGTTAGTATTGTCCCCTCTTTTTCTTGCAGGAATTGAGGGCAATTTCCTGGTGTGTCCTTGCTCTGATCTTTCTTTCTTTTTTTCTCTTTCTTTCTTTCTGAAGGACAGAGGGGCAGAGGGAGAGGGAGAGAGAATCTCAGACAGGCTCCATGCCCAGTGCAGAGCTGACGCAGGGCTCAATCTCACAACCCTGAGATGATGACCTGAGCTGAAATCAAGTTGGTCGCTTAACTGACTGAGTCACTGAGGTGCCCCTGCTCTGATATGCTTTATCTGTGAAATTAAAAAACTTAATTTATTGTTTTGTCTCTCACTCATTTGCTCCAAGGCATGAGGCACCTGTGGCAAATTTCCTTTTGTTTCTTGGGGCATATTTTCCTCCCACTGGATTCCTTACCTATCCTTTTCTTGATAGGTTTTCTCCTTTTTTTGTATATTCACATCTTTGATGATTCAACTTGGCAGTGGTTTGATAGAAAACCTTGGTAAAAACCGAGACACCATAGAAAAACTTGAAACTTGATTTCTTATCTTCTCTTAGTACAAGTCTATGTTAGAAATACTCTTATGTATAGTACCTTGTGATTACTGCTTTTATTTTATTATAGCACTTATATTTTATTGTGTATTTTATTTTATTGTAATTGCACCTATATTTTATTGTAGTTGCTTTGTCTGTATTTCCCTTTAGATCACTGATGATCAGAGAATATTTTCAATGCTGCATCACAGTTACTCCAGGGGCTTACTGAAAATAAAGACAGTTGGGTCCCTCCCCACATCTATAGGATCTAAATTTGTGAGGTGAAACTCAGGGATCTGTTTTAAAATTTTAAAAAAGATTTTATTTATTCATTTAAGAGAGAGTGAGAGACAGGGAGAGTACAAGCAGGGGGGCAGACAGAGAGAGAGGGAGAAGCAGACTGCCAACCGAGCTGGGAGCCCGACACAGGGCCCTGTCCCAGGACTTGGTGATCATGACCTGAGCTGAAGGCAGACGCTTAACCATCTGAGCCACCCAGGTGCTCCAGAAATCTGTAGTTTAAATTCAAGTCTTAGTAAGTCCTTTTGCGTAAACTCTGAGCTCCTGGGAATTATTCTGCTCATCCTGATATCCCCAGACTCTATTATAATGTCAAACATCATAGTAGGGCTCAAGATATCAATATGGGATAAAGCAGCAAGTGAATAAAGATGTTTGGGATTACATGTACCTTACAGGATATGTGTTAGCCAGAGAAGGTGACTTTTCTTTTTTTACCTTTGCCTAGTCTCGGAAACAGTATAATGTTTTATGAAGCCTTCCCATGAGTTTTCCCCTGGTTTTATCATCATCAGACTCCTAAGGAATTTTCAATGAAACGTAGGAAAATGTCATGTGCAATGAAACTCTGTACTGAAATCACTTGACTTGGAATGTCATTTAGTGATTGATAACTATTTGGCTGTAGAAGGAGCATCACTAGCAATCCATTATTGAAAAACTCTGACAGATTTTGACCTTAGTTGGAACAGAAAGGAGTGGATTGCAACAACTATAATGTTGTGAAATCTACTGGTGCTGGTCTTTCAGACATAAGCTTAAGTCTTGTTTCTGTCTCCTGCTTTTGGAAACTACCTTTTTGGGAAGTGTTATGATGACACCTTGAGATTACACATGTAAATAATTAAACATCGAGCATGTACTCAAAAATTATAATTATTATTTTTAAAATTATAAATAATTTGGGAATAAAATATGAATAAATAATTATGTCCAGGAGGCACTATAGTTTGATAATCATAGCTATAGACAAAGATGATTTAATCATTAAATATTAAATTCATTATGTAGAAAAATATTTTAAAATTTGCAATATAACTTATTTAGCAAACACTTGAGAAAGTGGGTAAGACTATAATACAGTATAAATCCAGAGTTACCAGTCAAAATGTTTTTAATTAAAAGGGTTCTGGGAATTCACGTGAGGTTCCACTCCAAATGCCTGAGTGGTGTTCATGGAGGAAGAGAGGGTGTTGCTTAACTTGGCAGAAGATTCTGTTCTCTTTGACAAGAACACTGAGTATATCAATCAAAATAATTGATAGGATGTGTTGAAAGTTCAGAAACATAGGACCGTAAAAGTCCTATTGGCTTGAGCAAGCATATGACAATGAAGACCACATATAAGAACTGAGAGAGGGGCGCCTGTGTGGCTCAGTCATTAAGTGTCTGCCTTTGGCTCCTGTCATGATCCCCAGGTCCTGGGATTGAGCCCCACATCTGGGGGGGGTCCCTGATCAGTGGGGAGCCTGCATCTCGCTCTCCCTCTGCCTGCTGCTCCCCCTGCTTGTGTGTTCTCTCTCTCTGTCAAATGAGTAAATGAAATCTTAAAAAAAAAAAAAATTAGAGCTGAGAGAGAGACAAGTTCTACCTTAATGTGGAGATAAAATTCTGTCTGCCCTTATTTTAGTTTGACTAAAAATCTGGTTCCTGGCTAATGTTACCAAATGAATTAAATACAAGAATCAAATATAAAATTTGGGAACAGCTTTGATGGGTTGTGTGATGAAATGGAATATCCAGTAAAACTTTTTACTCTATGGCAAAATCTGCCTAAATGATCTTTTTTGAAATATCACAGTTTCAAAATTTCTATTGGATAGGCTTTGATCAATCTCACCTCACCTTCAGATTTCAATACCAAAGTAATTCTATAGCTCCTGTTTGAATAGATAATCATTTTTATTTACTTAGGAAAAATAAGTATTTTTAGCTTTTAGATGAATTCATAAAGAGGCTAGATCAGATCATCTTTTCTACTTCCACTATGTGAATTTCCATTCCCTCTAAGAATATAAGCTAGCAATATACTGGTCACTCTTTCACATGCCTGCTACATTCTGTAATACTCTTCCGACTTTTCACTTTCCAGTCCCATTTTTAGAAAGTACATCAATCCTGTGGGGAATATCCCCAAAGAGGACTTATTTTCTTTCCTTTTTATTTCTCTTATTTATTTCCTCTTATTTCCCTTATTTCTTTCCTCTAATTTTTCCAACCCCACCTGATGGTTTACCTGGAAAAATGACTTGCAAACCAAACACAGTAACAGGTATATTCTTTCAATAAAACACCACATTTTTTTTCTCAAATACACAGATTTTCCCCAGGCCTGAAATTCATCAACTTTTATCAAAATGCACACTGTATCTTAATATTTAGGCCACAGAGTAACTATAAAGATGCAAAGGTGGTTTTTTTTTTCCACCACTGAATCTATGTGCCTTTAGGTCCAAGTTTATTCTAAAATAAATTTTGACATAGATCAATTTTTAAGTCACAGTGCCTGTGATCATGACTATCTATTTATAACACATGGTATCATTTTATAATAATCACAGTGTCATTTATTGAGGACAAGCACCCTATTAAATTCTTTACACATACAGTCTCGTTTTTTTTTTTTTTTTATTGTCTTATCTTCTTTTATTTCAGTACCAAGCAGAGTGAAAACCTTGAACAGATGAAAATAGGCATGAGTTCATGGAGTAAGACATTTAAACTTGATTTCAGATTGTTTATATGTCTGAAGATGGAACTGAGAACAGGTTCTTCTTCTGAAATCATCAGTTGGCTTTTATTAAGCATTTATTAACAGCAGCTACTGTGGTATGCCTTTATATGCTTTGTCTTGTTTCATTCTCAGAACAACCTTACTAGGTTGATACCATTATCATGATCCCTTCTTGCAAGAGCCAGGAAATAGACACAGTGTGGCTGTCGGGTGAAGCAGTTTGCCGGTGGGCATAACATTCAGGTGGAGTGAAACCAGGATTACAACCATGTGGCCGAGAGCTGGAGAACACGGCTTAACCCAAACGCACCACTGTGTCTCCCAGTGCCAACACTGGTGGGCTTTACATGAAGAACACCACTTCCTGATGCCAACCCCTATTAACCCAGGACAGTGCTGTTGGTGGAGAAGAGGAAGGACATCCATCAAAGCACCACCTGAAGCTCTGAGAAAACCAGATTCCAGCCCATCTGAGCAGAAAAGCAACCAGCAAGGGTTTTAGACCCTGCTATGTGCACATATGTTTTCCTTTTACAGAGTTGGAAGCAGCCTGCCCCAGATGGAAAACAAGCTCAATTTTAGGGGTTTACTTGGGAGTATTCCTGGTTCTTCACAGGATTGGCTAGGCATTCAGAGACAGGGCTGACTAAGCACAAGTACCTACTGAGCTTTTTAAAATGGGCCACTGCAACATTTACACCCTGACTCTTAAATAGAGTCCTTGAGAATAAATCTAAACCACTGTGCTATGATTAAGTTGCATAAGCCTGATGCACATTTAAGGTCTACAGGCGTCAACTAATTAAGAGTATAATCAGGGGATGAAGCCTCAGGATAAAGATGTGACTTCAAGGGGAACCCCAAAATCCATAAAGGACTTTTTTCCCCCTTGGGTCCCCTTAGCAAAAAATTTCCTTTGTGTTGTTAATTATCCAAAACAGAAATTCTCCACAGAGAGAAAAATACAAAGAAATAACTTCTTGTATGAGTTCTAAGTTAATTTATCCTTCATTAATCAAGAATCATTTATTTACACCTTTTGACCTAAGAATTTCACCTTTTGGATCTTTCAGGATCATCACTTAGATCACCAGTCATAAAGATTTATGTTTCGTGTTATTCACTGCAGCACTATGTATAATAGAGGAAATTTAATGATGGGGAAAATCTTAGTAAATTATAGTCGTTCATGCAACAAAATATGCTGCAATGATTATAAATCATGTTATCAATGACTAAGGACAATAGAAAGTGTTTCTGATTTTATACCAAAGTGAGAAAAGTTACGCAGTTTGTTCTCCATTTTGTAAAAGAAAAATATATATGCACCAAAGAGGACTAAAAAGATACATATTAAAATGTGATATTTGATATGTCTAGTTGATGGGCTTATGGATGTTTGCTATTTTCTTATACTTTTCAGTCTCTCTCCATATTTTACAATGATGATATATTATTTTTCACTTTTACCAGAATTAAAAATCATAATGTTTCACATAAATGTTTTGTTTATTTTAGGGAAAAGGGAAAATCATTTACTCAATTCCCACAATTCTTGATACTTCTTTGCCAGTGGAAAAAATGGTTGTAATGGAAAGTCAATGTCTGCGTTAGGAATATGAAATTGTTCTCAGCTCTTTACTCCTTAAAATAAGGTCTTCCAAGTAACACACAGTCATAAAGTAAAACTAGTTGTTGAGAAGTTGACTGGATTGTCTTCATGATCATGCAATGAAGTAAGTAATGTTATTAGCTTCATTTTGCATAAAAGGAAACTAAGGTACAGAGTTGGTCCAGTAACTTGACCATAGCTAGTAACTGGTCGATCTGGAGTGAGGCCTAAGAACCCACTTCAATGACTCCCACGGTTGATGATGAGGACCGACCCAAAGTTTCAACTGTGTGGCAATGTTCTCGTGTGATCTTTAAAAATACACTGCGTGAAGGAATTTCTACCATAACACATTTTAAATATACAAGTGAATAAATTATACACACAATCCTTTACTTTGGGTGATAGTAAATAGTGACTGAAACATTGTGTAATTATGTAAATATTATGAGTTCCTGCTCTGAAAATATTTCTAAATTTGTCATCTAAGTAGAAATAAGTATGTCATCTTAATGATCCTGAATTTTTGGTGTTATCTTATTCCAGTTTTCTTTGATTGATTCTGAATTTGGTGGTAGAACATAAAACATGTAAGGCAAAATCAATATCCAATGATTTGGGGGGGAATTTTGATTATGAATAATTAGAATTGGGTCAGAGTGGATTCTGAGAATGCTATGTGCATGTATATTGGCAGTTGGTGATAAAAGTAGAGGACATTTCTGAAATGAGCTGCAGGAATATAAGGATACAATTGGCAAGAAAGAATTAACTTCAAGTTCAAGCTGTGCTCAAGAAGGATATTATTAACACTGAATATCAAATAGTGACTAATTCTCCATCATTTTGGTTGGTTCTGGAATGCATCATATGAATTTTTTTGCATGATATTTGCTTTCCTAATTTGGGTTTTCTAAGACCAATCTAAAATACAATTTCTATTTTCTGGGCCAGATAAACTGATGGTAAGATGAAGCAGTCCAACTCTTTTTAAGAGGAGGAGATCATCTGGGTATTTACATCATAGTCACCATCAAACCGTGTCTTGGGACTCAGGTTATCTGTGCTCTCTACACTAAACTTTCCTACACATGCCTGAACTGGATGGAGAGGTAATCCTTTATAACATAACTGACCAAAAGTGATATATTGGAACAGATGCAATTCTTTTGATTGTAGAAACCTGTTCAAAATCTCTTTTTTCCCACCCCAACACAGCAAGGGTTATGATACATCTCACTGTTACCAGTGGGTCACCAGTACAGAGATCTCATGAAGGACAAGAGGAAATGGTATGCATATACCATCCTGAAGGGAAAATATATGTGTTTTTACAATCCCGTCAAAGGGGGACAACTGCGTGGCTCGGTCCCTTAAGCAAGACTCTTGATTTGGCTTCAGGTCATGATCTTAGGGTCCTGGATTGAGCCCCAGGTCAGGCTCCACACTCAGCAGGGAATTGGCTTGAGGATTCTTTCTTTCCCTCTGCTCCTCCCCCTGCTTGTGCCCACACACGTGTTCTCCTCACTCAAATAAATAAATTAATTTAAAAAACAAACAAACAAAATCTCATCAGAGGGATTTGGATCAACTGCCCAGCTGATCTTAGAAAATGATTCAGTTATAAAGCGATTTCTAAGGAGTAAAATTCCGTACATTCAGTGAACATTCTAGAAATATTCATCATAGTTAATAAGGACATCTATTATCATCACTAATAACAGTTACTGCATCCTTTAGATTATTTTAAAATTTAGTGCTATAATCATTCTGAATAATTGTGCTCTTGCTTATGTTAAAGACTTTTTATGTTTATGAGGGCCTTATAAAATAAGAACCTATAAAACTATTAAAAGATCATTTTAATTTCATCTTGTTGAATTCTTGCCAATACCAGAAATCTAGAGGCACAAATGCTGTTTTTCAAATACCCTAAAAGCACTACCAAAGAAGTTTGTCTTAGTTCAGGCTGCTATAACAAAATACTACAGACTGAGTGGCTAAACAACAAGCATATATTTCTCACAGTTCTGGAGGCTAGGAAGTCCAATAACAAGATGCTGGCAGACTATTTTCTGCTAAGGGCCTTTCCTGGCTTTCAGATGGCCCCCTTCTTGCTGTTTCCCATTAGGCAGAGAGAGGGCCCTGGTCTCCCTGTTCTTACAAGAACACTAATGCTATGATGGGGGGTCAACTCTAATGACCTCAAGTCAACCTAATTGCCTCTCAAGACCCCACCTCCAAATACCATCACTTTGGCAATTAGGATTTTGATATATGAATGGGGTTGGGGTGGCACAAACATTTGAATTATCACAACAATAATATTCAAAATTCAATCATAACAGTAATAGTAATAAATTATTTGCCTATGAAATGTCATGGATAAAAAAGCTTCTATTTGTAATTCTGTTTTAGTTTCTCCTGTCATTTGTGATAGATTTGCCATAATGCCTCAACTGGGGAATTTGAAAAGAGGAAAAAGTCCTAAAGAAAAATATTCACAGTTACAAATATTATAATACACTCTGGGGTTTAGATTCTAACGAGGTCATCAGTCTTGGGATTCTACCTTATGGAGGAGACAGCCTTTTCAGTGTGGTCCTTTTGAAATTCAAGTAAGTAAATGACTTTTTAAAAAAATATTTTATTTATTTATTTGACAGAGAGAGAGAAAAAGAGAGAGAGCACTAGTAGGCAGAGAGGCAGGGAGAGAGAGAGGGGGAAGAGAGTCCCCAGTGAGCAGAGAGCCTGATGCGGGGCTCAATCCCAGGACCCTGAGATCATGATCTGAGCCGGAGGCAGAGGCTTAACCCACTGAGCCACCCAGGCACTCAGTAAATGACTTTTAATTAAATTCATCTAAAATGGATGAGACTTAAATAATTCTGAAGGACTTTTTCTCATTAATTGAAATTATTTCTCTTGTCCATTCCTTCTCTCTCCTTCTCTGCTTTCTCTTTCTTTTTTTTTTTTTTTTTTTTTTTTTTTTCTTTTTACTTTTTGGAGATGATAGAACTAAGGTGTTTGGTATAAGTGATTACTACTGTACCCACCTCCATGTTTAGCAAGACTGTCTCTCCAGGATGAAATGGTGGTGGCATCCAAAGATATACTAGCTAGTGACACTACATTTTTCAGAAGAGAACACAAGGAAGTTCTTTCAATATAACTGCTTTATCAAAAGAAAATTCCTGCTTTTTACTGTCTCAAAAAGGCCCTAAGCAGTTCTATTAAGAACAGGCAAAACCTAGGGATGTGTGCGATGAGACACATGACCATGAAACCTAATGTTTTGTAAACTGTGCAAAGGTTTCCAAACATCTCAATTAGTTCTCCCTCAAGGGTAGCATAATGTTTAAAATCATTGCAAATGCTCTTCAGACTAAAAGGAGAGAACAGTAGAGAAAAATTGAATTGCTTCACTCTACCCAACATTTTAGTTCCTCCATAAAGAGATGCAAAGAACATGCATATTTAATTTTAGGATATCCGCAGGGACATTTTCTTTTTGGACTGATGTAAAATCACTCAGACCACACACAATGGCTTTCCTACATAAGACTTGAGAGACTTGGGGCACCTGGGTGGCTCAGTGGGTTAAGCCTCTGCCTTTGGCTCAGGTCATGATCTCAGGGTCCTGGGATCAAGCCCTGCATCAGGCTCTCTGCCCAGCGGGGAGCCTGCTTTCCCCGCCCCTCTCTCTGCCTGCTGCTCTGCCTACTTGTGATCTCTGTCAAATAAATAAATAAAATCTTTAAAAAAAAATGACTTGAGAGACTCAGCAAAAGATTAATTAGAAGAGACAAATGCTGTAACTTCTTTGAACAACAGATCTCCACTAACAGCAAATGGTATGTGTTCAGTTGTCTTGTCCCTTGCATAGAAGCCTTTATTTTTGCCCAGATGTTCTCTTCATCATAATTACAAAAATTATTTACAATATCACTGTGAAATTATGGGAGAATTAAGCATCTTCTATACTCTACAAGATATTGTACATAATCCTATATCTTCTAATTGATGGTTGCATTGTAATTCCCTAATTCCACTTAAATCACTGAAACTATTAATCTTGTTCCTTATATATAACAAAGAAATAATCATAGACCAAAACCAAAGCATACATAATTCTTTTTGTTTTATTATATTTTCCATGTAGGTTTGTATTTAATTTTCTTAATCTTAAACTAAATGTCTTTTCAAAATTTATTCAGTGATTTGATATAAGTTCTTTTTATCTATATTATTAAACTAGATAGTACTCACAAAGCCTGGGTTAAGGATGAATTTATTTATTTATTTATTTATTTATTTACTATTTTGTATATGGCACTTTCCTTATGCTTTCAGTAAGGACCTAGGCCACTATTGTATCCCCAGTGTCTAGAATAGTGCCTACATATAGTAGGTGCTCACTAGGTATTTTTTGAATAAATGAATGATTACTGAATTCCATATAACATCCAAAGAAATGCTATATAATCAGAAAGAGCATTCTTTAAGTCATCCTTATCACAATAAGGAGGGCACTGGGGATACGATAATGGCCCAGGTCCCTATTCCCAAAAGGAAAAAAAGGCAATAAATGAAGAAATATAGATTCTGTTGGGTGCTGAGAGGTTTAATGAAGAAAACTAAAGCAAGTCAGGGGTGAAAAAACATGAGCTAGAAATGAGGTGCTTTTTGAAAAAAATATGAGTCGTCAGGAAAATGTCCTGTGATAATATTACATGTGAGTGAAAAGCTGAATCAAGTGAGGGAGAGCCACGTAGATATTTTCAGGAAGAGGGATCCTGGCAGTCAGAACACTTTAATGCAAGACTGAGGAGAGAATGTATACACCACGTTGGAGAAAGAGCAGAGACTGTGTGAGAGACTGTGTGAGTTAGAGAGAGTGGTGGGAGATGGAACCAGAAAAGTGGCCCCAAGGATGGCCCCCCAAAGCTGACTCTATGAACCACACCATTGTGCTGTCCCCTCTCACACTGATCAGAGTGACCTTTGTGATGCACTGGATGCTGTGGAAATAATGGTCTATGACTTCCAGTAAAAGACACCAAGGCTTCTGCCTTGCTCATTGTTAAGCCACTCATGTGGGGAAAGTCGGCTGTTTTGAGGACAATTAATAGTCCCTGAGAGTAGTCCATGTGGTGAGGAAGGGAGGACTCCTGCAACTACCAGCTTTTCCTTGCCAGCCCCTCAAGTGAGCTTCAGGTGACTGCAGTCCCAGCAGACTTCCTGACTGCAGTTTATGACAGACCCTTAGTCAGACTCACCAGCTAAGCTCCCCTGTAATTCCTGGCTTACACAAACTGCATGAGATAAAAAATGGTTGTTCTTGTTTATTATTATTACTTTTTTAATTTTTAGAGGTGGCAGAGGGATGGAGGGAGAGAGAGAATCTTAAGCAGGCTCCACGCTCAGCACAGAGCCTATGCTGGGCTGGATCTCATGACCCTGAGATCATGACCTGAGCTGAAATCAGGAGTTGGAGGCTTAACCAACAGCTGCCTGCCACTTTACCCTGCTCACAGACTAGAATGCAGACATGGAAGGAAGCAAGCATGAACCATGTTCCAAGCACAACCCTACAACACAGCAGAGCAGCAAGATGGAAGAAACCTAGGACCTTTCCAGCCCCAGATGTTCACCTCCCCTTTGACTCTTTTGGAAAAGGGAAAAATAATTTCCTCCCCTATTTAAGCCACTGTAATTTGAGTCTCTGTTATAACAACTTATCTTGTACCCTAAGCCCCACAGGGGAGGATTTTTTAAAAGTTCTCTCATCCTGTTTCCATTTTTTTAATGGCTTCTATTCCTGTTGGGTATGCGGCTAAAACGGTGACCAAATCTAACCTCTGTCACCATGAAACTTAGATAACAGTGGAGGAGAAGCACATTGAACGAATAATCATGCAAATACATCTAAAACTACAACCTGTGACGACAGTTCCACCATTTAGGGACATTCAGGACAAGTGAATTCCCCTTGCGCATGATGACTCCCAAAACACTTGAAATCTCAAGTACCTACTGCCTCTTGCATAGAAAAAATTATTTCCAACATTCTCTCATGATGCATTTGGGAATTTCTTTACAATTATGAGTCATGCCACTAAACCTCCTTCTTTTTTTTTTAATTTTAGTTTTTATTTATTTTCAGCATAACAGTATTCATTATTTTTGCACCACACCCAGTGCTCCATGCAATCCGTGCCCTCTATAATACCCACCACCTGGTACCCCAACCTGCCACCCCCTGCCCCTTCAAAACCCTCAGATTGTTTTTCAGAGTCATAGTCTCTCATGGTTCACCTCCCCTTCCAATTTCCCCCAACTCCCTTCTCCTCTCTAACTCCCCATGTCCTCCATGTTATTTGTTATGCTCCACAAATAAGTGAAACCATATGATAATTGACGCTCTCTGCTTGACTTATTTCACTCAGCATAATCTCTTCCGGTCCCATCCATGCTGCTACAAAAGTTGGGTATTCATCCTTTCTGATGGAGGCATAATACTCCATAGTGTATATGGACCACATCTTCCTTACCCATTCATCCGTTGAAGGGCATCTTGGTTCTTTCCACAGTTTGGCGACCATGGCCATTGCTGCTATCAACATTGGGGTACAGATGGCCCTTCTTTTCACGACATCTGTATCTTTGGGGTAAATACCCAGGAGTGCAATTGCAGGGTCATAGGGAAGTTCTATTTTTAATTTCTTGAGGAATCTCCACACTGTTCTCCAAGAGGCTGCACCAACTTGCATTCCCACCAACAGTGTAAGAGGGTTCCCCTTTCTCCACATCCCCTCCTAAACCTCCTTCTTGACACTTAATGACTCCAATGGCATGTGATCCCACAAGAGCAGAGTTTCAATCTGTACTAGCTTTCTATAGCAGTTATAACTAATCACCACAAATGTAGTGGCTTAAAACAGCACAACTTTGTTCTCTTACACTTCTGAAAGTCCAAATTGAGTTTTATGGGGTGAAATCAAGGTGTTGGCAGGACTGGTTCCTTCTAGAGGCTCTAGGGAAGATCCTGTGTTCTTGTCTTTTCTGGCTTCTGTCCTAGGCTAGAAGCCCCTTTCTTGGGTCACATTGTCTTTTCTCCCCTTGCCTCTGTTGTCACTTCACATTTTCCCTCTTCTGCAGTCATATCTCCATCTCTCTCCTTCTTGTAAGAAGCCTTCTTATAAGAGTCACATTTTAGTCTCACCCGAGTAATCCAGAATAACCTCTACATCTCAGGATCCTTAATTTAATTATATCTGCAAAGACCCTTTTGCTATGTAAGGTAATATTCATTGGTTCCAGGAATTAGGACTTGAATATCTTCTGGAAGCCATTATGCAGCTGACCATATACTCACACTCCAGACTACAATTAAATTTACTAGCAGAAAAAACTTCAAAATTCTTCATACAAGTCAACAGGTTATCTTGCTTACCCTGTACTTATTCACTTAGGTTTTTCTTACTCAAGTGAAAGCCCAGATATTCAGTAACCTTATTAAATTCTACCTGTTGAATGTAACCCATGAACTTTTTTGAATCTATACTCTTTCAAATGGGATATTTAATAATCAGTCCACTTCATCTCAAAAGTATAAAAGGATTTCAAGCCACATTTACTCTTTATAATGTATGTACCTCTGGAGCACCTGGGCGGCTCATGATTTTGTCTATTTTTAAAAGTCTGATATGGTGAAGTTTCAGTGTATGTGTGGGTGAGGGAGGTCATAGGTCAACAGTCCTGCGACTCAGGCTGGGGAAACTAATGGAGCTAGCAGGAATGCCACTGAAGAGTGTTGCACAAAGTCCATTCACAGTCTCCCCAGACCACTGTTCTGTCTGGTGTTGGCATCATGAGACTCCAATTCAGTGTGCGGGCCATAGAGATGGAAACTATTTCTCAGTAGGAGTAGCTAAGGTCAATGATTTCAGGACTTGATTTACAGCAGAACTTGGTCTGAAACTGAGGACCTAGGCAATAGAATTCTACCTTCTCTGGTCAGAGAGCTAGCGAAACCCAAAAGACGAACCAGCCTGATTAAGGTTCAGACTAGAGCTTCTAGCCCAGTGAAGAAGGGTACTCACCAGAAAACCAACACAGAGGTCCAGTCATGTTTCCTGAGCCAACATGGAAGGAGCTGAAGCTTAGCCAGTAGGCAAATGCCCTGCTGTGTCGCTTGCCAGGCAGAGGTGGTGAAGGCTGTTTCAAGATTTCACTCTCCAATGTGTTGGTCAGGATTGAACCAAGAGTCATGGGCCTGAGACTCCATGTTGGAAGGCCTGGAGAGTGTCTGGGAAAGAAAGGGATGCATGAATGACTAGAATTTCGACCCTAGAAGATATGTGGAAAAGGTGCTAGTTCATTACTTTTACTCTTTATAATGTATCTACTTTTGGAGCACCTGGATGGCTCAGTCAGTTAAGCGTCTGCCTTCAGCTCAGGATATCAGGGTCCTGGGATTGAGCCCCGTGTCAGGCTCCCTGCTCAGCCAGGAGTCTGCTTCTCCCTCTGCTCCTCCCCTCACTCATGCTCACTCTCTCGTTCTCTCTCTCTCTCATTGAAATTAATAAATAAAATCTTTAAAAAATGCTTTTGCCCTTACTACAAACCTCTTTATCAGAGTTGGAAAATTGCCCTTCTGCCCTTAAAGGGGGACCGAACACTCTGGCAAAGTATTTAAGATGCTCTGGAAATAATGACTAGTACACATAGGGTGTTTGGTACTCTTTTAAGTGAGCGTGGTAACCTATTTAATCCTCACAACCTATTGAGGTTTATTTTACAGATGAAGAAACTGAAGCACGAGGAGATTAAGTAACTTGGTCCAGGTTACGCAGCTAGCGAAGGTTTAAAAGCAGCACTCCTCTCCAGGGGCCACACCAAAATATGCCCTCTTTTGGGCAACCGCCTCTTGGTACCCTAACTGTGTACAATGCCTTGCGTGTAACCCAAGCCCAATAAATATCTGCTGGATTGACAGGTAAGTGAGGATGGATGCCTTACAGAGTAGACAGATGAAAGAACCCCCTGCTGGGAGAATCAAGCTTTATTTGATTAAAAAAACTTCCTGAGAATCCTCCTGCTAAAGATTCCTCATAAAGCAGAACAGTGACACTCACTAATAACCAACCTGTCCTTGAGGTTTATTACCAAATGCTTTCTGTGAAGCTTCCACTAAAATAGGACCAAATGGCTAAGTACCAAAAAATAATGTGTTTTGTTCTTTTTTTTAAATTTAGAAGTGAAAGGGAACATCAGAATAAATGGAAAAACAATGTTCTGAGCCAAACATAGGAAATTGCCTACGCTCTCCCATTACTCTGTGTTTATGTGTCAAAAATAGTTCTTTAAATACTCATTATTCATATTTCTAGCAAAAGACAGAGTGTTAAGTTCTGACTTGATTGAAGGAGGATGGGAGGCAAGGGAGATTTATCATTAGTATCCTCCCTACAACTGGCATAATTTTTTCTTCATTACATTGTAAAATTAAATCTAAGATAATAAGTGATTTTTCTGGCATTTTATAATGCTTGGTAATAGATAGCCCTCTTACTATTTTTGCTTATCTTATTTTGGTATTTTGCTAGCTGGGTTCATTAGTATAGTTCTATTAGAGGTGTTCTTGACAAATAAAGAATTTTCCCCAGGTATCTTTTGTACCATGGTGCTCTAAGAGTACCTTTCTGTCTAAGGTAACAATCTTCATCCCAACAAATATTTTCCAAGTGGGCTTGAGTGAAATATGTCTAATTCCTCTGAATCAAAATTCCCTTTTGTGTAATGTGGGAAGAAAACATATAGCAAACAAATAAAAAAAAACTCTTTTGCATTTAAGTTTTCATCCAAGGATTGTTAACCTAATTACTTAGTATGGCAGAGTATTTGAATATATTTATATTATAGGGTATGACAGATTTTCAAAGAACTGAAGCACCTATGGTGCCCTTGATAAAACTTTCTTTGTAGAGCGAGTCTGTGAGGATTGACTATTGAGAAATTATTTGCTTGTTTTGTGGCTTTTGGCTTCCAGCCCACTTAGCTTAGGGCTTGTCTGGTCATCTAGCCATATTTTCACAACACTCAAGTGATAGGATCTTTTCCAGTATCATTTGAAATGCCTTGCAGCTGTCCTTGTTTGCCTGGCTATTTACCCAGACAGAGAGCAAAGGGCAAATTGTTTTCTCAGTTGAACTCAAGCAAAAACACAAAACTTTTCTTTATTTTTAATTTTGGGTCCCACCTAGGTCATTTTTGCTACGTCTTTTTATTCTCTCTTCAAGAACTAATGGCTTAATGCCCTGACCTCTGCATCAGAGTGATTTTTTATGGTCATTCTTCCTATCATTCATTCACTAACTGTTCATTCAACAAAATTTCATTGAGTGCTTAATTTGTGTCTAGTTCTATAATACACAAATAAATAACAGTTGATCATTGCCCTTGAAGACTTGGCAGTCTAACGGGAATGAGAGATGTGTAAATAGGCTTTAGAATGTCATGAGCAAAGTGCAAAGTGGTTTTAGAGAGATAAGTAGGAGTGTTTGTGGGATCTCAGATGAGAGAGCAAGGGGAAATGTGGAAGCATTGGGAGGGAGGACTAGAAACTAATATCATAATGGCTTTTATTCTAACATATTTTGATTTGGGGGTACTTTTCAATGGTTATGATTCATTTTCATCATAATTATATTATGCACGAGGCAACATAATATATTAGAAAGAGAACAGACTCAAAATCCAATTCTGTCACCCACTACTTTGTATCTTTAACAAATGACTTAACCTGTCTAGGCCTGGTGTATTAGAGCTTTATCTGGATTAGGTAGTGACTGACCCACTTCCAAACCCTCTTTCTATTTATGAGAATGTTCTCATTTACCTAAGTCTTGATGTTGGTCAATGTGTGCTGGAAAACTGAAAAGATAATGATAGTTAAAAGAAAAAAAAGACAATGAGACTTGCTCTCCTCACACTCCTGGCAGCTATGCTCAGGCAATCTGAGTGCCCAGTGGAGCTTAAATATCAAGCAAAGAAATTTATTCTTTGCAATGGTTCCATTTGTGCACAGAAACAACCACAAGTATATCCATGCCTATACAGATGTATTAGTTCAAATATTTTGTCTTTGATTATATCTCATCTGATTGCTTATCAATTTCTAAGAGGAATTTTTTGAAACCTTAATTATAATTACTGTTTCATCTCTTTCTTCTAGTAGTAATGACTTACGTATTTTAAGAATATGTTAATGATTTTATAAGTTCTTAACCTTTTAACCATTGTTAATAACTTTGTTTCTTATCATTTTTAATTCTTGGATTTTACTTTGTCACAAAATTGTTACTCATATTTTTGTGATTTTTTAAATTTATTCCAATAATCTGTGACCTTTTGTGTTGAGAATGTATTATTACTGCTGGTCCTTTATTTATTTATTTTTTTAATCTGAAAGCCTATGAGTTTTACTGAGCTTATTTTTTTTATGTTCTTATTTAAGTTCTACTTAGTTAACATATATTGTAAAATTGGTTTCAGGTGTAGAATTTAGTGATTCATCACTTACATATAATACCCAGTGCTTGTTAAAACAAATGCCCTCCTTAATGCCCATCACCCATTTAACCCATCCCCCATCTACTTGTATCCATCAACCCTCAGTTTGTTCTCTCTTGTTAAGAGTTTCTTATGGTTTCCTTCCTTCTCTCTCTCTTTTTTCCCTTCCCCATGTTCATCTGCTTTTTTTCCCCTTAAATTTCAGATATGAGTGAAATAATATGGTATTTGTCTTTCTTTGACTTATTTCACTTAGCATAACACACTTTAGCTCCATCCAAGTCATTGCAAATGACAAGATTTCATTCTTTTTGGTGGCTGAATAATATTCCATTAATGAATCAAAGACTGAAATGTGAGACATAACTCCATCAAAATCCTAGAGGAGGTCAGAGGCAGCAATCTTTTCAACTTTGGTCACAGCAACTTCTTGCTAGACCCATCCCCAAAGGCAAAAAGGAACTACTGGGACTTCATCAAGATAAAAAGCTTCTATACAGCAAAAGAAACAGTCAACAAAACCAAAAGATGATTGACAGAATGGGAGAGGATAGTTGCAAATGACATACTGGATAAAGGGCTAGTATCCCAAATCTATAAAGAGCTTACCAAACTCAACATCCCAAAAAAAAAATCTAGTCAAGATGTAGTCAGAAGACATGGACAGACATTTTTCCAAAGAAGACATCCAGAGGGCTAAAAGACACACAAAAAGATGCTCAACATCACCATCATCAGGGGAATGCAAATCAAACAACAATGCAATACTACCTCATACCTGTCAGAATGGCTAAAATTAACAACTCAGGAAACCACAGATGTTAATGAGGATGTGAAGAAAAGGGAATGCTTTTACACTATTGGCGGGAATACAAACTGGTGCAGCCACTCTGGAAAACAGTGTGGAGGCTCCTCAAACTGGGGGCATCACGTTACCTGATTTCAAGCTTTACTACAAAGCTGTGATTACCAAGACAGCATGGTACTGGCATAAAAACAGACACATAGACCAGTGGAACAGAGTAGAGAGTCCAGATATGGACCCTCAGCTCTATGGGCAAATAATCTTCGACAAAACAGGAAAAAATATACAGTGCAAAAAAGACAGTCTCCAATAAATGGTGCTGGGAAAACTGGACAGCTATATGTAGAAGAATAAAACTCAACCATTCTCTTACACCGTACACAAAGATAAGCTCAAAATGGATAAAAGACCTCAATGTGAGACAGGAATCCATCAGAATCCTAAAGAAGAACATAGGCAGTAACCTCTTCAATATCAGCCACAGCAACTTCTTTCAAGATATGTCTCCAAAGGCAAAGGAAACAAAAGCAAAGATGAACTTTTGGGACTTCATCAAGATCATAAGCTTCTGCACAGCAAAGGAAACAGTCAACAAAACAAAGAGGCAACCCACAGAATGGGAGAAGATATTTGCAAATGACACTACAGACAAAAGGTTGATATCCAGGATCTATAAAGAACTCCTCAAACTCAACACACACAAAACAGACAAACATATCAAAAAATGGGCAGAAGACATGAACAGAGACTTCTCCAATGAAGACATACAAATGGCTATCAGACACATGAAAAAATGTTCATCATCACTAGCCATCAGGGAGATTCAAATTAAAACCACATTGAGATACCACCTTACACCAGTTAGAACAGCCAAAATTAGCAAGACAGGAAACAACATGTGTTGGAGGGGATGTGGAGGAAGGGGAACCCTCTTCCACTGTTGGTGGGAATGCAAGTTGGTGCAGCCACTTTGGAGAACAGTGTGAAGATTCCTCAAGAAATTAAAAATAGAGCTTCCCTATGACCCTGCCATTGCACTCCTGGGTATTTACCCCAAAGATATAGATGTAGTGAAAAGAAGGGACATCTGTATCTCAATGTATTATTTGCTTCAGGGGTACAGGTACGTGAATCATCAGTCTTACACTATTCACAGTGCTCAACATAGCACATACCCTCCCTAATGTCCATAACCAGTCACCTTTTCCCTCCCGCCCCCTTCATTCCAGCAACCCTCAGTTTGTTTCCTAAGATTAAGAATCTCTTATGAGTTGTCTCCCTCTCTGGCTTCATCTTGTTTCATTTTTCCTTCCCTTCCCCTTGATCCTCTGTCTTGTTTCTCAAATTCCATGTATCAGTGAGATCATATGATAATTGTCTTTCTCTGCCTGACTTATTTCACTTACATAATACCCTCTATTTCCATCCACATCATTGCAAATTACAAGATTTCATGGTTTTTTGATGGCTGCATAATATTCATTGTATATCTATATCACAACTTCTTTATCCATTCATCTGTTGGTTCTTTCCATAGTTTGGTTATTGTGGACATTGCTGCTATAAACATTGGGGTGCATGTGCCCCTTCAGATCACTATATATATATATATATATATATATATATATAGTATGTATAGAGATGTGGTATGTATCTGTATCTTTGGGGTTAATACTCAGTAGTGTAATTGCTCTATTTTCAACTTTTTGTGGAACCACCATACTGTTTTCCAGAATGGCTGCTCCAGCTTGCATTCCTACCAACAATGTAGACGGTTCTCCTTTCTCCTTGCCAACACCTGTCATTTCCTGACTTGTTAATTTTAGCCATTCTGACTGGTCTGAGGTGGTATCTCACTGTGGTTATGATTTGTATTTTTCTGATGACGGAAACACTCTGTGTTTTTAAACATTGTTTGTGTTTGACATTTTTACCATTATATCAGAACTTATTTCTCCATATTGTTTTCTATTTTCTATTCATCTGTTTCTCCTTTTCTACCTTTCTTTGTAGGGATAAAATTTTCTTCTACATGTTTGAAGATTAATTTCTTAAGCTTAACACTTCTATCTTCCCCTCAAAGAAGAAAAGTGATTTAGGACCCTCTCCCTACCCTCAGCCTCTTCTGTCTTATTGATAGTTCTGGCATGTCATGAATATACTCTATGGCCCCCACTAATCTTCACTAAATTATTTATTCATCTTCTCTTTCCTATATATTACCCAGATTCTTCCTTGATTAACTTATTTCTGCTGCTGATATACTTCCTACAAAAATGCTTTTATCTTTCCTTGGAAGACCTTCTGAGGCTTATGTATCTGAGAATATCTTTATAGCACTTCACATTTAACTTATTTTTAAACTGGATATGAAATTTGAAGTTCAAAGTTTTTCTTTTTCAGCACCTAGGAAATATTACTCTGTTATCTTCTTTTTTTCCTGTGTCTCTCTTCCAAAGTTTCATATTAATCTTATTTAGTTTTCTTTAAAGTGTTTTGCTCTTTTTCTCTGGAAGCTGTTAGAATGTTCTCTTGGATGTTTCTAATTTCCATAATAATCTGTTTATGTGAGGCATTTCTTTTTCTACCCTATTTGATTCTGGATATGTTTGGCTCTTAATTTCTTCTCATATTTCCTATATATTAATATGTACATCTTCATACATCCTCTTTCTTCACCATGTTTGTTAACTCTTTTTTAAGGAAATATATTCTCTCTTTTTCTGTGGATGCCCTTTGGGAGAATTCTTTGACCAGCTCCCAAACATACCTTGAATTACATTCTTTTTAATATTTAGCCCATTTTTTTCAGTGTTTTATGTCTATTACAATGTTTTTCATACCCATTAATTTCTAATTGGCTCTTCTTATAACTGCATGTTTCTGTTTCTCTTTTATCTCTTGGAGGAAATTTATTATGTTTATTTCAAATTTTGTTCAGTCTGTTTCACTAATCCAGCCCCATCTAGCATGAAACATTCAGTTATTATCTCTTTTATGAAGTAAATGTATTACTCATATGAGAGCTCATTTTCTTTTGAGGGTATCAGCCACTCAGGCTGACAATAGGGCAGGAGAGCAAAGTATAGTCCCTGCTTACACATTCCTGGGAACTTTAACTGGCCAAAGGGTGTTTTCCCTCTCAGAGGGGAATAAGTGGATACTCATTTGCATTCCCCAGTCAAGCCTCTAGAACTGTCCTATTTACCAACCCCCAACTCTAGGCAGCTGTTGTTTTTCTGTCTCTAGCTGCAATGTTCCAAGTACTGATCTACCCAGGGTCATGCAAAGGTTTTGAAAGAGAATCACTTCAAAGGCTTCCCCCCTACACTCAAGGATCATGGTGAACTCTTCTACCCCAGGTTGCCTTTCCTCCTCACCTACTAGATCACAACTACTTTGTCTTTCTATTTTATCCTTGGCTTTTCAGGTTTACACACTTTCTTCTCACTTTGAAGTTATCCTCTCATGTGAAGCAGATAAAGACTTTTGTTTAGTTGGCTATCATGGTATTTCCCCTACTCACCTACCACCATTTCTACCCTCATTCTTCACCATCATTCTCTCCTCTGCCCCCAAAGAAAACACACCCACACAGAGGGACACATTAGGATAGTGTTCTCCATCTAAAAAAACCACCCAATAGAAAAATAAAACCACACCTCTGGAGGGGCAGAAGGAGGAAGCAAAAATATGAAAGATGTACACAAAGGAGGGAAGATACAAAGATTTGTATCCCCTTGCAGCTCAGTGATTCTGTCTTACAGATTTCTACTTGGAGTAGATTCACTGTGACTATGGTTTTCAACCCCAGCCATACATTATAAATGTTTGTAGTCTCAAAAGTTTCCCAGGTGATTCATAGTGTATACCCAGGGTTGTGAATTACTTGCCTTATGGCAACCCAGCTATTCCCTATCTTCACCTTTAGTGTACTGGATGGATAGAAACTTTAGAAATTCCAAATTGGCTTCAGTTGTACAGACAGAACACCACTATTGGCAATGTTGCAAACTGGGGAATTTGAGAGGAATCAAATATGACTGAGATACACAGGGTAAAAGTAAACAAATGCAAACTTCAAAAGATAGCTGTTTAGCAAAGTTACTTTGGTAATAATAGCACATGGCAACAATTCATGACAGGTAAATTTATAGGATGGTAAAAAATCCTATAAATGGTAAAATCCTATAAATGGTAAAAAATCCCAGTAATGAAAGAGGACATCCTTAAGCCTGAATAGGCATTTTTCCAAATAAGACATATAGATGACGAACAGGCACATGAAAAGATACTCAAGCATCTCTAATCATCAGGTAATGGAAATCAAAACTACAATTAGATATCACCTTATACTGTCAGAATGGCTAGAACCAAAATGACAAGAAATAGCAAGTGTTGGCAAGGATATGGAGAAAAAGGAATGCTTGTGTACTGTTAATGAGAATGAAAACTGAAGAAGCCATTGTGAAACACAGTATGGAGGTTTCACAAGAATTAAAAATAGAAATATCATATGACCCGGTAATTCCACTAGTGGGTATTTACCCAAGGAAAATGAAAATGCTAATTTGAAAAGATACATGCACCCCTAGGTTTATTGCAGCATTACTTACCATAGTGAAGATATGGATGCAGCCTAAGTGTCTGTCAATAGATGACTAGATAAAGATAATGTGGTGTGGGTATATATATATATATATATATATATATATGTATATACATACAGTGGAACATTACTTGGTCATGAAAAAGAATGAGATCTTGACATTTGTGACAACATGGATGGTCCTAGAGGGTACTATACTAATTGAAATAAGTCATAGACAGATTATTATTTCACTTATATGTGGAATCCAAAGAACAAAACAAATGAACAAAGAGCAGAACAGGCTCATAAATACATTGAACACACTGATGGTTGCCAGAGGGATGTGGAGTAGGAGAAGGGGAGTGAGAGATACAGTTTCCAGTTATGGAATGAATAAGGGAATAAAAGACACAGCATTGGGAATATAACAATTGGTATTTTAAAAGCATCATATGGTGACAGATGGTAGCTGCACATGTGGTGAGCATAGCATAATGTATAGACATGTGGGATCACTATGTTGTACACCTGAAACTACTGTAACTATACCTCAATTAAAACAAAACCATACACACACACACACACACACACACACACACATACACACAGAGTTTAAACATCTGGGTTTTACATCTCTTTCTCAATAAATATTTTCAGATAATAAAAATAAATCAAATTTTATCTTAAAAGAACAAAAATACTAATCTTTTTGGCTCCTTAGTTTTCATAGTCATGAAATTACCCTATTCGTTCTATAAGGTGTTTTAAATATTATTACATGAGGAATGCCTGGTATTTTACTTTTAACCTACAGATAATCCATATGGCAGTTTAGTCTATAACATGAGGGGTTGCTATACTGAAGAAATGTCCTTTACTTAATGTCAAAATGAATCGCCTAACATTGCATCAAAGAATGTCATGTGTGAAAGCAACAGGAGGTTTCTTAAAATATTTGTCTTGGTGGCTAAGAAAGAATCTAGCTAAACAAGAGGAATTTATTGCCTTCTAGATCTAGAAATTCATTTTGAGCTCTCTTATGAAAAAGTCAGCAAATATTTATTCTAGACTTGTATGAGCCTCTACATTAGGAACTACCTACCAGGCATTAGGCAGCTTAAAGCTGCTACTTTTCCTAATACCAATATAAGTATGCTGGTGGACTTTTAGGTTTTATTGGATTAACTCACTTTTTAGGTAAATATTCTATTAACCCAAAGTTCAAATTTCCTATTAAGAATCATTCTATTTTCTCAAAGAAACTCCTCCTTCCCACAGTAATGTCTGGGTTCAAAGGGTTAGGCTTTGGGGAAAAGAGATACTTTTCCTTCTCTCCTAGTACCTACTGCATTCTGTTTAATGTTTAATTAATCTCTCCTGACCTCTTGATGGAGAGGTCTTGATGGATCCCCTGTTAACATTCTGTAGAGGATAGAATCTAGGGTGTCTCCTTTCTATATGGAGAGGGATTCTAGCATCCTTGCTGACAAACTTGGTCACCACCATGGATCTTACTGGCACTCAGATGCTCTGAACCTCAGGTCCATCCATCTTCTGACCTTGTCTTTAGTTGCCCACATTCCCAGCCTGTGCCATCAGGTGATCTCATGTCTTAGCCACTGGAGCACACCACAGGGGCTGGCTTCCTCTCATGGCATGTGGGAGCATTCGTGGGTCCTATTTCTAAAGTCATTGCAATTTATTAAAGGCCAGTTTGTAGAAAAACAGATTTGCATATTTTCTTAGTCTTTTGTTAACTACTTTTTGGTTTCCACACCAAACATTAGTAAATGTTTGTTTGGGCTCTGTCCAGGACTTGCTTTCCAGCTGGAAGACTGAGAAACAGGAGAGGTATGGTGGAATGATGGGTCATTTGAAGGACATAAGAAAGCTACATTCAGGGTGCCTGGGTGGCTCAGTGGGTTAAGCCTCTGCCTTTGGCTCAGGTCATGATCTCAGGGTCCTGGGATCGAGGCCCACATTGGGCTCTCTGCTCAGCAGGGAGTCTGCTTCTCCCTCTCTCTGCCTGCCTCTCTGCCTACTTGTGATCTCTCTTTCTATTTCAAATAAATAAATAAAATCTTTTAAAAAAATGTTTCTTTAAAAAAAAAAGAAAGCTACATTCAGAAAATGATGGGTATCTTTTTATATCAATGTGAATATTAGGACTACACCTTCATGAGTACATTGATTTTTATACACTTTTAAGGATACATTATAGTATAACTCAGAACCTTTAAAATGCCATTGGATTTTCTGAATATCTCAAACCTATTTGATCGTGGACATTTTATCTTGCAGAATTTTTAAAAGAACTATTGTTCTTTCAAGTACACTTTTAGAGAAACTGTTTCAGTGGATCTGAGTAATGAAGAGCCCAATTTCCTTTAGCACTGAGGTGTCTGAATGAAAATTATAAAGCAACTTTGTTGTCTGTATGCCCCCAAATTTGTTTTCTTATAGTCAGATTACCCCATGGATTCAATGCTAATTACAATCAACAAAAAGTTGGGTATTCATCCTTTCTGATGGAGGCATAATACTCCATATTGTATATGGACCACATCTTCCTTATCCATTCATCCGTTGAAGGGTGTCTTGGTTCTTTCCACAGTTTGGTGACCATGGGCATTGCTGCTATAAACATTGGGGTACAGATGGCCCTTCTTTTCACTACATCTGTATCTTTGGGGTAAATACCCAGGAGTGCAATTGCGGGGTCATAGGGAAGCTCTATTTTTAATTTCTTGAGGAATCTCCTCACTGTTCTCCAAAGTGGCTGCACCAACTTGCATTCCCACCAACAGTGGAAGAGGGTTCCCCTTTCTCCACATCCCCTCCAACATATGTTGTTTCCTGTGTTGCTAATTTTGGCCATTCTAACTGGTGTAAGGTGATATCTCAATGTGGTTTTAATTTGAATCCCACTGATGGCTAGTGATGATGAGCATTTTTTCATGTGTCTGATAGCCATTTGTATGTCTTCATTGGAGAAGTCTCTGTTCATGTCTTCTGCCCATTTCTTGACATGATTATCTGTTTTGTGTATGTTGAGTTTGAGAAGTTCTTAACCAACTGAGCCACCCAGGCGTCCCGAGTTTGAGAAGTTCTTTATAGATCCTGGACCATATACACTATAGAGTATTATGCCTCCATCAGAAAGGATGAATACCCAACTTTTGTAGCAACATGGACGGGACTGGAAGAGATTATGCTGAATGAAATAAGTCAAGCAGAGAGAATAGATTACCATATGGTTTCACTTATTTGTGGAGCATAACAAATAACATGGAGAACATGGGGAGATGGAGAGGAGAAGGGAGTGAGGGAAATTGGAAGGGAAGGTGAACCATGAGAGACTATGGACTCTGAAAAACAACCTGAGGGTTTTGAAGGGGCAGGGGGTGGGAGGTTGGGGGAGCCAGGTGGTAGGTATTATGGAGGGCACGTATTGCATGGAGCACTGGGTGTGGTGCATACACAATGGATTCTGTTACACTGAAAAAAAAAAAAAAACAAGAACCTCAAAAAAAATCAAGAAAAACTGTTCTAATAAATACGTGTCTGCTCTAAATTCTCAAAATGCCACACTGACCTGACATTCTAGCACCGTTAACAACATCTTCTTTGCCTTTCCTCTCAACATTAGTATCCCACATGCTAATGTCTTTCTACCACACTTCTCACATTCAGTAGTATTTTACTTGAATTGAATATATTTTTGATTTGGCCTTTGCCACACCATGAATTGGAAAGGCAACTTTTTATAAGAAGGAACCAAGGTGCAGCCTGATCAAGGTAACTGGCCAAGGTCACACTGCCCCAAAGTCAGAGATAAGACTACAGCCTGAACTCTTGACTCTTCACCTGACCCACACCTATTCCCCAGTGCTTCTATTACACCTGGAGACAGATGCCTTTGTATGGCATTACTATGATTGCATGTACAAAAAACAGAAGTAAGCCTTCAACTAAACTTCCTTGGATATTGAAACAGAATTCTTATTTAATTAGTGGAAATAAATAGGTTATGTATTTTTATTTAGAATTCAATTCCAATGACAAATTGCCCAAGTTGGTCATAGGATCAAATTAGTCACTACATGTTTTCTCAACCAATGCATTCAATTTATTTGGCAATTCTGAAAAAAAAAAATAACAGACGACATCTGGAATGATTACCTGGCAATGAGAAAGCATAAAAACAGTACTAGCCTAAACATCTAACCATATATTTCCATCTAAATACTGCTCATGATAAGAAAGCTTAAAAAGGAGTAAATTAATTCTACAACAGTTTCTATATGGAATGAAAAATCTAAATATTTACTTTAAAGCTATACTCTGTATAATTTAATCTCCTCTCAGAAAGGGATCCAGAGTTAACTCTCCCTTTACACATTTTACATTTATTCCCAGTTTATTGTGTCATTACATTCTAGTTTGGGTCTCAGAAGAAAAGGAAAAGTTTTCACAATCTTCCTGAACAAACAACAGATATTTTCCCCCCTATCTATGTCTGCTCACACACAGCAATCATGGCCTAATAAAGCAATAAAAAACATCTGCATTAGAGAGAAATATCACATAGAAAAATGATTTGCCATCAACAATAGCTAAATTGTGCAAAGAGCCCAAATGTCCATCGACTGATAAATGGATAAAGAAGATATGGTACATATCTACAAAGGAATATTACTCAGTCATCAAAACGAATGAAATCTTGCCATTTGCAATGATGCAGAAAGAGCCAGAAAGTATTATGCTAAGCAAAATAAGTCAGTGAGAGAAAGACAAATATCATAAGATTTCATTCACACGTGGAATTTAAGAAACAAAACAATGGACATAGGAGGGAAAAAAAGAGAAGGAGACCAAGAAACAGACCGCTAACTACAGAGAACAAACTGAAGGTCACCAGAGGGGAGATGGGGGATGATGGATGAAAGAGGTGACAGGGATTAAGGAGGGCACTCATGATGAGCACCTGATGCTATATGCGGGTGTTGAATCGCTAAACTCTACACCTGAATCTAGACCTGTGCTAGATTGTTAACTGACTGGAATTTAAATAAAAAACTTGAAAAAAAGAAAAATAATTCACCTTAGCTTTATATAGCAACTTTATGACCCCAAACATGGCTTGATAGAATTATTGACAAGAGTAATTCTCTCAAATTAACCATAGAACTAAAAAGTTAACAACTATTTAACAAGATACTTAGTGGAAGAAGGAACAAGCTGGAGTGGCCATGTGTATCCAGAATCTAAGACTTGTACTATAATCACAATTCTACAGAGGAGAAGAATGGTGAAGTGGATAGGGTTAAGGGAGAAATAACAGTCTATGGTTGGCAGGACACATTTGGATTCAGGATTTTTCTTTTTTTTTTTTAAGATTTTATTTATTTATTTGACAGACAGAGATCACAAATAGGCAGAGAGGCAGGCAGAGAGAGAGGAGGAAGCAGGCTCCCTGCTGAGCAGAGAGCCCGAATCGGGACTCGATCCCAGGACCCTGAGCTCATGACCTGAGCTGAAGGCAGAGGCTTTAACCCACTAAGCCACCCAGGCGCCCCACTTTTTTTTTTTTTAAGATTTTATTTATTTATTTGATGGAGAGATATCACAAGTAGGCAGAGAGGCAGGCAGAGAGAGAGGGGAAGCAGGGTCCCCACTGAGCAGAGAACCTGATGGGGCTTGATCCCAGGACCCCGAGACCTTGACCTGAGCCAGGGCAGAGGCTTAACCCACTGAGCCACCCAGGTAACCGGTTTCAGGATTTTTATAACTTTGCCTTTTATCATTTGTGAGGCTTGAAGAAGTGACACAGTCTGCCAAGAACTGAGCTCCCTCACTTGTAAAGGAAATGGCTTATTCAGAAGCCTTCTATGAGCCTGTCCCCCTTGCTCTGCTGCCCTGAACCCCATATGCCTGGGGTTATGTCCTGACATAGGTGGCCAAGAATAATCTTCATCTCAGGCCTCATAGATGTGAGCTTCAGGAGGCTAGCACTCCCAAAGTCATTCTCAGGGCCAGAATTCTCTACCTTTCTTCTTCCTCACCATAACCTAGCCAACATCCTACCAGTCTGTCTGCAAGGCTCTGCTAACTGGTACCGGCACTTGTTTTCTTTCTCCTCTATCCATTTGCACACAAAGCCAGAGTACTCTTTTTAAAAGACACATACATTATTAGGTGCCTCTATTATTAAAATTCCTTCAACCTTTCCCCTTTCTTGTAGATAAAACCCAACATATATATTTTATGTAGGTTCCACACCCAGCATTGTAGCAATGTATATAGACTCCACACTGGGTGTGGAGACCAATGCAGGGCTTGAATTCACATCCTTGGATGCTTAATCAACTGAGCCACCCACGGATGTCAAAACCCCAAATTTTTTAGTGTGACCTATAAGACTGCATCATTTGCTCCTGCCTACCTCTCCAGCCTCATCCTGATATGGAGCTACAGTAGTACTGGCTTTCTTTTTGTTCCTCACAAATAATCCTTCCTCTTTTCTTTCTCAAGAATTTCCACTGCCTATTCTCTCTTCCCTACTTAATGTCTGTCTCTCAAGCTGGAAGCTTGCTGATGGCTGGACCTGCTATATCCCCCAGCTTCTTGCATAATGTTTTGAACATGGTAAGTATCAGTAAAACTTTTCTGGATAAATGGTTAACCAAGTTCCCTTGACTATTATATTAGTTTTAACCTGGGGCTAAATTGTGATGTCTGTGTCTTTCCTGTGGCTGACTTTGCATCTTGGCAACTTCTCTAGTTCTCTGCTTACATTCATCATCATAATTCCTTGCCCTTGCATAGACGTAAAAAAAAAAAAAAGTTGTCTAAAAATAACTTTTTTTTTTACAATACAGAGGATTCATTTCACATAAGATTTATAACAGAATTCTCCAAACATAATTTATATATTTGATTTAAATTATTTAATTTTCCAAAATCTAATGTACATAATATCCTCTGGAAACAAATCCCTGCATGTTTAATCTAGAAAGTCCATCTGTGTCCTCAGTTTCAGATAAAGGAGTCAATGCTCATAAAGGTCTGCAGGGTTAATAGTTTGCTTGAGGTTGCCCTGGGTTATGACCACTGAACAATATACTAAGAAAAAGCAATATTCTACTCAGAAAAATTGAAGATATGCTATATATAATGCATATTCTTAATCCATAAATTCCCCTCAAAAATAAGTTATTAGCATTGACAGACACAAAGCACAACCAGTATAGTTCACATAAAACGCCCGGACTGAATAGTTCACATAAAATGCCAGGACTGAATAGATGGTCACTGAACATTTATTGAGTTAATGAATGAAAAAAGGGGGTGAAAGTTGGGAGCTGAAAGGGAAGCATTAGTTTACAGAATATCCTAGACTGTCCTCAAATCAGTTAAACTTAAGTTTAACTTGACATGACAAGAGTGGGAGAGACAAAATGCATACCAAGGTTTTTGAAATTTCAGGAGGGGAATAACTGTTGTTAAGATTTCAGGCTATTTGTTTATTTATTTATTTTAAAGATTTATTCACTTAAGAGGAAAGTGCATGAGCAGAGGTGGGGAAAGGGGCAGGGAGAGAGAATCTCCAAGTAGACTCCACGTTCAGCCCCATTCAGGGCTTGGTCTCATCATAAGATCAAGACCTAAGCAAAAACCAAGATTAAGATGCCCAACCGACTGAGCCACCGGAACAATCATTTTACATATGAAACTTGTAGGAATCTTTTTCCCTCTTTTATTAAACACTAAACTAAATTAGCTACACTTTTCATTCCATAAGGAGTTTGGATATATTCCATAAGGAGTTTTAGAAGAGATATAACTAAAATAAACATAATAAGCTTGATCTCCAAGTAAGTATAAAAATGTCCCCCAGTAGGGCACCTGGGTGGCTCGGTGGGTTAAAGCCTCTGCCTTCAGCTCAGGTCATGATCTCAGGGTCCTGGGATCAAGCCCTGCATCGGGATCTCTGCTCAGTGGGGAGCCTGCTTCCCTCTCTCTGCCTGCCTCTCTGCCTACTTGTGATCTCTCTGTCAAATAAATAAATAAAATCTTTAAAAAAAAAAAGTCCCCCAAAGTTGATATTTCTTGTCCGGTGTTCTAACTAGAAAGCTTTCTTTGCCTCCATCTGTTCTACCCTCTTAATCTCATCCCATCCCAAATCTTTAGTTACAATTCAGACAAATGTAATTACTATTTTTATTATTATTTTTACACATTTATTTATATACAAAGTGCTTATTACCCACCCACAAATTTTAAAAATTGCTTATTGTATAAAATGCTATTCCTTAATTGCATTAGATTGTTATACTTTAGTCTCTTAATTGTTAGAGAAACACGACAACACTACTGTCTTCTATATTCTCCACAGCGTCAAGAACAGAGGGCCTAAATAAAGATTGATGAATCCAAATAAACAAATGACAAGGTAGCTGGACATGTGGTGTTCTTTTTTTTAAAGAGGGTCAGAGGGAGAGGGAGAGAGGAAAAGAGAGAATCTTAAGCAGGTCCCACAGCCAGCAAAGAGCCCAATGATGCAGGGCTTAATCTCACAAACTTGAGATTATGAGCTGAGCTGAAATGAAGGGTCAGACAGCCAACTGAGCCACCCAGGCACCCTCAGAAGTGTGGTTTTCCTTATGTGGGAAAAACACAGCTGGAATCATAATAATTAAGTATTAATGAAATTAATGGCCATCACTGGATGGGCCAGAGTTAAGATGCTTGAGTTAATACATAGTCCAAGAACTGATGTGCATGTGCTTTTCTTATGCAAAACCAAATGTTTGGTGATTGATACAAAGTTTCCTCCTCACATTTACACCAATATAAACTATGAATACACATAAATTCCTTCACAGTCACACCATGATTTGGGTTGTTTGGTTCACCTATTATTGTACAAAACATTAAATTTCTGTTTATGAAATGTATTAATTGTCAGTTGAGGGTCTAGCTGAGAATGAGTCTGGAAGTGGAAGATTCCAAGAAACTCCTCAATGGAATAAGCCTAGACCTCTGTGTTGCTGCTTGGAGGAGTGCTGGCCAGCATGCCCTGGACTTTGCATCAGCAAGAAATACATGTTTGTGTGAAGCCACTGAGATGTCAGGGTTTTCATTTTACCATAGGGCATAGATTATTCTACCCTAACATGTTGGTTAGTTACAGGAATTTTTAATTTTTAATTGCTGTTATGGAATTTGAAAAAAATATATTTACATATAGAGAAATATATATAGAAATATTTTTAAATATACATATTCAGAAAACTAAATATAAATATAAATACAAATATATATAGACGTATCTCAAAAATGTTACAATAATGTACCTAATGAAGATGGGGTAGAGAAAAGAGAAAGAAAGTTTTCATGGGATAAATTCTGGGTTTTCAAGACCAGCCGAGTATATAATAATTTGGGAGAAGGAGAAATGTTCCTACACAGTTTGAATTAGAATCTTTCATTGTTTTTTAAGTTGCAGAGACAAAATTAGAATTTCTGTTGGATTTTGACTGATAGATTGAACTTTGAAAACGATCCTGTAGAATGCATAACTGAACCATGTAGGGAACCAGCTTACACATATTGAGGTGTTTGTCTATGGGTCTTCAATGTATTGTATACTATCAAGATACAAAAATTCTGGTAAAGGGAGATCTTACTTTTGAGCTCAGAAAGGTGAAATATTTCATGATAGACATTAATGAGCTCTATAATCTATGTGGCTCCTTTTTCTTCTCTGGGCATTCATAAATTTCACTCTTTTATCTCTTAGATTAGGCATGCCTAACCATGTGGCCAGCTGCAGTCAATAAATTATCAATGAATGTAATGTGTGTTGTTTCTGGACAAAATTGTGTAAGACTTGTATGGGATTCATCTTTCTTTCTTCTTTTTGCTGCAGTGATTGGTGACATTCCAGATCACAGAGCTCTCACCATCTGGGTTCCTTAGTGAGGAACACACGGAATAAGGCCTCAATTATCCATGACAGGCAGTAGCATGAGTAAAAATAAATTGAGATTGTTTTTATCCCCTAAGATTTGGAGGCTATTTGTTGCTTTAGCATAACATGACTGAGGCTGACTGATACATAAACAAACAATGAGGATGGGAAAGGTGTTGACCTTACTTTAAAATAAAGAATTGGAAGGACACATTCTTTTATTGAAAGCACCATCCTGTGTCTGTTATAATGCCAGGTCTTTCTAAAATTTTTATGAAATTGGTATTATCATCTCTATTTTACATAGAGAGAAAGGTCTTGTTAAAAAGTCTTTCAACCAGAAACAGGATTCGGAGAAGATCTCTCTGAATTAAAAAAACAGGTGTAATTAGCTAACTTGTTGGTGATACCAAGAGAGAAGTTAGGAAAAAGTTCAAAGCTTTTGTACACTTGTCTCATTTGATCAAAACAATCTCAGTTTTTCACTTTCATGTGCATATTTCTATGGAAAACATGAGTTCAGTTGTCTAAATACAAATTCCCTTGCTTCCTACTGTTCTATGCCTTGAAAAAATGTTACCTGTCTGGCCTCTGGAGGCATTTTTCTGCTTTGCAAAAAATTGAAAATATACTTAATTAAAATAGTCTTTAATCAGAATGACAACTCCATAAGACACTAGCTACAGGGGGGAAGTAGAAGAGAAATGAAATGAACAGCAATATATTAGTAAATGTACCTTTACTCTGGTTTGTTCTGTGCTTCAGATTTATTAAAACCTCCCCAAATAAAGAACTCTCAAATGTTGGATGTTTATTTAAATGCCTCAGAAAAGGTTTTGTCAGGAATTTCAAATGTCAGAGGAAAGGGGGAAATACACTTTTTTTTTAATGTTGGGTTGCTTTTGATAATTTTCTGAAAGACTGCAGTATAGGCTTTTAATGTTTTTGATTTTGCTTAGCACAAGATAAAGGGTTGCGAATACTCCCTTGAAATTGCATATCTTGGGAGAGTAAGCACCTTCTTCAGTGCTATGTGTGGGAGGAGTTTCAGAAATATTTCAGGGTCATTTTCAAATTTCTAAGACCTTATCGTACTCTCTCTCTTTCCACAGTTCCCCAGGATTTCTGCTATGCCAGCTTATTTTTCCTTTCCAAGGATATCACTAACCTAAAGCAATTGCTACTTACAGGTAAATGTCAGGTCTCAGTGCATTGGGGTGGAGAAAACTGCTGTCCATGGGTTAAGCTACCTCATAAAATGTATTAGAATACTTAAAACACTTCTTGGTGTGGCACATAAAGACTGAATCTTGGAACACCAAAAAAATAAATTTTAAAAAATAAAAAATAAATAAAAGAGAAGACTTTCCATGGTTCTTAGGAAACACTTGGAGACAAAGATACAACTGTAGTGATCTGAAGGAGCACCTGTACCCCAATGTTTATAGCAGCAACGTCCACAACAACCAAACTATTGAAAGAGCCCAGATGTTCATCAACTGATGAATGGATAAAGAAGATGTGGTATAGATATACAATGGAACATTATGCAGCCATCAAAAATGAAATCTTGCCATTTGCAACAATGTGGATGGAACTACAGGGTATTATGCTAAGCAAAATAAATCAATCAGAGAAAGACAATTATCATTTGATCTAACTGATACATGGAATTTGAGAAACAAGACAGAGGATCATAGGGGAAGGGAGGGAAAAATGAAACAAGATGAAGCCACAGAGGGAGACAAACCATAAGAGACTCTTCATCTCAGGAAACAAACTGAGGGTTGCTGGAGTGGAGGGGGGTGGAAGGGATGGGGTGGCTAGATGATGGACATTGGGGAAGGTATGTGCTATGAGCACTGTGAAATGTGTAAGACTGATGAATCACAGACCTGTACCCTGAAACCAACAATACATTATATGTTAATTAAAAAATAAATAAATCGAGAGAAAAAAAGAAACACTTGGAGAGTGTAACCTCATTTATAAGAGCTTACACTGCTTATTCATTTTGTTAGACATCTTAATATAAGATTATGCTTAAATGTTATCCTTTGAGAGAGTTCAGTTTATTTTTTGGAATAAGAACATTAATACTTTCAGACATGTGGATCTTAACACTAAGAAAGGTAGGGGACCAGGCCGAAGCTTTCATTTTCTTGTATGACACATATTAACAGAGTTTTCATAGAATTCACATCAAGTTCCAAAGGATGTGTCTTGAGATGCATTTAAAGCAACAATTGGAAGAAACTACATTAATGTTATCTCATATCTTGAAAAGTAATGATTCATGCAAGAAGTGCTTGAAATATCAGCTGGCATGTTTTTTGTTCTCATGACTTCCTAGCTTTTCCAAGTTTCTCAGCAGCAATCCTGTCATAGGGAGAGTAATCCATTGCTCTGAGCATGTGTGGTAGAGATAACAAGAGAAAAGAAGAGGGGAGGCGCAACCCCATCTTGAAATAAAACCCTGTTTGGCTTTGAACTTTGAAAACAACAGGTGGATTCATAGCAGATAAACATTATAAAATCCAAAGAATGTTTGACAGGAAAATGCCAGGATTTTGAAAAAGAAGAGGTGTTTTTTTAAAATTTTTTTTTAGTTTTTATTTTTTAATAAACATATAATGTATTTTTATCCCCAGGGGTACAGGTCTGTGAATCTCCAGGTTTACACACTTCACAGCATTCACCATAGCACATACCCTCCCCAATGAACATAACCCCACCCTCCTCTCCCAACCCCCCTCCCCCCAGCAACCCTCAGTTTGTTTTGTGAAATTAAAAGTCTCTTACGGTTTGTCTCTCTCCTGATACCATCTTGTTTCGTTTATTCTTCTCCTACCCCCCAACCCCCCACGTTGCATCTCCACTTCCTCATATCAGGGAGATCATAGGATAGTTGTCTTTCTCCACTTGACTTATTTCACTAAGCATGATACCCTCTAGTTCCATCCACATTGTCGCAAATGGCAAGATTTCATTTCTTTTGATGGCTGCATAGTATTCCATTGTATATATATATACCACATCTTCTTTATCCATTCATCTGTTGATGGACATCTAGGTTCTTTCCATAGTTTGGCTATTGTAGACATTGCTTCTATAAACATTTGGGTTCACGTGCCCCTTTGGATCACTACGTTTGTATCTTTAGGGTAAATACCCAGTAGTGCAATTGCTGGGTCATAGGGTAGTTCTATTTTCAACTTCTTGAGGAACCTCCATGCTGGTTTCCAGAGTGGTTTCACCAGCTTGCATTCCCACCAACAGTGTAGGAGGGTTCTCCTTTCTCCACATCCTCGCCAGCATCTGTCATTTCCTGACATGTTAGTTTTAGCCATTCTGACTGTTGTGAGGTGGTATCTCATTGTGGTTTTGATTTGTATTTCCCTGATGCTGAGGGATATGGAGCACTTTTTCATGTGTCTGTTGGCCATCTGGATGTCTTCTTTGTAGAAATGTCTGTTCATGTCCTCTGCCCATTTCTTGATTGGATTATTTGTTCTTTGGGGTGTTGAGTTTGCTAAGTTCTTTATAGATTTTGGACACTAGCCCATATCAATGTCATTTGCAACTATCTTCTCCCATTCTGTCAGTTGCCTTTTGATTTTGTTAACTGTTTCCTTTGCTGTGCAAAGGAAATATCAATAGTTCATTTTTTTTAAGATTTTATTTATTTATTTGACAGAGAGATAGAGAGCACAAGTAAGCAGAGCAGCAGGCAGAGGGAGAGAGAGAAGCAGGCTCTCTGCTGAACAGGAAGCCCAGTGTGGGGCTCAATCCCAGGACCCTGGAACCATGGCCTGAGCCGAAGGCAGCTGCTTAACCAACTGAGCCATGCAGGCGCCCCCCAATAGTTCATTTTTGATGAAAATCCCAATAGTTCATTTTTGCCCTTGCTTCCCTTGCCTTTGGTGATGCTCCTAGGAAGACGTTGCTGAGGCTGAGGTCAAAGAGGTTGTTGCCTGTGTTCTCCTCAAGGATTTTGATGGATTCCTTTCTCACATTGAGGTCCTTTATCCATTTTGAGTCTAGTTTCATGTGTGTTGTAAAGAAATGGTCCAATTTCATTTTTCTGCATGTGGCTGTCCAATTTTCCCAACACCATTTATTGAAGAGGCTGTCTTTTTCCATTGGACATGCTTTCCTGCTTTGTTGAAGATTTGTTGACCATAGAGTTGAGGATCTATTTCTGGGCTCTCTATTCTGTTCCATTGATCTATGTGTCTGTTATTGTGCCAGTACCATGCTGTCTTGATGATGACAGCTTTGTAATAGAGCTTGAAGTCCGGAGTTATGATGCCACCAACTTTGGCTTTCTTTTTCAATATTCCTTTGGCTATTCTAGGTCTTTTCTGGTTCCATATAAATTTTGGGATTATTTGTTCCATTTCTTTGAAAAAATTGATGGCATTTTGATAGGGACTGCATTAAATGTGTAGATTGCTTTAGGTAGCATAGACATTTTCACAATATTTGTTCTTCCAAACCAGGAGCATGGAACATTTTTCCATTTCTTTGTGTCTTCCTCAATTTCTTTCATGAGTACTTTATAGTTTTCTGAGTATAGATTCTCAGCCTCTTTGGTTAGGATTATTCCTAGGTATTGTATGGTTTTGGGTGCAATTGTAAACGGGATTGACTCCTTAATTTCTCTTTCTTCTGTCTTGTTGTTGGTGTATAGAAATGCAACTGATTTCTGTACATTGATTTTATATCCTGATGCTTTACTGAATTCCTGTACAATTTCTAGCAGATTTGGAGTGGAGTCTTTTGGGTTTTCCACATATAGTATCATATCATCTGCAAAGAGTTATAGTTTGACTTCTTCTTTGCCAATTTGGATGCCTTTAATTACCTTTTGTTGTCTGGTTGCTGAGGCTAGGACTTCTAGTACTATGTTGAATAGCAATGGTGATAATGGATATCCCTGCCGTGTTCCTGACCTTAATGGAAAAGCTTTCAATTTTCTCCATTGAGAATGATATTTGCGGTGGGTTTTTCATAGATGGCTTTGATGATATTGAGGCATGTGCCCTCTATCCCTACACTTTGAAGAGTTTTGATCAGGAAGGGATGCTGTACTTTGTCAAATGTTTTTTCAACATCTATTGAGAGTATCATATGGTTCTTGTTCTTTCTTTTATTGATGTGTTGCATCACATTGATTGATTTGCGGATGTTGAACCAACCTTGAGCCCTGGAATAAATCCCACTTGGTCGTGGTGAATAATCCTTTTAATGTACTGTTGAATCCTATTGACTAGTATTTTGGTGAGAATTTTCGCATCTGTGTTCATCAAGGATTTTGGTCTGTGGTTCTCTTTTTTGATGGGATCCTTGTCTGGTTTTGCGATCAAGGTGATGTTGGCCTCAAAAAATGAGTTTGGAAGTTTTCCTTCCATTTCTATTTTTTGGAACAGTTTCAGGAGAATAGGTATTAATTTTTCTTTAAATGTTTGGTAGAATTCCCCTGGGAAGCCATCTGGCCCTGGGCTCTTATTTTTGGGAGATTTTTGATGACTGCTTAAATCTCCTTATTGGTTATGGGTCTGTTCAGGCTTTCTATTTCTTCCTGGTTCAGTTGTGGTAGTTTATATGTTTCTAGGAATGCATCCATTTCTTCCAGATTGTCGGATTTGCTGGCATATAGTTGCTCATGATGTTCTTATAATTGTATTTCTTTGGTGTTGGTTGTGGTATCTCCTCTTTCATTCATGATTTTATTTATTTGGGTCCTTTCTCTTTTCATTTTGATAAGTCTGGCCAGGGGTTTGTCAATCTAATTAATTCTTTCTTTCAAAGAACCAGCTCCTAGTTTCATTGATTTGTTCTATTGGGTTTTTTTTTGTCTTTTTTTTTTAGTTTCTATTTCATTGATTTCTGCTCTGATCTTTATGATTTCTCTCTCCTATTGGGTTTAGGTGTTGTTTGCTGTTCTTTCTCCAGCTCCTTTAGATGTAGGGTTAGGTTGTGTACTTGAGACCTTTCTTGTTTCTTGAGAAAGGCTTGTACTGCTATATATTTTCCTCTCAGGACTGCCTTTGCTGTGTCCCACAGATTTTGAACCATTGTGTTTTCATTATCATTTGTTTCCATGAACTTTTTCAATTCTTCTTTAATTTCCTGGTTGACCTATTCATTCTTTAGAAGGATGTTCTTTAGTCTCCATGTATTTGAGTTCTTTCCAACTTTCCTCTTGTGATTGAGTTCTAGCTTCAGAACATTGTGGTCTGAAAATATGCAGGGAATGATCTCAATCTTCTGCTACCAGTTGAAACCTGATTTGTGATACAGGATGTGATCTATTCTGGAGAATGTTCCATGTGCACTAGAGGATAATGTGTATTCTGTTGCTTTGGGATGGAATGTTCTAAATATATCTATGATGCCCATCTGGTCCAGTGTGTTGTTTAAGGCCTTTATTTCCTTGTTGATCTTTTGCTTGGATAATCTGTGCATTTCAATGAGGGGGGGTGTTAAAGTCCCCTACTATTATTATATTATTGTTGGTGTATTTCTTTGATTTTGTTATTAATATTGTGGTTTTGATTTGTATTTCCCTGATGCCGAGTGATATGGAGCACTTTTCCATGTGTCTGTTGGCCATCTGGATGTCTTCTTTGTAGAAATGTCTTCTGCCCATTTCTTGATTGGATTATTTGTTCTTTGGGGTGTTGAGTTTGCTAAGTTCTTTATAGATTTTTCTAACTTCTTTAGGTGCAAGGTTAGGTTGTTTATTCAAGATTTTTCTTGAGGTGGACCTATATTGTTATATACTTCCTTCTTAGGATCACTTTTGCTGCATCCCAAAGGTTTTGGACAATTGTGTTTTAATTTTCATTTGTTTACATGTATCTTTTTATTTTTAAAAGATTTTATTTATTTATTTGTCAGAGAGAGCACAAGCAGAGGGAGTGGCAGGCAGAGCAGGCAGAGGGAGAAGCAGGCTCCCCGCCAAGCAGGGATCCCAATGAGGGACTCAATCCCAGGACTCTGGGATCATGATCTACGCCAAAGGCAGATGCTTAACTGACTGAGCCACCCAGGCCTCCCTCCACTTATTTTTAAAAATTTCTTCTTTTTTTTTCCTAGTTGACCCATTGTTTAGTAGCATGTTTTTTAACATTCATGGATTGGTGGTCTTTCCAAATTTTTTCTCGTGGTTGACCTCAAGTTTCATAGCACTGTGGTCAGAAAATATGGATGGTATTATCTCAGTCATTCTGTACTTGTTGAGACTTGATGTGTGACCCAGCATATGATCTATTTTGGGAAATGTCTCACGTGCACTTGAAACGACTGTGCAGTCTGCTGTTTTAGGACACAATGTTCTCAATATATCTGTCAAATTCAACTGGTTTGGTGTGTCATTCAAAGCCATTGTTTCCCTGTTGATTTTCTGCTCAATCTGTCTACTGCTGTAAGTAGAGTGTTAAAGTTCCCTACTATTATTGTATTATTAGCTACTGGTTCCTTTATGTTTGTTATTAATTGATTTTGCATATTTTCTTTTTTATTATGTTCAATTAACCAACATATAGTACATCAATAGTTTTTGATTTAGTGTTCAACAATTCATTTGTTATGTATAAAACCCAGTGCTCATCACCACATGCCCTTCTTAATATCCATCACTCTGTTACCCCATTCTTCCCATCCCCTTTTCTTCTGTAACTGTCATTTTGGTTCCCAGAGTCCAGAGTCTCTCATGGTTTGTCTCCCTCTCTGATTTCTTCCAATTCAGTTTTCCCTCCCTTCCCCTGTGGTTTCCATGCCATTCCTTAGGTTACACATATGAGTGAAACCATATTTGGGTGCTCCCATGTTGGGTGCATAAATGTTTACAGTTGTTGTATCTGCTTGTTGAATTGTGCCATTAATTATTATATAGTGTCCTTCATCTTTTGTTACAGTCTTTGGTTTAAAGTGTAGGTGTCTGAAATAAGTATTACTACTCTGGCTTTCTTTTGACATCCATTTGCATGATAAGTATCTCTCCATCCCCTCACTTTCAATCTGCAGGTACCTTTAGTTCTAAAATGAATCTCTTATAAGCAACATATAGATGGGTCTTATTATTTTTTTAATCCATTCTGAAACCCCGTGTCTTTTGATTGGAGTGTTTAGTCCATTTACATTCAAAGTAATTGTTGATTGGTGCCTAGGTGGCTCAATCAGTTAAGTACCTGCCTTCAGCTCAGGTCATGATCCAGGGTCCTGGGACAGAGTTCTGCATCAGGTTTCTTGCCTCATGGGGAACATTCTTCTCCCTCTGCCTGCTGCTCCCCCTGCTTATGCACACACACACACACACACACACGCACACATGCACATACACACTCTTTCTGACAAATAAATAATTAAATCTTTTTAAAAACCCAAAGTCATTATTGATAGATATGTATTTAGTGCTATTGTATTACTTGTTAAGTCATTGTTTCTGGAGATTTTCTCTGCTCCTTTCTAGATTTAGTCACTTTTGGTCTTTCCTTTGCATTCAAAGAGCCTCCTTTAATATTTCTTGCAGGGCTGGTTTAGTGGTCATGAACTCCTTTAGTTTCTGTTTGTCTGGGAAACCCTTTATCTGTCCCATTCTGAATTCTGAATATCCTTGCTGGATAGAGTATTATTGGCTAGAGACTTTTCCCATTCAGTACTTTGAATATATCATGCCACTCTCTTCTGGCTTGCCAAGTTTCTGTTGAGAAATCTGCAACTAGCCTTATGGATCTTCCCTTCTAAGTTATGGGGCTTCTTTCATTTTGCTGCTTTTAAGATTTTTTCTTTAAAGGTTTTATTTATTTATTTGACAGACAGAGATCAAAAGTAGGCATAGAGGCAGGCAGAGAGAGAGGGGAAAGCAGGCTCCCCACTGAGCAGAGAGCCCGATGTGGGGCTCAATCCTGGGACCCCAAGATCATGACCTGAACCAAAGGCAGAGGCTTAACCCACCAAGCCACCCAGATGCCCCTAAGATTTTTATTTATTATTATATTTTGCAAATTCAATTACAATATTTCTTGGTGTTGGCCTGCTTTTGTTGATTTTTTTAAAAGATTTTATTCATTTATTTGACAGAGATCACAAGTAGGCAGAGAGGCAGGAGAGGAGGAAGTAGGCTCCCAACCGAGCAGAGAGCCCAATGTGGGGCTCAGTCCCAGAACACTGGGATCATGACCTGAGCTGAAGGCAGAGGCTTTAACCCACTGAGCCACCCAGGCACCCCTGCTTTTGTTGATTTTGATGAGAGTGCTTGTGCCTCCTGGATCTGGATGTCTGTTTCCTTCTCCAAATTGGAGAAGTTTTACAGCTATTATTTCCTCAAATAAATTTTCGGCCTCCTTTTTTTTTTTTTTTTTCAATTTATTTATTTTCAGAAAAACAGTATTGATTATTTTTTCACCACACCCAGTGCTCCATGCAAGCTGTGCCTTCTACAATACCCACCACCTGGTACCCCAACCTTCCACCCCCCCCACCACTTCAAACCCCTCAGATTGTTTTTCAGAGTCCATAGTCTCTCATGGTTCACCTCCACTTCCAATTTACCCAAAAGCACATACCCTCCCCAATGTCCATAACCCTACCCCCCTTCTTCCAACCCCCCTCCCCCCAGCAACTCACAGTTTGTTTCGTGAGATTAAGAGTCACTTATGGTTTGTCTCCCTCCCTATCCCATCTTGTTTCATGGATTCTTCTCCTACCCACTTAAACTCGGCCTCCTTTTATCTTCTTCTGGGATTCCCATAATAAAAATGTTAACACATTTGATGGAATCACTGAGTTCCCTAAGTCTATTCTCATGTTCAATAATTCTTCTTTCTGTATTTTGTTCAGCTTCATTATTTTCCCTTATTCTGTCTTCTGTATCACTTCTTTATTCCTCCACTTCTCCTAGTCTTGCATTCATTGCATCAAGCCTGTTTCTAAACCAATTATTGCATTGTTTCTCACCTTCAGCACATAGAGCATTTGAGAGATACATGATGTCCAGTTATATCAGGATAGGGAGGATTATATCCCTCTGGTTCAACATAAAAAAAGGAAAATAAATAAAATATTTATTTTATAGAATTTATTTAGAACTTAAGAAAACACAGATGTAAAGATGGACCCTATCTTCATGGGTTTCCATGTCATACAAGATGATACAAGAAATAAATATATAATAAAAATGATTTTATAATAAAATGTGCCATAAGAGTGATAAGAGATGGCTAATTTTGTTCTTGTTATTCTTATTTTTTAATGAATTTCTTCTAATTGTTCAATTTTGACATTTACTATTAAAACTTTTTCCAGGAAAAGCACTGAATGCACATATTCTATGCTTAAAAACACTGGAAGAATTGTGACAGAGAAAAAGCAATATAAAATGCAAATAATATTCTTCCTTGTTTTTCTGAGACTCATATCAAATAATGTATTTTTAATCTTTTAAAACACCAGATAAAAGTTTGTAAGAAGTTACAACTGGTCTGTTTTCTTTTTTCTTTTTTTTTTTAATTTATTTGACAGAGAGAGATCACAAGTAAGCAGAGAGGCAGGCAGAGAGAGAGAGAGGAGGAAGCAGGCTCCCCGCTGAGCAGAGAGCCCGACGCGGGACTCGATCCCAGGACCCTGAGATCATGGCCTGAGCGGAAGGCAGAGGCTTAACCACTGAGCCACCCAGGCGCCCCACAATTGGTCTGTTTTCAAATGATGTTACAATTAACTATTAATTTTAATCCACTGCCAATACACATAGTACTTCAAGTTAACTTACAAAATCATAGTTAACAGGGACGCCTAGGTGGCTCAGTGGGTTAGGCCGCTGCCTTCGGCTCGGGTCATGATCTCAGGGTCCTGGGATCGAGTCCCGCTCGGCTCTCCGCTCAGCGGGGAGCCTGCTTCCTCCTCTCTCTCTCTCTGCCTGCCTCTCTGCCTACTTGTGATTTCTCTCTGTCAAATAAATAAATAAGTAAAATCTTAAAAAAATTCATAGTTAACAAAATATTTTTTACATTGTCATAGTGAAAACATAAATATTCTTATATATATATTGGTTCAATGATGATATTTGAAAAGTAAATTATAATATCTTAGATCACATTGTGGGTAAATATATCCTCTTTGTTCTTCTACTTGTTCGTGGACAATTATATCTCAAAATACTTGTTATTTTGGACTTTGCAATTGTTGTTTACATCAGATTTTTTTCAATGGTTAAGATACTTCTGTTTTGCAAAGTTGTATTTACCTCTAAGCCATATCATTGAGCTTACAAATTACATTTTAACTAATATTTAAAACTTAGTTTTTTTAATTAAAATAAAGTAATAAACATTTTTAAAGTACTAGTTTTCTTTTCTTTTTAATAATAGATTTTTTTATTAACATATAAAGTATTATTTGCCCCAGGGGTACAGGTCTGTGAATCATCAAGCTTATACATTTCACAGCACTCACCACAGCCTAGTTTTATTTTCTAATGTGATTATTGTGTACTGGAACATATCCTTATTACCAAAAATGATTGCCAAACACAGGATATTCTCTCAAGAAGCACTATTCTGGAAATTTGTGAATGCAATAAGACAGAAATTTTGTAAGATCTTGTGTAGCCTGTTTCTAGAGTTGCTTGGCTTACTTAGCCAATATATGGGGTTTTGCTCTGAATGTCCCAGTCAGATTAGAAGAAACTAGAAGGTGAAGCCTGAATTTACCCACACAGAGCAGATAAAACAGTTTTTAGTTTGTCAAAAATTGCTAAGAGATATAAGAAAGTGTCTCTTTCAAAGCCCAGGAAACAGAATCTCAAGATGTCTTCAGATAGTCGAGAGCTACCACTGAAATCAAAAGCCTCTTTCCCCCTCACACCTGCCTAATTATGAAGACAAATGAATTCTGTGACGGTTATCACAAGAATATGGCAAGAGAAAAGATGTTTTCTATCTAGACTAGGCTATCCATTGGAAGTCAGACAGCAAACATGAAGACAGTTGCTACATCAGGAAGAAGTTAGCAGAGAGCTTAGTCTTGGAAGAAAGAAAACCCACGTTGACGTCTTTTATCCATTTTGAGTACACTATGGAGTATTACGCCTCCATCAGAAAGGATGAATACCCAACTTTTGTATCAACATGGACGGGACTGGAAGAGATTATGCTGAGTGAAATAAGTTAAGCAGAGAGTCAATTATCATATGGTTTCACTTATTTGTGGAGCATAACAAATAATATGGAGAACATGGGGAGATGGAGAGGAGAAGGGAGTTGAGGGACATTGGAAGGGGAGATGAACCATGAGAGACTATGGACTATGAAAAACAATCTGAGGGTTTTGAGGAGGTGGGGGGGGAGGTTGGGGGAACCAGGTGGTGGGTATTATGGAGGACACGTATTGCATGGAGCACTGGGTGTGGTGCATAAACAATGACTTCTGTTACACTGAAAAGAAATAAATTTAAAAAATAAATAAAGAAAGAAAACCCACAATTAAAATCTGAGTAGGGCCACTATTGGCTTTGTGTTCTTGCCCAATTTATTTGATGTCTCTGAGACTCATGACCTCATTTGTAAAATGATGGTTAACCCATCTCATTGCATTTGTGAGGATCAAATAAGATAAAGTATGTAAAGTCCTTATTATGGCTTCTGCTACTTATAGTCAATAAATGCCATGTATTATTTTTACTGTACAATTTATAACAGCTCAGAGAATAGAAGCAAAAGCAAAATTTCCAACTTGAGTGTTATTTGTGTTACACTTCAGCACCCCCAGGTCTGTTTATAAATTATTTAGAAAAGAATTGTCCTATAAAAAGAACATATCTGTCCAAATAGGAATGGCATACAAGAGAACAGTCCTCTCATTCTTCAACAATTCCAGGTAAAGCCAATTATTTCAACTGCCATTCCAAGGTTTCAGACCCTCCAGATATGGTATCACCACCCACCATGGGCATAATATTTATTTATGATAAATGAAATATCATCCAAGGGTACCAGGAATCTAAGTGTACATCATATACACAAAAAGGACAGCTATAAGTACAAGGTAATTATAGATAATTTATATATGTGTAGAGAATCTATGTAGAACCAAAATTAAATGAGCTAGAAAATGGAGTGACTGTCCCCAGTACTGATCAAAAAATTGACCAGACATTGACCTTGGTAGGAAGCTTCAGGTATGAAAACTCAGCCCACGTTTGGCAGCCAAGTTCATGCTGTCCAAAATATGGCATCATCTGGGTCAGGCTTGGCAAACTGGAATCATTTTCTGTGCCATTTCCATGCAATTTAGAGTGGCTACCTTGCATGCTATGTTGAGACAGATACACAGTTTGGGTCTGAGGTCAGCTGAAAAGAGTTCAGAGATCCCATAGTAGTGTGTCCTTTAGCCAAAGAACAAAGGTGTGGCATCCTGTGTGTCAACTCTTTCATGTCTCAGATCTAAGCTATATTTGGAAAGAGGAGATAGATACAGTAGGATGACTTATGGTCAGGTCATCTGCAATAGTAACTTAGAGGTAGAAGGTGCTATGAAATATCAGCAGAGAATGCAAAGTCAGGAAATGAATGGGTTTTAACTTAGGCTCCAAGGATCTATTCAGGAGGTGGCTTGGCAGAAGGGTTACTTCATAGAACTAGGTAAGAAGTAAAATCAATCAAGTGTGAAATGATGTGCCAGGTCTCACTGAAGGGCATGAACACTCATTCGGTTGAGTGGCTCAGACATAAACATGAAATTAGAAGAATTATTACATGGCTTAAAATCTGAAGATTGATGAATTCATTCTTCAGAAATCCAAACTTTTCACATAATAATGTTCCTATAGTTCCTCAATTAGAAGACAAACATGGGTTTGAGGAAATTCAACTTTAGCTTCTCCTGATGTTTAATAAAACATTCTTAGAAGGACCCAAACTTACAAAAAGGTAAAAAGAGCCACCTTTTCTGGCAGTTCTTACAGTTTAAGTGAGCCTAAGCTATCCTTATCTTATCTTATCAAGACTATAAGGTCCGGGGTGCCTGGGTGGCTCAGTGGGTTAAGCCGCTGCCTTCGGCTCGGGTCATGATCTCAGGGTCCTGGGATCGAGTCCCGTGTCGGGCTCTCTGCTCAGCAGGGAGCCTGCTTCCCTCTCTCTCTCTCTGCCTGCCTCTCCATCTACTTGTGATTTCTCTCTGTCAAATAAATAAATAAAATCTTTAAAAAAAAAAAGATTATAAGGTCCTTGTCTTTTGAAAATCTCTTGGTAGAGAAAGAGCTAATTCTATTTTTTAAAATGTTTTTAAGAGTAGTCATACCTTTAGTCACAAAAGTAGCTGGACAAATACTCATTAAAACAAAGACATGTTTGAGATTGTATGACTTAATGTAGGACCTATGAGTACATTTGAAATTCAATCACCTGGAAAGACTAAAGAATTAGGCAGGTTGCTGCCGAAGAAAAGAAAATCAAGAAAAATTACAATATCCTTTCTTGATTAAAACCCTCCATAGTGTAGAGACAGAGGGAACTTACCTCAATATAAAAGCCACTTGTGAAAAGCCTACAGCAAATATCATTTTCAGTGGGGAAAAACTGAGAGCTTTTCTCCTAAGGTCAGGAACATGGCAGGGACGTCCACTATGACCACTGCTATTCAACACAATAATAGAAGTCCTAGCCTGAGCAATCAGACAACAAATAGAAATAAAAGGCATTGAAATTGGCGAAGAAGAAGTCAAACTCTCACTCTTTGCAGATGACATGACACTTTATGTGGAAAACCCAAAAGACTCCACCCCAAAATTGCAAGAACTCATACAGCGATTCAGCAATGTGGCAGGATATAAAATCAATGCACAGAAATCAGTCACATTTCTATACACTAACAGTGAGACTGAATACAGAGAAATTAAGGAATTGATCCCATCTACAATTGCACCAAAACCCATAAGATACCTAGGAATAAACCTAACCAAAGAGGTAAAGGATCTATACTCTGAAAACTACAGAACACTTATGAAATAAATTGAGGAAGACACAAATAAGTGGAAAAACATTCCATGCTCATGGACTGGAAGAATAATATTGTTAAAATGTCTATGTTACCCAGAGCAATATATACATTCAATGCAATCTCTATCAAAATACCATTGACATTTTTCACAGAGCCGGAACAAATAATACTAAAATATGTATAGAACCAGAAAAGACCCAGAATAGCCAGAGGAATGTTGAAAAAGAAAACCAAAGCTGGGTGCCTGGGTGGCTCAGTTGGTAAAGTGACTGCCTTCAGCTCAGGCCATGATCCCAAGATCCTGGGATCGAGCCCCACATCAGGCTCCCTGCTCAGCAGGAAGCCTACTTCTCACTCTCCTACTCCCCTGCTTGTGTTCCCTCTCTTGCTGTGTCTCTCTCTCTGTCAAATAAATAAATAAAATCTTAAAAAAAGAAAGAAAGAAAGAAAGAAAGAGAGAAAACCAAAACTGGTGGCATCATAATGTTGGACTTTAAGCTCTATTACAAAGCATTAATCATCAAGAGAATATGGTGCTGGCACAAAATCAAGACACATAGATCAATGGAACAGAATAGAGACCCCAGAAATAAATCCTCAGTTCTGTGATCAACTAGTCTTTAACAAAGCAGGAAAGTCTATCCAGTGGGAAAAGGACAGTCTCTTCAACAAATGGTATTGGGAAAATTGGACAACTGCATATAACTGGACCATTTTTTTTACACCATACACAAAGATAAATTCAAAATGGAGGAAAGACCTAAATGTGAGACAGAAATCCATAAAAATCCTAGAGGAGAATATAGGCAGCAACCTCTTTGACCTCAGTAGTACCAAATTCTTAATAGACACATTTCCAAAAGCAAGGGAAACAAAGCAAAAATGAACTGCTGAAATCTCATCAAGACAAAAATCTTCTGCACAGCAAAGGAAACAATCAACAAAACTAAAAGGTAACCTTCAGAATTGGAAAAGATGTTTACTAATGACATATCAGATAAAGGGCTAGTATCCAATATCTGTAAATAATTTATCAAGCTCGAGGCACCTGGGTGGCTCAGTTGGTTTAGTGTCTGCCTTTGGCTCAGGTCATGATCCCAGGGTCCTGGGATTGAGTCCTGCACTGGCCTCCCTGCTCAACAGGAGTATGCTTCTCTCTCTCTCTGCCTCTCTCCCCAGCTTATGCTCTCTCCTCCCCATCTCTTTCTCTGTCTCAAATAAATAAAATCTTTAAGAAAACAACAACATCAACAACAACTTATCAAACTCAATACCCAAAAACCAAATAACCCATTTAAGAAATGGCAGAAGACATGAACAGACATTTCTCCAAAGAGGACATACAAATGGCCAACAAAGACATTAAAAAAAAGCTCTACATCACCAGGCATCAGCGAAATACAAATCACCCACCATGAGAGACTATCTCGCACCAGTCAGAACAGCTAAAACTAGTAAGTCAGGAAACAACAAATGTTGGCAAGGATGCAGAGAAAGGGGAACGCTTTTACACTGTTGGTGGGAATATAAGCTGGTGCAGCCATTCTAGAAAATGGTAGGAAGGTTCCTCAAGAAGTTAAAAATAGAGCTACCTTAGGACCCAGCAATTGAACTACTAGGTATTTACCCCAAAGATACAAATGTAGTGATCTGAAGGGGCACCTATACCCCAATGCTTCTAGCAGCAATGTCCACAATGCCCAAACTGTGGAAAGAACCCAGATGTCCAAAAACAGATGAATGGATACAGAAGATGTGGTATATATGTACAAAGGAATATTACTCAGTCATCAGAAAGGTTTAATACTTCCATTTACACAAACACAAAAGAGACACACAAAAAAGAGAAATACCCCTAATAACGTTGATGACCAATAGAAAAGAATTTCCAAAATGCAGGAGTTGATTTTTAAAGGAGCTGTTTCTCATAAGGTAAATTCTAAATATCTGTGTTTCAGTGTGAAATAATAGGGACTTATTTATCTAATAATTTTTAGAAATTCTCTTGATCAAGCTAACTTGTTGTCATAAAAAAGGGATGCTGCTTCACATTCTAGAATGTTACTAGAAAGAATATCCAATGGAAAAAAGACAGTCTCTTCAACAAGTAGTGTTGGGGAAATTCAACAGCCACATGCAGAAGAATGAAACTGGACCATTCCTTACATAACACACAAAAATAGATTCAAAATGGGTGAAAGACCTCAATGTGAGGCAGGAATTCATCAAAATCCTTGAAGAGAACACAGGCAGCAACCTCTTCGACCTCAGCCTCAGCAACTTCTTCCTAGAAACATTGCTAAAGGCAATGGATGCAGCGGAAAACATGAACTATTGGGACTTCATCAAGATCAAAAGCTTTTGCACAGCAAAAAAAAACAGTCAACAAAACCAAAAGACAACTGACAGCATGGGTCATATGACATATCAGATAAAGGGCTAGTATCTGAAATCTGTAAAGAACTTATCAAACTCAACACCCAAAGAACAAATAATCCAATCAAGAAAAGGGCAGAAGACATGAACAGACATCTCTGCAAAGAAGACATCCAAATGGCCAACAGACACATGAAAAAGTGCTCAAAATCACTTGGCATCAGAGAAATAGAAATCAAAACCACAGTGAGATACCACCTCACACTAGTCAGAACAACTAAAATTAACAAGTCAGGAAATGACAGATGTTGGCAAGGATGCAGAGAAAGGTGAACCCCTCTACACTGTTGGTGGGAATGCAAGCTGGTGCAGCCACTCTGGAATGTAGTATGGAGGTTCCTCAAAACATTGAAAATAGAGCTACTCTACAACCAGCAATTGCACTACTGGGTATTTACCCTAAAGATTCAAATGTAGTGATCCAAAAGGGCATGTGCACCTGAATGTTTATAGCAGCAATGTCCACAATGGCCAAACTATGGAAGGAACCTAGATGTCCATCAACAGATGAATGGATAAAGAAGAGTGGTATACACACAATGGAATACTATGCAGCCACCAAACAAAACAGAACAAAAAGCAAAATCTTGCCACTTGTAATGACATGGATGGAACTAGAGGGTATTATGTCAAGAAAAATAAGTCAATTAGAGAAAGAAAATTATCATATGACCTCACTGGTATGAGGAGTTTGAGAAACAAGGCAAAAGATCATAGGGGGGGCGCCTGGGTGGCTCAGTGGGTTTAGCCCCTGCCTTCGGCTCAGGTCATGATCTCAGGGTCCTGGGATCGAGTCCCGCGTCGGGCTCTCTGCTCAGCAGGAAGCCTGCTTCCTCCTCTCTCTCTCTGCCTGCCTCTCTGCCTACTTGTGATCTCTCTCTGTCAAATAAATAAATAAAATCTTTAAAAAAAAATCATAGGGGAAGGGAGGGAAAAATGAAACAAAAAGAAATCATAGAAAGAGACAAACCATAAGAGACTCAATCTCAGGAAATAAACTGAAGGTTGCTGGAGGGGAGGAGAATGGGAGGGATGGGGTGGCTGGGTGATGGGACATTGGGGAGGGTATGTGCTATGGTGAGTGCTGTAAATTGTGTAAGACTGATGAATCACAGACCTGTACCCTTGAAACAAATAATACATTAAGTGTTAGTAATAGAAAAGCAGAATGTTATTAGAAATAGGATGCAAACCTAATTAGAAACAAATTTCTCTAAGTCAGACCAATTTAAAGGGAAGTAACAGAACCTTAGCTACTGATCAACTATGCCTTCTTCTGTGAATATTTTTCAGGAAATTCAATAGCAACCGGATTAGAACAAATGTCTAGAAATGATATAGGAGGGTCCCTTCTGAGACTGAATTTCCAAACAATCTTCTCTTCTTACCTACATGTTATTAGAAAGTTTATCAAATATCCAAAGTACTCTTCCTAAAGAGGCTGGCAATATTAGAAAAACCTAGTCTGGCAGAATGTATTTTCCAAAGTTAGCTCATTGGCTTTGTAATACAGCAGAAGTGATATTACATGATTTTTGAGGTGAGTCCATAAGAGGCAATGTAGTTACTGCTTGGTTCTCTTGGAACATTCATTCTTGGAATCAAGCCACCATGTTGGATGCATAAGTGAGGCTTCAAATAATTCCAGTGCCTAGTTGTCAATTACCCCCAACCTTCAAGTTTTTCCAGCTAACACCACAACATTATGGGGGAAAGACAAACCATTTTGGCTGTGTTCTTTCCAATTTCCTAAACAAAATCTGTAAACATAGCTAAGTAGTTGTTGTTTTACAACACTGAGTCTAGATGATTTGTTGTGCAATGGTAGTGACTAGAACAGATTTGGGCACCTGGAAGAAGGAGTAGTGGTTTGGGAGTGAACCTCTATTAGAAGGTAGAAGAGCCAAGGTGACTTTAGCAGAAGCCTGAAGTGTCTTAATGGGTTGTCAGTGAGGACTTAAAGGAAAATACTATTGGAAGCTGGAGGAAAGGACATTATTTATTGTAGTAGGAGAAAGTTTGTCAACATTAGTATCTGGAGTATCACAAAAATATTGGAGAATTTCCTAATAAACGTAATGACCTAGTGTAGAGAATTTCCAGGTAGAATGTCAAAAGTGAAACCAGGCTCCTTCTCACTGCCTATGTTAAAATATGATGCGAGAGAAATGAGCTAAAGAATGAATGATTAAATATAAAGGAGTCAAGAGCTTCTGGGTACAAAAATAAAATTGTTTTTCCTTCTCAACCTCTCAAGATTTTGAATTATTCTCAAATTAAGGAAAGGCATTATAGACCAAATACAGGATGAGATTCCAAGGTCTTTGTTAAGACCTCAAAAAAATTTAAGGCAGTCTTAAACACTTTAATCCCTTAAATTCTTTAAAATAGTCCTCTTTGGGGCACCTGGGTAGCTCAGTTGGTTAGGTAACTGACTCTTGCTTTCACCTGGGGTTGTGATCTCAGGATCACAGGATCAAGCCCCAAATTGAGTTCCTTGCTCGGTGCAGAGTCTGCTTGAGATTCTCTCTCTCCCTCTCCCTTTGCCCCTCTCCCTGTTCTCTCTCTCTCTCTCCAAAATAAATAAATAAATCACAATCTTTTTAATAAAGAAAATATTCCTTTTAACTATCTTAAGTGTGTGCCTCGTAGATCCTTTGCATTAAGCAATAGAACTTTTAAAAACCTAAGACCATTAAGGTAAAGAGATTTCTTATCCCCCCAAAACTTGTGGTGGTAACACTTATCTAAAGGAGTAGATTCTATCTAAAGGGAGGACAGAAAGCCCATAAAGTTATTAAAGGGATTGGGTCAACTTAGACTAAAAGGGACAGAGATTGTACAAAATGAGAAGTCTTTGGATCTCTAAACTATTTTTTAATTATTGTTTTATTAATTAAAATATGGGAAGGTCACAGACTAAGTTATGCATTTCAAATCCACTCTATTATCTCCTTTCAAAATACAGAATACACATGTGAAGAAGCATTCAAGTGGCCATCGTGATGTTAGAGTGGTAATCTCCATAAATTTCAGGCCTGAGGTCATTCTTAAAACATGTGAAAGCACAGCTGTATGGCATTCTAGGGAAGAGTTAGCTATGCTCTTTCTGAAATGTATCAGGATTTCTTCACATCAACCACATCACCTCACACTCTCTATGATTGTTCTTATGACATCAGTACTTTATTGGACTGCCACCTCTCTTTCCTTAAAGAGCAACTAGTAAAACTTTGTATTTCTAATACTCAGGAAGTTCTTTACTTTATAATATGTGGAGTAAAATGATGCTTTAACAGCTATTTCATGGTAACTCACATCAGTGTTATAACCATAAATAACATCTCCACTTAGATTTCTGCATATTTGTATATTATATGGTCCTTCACCATCCATGGAAAACTAGGTATGCATGAGTTTCACCGAATGAAGAAGGACATCTCATATCTCTCCAGCATGAAATCTGTGATGCTGAGTAAGTACTGAGTGCAATGTAAAGGCTTTGCCACATCCTTTACATTTGTAGAGTTTCCCTCCAGTATGGATTCTGGGACGCTGAATAAGGTTTGCGTGCCTCTTAAAGGCACTGCCACATTCTCTACATTTATAAGGTTTCTCCACAATATGAATTCTATGATGTTGAAAATAGGTTGAGCGTAATTAAAAGAATTTGTCACATTCCCTACATTGGTAAGGTTTGTCTGCACTATGACTTCTGTGTTGTTTAGTAAGTTTTGAGTGAAATTTAAAGGTTTTGCCACATTCTTTACATTTGTAAGTTTCTCTCCTGTATGGAGTTGCCTATGTTTATCTAGTGTTGAACAGTCCTTAAAGCTTTTACCACATTCTTCACATTTATGTTTTTTCTCCAGTATGCATTTGCTGATGTTGAGATAATGTTGAGTGCAAGTCAAAGGCTTTACCACATGTTTTAAAAATGTACTTTTTCTCTCCAGTAGAGATTGTATTATCTATATTTAGTCTTTATGACTGACTAACATGTTCCCTGGTTTATTACACCTGAATAGGTTTTTTCTTTCATGAATTCTCTGATGATCACCAGAACTGGAGAACTGGTGAAGAGCTTTCCCACACTGATTATATTCATAAAGATTCTCTCCCCAATGGATAGTCTTATGTATAGTAAGGTTAGAGCTCTGATAAAAGACTTCCGCACATTTATGACATTCATTATGAATCTTTGGAAACTGAGTCTTCAAATGTCTATTAACATTGGAGCCCTGGTTAAATGTTTTCTCAGATTCACTGCATTGAGGAATTCTGTCTCCATTGAAAAGGCTCTGGTAATTCTGTAGGGTTGATTCCACCTCTCAAATGGATCCCACTTAGCATACTGCTCTTCATTCTTAAATCTTGATTATCAGAAATATTGTACTGAATGGTCAATCCAATCCTATCTACAAAATGTTTCAAACCATTATTTTCAGCATGGACTAGATAACTTTCCAGATTTTCCAAATTGTCTTTCCACAAACATGTATGTTTAAATATTTGATAGCAGCTTTTCTTACAGAATCACACTGCTCTTCAGAAACAGCTGACTTAAAAAGGGAGGTTGTCCACAAAGTTGTATATCCTTCACCATTTGGCAGTGTGATTCTTATAAAGGGCAGTTATCTCCGTTTGAATATGTCCTTCATGATATCTCTGATGCCCTTCACTCTCCCCATTATTGTCTCAGTCTGTCATTAAGTATAAATTCTCAAGGACACTATTTTTGTATCTCCATGTTGACACTTGTTGGAAAGAACCTTCTATGCTCAGCTTTGGCAGGAAGCACTGGTGTCATGTGAAGATATGTTTGGATGGAAGGCTACTGTCTTCCTTTCACCCCCTGGTTTTCTTGAGACACTTGCTTTTTAAATCCAGTCACACTGCCATGAGGAAGATCAACCACATGGACAGGGCATGGATAGAATATATCTCATCAGATGGACATCATCAACCCCCTCCAAGAGTGAATCAGTCTTTAGAGGATGTCAGTGCCCAGCCTGAGGGACTTCTTAGCTGAACTCTCAGATATTGGGAAACAGATATAAACCCTGCCCACTCTGTCCTCTCTGAATTCCTGATCCACAGAATCTGAGAGTAAAATAAAATGGTTGCCATTTTACACCATGGAATTGAGTAGTTGTTATGTAGTGATTGTTACTGGAACCCACTTTTGCATTGAATCCTGAAAGCAGTTCTCATCAGGAGAGCATTCATTGCCTTGGGAAATGTTTTAAACCTTATGTGTATTCTAGAAAATCTAAATAAGGGATTTAAAAAAATAGTTTTTGCATCAATATTAAAAGGGATGTATAGCTCTCTAATGGGAGAGCTAGAAGGGAGCTGGGGGAGACATCTCCAACCTTCCTGTTACTGTCACTTTCACCACATGCTTCCTGCCTGCCTTTTTGAACAGAAAGCAAAGCATTTTTTAGAGAGTGGGAGAGAGGGAGGGTAGGTGAGCTGGGGAGTGGGATCAGGGGAAGAGGGAGAGAAAGAATTTTAAGTAAGCTCCATGTCCAGCACAGAGCCCCACACGAGGCTCAATCTGACAACCCTGAGATCATGACCTGAGCTGAAACCAAGAGTGGGATGCTTAATGGACTTAGCCACCAAGTCGCCCCAAACAGAAAGCAAAATTTAAAAAACCAAAATTAGAAGTGGGCTCATCTGTGAATGTCTGTTGGGAAATTCAGGTTTTGATGTGGCCCATTGCTTCCTCAGAGAAACAATGTCCCTGCATCCCTGTCATTTCCTATGCTAACCCCAACAGATATGAAGTGGAAAGGGTACAAATTTGGTGAAGAGATACATCTAGATTAAAGAAACAGACTTGTCACTTACCAACTGTGTTATCTTGGACAAGTCTTTTAAAAACTAAGCCTCAGTTTTCTCATATGTTAGAATGGGGATAATAATAATAACCTAAATATGTATGCATGGGGAAGTGTGGCTGATGAGATGTGTTTTCAAGCACAGCAGACCATAGGGTACTAAGTGCTAGGTACTGAAAAAGCACCTTTCCTCTGTATAAATGTCTAACAAAAGGGGTTGTTTCCACCATGAAAATAAACATCCCAAACTATGTTCAATGGAATCCTATGCCCATCTTAAATTTATTCTCACTGTAATTTTACTAAACCTTGGATTGTTCTACAAAGTTGATGTCATTATACTAAAGTGAGTCAGAGGTTAAACAGAATAAGAATATCTCTGATCCCTATTTCAACCTCTTAAAGTCCAAGGATTTTATCATGTAGTTTTATCAGTAGTTTATTAGTAGTTTTCAGTGTGAGGAGATTTTGCTGCACAGGGGAACCTTTAGTAATAATGTGGAGACAACTTCATGTATCACAACAGAGGGAGAACCTCTGGCATCAGGCCAGGCATGATGCTAAACATCTTCCAGTGAAGAGAACAGCTTCCCAAAGAATTATATGGCCCAAAGTTTTGATTGTGCCAGCTTTGAGAAAATATACTGTAAACCATTCCCATTAATTTCCTCAACAAATAATTATTAAACACCTGTGGTATATCGGACACTATGCTGCCTCCCAAGATAAACTAAAAAGAATGAAACAGTCCTGAATTTAGAGTTCAGGTAGTGGGGAAGACAGACAATTAAACAAGCAATTAAACATAGAATATGGGACTATATTATTATATTATTAACATATCAATCATTATATTAATATCGTATTTATTAAGATATAAATATATTAAACACATTTAATATATTTATAATATATAATTAATATATTATATATTATTATATTATTAATATATTTTACTTACCATGTAATCAGAGAATAAAAAGTCCCCAGATTTCTAAAAAAAAAAATGTCTTACAGGCGTGATAATAGAAAACCACAGAAATGGTTATTGTAAACCTTTCTAATTAATCAATGGCAATTCTATAGTCATAGAAACAAATCTAGAACAAGTTTTAAACCTTTCTAACTGATCAGTGACAACTCACTTCAGTGCACATGCCTCTAAAAGCCAACCAGTCAGTAAGAGCTCATGTTTTGAAAGTCAGCAACCAGGTGAGCTCATGCTGCAGAACACACTTTTGAAGTTGACATCAACCCAGTACTGCCTCTGTAGCCAACCAAAACACAAAACATGTTTCTGAATCTTATGTCAACCCACTTCTGGCTCTGTAACCCATTCAAAATATGCCTCTGCATTCAGTTCAAACCTAATGCCCAAAACTTAAGGAAGATATCAGACGTCATGCCAAATCTTAAAAAAAAAAAAAAAAATCGAAGTATTGTACCACTGAAAATACACCAACAACTGCAAATCTTTTTTGTATTAATCATATCTCCTCTAAGCCTCCAAAACCACTTCTTATTGAAAAAAAATATTTTAAAACTATGGCTAGAATTGTTAACAATGTTTTCTTCTAAGTTCAATCTCTTCTTAACCCAAGACCCTTTGATAAACATGAAATACTCCCCATTACTCCAACCTTTCCCTTATAACCCCATTCTGATATAGAACTGCCCTACACAACATGCCACACATGACGCCAACTGAAAACTTTGGTTCTTGAAAAACTGGTCATCAGTACACTATGTAAGAAATGGATGAGGAAAGGGACGTTGGTGGGTGGCCAGAGCTGTGAGAAAGTTAACAGATAGTCCGGATGAAACAACATGGAGGCCTCAACATAGACAGAAGTCATGCACTCAGCATCAACACCACTTGGTGATTTGCTACATCAAAGAATGAAGAATTGGGCATGTGGGCTACTGAGTGGTAACATTCACTGGAGGGCCAAATATAGAAGGAAGAGGGTGTTTGAGGGAAAGATAAGAACAGTTTCAGAATTATCGAATTTAAGGGTTCTGAAGGAAAAAATGGAGATATAAAGTAAGAAAGTGAATATTTAAGTATGATTCAGAGGAAAAAAGTCTGGTCTAAAGATGTGGATTTGGGAGTTTTCACACACAGACTATAATGGAAGCCATAAGAGCAAATATGCTGTCCAAGAGACCACACAGATAATCCTCTACATTTGTAGTTAAAAAGCTGTGATGTAAGGATGAGCAGTATGACATAGCAGATCAAGACAAATAAAAGTTGCCAGATTTAAAATGATGAAAGAAATATGACTGGACAGAATCAGAACCCTTTTCTTTTAATTAAAGCTGACAAGGGACTTTGCCAATTCCCAAGCAAAGAAGGACTGAAATTAATACAAGAACAAATACTAAATTTCATTTTTAGTCAGCTTGTATATATATAATTTAAATCAAATCAATGCATACTTCTTTTGTGCATGAAGTATGGCCTACCTCATTTCAAATTGGAAATTTATTGAGCAATAAGTCTCTTGACCATATTTTCAAAATTCCATTCTACATTTCTCCTCAAAAGAACTGCCACTCCTCTAAAGAATTTCTGATGAAATCTAATAATATGCCTTCTGCCTAGTTTAGAAGTCTCTGCTAAGAAGCAGTCACTTGAATGATATTTCTGTGTTTTTTGTAAAAATGTTGAAAATATTATCTTTCCTGTTATCCATGTTTCTTATGCAATGAACAATTGTGAGAAATTGCTCCTTATCCTTACACTTTCATCCAGATACTTAGGAAACTGTCATGATGATGTATTTACAGTAGTACTATCTGCTTGACTTATCATGCAATCACAGAACACTTCCAGACGAAAGTCTATTTGAGAACACTGAGATAAAACCCCAAATATTTCAAGCCTATTCTATTTTACATCCATATCTTAAATATATTTGGAGAAAATAATCCTTAGAGATTCTCATGTATACATTGAGGTTACAGTCCATACAGATCTGACATTTTGTCAGGAAATATGTCTGCTTCATCCAGGGATAAATTGGTTATATTAACACCATGAAAATCCTAAGATAAAATAAAAATGCAACAAATTCCATATGAATCATAGTCTTTCATGGTGATAGGAAAAGAAGCTTTTAGAAAATCTGAAGCTTCTGGCAAGTGGCAGACAGAAGAGGTAGGAGAGTGGATGACGAATAGGAATAGAAGGTGTTTTTCAAAATCAGCTGATTTTAGACCTTAAAAAAAAAAGGAGAAACACTGTTGAAAGAAAAGGAAGATGGCACAAAGGAGAGATTCTATGCTGTTAGATTGAAACAATAACATTAAAATTCCACACTATCAAAATACTTCAGTGTTTGTTACACTAAAGCAACCTGTAGATTCAATTCAATTCCTATTAAAATACTGACAGCATTTTTCATAGAACTAGAAGAAAATAATACTAAAGTTTGTATGGAACTACTAATGACCTGAAGTAGCCAAAGCATTCTTGAGAAAGAACAAAGCTGAGGGTATCCCAATCCCGGATTTTAAGCTCTATTACAAAGCTGTAATCATCAAGACAGTATGGTACTGGCACGGAAACAGACACATAGATCAACAGAACAGAATAGAGAACACAGAAATAAACCCACAGTTATGTGGTTAATTAGTCCTTGATAAAGGAGGCAAGAATATATAATGGGAAATATCTTCAAAAAATTGTGCTGGGAACAAAAACAGACACATAGATCAATGGAACAGAATAGAGAGCCCAGAAATAGACCCTCAAATCTACAGTCAACTAATCTTCAACAAAGCAGGAAAGAATGTCCAGTAGAAAAAAGACAGCCTCTTCAATAAATGGTGTTGGGAAAATTGGACAGCCACATGCAGAAAAATGAAATTGCACCATTTCCTTACACCACACACGAAAATAGACTCAAAATGGATGAAGGACCTCAATGTGAGAAAGGAATCCATCAAAATCCTTGAGGAGAACACAGGCAGCAACATCTTCGACCTCAACCGCAGCAACATCTTCCTAGGAACATTGCCAAAGGCAAGGGAAGCAAGGGCAAAAATAAACTATTAGGATTTCATCAAGATAAAAAACTTTTGCACAGCAAAGAAAACAGTGAACAAAACCAAAAGACAACTGACAGAATGGGAGAAGATATTTGCAAACGACATATCAGATAAAGGACTAGTGTCCAAAATCTATAAAGAACTTAGCAAACTCAACACCCCAAAGAACAAATAATCTAATCAAGAAATGGGCAGAGGACATGAACAGACATTTCTACAAAGAAGACATCCAGATGGCCAACAGACACATGAAAAAGTGCTCCATATCACTTGGCATCAGGGAAATACAAATCAAAACCACAGTGAGATATCACCTCACACCAGTCAGAATGGCTAAAATTAACAAGTCAGGAAATGACAGATGCTGGCGAGGATGCGGAGAAAGGGGAACCCTCCTACACTGTTGGTGGGAATGCAAGCTGGTGCAACCACTCTGGAAAACAGCATGGAGGTTCCTCAAAATGTTGAAAATAGAACTGCCCTATGACCCAGCAATTGCACTAAAGATACAAACGTAGTGATCCAAAGGGGCACGTGCACCCGAATGTTTATAGCAGCAATGTCTACAATAGCCAAACTATGGAAAGAACCTAGATATCCATCAACAGATGAATGGATAAAGAAGAGGTGGTATATATACACAATGGAATACTATGCAGCCATCAAAATAAACGAAATCTTGCCATTTGCGACAACATGGATGGAACTAGAGCGTATCATGCTTAGCGAAATAAGTCAAGTGGAGAAAGACAACTATCATATGATCTCCCTGATATGAGGAAGTGGTGATGCAACATGGGGGCTTAAGTGGGTAGGAGAAGAATCCATGAAACAAGATGGGATAGGGAGGGGGACAAACCATAAGTGACTCTTAATCTCACGAAACAAACTGTGGGTTGCTGGGGGGAGGTGGGTTGGGAGAAGAGGGGTAGGGTTATGGACATTGGGAAGGGTATGTGCTTTTGGGTAAATTGGAAGTGGAGGTGAACCATGAGAGACTATGGACTCTGAAAAACAATCTGAGGGGTTTGTAGTGGCGGGGGGGTGGGAGGTTGGGGTACCAGGTGGTGGGTATTATAGAGGGCACGGCTTGCATGGAGCACTGGGTGTGGTGAAAAAATAATGAATACTGTTTTTCTGAAAATAAATAAATTGGGGAAAAAAAAGAAGATGTGGTATATATACACAATGGAATACTATGCAGCCATCAAAAGAAATGAAATCTTGCCATTTGCGACAACGTGGATGGAACTAGAGAGTATCATGCTTAGCGAAATAAGTCAAGCAGAGAAAGACCACTATCTTATGATCTCCCTGATATGAGGAAGTGGTGATGCAACATGGGGGCTTAAGGGGGTAGAAGAAGAATAAATGAAAGAAGATGGGATTGGGAGGGAGACAAACCATAAGTGACTCTTTTTTTTTTTTTTTTAACCATAAGTGACTCTTAATCTCACAAAACAAACTGAGGGTTGCTGGGGGGAGGGGGGTTGGAAGAAGGGGGGTGGGGTTATGGACATTGGGGAGGGTATGTGCTTTGGTGAGTGCTGTGACGTGTATAAATCTGGCGATTTACAGACCTATACCCCTGGGGAAAAAATATATGTTTACAAAAAGTAAAAAAATTAAAAAAAAATGTGCTCGGAAAACTAGACAGTTACACGTAAAAGAATGAAACTGAACCACTTTCTAACACCACACACAAAAATAAACTCAAAATGAATTAAAGACCTAAATGTGAAACCATAAAAATCCTAGAGAACATAGGCAGTAAGTTATGTCTTACTTAACTTAATGTCAGAGAACTTACTGCCTATGTTCTCTGACATTAGCCAAAGCAACAATTCCCTAGATGTGTTTCCTAAGGCAAGGTAAACAAAAGCAAAAATAAAATATTGGGATTATACTTAAAATGTTTTTGCACAGAGAAAGAAACCATCAATAAAGAAGCAACCTAAAGAATGGGAGAAGATATTTGCAAGTGATTGATAAGGGGTTAATATTCAAATTATGTAAAGAACTTATACCACTTAACACTCAACCTCCCCAAAATAATCTGATTAAAAATGGGCAGAGGACCTGAATAGACATTTTTCCAAAGAAGAATAGATGTAGACATAGAGATGGCCAACAGACATGAAAAGATGAGCAACATCACTAATCACCAGGGAAATGCAAATCAAAACCATAATGAGATATCATCTTATACCCATCGGAATGACAAAAAAAAAAAAGACTAGAATTCCAAGTGTTGACAAGAACATGGAAAAGAAAGGAAACTTGTACACTGTTGATGGGAATGTAAATTGGTGCAGTCACTATGGAAAACAGCATGCAGCCTCCTCAAAAAAAAAAAAAATTAAAAATGGAAATACCATATGACCCAGTAATTCCTCTACTGGGTATTCACCCAAAGAAAATGAAAGCACTAATTCAAAAAGATACATGCTCCACTATGTTTATCAGAGTATTTTTCACAATAGCCAAGATGTGAAAATAACCTAAGAGTTCCACTAATAGACAAATGGATGAGGAAGATGTGGTACACACACACACACACACACACACACCCCACACACAGGAATATTACATAGCCATAAAAAGGGATGAGGACATGACATTTACAACAACGTGGATGGACCTAGAGGGTTATTATGCTAAGTGAAATAAGTCAGACTGAGAAAGACAAATATGTGATTTACTCATGTGTAAAATTTAAGAAACAAAACAAATGAAAAGCATACAAAAGACAGAATCAGAGAATAAACTGATGATTGCCAGAGGGGAGCGGCTTGGGGGGATGGGCAAAATGGGCAAAGGGGAGTTAGAGATACAGGTGGATTCCAGTCTAGAATGAATAAATCTGGGGAGAATATATGGAACATATGGAATATAGTCAATGATTATAATAGCATTTTATGGTAAAAGATGGTAGCTATACTTGTGGTGAGCATAGCAAAATACATAAACTTGTCAAACCACTATGTTGTACACCTGAAACTAATGCAACATTGTAGATCAACTATCCTTCAATAATATATAGTGTGTGTATATAATATATATATATGTACACACATTGGTGGGAGTGCAAACTGGTGCTGCTGCCACTGTGGAAAACAGTATGGAGATTCTTCAAAAAATTAAAAATAGAATTACCATATGATCCAGTAATCACACTACTGGGTACTTACCCAAAGGATACAAAAACACTAATTCAAAAAATATATGCACCCCTATGTTCATTGCAGCATTACTTACAATAACCAAGTTATGGTTATGGAAGCAACCCAAGTGTCCATCAATAGATGAATCAATAAATGTGTAAATATACAATGGACTATATTGAGCCATAAAAAAAGAATGAAATCTTGCCATTTGCCATGACATGGATAGAGCTAGAGAGTATAATGCTATGTGAAATAAGTCAGTCAGAGAAAAACAAATGCCATAAGTTTTCACTCATATGTGTGATTTAAGATACAAAACAAACGAACAAATAAAAAGAGAGACAAACAAAAACAGACTCTTAATGATAGAGAACAAATTGATGGCTGCCAGAGGGGTGATGGTGGGGTGATGAGGGGGATCAGTGAAATAAGTTATGGGGATAAAGAGTACACTTACCTCTATGAGCACTGAGTAGTGTAGAGAATGGTTGAATTACTGTATTGTACACCTGAAACTAATGTAACATTGTATGTTAACTATATTGGAATTTTAAAAAGTACAAACCTTTTCTCATGTGAAAAAAGGGGTTAATGTATACATAGAGGCAGATTCAATAATACCAGCTTGCTAAAATAATGTATCTTTTTTTAATGTTATATTTTTAGATATTTATTTATTTATTTGATCGGGGAGGAATAGCAGAGGGAGAGGGAGAAGCAGACTCCCCGCTGAGCAGGGAGCCGGATGCGGGACTCATCATGGGAGCCCAGGATCATGATCTGAACCAAAGGCAGATGCTTAACAGACTGGAGCCACCCAGGCACCCCAAAAAGAATCTATCTTGATTATTAAATTCTAGGCATAATATCAAAGTTGCTGACTTATGAATACACAGGGAATACAAATAAATAATTTATCAGAAGCAAAAGTCTTAAGTTCACTATTTTCAATGAGTTTACAGTTAAAAAATTTTTTAATTAAATCAGGTGTATAAGTTTTAAATGCAGGGGCATCTTAGTTGGTCAAGTGTCTGCCTTGGGCTCAGGTCATGACGCCATGGACCTGGGATCAAGTCCCACATTTGGCTCCTTGCTCAGTGGGAGCCTGCTTTACCTCTCCCTCTGCCTGCTTCTCCCCCTGCTTATATCCTCTCTTCTCTCTTTCTCTCAAATAAATACATTTAAAAATATTAGAAAGAAGTTTTTAAATTTATTTTAAAGATTTTATTTATTTATTTGACAGAGAGAGATCACAATTAGGCAGAGAGGCAGGCAGAGTGAGAGGGGGGAAGCAGGCTCACCGCTGAGTGGAGAGCCCGATGTGGGGCTCGATCCCAGGACCCTGGGATCATGACCTGAGCTGAAGGCAGAGGCTTTAATCCACTGAGCCACCCAGGCACCCGAAAGAAGTTTTAAAGGCAAACCTTTCCTAAATATATGATATAAGCCATAATGAATTCAGAAATCTTTTCTTTTGGAGTAATTTTTCTACTAATCCTGTATTGACTGACTTAGGGAGGATTTTTTTTTTTATCTAAAAAACCTTTACAATCAAATATAATGAATTTTAATTTTTCATCAACAAATATGAGATACTTAAGATTTTATTGAGCATGGTACCTTCCCTTTAATGTCGTCTCTGCATTCTAACATATAAGTCCATTTTATCACACAAGAAAACAATGCTCCTTAAATAGGACCAAATACTGTTCTCATTTTTCACTTGACTCTGTAGAGTGAATATTATAATGAACACCTGATGTTTTGCCATGTTTGACATGCAGCATTTTAAAAAATCCGCTGGTGTGAGTGTGAAACACACCATTCACTGGGTAATTCTTTTTCCTTCATAACTTGTTTTTATTAATATTTTATATAGTTGGGCGCCTGGGTGGCTCAGTGGGTTAAAGCCTCTGCCTTCGGCTCAGGTCATGATCCCAGGGTCCTGGGATCAAGCCCCACATCGGGCTCTCTGCTCCGCAGGGAGCCTGCTTCCTCCTCTCTCTCTCTGCCTGCTTCTCTGCCTACTTGTGATTTCTGTCAAATAAATAAATAAAATCTTTAAAAAATATATTTTATATAGTAAACTATATTTATCAATTCAATGCTAATTCTGTTTTATTGACATAAAATTAGTAGATGGCATTATTTTAGTTTCAGGTGTATAACATACTAATTTGATCTTTTAAGTCTTGTTACCATCTGTCACCATACAATTAACCCCCTTCACCCATTTCACTGATCCCACCAACCCCCTTCCCTGATGATAACCACAATCTGTTTTCTGTATCTATGAATTTTGTTTTGTTGTTCATTTGTTTTGTTTTTTACATTCCAATATAAGTGAAATCATAAGGTATTTGACTTTGGCTGATTTATCTCACTTATCATAATACCCTCAAGTTTCATCCATGCTATTGCAAATAGCAAGTTATCATTCTTTTTAATAGATGAGTAGTATTCCATTATTATATGCATGTACATAATCTGAGAGCATGATACATTCAGCTTTTTTTTTTCCCTCAAGGTTGCTTTGACTATTCAGAGTCCTTTGGGTTCCATATACATTTTAGAATTATTCATTCTAGTTCTGTGAAAAATGTTATTTTAATAGGAATTGCACTGATCCTCTACATTGCTTTCAAATCATGAGGACTTTTCAATGATTAATTCTTCCAATCCATGAGCATGGTGTATTTTTCCATTTATCTGTGCCTTCTTTTATTTTTTTCATCAGTGTCTTATAATTTTCAGTGTGCAGGTCTTTCAGTTTAGGTAAATTTATTTCTAGATATTTTGTTATTTTTGGTGCAGTTGTAAGTGGAACTGTTTTCTTTACTTGTTTCTGAGAGTGCATTATTAATGTATAGAAGTGTGACAGATATCTGTATGTTAATTTTGTATCTTGTAACTTTACTGAATGCATTAGTTCTAACAGTTCTTTGGCAGAGTCTTCAAGGTTTTCTATATGCAGTATCACATCACCTGCATATTGTGACAATTTTACTTCTTCCTTTCTAATTTGGATGACGTTTTTCCCCCTTTTCTTCCCTAATTACTATGTGTAGAACTTCCAATATTATGTTGAATAAAAGTGGTACAAGTGGGCATCCTTGTCTTATTCCTGATCTTAGAGGAAAAGCTCTTAGCTTTCCACCACTGAGTATAAATTTTTCACATATGGCCTTTATTAAATCAAAAAACAGTCCTCTATACCCACTTTTATTGACAGTTTTTATCATAAATGCATGTTGAATTTTGTCAAATGCTTTTTCTGCATCTATTGAGATGATTGCATGATTTTTGTCCTTTGTTCTGTGGTGTATCACAATGATAGATTCGTGGATGTTGAATCATCCGTATATCCGTGGAATAAATCCCAGTTGATCATGGTATAAGATCTGCTTACGTACTGTTGATGTTATATTTCAATCTTTTTTACTTTATGTAAAGTACATATTGATTATTGTAGTTATTGTTTTAGTGATTTTGTCTTCTAGCCTTTATACCAGCTTTTTCAATGGTTATTTCACTATTTTACTCTATGTTTGCCTTTACCAGTGAGGTTGTCACCTTTTATATTTTCTTGTTACTAGAGAGTACTTTTTCTTTTCAGTTTAAGAGAAGACTCTCTAACACTAGTTAGAGGTGATGATCTGTTTTATATTTGGCTTGCCTGGAACACTCTTAATCTCTCCTTCAATTCTGGATGATAACCTTGTCAGAGAGAGTATTCTTGGTTGGGAGTTTTTTCCTCTCAGCAATTTGAATCTACTAGGACATTGCACTAGATAACCTTTACAGTCAAATATATGCTAACCTGTCGAGGAGTTGTGAAGCAGAAGGCTGAGTAGAGCTATCTGTTTTTCCTGATAAAAATGCTGACTTATTTTCGTGAAGATATTAGAAAGATGTAGGTGCTCCAAGATAGCACTCTTCCCTAATTCACCAGTCACAAGTACTTTTTAAACTTCACATTCCTTCAGCACTCAGATGCCGGTTTCCATTGCAATGTTTGTTAATTCATTCTTCAAACATGTGTTAAGTGCATGTAATGTGTATGAGAGGCAATAGGGCATACAGGTTAGAACCAATGACTTGACTTCAAATGAAGATGTGTGATTCAGCTCAGCCACATAGGGCTTTGTGACTTTGGCTAAGTGGCTTAGTTTCTCTAATATTTGTTTTATTCATCTGTACAGTAAAGTAATAATAAGTGTATTCCTATATACAGTATCTTTTAATAATTATTAAAAGATTAAATGAAATTAGGGATTTTCTTAAAGATTTTATTTATTTATTTGACAGAGAACACAAGTAGGCAGAGAGGCTGGCAGAAAGAGGGGGGAAACAGGCTCCCTGCTGACCTGAGAGCCCAATGCAAGGCTTGATGCAGGGCTCTATCCCAGGACCCTGGGATCATGATCTGAGCCGAAGGCAGAGGCTTTAACCCACTGAGCCACCCAGGTGCCCTGAAATAGGGAACTTAAAGCCCTTAGCTCATGAGTTAAGAACTTAGTGTCAGTAAATATTCTTATTATCTATTACTACTACTTTTACTATTACTACTGTCCTGTACTTGGTTTACTAAAGAAGAAACCAAAGATATAGAATAACCCAGTAGGTGCTGACTCTCTAGGATCCTCTACTCTTACAGGAGAACATATCATACGACAGACGAACTGTTAAATGACCAACTAAGTACCTTGGATGTCTTTAAGATCCAGCTGGCAGCATAGTGTAATTTGTTAATATTGTAAACTCTGCTGGAATCAATTTCTTCTTTTTAATTGCTGGTTCTACTATTGACCAAATGTGTCAGCTGAGGCTGGTTATTCTTTCTGTGCCTCAGTTTCTTAAAATGTAAAGTGAAATAAGAGTACATCCCTCATAGGATCATTGAGAGGATTAAATGAAGAAATACTTAAATGAAGAAAGCACCTTCTTTTTTAAAAAGATTTATTTACTTCTTTGAGAGAAAGAGAGAGGGCAAGTGTGTGCATGCACGCTAGCTGGGGGAGAGGCAGAGAGAGCACCTCAAGCAGACTTCCCTCCAAGCACAGAGTCCAACACAGGGCTTGATTCCAGGACCCATGAGAGCATGACCTGAGCTGAAACCAAGAGTCACACACTCAACCAACAGAGCCATCCTGGCACCCAAAGAAATCAGTTTGACAGTGCCTGGCACAAAGTATTTAGTAAGTGTTAGTGGCCACTACATGCTTCTTTAAATCCAGCTCAAGGCTTAACACATGTGCCAAATGTGCCAAAGTGATGTGTGAAAGATATTTGTTGGTTTGCTGGAAGTAGTCATATGAATACCAGTCCACAGCACTGTAACTACAATGACGTTAATTTATATATAATTAAAGTAGAAGGAGTCATTGTGGGCTACAGAAGTAAAATGGGTTTTCCTGCAGATATCCAATTTTTTCCATTTTCTCACTAAGAAAAAAGGTGGGGGGAATCCTGATAGTTTGAGGAGAGAAGAAAGTAGACATATGAATAGCAGCTATAAAGTGGCACATAAAATAATATGATAAACTAAATCTAACCCATTTATATTGGGTATTCCTGTCTCAAGAACAGTAGCCTAAACTTGACTCAAACCCCCAACTTCTTGACTTGACTAAATCCAGTGGTGGTCCCCAAGCATTTTGGAACTTCAAGTATCTTTATTCAGTGTTCTTCAAACTATATCCATTGTCAGATGACATGTGCATCTCCAGTCCTTGAAGAAAACAAAAGGATGAGGGGTTTGCATGGTTAAACGGATTTAGGAGGGCACCTGGGTGGCTCAGTTGGTTAAGCAACTGCCTTTGGCTCAGGTCATGGTCCCAGAGCCCTGGGATCGAGTCCCGCATCGGGCTCCCAGCTCCATGCGGAGTCTGCTTCTCCCTCTGACCTCTCATGCTCTCTCTGACTCTGTCTCTCTCTCTCTCAAAATAAACAAATAAAAAATATTTAAAAAATAAATAAATGGATTTAGGAAACATCGATAAACAAAGTTTAACAAGCTTCTCAAAGGGTTTTTTTTCTCAGATGTTATTTATTTATCAGAGAGAAAGGGAGAAAGCGCCCATAAGCATGAGAAGTGGCAGGCAGAGGGAAAAGCAGCCTCGCCACAGAGCAAGGAACCTACTACAGGACTTGATCCCAGGATCCCAGGATCATGACTGGAGCCAAAGGCAGACACTTAACTGACTGAGCTACCAAGGCGTCCCTCTCAGAGGTTTTTTTGGGACTCTTTTTCTCACAGAAAACCCATAACAGAAATATGATAGAAATAGAAAACCTATATTTTCTATCGTACAGAAGAAAATTGGGGATATGCTTCTTTTATTGGAAGGATAAAACTTATTGGCAAAATAATAGACGACATAGAAAATATTGACACATTTGAAAAAAAAGAAAGAATTAATGTTTTGATATCACGGCTGGCACAACAAATCGACCAGGAACGTGAGAGTAAGAGGATGAAGAAAAGAACTCGAGAAGCAGAGAGATGGGGGCAGGAGGAGCACCAAGGAGGATGTCCAACAGTGCTAAGTTTATTCAAAGCATTAAGGATATATATATATATATATATATATATATATATATATATAGTGATAATAGGAGAAGCAATACATCTGTGTCTAGTTAAACAACCACGAGTTCCCATAATAAGTTTCACATTTAACTATAAGCAGACCTCGTGATGACAAATGGCTGATGCCAGTACAATTGTTCTGTATCGATACAGCAAACCTGAAAGTAATTTATGGGCTGTACTAGGGCAGCAAGGACCAGCCACGAACTTATGACCCCAACCAAATTGTTCTCATTTGTTTAGCAAGCGTGTGGGAAGTCACGTAGGCGAGCGTGCAACACATAGCACAGACCCTTTCTCAGGCTACTCGACTTTATCGACCTAAGCCTTTTGTTCGGCTATTCAGCCTTTAAAGGAGGCACAAGTCAGGGCCTGGTTTGGTCCTCGTCTCAAGCCTTACCGTGGCCCCCCAACATTTTGAATATCCATAATATGCCAGAAATGTAAACAACTAATTATATAATCCTTTAGAGTATGTGCATTATTATTTTATCACCAAAATCTTATGGATGAAGACTTTAAAACTCAAGGATTAAAACTAAGTCACACAGCGAGTAAGTGAAGGAGGTAGCTGCTTCCTTGGTTAAAGTACTTCTTAAGCACCTAGAACTGCAAACTGGGAGAAAGGAAGGCTGATAAGTGAAAGAAAAAGGTTACTTCAGGGTATGCATGCACACCTTTCACTTTTGCTTTTTATCATTTCACTCCCCAAATACGTTAACCAAAATCCACTGAGAGTAAGAGAGAAAAAGTGGTAAGTCTTAATAATACAAGATGTACAGAGCAAAACACAGATTGCTCTAAGTAAAAGCACCAGATGCCACATAAAATACTAAGTTCTTTTCACATTTTAGGACTAAAATTCCTCTAACCTCCACAGAAAAGTTTTCATAGCAGGTCCAGTGAAGTACATGAATAGTAAGTCTGTATTTCAATGGTGCTGGTTCCCTTTGAATATGGAACCAGTAAAATTAAGACAGAGACTTTTTTTTTTTTAACTACACAGGTTAAGTAAAGTACTGGGTTCTGGAATCCACACCCACCATTCTTCCCATATGTATCCTGATATATATACTCTATACATATAGATAATTAGAATTGCTGTTCACTGAATATCTTCTAACTATGCCCACCAGATGTAATCCAACAAGTTATTTTTGTAAGTTGGATATAGCTGGCTTATTGGATCAAACGGACTGACACAGATGAATGATTTCCTGAGAGCCCACCACACTGCCTTTCTGAAATAAGAACAGACCAAAGAACTTTAACGACCCTGTCGTGCAGATTCCCTCCCCACAGAAAACCTAAAACCTCAAAGGTATAGGGCCGAAGACAATAAAATTGCTGGGTTCTGGACACTTTTGCAATACCCAGGGACACTGGGGTCAGACAACATTATTTCTCATAAGAAGTATTAATAATGTAATTTGTGACTTGAAGGAACATTATTTCTCTGAATCAATGACTATTACCTATTGCTTGAAGGATTTTCCAGAAAGGTGGCCTGGAAATCTTTGACTTAATTGCCATCTCTGGACTTTTAAAAAATCTTTTGCCTCTTAGGTATCTTAAAGAAAATGAGACAATGCAACACAGCTTGTAGATTTGAGAGCATTATCCCACACAGGACACTGTCTTACTTGATCCTCACAATAACCTGATCAGTGAGTAAATTAAATACCTCTATTCCCATGGTTAAGCTGTGTCAACCGAGGTTTATAAGCCATAATGAACCAGGACTCCAGAAATCGAGTCAGCACTCCTAACTGTGACAACCTGGGGACTGGACATGCATAAACTGGAAAGCAAAATGGAATTATCACAGAGAACGGCACTTCGGAAAATCTTTCGGTTTCTTTGCCTACATTTCACGTACATTTTCCCAAGACCATCAAACTTACACCGCGTTCGCAAAACACTTACTTTCTGACCACGAGGTCATGTTCGTATATTCAGAAAGTAGATACCCTTATAAAGTGCTTTTTTCTGTAGTGAAATAGTCTGAAAACAGCTCCCCCTCGCTATCGTTCGAAGCATAGTTTCACCAAAGTAAAACATGCAGAGCTCGAGTGGAGAGAGTTTCTGCTTTGACCTGGACAGGCAGCTGGGCTGTAGCGGTCCAGAGTTACTAATTAATAGGTATTTGGTCTCGCTTCCTTCAGAGCATCTCTTTCCTGACCGGAGATTGCATCTTTCTCACTCCGGAGCACAGGGCCCTGGCGAGTTTTCGCTCGCATGCGCTGGACAGCGCTGCCTGGGAGGCCGCTCTAAGGCAGTCGCTCTTTGTCCATCCAGAGATGTCCCCACGGTTCAGCAGTAACCAGACGAAGTCCCCACGGACTACTATGGCCCAACTTCCGCCCATCCCCTCTATGGGAATCAGGCTTTTCCCGGAGGAAACCCCAGGAATCCAGCTCAGAGAAACCAGGCACCCACCCCCAACTCCAGTTCTTTTTCCTTGTTGTCGCTACACCCACCGGCAGCCCGGGTCCGGGCGGAGGATGGGGCGGGGTGCAGTAAGATAAGTGAGTGCGTCCCTCCGGTCCCCAAACGTCTGCCTTAGACCGGTTAGCAAATAGCAGGTATCAAAGATATACTACTGAGAAGAGAGCGCTTTTTAACCACACCCCTCCCCCGTTGTTATCTTGGGGTGGGGGGTTTGGGGGAGCAGGGCGGGGAGGGATGAAAATCCCAGAGCTGAGTCGCGGTGCGAGTAAAATTAGCCTGGAGGGGCGGGGCGGGGATCCGGGAATTCACCCGCTAGTTGCGGAGGTGGAAACTCCAGCTGCAGGGCGTGGGGTCGAGCTCCAAGTTCAGGCTCAAGAATGCGCGCGCGCGTGCACCAGGTAGTGCACTCGGGCTTCAAGATGCCCCATGGACTACGTCTGTTTAAGTCAAATGCGGAGTTAAGGGGGGCTTGAGGAAATAGTGGCAAGCCCAGAAAAGGCACGGCACATCCAGTTCTCCAAGTTTTTGTAAAAGAAGAGCGGAAAGCGCCACCACCCCGACTCTTAAGCCGAGGAATCGGCGAGTCTCCCGGCCCCACCCCCGCAGCAGTGATGCAAAGAGGACAAATCACCGACGTAGAGCGGAGGGAAAAAAAAAAAGAAGAAAGAAACCCCCGGGAGTGGGGAGGGGTGAGGGGAGAGAACAGGCGCGGAGCAGTCTCCAATCACTGGCACGAGAGGGAGCGCCTTTTGGGGAAACGAACCCCGCATAAATAATTGAGTTTGGAGCCCAGTGCTTTCAGACGCTCGAAGTGCACCTTCTCAGCGCCTTCCGAGTTGAGGAAAAACGGCAGAGGAAGGGGCCGGCGACGACAGGACCGAGAGCAGCTCAGCGGGCGGTGGGACGCTGTGCCCGCAGTCGTTCGCAAGAGGGACAGCGGAGCCCAGCGAGCCCCGAGGGCAAGGAGCCCTCTCCAGCGGAGGCGGAAAGACAGCTGGCCTCCGCGGAGGCCGAGGAGGCGCCTCATGGGTAGCATGCGTGTCTCCGGAGGTTCCGCCGCGGTGTCCGCGGACAACTCCAGCGAGTGGTGGCCTCTGTCCGCGGATGGTGCCAACCGTAGCGGAGAAGTGGAGGCGCCTGGGGGAGGCCGCAGCCCTCCGGGGGACGTGCGCGACGAGGAGCTGGCCAAGGCGGAGATCGCCGTGCTGGCTGTGACTTTCGTGGTGGCCGTGCTGGGGAACAGCAGTGTGTTGGTCGCGCTGCACCGCACGCCCCGCAAGACGTCCCGAATGCACCTCTTCATGCGTCACCTCAGTCTGGCCGACCTAGCCGTCGCTTTCTTCCAGGTGCTGCCGCAGATGTGCTGGGATATCACCTACCGCTTCCGCGGACCCGACGTCCTGTGCCGCGTGGTGAAGCATCTGCAGGTGTTCGGCATGTTCGTATCGCCCTACATGCTGGTGGTCATGACTGCCGACCGCTACATCGCTGTGTGCCACCCGCTGAAAACGCTGCAACAGCCAACGCGCCGCTCGCGCCTCATGATCGCCGCTGCCTGGGTGCTGAGCTTCGTGCTTAGCACGCCACAGTACTTCGTCTTCTCCATGGTCGAGGTGGACAACGTCACCAAGGCCATTGACTGCTGGGCCACCTTCATCCAACCCTGGGGTCCCCGCGCCTATGTGACTTGGATGACAGGTGGCATCTTCGTGGCGCCCGTGGTCATCCTGGGCACGTGCTATGGCTTCATCTGCTACCACATCTGGCGCAATGTCCGCGGAAAGACGGCTTTGCGCCCGGGAAAGGGCGCGGAGGGCGCCAGTGGCGCCCTCCATAAAGGGTTCCTGCTCGCGCCCTGTATCAGCAGCGTGAAAACCATTTCCCGCGCGAAGATCCGCACCGTGAAGATGACTATTGTGATCGTGACAGTTTACATCGTTTGCTGGGCCCCCTTCTTCATCCTCCAGATGTGGTCTGTCTGGGATGACAAACTTGTCTGGATCGGTAGGTATCCGGAAAAAGGAGGAAAGTGCAGGAAGGCGGCTTGTGTGTGGGCGGGGGCAGATGTTCTCTTCATAATAGCCACTGGGGCAGTAGTTCTTTAACTTCTGTGTGCCTAAGGATGACGCCTTGGGTGAAATTATCAGAAAGGCAGTTTCTGGGGGTCTCCGCCCAGGACATTTTGATTCAGTAGATATAGAACGACTCTCCCTTTGTAGCTTGCAATGAGCCCAAGACAAATCCAGAAACTGCACCCTAGCTAGAGTCAGCCACACAACCACAAAATGGAAAAATGACTTTTTGCCAGATAACTAACCAATGCACAACACCCTGCTTTCGAGTCCATTGGACTCAGAGAAATATTTCTACTGTAGCAACTGCTTTTTGCTAGTTTGTAAAATGTTATCAGAATTAATACAACAATTTTGTAGAAATGCCCCAAGAGCAAGGATAAACTGACATAGTTTTCTAAAGAAAGATTAAGAAGTCAGTAATTCTAATTTAGCATTGAGTTAGTGTTCCATTTCTTATCATCTTAATTTTTTTTCTAACAATTACTGTAACACTTTTTTCTGGTATTTTATTTCTTTTTTAAAAAAAGATTTTATTTTTTTGACAGACTGAGATCACAAGTAGGCAGGGAGGCAGAAGGGGGGGAGCAGACTCCCTGTTGAGCAGAGAGCCCCACAGTGGGGCTCTATCCCAGGACCCTGGATCATGACCTGAGCCAAAGGCAGAGGCTTTAACCCACTGAGCCACCCAGGTGCCCCTTTTCTGGTATTTTAAAGCAAGATTAATGAAGAGCTGTAAATTTGTTTTTTAAATTTTTTTTAATTTTTAATTTTTTATTAACATATAGTGCATTATTAGCCCCAGGGGTACAGGTCTTTGAATCACCAGGTTTACACACTTCACAGCACTCACCATAGCACATACCTTCCCCAATGTCCATAACCCAACCACCCTCTTCCTACCCATCCCGAACCCTCAGTTTGTTTTGTGAGATTAAGAATCCCTTATGGTTTGTCTTCCTCCCGATCCCATTTTGAGCTCTAAATTTGTTAAACTGATGAATTTGTCTTTCCTCACTAACGTAACCACACAGCTATAGCCTCTGCACACAACTTTTGCAGTTGTTTACAGAAAGTGTTCTCTACATCCACTAGGTTGAGTTTAACTCCTCCACAATCTGAAAAAAAAACTAACTTCACAAGAACCACCCCCCCAAATTATTTAATATTGGGTCTTGAAAAAAGTATTTCCTTTTAGTAAGAAAAAAAAACTTTTTCAAGCAAACTATATTACAGGAATGTTATCAATAGCAGCTGTAGTTGGGAAATAGGTGATCTGGAAAGAACTGTCTCCTTTTGTTATTTGAGATTGCAATAGGGACTATATGTGATATACTTTGGAGGTTATGTGTGCAAATAAAACATTTGGGAGTGAATTTAATTCAAACAAATAAAAATACTTGCATAGCTATAATATTATTGATAAATAAAACAGCATAAATGATTTTTTTGTTTACCATTTCCTGTCTTGCTTGATCTTAGCAGTCCCTAATTGCCAGTCAAATAAAAAACTCAATCTAGTTATTTCTTTATCAGAATTTAGACATAATTTCTAAAAAATTCACTACTTGTGCATAGGTTTGCTGATGATTTTCATTCTTTCTGAGTACAGTCTTTGCTATGGATCATGATCACCTTTAATAGTAGCATCTTAGCCCAAAGTATGATTAAATAATTTGCAATTTATTCCAGCATAGCAAGAGAGAGAAGACCAAGTTTATATTTAATAATCAAGAAAAAGTACCTGCTAATTATTCTTATCTTTAGTAAAGGTATATTATCAGTGTCACAGTTCTGTGAAAGGTTATAATATTTATGTAGTTTACAAGTACAAATAGCATAACATATTTCAAAACTCATTGGAATTTCCTAATTCAGTTGTTTTTAATATAATTAGTTGCCCAAACCACAAAGATGGTTTTCTTTTAAAATCAAAAGACACCATAGAAGTTAATCAAAAAGAAAAAAAAACTACCCAACTCCACAAACAACTTAATAATGCTTCAGGGACCTATTACTACCATCCCCTTATGTATGCTTTCTTATTACAGAATATGTTTGCTATTAAAAAATTTAAAACTACTAAAGATTATCTATAATGTCATACTTTTGCCTTAGCTGTTAGGTTGAATACAGTTTTGTATATGTGCTTGTAGACTTTTGAAATTTCATTGAAATTGCAGCCATTCTGTAAGCGCTGTGTCCATTAGCACATACTAGTGCTAGGATAAAGAATACAAACATCTCTTAAATAAATTAAGTGATGAATCACTACGTTCTAATCCTGAAACCCATATTATACTATATATCAACTACCTAGAATTTAAATAAAAATTAGGGAAAAAAAGAAAAAAATAATAAATTATTTAATATTCTTAACTTCTTGAAGGTCCCATTCATTCTACTGAAATATTTGTAAGTGGTTTAAGATGCTTGAATTAATCTCAATGCATCTTGCTTATGACAATATTTTGTAGCCAAGCAATTTCCATATGTGGATTGATAAACAATATACTTCCTTTTCTATATTAACCTATAACTTTTTTGCCACATTTAAGAGTCCATAAATGAGTTTATCCAGTGCACAGTAACTACATTTCCCGTTGTTTTTCATACAGAATCGGAAAACCCAGCCGTCACCATCACGGCGTTACTAGCTTCCCTGAATAGTTGCTGCAATCCTTGGATCTACATGTTTTTCAGTGGCCATCTCCTGCAAGACTGCATCCAGAGTTTCCCATGCTGCCAAAGCATGAAGCAAACATTGAACAAAGAAGATTCTGACAGTGTGAGCAGAAGACAGACTTCTTACACAAACAACCGAAGCCTGACCAACAGTATGGTTACATGGAAGGACTCGCCCAAGTTTTCCAAGTCCGTCAAATTCATTCCTGTTTCCACCTCAGCCCACATTCATGCAGCCTGACTCTTATAATAGACTTTTGGGTCCACTGGCTAAATCCAGCTAGAAATCAGGAGAACAAGTGAACTTATAAGTGATAAGCATAAACTGGTTTGTTGAGGACAAGACTGTGTTTCTAGTTGCATTTTCACATTGCTATGACCAAAAGTTATGAATTGTTTTATACAGGATGTTCATTAAAAAAAAAACAAAAACCCATGCTACACTAAAATTTGCAGGCCTAATTCCCAGAATAAGAAGAGAAGTTATATTTCTAAAGCAAAAATCGTAACCACTCTGATTTACATTCTGTTGTTGGTTTCCTTTCTTTTCTTTATGTAGGGACATTGTTTCTGAACAAAGTGAACTCATCATCAGTCTTATAAAATGAAAGTTATATAAAATTAAAGGAATTAGAAGAAACTTCAGAGAAATTGTTTACATCTCAGTTTCTGAATGTGAAAATGCAGCATCCCACGGTGCCCTGGAGATGGGAACGTACCTTGAAAAAGGCATGAGGGTTTGGGGCATATGGAGCTGCGGATGCCTGGTTCACAGCAGAAAGTTAAATGCTGTAAATCACCTATATTTCAAAATGGTAACTTTTGAACTGGCAGCTCCTTCCTTGTTTTAGGCTCCTCATGTTTTACCGGTTGCAGAAAGCACAATTATTAAGATGCTGAAGGTTAAAGAAAATATTGTCAAATGGCCAGTAAAATCTTTTTTCTCCCACTAGTCAGATTTGTATAAGAAATACCCGATTTTGTTAGAAGAGTAAAAATGGATTATCCAAGGTACTATGTAGACTTTTTCTAGAACATTGTAGATCTGTCTCGACCAGTGTTATAAGGTATCCTGTGTTAAGCTGGTTCATGTGTGGGGTGTCCAGATTATTACTTCATGTTTGGGGTGTTCAGATTTGTAAATAAGAGAATCTTCTAAAGAGTGACTCAGGAGGGGCGCCTGGGTGGCTCAGTGGGTTGAGCCGCTGCCTTCGGCTCAGGTCATGATCTCAGGGTCCTGGGATCGAGTCCCGCATGGAGCTCTCTGCTCAGCAGGAAGCCTGCTTCCTCCTTTCTCTCTCTGCCTGCCTCTCTGCCTACTTGTGATCTCTCTCTGTCAAATAAATAAATAAAATCTTTAAAAAAAAAAAAAAAAGAGTGACTCAGGATTGGGGCACCTGGGTAGCTCAGTTGGTTAAGTGTCTGACTCTTGGTTTCTGCTGGGATCATGATCTTGGGGGTCCTGAGAGCGAGCCCTGCATGGGGCGCCACACCCAATGCAGAGTATGCTTGTCCCTCTCCCTCTACTCCCCCCCATCCGCGCTCTTTTTTAAAAAGAGAAAGAGTGAGGGCGCCTGGGTGGCTCAGTGGGTTAAGCCGCTGCCTTCGGCTCAGGTCATGATCTCAGGGTCCTGGGATCGAGTCCCGCATCGGGCTCTCTGCTCCGCAGGGAGCCTGCTTCCTCCTCTCTCTCTCTTTGCCTGCTTGTGATCTCTCTCTGTCAAATAAATAAAATAAAATCTTTAAAAAAAAAAAAAGAGAGAAAGAGTGACAGGATATAGAAAGTACCCTCATGCTTAATTAAAAATAATTTGGTCGTTCCTTCTAATCTCTCACCCATCTAACAGTTATATAGCAGAGGAGAAGCGTGGTTGGGTGGATGGGGGTGGGAGATTGGGGGAAAAAATCTTTTCTGTGCCTAGTATGGTTTCCTTTGCTATGAAATGCATGACTTTGGCAAATTACTTAAAGACACATAAAGCCTTCATTTCCTTGGCTGTGCAGTGAGGTTGATAACACCTCACAGGGTTGTTGTAAGAACCAAATGAAATCAAGGGCATGAAAAGATCTTCAAAAATGAGTGCTCTGTGAATGCACCAGCTGCTTTTATCCTAGTCGTAGGGTCTTCAAAATCACACAGCATTTTCCTGTTTACTTTCCATTAACCAGAATTTGTTGGTTTCATGTCTGGGATATAAAATCCTAATATTTAAATATAGCTTTGCTGATTCATTGGAAAACATTGCCAGCGGCCACAAAGCCTGGCTCCTGCCTAACCAAAGTTTTATGATTTAAAGAAAGAACTTGCTTTCCTTTAAATACAGGTAAATCAGAGCCAGCCGAGAGCATCAGTTTCTTTTATTTCTAAAAAGAGATAAATTGCCGCCCCACTTGACTATTCTGACTGAATGTTTTGTTAATGGAACCCAGTGGTTTTTTCCCTGAGCTTTTTTTCTCTGGCTCCTTCTCCTTCTTAGAGATCATGCAATGATTTGAGGATACATCATAAATGTTTTGCATCCCTTAGAGGATGCAAAAAATAGTTATTATTATTATTATTTGGAAGCAATAGTTATTTTAACAGCATTATTGTGGATTTTTTTTTTTAACTTTGTAGATAAGAACCTGAGGACTGGATGGCACTGTGAGAACCTGAAAACTTTGATTTCACTCCTCCGCTCTTTTGGTTTTCTAAATTTTTCAGGCTTGCTACTCCCTCGATGGTCATGCCTAAAAAAAGTTCACAAATGTTATATAGAAATTAAGCCGGTAGGTTTTAGAATTCTGATTTTTTAAAAATAGCAAATATGTCTCTTAAAGGGCTCCATATGGCAAAATATGAGCCACCAATTAAATGAATTGGTTCTTCATTATTTGGGTCATAGCAGCATCTCAGTAATCTTGCCCTATGTGACTCTGTCAACCCTTGTGACTTCTGTTCATCAGTTCAAAACTAAAACCTTTTCGGTTGGTACAAAGACGAGCCCATTCAGTTCCGAAATAATAACCTCATGGGTTTTTGTTTTGTTTTGTTTTGTTTTATAGATTGACACATACCTCCAGGTAAAAAATTCCATTTGAATCTTATTTCTAGGAACCTCTCTCAAATAAAGTGTGTATCGACCTACCCAGCTGTGTTCCTTTTAAATGCACCGGAAGACAAGATAACACTGAAGAGTAGGGGGAAACACCAGAAGAGCCAAGTGCTGGTTCTACACCAGGCAAGGAGACAGTTTTATTCTCTGTGATTTAGGCTGAGAAGATTAACTTAGCTCATTGCTAAATGTCCTTGATGTTATGTAGGGAAATGGGATTCATATCCCCAGAACCATATTCCAGATTGGAAGAGTCCTGCTTATTTCAGAAGAATGGGAACTGCAGGTGGTAAAGCAGAAGAGTGTGCTGGGAAGGACAGATTCCCCTTTCTTGACAGCGAAGACCTGGATACTATGCCCAGTGAAGGCTTGCAATCAAGGATAAACGTGTTATATCACCTTGTGTTATTTTGCAGAGTTATCTGTGAGAACACCCTGCAAATATACAATATTACTGTAGCTGCATGGGTATGGGGAATGTAATTGATCAACAGTCCTCCAAGTAGGGAGAAACTGGTGGTGTCGGCTGATGGGCATTTGATCAACACTCATTGTTGATGAAAAAGGAATATTTTAAAGTATGTATTAAGTAATTAGTGGGTTAAACTGGGACCATATTTTTATTTATTTTATTTTTTAAAAGATTTTTATTTTTTTGGCAGACAGAGATCACAAGTAGGCAGAGAAGAAGGCAGGGGGGTGGGGGGAAAGCAGGCTCCCCACTGAGCAGAGAGCCCCGTGTGGGGCTTGATCCCAGGACCTTGGGACCCCGACCTGAACTGAAGGCAGAGGCTTTAACCCACTGACCCACCAAGGCATCATGGGACAGTATTTTTAAAGTGTAAAAATAACTGAAGAAAATCAGTGAAGTTCTTTAGTTAAGTATGTACTCCCCCTACACACAGAGTTTCCATCATCCTCAAAGGAGTCTTATACCATCAGTGAGGGGAGGGTGTGGTTTTTAAAGGAGAAAATAAAATCAAACAGATTTAATAATATCCAGGATCCTCCTAAACTTACTAAAGTTCCTAGAATGGACATCAAACACAACTTTAATGGACATCAAACACAACTTTATCACACAAGTAAAGTAATCCAATTAGGTTAAAGGTTGAAATTTTTCAGACTTGAAAACCTGCATTTTTGTAATGCAATTTGATCCTCGAAGCTTTAAAATGTTGGCTTCAGAGTTTGAGTCTACCACTAAAGGAGTAAGTAGAGTCATCGAAGAAGCTGAGCCAATCTTTTACCCCAAACAGCAGAGAGTAGGCTCCTTTAAAATCCAGGTAAAGTGGGTTTTTAAAGATGTTCATACTAGAGGCAACAGTTGTATTTAGAGTAAGCTCAGGGCAGAGCCATCTGGGAGTTGCCGAAGCAGCCACTGTGTCTCTACCCTCTCCCTCCCTGTGGTCCTTTTAGTATCACACAATGCCATCTGCCAGCCTGGGAATCATAACACTGGGCAATAAATATGAGAGAATGAACCTTTGCTACAACTTGACCTTAGCCAGTTGGAGCAAAAATCTGAAGACTATGGGGCGCCTGGGTGGCTCAGGGGGTTAAGCCTCTGCCTTCGGGTCAGGTCATGATCTCAGAGTCCTGGGATAGAGTCCCACATCAGGCTCTCTGGTCAGCAGGGAGCCTGCTTCCCCTTCTCTCTCTGCCTGCCTCTTTGTCTACTTGTGAGCTCTCTCTTTGTCAAATAAATACATAAAATCTTTTTTCTAAAAATCTGAAGACTATTCATAAGAAGAGTTATTTCCCTGGAGTCCCCAAGACAGACTAGTAGACAAGTAGGCTGAGTCACATGAATTGCTTGATCCCACCACATGCATAGACATTTTAAGAATATTGTTCTAACTCAATTTTTAAGTACGTTAATGTATCATGAATGAAACAATTTATATGGTGCATAATCTGTTGGCATAAAAAATGTACATGAAGGCCAAAAATTAAATGCTGTTTTTTCTTTTTTTTATTATGTATATATTTATATCATGTCTTTTTACATTGATTTGTACACTAAATAAAAACAAAATGTTATGGAGTCAATTAAATACTTATGTGTTCCAAATTTGAAAATAAATCTGATAGTAATATCAGAATAATTAACAATCATTATTAATTTAAAATAATTATATATTATTAACATAAAATAATCATTATTGCAACAAATTCATGAAGAATTAATGTTGTATTCTGTTTTTGGAACTGTTTTTCAAATGTTCTATATCCCCTAGTTTATTGTGCTATCTAGAAGAGTTTTAATGTCTTTTCTTCAAGTAACTGTGTGGTTCTGGTTTTGAGGGATGTTGAAATGGTTTGTGACTATATCTAACAGTTGTGTTACAACTGTAACACAGTTGTGTAAACTGTAAACTGTGTTTACAGGAAAAAACAACTTGTTGTATTATACTGAAATAATTAGTGTATTTATTCCCCAATTTTACGGTGTATTGGCTTGATTCTATAAATTAAAATCCCAAATTTATTTGAAATAATTCTCTTACAATCTAGTTTAATAATGACATAAATTTCAATTTGATTATGCTGATTTTGAGAAAACCAAATAAAGATCTGCTTTACAGCTGGGAGCTATTGATAGGTTTATATTTGAGCACAAAAATGTGTGTGTGTTTATATTGTTTGACTATAGCAAGAGCAAGTAAGATTTTGTACTGCCTTTTCAATAAATTATAATCATGAAAGCAAATAATTTTTATTATAGTCTGTATTGACAACAAAAATAATTGAGTTAGCTGAGGGCTTGTGTATCCTCTCAACCTAAAAATGTCATCTCTGTCTATTTGTTTCTAAAAGTTGGTAAGACTGACTTCTGGGCCCAAAGATCAAGATTCTTCCCATTTAATAGTCTTTAAAATTGGAATTCTTTACCCGTGGATTCATAAATTCAAATCACACTAATTTGCAACTTATGTTGTTTACATTTCTTTTTCTTTTACAACTTAAACCTTAATAGCATAGACTAAAAGGCTTATTTTAGGTTTGGCTTAAACTCTAGAAGCATTAAATAACCAGAATGGAAGAAAAGGAATCTGAAGTCTCTATTTTAAAATACTGTATTTTAAAACTCAGTTATTTTTTTAAAAAACTTATAAATGCTCAAGAATAAACCAGATTTCTACCAAAGCATAGTTCCATAAGATCTATGAATCAGGTAAACTTGAAATAATAGTTCCATTGTATCAGAAGAGACTCATAAAGAAATGTGTGTTTAAAATTTTTCATTCATTCATTTATTCATTCATTCTCTATCTTTACATGTTCTTAATCTCTGGAGTTGTGTATCTTCCCTACTACTTTCTAAATGCCCTCTGAATACCTTCACTAGACACATACAAATGATCTGCAATTCTGGTTTATTGGTCTGTCTTCTCCACAACCATATTATCATGGTTACCTAAATATAGCAGGTATGTCCCCATCATCTTAGCATCTTCATTTAATAGATGCTTTCTATAGTAGCTGCTTAATTAATGTAGATATTATAAATAAATGTAATTTTTTACAGTAAGTATATATAGCTACAATTAATAAAATCTACATTATATATATGGTAATCCGCATGTTAAATATGTTAAACAATGTAAGTGTTAAAAAGTGAAAAGCTTTAATTACAAGAAATAGCCTTGTTTTGTGAAAATGGTACCATTCCAGGGAATCAGAAGCCTCAGTTTCTCTATCACTGATAGCTGAGTGATCTTGGGAAAATCACTTTAATGAATCTGGAGAGCCTAAAATGATATCATCTTAGTTGAAAGAAAAATGAATGTACAGATTCAAACAAAACTTAAAATGATCTTAATAGAAAGGCTTTGTCCCCACCACAGTAATTGGCTCTTGTCCCTAGGTTAGAATCTACATCACCCTGTAGGAATTCAGCAGAACTTAGGTCAAAGTATATATTCACTCCCCCTGCCCCAAATCCCAGCTCCCATGTTTAGCAAAGCGTTCATGTTTTGACCACAACTGCACCCCCAAAACTCGTGTTACCGAAGTACCCAGTGCCTATGGATGCCTCAAACTGTTAGCTCTCTGTGCTCACCTTTTCCTTTAATACCCAAGTAAAATGTTTCAGCCTCATCTCATACATTGTGTACAGTGTGTGCCTTTCTCTAGATCTAAGTGGAATCCTGAGGATTGTAATGAACTCCCAATTCACAGCTCATTGATTTATTCTCATGACCACTTTTTACTCACTCTCCTTTCTTCCAACAACGTCTCTATAAGCACTTGGTTGCCCTATATGATAGGGTTCCGCTGAAGGATGGGGTCAACCTGGGACTTAGCTGATGCCTCAGAAGAGAAAATGACTCATATTCACGGTCCTGAAGTTCAATGACCATCCCTTCTAAGGGGGATTTGTCTCTAATCAATCTCCCCTTTAGGACCTTGCCGGCTACCATCTTGCTCAAGCCTGTCTCTCTACAAAGACCCCAAACCTCTGTTTCTCCAACTGCCAGAAATTAACAATTTTTCCATTTTAGTTTGTAGAACAATTTAGATTTGTTTGTCTAAAGCACTCTTACTTAGACTATGTCTTTTCAGACAATGCCTTTAAGGTATTTTCTCAAGCGAAATAGCTATTCTTATCTCATTTTTTAAGAAATTTTTTAAAATTTTTTAATTTTAAAAAAATTTTTTTCCATTTATTTATTTTCAGCATAACAGTATCATTATTTTTTTTACCACACCCAGTGCTCCATGCAATCCGTGCCCTCTATAATACCCACCACCTGGTACCCCAACCTCCCACTCCCCGCCATTTCAAACCCCTCAGATTGTTTTTCAGAGTCCATAGTCTCTCATGATACACCTCCCCTTCCAATTTACCCCAACCCCCTTCTCTCTAACTCCCCATGTCCTCCATGCTTTTTGTTATGCTCCACAAATAAGTGAAACCATATGATAATTGACTCTCTCTGCTTGACTTATTTCATTCAGCATAATCTCTTCCAGGCCCATCCATGTTGCTACAAAAGTTGGGTATTCGTCCTTTCTGATGGAGGCATAATACTCCATAGTGTATGTGGACCACATCTTCCTTATCCATTCATCCGTTGAAGGGCATCTTGGTTCTTTCCACAGTTTGGCGACCGTGGCCATTGCTGCTATAAACATTGGGGTACAGATGGCCCTTCTTTTCATGACATCTGTATCTTTGAGGTAAATACCCAGGAGTGCAATGGCAGGGTCATAGGGAAGTTCTATTTTTAATTTCTTGAGGAATCTCCACACTGTTCTCCAAAGGGGCTGCACCAACTTGCATTCCCACCAACAGTGGAAGAGGGTTCCCCTTTCTCCACATCCTCTCCAACACATGTTGTTTCCTGTCTTGCTAATTTTGGCCATTCTAACTAGTGTAAGGTGATATCTCAATGTAGTTTTAATTTGAATCTCCCTGATGGCTAGTGATGATGAACATTTTTTCATGTGTCTGATAGCCATTTGTATGTCTTTATTGGAGAAGTGTCTGTCCATATCTTCTGCCCATTTTTTGATATGATTGTCTGTTTTGTGTGTGTTGAGTTTGAGGAGTTCTTTATAGATCCTGGATATCAACCTTCTGTCTGTACTGTCATTTGCAAATATCTTCTCCCATTCCATGGGTTGCCTCTTTGTTTTCTTGACTGTTTCCTTTGCTGTGCAGAAGCTTTTGATTTTGATGAAGTCCCAAAAGTTCATCTTCGCTTTTGTTTCCTTTGCCTTTGGAGACAAGAGATTTTGACAAATGTCTGAGCTCACGTGAAAGGCTTGCCTTCTTGAAAGAAGTTGCTGTGACTGATATCGAAGAGATTACTGCCTATGTTCTCCTCTAGGTTCTGATGGATTCCTGTCTCACGTTGAGGTCTTTTATCCATTTTGAGTTTATTTTTGTGTACGGTGTAAGAGAATGGTCAAGTTTCATTCTTCTACATATAGCTGTCCAGTTTTCCCAGCACCATTTATTGTAGAGACTTTTTTCCACTGTATATTTTTTCCTGTTTTGTCGAAGATTATTTGACCATAGAGTTGCTTAGCTCTTAAGAATTTTTTTTCCTAGATCAAAGAGCTCAAACTGTACTGAGCTTCTAAAATAGCTTCTTTTTTCTTCATTTCTTTTACAATCATTGTTAAACAGATATGGGATGCTTAAATAATTCATACTTTGCCCTTTTTATGCATTCATGTAACTTTTGCTATTTCTTCATGTTGAATTGCCCTCTTGTCCCATAGGTGCACAGTTAAAAGAGCATCTCAAAATACTGTAGCAGCTCATAATATTCTTAGAGGGAGGCCAATCCAGACAATTGGGTTTTCTATTTCTTCTTGATTATTGCATGTATTTTTTAATATTTTTTGTTCATGTGCAAATTCTGTAAAATTTTTCTAGAACAAACAAGCAATGAGCAACTATACCAGCTAATGTTAATATTGTATATATCATGTATATATACATGTGTATATTATGTATAGTTAATAGACTTCACTTTTTGAGCAATTTCAGATTGACAGCAAAAATTGAGCAGAAGTTACAGAGACTTCCCATATACTCCCTCTCCCTACACATTCACAACCTCTCCCATTAACAACATCCATCATCAAAGTGGTGCGTTTGTTACAACTGGTTAACCTACGTTGACACATCCTTATCACCCAGAGTCCATTGTTTACGTTAGAGTTCACTCTTGGTGTTGTAAATTCTATGCCTTTGGACAAATGTAAAAATGACACGTTATTACATCATTATAGTATCCTACAGAGTAGTTTCACTGCCCTAAAACCCCTCTGTGCTCTGCCTATTCATCCCACCTCCCCTTCCAACCCCTGATCTGTTTATTGTCTTAATAGTTTTGTGTGTTATATTTTCATACCCACTGAGTCCTTAATGTCCTGGCCTAGATTGTTGCCCCAGCTTACCTCATTTTTACTTTACTGTAAAGCAATATCACATAAAATGGATTCAAAAACAACTCTGTCATTTTAAAACAAATGAAAAAAACAAAGGGAAATCTTGCCACGATTAGCCTTTCACGTGAGCTCAGACATTTGTCAAAATCTCTAGCAGAGGCATTTAGACCCCTCTGCTCTTTTTCTTTTCCCTCCACCTTATACTAGCTTTAAAGCACTTTCCATTTACCAGTTTCTACTTTCCAGCTGCGGTTCAACTTTCAAGCACCAGCACCCAATTGTCCAAAGGAACGAAGCTCTTCCACATCTAAGTGGAACTAAGGCATCTTGCTCCTCGGGTCCTGTTACCCATCAGTGGGAAACCTGAAGCCCAGAACGTGCAAAATATCTTTACTCTTAAGGAGGTCTTGAAAGCAAAAGATCAGCTGATAAGCCGGCAGAGCCTTTGGGAAATCCAAAGAATCCAAAGACTAATTGGGGCAAAGAGCTCAGATACCATTCTTATCTGGCTCCAGTTTGAAGAAAAAACATAAAATACTAACATTTGGAGGGTATTTCAACTGAAAATTATCCTTCAATTGCTTTGTTTTATAGAAACAAGATTCACTACTGCATCCAGATGAACTGCCCAACCCCTGATCTAAAATAGTGCTGTTAAACGGTTAAGAGGCGTGGAGCAGAAACGGGGACTCTAATGACAAAGACAGAAGAGGCAAGTCTGCCATGTGCAAGTTTTTATAACTATGCATAAATGCTTTTTTCCCCCCACATTTCTGTTTTAAGTTATAATTTATCAGGTAAAAATTCTGAGGGAATTTCAATAAGATGGTTATAGTTTAGATGAGTATAAAAATCAGTCTCCAGGGGATTTTTAAAGTGGCTTACTTGCCTAAGCAAAACTGGGAATTTCATTAAGCAAATACTTAAGATACTCAAAAAAGAAAGAGATCTTTAATCTTTAATATATTTGGAGATATTTTTAAAATACAGTCAATGGATGACTACATAGTGTGGGAATGAATGTTTTGAGTGAATGAGGTATTGTTTGGTGTCAAACATGGACTAAGTATGTCAGAGTTAATTTGTTCCAGAAGGATTTAGTGCCTTTTCTGTTTGTGATATGGGAGCATAAAGCTGTCATTTCAAGACCTGCATTGACATCCCAAGAGATACCAAAATTTCAGGATCTTTGGAAAATAAGATGCTAATATGATTTATAGTCTCATTAAGAAAAGGAGCTATTAAAATTAGCTTTATCATTTCATATCTTCCTATTAATGAATTTCTCTGTAGAAATAAGAAGTCTATGGCCAGGTCAGTAACTTCAGTGGTAAATGAATCATTATGATTTTATGAATATCTTTTCTGAATATTTCAGGTTTAATTGGATGTTCTTTTTCTCTCTTATTTGAACACAGATAATGTATCTCTGAACATTTCAGTAACATCTCTGACCTTGGAAAAGGTCCCTATTTCTAAGCACCTTGCATATGACTTTCCTACTTGTCCAGTTTGGGTTGGAGCCTGGTTGCTGGAGCTTAAGACAAGTCTCTACACTAGAATATTTCATTTCTTTTTTTTTTTTTAAGATTTTATTTATTTATTTATCACAGAGAGAAAGAGAGAGAGAGAGAGAGAGAGCGTGAGCTCACGCATACAAGCAGGCAGAGTGGCAGGCAGAGGTGGAGGGAGAAGCAGGCTCCCTGCCAAGCAAGGAACCCAATGCGGCACTCGATCCCAGGACCCTGGGATCATGACCTGAGCCGAAGGCAGCGGCTTAACCAACTGAGCCGCCAAGACTTCTTGAATATTTCATTTCTTAATCTGAAAACTCTTCCTAAGTCCTAGTAACTGGCATCAGACATTGCTGTCCCCATGTTATGCTGGCCTCTCTTGCCCTCTAATGCAATTCTGCCTTGTACTGTTAGCTTCTGACACCCAGCTGGCTCCAGTCCACTTGTGCCTAGAGATCAACTCCTTCCAGGTTGACCTTTCAACACTGGCTCACAAAACGCTCATCAGCCCACCTGTCTGTGCATCCCTGTTCCTTAGAACAGTGCTTCTCAAACTTTAACGTGCAAATAACCCCGGGATCTTACTCAAAATGTAGATACTGATTCAACAGATTCTGACTTCCTAGGACTGATGGTAAGATTCTGGTTTTCCAACATCTCCCCCATGATGGCAAGGCTGCTGGTTTGCGAACCACACTTTGAGAAGCAAGCCCTTAGGGCAGGGTGGGGCTTCTTTCTTTATGGCAATGAAAAGCAACATCTAACCATTTTCAGTTTCATCCCAGATCAGACCCATATCTCAAATATGTGGCCTCTGAAATGGTAAGGTAAAATCGAATTGTCTAGTCTGGTCAAATGGGAAGTGGTTTCTGAGCTTCCTTTTTCTTTTTTTTTTTTTCTTAAAGATTTTATTTATTTATTTGACAGTGAGAGATACAGCCAGAGAGGGAACACAAGCAGGGGGAGTGAGGGAGGGAGAAGCAGGCATCCTACTGAGCAGGGAACCTGGTCCCAGAATGCTAGGATCATTACCGGAGCCAAAGGCAGACACTTAATGACTGAGCCACCCAGGCATCCCTGGTTTCTAAGGTTCCTTACCCTACTTCTTTCAGCAAAATGTTGCCCTAGAGATTTCCATTTGTAGCTACCAGATTCTAGACCAAGAATGCAGTAAAAGAGAATGGGGGACACCTGGGTGGCTCAGTCGGTTGAATGTCTGCCTTCTGCCTTCATTCGGCTGGGCTCCGATTCCCAGTGTCCTGGGATGAGTCTCGTGGTAGGCTCCTTGCTCAGCAGGGAGCCTGCTTCTCCCTCTGCCTGCCACTCCCTGCTGTAGACTCCCTGTCTGACAAATAAATGAACAAAATTGAGAGAGAGAATGGACCTAGAAACCCCAAGGCTAGAGTCAAAGTAACCTTAGAAAAAGAGGGGACTCCAGGGTGCCTGACTGGTTCAGTCGGAGGAGTGTGTGACTCTTGATCTCAGCATTGTAAGTTCAAGCCCCACGTTGGGTGTAGAGTTTACTTAAAAATACAGTCTTTAAAGAAAAAGAAGGGACCTTGTATTTCTTACAAAACAAGAACACTGCCCTCCAGTAGATTCTCCTTACCTAAATACCCTGTGATCACAATCTACCTCATAAAGGCTAATCCCTAGACCTTCTGTTTCTAAGAAAGACCCTGGAATGTTAGGTCTTTCCCCACAAGCAAGATGATTAAGGGTCCTCCCTAGGCATCTGGACATAGTCATTTCATAATAGCATCACTGACCCACTGAAAATGTTCTGTGTGATAACTGCCCATCTGTAGCATGTTTATCCTGTTTATTCTTTTCCATTTAAATTTATTTCCTATTTTAACAATGTAATAACATACTTTTAAAAATCAGGTAGTACAAAGATAATGAAAAATAAGCAGTTTTCCAGAGCTAAATACCTCTATACTTTTAAATAATATACTTATTCTTAAATTTGTGGACTTAAATAAAGTCATTTATTGACTTTCTCTCATGAGAGAATCAGCATACTGATTTCCTCCTTCCTCTCCCACCTTCCCAATATAGTTATACCAGTAACCAGTGGTATACCATTATGATGTAGAAAATGACTACAAACTCAGAACTGGAACACAAGATGGTAATTGTTTGTAAGAGCTCTAATGGAGAAGAAAGAATTGGCATGCTCATGAGCTAGCATCTGAGCAACCACTCTCCTGGGCTCCATAACACATATAAATTGTAGGCTTTTTTTTTTTAAACATGAAGACAGCCTAAGACCCCAAGATCCTCTTTAAGCACTGGCTCATAGTAAGCAGAATCCAGCTGGGAGAAATGAGACTTCTTAGTCCTCAAATTGGACCCTGTACCATAAAAAATGAGTTCAAAAAGACTTAAAAGAGGTGCTAAAAGTATATATCTGAATGAGGTCAAGAATCTGTCCAACAGAACATCTAGGATATACGGTGCTCATCCAGGGAAGTAAAACATTAATCATCTGTTTGATCATAACAATTGGAACGTTTCTTCTCTGATTATTGACAGGTGGCACTCATTCTTTACATGAGAGTCTAATATCTTCATGAAATAGAATCTAGCCCTAGAGAAAAATTAAAAATAACTACCACTTACTGCTCCTTTTCTAAATCTGATAGACACTGTCCTAAGTATTACCCTTATCGTTTCACCCTTAAAACTTAGGAAAAGTTTATTATTTCAATTAGGAAATGGAGATTCAGAACAACATGTCAAAGATCATAGAGGCACCCAATGCAGAGCAAGAATTTAAAACCAGACCCACATGACTTCTTGCTTTTACCAGTGAGGCTGTGCTGTTTCAGAGGACTGGGCAGTCTCCTGTTAGTGTCTCTAGCTTCTCTTTCTGTGTCATTTCCCTCTCTTCTACCAAAATGAGCTCAAATAAACAGTTATGTAATCAGTCCACCTCGATATATGTCTCCTTTCCAATGAAGTATTAATATATTAATTATTTTCCTTATGAATGAAATGGATGGGTTTTCCTGCCTATTAAAAGTATCTAAGTCCTATGGCCATCTAGGTGGCTCAGTCAATGGGCATCTGCCTTCAGCTCAGTCAATGGGCATCCTGGGATAGAGCCCGGCAAAGGGCTCCCTTTTCAGCCGGGAGTCTGCTTCTCTCTCTGTCCCTCCTCCTGCTTGCTTTCTCAAGTAAATAAACAAAAGATACTTTTCTCTAAGGCCTTAGTGGACTAGTAAATTGTTTTATTTTTGTGAGCATTTCTGAAGTCATGCCACCTACAAGAAACACTCTAAACCTCCAATTCCTTTAAAACAAGCAGTATTGTTTTTGGATGAATGGCAGAAAGCCGGTGGAGTCAGCTTAAGCAACAGGACTGCATAGTAGTTAGAACTACTGAAAACCCACACTCCATTTCCAGCAGCCTACATCCGCAGAAATACAAATGGTACTAACTTACAGAGCCTCCAAATAACAAATAATATTTCCAGAAAGTGTTGGAATAGAAAACATTGAGCTAATTTAATATACTTCAGCAGGAAAAAGGAGAGACAATAACGCTGAGCTACTATACTTCAGTACAGTAGCCCCCTTCTTCCAAGACCCCCAGAAGATGCTGAAGCCCCTCTACCAAATCCTGAATAGATGAGGCCTTCTCCTATGTGTACGTACCTATGATAAAGCTTAATTTATAAATTAGGCACAGGAGGAAATTAAGAAGTAATAATAAAATAGAACAATTATAACAATAGATTGTAGGGGCACCTGGGTGGCTCAGTCGGTTGAGCATCTGATTCTTAGTTTCGGCTCAGGTCATGATCTCAGGGTCGTGGGATCAAGCCTGGCGTCGGGCTCCACGCTGAGTGAGGAGTCTGTTTGAGAGATTCTCTCCTTCTCCCTCAGCACCCACTCCCCCCGCTTGTGCACGCTCTCTTTCAAATAAATAAATAAATAAATTTAAAGCCCAATATATTGTCACAGAAGTTGTCTAAATGTGTCTTTTTATCTCAAATATCTTATTATACTGTACCCACCCTTTTTCTTGTGATGATATAAGAGGATAAAAATGCCCCCGTGATAGAGTAAGTGAGGCGAGTGATACAGGCATCGTCCTGTAGCATTAGCCACGGCTGACCTGACACTAGGTCCAAAGGTGGATCACCTGCTTTCAGACTGTGGTTGGATGCAAAAATGGAAACCACAGATGGGACAGATTACTGTAGTTGAAGGTTTTTGAACTAGTGTATTGCTAATAGTTCCAAACTACTAGTGTGTACTGAATGTGTCTAAAAGGCATTGATAAAGCACTAATTCTGGAATCAGTTTTAAAAATGCTTCTAAGTGCTTATAAAATATTCATCTATCCTTACAACAATGGTCTAAGCTAGAAACTATTCTTAACCCTTTCTTGCAGAAGAGTGAGGCATGGAGAGTAGGAGAAGCTTGTCTAAGTTTAAAACCTCTAGTAAGATCACAGCCAGGATTTGACCTCAGCAATGAGGCTGCGGAGACTCCGCTGGCAGCCTATGCTAGTCTGTCTTGACAAATGCTTTCAATTTCAAACAAAATGTTGCAATTAGAGACAGTCATCAAGACCAGTAAGAATTACTATTGTTACCACTGCTGTTTAATGTCGTCCTAAAAGTCTTCAAAAAGCAATGAAAGCAATATGAACTAGAAACAAAGGCACAAACATCAAGGATCTAAGATTACTACAATTTACCTACAATGTAATTATGTAGTATAAAAACCCAAAGAAACCCATTGCAAAGCTACTGAAACTAATAAAAGACCCCTAGACAAAAGCAAAGAGCATTTTTTATATCACCAGTGATCACAGAGATAATATATTGAAAAAGAAATCCCTTCATAAATATTAACTATCTGGAAATAAACAACCCAAAATGTTGGGACCCCCATAAAATTATAAAGTTTTAATGAGATATATAAAATAAAGCTTAAGTCAACAGATGAAATATATGCTTGGATAGGAAGACAATAGAAGATACTGATTTTTCTTAATGTATGGCTTTAATGCAATTCCAATGACAACAACAAAAATCACTAATATTTTTGATACTTACCAAATGTTTGAGAGTTGACTGGGGCCCACCAAAATGTTAACAGTGTTCACACCTAAGGGACAGAAGAAGTGGAAAAGTAAGTGTGAAGAAGAATATGGATTTGCAGCTTTTCATATTTACATTTCAATAATGTTTCCATTTTTTACAACATTATAATTTAAAAATTAAGAAAAAATTAACAGACCCTGACCACTGGCACATATCCTGACCCATATTTCAAGACCACTGGCACAGACATGAACAAAAAAATTGATAAAATACAACAGATCATCTATCAAGAGACTTTATGTCACACTTTGTGTGAGTTTTATGTAGCAAAGGAAGTCTGAGCAGTTAATAAAGGAGGGAACCATTATTCTAATAAATAGTGCTGATACAATTGCTTACCAATTCTGAACCAAAAAAGAAAATCTATTTAGTTTCTCACTTCATTCCAGACTCTCATATTAAATTTGGAGGGCTGAAGCATTAAACAGTAGAAGTAAGAAGTTGAACCCTTACCAAAGTTCTGGAGTGAGGAGAATATTTATTTTTCTTTTTTTAAAGATTGTATTTATTTATTTGACAGAGATCACAAGTAGGCAGAGAAGCAGGCAGAGAGAGAGGAAGGGAAGCAGGCTTCCTGTTGAGCAGAGAGCCTGATGCGGGGCTCAATCCCAGGACCCTGGGATCCTGACCTGAGCCGAAGGCAGAGGCTTTAACCCACTGAGCCACCCAGGCGCCCCTGAGGAGAATATTTCAAATCTAAAAATATGATGGGAAAAACCATAAAGTAAAATTGAATAGATTTCACTATAAGTAGCTTTAAAATTTCTCCTAGTACCTTTAAAAATAGCAAAAGTAAGGCATATTTAAACATATTATGATCTCTAGCTTTCATGTCTGGAATTTTTCTATACAGCCCTGAAATATGCTATTTAAGAATATAGAGATAAGATCAAAGCTTATTTGTAAGAAACAGAAAGGCAACATGACATATATGGCCCATTGATCTGCTCAGAATAAACCTAAGGCCACAAAAAATACAGATCTAATAAACATTTAAAAATGTTCCATCAGGCTATGTTTAAGTTGCAAAGGAGAGGAAGAAGGAGAGGTAGCCCAGGTAAAGGTAAAAACACCTCCATGGTAGATCTTCAGTCAGCAAGTACATCTGACAAGATTCTGTCCACCCTTGGACATGACTGGAAAGCCAACACTGGTCTCCAATGACTTCACCTGGTCATGTGGTTAAAAGGTACAGATCATGTGGTATTTGGAGAGACAGCTATTTTTTGCACACGGAAAAGAAGTTTTGCTTTTAGGCAGTGTCTTAATCTGTTTGGGCTGCTGCAACACTACCACAGACTGAATGACTTGTAAACAGAAATTTCTTATAATTCTGGATCCAGGCACCGGCACATTCAGTGTCTGGTGAGAAACCATTTCTTGGTTCATAGACTGCTGTTTTCTTGCTGTAACTTCACATGGTGGATGGGGCAATGGATAAAAGGGCACTAATCTCATTGTAGAGGCTCCATTCTCATAATCTGATCACCTCTCAAAGATCCCACTTCCAAATACCATACAACTACAGTTTGACACACAAATTCTGGGGTAACACAAACACTCAGTTAAAAGACAAATAAATATATTCTGTTAAAATCCATATCTAAAATTATTTTTAGCTGTTAAGTATTTATCTATTGTTATCTTCTCAAATTTGATGGGCTATGAAGCTGAACTGTAATCTGAATGACGGGCTTTCATTAAAAGGTACTCTGAGTCTATCCATAAAATTAAAGTTGCATGAGTCAGACCTCATCTAAAACTAATCTAATTTCCTTGATTAAAAACAGTTGTATTGGCAAAAGAGCCTTTATCTTTCCACTTGTTTTCAACATAACTGCACACTGAGAAAATATTTTTTAATGATTTTTGCATTTTCTAAATAGTGTCCATATGAAAAATGAATAAAAGATTCAAAATACAGTTTTAATTCTTGAATTCAAGGGTATTTTAATATTACCTTGCAGATATTTTATACAGTGTTTAAATTTGAACTTCTCCTTTGAATAACATAAATTTTTCCCCTAAAAATTATTTCTAAATACGGTCTTATAGAGTTCATTTGACATCTGGAAATTTTCCCCTCAAAAATGTTCAGGGACCCCCCCCCCAAAAGTCAGCTGCCAGATCAGACTCCCTGGCTGTTGATCAGTCCCACCCCAGGCCTACACAAATTGGACACGTCCCAACTGACATTGCAATTTGTGTTATACCCCAATAGGAGCCAGACCCTCTTCATCTCAGCTCTTTCTCCTAGCCTTGTGCTTCTCTGTATCAAGTCTAATCTGATTTTGAATTTCCATAATTCAAAAATTTGAGATTTTATCACGAGTCTGCCTCATCATTAGACCAGAGGATATCAATGCTGTCTACACATTTAGATCATCTGGGAACTTACAAAAAGTAATAAATACACTTGATCCCAAGCCAGAATCATGTCTGAATCTCAGAAGAGGGATATGGGCATTGATATTCTTGGGTACTTCAAATGTACACCCAGGGTTGAAAAACAAGTGCCCCAAACTATGAGATCCTCAGAACTGAAGCTCTTCGAGTCCCCTGCCAGCTCCCTGGGGTGAGTGCTTACATCCATGAGCTTATTCATTCCATATAACTAAGTCCATTAAATAAACATAAAGGTCGACATTCTGCAAATATGGAAAGTAAAACTCAGGTAGACTAAGCAGTTTTTCTTAGGTTACACATATTTTAGTTTCCGAGCCAGAATATTATCTCGGCACTTGAAAGGTAGTAGTAGGCACTCAATATTCATTTGGTGATTGATTGAATGAATGTATGAATGAATGAATGACTCTAAATCCCATGGCTTTTTGCACTACTGCATACTGCTTTTCTGGCCTTCATATTCTCAGAGCACTCAACCATTGTAAAACCTAGAATGGGTTCTAAATAATGATTAGCGATTAAATGAATGAATCAATCAATAGACTGGTTAATAGACTGACCAATAAGAGATGATTGATCAAATGCGTATGTGATACTTTCCCCAATTCCAATCCTCTTGTCTTGAAGGAAGCAGAGTGATCTTTCTTTCCTCCTATGTAATAATCTGGCTGGGAGATGACCCTAATGGTATTTTGTCATTCACTCTGATGTCTTACAGTCTTGAACTGCCAAAATGTTAAAGTTAGAAATGTGGTTTCCTCTCAGCCATCTGCTTTGCATTTTTCTAAGGCTCCCTAGACTCTTACATGGCTCTCTCTCCGGGTAGATTTCTTTTTCTTCTTTTTCCCCCATTTTATTTTATTGTATTTCTTTTCAGTGTTCCAGCTTTCATTGTTTATGCACCACACTCAGTGCTCCATGCAATTAAATAAACATGAAGTTCGACATTCTGTGCCCTCCATAATACCCACCACCAGGCTCACCCAAACCCCCTCCCCTCCAAAACCCTCAGTTTGTTTCTCAGAGTCCACAGTCTCTCATGTTCGTCTCCCCCTCCAATTTCCCCCAACTCACTTTCCTTTCCTTCTCCTAATGTCCTCTTTGTTATTCCTTGTGTTCCAAAAGTAAGTGAAACATATGATAATTGATTGACTTTCTCTGCTTGACTTATTTCACTCAGCATAATCTCTTTCAGTCCCATCCATGTTGATACAAAAGTTGGGTATTCATCCTTTCTGATGGAGGCATAATATTCCATTGTATATATGTATGTGTGTGTATATATATATATATATATATATATATATGTATATATATATTATGTGTGTGTGTATGTGTATATATATATATATATATATATATATGTGTGTGTGTGTGTACACATATATATATCTTCTTTATCCGTTCTTCCACTGAAGGGCATCTTGGTTCTTTCCATCGTTTGGGGATTGTGGCCATCGATCCTATGAACATTGGGGTACAGATGGCCCTTCATTTCACTACATTAGTATCTTTGGGGTAAATACACAGTAGTGCAATTAGAGGGCCATAGGGAAGCTCTATTTTTAATTACTTAAGGAATCTCCACACTGTTTTCCAAAGTTCCTGCACCAACTTCCATTCCCACCAAAGGTGTAAGAGGGTTCCCCTTTCTCTACAACCTCTCCAATGCATGCTATTTATTGTCTTGTTAATTTTGGCCATTCTAGCTGGTGTGAGGTGGTATATCAATGTGGTTTTGATTTGAATCTCCCTAATGTCCTCTTTGTTATTCCTTGTGTTCCAAAAGTAAGTGAAACATATGATAATTGATTGACTTTCTCTGCTTGACTTATTTCACTCAGCATAATCTCTTTCAGTCCCATCCATGTTGATACAAAAGTTGGGTATTCATCCTTTCTGATGGAGGCATAATATTCCATTGTATATATGTATGTGTGTGTATATATATATATATATATATATATATATGTATATATATATTATGTGTGTGTGTATGTGTATATATATATATATATATATATATATATGTGTGTGTGTGTGTGTGTACACATATATATATCTTCTTTATCCGTTCTTCCACTGAAGGGCATCTTGGTTCTTTCCATCGTTTGGGGATTGTGGCCATCGATCCTATGAACATTGGGGTACAGATGGCCCTTCATTTCACTACATTAGTATCTTTGGGGTAAATACACAGTAGTGCAATTAGAGGGCCATAGGGAAGCTCTATTTTTAATTACTTAAGGAATCTCCACACTGTTTTCCAAAGTTCCTGCACCAACTTCCATTCCCACCAAAGGTGTAAGAGGGTTCCCCTTTCTCTACAACCTCTCCAATGCATGCTATTTATTGTCTTGTTAATTTTGGCCATTCTAGCTGGTGTGAGGTGGTATATCAATGTGGTTTTGATTTGAATCTCCCTAATGGCTAAGGATGATGAACATTTTTTCATGTGTCTGTTAGTCACTTGTATGTCTTCTTTAGAGAAGTGTCTGTTCATGTCTTCTGCCCATTTTCTGATGGGATTATCTGTTTTGTGTGTGTTGAGTTTGAGGAGTTCTTTATAGATCTTGGATATCAGCCCTTTGTCTGTAGTATCATTTGAGAATATCTTCTCCCATTCTGTAGGTTGCCTCTTTGTTTTGTTGACTGTTTCCTTTGCTGTGCAGAGACTTTCGATCTTGATGAAGTCCCAAAAGTTCATTTTCACTTTTTTTTTTCAATTTATTTATTTTCAGAAAAACATTATTCATTATTTTTTCACCACACCCAGTGCTCCATGCAAGCCGTGCCCTCTATAATACCCACCACCTGGTACCCCAACCTCCCACCCCCCTGCCACTTAACCCCTCAGATTGTTTTTCAGAGTCCATAGTCTCTCATGGTTCACCTCCCCTTCCTATTTACCCAAATTCCCTACTCCTCTCTAACACCCCTTGTCTTCCATGCTATTTGTTATGCTCCACAAATAAGTGAAACCATATGATAATTGACTCTCTCTGCTTGACTTATTTCACTCAGCATAATCTCTTCCAGTCCCGTCCATGTTGCTACAAAAGTTGGGTATTCATCCTTTCTGATGGAGGCATAATACTCCATAGTGTATATGGACCACATCTTCCTTATCCATTCATCCGTTGAAGGGCATCTTGGTTCTTTCCATAGTTTGGCGACTGTGGCCATTGCTGCTATAAACATTGGGGTACAGATGGCCCTTCTTTTCAGGACATCTGTGTCTTTGGGGTAAATACCCAGGAGTACAATGGCAGGGTCATAGGGAAGCTCTATTTTTAATTTCTTGAGGAATCTCCACACTGTTCTCCAAAGAGGCTGCACCAACTTGCATTCCCACCAACAGTGTAAGAGGGTTCCCCTTTCTTCAATAAGTGGTGCTGGGAAAACTGGACAGCTATATGTAGAAGAATGAAACTCGACCATTCTCTTACACTGTACACAAAGATTAACTCAAAATGGATAAAAGACCTCAACATGAGACAGGAATCCATCAGAATCTTAGAGGAGGACATAGGCAGTAATCTCTTTGATATCAGCCACAGCAACTTCTTTCAAGATACGTCTCCAAAGGCAAAGGAAACAAAAGCGAAAATAAACTTCTGGGACTTCATCAAAATCAAAAGCTTCTGCACAGCAAAGGAAACAGTAAAAAAAACAAAGAGGCAACCCATGGAATGGGAGAAGATATTTGCAAATGACAGTACAGACAAAAGGTTGATATCCAGGATCTATAATGAACTCCTCATTTTCACTTTTATTTCCTTTTCCTTTGGAGACATATCTTGAAAGAAGTTGCTGTGGCCGATATCGAAGAGATTACTGCCTATGTTCTCTTCTAGGATTTTGATAGATTCCGGCCTCACATTGATGTCTTTTATCCATTTTGAATTTATCTTTGTGTATGGTGTAAGAGAATGGTTGAGTTTCATTCTTTTACATATAGTTGTCCAATTTTCCCAGCACCATTTATTGAAGAGACGGTCTTTTATCCACTGGATATTTCTTCCTGCTTTGTCGAAGATTGTTTGACTATAGAGTTGAGGATCCATGTCTGGGATCTCTACTCTGCTCCACTGGTCTATGTGTCTGTTTTTGTGCCAGTGCCATGCTATCTTGGTGATCACAGCTTTGTAGTAAAGCTTGCAATCAGGCAATGTGATGCCCGCAGTTTTGTTTTTCTTTTTCAAAATTTCCTTAGCAATGAGGGGTCTTTTCTGATTCCATACAAATTTTAGGATTATTTGTTCCAGCTCCTTGAAAAATGCTGGTGGAATTTTGATCGGGATGGCATTGAAAGTACAGATCGCTCTAGTCAGTATAGACATCTTAACAATGTTTATTCTTTTGATCCATGAGCATGGAAGATCACACATATCTGGGTTAGTTTCTTAGACCCTTCTTTTTGCTCATTCAGCCTTCCAGTGTCCAACCACAATAAATTTTCTGTGCTAAATCTCTTTTTGATATGTCTAGTGTTGCACTGTTTCACTGAAACAGAAGTGTGACCTTACGTAAGCCACTACCTCATACATATATAAGGTCTCTTCTAGTTTTTTTTTTAATTAACACAGAATGTATTATTTGTTTCAAGGGTACAGGTCTGTGATTCATCAGTCTTACAAAATTCACAGCACTCACCATAGCATATACCTCTCCAATGTCTGTCACCCACACCCCATCCCTCCCACCCCCCACCCCTCCATCAACCCTCGGTTTGTTTCCTGAGATTAAGAGTCTCTTATGGTTTGTCTCCCTCTCTGGTTTCTTCTTGTTTCATTTTTTTTTCATCTCTTCCCCTATGATCCTCTGCCTTGTTTCTCAAATTCTACATACCAGTGAAATCATATGATAATTATCTTTCTCTGATCAACTTATCTTCTAGCCTTCTACCTTTCTCTTAAGCAATCTTTTAATTGCTATTACAATAGGCCCTTAATATGAACCTCCTCAAGGAGACCCCTATGTGGTCTCTGCTAGGGACAAAGGAATCCTGTTTTAGAAGAATTTCTCTTAGAAGGATTTTAATGTTCTCAAGACAAAGCAAAGGAGAATAAGAGAGAGAAACAGAGGAGCAGAAAATTTAAATAGTGAGGGCAACTCTTCCACCCAGTCCACTCACTGAGTTTATATCTACACTGATCATGAGATAGGAGATGTAGATCTGCCTTTCTCTGTACTTCCATGAGCCTCTCATAATATGATTGTACTACCTGGCTGAATGTGAGTCTGAATGTGAGATGTATCATGACCCCTAAATGAAAATAGTGCTTCACCTTGTACTCAACTAAAGAAAAATCACCCTGATCCACCTCAGCATAACGAACCTCCAGTGCTAATTCTTCTGAAGGGATTTCCAAGGGTAATGGTGCTTATGCTAAATTTTTGTCCTATATTCTAGTTTTAGAACATAAGCTTCAAATAAAATGTAGTTTCTCTGTATGGGTCAGTAGTAAGTTTAAGTTCCATATAATCAAATGACCTTTGTAGATCTAATCAAGGAACTCCCTGAGGTTTCCAAATCAATAGAAGAGCCGAAATTTCTCAGATGAGATTCTATCGTGCTCCATGTATCCTGTTACATACATATCAGTATGGAATATGTCCAACAGTTCCCTGAACCAAGGGCACATGGTATTCTACCTATGTTACTATTTTGCTTTCATTTCAAAACCACAAGAACTTCTCATTTATAGGTTCTTGTTGCCTGCAATAATCAGGGTCCTGAGGTGGTCAACAATTATTGGTCTATTTATTGTTCCCTACATACCCTTGACCACTCCACAGTTATAATCTATGTAACCCAAGTTTTAAAATGAAGAAAAGGGTAGAGATATTGTCTGGTCCATAGGACCATGGCAACAAAAACAAACTAGGAGGGATGCCAAGCAGAGGTCACTGAGGAATGAGAGAGTGTTGACATTAGCCCAGAACCAGGAAGATGAGCAGAAGGTAGAAAAGAAGATGATACAATGAGAAGAGAGGGGTTGAATCACATCCTTTGAGATTTATATAAGGGTATGTAAATCAGGGTTTTTCCATGACATCCAAGGTCTTAATTCAGTGAACTGGGATTAATATATAAAATAAAACATTGATTATGGCCTTAAATTGTGTAATACATGGACATATAAGCAGGCACTGTGATAGCCATGTAATTATAAGAGAAATTATATTAAATTATAAGAGAAAAGATTATAGAGAAAACCTAGAAAGCACAAAGGGGGGCACGAAATCAATCATCACAGATAATTTTCTAGACCATTTTATTTGTGTTAGGCATATAGATATCAAATCCTGTTTGTTTTCTCGAGGACCAAGCCAACTCCAATCCACACTTTCATCGTAAAAAAAGTGGAGGTTACAAAAGACAGTAATGGGGTAGAAAAGAATCAGTGATGGGACAATATCCTTCACCTCTACCTGAACTCCACTTTTAATCTTTCTATCTAACCCAGAATGAAGACAAAGACTTCAGTAATACAATTATAAATCGACAAGAGAAAAATATTTGGTTAAATATTCTATTCTCTCTATTCAACCCTGACCCAACAGGATGATTTTTCAAGTTTAGTGCAGTTCTGTGGAGACTCACACCAGGTATTACAGCAGGTACTGGAGCAGGAGATAAACTCAGGGGATAGGTAAAGAAGTAAAGAATTTGTACGAGAGAAAACCGAGGGAGGAAATATCCAACTAACACAATTCAATTTTCAAAACCAAGTGTATTTCTGACTCATTCTGTTTCACACTCTCCACCCCCAAAAATGTGTTCCAGATGACAGCCTTGTAAAGAGAGTGTGAAAATGAGCCCAGCTCTCCCACGACATCCACATTTCATCAGGTCTAGGATAAAGCAAGGTCAGTGTAAAGGAAATCGCTCTCTCTCCTGGGTTGGATCGAAGCCCTCAGACTTTGGATTTCTGTTGGCCTACCCAAGGTGATCTCAAAGTTCTCCTCTGCCCTATTCTTTGACATCAGAAGCAGAGCCTTCCCATTTATAAAAGGTCTCTTGTCTTCCTACCATTGCCATTTTCCCGTCACAATCCAGACTGTCCACTGCTCAAAACCTGGTCACCAAAATTACACTTTTAGTCAAATATTTACCATTTCCTTCAGGCTCTCAAATTAAGGTAAAATTTGGCATTCAGTGCCCTTGGATTCAGGAAATTGAGATTAACATAGAAGAATAAATTGAGCTTGAAGCCAGTCCAGCAGAATCTTAGAACAAAAAATTTTCATCTCTACTTTTTAGGAAAGAATATTGGTAATACTTTCCTAGACACCTAGAATATTGGTAATTTCTAGACACAAAAACAGAATTGACTGAACTTGAAGTCAGTCCAGCAGGATCTTAGAAGAAAAGATTTTCATCTCTACTTTTTAGGAAAGATTATTGGTTTTACTTTCCTAGACACAAAAGGTAGGATCAAAAACAGTTGCCTGGGCCAGTAAAAAAAGCAAAAACAAAAACCAAAAAAATAAATAAATAAATAAATAAAAATAAATAAAAACAAAAACAAAAACAAAACCCAAAAACAAAAACAAAAAAACTGGTGTTATGTGTGACCCTGAGCCTGTAGATTCATTATGAATGATAAAAACAAATTTTCCAGCATTTTAATCAAAACAACTCCCCATCCCTAAGAAAGCTTTGCCTGCACACTATCCCACGAGCTCATGTAATTTGTTATGCAATGTTTTTAACCAGTGATGCGCCTGCTTCCCTGGGATTTCTAGTAGGGATCCCAGCCTCTAGGATCCCCAGGGTTGCACCCTGGGTTATACCTCTGATTTCACCTTTTTCTTTACATTCCATCTGCAACCAGTCATCCAGCTCTGGGGGCTAGCTAGTCTCATGGTTTTACAGGTGTTTTCCTTCCTTTCTACATCATTGCCAACAGCTAAACAAGACTTCTGGCAGCCAAAGAAAGGAAGAAGGAGGAGGAGAGGATTTTATAGAACTTTGAATATTATAATATCGCTATGTATAACAACTAATAGGGTTACCCATAATAGCCAATTAATATGTTATGTTTGGGGATTAAGAGTTACATTCTACAGGAGATAACATGAAATTTTAGAAGTTTACATATTTTCAAAAGTCTTTTTTTAAACAGGTAGCCTTGTAAAAAGATTTTTGTGATGAGTTAGTAAGGCAGAGGACTTTATTCTTGGAAGCAAACTAAATGGTTTTACTGTTCAGAACCACTTTCATTAATGTCAACAGGCTCTTCTTTCCACCTTATTACCTGCAGTTACCTTCACTAGCTAAGCACAGGTTGTAGAGTCCTGAATCAGGAAATTGTAAGCCCAAGGAAAGTTACCACTTAATAAAGATACAGAAAATAACATAAATCCATCTAATTATAAAGCAGGGACTGTATCAGGGTTCATCTTTTTATCCTTGCATCTAAGGCAGTGCTGGACTTGCCTGTGTGTTGAATGAAGAATTTAAAACAAAAACCTGACTCAAAAAATCCAATTTCCATTCCTTAGGAATATATTTATGTCAGGGCCAGACTTAAGAGAATAGCTCACACCTGTCATCTTCACAGGGTAGCAGGATAAACCTCAGTACACACATGAGGCAGAGTCCTTTGATCTCAGGAAAGATGGCTCCTCAATCTAGTTAGTCCACTGAGTCTTGGCCACTGAGCTGTAACAGATCTCTTTGTGACTTTCTGGAAATAATAAGGGAGATGAAGGAGCAGAAACTCTGCCCTGTGCTGTCTCTTGCTTCTCAACTTTGAATTTAGTTACTTGATAACATCATGCTTGGAGCTATCTTAGCCACCATTGGGCCATTGGTTCCCCAGGGCCAAGAGAATGCAGGGACACCAGTCTAGAGCCCATGACACCAATGAGCTCTCAAACCATACCAGAGGTTGCCTACCTCTGGATGCCTTGTGATGTGAGAAAGGTAAACTTCTCTCTTAGGTAAGCAATGACACATCAAAGGTCTTTTACTTACTATGCATTGATCATATGAACTTGTGCTTGAAGTTGTCCTGACTGGTACACCTTTGCACTATATCACTTTGGGTGAAATCCAATTTTTTTTTTTTTTGCAAAAACACTTTTTTGCATTGTTACTAGAATTATTCATAAATAGAAGCACTGAATAATGAATGCACAGAACTTTTGAATCATTATATTGTACAGCTGAAACCAATATCACACTGCATGTCAAATTTTTAAAGTAAATTTAAAAAAATTGTTCACAAATATGAATATGTATGCATTGTTAAATGTAGGGTCTGACCTAAACAAAATTGTCAAATAAATAGAACCTATTTTTGGATCACCTTTTGCCATGCCCTCACTTTGCCTCTCAGAAATCTTACTCCCAGGTATCCCAACTCTGATACCCTTTTGGGGCTTCCATCCCAAACAGTACATGGAAGCCCAGCCAACAACTTTCTCCATGAACTTTGTGGCATATGCTAGACCAGTATACCATAATAATGATAGTAATAATAGTAACCTGTCCTGAAATTTACCGTGTATCAAGCACTGTCTTATTTCACTCTCCTAGCAACCATAAAAAGTAGGTACCATAATTCACCACTTTTGCTCATGAAAAATGAGGATCTAGAACAAAAAGGAACTTTCCCAAAGTCTCATGATCAGTCACTGGTATAGCAGGGAATGAAATGCAGGTCAGCCTTATACCAATTTTATAACCCTACCACTACGGAGTATTGCCTCTATCTTAGATAGAATATGGATCTTTCTGCGGGGGAATTCCTAGTCTACAACAATTACTCTATTGATTGAATCAGCCCAAAATGATTTATAGGTTTCTCTTCCTGTAATTAAACAGTTCCCTTATGTGACTCTATTCACTGGGGTATTTTCCTTTTACACTAAGGCTTTTCTAAGTCTTAGAAACAAATCTACACAGCAAGGTTTAGGTGGAAAAAATAATACATATACATAATTTCTTATTCATACTCCATTTTATTTTCTAAGGATTTATGCCTGCTCAGACAAATCCATATGTCACAAAAGAATTTTTTTTAGTGATGATGAGATCATTTCATAAAGAAAATCAGGCCAGGGGTGAGATCAGTCACCGGAACATGTACCACATCACCTTATATGGTTGATGGAAGCATGCCTCGTTTCCTCAGTTTCCTGGCGAAGAGGGGATGTGAATAATTACAAGAGTCACGATATTCGCTAAATATTCGCTAAACCAAACCTGCCATTCAAGAGAACAGCTTGTATTGACAGTGAGAACTGAGAAAACGATCTTCCACCACCTTCCAAAACAGAAATAGTGAGTCTAAACACGGAAGGAGAAACATAATGTCTTTGAACACCTGAATGTTTTCTTCCCGAGTACCGTTTTCAAAGGAAATCATGCTCAGTCTCAAATATTTACTGTAAAATTGACTTTGTAAGCCATTTCACTAGTTTTAGAATAATTCCAATAAGGAATTTCAGGGTACTTTTTCCTTGCGGTGTAAAATTTGAGTCACCAGTACATTCATATTTGCAGGGTATAGATTCAGGTTAAATTTAGATATTCTGCATTATGGGGTACTGGCTTATGGAGGAAAAAGTCACTACACTTGTTGTTGGGAGGTAGGACTTGAGTTGTAATAACAGTGTGATGTTTCAGAGCTCCGTTTTAGGATAAAACAAAGCTAGGTTTAAATTTACTAATAGTAAATATTTACTAATGTTACTAATGGTTGACTAATAGTATGATATTTGGGTGAGCTATTTCATCTTTCAGAGTTTTGTTTCTTCATTTGTTTATGTGTTGATGTATAGGTAAGTAAATCACTAGAAGGAAAAAACAAATGAATGGATAGCTTACAATCGATCATATAGTCCAGGCTAATGAAGTACTATGAAAAAGAAACAGGAAGGAGCTATTCATTTTGAACTATATTCCAGGGTATATTTTCAAGGAGTCTTGCCAAAGTAGGAAATAATAATTTTTATTCTTATCAAAATGCAGGTGAAGAAAAATTAGTTGGGTGGAAATTTTGGGCAGGGCACAGAAGACAAATCTAAGGTTATGAAAATAAATTAATGCTTTTTAAAAACAATCTGCACCTCACTAACTTAGCCTGCGTAGTTCTCAATTCATCGCAACCCAATGGTTAATGAGGAAGGTACTGAAATTTCTTCTCCCTGGACAATTTCAAAACTGTATTTTGCCTTCAAGTAAATTCAAGAACACACATGAGTTTGTGTTCAGTTGGTCTTGCAAGTTTGTTTTGTTTTTGCTATGTCCCTTCTTCTGAACCTATGATTTGTAAACATATTTAAAAAGCAAACCGATGCCTACAATTTACATAGTTATGAACAGAGAGTGCCAGTGTTTGGCACTCTGATCGCTAGTTCATTTTAAAAATTTATTTATTTGATAGAGAGAGACAGAGAAAGAGGGAACATGAGGGAGAGTGAGAGAGGGAGAAGCAGGCTTCCCCCTGAGCAGGGAGCCCGATGCGAGGCTCGATCCCAGGATCCTGGGATAATGACCTGAGTGGAAGGCAGACACTCAATGACTGAGCCACCTGGGCGCCCCACCAGTTCATTTTTTAAAAGCATAGAAGACAGAGTTTTTGTTGCCCGTGGGACGAACATGTAACCTTCTTGCTTAAATTTTTCTGTTTCCACTGAGCGTTTCAAAGTGGTTTAACACTTCTGAATTTAATAAAATTTCAACTTTCTGCTAGGGCTGAGCTGTTGAAAGAAGGTAGTACAATTATTTCAAGGTGCACAGAGACGGAGACAATCCCATGTCGCTTGTGATGAGTTTAAAGTATTTAATCACAACCCTGGAAAATTTGGAGCGACCCAATAGAAAGTTATCAGAGTTCCAGCAAGGAACTAGAGGAAATTCCAAAGAAATAGAGGTCAGTTTCCTTTTTAAGATATTTATTACTTCTACTGCTTTATTTTTCGAACATGATTGGGGCATTTGTGTTTAAAAGGCGTGTTGAATGAAGAATAATAATGATGAACTGCAGAGATTTTCTTAATCTCTTTTTACAGTTGATATGACTTATAGAAAAGTTGGTAAACTATTTTTTTTAAGTTGATAGACTGAAGAAGTTGATATGACTGGCAACTCATTAAAAGCAAACCTCAAAGGATATAATTCTTCTCATAAAGACAAGAAAATATATGTGCATAAGTGTGTGTGAGAGAGAGAGAGAGCGAGAAAACACATATATGTGTGTTGGTGAGAGAGGGAGATCATCACTACCCATTCTCCCATCTTTCCTGAAATCTGAACAATCAGGAAGAAATGTGAGATGCAATAGAAGTAACTGGTTTAGAGAAATTTTTTCTTTTTTTTTTTTTTTAAAGATTTTATTTATTTATTTGACAGAGAGAGATCACGAGTAGGCAGAGAGTCAGGCAGAGAGAGAGAGGAGGAAGCAGGCTCCCTGCTGAGCAGAGAGCCCGATGCGGGACTCGATCCCAGGACCCTGAGATCATGACCCGAGCCGAAGGCAGCAACTCAACCCACTGAGCCACCCAGGCGCCCGGTTTAGAGAAATTTTTAAGAAAATCTTTAAAGTAAATCCCAATCTACTAACTAGAAACTAGAAACCTCTCTCCCATGGCTTCTCTAATAACAAGCAGGTTTTACTGTTTAGCTGAGCACTTGTTGACCTATTCAATTATTCTTCTGTTGTCTTATTGGGATAGCTGAGAGTTATTTCCAAGTTTGTGCTGTGATTCATTAAAAGGGATTAAGAGAGAATATTCACCATGCCCTTAACTCTTCAATTTGCCTCTAAATTATTCCCAGAAATATTTTACAGGCAAGAAAATATTCCATTGAAGAACCAAAAGGATATAGTCACAATGTTAAATGAAAAAGAAAGTTTGGAAATAGTATGAACATTATGATTCTTATTTTATATTGTTCATATTTCTATACACACACACAGCAGAAGAAAACGTGGGAAAAAACACAACAGTGTTTCTCAACACCACTTCTTTAGGATGTTAACGGTGCTTTTTCCCTTTTTAAAAAAGTTGTTTCAAGATTATGAATTGTTTACTTTAAAAAAAAAGTTAAACAGGTTTCTTCACTGTAGGGCTGTCTCAATCTGTCATGTGGTTGTGAAACTCCTAGAATAAAACATGTGGTTGTACAGGGATAGCTCCAGTTTCCATTAAAAAAGGAATTGTCTAGAATACAACTTAAGGTGACATTAAGCTTCCACTCTAGGGGAAAATATACTCTCATTTTTTTCTGGATTTTTTCCTACTCCCTGGAGCTGCGGTAGAGTTTTGGAATTTCAGGCAGTGTTAAGAAGTGTGTAGGGATAGGGATGTAAGTGGTACTAGCAGATGATGCAAATCCAGCCCCAAACCCCCATCTCCAGGTCACTGATACACACCAGTTGATATTGAATTATGAATCACGATCTTCTTTTGCTTCTTGGGGAATGCTTGCAAGGCCCAATTGAGCATCAGGAATATTTCATAAAGCTGCTCAAGGTTCCTTCTGCCTAGCTATGCCAAGAATGATTTCTCAGGTCTTCCCATTTCCTTTTTTTTTTTTCTCTGCCCAGCTTGGGCAAAACCCTATCTTAACTAGGCTGGAGGCAGAGAGGTTAAGATGATAATAGCAGAACCCATGCTCTCAGTGGAATCCTGGAACTAGGCAAGCTCATGAGAACCCATTGGTAAATATTCAGAAATTTTACAAGCACTCACTTTGATGTTTGTAGCTTGATATTGGCCATGTTGGAAGTATTTACACCATGGAAATCTACAAAAGCCACAAATCAGGATTTCCTGTCCTCCTTCCATAGAGAGCTTGTTAAATATTCTTCTTCGCAGCGCCTGGGTGGCTTAGTGGGTTAAAACCTCTGCCTTCTGCTCAGGTCATGATCCCAGGGTCCTGGGATTGAGCCCCACATTGGGCTTTCTGCTCTGCGGAGAGCCTGTTTCCTCCTCTCTCTCTCTGCTTGCCTCCCCCCCTAATTGTGATCTCCCTCTCTCTGTCAAATAAATAAAACCTTTAAAAAATATATTCTTCACTCCACTGTACTATTCTCCTTTCTTCTGCCCCCTTTCAGCTTCTGGCCAAACATTTAAAACATGTGTAGACTCTTTCTACACATGTAGAATCCCCCCACCATCAGCAACTCAGCAAAGTACAAAGCTGGCTCTTGCTTACATTAATGGAAGACAGGTACCTGAGTGGTTCAGTCAGTTAAGTGTCTGTCTTTGGCTCAGGTCATGATTCCAGGATTCTGGGATCCAACCCCACATGCTACATCGGGCCGAGCCTGCTTCTCCCTCTCCCTCTGCCTGCCACTCTCCCTGCTCATGTTCTCTGTCTTTCTCACTCTCTCAAATAAATAAATAAATATTCAAAAAAAAATTTTTTTCAATCTGGACATCTCATCTGACTGCAGACCCTGACCCCTTCTAAACCAGTCCTGGTGATTTATGTCTACTCCCTGCACCCAACTCACCCCCCAACCTTCATAAACACTTCTCAGTGCCACCCCCCTGGGTATAGGAAGATAGTCTAGGAGAGAATGGTGGAAGAAAGGGAGAAGTACAGTCAAGTTGCTTGGCAATATTCAGGTCCAACTTGAGATAAATTCAACGAAATGAAGCTAACACCAGTTCTCATAATTATGCGCTTTTTCCTACCTACAGTCGGCTGCTTGCGTCCAGACAGAGTCAGGAGAGAGCTGGATTTAACCAGAGTTTGGATCTGGTTGAAGTAGCTAACCTTGCAATAATGGGTCAAGGGAATTGAGTCTGTGCATACAGATCACAGTGAATGTAATAACTGTAATCACTGCTTACGAATTTTGCCATCGGTGTCCTTGCACTTGTCCATGCTCCAGAGTCAACATCAGTTTCAGAGGATTTGTGTCTATGCCTCCAAAATGGAAGCCATCCTTCCACTTTCAAAAAAATCAAATATCCTTTTAGTAGGAAGAAAAGGAAGAACACTGTGTTCGTGTTAGCAGTGAGCCCTGATTTGTTTTTATTCCCTATATATGTAGCTTACATAAGTAAACTTTTACAAATAAATATCACATGTTCACATAAAAAACAAGAACTTCATTATGAAGGACATTTTTAGATAAGATTAAGTCACATAAAGCAACAACCCCATTAGTCAGCTGACTTGACTGCTCTCTAGCAAGCTTCTTGGCAGAAAAGGGCAAAGAGTCAGTGCTAAGTCAAAGGAAACCCCAGTCCCGTCCCTTATTTCACAAAACACCTATTTTTTTAAATTTCAAAGTAAATAAACAAGTCAGGTAAACAAGCCAAGACAAAGTCACCTCTCACGTTAGAAGACAATGCTGCTGTAAATGATTTACTTTACGATCACCCCAATGGTTAGATCATTGCCACGTTTTTAATTAGAGTTCCATTTGCTGCTCCTTGGGAGTTTCCAGTAATAAGACATGACGTTTGCTCTCTTGATGGGACACCTACTGGCTTTAGCTCCTCAAAAATGACGTGAGTCTATCCAATGGCAAAATAAGCACAGACTGAAAAACGCTTTTAATCTGTTGAGTGGGGAGGGGAATTAAATCTTATTATTCAAAAATAATTTCAGTTTTTAGAATTAAATCTACAAATTCATTAAAAAAGAAAAAAAAGATTTCAAAAACTGAAGAGCCCGATGATCTTTTAACAATTGAAAGAGAGATAGGTGAAGGGAAAGAGATCAATAAGGACTGGATAAAAGGAGGATTTACAACTTCACTCCAAGAATTTTGGCACAGAGGTAGGACATTTGTCAAAAACAAAAATTTATCCTAGGGAAAAAACAACAAAAGTACTTCAGAACAAAATATTCAGGTAGTACCTAAAAGTGGTAGTAGATGAACCATTTAAAACTGAACTTACAAAACAAAACAAAAACTGAACTTACTAGTCACTTCCAGTCAAACACCTAATCAATTACTTTTATTTTTTTCCCTTTGAACCTCATCTGTAACTTAATGGAAAAAAGTTGCTATTTAAAGGGGGGTTAAAAGAAAATTACAGCCAGCTTCTAAATACAGTCTCCCAGAGGGACAGTTCTTTTGTTGAGAGATTCATAGGCCTTTTTAATTATTCAGTGTATGCCCAAAAGCCTAATAAAGGGAACGCTGAGGGAAAGAATTAAATGTCTCTAAATATTAAGGTGTTTTAATGTCTGCAGTTTACTCCAAAATACTTCAGCATAGGAAGTGTGAAAGCATGGGGCTAGAATACAACCCTGACACACTCAGATGTTCTATCAGGATTTTACACTGAAATGGTAGAAGTGGGGGAAGGTGACTGGAATTATTTGGAAAAGTCCCCACACTCTAGAGGTAACTGCAAAAGCACTTTGGTGACCTTCTCCTGTGATTAACACCAGTTTGTTAATTAGCATAATGGTGAAATTTATAATTACCAGCATAAATGAGATTAGAAATACTCCTGCGAGCGAAAATACTAATTTTCCAGATATGTGAATTGACTAAGTACTTGACTAAAGAACAGGGATTGAAAAGGCAAAGGAAACAAAAGTGAAGATGAACTTTTGGGACTTTATCAAGATCAAAACCTTCTGCACAGCAAAGGAAACAGTCAACAAAACAAAGAGGCAACCCACGGAATGGGAGAAGATATTTGCAAATGACAGTACAGACAAAAGGTTGATATCCAGGATCTATAATGAACTCCTCAAACTCAACACACACAAAACAGGCAATCACATAAAAAAATGGACAGAAGATATGAATAGACACTTCTCCAATGAAGACATACAAATGGCTATCAGACACATGAAAAAATGTTCATCATCACTAGCCTTCAGGGAGATTCAAATTAAAACCACATTGAGATGCTACCTTACACCAGTTAGAATGGCCAAAATTAACAAGACAGGAAACAACATGTGTTGGAAGGGATGTGGAGAAAGGGGAACCCTCTTACACTGTTGGTGGGAATGCAGGCTGGTGCAGCCTCTTTGGAGAACAGTGTGGAGATTCCTCAAGGAATTAAAAATAGAGTTTCCTTATGACCCTGCAATTGCACTCCTGGGTATTTACCCCAAAGATACAGATGTAGTGAAAAGAAGGGCCATCTGTACCCCAATGTTTATAGCAGCAATGGCCACGGTCGCCAAACTGTGGAAAGAACCAAGATGCCCTTCAACGAACGAATGGATAAGGAAAATATGGTCCATATACACTATGGAGTATTATGCCTCCATCAGAAAGGATGAATACCCAACTTTTGTAGCAACATGGACGGGACTGGAAGAGATTATGCTGAGTGAAATAAGTCAAGCAGAGAGAGTCAATTATCATATGGTTTCTCTTATTTGTGGAGCATAACAAATAGCATGGAGGACATGGGGAGTTAGAGAGGAGAAGGGATTTGGGGGAAATTGGAAGGGGAGGTGAATCATGAGAGACTATGGACTCTGAAAAACAATCTGAGGGGTTTGAAGTAGTGGGGGGGTGGGGGGCTGGGTTACCAGGTGGTGGGTATTATAGAGGGCACGGCTTGCATGGAGCACTGGGTGTGGTGAAAAAATAATGAATACTGTTGTGTTGAAAATAAATAAATTTAATTTTAAAAAAAGGTTATATATATATATCCTGATTCAAATAAACACCCCCAAAAACCAATAATACAATTATAAATGGACAGAAAACATAAACAGACATTATTTCCATAGAAAATAAACAGATGGCCAACAGACACATGAAATGTGTCATGATGCTCAACATCATTCATAGTCAGGGAAATGCAAATCAAAAGTATAATTATATATCCCCTTACACCTGTCAGAATAGCTGAAATCAACAATAGAAGAAACAATAAGTGTTAGTGAGGATGTGAAGAAAGAGGAACATGTTTGCAATGTTTTGGGGGATATAAACTGGGGCAGCCACTCTGGAATACAGTATGGGAGTTCCTCAAAAATTTTTAAAATAGAACTACCCTATGATCCATCAGTTACACTACTATTTATCCAAATATTACATAAATACTAATTCAAAGGATATATGCACTTTGATGTTTATAGCACCATTATCTACATTAGTCAAATTATAGAAATAGTCCAAGTGTCCATTGACTAATGAATAGATAAGGAAGATGTGGTATATATTTACAATAGGATATTACTCAATCATAAAAAAAATGAAATCTTGCCATTTACAATGACATGGTTGGAGCTATAATGTATTATGCTAAGCAAAATAAGTCAGAGAAAGAAAAATACCATATGATTTCACTCATATGTGAAATTTGAAGAACAAAACAAATGAGCAAAGGGGAAGAAAGGGAGAGAATCAAACAAGAAACAGACTTAACTAGACAAGAAACTGATGGTTATCAGAGAGGAGGTGGGTGGGGAGATGGGTTAAATAGGTGATGAAGATTAAGGAGTGCACCTGTGATGAGAACTGGATGTTATATGGAAGTGTTGAATAACTAAATTGTACACCTGGGACTAATATTACACTCTATGTTAAGTAACTGGAATTTGATAAAATCTTTAAAAAAGCAAAGTAATAAATGAGTGATTTAAACATGCTAAAAATAAAAAACCTCTTCAAACTCAACACACACAAAACAGACAATCATATAAAAAAATGGGCAGAAGATATGAACAGACACTTCTCCAATGAAGACATACAAATGGCTATCAGACACATGAAAAAAAATGTTCATCATCACTAGCCTTCAGGGAGATTCAAATTAAAACCACATTGAGATGCTACCTTACACCAGTTAGAATGGCCAAAATTAACAAGACAGGAAACAACGTGTGTTGGAGGGGATGTGGAGAAAGGGGAACCCTCTTACACTGTTGGTGGGAATGCAAGTTGGTGCAGCCTCTTTGGAGAACAGTGTGGAGATTCCTCAAGGAATTAAAAATAGAGTTTCCTTATGACCCTGCAATTGCACTCCTGGGTATTTACCCCAAAGATACAGATGTAGTGAAAAGAAGGGCCATCTGTACCCCAATGTTTATAGCAGCAATGGCCACGGTCGCCAAACTGTGGAAAGAACCAAGATGCCCTTCAACGAACGAATGGATAAGGAAGATGTGGTCCACATACACTATGGAGTATTATGCCTCCATCAGAAAGGACGAATACCCAACTTTTGTAGCAACATGGACAGGACTGGAAGAGATTATGCTGAGTGAAATAAGTCAAGCAGAGAGAGTCAATTATCATATGGTTTCACTTATTTGTGGAGCATATCAAATAACATGGAGGACAAGGGGAGATGGAGAGGAGAAGGGAGTAGAGGGACATTGGAAGGGGAGGTGAACCATGAGAGACTATGGACTCTGAAACAAACAATCTGAGGGTTTTGAAGGGGCAGGGGGTGGGAGGTTGGGGGAACCAGGTGGTGGGTATTATAAAGAGCACGGATTGCATGGAGCACTAGGTGTGGTGCAAGAACGATGAATACTGTTACGCTGAAAAAAATAAATAAAATTTAAAAAAAAAAAAAAAAAGAGCAGGGATTGACAAACTGTGACCCACAGGCCAAATGTAGTTTTTATATGACCTGTGAGCTAAGAGTAGCTTTTAGAGTTTTAAATGATTGTAATAATTTTTTTAAAGATTTTATTTATTTATTTGAGAGAAAGAGCATGCACAAGTTGGGGTGGGGGAGCAATGGGAAAGGGAGCAGACTCCCTGCTGAGCAGGGAGTCTGAAGTGGTGGGGAGCTCAACGCCAGGACTCCGGGATTTTGACCTGAGCCTAAGGCAGACACTTAACTGACAGAGCCACCTAGGTGCCCCCTGAAATAATTTTTTAAATTTAATTTTATTTTTTCATGTTCCAAGATTCATTGTTTATGCACCACACCCAGTGCTCCATGTAATACCTACCACCAGGCTCACCCAACCTCCCACCCTCCTCCCCTCCAAATCCTGAGTTTGTTTCTCAGAGTCCATAGTCTCTCATGATTTGTCTCCCCCGAAACAGTTTTTCAAGAAAAGTTCGTGACACATCGAAAATTATCATAAATTAGACATTGGTGTCAATAAATAAAGTTTTATTAAGACACAGCCACAATCCTTCATTTATCTATGTCATGTGGCACCAATTAGCAAATGCTTTCTGCAAAGTGTAAGACAGCAAATAGTTTAGGCTTTCCAGGGCATACCATTTCTGTCCCAACTACTTAACTCTGCCCTTATAGCCTCAAGGCAGATCCAGACAACACAGAAATGAATGGGGGGGGGGGCTGTTTCCCAATATACCTGTATTTACAAAAGCAGATGGTGGGCAGAATTTGTCCTGTGGGCCAGTGTGCCAACTCTTGGTCTATAGCTGCTTTTGCAATACAACGGTACAGTTTAGTTGATGCAACAGAGACCATATGGCCTGCAAAGCCTTAAATTTTCTATCCGACCCTTTACGGAAAAAGTTTGTCAACTCCTACTCTAGGGAATAAGGGGGGGTCAGGAACCTTGTCTTTCTTGCCTATGACAATATTCCCAGAATTAAGAACAGTCCCCGGCATATAGTAGGTACTCGTAATTATTTGTTAAGTTAAAGAATAAATGATTGAAGGAACAAATACACATGAACTTGATGTGCCTGAAAACTTATTATCCCATCATGCAGCCCATTCTTTTCTGGAACAGCCCAGTGTTCTGTCTTACAGTGAAGTTGAAATCTGTCTCCCAGTAACTTCCACTCAAGATGCCAATGATGGACTCTTTTGTTACTCATAAAAATTTAATCTGTCTTCTACCTGCAACTTCTTCAAAGAGGTGAAGATGATTTCCACGTTCCGGGAACTGTCCCTTTAGACTGAATCTCCTAAAGCATAACTTTAACGCTCCATGCCATGGTATGACTTTTGAGTTCTTAGAAGACCAGAGCCTCTAGTGAAGATTAATAATCCACAAATTCCCTGTTTTCAAAAATCTAACTATGAAATTAGGAACAAGGGGTCACTGTAGACAGAATCTGCTAATGTACTACTTAGTCACTGGAACACGTGTGGCAATACAGAACCGTATTCTTCCCTAAATGGCCAATAAATGAAATGATTCACCAAGCGTTTTCAAGTGTCCTCATTACATGAAGAGCTTACCACTCACACCTTGGAGTTCTACCCAGCTCCGTTGTATTATTTTGATCCTACCTAAAAAGTTACCTACAAATCTCTCTCAACTGTACACAAGTATATAAAGTTATTCTCAAATAGCCGATTTTCTTCAGAAAATATGTTTCTTTGACAAGTCGTGCTCGCTCAATAAGTGACAAGTGGCCATTTTCAGTCATCCTTAATAATAAAATAAATAATAATAATATATAATATTATTATATAATAATAAATAATAATTAAAAAAATAAAAGAAGTACCACTTCTCTAGAAAAACGTTATGCACCCTGTGGTTGCCTGGGTTTTAGTTCCAGTCTATAGAAACATTCAGCCTATTTTTAATTGCATTCTAGATCCTATGGCTACATTCAGTGGCTTACTTCCTCATTGATATCATTTCTCTTCATCTCCTCTCCCTGGAGGTTCTTCCATGACTGAGGACAATTTAAGCTACCACGTTTTGTTCTATTATAGTATCTGAGACAGATAATAGCATTTCTTACGTAATGAGACATCTGTAATATAATTTTGCTGTTAATCAATGTATCTTTTACAGCAGATGGGCCATTTGCAATATAATTAACCAAAAAAAAAAATAAATAAAATCCCAAACATGGCTCTCTCATCTGGAGAGCTAGATGGAATTGTAGGAGATTGATTCTAGTGGAATCTGATGGACTCCAACTATAGTCTCTGGGCCCCTGGTAATCATGGAGTCTCATAGTTGATTCTACTTCCAGAGTACGATGTTCAAGTGGTTTTCAGGTTCTCTTCCTCTACCAGGAGACATGCAAGAAGGGCGTTTACCCCAAACGACTTGATCTTGGAAACTCACTAAGAAGAGCTCAACAGCAATAACAGACCGAAGGGCTAGCAACTATGTTCCCACTTCCCTTACTTAGAAACCCTTTTCCAAAACCCTAGAAAAACAGATTCCAACTTAAAGGTTCAGAAATAATTAAGCCCACTAGTGAGAGTGGTGGAAAGAATGCAGACATTAGATTGAGAAATACTTGAAGCTGAGCCCTCCCTCTGCCACTTGCTAGCTCTGCGATCTAGGGGGAGTTTCTACCTTACCCTGGGTTTCAGCTGCTTTTTCTGACATGGAACCACCTACCCTGCAGGGTTACTGTGAGGATAAAGTGACAGAAGCATGTGAGACACCTGATTCACCCAACACAGGCACCCAGCAAATGTCAGTGCCCTTCATTGCCAACAAATGTAGAATGAGCCCCTTTCTGGGTTCTACAGAAAATAAAAATAAAGAATAGGGCGGAGTTTCCTAAGACTTGAAATTTTCCGTGCTAACATCCTGGGCAAACCAGGACACATTGTTCAAAGGGCTGCATTTGATAAACGATTCCAACTTTTAAATACGTGACTATTAGTTTCTTCTTGATGTTGTGAATACTTCTTTCAGTTGGCCTTTGGAGTAGAGTTGAAAACCAGGTACTTAGGATGCTGATCATTTGGTTTTGATTACTTAATTGAAGAACTACTTTTATAGTAGTGATTCTTATTGGGGGGCAGTTTAGCTTCCCAGAGTATGTTGCATAATTCCGGAAACATTTTGTTATTAAAACTGGGAGTGTGGGGTGGGATGTGGGGTGACCAGCATCTAGTGGGCAGAGGCTAGGGATATGGCTGAACACATTACATGGCATAGGACAGCCCTTCCTCTCCTCCTGCCACAGCAAAGAATAACCCTTCCTAAACATCGGTAGTGCCGAGGCTGAGAAACCTTATTTCTTCAGGCTAAATAATTCTCTTCACATTTTCTTCACATTTCTTCATAAATATACATAAAGATAGCACACGCACACACACACGCGCGCACACACACACACACACACACACGATGGACTAGCTAGCTTCCATGACTCCCACCATCAGCACTTAACTTTTGCATAGCTCAATAATTACAATAATATTTTTAGAATTTGCAAAGTATGCAGTATCTCCCTTAACTCTGACAACAACATTGTGAGAAAGCTATTATTAATAATACTCATTTCATAGACGCAGAGACATTTTGCCCAAGACCATACTTTAAGGACAGAGCTAAGGCTCAACCCAAAGACTTTCGACACTGCATCTCACATGCTTTCCATTGCCTCCTGCCTCACTTGGCCTCATTCTGAGCAATATTGTTCTCAGTGGAAAGGACTCACTAAGGTGATGAATTTCCAGTGAAAAGGCACAAGAGAATCACCCAGGGAGATTTTTAAAATACAGATTTTCAAATCCATTATATCTGAATCTCTCAGGATAGTGCAAAAATTGTGTATATCCCAAGAGCATCCTATATATGCCCTCTTCTTATGTGTCATTCTGTTCAAAACACAAATCAAGGAATAATAATCCAAGGACACTGGCATGTTAGCATTTCCCACTGCCCCCCACCCCAGCCAAAAACGAATTGTTAATGGCAATTCAGGCATCGGGGAGCCTTGAGTATGGTAGGAAGAGCTTTGTGTTAATGAAGTCTTTTGATGACTAAAAATGGACTGCTATTTTCACTTACTTTTAAGACTTTTTTGATTCTGGGCCAAAGCAATCATTTAAATGGGGCTATATTTGTTGTTTTCTTCTGTATACTTTCTACATCCCTCACATAGATTATACACAATAAATTTCATAACAAGAAACCTAATACATGAGAAAGCAAGATGCTGACAAGAAAAACCCATTAAAGGGCCAATTAGCATGGCAGGATCATGAGTCTGAGCTCCTGTGTCTACACTGCACCTCATTCCAAGACCACTTGTCATTCTTCAGTCTCATTTACATGGCTAACTCACACAGGGCTCTCTACCTGGTCTTTTTTAAAAAATCATAATCTGCCTCATGGCCGATCTTGGATTTATCATTGGCTCTGGAGATACCTTATTCGAAGGCTTTGTTACACAGTATTCTCTCTGTGGTCCAGCAGCATGGGCAACACCTATAGAAATGCAGAATCCACATTTTAACACAATCACCAGGAATGAGCATTCAAGTCAGAGGAGCACTGTTTTAGGGAGTTGACTGCTATTTTCAGTCAACTTTTCAGGGCTTCCCCAATCCACTTAGGCTAACAATGATAGCTTAATGCGGCAGCAGTTCTCAGAGTGATTCCCAAAATGTACTCATCAGACCAACAGCATCAGCATCACCTGGGAACTGGTCAGAAATGTGTATTTTCAGACCTATCTCAAGCTACTGACACCAGCTATCTGTGTTTTAAAAAGCCCTTTGAGGGATTTTTTTTCTTTTTCCTTTTTTGGTTGTGGTATGGCAAGGTCGGTGCACCACAAGAGGAGAAAACAAGGCTTGGATGAAGTTTATTATCTTCACGATCCCATACTGCATGCCATGCAGGGTCACAGGAGAAAACACTAAGGGGGTCAGGAAGCAGAAGAGAGAAGGGAGCACAGGGTTGAAGACACAACCTTTACTGGAGTTGCCAGGGAAAAGCCAGACAGGACAGAACGAACAGTTTAGCATTGGCTAGTGTGAATAATTACGGTGGGCTTTGGGCTATAGGGTTGGCCTTTCTAGTTGACTGGTACCTGGCTCTGGGATGATTTAGGGCAGTATAGAAATTGTCTTGGTGAGTAGGAGTTAGATAAGGAGGTAGTTAGGGGCAAACTCAGGTTTGCTTGTTTTGCATATGAAAGGCACATGTAGAATTGGAGGTTATCATTGTTGGACATTAGGTAGTCCTGGGAAGGGCAGACTCTCCCCAACCAGAAAGGTTTTTTAGGATGTCAAGACATCATAATATACCAAAAACTGAAAATGCATATATTGCAATACTTCCTGGTGCATGCAAAAATTTGAAAACCATTCCTCTGCGGCAGAAGCAATCAACCCTAGCTTCATTTTCAAGTTATCTGGGGAGCTTTCTGCAAATACCAACCTACATCATAATTTGAGCAATCACATTGCCATCAAGGTCCATAACTGAGACTGTGAACAAAAGCAAAGTACAACAGCTCTAATCTAGTGTTTCTTGGTCCTAACTGATGGGGCCACAGGGTGGAGAAAGATATCCTGGTATCAATGTCTTCACCCCTAACTTGTCTGGTATGGTTGAAAGGGATTATATATATTTTTTAAATGTTTTTCTCACATGGTTCTAGTGTGCATCAGGGATAGAAAAGCTCTGGTCAAATCTAACCCTCATTTTATAAACCAGAAATATAAAGGTTACAAGTAAGGTGTTATATTTAAATTTTCAAAACCTTAAGAGTGTCAGGATTGGAATTCCCGATTCCTAGTTCCTAATTCAATGTCCTTTTCCCATATATATATCTCCATTGTCCTCTGTGTGCATAGAGCTTGGCATCAGCCTTTACCTGAATTTCATTTCCCATTTTTTTTAAGATCTCTAAGATATCTGACATTTGTCCTTCAGAGGACTTACTCATTTTGATCAAGAACGATTTAGGGTAAAAGATACGCCACACACCTTTTTAGAGAATAAAATAAATCTGACAGAATATATTTTCCAAAATATTTCCCATTCCGCATATCCTTCTTCATGGTGACCTTTCACCCCCAGTCAAAAGATGGCACCTAATTACCCTATGAAAAGCATTCTCCTGAGGCAGGTTACAGGGACTGAACATGGTGATTTGTTTGACCAATAGACCGTAGCAAAAGAAATATTTTTGAACTTCCCAGACTAGTTCTTAGATTGGAAGTTCTGCCTGAGCCTCATGAAATGCTCTGTTCTGAGATACTTCCCTCCTGAATCCCAGCTACCATGCAGGAAGAAGCTATGGGTAGGCACTCTGGTTCACAGCCTCAGCTGAGCTCCCAGCAACCAACACCATCAGTGTTCTCAACCACGTGCTGGGGTTAACGCAATCCCCCAAACCCCATAGACTCCTGATTGCAACTGCATGAATGACTCTAAGCGAAACCTCACCAGCTTAGCCCAGGCCATCTACAGAACTAAGAGATTACAGTCCCTGGGTTTTGAGGTGGTTTGTTGAGCAGCAATGAATATCTGTAACAATGGAATGTAAGAAAACAACTCCAAGTGGAATAAGTGTGGTATTAGTGAGTAATAGTAAATAAGAGATGACAAGAGAGCACAGGGTAGATGGCAGGGAAAATCAGGAACACCAAAGAAGAAAAGAGAAGCATTTAAACAATGTCACAACAGGAATATATTGCCTCCTTAGAGAATCAATGAGATATATAACCATACACATTGCAAGTTAAGTTTAGAAGTACAAAAAGTACATAAACCTAATCTGTAACATGTTTTTGCTAATAGTAATTGTCTGAAATTTCCAGAAAACCCCGCCAGAAATTTAAGAATAAAAAAATGCTAAGAATGAAGTTGAAAGAGAAACTATTTTCTAAGTAAAATTATATGTAGACAAATTAGTATTTTCTATTCCTTACAGAGTTCTACCTACTGTGAAACCTGGAGCATGAATCTTTATTGTGACCATAAATATTGCGTCAGAAAATTAGTGAAGACCACATAGCTCCTTTGGCAATGTTTCTAGAGGATAGTTTTCTAGGTGGACAGGTAAACAAGAACATTTCCAAATGTCAGTTCTTCACTCTGCTGGATAAATCCAGCACTATATCAGAAACTCAAGCTGTGACCTCTCTTTTCATATTTAGTATTCTTTCAACAAAAATAATGATTCTGAAATTGGATTTGGATGACAATTGCTTCTGAATCAAAACACACAAAAAAACAAATAATGCACAGTTTATTCTTGTCCCAATTTTTATCACAAAAAAACTGGTTCCATAGCGGTTTTCACCATCAAAATATATTTTTATTGATATTAGGGCCAACTTGCAAAACTTGTGAAGCACAGATGAATGTTGCTTCAGGTGCCATTTTGTGATCTGACTTCCCTTTTCCACTTTTTGAATTAATGTCCTTTGTAGGTCTCTGGCTGTTGCATTTAGATGGGTAACGTTCAGGCACAAAGAAAGTAAGGTGAAGAACCAGTGTCTGGTATGCCTGTCACCTTTGTGGTCTTTGATGGCTACACTTGAGTCATTTGTAGGCATATCCCACTTAGCAAGAGAGGAAAGGTAAGAAAGAACATGAATCAGGGAAAAGCGATTTCCATTACTAAGAAATAACTCCAAACACTGGTACAGGTACTCTAAATGTTTGGCGTCCATACTGCTACTCTCTCTTCCTTATCTGTGTTAGGGATCACTAATCAATTTTGGCTTTCCTTCCCTCTAAGCAGAGCACAGCCTCAGAATTTTCAGCACACAATGGCCCAGGCTACAAACACTCAATCAGAAAAAAACTTTTTGTTTCCTTGAATTTACCAACCTGATGTTGAATCACGAAAATCATCTCTCTATATCACTATCTTTATCTTCATTACTGGCTTTCTAAATTTGGTGGGAGGAACTAGAAGAGAATCTCCCTACCAACTATTTGCTGAGATATTATATTATAAAAAGTATTTTTATTTTGTACAATAACTAATTTTCCCTTAAAAAATGGCAATCTCTTAGAATAGAAAGCCCAGAAATAGACCCTCAACTCTATCGTCAACTAATCTTTGACAAAGCAGGAAAGAATGTCTAGTGGAAAAAAGACAGTCTCTTCAACAAATGGTGTTGGGAAAATTGGGGAAATTCTGCAGCCACATGCAGAAAAATGAAACTGGACCATTTCGTTATACCACACATGAAAATAGACTCAAAATGGATGAAGGACCTCAATGTGAGAAAGGAATCCATCAAAATCCTTGAGGAGAACACTGGCAGCAACATCTTCGACCTCAGCCGCAGCAACTTCTTCCTAGGAACGTCACCAAAGGCAAGGGAAACAAGGGCAAAAATGAACTATTGGGACTTCATCAAGATGAAAAGCTTTTGCACAGCAAAGGAAACAGTTAACAAAACCAAAAGACAAATGACAGAATGGGAGAAGATATTTTCAAATGACATATCAGATAAAGGACTAGTATCCAAAATCTATAAAGAACTTATCAAACTCAACACCCAAAGAACAAATAATCCAATCAAGAAATGGGCAGAGGACATGAACAGACATTTCTACAAAGAAGACATCCAGAAGGGCCAACAGACACATGAAAAAGTGCTCCACATTACTTGGCATCAGGGAGATACAAATCAAAACCACAATAAGATATCACCTCATACCAGTCAGAATGGCTAAAATTAACAAGTCAGGAAATGACAGATGCTGGTGAGGATGTGGAGAAAGGGGAACACTCCTACACTGTTGGTGGGAATGCAAGCTGGTGCAACCACTCTGGAAAACAGCATGGAGGTTCCTCAAAACATTGAAAATAGAGCTACCCTATGACCTGGAAATCGCACTACTTGGTATTTACCCTAAAGATAAAAATGTGGTGATCCAAAGGGGCACGTGCACCCAAATGTTTATAGCAGCAATGTCCACAATAGCCAAACTATGGAAAGAACCTAGATGTCCATCAACAGATGAATGGATAAAGAAGATGTGGTGTATATATATACAATGAATACTATGCAGCCATCGAAAGAAATGAAATCTTGCCATTTGTGATGACATGGATGGAACTAGAGGGTATTATGATGACCTAAATAAGTCAATCAGATAAAGACAATTATCATATGATCTCCCTGATATGAGGAAGTTGAGAGACAATGTAGGAAAAGAATAAATGAAACAAGATGGGATCGGGAGAGAGACAAACCATGAGACTCTTAATCTCACAAAACAAACTCAGGGTTGCTGCGGAGAGGAGGGTAGAGAGAGGATGGTGGGGTTATGGACATCGGGGTAGGTAAGTGCTATGGTGGGTGCTGGGAAGTGTGTAAACCTGGTAATTCACAGACCTGTATCCTTGGGGCTAATAATACATTATATCTTAATAAAAAAATAAAAAAATATAATAAAAAAGTAAAAAAGAATGGCAAATTCTTATGACATCAAATATCATGTGATCTGGACTCTGTAGTAGTTAAGATGAAAAAGGTAACTCCTTATAATATATATCAGAAATGTTTTCTTTCTTAAAATTTTTTTCAGGTCATGCAAAAAGGATTGTTGGAGAATGGCCAGAGAATTTGAAAAATAACAAGAAATAATACTGCATTGATATATCCATTAACAGTCACTCTATATCTGGAACTTCCATGGCAATAGTCTGGAATGATTTTCCAAGTCACAAGAATCCATATGGAGGGCTACTCTCATCTGATACTAGGGTCAGCTCATAACCCTGGTGAAATAAATAGGTATCTTCGAATTGGAGCTGGGCAAATAAATCGATACAGAGCAAAAGTAGCAAATATTTCTTTTCAGTTATGGTTTTCAAGGTACTTTGCTAGTCATCATGGAGAATATGAGGTATTAAAGTGAGTCTTCTGCTACATAAGTTTGTGATAAATTGAAGGGATTACACTTTGAGAAGTCTAGGCAGCATGGTGATAAATAGTAAAAGCCTGGGAACCCCAGTTATTTGCCACAAAGGAGTGAATTTTTCCCTTCCCCAAATCTCAAGAGAAGCCAAGAGTGATGAAAAGAGCCCTGATACTCATGACCTACAAACTTGTTTCAAATCCATAGTCTGTCTGGATTCCTACTGAAGAGCACTTGGGCAAGTGTGAGGTGACTAAACATCTCTAAGCATTGGTTTTCTTATTGGTAAAATAGGAATGATACTGAGTCACCTCATAGGACTGCTATAAAAATGAAACAAGAAAGGGGTGCCTGGCTGGCTCAGTTAGTACAGCGTGTGACTCTTGGTCTTCGGGTTGTAGGTTTGAGCCCTACATGGGGTGTAGAGATTACTTAAATATTAAAAAAATTTTAATGATGAAATAAGATAATGTATGAAAGAGCTTAACACGGTGCCTATCATGGAATAGGTGCTCAAAAAATGTTTAATTAGCATCATATCAGCATTGTGCTGCCAGATGCTCCAGTAAACTACAGAAGTGGAAATGGGCACATCGTGGAGGATGGTATTCTTCAACTGTGAGTGGTTTGGGGGTTGACCTCTCTGCTGTTTGATAATGGTACACAGACAGAAAAATTCCACAAATGCAGACAAAAACTAATGTGAGCCGAGGTAATCAAGAATAGCTTTATGCTGGCAATAGCACTTTGTGCCTTAACTAATGTGTGGGCATTGGCTAGGTGGAGAAGAAAATATAAGCAAGAATACCTTGGGGTACAATGTATCTGGGAAACAGGTCATGCATTTGTAACTCCAGAACCTTCCGGAGCCATAGGAATGAAAAAGACTTGGGTGAGATGCTCTGACTGCTGCCAACACTTACGTGACCCACAGCAGAAGGGGCAGTCAGAGAGTATATGGAGAGGGCAGGGGATTGGAACATGAAAATACTTAAGTGCCTTAGCACACAGACAATAGATATTCAACCTAAGTGAAAGTTACACACTCCTGGGAGTGTTTGAGCTCAAAATATGGAGCTCTGAGTAAATGCATAAATCAACATTTACTAACAGTCTACCAAGGGAGAGACCAAGAAAAATAAAACATACTCCATCCCCTCAAGTTTTCTACTCAGAGATCTAATATACAGTCACACGAGGTAGCCTCTACCTTTTATCACCAGATAAAAGTGCAATAAAAATTTCAGGAAGGAGGGGCGCCTGGGAGGCTCTGTTGGTTAAGCATTTGCCTTTGGCTCAGGTCATGATCCCAGGGTCCTGGGATCGAGCCACACACAGGGCTCCCTGCTCAGTGGGGAGCCTCCTTCTCCCTCTGCCTGTCCCTCCCCCTGCTTGTGCTCTCTTTCTCAGTCAAATAAATAAATAAAATCTTTTTAAAAAAAATTCAGGAAGGAAAGAAATTAGCTTAGGCTGGGGTAATCATTGGAGGACCCACAGAAAAGGGAGAATTTCAGCTGTGCTAGGAAAGAATACATAGGCTTTGTTTGGGCCAAAAGGGAAAACCAGTCTGGTCCAGGCAGCTGGGACAGCACGGACCAAAACACACAGGCATAGCATGTTTAGTCAGTAAGAAATGCAGCCCCAATGTCACAGAAGTTAAAGGTAGGAGATCTATCAGATATAAAACAGAATAGATGAGGGGAGGGAATTATAAAGAGTATGAAGGAAAAACCAACCCACTGTCCAGATACTTTATTGAAAGTATCTCATTTAATTCTTAAAAAAATTCTGAGAAACAGCCTAATTTGGGGTCCCTAAGAGCATCCTCAGATTCAATCACATATAAACCACATCATTAGTTTAAACTACCTGGTGAGGCCCACAGCCTCAGGTAAACAAAAAATGCTTTAAAAAATTATTTATTTATTTATTTGTCAGAGAGAGAAAGAGAACACAAGCAGGCAAAGTGGCAGGCAGAGAGAGAAGCAGGCTCCCCACTGAGTAAGGGGGTTGAGTAAGGAGCCTGATGTGGGACTCCATCCTAGGACCCTGGGATCATGACCTGAGCCGAAGGCAGGGGCTTAACTGACTGAGCCACCCAGGCATCCCAACAAAAAATGCTTTTAATAAGCAGGATCTTCCAAGAGCCTAGAAGTTATTTCCAGGAGGTCAGGCAAGGGCCCCACATTTCTCAGAAAAGTTCAAGGTTTGGATGACGAAAATGTGCTTAGTCAATCACGTACTACACAAATAGATATTGTTTTATAGTTGAGTAAACTGATTGTCTGTAAGGTTAGGTTACTTTTGCAATATCTAGTGGATATTAAACGCTGTACCCAGGGCTAGAGTCTACTTTTGTTTGAATCCGAAATCTGTTCTTTCTACCATAACACACTATCCCCTCCACAGGATATTGAAAGTCAAAAGGTGATTTAGACATCTGAAAAAATCCTGGTATCAATAAAGTTCCAAAGCAAGAAAATGGCATGTGGAAATCAACATTCAAGGAGGACTTCAGAGTTACTTTTCAACACTAAGGGGAAAACGTGATTTGCAAAATGGAAGAGGAAAGGCAGGTACAGGTTAAGAGATGATTGCAGTAATCCAGGTATAACGTAATAAGATCAGAGCTGTAAGGATACAAAGGAAGGTATATGCAAAATATTTCCAAGAAAAAAAAAAATGACAAGGCTTTGTTAAAGACTATACTGGGATTTGCAACCACGTGGATGGAGCTACAGTGTATGATGCTAGGTGAAACACGTCAGACAGAGAAAGACAAATATAATTTGATTTCACTCATATGTGGAATGTAGGAAATAAAACATGAACATGAGGGAAGGGGGTGAGAAAGAGAGGGAGGCAAACCACAGAATACTCTTAACTACAGAGAACAAACAGGATTGCTGGAGGGGAGCTTAGTAGGGGATGGGCTGAATGGGGGATGGGCATTAAGGAGGGCACTTGTGATGAGCACTGGGTGTTACATGTAAGTGATGAGTCAATGAAGCCCACACCTGAAACCAATTTTCACTATATGTTAACTAACTAGAGTTCAAATAAAAACTTGAAACAATAAATAAATAAATAAATAAATGAATTAAAATTTACAAAAAATAAAGGCTGGATACTGAGAAGAGAGAGAAAAAGAAGAGAGGATACCAGAATTTCCTTCAACACTCATTATCTTGATGGCTTGCTTTCCGTTTGGTAGCTCCTTCAATCCTCATCATGATGCTGTGAGGTTGGAATTATTACTCTGTTTCCAGGAAGAAGGAAACAGGCCCAGCAAAGCTATACAACTTGCACAGTTCTTAAAGCTACCATGCCAAGCTCGTTCTGCCTGAGGTGGAAAGCCACGGCATTCCCCTAATCTTGTGCCACCTTCCTTCTGAGGTTGGAAGGACACTGAGGCTTCCGTCAAAGTGAGGGAAATAGATTGGTTCAGCTACAGACATGTTAATATGAGATTAACAGAAATGGCTGCTCTGTGGAGATAACTAGTATTAACTCATTGACCTTACACTTTTATTAAACTTCCATGGCCCACCCTTGTGATCAGTGCATATCTTTTCAGAGAACCCTGCCCTATTATTTAATGTGTCTTTCTTTGAACAAGCTTTGATGTCAAAGATGAATGTATGGGCAAAGTGAACATATTTTAAATTTTAATAAAAACAATTATATTCACGTGAACAACATTTGGCTTAAATTTTGGGTCTCAGACATTTGACCGTAATTGCACATGTGTACGGCAACTGTACTCAATAAGGACAGAGTAGGGGCTCCCAGCTGGCTCAGTTGGCAGAGCAACTGTTGGTTTTGGAGTTGTGAGTTTGAGTCCCACACTGGGTGTAAAGATTACTCTCAAAAAATAAAATCTTCGTAAAAAAAAGAATAAAAATAATGAAGAGTGATTAATCATGGATCCCAAAAAGGCGCAGAGGGGAGGCTCCAAATAAATAAGAAAGCAAATCTATTCAAAGAATCTAAACATAGAAAATTTCATCCTGTGGAAAAGGAAGCTGTTTGCTGTATTCCCCAGTCCTAAAGTTAAGGCTAACACTAGAAGAGACATCCGCCAATGACCAAAGCACTAGCAGTGTTATTTCCATCTGAAAATAACATGTTCTAGTTCAAAGCAATCTTGAAACCCAGTACAGAAAATAAACCCTCAGGATGTTGACATCTATTAAATTATAAAACTATATTCTTTCCTCATCCTTCTCTGACAGGGTCACACCTCAGAATGAAGGGAGATGTATGCAGCTGGCAGAGACACTCTGACCACTTCTGTTAGGTGAGTAAATTTTTTTTTTTTTTTTTTGGAGGCACATTATACACAGTGTTCTAAGGAAACCAAGTTATTTTGGAATAAAAAATAAAACTTTGACTCCATCTGTGTATATAGTAGAAGACTGTATTTCAGGCAGGAAATGCCCCTGTTAGAGAACCCCCTGCTTTCCCTACTAAACCAGTCATTGCCTTGCATGAGGCATATTGTGCAGTCATCTGAGGGCTCCAGCTGAAGAAAATCTCTGACTTATATATCTATAAATATGGGACCAGAGAGCTTATCATATCCAGGAAATGTCATGAGAGTAGTTATTACAGGAACTATTGGCCCTCTGGGAAATTGCAGGATTTCTTGGATTCAATTTCTGAACCTGAGCCAGAGCCAGAACCAAACCAAGAAATATAGATTAGTGACTGGAGAAAGACTTTTTTTTTTGTTTTAAGAATATCTCTATTTTTTTTTTCCTTAAGAAATCTCTACCAAAAGGCCCCAGTGATTTTGATGATTTGTCTTACTATTATAGTTCAGTTTCTTAAATATGGAGCATAGCAATTATCCTGTTCTACCTAATATATTACGGAAAGTGGGCCAGAATTCTCATTCTCCAGGGACATGCCCTTCAAGATAAAATGTAAACTTAAAGGATCTGCTTGCTTACCCTTTCTACCTCATTCCTGCTCCTACCCCCAGATGTACCACAAGTCAAGCCACTGAAAACTTCGTTGTCTCATTTGAGTCTTTGCACAAGCTGTTCCCATTGCCTGGAGTATCTGGCAAGCCTCCAGATTTTTGGAGAGGCTAATTCTTACTCATCCTTCAAAATTCCACTCTAAGCCACTGCTCCAGACTGTCTTCTCTGGGCTCCCAACTCCCATCTAAGAGGTCATTCTCCTTCTGTGCTCTAGAAGCACCCTGTGCTCACCTCTCCCACAGCACTGATACTGAATCATTCCTGTGACCAGTATTACCATCAGACCATGAGATCTTTGAGGCTAAGGATGATATCTATTACTCAGAGAACCCCAATATACCATATATATAATATTTGGCACCTAATAGTCACTAATAAAGGTTATGAAATGAATATATGAATAAAAACAATTCAATACTTTAAAGCCATAATCTGTTACTGGAAAGTTAATGGAAAACATTGGGGGCGCCTGGGTGGCTCAGTGGGTTAAGCCGCTGCCTTCGGCTCAGGTCATGATCTCAGGGTCCTGGGATCGAGTCCCACGTCGGGCTCTCTGCTCAGCAGGGAGCCTGCTTCCCTCACTCTCTCTCTGCCTGCCTCTCCATCTACTTGTGATTTCTCTCTGTCAAATAAATAAAATCTAAAAAAAAAAAAAAAAAGAAAACATTGGGAACCCCAATAGATACGTCATAATGAGGTGCGGTCCAAGTACCATATTTGCTTTTATGAAAGACTTCCCTGCTTCCAATCTTGTCCTCATCATACTTTTTTTGACTCTGTTACAGAATACATTCTCTGAACAAAAGTCATCGTGTGTGCGGCCCTTCACAATCTGCCCTGGATTACATTTCCAGTTTTGTCCCTCCTCCAGTACCCCACTATGACGCTGTGAGCCCACTTGCTATTCTCAAGGCACCCTGGGATCTCTCCTTCCCAGTGCCCACACACAGGAAGCGTTCCATCATCATCTGTTTAACAAGGAGTAAAGGGCCAAGCATGTTATAATGTACTAAAGCTCGTAGACTGCAACTGAGAGGGAAAATCTTAGCTACATTTAGGTGCCGACCTACCAAATGCTAAGCAGTAAGTTAAGTACCATGAAAACAAAGGTGAATAAGCTATGCTCCCTGTCTTCACAGAATTTGCTGCATAATTCTGGGTAAAAAAGACACAGAAATAGATTATTTATTTTTAATGGTGAATGCAATAAAATTATGCACAGTTCAGAAAAGACTTCCTAGAGAAGAGGATTCTTGAGCAAGTCTTGAAGGATGAATAAGTCTATCAGTTTAAAAAAGGGTGCCTCACGGGGGTACCTGGGTGGCTCAGTCTGGGAAGCATCTGACCCTTGATTTCTCCTCAGGTCATGATCCCAGGATCCTGAGATCAAGCCCTGTGCTGGACTCCACGCAGAGCATGGAGCATGCTTAAGACTCTCTTCCTCTCCTTCTGCCCCTCCCTCTCCAGCTTGCACGTGCTCTCTATATGGATATTACACGCCACCCCCCCAAAAAAAGCCCAGGCAAAGGCAACCAAAGGTATGGAGCCATGAAACAATATGGCATAAAAGGTATGAGTAGTATAAGCAAAAGGTGGCAATGGCCTGAACTAGAGCAGTTATAACAGACATGGGAGGAGGGGATCAATTTAAGAAATAAACAGACATAGGATCCACATCCTGCTGATGACACAATGGTGGGAGGTGGAGATGAGGTGAGATGGTGGAGAAGGGAGTTTTAGGGGGGAGTGGGGAAGGAACTGAGTTCTAGTTTCAGTGTGTAGAGTTTTGATAGCTGGGGGACATCCAGGTGCCACGAGCAGTAGATAGTTTGATATACAAGCAGACATATGCTGCTGCCCATTTGCTGTACAATCCAGGTTCTTATAATCAGAATAAGAAATCTAAGATGGCGAGAGAAAAGGAGATTGCTTGAGGAAAATACATACAGACAAAGCAGCCGAGGACCAAGGACGACAGAGCTCAGCATCACAGAGGAAAGGCAAAGAAGGACTAGCCCAGGAAGACAATCAAAGGAAGCAGGAAGAAATTGCAAAACAGGGGTGACTACCTCAGGAAAGTCAAGGGCATCGAGTTTGAAAGAAAAAGAAATCAAGAGTGAACACTGCAGCAGAGTAGTCCAAAAAAGATAAGAACAAGAAAATAATCATTGGGTTTGGCAAGATGAATGTCATTGGGCTGATGCTTATGTTGGCAAAGATTCGGTGGAATGAAGGGGGTTGCCAGCAATTTGCAGGGAGTTGATAGGAAAGGCAGGTGAGGAAGGGGAGACATTGGGTGTAAGATGACCCTTGAAGAAGCCTGAATGAGATAAGAAGAAAAGAAACGGTAATATTGAAGGTGGGCAGGCAGGAGATACTGTGGTTCCATGGTCACAGGAAAAATTATATTAGGATAGCAGTTATAAGAATGTGGGGAACTGGGAGAAGAAGCCACTGAAAACAAGAAGGTGGTGGACAAAGGAAAGCTCACTAAAAATGACCTCCTCATTGCCTTGTGTGTTGTTTCTTATCTTCTCCCTCAGTGTCAGCACACTACCCAATAGGTGTCCAATGTCTGCTCAGTGGAGAAGTGAGTGAGGAAGCAACATCCCAGAGGAAACCAGCAGAAAGCCATCAAGGGACCAGCAGGAGAGGCTCAACAACTAAAGAGACACTTCATTCTCTGAAACGAAAGATATGAAGCAAAAATGGATTTCCATGCCAGAACTTTCTTACATGGATGGATTAACTTTGTGGACTGGCAAATGCAAGTATTTTAAATCTGCTAATTAACACCCAGGAGTTACTGTCTTATTTACTGTCTCAATACTTCTTGAATAAACATTTTTGGGAGGGTAAAATATATACTTCCTGGCCTTATGGTCTATTTTTCTAGCATATCACTCCTTAAAAGATGTTAAGCCCCTTAGGAACATGATTCTTGACTTTTATTTTTTTTAAAGTTTTAATTAATCTCTATACCAACTGTGGGGCTTGAACTCACATCCTCAAGATTAATAGTCACCTGCTCCACCCACCGAGCCTGCTTGAGATTCTCTCTCCCTCCCCCTTTGTCCCTGTCCCCAGCTCACAAGCACTCAAAAATAATAATAATGATGATGATGATGATAATAATAATAATGATATGCGTTTAAGTTTTCTCCATGTTTTTCCATGGCTTGATAGCTTGACTTTCGTTATCCCTTACACTTGGTTTGCTATATTCAATAAGTGCTTGTTGAATTTATTAACTGAAAACTACTAGGGTCAGAGTCACTGTGATTGTACTGGGTTCAGAACTCTGAGTAAAATGGACTATATAACCTATAGGTCTAGGTTTAAAGAACTCCAGACCTTAGGACTATTTATGGGTTCAACAATGTCAGGAAGTTGTCAGAATAGCACAGAAGTGACTGCATAACACATTTGATCCACATTCCCTCAACATGGCCATTGAATGAACTGAAAATGTTTCTGGAAAACATCTATATTCCTGGCTCTCCTTCAGGTGCTCCACTATTAGCGTTCAGGACATGACACCAAGAGAACATCTTTTCAGCTTTCTCAAATCTCTTACCATTCCCAGGTCATACCAGCCACCCTCTCTGCCTCAAACTCCCTCCCACCTATATTCGCCTGGCCAACCTCTACTCAGCATTCAAGATCTGATTCCAGCGTCACCTACTGACCAAGATTTTCCAAGATCCACGTCTCACCCTACAGGGATTATTCCTTTCTTAAGACACTAGACTGTTATATTATAATTATTAACCAGATGGGTTCAACCAAGTTTGCCTTTTCATGTTTATGTCCCCAATATCTACTACATATGCTGGCTTGGTCTAAGGCAAGAGCTGTGGAAGTGATAAAAAGTGGTTGACTTTGGGTTATATTTTGAGGATAAAGCCAGTAGGATTTGGCGATGGCAACTAGATGTGGTGGGTAAAAGAGGAGCCAGGGCTGGTGCTAAGGTTTTTACCCTGAGTACCTCACCATGTAGAGTTCCTGCCACCTGATACCAGGAAGATTGTGGGAGGGGCAGGACAGGCATTCAGTTTTCATCGGAGATGTCCTTAAAGCAAGTAGAGAGGGTGGAAGAGGCATTTCGATAGAGGAGATGAAAGGGAAAGGTCTGTCCTCTATAAACTTGGAAGTCATCAGTATGTAAATGTTATTTAAAGCCATGAGACTAGATGAAATCTCTAAGGGATTAGTATAAATAAACAAGAGGAGAGGCCCCAGGCCTGAGACTTTGGCACTCCAGCTCCAACGGGTACTCCGACAGTCCTAGGAATGACCTGTGCCCTAGGAGGTAAAGCTGGGGGAAACCAGGAATGCAATGCTTGGTGTCCTGAAAGTTATACGGGGAAGTGTTTCAAGGGGGAGAGAGTGATCTTTGGAAATTGGAGGTCACTAATGCCCTTGATTAAAAGGTTTTATAGAATCATGGGAGCAAAAGCTTCATTGGAATAAGGGCAAATGGAAGTGGGAGGAGAGACGTCCGAGACAACCCATGTGGACAGGTCTTTACAGGAGTTTTGGTATAAATGTGAGCAGAGAAACAACACTGTAACTAGAGAGTAATCACAAAGGCTTTGTTTGGTTTTGATATTTATTTTGGTGTTTTGTTTTTTTTTTAAGATTTTACTTATTTGTCAGAGAGCATGAACAAGCAGGGGAAGCAGCAGGCAGAGAGAGAAGCAGGCTCCCCACTGAGCAGGGAGGCTGATGTGGGACTCGATCCCAGAACCCTAGTATCATGACCTGAGCTGAAGGGGGACCCTTAACTGACTGAGCTACCCAGGCATCCTTGATATTTGCTTTAAAGATGGGAACTATTATAGAATGTTTGGAATTAATAACAATGATCTAGCAGAGAGGGGGAATTGGTGAGGCATTAAAAAGAAACTGAATGAAGATCTGATTACAGGGTAATTAATAAAACCAGTGTCTTTGAGCAGTTGTGGATTGAGGGGATCTAGGAGATAAGTGAAGGGACAGGGCTTAGGGATGCAGAGAGTAACGGAGGGAGAGCAGGATATAGGCACAGGCAGGTGGGCAGGTGAAAAAAATTCTCTTAATTCCTTGTAATTATTTAACAATAGGAAGCAGGATCATCACATAAGAATGAGATGGGGGGGGCACCTGGGCGGCTCAGTGGGTTAAGCCGCTGCCTTCGGCTCAGGTCATGATCTCACGTCCGGGGATCGAGTCCGCATCGGGCTCTCTGCTCAGCAGGGAGCCTGCTTCCTCCTCTCTCTCTCTCTGCCTGCCTTTCTGCCTACTTGTGATCTCTCTCTGTCAAATAAATAAATAAAATCTTTAAAAAAAAAAAAAAAGAATGAGATGGGGAAGGTGATAAAAGTTTGAGGAGAGAGGAGAAGATGTGAAACAATTATCTAAGACAATGTTTCTTGAACTTTTTATTATTATTATTATTTTAATAGGTTCCATATCAGTTTGGAGCCCAACATGGAACTTGAACTCAGGAGCCTGAGATCAAGGCCTGGGCTGAGATCAAAGTCAGATGCTTAACTATCCGAGCAACTCAGGTGCCCCTCGAACTTTTTTTAATGCAAAGTGCCTTTTACATGCTAATCCAGCACACAAGTATATGTAAACATAGGTACACATATAACTGAAACAAGCATTTCATGAAATAATATTTACTCTTATTATGTGCTGGAACTCTATGAAGTTCTTTTCTGGTCCAGTCTGTTTTGTTTTTTTAATTCACAACTGGTGGAGAAAAATGGGGGAGTGGGTCAGGGAGAGGCAGTAGGGTGGCCAGGTGGAGGGAAAGGTCCATGTGAGGTTAATGGAGGTACATTTCACGTGGAGAGGGGTCCCAGCTGTATGTTTTCATGTGGTCACATTCCTCTGCAAGGGGCAGGCATGGAGCAGGCACAGAATTAGTTAAACTGGGATTGGGGTTTTCCAGGTACAGGTGATGAAGGATGAAGCAAGGGGATTACTATGATGTCCAAGCAAGGAATCCAGCCCAGGTATGGCCATAAAATGAGCTCATGAGGGAGAGCGAGAGGAGGAGAAAAACTGGTCAGAGCAGTGGATTGGAGGCCTGGCAGGGCTGCAGAAGTGTGGATGTCGGGGTGGGGGATGGCGGTGCAGGGGAGGTCAGGGAGATGGAGGGAGAGAAACAGGCTGTGGTGGTAGGGAAGTGGATTCCTGAAACTGAGGTTAAAGTAGGAAAGTCGGTTTTGGTCAACACAGGGGCCAGTATGACCACGGGAATGAGGACTGTGGTAAAGAAAAGGACAAGGTCCCAGGAGAAGAGGAGGTTAAGGAGCCAAGAGCATGGGGTGTTGAAAGAATCATTTATCTGGATACTGAAATGACCAAAAATTGTTATGGGAATCTCAAGAAGACAATGGCATTGAGCCAGGAGCTAAAAATATTAAAGAAATGAGGAGGGACAGAAGTCAATGATGGAGCAGGCTGGGATTGTAGAACAGTCTGATGGCAAGGATTTCAAAGCTAGAATTTTTGGGAAGTGGAAGGAGAATGGTGATGAGGGGCCATTAGGCCCCTCCTGCCCCTCCAGGCCCCCCCGGTACGAGGGCATGGGGAGACTGGTGAATGAGAAAGGCAGAGAAGCGGGGTCCTCACATAAGAGCCAGCTTTCCAGTGAGCAAAAAAGTAAAAAGAATATTTAGAGAAGTGGAGGGTCTATGAATTTTGCAGATGACAGATCCTTAGTTCCAAGAGCACAGTGAAGTTTTCCCAAGTGGGAAGGGGTGAGAAGTGGGCCTGGTTAGCAGATATGCAGAACCATATGACCATGAGCATCTAGATCAGGGGCTTGAGAAAGAAAATTGAAGAGATCAAATAATTTAATTCAAATATGCTGCATTTATGTGAATGCCATATAAATTCTCTAGTGATAGAGAAAACTGCTTAGAAGATGTCAGCATAGTTGACTGTTCCATTCTTTACCACCTATGGCCTCTCATTCTCTTTTAAACATATTTTTCTCTTTATTTAACATTCTTAGTTTTTCACTCAGAAATGAACACAAGAAATTTAACAATCTAGTTGAATTTCACAGAGAGGAAAAACTTTTCATTTAACATAAACTCAGAAACCAAATGATTTGTATTTTCTATTAGAAAGTTGCTAATCAGACACAAATAGATACCAAACAAAAAAGGTTGAACTTTGGCACCAGTTAGTGTACTTTAAAGAAAAACTAAACTTACCCCAGAGCTCTAGCAGAACCACCTAATGCAAAGCTATGGACACATTTATCAAAAAAATTTTTGAAGGCTTCTGTCCTATACAAAACGCAGCATGGGCTCCACCCACTGGACACTTTATGTTACTGCACTGTCACCCTACAACATGGAAAATTTTACATTCATTCAATATTATTATGCATTGGGAAATATAATTTGTTGATTGTCTTCTATGTGCCAGGTACTCTTCTAGACCCTTGAGATGCAATAGTAAATAAAAAAGACAAAAATCTCTGCCTTCGTGAAAACTATTATGTGTATAACATTTCTTATTTTGTCCATCACAAAAAACTACAGGCCAAATCTGATTAATGGATACCCTGGATAAGGCTGAACCCTAAGACTTTACTAACTTGATGAATAAAAGCCAAAACAGCCTTTTAATTAAAAGTTACCAAAAGTTTTTGTTGTCCAGAAATAGAAACATTAATTCACCTCTAAGACAAAGTGTTCTCTACAGCTACAAAAACACATATTCTGTGTATTCTACCATCCTCTTGCATTTTTTTATACAGTTTTATAAACTGACTACACAGTCACCATTTTTACATTTTATTTATTTTATCTCTGTAAAAATGGTATCCTGCTGTATGTGATGGGGGGGGTAGGATTCTTTTCTCATTTCATATTACATTGCTAAATTAATCTATGGTGCAGATGTACCACAGTTCATTCACCCACTCTTCTACTGCTGAGCATTTAGGTTTTCAGGTTTTTTCTACTGTAAATAGGAGTGCCATGAGCGTGCCATACATGTTCCTGGATGAATGCGTAGTAATTTTCTTAGCTATATACCTACAGTGGAATTGCCGGGCCATGGGGTATGTAAGTGTTCAACATTTGAAGACAATGTCAAGTTCTTGTTTGGAGTGACAGCAATAAATTACGTTCCTTCCAGAAACTTATAATGGATCATTTGAAACTAAATCCTTGATAGTTCCAGGCTTTTATTTTTTAATATTATACAAAATGGTCCCTTACTGTGGTCTTGATCAGCACCAAGCATGATGCCAGATCAGTATGTCATCATGGCTTTATTGGTCACATAAATGTGCTTTTTTTCCCCACTGGTATTTTTAATAGTACATTAACAATACACAATTAACAAATGGGAGAAAATCACAAGCTTCTTAACTCCTCACTTTTATGCTTTTCTTCGTTGCTGTGTCAAACGGGTTCACTGTTCGTGTATCTCAGCAGCTACATCAACGGTGAATGGTTGCAATGAATCTGGTTTGGCACACACACAAAAAGGGGAAACCAGAGACACACAAAGTCACCATTGTTTGCTAAATGCCATTTACTCTGCAATCAAGGCTCAGAACCGCAGGGACTTAGGTGCAGGCGACCAAGCTCCGAGTGGCTGCCGCTTCCTAGCCAGACTGCATGAGGGCGGTGGCCAGGCTTCTGTGCACAAGAACTGCCGGTTTTGCTGAAAGCGAGCTGGCTGAGAATGATCACAAACAGCTGGTTACTCTAATTCATTATCAGAGATTTCAGGCTTAATCTTTAAGAACGGGCCGGGTCTTCCCTTGGTCAGCCACATCGTTGGCCCATGGCCACAGTCCCAAGACCAACTCAAAGCTGAAGGTTCCAGGCCACCTGCTCCTGTGGATCCGGTCATCCTTCCCCCGCAGGTGCCTCGGAGGCACTGAAACAACTTGCCATCATTTCATCTTTAGCAAGTGGGTGTGGTGTGACTTTGCTTCCCAACACCTATTTCAGGAGCCTGAAGAGCAGGACCTGTCCAGAGAGCGGCTACGAGGCCTTTCCTGTTCTCTCGTTCCTTCAGTGTCCCTTTCACAGCAGCAGATTCAGGTAAGTTCTGTGCGGGTCACCTCCCGACAGAACCATGATGTCGTAAGGTCCCTCTTTTTGGCATCTTCCAGACGGGCATCAGGACAAATGACAACATCTGGGTTGCACTGTACTGGGTCTTTGCCAGCCAGACCCACTGTGGCGACTTGAACTCCAGCTCGCCTCCTGACATCTACAGCGATGACTGTCTCCATCCTTTCTGCTCCTTTGGCCAGGAAGGCTAGAGCTCTTTTCCAGCTCACTTTTATGTTGTATTTTTTAATTTTTAAAAAGATTTTACTTATTTACCTAAGAGAGAGTTTGCAAGAATGGGGGGGGAGTGACTCCCCATCAAGCAGGGAACCCAGAGTGGGACTCAATCCCAAGACATCAGGAACAAGACCTGAGAAGAAGGCAGATGTCTAACCCACCCAGGTGCCCCTGTTGTATTTTTTTAAGACTGCACCTTGATGGGGTGCCTGGGTGGCTCAGTGGGTTAAGCCTCTGCCTTCAGCTCAGGTCATGATCTCAGGGTCCGGAGGATCGAGCCCGACATCAGGCTCTCTGCTCATTGGGGAGCCTGCTTCCCACCACCTGCCTCTCTGCCTACTTGTGATCTCTGTCAAATAAAAATTTTTTTAAAATCTTAAAAAAAGAAAAGACTGCTCCTCAGCTCTCTGCCCCAACACATGGCACCTTGGCCCCTTTGCGTGGGGATAGGACCCAACCACCACCTAACTAATCTGGAATGCAGGCCAGTGCACATCCCGATCTCCCAGGCTCCCGCCCTCAGCGCCCCCACCGGCATAAATACGCTCTTGCATGCAATGTCTGTTGGAGTTTTCCCCCATTCTTATGTTACGTGTGCTTTTCTTTGTATTTGCAGGAGCTCCCAGTGTACACTTTTAATTTTTTACTTTAAAATAACAGAAAAGTTGATACATACCCTTCTTCCACCCCACAACTATTAACATTCCATTACATTTTCTTCTCTTTCTCTCCTCCTGTGTGTCTGCATGTGTGATCTTTATCTCCAAACCATTCCTGAATGTTATTTTCAAATATGACACTAGTTATTAAACCAATACTTTAGTATGTATTTCCTAAAAACAAAGAGAGTCTCCTACACAGCCAAATACAACCCCTGAAACCAAGAGAATAGCATTCTATACTGCCACCACCAAATGTACACATTCCATTCAAATTTTGCTAGTTGTCCCAATAGTTTCTTTCATCCTGTGTGTAGTTGGCTCTTTGGCTTCCAAGCTGGAACAGTTCCTGGGTCATCTGTTGGAATCATGACCGTGACACTTCTGAGAAGTACAGGCCAATTACTTTGTAGAATGCCCCTTTTTTGGATTTGTCTAGCATTTCCTCAAAGTTGCATCTAGGTTATGCATTTGGGGCCAGAAGACCACAGAAGTGATTCTGGGTCCTTTTCAGCATGTTCCTGTATGGAGGCATATGATATTCAAGTTAACTTCTATTCAGTGATTAATTTGGTGTCTGCCAAATTTCTCTTATAAATTTATATAATAAGTATTTTGAACTTATAATAATATCTAATTGATAAGCATTAGAGAGTACTTTGATACTATGGTAAATATCTATCCCAACTTATCCCTATGTTGTCACCTCACTCCTTAATCATAGCTTCCCATTAAGTTCTCATACCCGATACTTCAGAAGTATCTTGGCTATTTTTGATCCTTTTCCCTCCCACATAAATTATAAAATTAGCTTAACAAGTTCCATGATTTGACTGTAATTGCTTTGAATCTATAATTCTAGTTGTGGAGTATTGGCATCTTTGTGATGCTGTCTTCCTTCCCATAAACATGATAAGTCTCTCCATTTATTCAAGGTCTCTTTTACATCTCTTAATAAAGTTTTATAATTTTCTCTACGGAAATCATGGAGAAATACCTCAAAGCATATAAACAGCTGGATTCCTGATATGTAGAGCTGAAATATGGACAGAAAAAAAATGGATATGCAAGTCTAATTTCACCTCAGACTGGTAAGTCTAGATTGAACTGGGCTGGGCTTGGCTCCAGTCATTCTGGAGGCCCCTGCAGGAGCTCAACTCAAAGTGAATACTGAAGTCCCATCTCTACAAGATGAGTATTTAAGATTGATGATGAAATGTGTTTGACTTTAGATACTTCAAATAGAATGGAAACATCCACCACTTCCTCCTCCACTCCTGACCTGAGGCCAGTGTTCAGCCTTCCCTCTCTGGAAATCAGTAGATGCTAATGTGAGTAGAGAGACTGTTAAGATCCAGGAGAAACCCAAGAAAGAAAAAGGACCCAGGGCCAGAATTCTGTTATCGTAAGTGAAAAACTGTTGTTCTGTGGGGAAGGGTGGCAGCATCGATCAATGAGGACTGCAGAAGGAAATCATGAGGAGGATTGTGGGAAGAGCTAGTCAGGGAACTATGTAACATCCAGAAGGAAAGACCCTTGAGCAAGTGATGGACACTGTTCCACAAAGAGTCCATTGTCACCAACCCACCCCATTGTAAATTACCAGTCAGAGGAGTGTCTCAGTCAGCAGGTAGCCACCCAGACCAAGAGATCATAAGGCAAACCCTCTGGTTTCTACTACTGACACCAAAGTCAGAGCAGCAAAGTAAGTTTCATGCAAGATGGAAAGGAGAAGCCTTGCTGGTGAGGTGTAAATTCAACAGTGACCATCCCATGGCTGTTTACTACCCCAAGAAGATGCATCCAAGGGAGTGCAATTCCACAAGCATCAACACCGTGTGGTCCCTCATGATTTGGCTTGATTCAGGCACAGAAATCAGAATACTAGGGGAAACCATGGGCTCATGGCCCCCAGCAGTTTGTAGTCATTGTTCCTGGCAAGAACAGTCCAATAAGATTTAACAAGCAGAAAAAGATAAGGGTATTATCTCATGAAAATCAAAATGCCTACCAGGACTCAAGCCCTTTATGGAGATACACCCAGAAATGGACCAGGAGAATTCCCATGGACAGGGCTTCACTTGCCTCAGAAAATAGTTCTGGACAGCTCCTTCCCCAAACACACGAATAATCAAGAGTCCAAAATGATTCTTTTAGCCTGAAATTTTGAAAGTAGCCATTAGTTTTCCACTATAGCCACTAATATTCAATAATACATGCTTGTTTTTAAATAGGAGCTTGATCTCACAACCCTGAGATCAAGACCTGAGCTGAGATCAAGAGTCGGGCACTTAACTGAGTCACCCAGGTCCCCAAAATGTCAAAAATTTAAGTCATGTAACTTCCGGATAAACTTTTCAACATAATTTAGCTGAAAAAGTTACTTCATGTAATTAAATATATTGACTAATTACATAAACCAATTAAAGACTGCTGTCTAAAATGGTGGTTTTGCTTTAGAGTGGTATGTAGGTCATTTTCCTGGACAGAAACGAGATGCAGAACTAGTTTTCCATGGAGGCAAATTCATGACAGCTCTCCTACACGTCTCTACCACAGTTATTACCCCATTATGCCAGTAACTCACTTTGTAACCCGTGAAAGAATGTGACTTACTCACGTGGTTAGATTTAGAAACTGTCAGCTATGTTTTCATTTAACTTGAGCTCATCAAGCACAGCTACAATACGGAGGCATCAATCACTGCAACCAACCTCACCATCAGAAGTTAAACCAAGATATCACAGTCAGGGAGGGGAAAATGTGATTCAAGTCAAGAAAGGAAAAAATAGAAAAAACAACTCCCACTGAATTCAATAGGAATAGTTAAAGATCTGGAATGGTTGATAATAGGTCCAACTGATGAAATATTTCCACCTGCTGGTTGTCAAGTTTTATGATTCTTTACATTTAAGTTATTTTGTACAAAATGTGATGTCCATGGATTGAAAGAAATTAAGATTTGTATTTTGAAGCTCCAAGAAGATATGCTGCATACATGTGACAATTCTTATTTCCTTGGCCCATGGCTGAGAAGGCTCAGAATATGGAACGCACAGCAATCAGACTTGAGACCTTTGTCTTTAGCTTAATAAATTCAGCTAGTAACCTTTATAAGCCACTCCCCACCCCACACACACAGTATTTTTAAACATTTCAGGACGTAGAAAATATGCTATATATACTGAACTTGGATAAACTTGGATAAGCAAAGGTTGCTTCCTTTTCATTTATCCAAAGGCAATTTCCCTCTTAGTAGACGACTTATAATTCTGATTTCATATATTCCATTTTCAGAGGCTTCCGGTGGCTCTTCCATGAAACAAACAGAAAGGTTCTCTGACCTCCAACTTCCCATTTAACCACCACCCTCTTTCTTCCATGTCTGCCATCTTGTGTAGGTTCGTGGGGGAAAGAGCAGGGATAAGCTGGGATCCAAACCCAGCTCCACTGCTTCTCAGCTGAGTGACTGGCACCTGTCCCTCATTCTCCTCTCTGCCTATCCATCTTTCAGAATGTTGTGTGCATTTAAAATGATATATGATTCATAACGATACCAGGAAAGCACAGCTATTCTCTTTCTCACATGAGTGCCTTTCTCCATGACTATAATGCTGCCTCTCTCCAGCTATGTTTCTTTTCTTTGCTAACTAAACAATTGGGCCTTTCCTTCTGAAACATTGTTTTCACAATCCAGTTATGTTTATGATGTGACCAAATGTGCTACGCAGTTCTTTGATTTATTTTTAAATTAGTAATTCTCTTTAACTGTTTTTTATGTGGCCTGAATTTTAATGCCACACCATTATTTGAAATAAGCACAAGCAGAAGTCATTCTGGAGGTCCCTGCAGGAGCCAAAACACAGAGGTGGGGGCAGGAAATGGAAAGGGGCACTATGAGGTAGAATGTCAGGGGGGGCCCCCCCAAGGAAGTGCTGGGAAGAGAAGGGCCCAGTCTGATAATGAGAAGAAGAACTGGGGGTCAGAAAGTATGGGGCTCCTTTCCTTGCTCTGCTCTGTCCATACCACTTGATCCTAAGAGTTCATCCACCTTCTTCAAACCTCAGTTGTCTCACCTGTAAACATGTTATAATAATACTTACTTTATGGGTTCATTGTGAGGAGAGGATGACATATGTCAGACATTTTGCTGAGACAGACACTCCAAAAAAAAAAAAAAAAAAAAAACAACCAAACAAACAAACAAAAAAACCCAAACAAACCAAAACATGATAGTGATAGCAGCAGTATTCTTAATCTCTACCATGCTAAGGGGCACAGACCTTATTTTCAGTTTTACTCTATTCTTTCACTGAAACATAAGTGATGGTGAGATGTGTTCTGTGTGTGAGGCAGGCAAGACTTACATTCTGTCATGCGTGTTTGATCTTAATCAAGAATATTCAGTTCTACTATAGCCAACAAGAAATGGCAAGTAGGATGGATAAGACTCATATGATGTGCTAAATAACACTAGTGAGTAAGTGAGTGGCTTGCGCAATATGAGTGAAATTTAAAAGCTGTGCTGTTGAGTGTTGATCACTGGCCAACCGGAAGACGTGTTCAAGATAGAAGGAATGAAATACAGGATTTTTAGAAGACAGAACACTCAAGAGTGTTTACTCATAAAGAGAAACTGATGCAAGGACGAAAGCAAAAGGTGCAAACCAAACCCCCTTCACACAGACAGCGTCATCTCTAAACTGGCCAGTCACTGGGGCCCCATTCTGTCTTCGCATATACTATGCCCGAGAGATAAAGGTCACAGCTGCCCAGCAAACAAGTGAGTGAGCCACAGCTGTGACCAGGCATCCGTGCCCCTGTGCCAACAAATCTGTGTTGACCTCAGACACTTTGAGCTTGCTAAGTCTCCTTGTTCAAACTCCGCCCCAGTCTTAGGAACCACACCACCATGAGCAAAAAGTAATGCGACAGAGTTAAGAAGCAGTGGGTGAAAGGAAGAAGGTGAGAAGCAGGATAGAGAGAGGACATAGAAACAACTGTGTAACACAGGCTTCAGCTGGGGTCACCTGGGTGGCTCAGTGGGTTAATCATGTGTCTCTTGATCTCAGCTCAGGTCTCAATTCTGGGTCGTGAGTTCAAGTCCCACACCGGGCCCCATGTTGGGCTCCACACTGGGCATGTCAGTTTACTTAAAAAAAAAAAAAAAAAAAAAAAGGAAACACAGGATTCAGTTGTGTGGTCCTTCCACTTCATCCTAAGCGTAAACTCACCCCAAACTTCTTTTCCCTTGTTACTAGGTATATGTTTTATACTGATCCAATAAACCGTATGATTTGCGCTTGTTGATTTAGTCTGCAAGACTTGCTGCTATGACCTCTTGGATGGCTTGCCTGGGGTGCACTAGGAGTCTACTATTGCATCAAAGTAATTTCCCATATGACAGATTTTTCCTTGGCACCAGAATTTCTTTTGAGATAAGAACTGGTTGGATTCTTCTACAAATCCATCAAATTGGTATAATTTTGCACAGGAGACCAATAAAAGCTTTTTCACTGCATTTTTCTGGTGAAAGAAGTTTGGTATCTCATTAATGTTTGAAGAAGTAGTAATTTCATATGAAATTGCAGCCTTTCCTTTCAAATGCTTGTTACTAGCTACATTCCCTGCTGTTATCTGCTCTCCTTTTATTTTATTGTCATGGAGTTTGGGGTTGTTTGTGCTTTTTCAAACTTATTGCCAGCACACCAGTGGTGGCCATTATCCGCAGAGGCTAGAGACACAGTCTCACCAGGAAAAAGCAGCAGAAACCCAAGCTCATATGGACAGTGGCCATAGCCAGTGCCTGTAGGTCATTCCTGTCCAGGCGAATTCTTTTTGTCTCCTCTCCTTCCTTTTTATCTTCGTGCATTTTTTACCCCCACCCTCTATTCCCATCTCAGAAACCACATGAGAGTCCGCTTAAGGCTCTACTCTGAATTCTTTCTCTGCTATAAAAATTTAGGGTTTTCTCACTAGATCAAGTTTGCCTCCTGCGCTTCCCAGAAAATGAGATCTCCCCTGGGAGATTCCTCAGTCCTTTGTGCACAGAAGCCCCTGGCAGAGCCACCCCACTAATTACTCGGGCATGTTTATACCAATCTGAATCCCGTTGGTAGACAATTATTACCCCCAAGCACCAACCTCTTCCTATCTGTATATAAAATGATGACTTAACCCCCAGAGGAAGCCTTGTAACAGGGTTATTCTGTTTGAGAAGAAGTCAGGGGAAATTTTGGTCGTTTTCCCTTGATGTCCTTCTTCATAGTTCCCATGCTGTTACTCCTGGCTCTCGCAGCCAACATACACCATCTTGTGTTTTTTTCAATAGATCCTGAGAGAAAATGTCAGATTCTTCAGAATGAAATATCTACACATTTTTTAAAAAGAAAACTCTTTCTCTTGCTAATGTTGCCTGTGGGAAGGGGTGAGGGAGAAAACCCAGTCATTACACAATTAAGCTAATATAAAAAGAACCAAGGTTTATGTTTCTTATAAAATGTAAAGACAAAACTCTCTCTCTCTCTGTCTCTCTCAAAAAAAGGGAGGGGAGGGCACCTGGGTGACTCAGATGGTTAAGCCTCCAACTCGATTTCGCCTCATGCTGTGGTCTCAGAGTCATGAAACGTAGCGCCAGGTTAGGTTCCACACTGGGCATGGATCCTGCTTAAGTTTCTCTCTCTCCCTCTCTCTCTGCATCCCCTCTCCTCCTCTCTAAAATAATAAAATAAAATAAAAACTTCATACTCCCATCCCTCCGCATCAGGAAACAGACAAGCAACCAACCAATTAATCAACAAGCAAACAATGTGGCAAAGAATAAAAGGCATTTTCTGGATCAGGAAACGGGGAAGGCTAGAGAGAAGGCACTAGACCTGGTCTCATAAAGGTTCTGACTCCTTTTTCCACACTCCTCTTGGCTCTCTCGTCTCCTCTTCCTAGTGACTTGGTCTTCCAGGTGGCTGCTCTCGGGACCAGACGGCTGCCTACAGCCACAGGAACTGCACACCTCCTTGTTCACAACAGCAAGATGTGAACTGATCTGAGCTTCACGTGGATTGGACCACCCTCTGACCAGGATAAAAACCATGTGCTGATTGGCTTAAAGCAGGGCTCCCTCAACCAATCCCTGTGGCAGAGAAGATGAGCTTATCTGTTAGGGATAGGCCGCTGGAGGTGGGGTCCATTGCACCAACACTACGGGGCTACTCCACAGAGAACTGCAGCTTCCTGAAGAAAAAATGTGAATACTATAAGGTTAAAAGAAAGGGAACTGATAGGCAACAAACCATGTGTGCTGTGCCCACAAGGTAGAATCTTTGACTGCATACAGGTGCTCCGTATATCGCTAATAAATGTGTTGTCCCATGATATATTATCAGCTAATTTACCCTAAGTCCACTGTGCTCTTACTGCAAGTCATTGCGATTGAAAGTCACTTATCTCCTGTTGCCTTATGGTAACACGGAGTATTTTAGTATGATAAGATGGAGTCATTTCAGAGAGATTAACACAATTCTGCTTCCTGCTCCTCAAATGCAAACTGTGAAGAATGATTATTTAATGTTTTAACTACTGGCTGTTGACTTCAAAGACACGCCACTCATTCAAGAACAAGGGATTTCAGCAACCTTCAATACCTTTCTCACTTAATCTTATTTCCATGCTGTGTTCCTATCAAAGTCCATTTCCTGCTGCAGTACTATGTGATACAGCCTTCCAAAAGTCAAGTCCTTTTCTGAGTGTTTTTCACATTTCAAGCATACTTTTCGGTCAGGGCCAAGTAGAATCAAAACTCAGGGGATATGGCCTTGTATTGTTTTATTATCATGCAACAGATCTTTCCCAGCAGTCCTCTGGGGGCTCTGCTGTATCTTTCACCAGCTCCCAAGTGAAGGGTCTCAGTATTTTAATTCGTAAGACTACTTTCTGCTGAGTTACAATGCATGGCCGGGTCAGAATATCTGCAGTTTGAATTCTAGTTCCTTGACTAATTCACCATGTTGACATGTAGCAAAACTTCTTTTTTCAAAGAGCTCACAGATAAACTTCGGGGTATGGTTTGTGCTTCAATAGTAAAAGCAATGTGATTTCACAACTAGTTCCACCCCAATGCATGGTTAAAGCCAGTTTACTCTAGGGTGGCCAAAGGTTTGCAATTGCCCTTACAACCAAGGCCTGTTTGAATTATGACATCTGACAGGAACGGACTACTAATTTCAATGCCTTATAAGAGCTGGGGTCGGGGGTTGGGAAGACAAGGGATAGAAGATGTGTGTTAAGATTTACTTTGATCAGGTAATGTAACAGACATAGAGAGCATTGTTCTTGAAAGAAAAGCTTATCACTTACAATTCCCAAGAAGAGTGGGCCTGCCATGCCCCACCCCCCACCCACCACAGGGCCATAAGGATTAATAGCAGGGTGAGTCAGAAGGCAGAGGGAATGAGGGGAAAGCATGGCCCAGAGCATTTACTGTAGTTTCTACAGGAAGGAATGGAAAATTCAAGGTAGGCAACTTTGAGGAAGCTTAGGATGGTTTGAGGAAGGTTTAGATGGTTTAATAATTTCAGTGGGTTCTGGGCTAACTAGAGTTGGTCTCTAGTTGTGGTAGCTGGCACTGAGGTGATTTAGGGCAGGAAAAATATTGGCTTGATGTGTGCAGGTTAAATAAAGGAAGTAATTGGTGATATTGCCCTCAGATTGGCTGGTTTGCATACAAAAAGACATGGGTGTATTGTGTTACTATCTCTAAGAATTATCTAGCCCCAGGGGGCCAGTCTCTTTAGGATTAGAAAGACCCCAAGATGTCAAGAATCATAAAATACAGAAAAAAAATTTTAACAACATGGTTAATACAGTGAGGAGAAAGGAGAAGATTTCAGTGCTTGCATTGATGATATAGGAATCAGGGCAAGTATCACACACACGAATCACATCTGTCCCTGCCCATTGCTGGGCTTTCATAATGTCCTTCCTATTTGCTAAACCCTTCAACACCCACCCCACACCACTTTGCTGCCCGCCAGGCCCCTCTCATAAGGAACATCCATTCATTCCAACTAAAAGCTCAGGACTGTGCAAGTTTTTTTCCAAAGTGGTTTGAAAAGCAACTGGTTTTACATGAAGGTGACTTTGTCATCTTCCTCCACTTTTCTGCCCGTTGTCCTGGACAAAGATAAATGGGAGCATAAAACTCTGTTTGCCCCCTGAGCCGCCGAGCAACAAGAGGAAATTCACACTACCACGGTGATGGGTATGGAACAGGATGGGGATATTCAGCCCTCCCCCACCCCATTCCTGTTTCCAGTCCCCAAGTCCTGTTGATGTTATCTTATTAATATATTTAATGATGACTATTTAATGATCCTAGTCCTTATCATCCCTGCTGCTTTTGATGAGGGAGCAGGAGGCTGGCTGAGGACAAAGCAAAAGCTGGCACCTTGCACCTCCTCTCCATCCTCTCCCCTCAGTAATATGTGTCACATTCCTCAGGCACCCCTGACCCCTAAAAGAAAAACAAATAGTTAACTTGCAGAGATCACAATCCTGCAAGGCAGGAGTCTCCCTTGGTTTACAAATGTCCTTGAGATTTACAACAAAGAAGTTACCTTATCAATAGCCCAATTTCCAAAGGCATGTAACTCAGTTCCTCAAGCCCTAATGTCACCCTCCCCTCCATAAAAACTGAAGGAGGCTGAGGCAGAAGGAAAAGTAAATAAAGTTATATTTCTTCTAAACCCAAATCTCACTAACAAGGACACTTGATAGGAGAAATGTGAAACTTTATCTCTAGATCTCCAAGATAGTGTCAAGAATCATTCCCAAGCATATGGCCCACTGATATACATCTAAAGGGTCTCAAAAGAAGATTTTTACTACTAGTAATGAATAACCTTTCTCCCTACAATAGCTAGCCCCTCAAGATCCTGGAGATCTTGCTTCCAAAATTCCTTAGAGACTAACATCACCCTCTTTGTCCTCACCTACCCAATTCCTGTGTATATAATCAGCCACTCCTCAGGATAACGGTGCAACAGCATCTCTGTCTGCCCACGGGTCCTGTCCCCGTGCTCTAATAAACCACCTTTTTGCACCAAAGACGTCTGAAAAATTCTTTCTTAGCCGTCGGCTCCGAACCTCACCCCACCGAACCTCACCTAGGTTCAAGAACTTCATCACTTTGGCCCTAAGTCAGGCCTTCATTATCTTTCACTTATGTGGTATCTCTCCCTTTCAGATGGGGGCCCCTAAAATGTGGGGCTCTGACCTGATCAGGTGGAAGCTGGTGGCACGGTTGGTGAAAGCATTCACCTGAGACAGAGCAAAGGGGATAGAAGTGTATGGAATATACCACAAGGGAGCTGCAGGGCAGGACAGCAGAGGAGAGGTTGTCCACAGGGAGGCAGGGCTGAGGGCTGTGTTTAAAAGGGGAAGGTGAAGGGGTACAGGACATATGGGATTCTCCCTTTTTCAGTAACTGTGCCTGGTTGCAAGTAACCATTAGTAACTGAGGGCCTGTGGACATCTTGAGGAGTGTCACCTGATGAGCCTGTCTGAATTCCGCCAAGGATTTGGGAGTCACTGTGGCTCCTTTTTGCCTTGATCAAGTTTCCATTGCTCCAGCCTGGTACCTAAAAGTGGGCTCTACAACTTAGCTTAGGGTATTAACCTCATAAACTGTCTTCTGACTTCTGGTCTTGACTCCCTCAAATTCTCTCTCCATGCAGCTGAAGAAATGGTTTAGAATATAAATTGAGCTCTGGCATCCCATAGCTAAATCCCTTCAAAGGCTTCCCCATCTGCTGCAGTGGTATTCATACTGTTCCATGGGCAGACCAGGATAATTTTGTTTAAGCTTACAAATGAAGATGCCAAGTTTATATGCTACAGATGGACAACTTAAAAAATAAAAATCAATCAAAATCCTCTGATAAAAGAAAGAGATAATTTAAAACAACACATACAATGCCATCTCAGAAAAATAGACAGTCGCCTCCACTGAATAAATTCAGCTCTGTGAAAAACTCCCTATGCTTCCTCAGAGCAGTGAGTTTTGCCTCACATTGGCTAGAGTCTGCAGAGCCTTGCATGGTAGGCAGGGCCTCCTGGGAGCAGGCCCATGACTGCCATTCTAGCCTCACCCTTTCTAGCCTAAGCTCTAGCATCACTTCACTGCTGTGGTCCAGGGTCCAAAGGGCTGCCCAGTGATACTGGAAATGGTGACTCTGGGGGCTGCGGACAAGCCTTGGAGCAAAAGAAACCTTCGCGCCCCCACTGAGGCCATCCCCAAACCTCGGTGCCACAGCAGGCCAAAAAATCAGAGGCTGACGCCCAGCCACAACCTCTCCCTCAACTCTGCTCCAGAAAGCTCCCCTGCAGAGGGGCCCCTGGGGGGGCAGCGTCATCTCAGCGTGTTTTCTAGGTGGCCGTGACATGCACTGAGCAGGAAATCGCTGCAGCCTTTGGGGGATAGGTCGGTCCAAATCGCCGCCCATTGCCAGCCAATTCTCCCGACATTGATTTTGGCAGAAAGCTGGTGAGCATTGGCGGGAAATCCCCCAGCCTACTCGCTTCCTGCAGCGCGTATCTTCATTGACACTGCCTTTATCTAGTGTCGTGATGTGTGAGTGGTCGCGGCTAGAACTCTGCAAGAAAGCCCTCTACGATCCGGGTGACACGAGTCCATTGCCTCCTGCTACTGAGTCTTTGGGGGACTGCCTCGGTCCCAGCAGATCTGGCCTACCATTCCCCTAGGCTCTAAATAAACCCTAGTTTTGGTTTTCAGGCTTCCATTCCAAGGTTCCTGGCCCCAAAGCCCCGGAGATAAAGTAGGTCTGAGTGACACCCTACGACTCCACATGCCACATGGTTGGAATTTGTGCCAATTGGAGCTGTGTCAAGCCCTCAAGAGGGTGAAACCTGCATGTACCCATAAAGCTATTCTGACCATTGTGGCCCCCCTGGCCATAAAGCCATATACTTGTTATGCTGGAGGTATGCCCCCAATTCAGGCCTGAGGGCAGCCCGCCTCAGATCCGGCACAGATTGCCTGCAATGACCCAAGGCCCTAACCCTAATCCGACTTTGGGTTTTCAGGCTTCCATTCCGAGAAGCCTGGCCCCCGGATTAAGGAGACCTGAGCAACACCCCAGGCATCTTCCTGGGGAAATGGAAACCGTCCCATTTGGAGCTGCACTGCACCCACAGAGGGGAAGAAACCTGCATGTCCCCCTAAAGCCACCCCTACCATTGGCGGCCCCCCAGGAACAAACTCTAATTCTTCAGGGTAGCCAGATGAACGTCCTAAGCACAGCCCCAAGGGGAGCCAACTTCAGTGCTATCAAATAGGGCCTGCCATGTACCTAGGCCCTAACCCTAACCCTAGGTGGGTTATACAGGCTTCAATACCCTGAGGCCTGACCCCCAAACCTGCCAGACTGGGGATGCCTGATACTCATGCCGGCACACCCCAGCCTGCCAGGGTGAAGTGATGCCATTGGGAGCTGGGTGGATTCCTCAGAGCAGGGAGACCTGCATGCCCCCTGAAAGCACCCCCAGCATCTGTGACTCTCTGGACTCAAACCCGGAATCTGACCCCAGGCCTGGTGCCCGCCCTCAACTGAGCCCACCAGTGAGCCCACCTCTGCACTGGCAGATTGGGCCTGCCATTCCCCTAGGCCCTTACCATAGCCCTAGTTTGGATTTTCAGGCTTCCATCCAAAGAGACCTGGCCCCCACATGCCCCAGATTAAGGACTACTGAGTGACACCACAGGACTCCACCCACCACATGGGAGGACACCTTATGGTTTGGGGCTGCGTCGAACCCTCAGACGGGGAGAAACCTGCAAGTGCCCCTAAAGCCACTCCCACCATGAAAGGCCCCCATGGTCATATAATCGGATTCTGCTGTGCCTCTGGACTCATGCCCTGGATTCAGCTCTGAGGGGAGCCCGTATTAGCACCAGCACAATGGGCCTGCCATGCCCTTGGGCCCTAACACTAACCCCAGGTGGGGTGGACAGGCTTCCATGTCCAGAGGCCTGTTCCCCCAAGCCTGCTGATGGGCACTTCTGAGACTCACTCTGGCATAGATTAAGGATGCCTCAGTGACACCCCAGAACTGTGCCCCCCACACATGAAGAAACCATGCCCTTTGGAGCTCTGCAGAACCATCAGACTGGGAGAAACCTGCATGCTACTCTGAGGACACCCCTAGCTTCCGTAGCCTCCCTGGACACAAACTCGGAGTCTGACATGCCACCTGACGCCTACCCTGATGTCAGCCCACTGGGGAGCCCGCCTTAGCACCAGCAGATTGAGCCTGCCATGTCCAGAGGCCCTTACCATAACTCTAGTTTCTGTTTTCAGGCTCCCATCACAAGAGGCCTGGTCCCCAAACTCCCCAGATAATGGACCCCTCTGTGACAACCCAAGAATCCGACTGCCATGCTGGGGGGAGCCATGCGTTTGGAGCACCGCAGTGCCCTCAGAGAGGAAGAAACCTACACAACCTTCTAAACCACCCCCACCATCAGTGGTCCCCCTGGCCAGAAACCCTGATTCTGCCGCACTGCAGGACACATTCCCTCAACTCAACCAGGAGGGGAGCCTGCATCAGCGCTGGCAGATTGGAGCTGCCATTCCCCAAGGTCATAACCCTAACCCTAATTTGCATTTTCAGGCTTCCTTCTTCAGGGTCCTGTCCCACAAGCCCTCTGACTTGGGAACCCTGGAGTCACACTGTAGGAATCCACCTGCCCCCCCCCCCCCCAGCAAGAAACGAGTCCATTTGGAGCTGCACCAAGCCATCAGAGCCGGAGAAATCTGCAAGTTCCCATGAGTACTCCCCCATGTCCTGCAGCCCCCCAAGGCCTGATGCCCTGCCTGACCGCCATCCTCAACTCAGCTCCTCAGGAAACCCTCCTCCAGATCAGCAGTTCAGGCCTGCCACACCCCTACCTCTGTTCTCCTCAGGGACCCCTGTCGGCACTAGACAGACCTCGGACTCCCCTGCCTGCCACAAAGTTCTGGGACCCCCTCTCTTTCTTCTCAATTTATACTGGCCCAAGTCTTTCATGAGAAAGGGGGAAGGTGACCTCCTGAATGTATAACACCTTCTTTTCTCTTCTGTCCTATTTCTCTCCACTTACCTTTGTACCTGGGCAAACTGGAAGGAACATATCAGTGGAACATGGACAAGCTCTGACATCTGAATCTTTCCTGGCAGCTTTCTGAAGGCTCCTTATGCAAACAGAAACTAGTGTATCCTACCACAGTGTGTTTGAAAATGATCATCAACAGAACAGGAGAGTGAAAGTCACTCCATTTTTACCTCACTCTTCATGAAGTAGAACATGGTCTTCTTCTTTACTTCCTTGACTTCAATTCCATTTTGTTTCCATGAAGTGTTAATTCTTTTGCTTCAGAGGTAGGATTTCATGATTCCTCACCTGCATAGAACACCCAGAGCTCATCACAAGTGCCCTCCCTAATAGCCATCACCCATTGAACCCTTCCCCTCCAGACCCCTGCCCTCTAGCAACCCTTGGTTTGTGCTCTAAGTTTGAGTCTGCTTCCCAATTGACCTATCTTTCTCCCCTTACTATGTTCATCTGTTTTCTTTCTGAAATTCCATAGAAGTCAAATTATAAGCTATTGGTCTTTTCTTACTGATTTTGCTTAGCTAAAGCCACTCTAGATCGATCCACAACCTGCAAATGGTAAGATTTCATTCTTTTTGAACCTGGCTCCTATTCCATTAAGAAGATGTGGGAGCTTATATATCTATATTCATATATATATATATATATATATATGTGTGTGTGTGTATATATATATGTATGTGTGTATATATGTGTGTGTATATATATATATATATGTGTATGTATCACTCATCAGTGAATGGACATTGGGACTCCCTCCATTGTTTCACTATGGTTGATAATGATGGTGTCAATATCACAGAGCTTGCACCCCATTGAATATGCACTCTTGTGCTCTTTAAGGAAATACCTAGGAGGGCAATGGCTGGATCCTAGGGTTGTTCAGTTCTTAGCTTTTGGAGGAAACACCATGCTTTTCCAGAGTGGCTGCAACAACCCACATGCCCACCAACAGTGCAGGAGGGTTCTACTTTAAGCAGAACATTCCCTGCCAGCAATTTCCTAAGGAGGAAACATGGGGGATAACATAACTCACCCAGCGTCTGGCAAGAAGCTCCAGAAATTCACGCCATGGTTCCTGACACCATGCCCTGTGAAGCCATCAGAATGCCTCTATCCAGGGGAATTCCCAGACTCTCCTTCTGACTTCACCACCCATGAAACTACAGAGAAAGGACAGCATGTCCAACTCTCTAGATGGTCACTGAGTAAAAATAGAAAGTCAAGATTCCCTTTTCAATCGTCCAAGTCTCCTTGGAATCCTTTTGAATTTTCCCTCTGCCTTCATCGGAACTCTTTGGATAAAAAAGGCAAATCCATTAGGATACATCACCTTGGACAAAGGAGAAGCATCATCCAAGCCTCTATCTGACCACAAAAAGCCACCTCACTATAGAGGCTGGTCATTCCATCACTGTTGGCCTAGGACCAACAGAATAAACACTGTTAGATGAAGGAACGCATTTTAGTTTCCAAACACACCGAGTCCATCTCATCTTCCCTTTCGAATCCAAGGGATTGCCTAGGAAAGAGATGTTCCAAATATCTTTGTAAGCCAGAAATAAACAGAGAAAATGAGATCACATGCCAGGTGCTCCCTGCAGGGAAACTCAGGAACTCTAGCACCCACTCTCCATTGCTGACAGCTGTGTTAGTGTGACTTTTTGGCTCCACTGGAGACCCAGGATATTTGGGGTAAAAGAGAAGTTTTACCTCTGATCCTGGCATGGATGTGACATTGTGCCCCATGGGCCTGCTGTTTTCTCTGAATGCTGACGTCCTGGGACAAGCTGCATGACAGACTCAGATGCTGATTTCCAAACTTCAGGTCTTGTGGAGCCAGAGTGAAGAAGGGTTGTCAGGTAGGGATACGCAGGCATCTCCCAGCTAAAGCCTGCACACCTGCTCTGATTCCTGGGAGAAGGAGAGACACATGCTTTGTTTCTTAAGTGGTCATTCACTTCCTTCTCAAGCCGGCCAATGCTTTTGTCCTTATTGGAGAAGCAAATATACTCTTCCAAACAAACACTCAACTCCTTGGTTCCAAAGGCACCATGGGTCACGTTTGGTTCCCCCGGCTCCAGAACCCCCACCAGGAGGACCCTCCTGAACCATCCTGACAGCACATTCCCATCAAACCTGGGGCAATGGGGCACAGTGCTGAGTGGGGGCCTGGCTCCAGTGGTTGTCACTCTTGAGCCTGGGGAAACAGAGAGTCTTCAGCTCAACACTCCGTCCTGTAAAAACAAGCTGCAGTCCCTCACGTTTCAGGGTCTTTCACCCAGCACCTCACCATTGCCCTCAGAGCCAGCAGGCTGCACGGACTCCTCGGCTGGTGTGTTTCCCACGGCAGCTCGCCACTGCCTCCAGTGGTGGCAAGCTGCATTGTCACCCCTACCATGTTCTCTTGCACCGCAGCTCACCAGGCCCTCCAGTGGCGTGAATCAGCACTGCCGGGCCTTCCATAAGCTCCTAATGCAGCTTCCAAACCCTCCACAGGTCTAAAGCCACACTGGCACTGTCCCTCAGACTGGGGACCTCTGGGCCACAACCCAGGAGTCCGCCTGCCACCCAGGAGGAAACCGTGCCATTTGAAGCTATGTAGAAACCTAGGAATGGAACAACCCACATGCCTCCCTGAGGACACCCCTAACCTCAACAGTCACAAACTCACAGTCACAAACTCACAGCCTGATGTGCTTCCTGACACCTGTGCTCGACTCAGCCCCCAGGGTTCTCGCCTCAGCGCCAGCAGATCAGGCCTGAATACCCCTATGCCCTAACCCAAATCCTAGTCTGTGATTTCAGGCTTCTGCGCCCAGAGACTTGGCCAACAAGCCCTCCAGATTGGGAACCCCTGAGCCACACCTAAAGACTCCACCTGCCATCTAGAAGGAAACCCTTCTGCTCGGGGCTTCCCAGAACCCTCAGACTACAAGAGACCCCCATACATTCCTGGGGCCACCCTCACCGCAGATGGCCCACATGACAACAAAACCCAGAGGTTGATGTTGCTGCTTGACCCCCATTCTCGACTCAGCCCATCAGAGAACCCACCTCAGCACTGGCAGATTGGGTCTGCCATGCCCCTAGGCCCTAACCCTAACCTGACGTTGGCTTTTCTGACTTCCATCCCCAGAGAACTGGCCCCTAAGCCCTCCAGATTGGGGACACCTGAGCTTCACCCCAGGACTCTGGCTGCCACCAAGGAAGAAACCATGCCCATCATGGCTGCACAAAACACTCAGAGCAGGAGAAACATGCATGACCCCCAATAGCCACACCATCCATCAGCGGTCCCCAGGATTAAGGCCAGATTCTGCTTCAGTGCTGGGCAAATGCCTCAATTCAGCCCTGAGGGGAGCCCACCTCAGCGCCAGCAGATAAGGCGTGCTATGACCCTAGGCGCTGTATCTAACACTGAGTTGGGTATTCAGTTGTCTTTTCCCAGGACCCCATACTTTGAGCCCTCAAACTGGGGAACCCTGAGTCACACCACAGGAGTCCACCTGCCACCCAGGAGGAAACCATACCTTTCACAGCTGCGGAAAAGCCTCAGAGCGAGAGACACTTTCATGCCCCCACTGAGGCCATCCCCAACATTCGGCGCCACTAAAGGCCAAAAAGTTGGAGGTTGACGCCTGGCCACAACCCCTCCCTCAACTCTGCTCTGGGAAAGCTTCCCTGTGCAGGGGCCCTAGGGTGGGCAGCATAGTCTCGGCCCATTTTCCAGATGACCTCGACATGCACCGACCGAGAAATCGCTCTAGCCCTCGGGGGACGGTGGGGACCGAATCGCTGCCCGACGCTAGTCAATTCTCGTGCGCGTTCTGCCCAAATATTGATTTGGGCAGAACGCTTGTGAGAATAGGCTGGAAAACCCCCAGCAAACTCTCTCCCTACGACCCGACCCGCTTCTGCAGGGCCTCCCCCAGGGCCTGGCCCGGGATCCCAAGTTGTCGCAGCTGGATCCCTGCCAGAAAGCCATCAGTGACTCATGCGAAGCCAATGCTTCCTGCTACTCAGCCTCCTGGGAGACCCTCCCTGGCACTGGCAGATGGGGTCTGCCATGCCCCTAGGCTTGGGCCCTAACCCTTGCTTGGTTTTTCAGGCTTCCTTTCCCAGGGTCCTGTCCCTCGAGCCCTCAACTGGGGGAACCCTGAAACACATGCCATGAGTCCTCCTGGCCCTAAGTGGAAACTGTGCCTATCTGAGCTTCAGAAAAACCTCAGAGTGGGAGACACCTGCATGCACCCCCCACGAGGCCATCCCCCACCATCAGCGCCACACTGGGCCGAAAACTCGGAGGCTGACACCCAGCCACAACCCCTACCTCAACTCTCCCTTCAGAAAGCTCCCCTGCGCTGGGGCCTATGTCGGAGCCATGTGATCACTGCCCATTTCCCAGAGGGCCTCAACACACACTGAATGGAAAAGCACTCTAGACCACTGCTGACAGTGTGGCTTGAGTCGCCGCCCAACGATGGGCAATTCTCACGAGCTTACTGCCCAAATCAATCACTCCATCCTGGTGCTTTGGCCATGCTATGCCCCTAGGCACTGCAACTAACCCTCGATTGTGTTTTCAGTGCTCCTTCCCCAGGGGCCTGTCCCCCGAGCCCTCCAACTGGGGAAGCATGAGTCACACCCCATGAGTCCACCTGCCTCCCAAGAGGAAACCGTGCCTTCCGGAGCTGCAGAAAACCCTCAGGGCAAGAGAATTGTTCATGCCCCACCAAGGCCATCCCCAACCTTTGGCCCCAACCAGGGCAGAAATGTCAGAGGCTGACACCCAGCCACACCCCCTCCCTCAGCTCTGCTCCAGGAAAGCTCCCCTGCGCAGTGACCCTTGGGTGGGGCAGCATCATCTTGGCCCATTTTGCGGATGGCCATGACAGGTGCTGAGTGAGAAATTACTCTAGCCCACTGGGGACAGTGTGGTCAGAATCAACACCCAATGCCCAAATCTATATTGATTTGGGAAGAACGCTCATGAGAATTGGCTGGAGAAATCCTGGTCAACTCGCTTCCTGTGGCGCATGTCTGCAGGGCCTCTGCCCAGGCCTGGCGCAGGGACCCGAGTGGTTGTGGCCCGAATCCTACCAGAATGCCCTCGATGAGTCACGCACGCTTGAGGACAAGGCCTCTTGCTTCTCGTCTTCTAGGGTTGCCACCACAGTGCTGGCGGTTCAGCCATGCTTTGCCCCTAGGTGCTACATCTAACTGTCTGTTGTGTTTTCGGTGTTCCTTCCCCCAGGGGCCTGTCCCTTGAGCCCTCCAACTGCCCCTCCAACCCCTGGAGTGAGCCTTCCATCTGTGCCTTTTGGAGCTGCGGACCCTCACCTGGTTTTTCAGACTTCCTTTTGCAGGGTCCTTCCCTCGAGCCCTCAAGTGGGGGAACCCTGAAACACACCCTATTGATGAAGTTCTTGAACCTAGGTGAGGTTCAATGGGGTGAGGTTCAGAGCCTATGGCTAAGAAAGAATTCTTTAGATATCTTTGGTGCAAAAAGGTGGTTTATTAGAGCACAGGGACCGGACCCATGGGCAGATGGAGATGCTACTGCGCCAGGCATGTGAGGAGTGGCTGGTTATATACACAGGAGTTGGGTAGGTGAGGACAAGGGGGTGTTCAGAAGGGCTATTGGGGTAAAGAAGACTGTCAGGATATTGAAGGCCTGGTTACTATCAAGCCAAGGCCACTTTCCCTCTAATGAGGCACTAACATAAAGACAATTGGGAGTCTCCTGGGAGAGTGGGAGACACCTGCATGCCCCCCCTCCACGAGGCCATCCCCCACGATCAGTGTCACACTGGGCTGAAAACTCGGAAACTGACACCCAGCCACAACACCTCCCTCAATTCTCCCCTAGAAAGCTTCCCTGTTTTGGGTCCTTGGGGGAGCCACGTGATCACAGCCCATTTCCCAAGGGGCTGAGACATGCACCGAATGGAAAAGGGCTCTAGACCACAGCTGACAGTGTTGCCTGAACTGCCGCTAAACACCGGCTAATGAGCTTGCACAATGAGTCATGCACACTTGAGGACAAGGCCTCTTGCTCCTCACCCTCTAGGGTTCCCACTCTAGTGCTGGTGGTTTGGCCCTGCCCCTGGGTGCTGGATCTACCCTCGGATGGGTTTTCAGTGTTCCTTTCCCAGGGGCCTGTCCCTTGAGCCTTCCAACTGGGGAACATTGAGTCACACCCCATAAGTCCACCTGCCACCCAGGAGGAAACCATGCTTTTCAGAGCTGTGGAAAACCCTCAGAGCAAGAGAAACCTTCATGCCCCCACTGGGCCATCCAAAACCTTTGGCACTACACCGGGCCGACAAGTCAGAGGCTGACGAACAGCCACAAACCTTCCCTCAACTCTGCTCCAGGAAAGCTCCCCTGTGCAGGAGCCCCCGAGTGGGCAGTGTAGTTGGCATGTTTTCTGGATGGCCGTGATATGCATCGAATGAGAAATCACTCTAGCCCATGGGTGACAGTGTGTTACAAATTGCCGCCCAACGCTGGCTAATTCTCATGAGCTTTCTGCCCAAATCAATATCGATTTGGGTAGAAAGCTCATGAGAATTGGCTGGAAAACCCCTGGCAAACTCGCCTCTTGTGATGCTGTCTGCAGGGCCGTCACCTGGGCCTGTCCCAGAATGGAGAGTTGTCCTGGCTCAAACCCTGCCACAAAGCACTCAGTGAACCAGTTGCAGGTGAGGCCAGTGCCTCCTGCTACTCAGCCTCCTTAGGTACCCTCCCTGGTGCTTGCAGATAGGGCCTGCCATGCTCCTAGGCTTGGGCCTTAACCCTCAGATGGGTTTTCAGTCTTCCTTTTCCAGGGCCCTATCCCTCAAATCCTCAAATTGGGCAACCTTGAAACCCACTCTATGGGTCCGCCTGCCACCCAGGGGGAAACTGTGTCATTCGGAGATGTGGAAAACCCTCAGAGCAGAAAAAACCTGTATGTTCCCTGTGAGGCCATCCCCCACCATCAGTGCCACACCAGGCCAAAAAATTGGAGGCTGACACCCAGTCAGAACCCCTCTCTCAAATCTGTCTCCAGAAAACTCCCTTGTGTGGGAGTCCTTGGTGGAGCCATGTGGGCCCGGCCTGTGTTCCCAAATGGTCAGGACATGCACTGAGTGAGAAAGAGCTCTAGACCCTGGGTGCCAGGGTGGCCCTAATCGCTGCCCAATGCCAGCCAATTATCACAAGCTTTCTGCCCAAATGGATATCAATTTTGACAGAAAAGTCATGAGAACTGGCTAGAAACCACCCATGAACTCCTTTCCGGCTGAAGGGACCATCAGCGGCACCACCTGGGCCTGGCTGAGGTCACATGTGGTCGCAGTCTGAACCCTGTGAGAAAGCACTCTAAAAGTTAGGTGCACACATGGCCAAACCCTCCCTCTACTCAGCCCTGTAGAGTGCCTGTCTCAGCACTGGCAGATTGGGTCTGCCATGTTACTAGGCCCTAACCCGAATCCTAGGGTTTTCAGACTTCTGTCCCCAGGGGCCTGTCCCACAAGCCCTTCAGATTAGGAATGCCAGATCCACAGCCCAGGATTCTGCCTGCCACCCAGGATGAAACCATGGCATTCAGAGCTGTGCAGAACCCACCAACCAGGAGAAACCTGCATGCCTCCTTGAGGCCACCCCCAAATTTGGCAGCACCCTTGGCCACTAGCCCAGAGCCTGACTCACTGCCTGACCCCTGTCCTCAACTCAGACCCCCAAGATCTGATCTTGCCTCAGCACAAGCAGATGGTGCCTGCGATGCCCTAACACTAACTCTCAGTTGGGTTTTCAGGCTTCCATCCCAAGAGGCCTGGCCCCCAAGTCCTCCAGATTGGGGACCCCTGAGCCACACACCAGGACACCTACAACCCAGGAGAGAACCATGCCATTTAGAGCTTTGCAAACCCCTCAGAATGGGAGAAATCTGCATTCTCCCCAAGGCCACCCCCACCTTTGGCACCCTACCAGGTCAAAAACATGGAGGCCGATGCTCGGCCAGACCCCCTCCCTCAAGTCTGCCTCAAGAAAGCTCCCCTCAGGTGGGGTCCTCATGGGAGCCACATGTCCCTGGCCTGAGTTCCCAGATGGTCGCAACACACACCTAGCCAGAAAGCGCTCTAAACTGCGGGCGCGAGTGTGGCCCAAATTGCCACACAATGCTGGCCAAGTCTCACAAGCTTTCTGCTGGTATCAATTTGGGCAGAAAGCTTGTGAAAATTGGCCAGAAACCCTCTGTTAACTTCCTTCTGGCTGCACGGGCCTTCAGGGGAACAGCCTGAGCCTGGCTTGAGGTCCCAAATGGTTACAGCCCTGCAAGAAAGTGCTCTAAAAGCCAGGCACATGTGTAGCCAGACCCTCCCTCTACTCAGCCCCCTGGGGGGCACGCCTCAACACTGACAGATTGGGCCTGCCACGCCCATATCCCCTGACCCTAGCTGTATGTTGGGTTTCAGGCTTTCGTCCCCAGAAGACTGACCCTGAATCCCTCCATATTGACAATCCCAGAACCACAACTCAAAACACTGTTGCCCAATGGAAATCATGAAATTTGGAGCTGTGCAATATGGAAAGCTTTCGCACAGCAAAGGAAACAGTCAACAACCCCTCCCCCAAAAAAAACATAATGAGAGAAGATATTTGGAAATTACATATCAGATAAAGGGCTAGTATCCCAAATCTAGGAAGGACTTACCGAGCCCAACACTCCCTGAACAAATAATCCAATCAAGACATATCCCAAATACATAAACAGACATTTCTCCAAAGAAGACATCCAAATGGCCAGCAGATGTATAAAAAACTGTTCAACTTCCCTTGACATTAGGAAAATACAAATAAAAACCATGAGATACCACCTTACACCAGTCAGAATGGCTAAAATGAACAAGTCAGGAAATGACAGGTGTTGGTAAGGATGTGGAAAAAGGGGAACACTTTTATACTGTTGGTGGGAATGCAAGTTGGTGAAGCCACCCTGGAAAACAGTGTTGAATTTCCTCAAGAAGTTGAAAATAGAGCTACCCTACAACCCTGCAAGTGTACTATTTACCCCAAAGATACAAATGTAGTGATCTGAAGTGGCACCTGCACCCCAATGTCTATAGCAGCAGTGACCACAAGAGCCAAAGTATGCAAAGAGCCCAGATGTCTATCAACAGATGAATGGTAGGATAATGAATTGGATATGAGACAGGCATCAAAAAATGAAATCTTAACATTTGCAATGACATGGATATAACGAGAGGTTATCATGCTAAGCAAAATAAGTCAGAGAAGGATAATTATCATTATCCTTCTCTGATTGACTTATTTCATGTATGATAAGCAAAATTTAAGAAATAAGACAGAGGATCATGGGGGAAGAGAGGGAAAAAGGAAGCAAGATGAAACCAGACAGGGAGACAAAGCATAAGAGACACTTAAACTCAGGAAACAAACTGAGGGTTTCTGAAGTCAGGGGGAGGGGTGATGGATGAATGGGGTGGATGAGTGATGGGCATTGGAGAGGGTATGTGCTGTGGTGAGCAATGTGTGTTGTGTAAAACAGAAGGATCTCAAACCTGTACCCTTGAAACAAATAACACAATATATGATCATAATAAAAAAGAAGTGAAAGAAAAACATTTAGTATATAAATGTATATTAAGCAAAGATAAATAAAAAAATAATCTCACTGATGAGAAAGCAAGCAAGCAAACAAGCAACTAAGCAACCTGGAGTCACCACACTCCAATTTCAAGTTAGCTTACAAAGTTGTTGTCATTAAAACAGTATGGTACTGGCATAAAAACAGACATACAGGTCAATGGAACACAATAGAAAGCTCAGAAATATAATCATAGTACTCTCTGCAAAGTTTATTCACTCATATATTTAAGGTTTATTTAAACTTAGCTCTGATAGAATTATTAACTCTGAATGGGAATTAATAATATTGATGTACTGTCCCAACAGCTGCTTCCAATAAATGCATTTCTTTAAACATGCTGTTTTATATAAATATATATTATAAAATAAAGATGATTCAGAATCCACACTTTGAGGAAAAATTAAATTCACTTTAATAAACCTATCACAGAAAAGGAAATATAGATATCCATCATCACAACTGAGAACACCACAAAAGAAGACAGTGAGCCACAAATTGGTGTCTGACGGAAGAATACAATACTTCTTAAGTAGTTCTGCCCAAATGTTCAGCCTGTTGAAAGCTATAGATCCAGGTAGTCATTTACAAAAACACAGATGTCAGAGAAAAGTCCTAACACAGAGTATGAAGACATCATCAGTGAAGACCACACTGCATATGTTCCAACAGGAAAAATATTTTCCCAAAATATTAACTGTAAGACCAGAAAGAAGGCAAGAAGGGAAGTAGGGAAGGAAAGCAAAACAAAGCAAAGCAAGGCAAGGCAGGAAAGGAAAGGAAAAGAAGAGAAAAGGAAAGAAGGAACTTCAGAAGCTTCCCCACACATGTATTGTCTTAATTTATGAAACAGCAGCAGAAAATATACAAGGGGGAAAGAACTGTCTCTTCAGTGAACAGTACTAGGAGAACTGGACACTAATTGCAGAAGAATGTGACTGGATCACTTTCCTACATCACACATACAAATTCTGAATGGATGAATGACTTGAATATAAGAACTGAATCCATAAACTGCCAAGAAGAAAACATAGGTACTAAGTTTCTTAATTTTGGTTTGGTGAAGAGTCTTTTACATCAGACATCAAAAGCAAAGGCAACAAAAGCAAAAATAAATAAGTGGACATCAAACTGAAATTTCTGCATGACAAAAGAAACCATCAAACCCTTAAAAGGCAACCTCCACAATAAGAAAAGATACCTGCACATCGTATTTGTGAAGAGGCTAATATCCAAAATACACAAAACACTCCTTCAAATCCAAACAAAACTGAATAAAAACTGAGGAGAATATTTGAAAAGATATTTCCAAAGATGGTATACAGGTGGCCAACAGACACAGAAAAAGTTGCTCAATGGCACTAACTGTTTTCAGGGAAACAGAAGTCAAAACCGCCATCAACTATCACCTCACATAGTTGGAACGCCCATCATATGAGAGAGAGACACCCAGTGCATTAAGGGTGTGTAGACAAGAGGACCTTGTGCACTGTTGGTGGGAATGGAAATGGGTGCAGCCACTGTGACAAACACTGTGGAGGTTCTGGAAAAAAATAATACAACTACCACATGACAAAGTAACCACTCTACTGAGTATTTCTTTGGAGAACACAAAAACACTCCCTCCAAAAGAGAGATGCACTCCCATGTTCACAGCAGCATTATTCACAAAAACCAGACATGAAAACACAGACCTTGGGGGCCGTATGCTAAGTAACTCAGACACAGAAAGACAAACACCAGAGGCTCTCATGGACATTCCACATGGAAAAATATACTGAATGCATAGATAATGAGAACAGATTGGTGGTTGCCAGCTTCGAGGTTGGTGGGGGGAAATGGGTGAAGGTAGTCAAAGGTGCCATGTTTGAGCAATAAAATCCGCAAGTCATGGGATGTTCTGTGCAGCATGGAGACGAAAGCTAACCCTGCAGGATGGGATACAGGCTCCCCTGCTACTTGAAAGTATAGTGTTCCTAGGAAACCCTTCATAGAAGAAATGGTGTAAATGGAAAAAAGAATGACCATTCATTTCTACAGAAAAATGAGTATGCCCAGACACCAAAAGTTCCATCTCTTTGGCTCTTCTTAGGCCTCAGGATAAAGCATCCTAATGGATGCCCAAAATAAATGGAGAGAAAGCACAGCAGATGCTCACAGACACAATTCAAAGTGCCGGTGGTTGGATGCAGAGAGCAGTGCCCAGGAAGGAGCTGGTTGGGGTGTATGCTCCCTCTGTAGTGGTTCCCCAAAAAACAGAAGCTGAATGCAATTCCATTTCTTGACTTTCTTCATAAGAGGGAAATCCTCTTCAGGTTTCTTCCTCCTACTAGAGCTGGGTAATAACTTAGATCTTTCCAAAAAACCAAGTGTTTTACCATGAACTTTGAGAAAAGTGGGGGAGACCTGTACTTGAAAGTCTGAGGGGGTAGATTGAGTTCTCCTGGATACAAACATGAGCAGGTCCACTGTGAAAGGCAGCAAGTGGAACACAGACTACCTCCTACCCACAGAAACCTCCTTCATCTCGCTTGGGACAACCCACAGGAGCTGGGAGTTACCTCAATTCCTCCTTGTTTGGATTCCCAATATTGAACCTATCGGCAAACCCTATGAACTCCATCCTCAATAGGTACCCAGAATAGTACTAACCCCTCCTTTCAAGGCCACCCGTCTGGTGCATACTGGAGCCCATCTTTTGCCTGAGTTCCTGGAAAATCTTCACCATTGACCTCCCTTACCCATTCTCAACGCTGGATCATCTGTTCTCAACACTGTTGCCAGGATGGCCCAGTGAATGAGGTCATGGCCCTGCAATGGCTTTCTGCCACCCAATTGTCACTTCCCTGAGGTCATGTCTTAAGCCATCTGCTGTGGCCACAGGGCCTTGTTGCTGCTCCTGGACATACCTGGTATGCTCCTGCCCCAAGGGCTTTGCATATGCTTTCCCTTCCTTTTAGAAGGCTTTTGATATGAGATCACACACTTTCTTTTGAACTTGACTCAAGCATCACCTTCCTAGTGAAGTCCCACCTGGACCCTATATGAACAGCAAGCACCACTTCACCTCCCCTTCAGCACTCCAGCCCTGTCTCCTGCTTTCTATTTCCAGAGCAGTTATCATAGTCACCAGGTCATCTCAGTAAGGTGGAAATGGAGGCCTACTCAGATTTTTTCACCACAGACTCCCTCTGATTTCCTAGTCCAGAGCCCTGGTGGAAAAGATGACCAGAGCTCTTGCACAGCCAGGATGCCCAAGACAATGAGTCCCCTTACAGCACCCTGAAGGCCATCATGAAAATGAACCATGAGAGGAATCCATTTGCACATAAAACCTGAAACCAGATACCTTCCTCAATTCCAGGTGAGCACACACACTTCCTCTCATTGCCTGATGTGCTCATCTGAGAAATCTGAGCAGAGAAGCATCCCAGGGTCCAAATCTCCTTTTGACCGAGGTCCTCGAAGCAGACATCTCTCCTCCCTGCACCAGCCACCTGTGATTGACATCTGGCATCCTCCTGTGCTGGGGCAGAATGGTGCACCTGTCCCTCTTTCCTGGGACGTCATTACAAACCAGGCATTGCTGCAGAGTTTTCAGGAAGGAACATGCAGCAGCAGCAGCAGCAGGAGCAATAGGCCTCTTTGGTTCGGTCTCAGTCTGGCACATGAGGCCCCATGTGGAATGAGAGCTTCAGGGAGACCGGTGTCATGTGGCCTTGGAACCTAATGCAGGAACTGAGATTTCAGTTCCAAATGAAAACTGTTTTCTCCCACACAGCACAGGAAAGTAGAGGATTTCTCAAGGGTATGGCTCTGGAAGAAGTGCTTCTGCTGGCTGAATTCACAGACACCAGGCAGAGGTCACCTGCGGTGCCTTGTCTGAGGAAGCAAGGGGCACACACTGGTCAAGAATCCAGAATGCTGCCTGTGGGCTGCTTCCCACCAAGCCCCCCGCTGAGATGAGAGGTTTGAGATCCCAACAGGAAACAAGTTTCCTATCACATCTGCAGCAGGAGGGTTGGCTGGGGAGCAGAGCCCTGTCCCTGGAGCAAGCCGGCTTGTGCATCAAAGAGTGATGGCCCACTGCCACAGCCTCACAGTCTCCCAGCTATGATCTGACTCCACTGCCAGGCTCACACCTGCTGACACAGTGACTCCTAAGACCCAGGGGCTGCTTTCCACCCCAGCTCAATGCTACTCCCAGAGAAGCCAACTCCAGTCTCAGAAACGTGTTCATCATTAGCTCTGGAATTCTCTGGGTTTGTCTACACTTGCCCACCCAGGCGTCCCTTCCAGATCATTCTTGCAGTCCCATAGGGTTTCAAGCCACCTTCAAGCTGCCCTTCAAAAGGCAGGAACTTGTCCAATGAGGCAGACCAGCCAGGTGACTCTGTGTGCAGGAAACTTAGACCACATCCTCCTCGAACACCAACAATTCCAAGTTCAGGCTTCAAACCCTCACTCACTGGGCATGGAAAACCACATCAGCATGAACACTACTCTTTCAAATCTCTTGTCTCCCATTCCTTCAAATCAGAAACAAAGCTCCAGTCACCATTCTATTTTCCCTTCAGGGAAGTAAGGAAAATGATAGAATAAAGCACTCCGTGTGCACAGCGCAATTCTAAGAAGAATTCCTTGTTCTTTCTCATCCGGGCAGCCTGACACTACCCATACTATGAGAGGGGCCACAAATTCAGTCCTCATAGATATATCTGACCTTGTGTTTTTCCTTTTGGTATTTTGATCTCGAAGTCAATGTCTTTATTGCTTTCTTGAAATAACAATAATAATGACATGGTCACATGTCGATCCAAACGAGGTTTGGATCTCGTTAACCAGACAACATGGCTCTGGTTCAGATATTGATGAAGACGCAATCTCTTCCCAGGAAGCAAAGCCCACACCCTCAGGGATCCACACGCCTCATGGGTGATTGTTCCTTTGCTCCATGGAGTTGTCCAAGTGCAAAGGATGCAGGTGACCTCTAGGGTTCATTCTGTTTTCTTCAGAAATTCCCCAGTTAAAGTCACAAGGGATTCACAGGTTCAGGTTTCAGAGCCCAGGATGTGCCACCAAGTAAGCAGACACACACACACACACACACACACACACACACACCGCTTCCCTGCGCACCACCAGGGAAGGCTAACAGGGGCTTGAGTTCCATTGGGAGCACAATGAGCCACTCCCAGGCTCCTAACAACCTACACTACTCCTCCATTTCTCCCCCTCATAAAGGGCACTGCACCCCGTTACAACTCTGAGGCTGTGCTTTACTTTAAAAAAGTAATTCTTTAAAAGAATATATTTTATTTATTTATTTGACAGAGAAAGACACATCAAGGGAGGGAACACAAGCAGGGGAAGTGAGAGAGGGAGAAGCAGGCTTTCTGCTGAGCAAGGAGCCTGGGACCATGACCTCAGACGAAGGCAGATGTTGAATGACTGAGCCACCCAGGTGCCCCTCACACATAATTTCTAGTATCAGAAAGTGGTTCACAGGAGAGAAAACCCCCACAAATGACTCTTTGACTATTTCAGAAGACTGTTTTCCCATTGTTTAATGAAATCAGGAAAGAAAAGCACACAGACCCTCCCTTCCACTAACAGGTCTGATTTACTTCAGTGAGAGGAACTCATTGAAGACTCATCATTCCAACCATAGAACTTTTGAAACTTCACACGCACTCAAAGAACGAAGCCCAAACCAATGTGTCAGCCTAGCAACGTGGAGAAGTCAGAACTGGAATGACAGGGACAGACTAGGAGATTGTGTGTATTGGCTGAGGCTGGTGGATAGAAGAAGGCACTCTGCCTACTCTCCACTTGGGCCTCACCTGTCTTCAGCCAGGAACCTGCTCACAGTCCTGACCTGTCACAACTGTCACATATGAGACACACAGCCACCCCTGGAGCCAGCCCTGGCCACACCCTTTTGCAGAATGCACTCCAGTCTCCTCCAGGACCCCTGAACTCTACCCAGACCTGGAGCTCCCCTGTTTGCCACAAAGCTCTGGGATCCACCCTCCTTCTTCCAAAATTACTCTGGCCCAAGTCTTTCACGAGAAAGGGAAAATACTCCTTCCTGAATGCTTAACACCTCCTTTCCTTTTCTGCCATATTTCTCACCACTTACCTTTGTACCTGGGCAAACTGGAAGGAACATATGAATGGAACATGGACATGCTCTGGGATCTGAATCTTTCATTGTAGCTTTCTGAGGACTCCTTATGCAATCAGAAACTAGTGTATCTTACCACATTGTGTTTCACTGTCCTACAGAATAGGACAGTGAAAATCATTCCATTTTTACCTCACTCTTCATGAAACAGAACATGGTGTTCTTTTCTTCATTGACTTCAATTCCAATTTGTTTCCATGCAGTGTTAATTCCTTGCTCCAGGGGTAGGATTTCATGATTCCTCACCTGCATACAACACTCAGAGATCATCACAACAAGTGCCCTCCCTAATAGCCATCACCCATTTAACACTTTTCCCCACACCCCTGCCCTCTAGCAACCCTTGGTTTGTGTTCTAAGGTTGAGTCATTTCCTCATTTGCCTATCTTTTTCTATCTATTTTTCTTCCCTCACTATGTTCATCTGTTTTCTGAAATTCCATAGAAGTCAAATTATAGGCTATTGATCTTTTCTTACTGACTTTGCTTAGCTAAAGCCACTCTAGATCCATCCACTTCCTTGCAGATGGTAAGATTTCATTCTTTTTGAAGCTGGGTCCTATTCCATTGTGTGGATAGATAAATAGATAGACAGATTTATATCTAACAATATCTATATATATCTATATGTGTATGTATCCCACATCTTTCTCCATTCTTCAGTGAATGGACATTGGGACTTCCTCTATAGTTTCACTTTTGTTGATAATGCTTCTATAAATATCATGGTGCTTGTACCCCATTGAATGTGCATTTTTGTGCATTTTGGGGAAATACCTAGGAGTGCAGTGGCTGGATCCTAGGGTTCTTCAGTTTTTAGTTTTTGGAGGAACCACCATACTCTTTTTCAGAGTGGCTGCAACAACCTGCATGCCCACCAACAGTTCAGGAGCATTTCACTTTAAGTAGAACACTCTCTGCCAGCCGTTTCCTAAGGAGGAAATGGAAAACCTGTGGGATAACATGACTCACCCAGCAACTGGCAAGCAGCTACAGAAATTCACCCCAGGGTTCCTGACACCAAGCCCCATAAAGCCACCAGAATGCATCTATCCAGGGGAATTCCCAAAGACTCTCCTTCTGACTTCACAACCCATGAAACTGCAGAGAAAATATGCATGTCCAACTATCTAGATGGTCCATTGAATGAAACTAGAAAGTCAAGCTTCCCTTTTCAATCATCAAAGGCTCCTTGGAATCCTTTTGAAATTTCCCTCTGCCCTCATTGAAACTCTGGATGAAAAGACAAATCCATTAGGATACGTCATCTTGGACAAAGGAGAAGCCATCATCCAAGTCTCTATCTGACTACAAACAACCACCTAATTCTAGATGCTGGCCATTCCACCAGAGCCTAGGCCCAACAGAATAAACACTGTTAGATGAAGGAACACATTCTATGTTCAAAACACACACTGAGTCCATCTCATCTTCCCTTTTTAATCCAAGGGATTTCCTAGGTATGATATGTTCCAGATACCTTTGTAAGCCAGAAATGTCAGAGAAAATGGGATCACCTGCCATGAGCTCCCTGCAGGGAAACTCGGGAACTCTGGCACCCACTCTACATTGCTGACAACTGCGTCAGTGTAAATTTGTGGCTCCACTGGAAACAAGAGAAAAGCCCAGGACATTTGGGGTGAAAGAGAAGTTTTACCGCTCATCCTGGCATGGACGTGATCTTGTGCCCAATGGGCCTGCTGTTTTCTTTGAACACTGATGTCCTGGGACAAGCTGCATGACTGAGTCAGACGCTGCTATCAAAACTTCAGGTCTCATGAAACCAGAGTAAAGAAGGGTTGTCAGGTAGGGATAAGCAGGCAGCTCCCAGCTAAAGCCTGCACACCTGCTCTGATTCCTGGGAGAAGGAGAGACACATGCTTGCTTTTCTTAAGTGGTCATTCACTTCCTTCTAAAGCCAGCCAATGCCCTTGTCCTTTTTGGAGAAGCAAATAGACTCTTCCAAACAAACACTCAACTCCTCATTTCCAAAGGCACCATGTGTCAGGTTTGGTTCCCCCCAGGCTCCAGACCCCAAACTGGGAGACCCCTCCTGAACCATCCCGACATCCCATTACCACCAAACCTGGGGACACAGGACACAAAGCTGAGTGAGGGCCCAGCTCCAGGGGTTGTTACCTCCACTCTTGAGCCTGGGGAAACAGAGACCATACAGCTTACCACTCCCTCCTGTAGAAAGAAGCTGCAGTGCCTCACCTTTCAGGGTTTGTCACCCAGCACCTCGCCACTGCCCTCAGTGCTGACAGGCTGCACTGACTCCTCTTCTGGCATTTTTCCCATGGCAGCTCGCCACTGCCTCCAGTGGTGGCAAGCAGCATTGCCATGTTTCCCAGTGACTAGCACCACGGGTCACCATTCTCCCAACGATGTGAACTTGCACTGCTAGGCCTTCCAGCATCTGGCAATGCAGCTCACAATGCCTCCACTGGTCTCAAGCCACACTGGCACATCTTCCACCATCCCTCAGACTGCAAATCAGCACTGCCTCCAGTGGAGGGAGTTCACACTGCCTCGACTTCCCACGCCTTGCACTGTGCCTGTCCACTGCATCCATTGTCAGGGAGCTCCAGCAGCACATCTTCCAGTGTCTCTCCCACTGCAGCTCATCACTGCCTCCCTTGGTGGCAAGCTGAAGTGCCCTGTCCTTCAGCATTTGTTGCACTGGAGCTCAGCACAGCTTCCAGTGGTGGAAAGCTGAATAATGAGAGTTGCTGGATGGCATGGCAGTGAAGAATTCTGTCACTGGAAGCAGTGCTGAGCTGCATTGTGAGAGCTGCTGGGAGACATGCCAGTCAGCTTGCAACCACTGTGGGCTGTAGTGAGCTGCATTGTGAAACCCTGGAAGAATTCGGAAAGTCATTTCCCATCACTGGAGGCAGTGGTCAGCTACAGTGTGAGTGATGCCAGGTTTTGCAGTGCTTATTAATGCCATTAGAGGTGGTGATGATCTGCAGTGTGAGACAATTAATGGTGTGGCTTTGCAGAATGTGGCCACTAAAGGCAGTGTGGAGGTAAAGTGTGAGACCCTGGTAGAAGTGCAGTGACGGTCTCGCTACTGGAGGGGTGGTCAGTTGCAGTGCGAAGGATGCCTGACAGTTTTGCAGTGCTGCTTACAGCCACTAGTGGCAGTGCAAGGCCATGGATGGCATGACTATGCACCTTGTCTCCCCTGGAGGCAATGCTGAACTGCAGTTCGAGGCACTAAGAGAAGTGCCAGTGAAGTATCCCACCACTGGAGGCAGTGGTCAGCTGCCGTTTGGGGCATGCCAGAAGACTTTGCAGTGCTCCTTACTGCCATTAGAGGCAGTGGTGAGAGAGAGTCAGAGACCATAGGTAGCATGACTATGCAGCTTGTTGCCACTGGAAGCAGTATATAGCTGCAGTGCAAGACCCTGCAAGAGTGGCCACTCAAGTTCCTACCACTTGAAGCAGTGGTAAGCTGCAGTGCAAGTTCCTGGAAGAAGTCGCCATGTCAGTTCCCGCCACTGGAGGCAGCAGTGAACTGCAATTCGAGATGCTGCAAGGAGTGGCAATCTAGTTACCTAGCCCTGGAAGCAGTAGTGCGCTGCATAGTGAGACGCTGGAAGATGAAGTTGTGCTGATTCTTGCTATTGGAGGCAGAGGTCAGCTGCAGTGTGAGGGATGCCAGGATGCTTTGCAGTGTTGCTTATGGCCACCAGATGCAGTGTTGAGATGCAATGCGAGTCCATGGCTGGCATTGCTGTACAAATTTTCTCCACTGGAGGCAGTGGTAAAGCTGCAGGGTGGGATGCTGCAAAGAGTAGCAGTGCAGCTTCCTACAAGTAGAGGCAGTGGTGAGCTCCAGTGGGAGACACTAGAAGAAGTGGCAGTGCCGGTTCCTGCCAGTGGAGGCAGTGGTCAACTACAGTGGGAGGGACATCTGAAGATTTTGCAGTGCTCCTTATGGCCACTAGAGGCAATGTTGAGATGCACTGCGGGCCATGCAGTGCATTGCCCCTGGGGCATTGTTGAGCTACAGTGTGAGTCCCTAGAAGAGTGGCAATGTAGTTTCCTATCACTGGAAACAGTAGTGAGCCGCAGTTTAAGGTGCTACAAGGCCTGGCAGTGCAGGTTTTTACCACTGGTGGCAGTGGTGAGCTGCAGGGCAAGACGCTGGAAGGAGAGGCAGTGTCCATTCCCACCACTGGAGGCAGTGGTCAGCAGCAGTGTGAGGAATGTCTGAAGGCTTTGTAGTGCTGCTTACAGTCACTAGAGGCAGTGTTGAGATGCGGTGTGAGACCATGAATGGCATGGCTGTGCAGCTTGTTGCTACTGGAGGCAAGGCTGAGCTGCACTTCAAGGCACTGGAAGGAGTGGCAGTCTAGTTACCTAGCACTGGAAGCAGTGGTGAGCTGCAGAGTGAGATGCTGGAATAACAAACTGTCTTTCTTTCCACTGGAGGCAGTGATCAGCTGCAGTGCGAGGGATGCTGGAATGCTTTGCAATGCTAATTACCGCCACTGGAGGCAGTAGACAGCTGCAGTGTCAGCCACTGGAAGGAGTGGCTGTGTTGGTTCCTGCCACTGGAGTTATGAGATCTCAGTCCCAATCTCATGAGAACTCAGACAGTTCTCATGAGATTTTTATCCAAATATCATGAGAACTCATTCCAAATATGATGAGATGAGGATTTATTCCAAATCGCAAGAGATCTCAGTCCAAATACTGAGAGATTTCAGTCTAAATCTTATGAAATCTCCATCTAAATCAGATGAGGAGTCAAATGTATCCATAAGGTCTTATATTTAAGAACAAAATGTGCTAACTTAAATAAGATAAACACTTGAAGATAAGGAGTTAAAAAGAACAGAGCTAACAATGCATATAAATGGTAGGCCTTAATATAATTTGAATAAACAATTTTAAAGGATAAAACAAAACAAAAAATCAAAGAGTGTTTGCCAGTAAAATTGGGTAAGATTGTGTTTTATAAGACTAGGAAAAATAGAAAAAGATCAAACAATATTAATAGCACACAGTGATAAAATTTTATGATCACTACAGATTCAAAACTAGTAACAGGATAATGTAGAAAATTTTATGCCAAGAAATTGAAAAGTACATACAAATGGATCATTTTTTGATGAACATGTTTTAAAATATAAAATTTTATTTTGGATTCTATTCCCCACATTATGACAGAATTTATGTGTTCAGAAACATTCTCCAAATGGAGAACACATAAAATATTTAGATAAAATAAAATTAACTACTAAATTTATGCATAAACTAGCAATAAATTAATTGAAGTTTTGACATTATAAAGAGCGAACATTAATAAGCTTTGAAGTCACTTTCACTGCTTAGAGAATTTTCACATGTCTGGGGTACTAGAGTTTGAAGTTTATGGGGTCAATGTTCGAGGAAGACAGAGATAAAGCCTGGTCGTTCTCCAAAACGGTGAGCCATTCAATGTGAGATTCTTCATAAATTCAATACCTCTCTTAAAGAAAATAGCTTTAGAAGTTAAGAAATGGAAAACTATTTTATCCTCCATAGTACAAACATAGATATTTCAGCCTAATTTTTCTCAACAGCATTCCAAACCACAAGCCTACTATTATATGTACATATCAATATAATTGACACAACATACATGGTGCCAAACAACAAACCCCAAATCTGCTCACCAGATTGGTAAAAATGAATGAAATTCCTTTGCACAATAATTTAATTTAAAAGCATAACTGAAAGATTTTCATAGATAAAATAATAAGACATCTGTTTTAACAGCCAATTTCTCCAAAACATACCACGAAACAAACCTTTGTGATGAAAATTACAAGATGAAAATAAGAACAGAATCAGAACAGATATTACACTATTGAAACTGTAGGTAATAGGAATATCATATAGAAAAAATATCTTTAATATGTCTAAATAAAAATGTTAAAGCCAGACTCACAGTCTGAATAATCTTCTTATTAAAAGAAAAATAACTCTATAACTGAAAAAAATTGTAATATTTATGGGTGCCTGCATGGCTCAGTTGGTTGAGTGACTTTTGGATTTGGCTTGAGCCATGATTTCAGAGTCATGGGATTGAGTCCCAAGTCAGGCTTTTAGCACAGTGGGGAGTTTGCTGGAGAGTCTCTCTCTCCATCTCCCTCTGGTCCTTTGCCCTTCTCCCTGCTCATGCTCTCTCTGTCTCTTTCTCTTTCTCTCTCAAATAAATAAATAAATAAATTTTTATAAAAATTGTGACATTTAAAAGATTATATTCCTCGGGTTGTGGAAGTGCAGAGAGAGACCCAAGATGAGAGGAAGTGAGGTGTCTGAGATATATGCAAGTAGTAAACATGGATTTCTTCCCAATGGCTCTGTTGAACCACTACAAACACAGTAGTTACTGAAGATTCCTTGATATGGGAAATACAAAAATATAAAATCTAGGACACAGTAGATGTGGGGGGTCTAAAATGATACCCCATATAAAAAAGGAAACTAATGTGAACAATAATTAAATTTACTGCACAGAAGGAGACAGAATGGAACATGTATATCTTCAATTTAATTAAAATTAAATAGGAAGAAAACCAATTTCCATTAAGAATTCATAACCATGGGTACCTGAGTGGCTCATTTGGTTAAGGATGTAACTCTTGGTTTCTGCTTGGATTGAAATCTCAGGGTCATGAGATTGATCCTCATGTTGGGCTCCATGCTCAGAGTGCAGTCTGCTTAAGGTTCTCTCTCCCTCTGGTCCTCTGCTCTCTCCCTCCCCCTCTATCTCTGTCTCTGTCTCAAATAAATAATTAAATCATTAGAAAAAGAAAAGAATTCATACAGAAGAGTGATGTCACCAGGATGGTGACATAGGTCATTTCTGACTTCACTTCCTCTCTAAAGAATGACTAACAACTATTCACGAACAAAATGCCATTGAGAGAATTCTAGAACACATGAGTGAGGCTGAAGCAGCCCCTGAACCACAGAGAACAAGACAGACTTGTTAGAGGAGTAAGGGAAAGGCATACATACTGATTGTATTGCCCCTCCCCCTGGCTGGCACAGCACCAAGCACAGGGATTTCTTCTGAACTTACAACCTCCAGTGGGAAAAGAGAGAAATCCAGCCCCTCCGGTGTTGCAGGCACTTTGTGAGGACCTCTATTCTGTTCTGGTATCACAGGAATTGCAGGGGAATCTGCAGGTCAAAACTGGGACTCTGTGACAGAGAAGGGGAAGGACTTCCAACAACTTGCACTCAGGTATTGGCAGACTGAGTTCCTGCCTGCAGAGCCTAAACAGTAGTTCCAATCAGTGACTTTGCTCCCCTGCAGAGCCAGTCAGTAGGGCAGTGTGACCAGGGGTGTAGGTCTGCCTGATTCAGCTCCTTGAATGAGCAATTTGCTGGCCTGGAACCCAGTCTGCCCATGCCCAGGTAAGGGACTTGAGTCATAGAGCCACCTGCTCTGGGGCATGGTTCCCAGTCCCCGGTAAATATGAGAGCTGAAAGCTATTGAAATACCTGAAAGCTGTGTAACTCAGCAAATCTCGAGCCAAGAGGTGGATGGGCAGAATTGATCACCCTCAGAGCAAACTCTATGGTCCTTTTTGACCAGGGAAAGTGGGGCACAGTTCAGTTTAAGTTAAGACCACAAGCAAAGAGCATTACCAGCCTTTGAGTTGCTTCTCTTGCTGCACATGAGCAGAAAAATTAATCTGTAGACCAACCCATTGCTGGATATAGCCTTCAGCTTTCCTGCCTAGGGAACCTAACCAGAGTATATATGAGAAGCTGGTTAGCCCATCCATCAGCCCTGCCTACAGTGACACTTAACAGAGAGCACAGCCTGTGGCTTTCTCTTTTGGCAGAGCAAAACTCATGGCCTCATCTGACCAGTGAACTCAGGGCACACTCCTGCCCAATTCAGGTCCCTAAACGACAAGCCATGTAGGCCCCGTTTTATCCTGCTAACCTGTCAGACCCAGGAAGTTAAGTTATAGCCCCACCTATTGCTAAATACAGTACCCAGTCCTGATCTACAAATGCAGGCAACTATGGAGGCCATCCTAGAGCCCTAGGTGGGCAGGCAAGTAAGCCAGCAGTCCAATCCAGCTATTATCAGCCAATGGCAAAATCACACCCAAACTGAGCTTGCCCCAAAATAGACCTTAATAGCAGGCCCCACCTGTTCAAGGATATTACCAGCAGACATGTCCAGACACCCAAACTGAGCTGCTGGCAAAGGACTATCTCTGCAGAAGCAAACCTGTAAATTCTGGAAGATGAGCCCACTTTCTCAAATGCCCAGACACCAATATAAGGAATCAAGGATCACAAAAAAACCAAAACCAAAACAAAACAAAACAAAAACCAAGGCCAAAAAACAGGGAGACAGGACACCACCAAATGGAACTAATAAAGTTCTAATAACTGACCCCACAGAAATGGAGATCTATGATCCATCAGACTAAAAGTTCAGAGTTTAGTAAACTACAAGAACACAGAGAGACAACTAAATGAAATGAAGGAAATAATGCATTAACAAAACAAAAAGTTCAACAAAGAAATAGAAACCATTAAAAAAGCCCAGAAATTCTAGAGCTGAAAAATGTAATAACTGAGCCGAAGAATTCAACAGAGAGCTTCAAAAGCAGACTGAAACCATGTCCTGGAAGAGAAGACATTTGAAAGTATCCAGACAGGGAAAAAGAATGAAAAAGAGTGAAGAAAGCCTATGGGATTTATAAGACACAATAAAAACAAACAAACAAAAACCCCAACAACATCTGCATTATGGAAACTCCATAAAGATAAGAGAAAGATAAAGGGATAGAAAGTATATTTAAAGCAATTGAACTACCCAAACCTGGGGAGAAAAACAGACATCAAAATCCATGAGGCCCAAATAGGTTGAACCTGAATATGGCAACCCAGATACACATTAGATCTAGATTTTCAAAAGCCAAATACAAAGAATTTTGAAGGAAAGGGAGAAAAGAGAGAAATTACATATAAGGAAATCCCCATGAAATGATAGATGAATTTTTCCAACAGAAACCTTTCAAGCTAGGAGAGAATGGGATGACATATTCAAAATGTGGAAACAAAACACCTGTCAATCAAGAACTCTACACTCAGTGAAGCAGTCCTTCAGAAATGAAAAGGGATAAAAACTTTCTCAAACAAATCAAAGTGAGGGAATTCAACACTGTGAGACCTGTCTTACAAGAAATGTTAAGGGAGTTCTTTAAGTGAAAGAAAATGATGTTAATTAACTTCATAAAAACATTAGGAGATAGTAATGGTAAACATGTAGTCAAAGTTAGAATCTACAACATGAAAATGATGTTGTGTAATTCACTTATAACTCCAGTTTAAAACTTAGAAAAAAATAGCAAAAAAAATCCATAACAACAATAATCTGTTATTATCTATACAACATAAGAGACACATAAATTGTAGCATCAATAATCTAAAATGTGAGGGGAAAGAGAAGAAGAAGTGTAACGCTTAGGGATTCTACTAAAACTAAGTCATTATTAGTTTATTATTTTTTTTGAAATTTTATTTTAGTTTTTAATGTTAAGCAGCAATTGTCCATTTTATTAATTTTACTATATTAAACAAATGTTTTCAGAGTGTCTTAACACACTGTTCCAGACACTGTTTGTATCCACTGAATTAGGAGTAGATGATCCATGTTCCAGTGACATTTCAGTCTGATAAATCCTGAATAATAAATCATTTATTAGTATGTGTAAGTTTAAATATCTCTTTTCATAAAAAAAAGGGCAATATCATCTGGTCGGATGGACCTAATGAACTAATATATGTGAAAGGGTAATGTCTTGCCCTCCTCAAGAGAAGTAAGTGGTAACTGACAGGTTTTTGAATGAGTACTACTTCTCTGGGTTCCCTACTCCAAGAACAAGTATTTTGATGTAATCAATATATCTGGGATTCACTCCTTAACTTGCAACATTTTGAAGAGAACAAAGGACATGAAAATAAATGCATCCCAGAATGACAAGTTGTTATTAGTTTGAAATAAGGTGCTAATTTCAGAATATTTTATGTAAGACTCGGGGTAAGCACAAAAAGAAAAACCTGTAGTAATCACACACACACACACACACACACACTCACTCACTCACACACACACACCCCTATGATAAAGATGTCAAGTATAGTGATACCTAAAGACATCAAAACAAAACAGAGCACAAAAAGACACTAGGTTAAGAAACAAAGAACAATGGATCTACAATAAAAGCAGAAAACAAATTAATAAAATAGCAATAAGTCTTTACCTACTAATTACCTTAAACATAAACAGATAATTCTCCATTCAAATACATAGAATAGCTGACATTAAAAAAAAAGATCTAACAACATGCTGCCTAAAAGAGACTCATTTTAGCTTTAAAAACACACATGTTTTTGTGTTAAACACTGTGTTAAAAACACACAGTCTCACAGACTGAGAATAAAGGGATGAAAAAGTGTATTTCTAGCAAATGGCAACAACCAAAAAAAAAAAAAGTATAGGTAGCTATACTTATATAAGACAAAATAGACTTTAAAATAAAATAATAAAGAGGTACAGAAGGTTACTATATAATGATAAAAGGATCAACACATCAAGAAGATGTGACAATTATAAATATTTATGTACACCAAATTGGAGCATCTAAATATATAAAGCAAACCATAACAGAACTAAAAAGGAAAAATAAACAGCAGTACAATAATAGTTGGGGATTTTAATACCCCACTCAACAATGGATACATCATCCAGACAGAATCAATAAAGAAACAGCAGATCGGAACAACACTGTAGAGTAAATGGACCCAACAGACATACAAAATACTCTAAGAATAGTAGAATACACATTCTTCTCAAGTACGCATGAAACATTTCCTAGGATGACTTTAGGTTAGGCCTAACAAGTTTTAACAAATCCAAGAAAATGAAGATCCAGCAATTAACCTTTGTGACCACAGTGGCATTACATTAGAAGTCCATTACAAGAGGAAAACTGGAAAATTCACAATGCATGGAAATGGAGGAGTCTTCTGAATGACCAATGAATCAGAGAACCAAGAGTTAGTTCTTTGAAAAGATTACCAAAATTGATAAAACTTTATCTAAAATAACCTAGGGAAAAAAAGAGGAATCAAATCAATAAAATTATAAATGACAAACTGACATACAACAGATAGCACAGAAATACAAAGGGTCTGTAAGAGTCTGCTAGGAAGAACTATACATCAACAAGATGGAAAATCTAGGAATAGAAAAATTCTTAGAAACATACAACCTACCAAGATGAATCAGGAAGCAATAGAAAATCTGAATGAATAATTGCTAGTAAGGAGATTGAATCGGTAATCAATAATCTCCCCCAAAAAGAAAAACTCAGGACCAAATGGCCTCACTGGTGAATTTTACCACATATTTAAAAATGATTTAATGTTATTCTTTCTCATATTCTCAAAAAAAAAAAAAAAGGATAGGGAAAACTCTCAGACTCATTTTCTGAGACAAGCATTACTTTGATAACAAAGCCAGAAAAGGGTATCACCGGAAAACAATCCATAGGCCAACATCCCTCATGAATACAGATACAAAAGTCCTGCATGAAAAACTATCAAACCAAATTCAGCAGCACGTAAAAGGATCATTCACCATGACCAAGTGGAATTTAAATGTGGAATGCAAGGATGATTTAACACACGTAAATCAATCAATAGTCTATACCACATGAGTAGAAAGAAAGGAAAAAATCATATTTCCAACACACAGAAAATGTATTTGACAAAATTCAACAGTCATTCATGATAAAAACTCTCAATAATGTGGGTATAGAGGGCATATACCTTGACATAATGAAGGCCGTATATGACAAGCCCATATTTTGACAAGAGTACACCTGACGCCAAAATTTTAAGGCTTTTCCTCTAAGATTAGGAACAAGACAAGGGTGGCCATTAACCTCCCACTCCTATTAAACATAGTACTAAAAGACATAGCCAGAACAATCAGAAAAGAAAAAGAAATAAAATATGCCAATTATGGAAAGGAAGAGTAAAATTCTATTTGCAGATGACATGATTTTATGTACAGAAAATCCTGAAGACTCTACCAAAATATTACTAAATCTAATCAACAAATTCAGTAAAGTTGTAGGATACAGAACTAACATACAAAAATTAGTAGCATTTCTATACACTAACAACAAATTATCTAAAAAAGAAATTTAAAAAAAGATCTCCTTTATATAAGTATCCAAACCAATGAAATACTCAGGAATAAATTTAGTTAAGGAGGTAAAAGTCTCTACCCTTCAAACTATAAGATGTTGACAAAAAAGAAAAAGAGAGAAGATACAAATAAAGGGAAGTTATTCTGTGTTCATAGATTGGAAGAATTAATATTGTTAAAACATCAGTACTACCAAAATCCATCTATGGATTCAAAGCAATCACTATCAAGACTCCAATAGCATTTCTTACAGAAGTAAAAAAAAAAATCTTAAAATGTATACGGAACCATGAATAGACTCTGAATAAACAGAAATCCTGAGAAAGAACAGAGTGAGAGGCATTGTACTTTCTGATTTCAAGCTATATCATAAAGCTTATCAATCAAAGGAATATGATATTGGCATCAAAACAGACAACAAAATGAAAAGACAACCTATGGAATGGGGGAAATGTGCAGATTATATATCTGATAAGCAATTAATATCCAAAATGTATAAAGAACTCATAGAATGCATAGTAAAAAAATGCCAAATAATCAAACTAAAAAATTGGCAAAGGACCTGAATAGACATTTTTCCCAAAGAATATCAATGGATCACCAACAGGTACGTGACAAGTTGAAAAGTTACTGGGTATCGCTAGTTATTAGGGAAATGCAAGTTAAAACTGTAATGAGATTCACTTGACACCCATGGGAGTGCCATCATCCATTGACAAGAGCAATGAGACTGCTTATAATGAGGCTGTTAATGACAGTGTGGTGTTGGCATTACCACATCCCCACTGGACTTCTGATGTCTGGGAACATCTGCCAAAATCAGAAGAGCCAAAGTTTAGTACCGGTGTCCTCCTTACCCTGCTAACAAGACTTGCTCTTCCCACACCATATTTAAGCCAAACTTTTAAACTAAGAGTTCGGTGGTGAACACCTTTCATTATGCAGATGTTGTCCTGTGTTTGCCTATGTTGCTTCAGCTTGTTCCTACAGATGAACCCAGTCACTGGGAGCCATGTGAAAAAGCGACAAACATTTGCTATAGCCCAGATTTTCAGACAGAGGAGCGTGTTTTACCTCAGTCATCTGCCTGAGCAGCCTGTGGACAGCAGGCGCCAATGGCAGCCAAAGGTACCACTCTTGACCCAGTTCTCTTAGGTTACACATGAAGCGTTGATCCACAAGGGTCTAGCTCCATGTTGGTGGCAGAGTCTGAAAGGGAATCAAGCCCTCCTACCTGGGGACCAGAGCTCTAATGGCAATACCCAGGGTGCACCCCTAGCTCCTAAACATCTCTCCAAAGTCCATTACCCTGGCATTTCAGACATAATGCATGTCTTTGCTTGGGCTCACTGAGAAGCCCCTATGTGGTTGTAAAATATTGGGGTATGTGTGTAAGGGCTGCAGACAGTCCTGAGTGCTCTGAATTTGGGTCTCACCAGCCTGTTTACATCACTAGACCTCACATCCTTTAGGAGCAGCTGCATTGGATACGCTGCCTGTCAGCTCCTTTGCTGTCTTTCAGTGTTACAGCGGGATGCTTAGCCACAGATGCTGGAGCTGATGGTTCTCATGTCTGGGTGGAAGGCGTGTGCTGTAATTTCAGACGCTCTAGTTGCTAAAGCCCACAAGCCCTTCTCTGACTCCTGTGGGAACTCAGTAAACAACCTACCTCGGGTGTTAGAAATAGGATTACCCCTAACTGTCAGAAATTATGTTTGATTTCATTTTGCCCAGAACGCTCCGTCATCTGCATGCTCTGCTTTTAGGGAAGCAAACTGGCGATGTGAAGCAGGTTTTCCGGAAGAGGGAGCCCAAACCTCAAAGATGCAAAAAGATCACTGAACAGTGTAACAATGTGAGGGCATGGGAGCCCACAGCGAAGGCCTCCCACCTGCCCTTTTGTGCGGGCGCTTAGTGCTGGAAGACAGTGCCGTTGCCTGGAGGAGGCTGAAGGGCCTGCTGGCCTCCTGGGAAAGAGAGCGTAGCCATGTTGGAAAAAGAGGTGCTGCCCTCCAAACAAGCAGCAATGCAAGCGAATCTTCCATTAAAAAAAACGCAAATGCAATTTTATACAACTTATGCTTAAGTGGGTTTTTCTTGTAGGTGGGGTATGTTCACTGACAGATAATAGCTTTGGAGAAAGTTTACCTTAATTATGTTTAGAGTTTAGACTGAGTATCTTCTAACATTTTGATTTTGCATCGTTGTGTTATTACTTTTGTTCCTAGGATCCCAAGGGAGGAGTTTATGTCTGGGCCCCCATAAACAGGCAGCCACATAAAGTACCATTTAAAAGATAAATTCTGATGACTAAATTGTCCAAAAAAGAAGAATCCATTTTTGAAGGAAATAATCTCATAATCTAATTTTTAGTATTGATATATCTCTTCTTTGTATTACCAAATTAAAGCATGTTATCTTTCTTATAAATTTGTTCATTGTCTACTATTTGTGACTAGAAAATACACTTGTACAAAATTCAAACAGAAATAATGAGAAAGCCTGACGATTCACTGAGCTGTACCTCTGAGGCAAATAATGCATTATATGCTAAGAAAAATAATTAATAAAAAAGAATAATAAATGATAGATGATACATAATCAATAATGCATGTTCATTTTCGGTCCCCCCATGGCAATGAACTGCATGTCAGTTACCTCGCTTTCCAAACATACACACTGTTTCAGACTTACTTGCAGTCGACTTTCGGTACTTAACACCACATGCCTGTTTTATGGATTCACGTAATTCAGCTATTTTACCGATGCCTACAAGATATGCTGTGGTCTGGGTATATTGCATTTATTTAATCAATTCCCACTTTACGGATATGAGGTCAGCTTCTCCGGGAAGCAGGCATATGTGTAATGAACAGAGCTTTCTCTACATTCTCTGGGGGTTGAATTTTGCCTGGTGTTTGTGCAGGGTTTTGAGAGGATGCAGCGAATGAAGAAGGCAATCAGCAGTGGAGAGATCCAGGGTGATTGAGCAGGGATTATCCTGGAGACGTTGTGGGAAGGGAAAAAGGAGATGGGAGGATCTCAAAAAATCACAGAAAATATGTTGCTCCCCAGCAAAGTTGTGTTCAGCCACTGACAAGGTGGAAATTCTACTTGGGAGGTGGGGCCATGAAAGTGGGCTGTCGTCTATGCCTGTGTAGGTCCTCTTTGGAAAGTTTCAATGATTCTGCAAAATGGGGCATAATTCTTGGGGTTCTCCTTACCTTGTAAAAGCAAAGTTGAGGACCCTATTTTTACAGATTTTACCTTATTTTACAGGTTTTTAAAAAATTTTTGTTTTAATTCACCCATTTCATGCCAGAGATAGCTAGCTAGAATGTACTGTAATTAAGAAAATATTCTCCACAGTAAGACTTACCAATATTTAGAGTTGCTATATCCTAGACACTAACTAGTGTTCTCTAATCTTTAGGTAAAGTCCAAGGCCACCTCATCAGCCTACTAACTTCATTTGACCCACACACCCAGTTTGTACATACGTCCTGAACATGAAGTCCTGCCTGCCTGATCCCAGAGCCTCTGCTCTGTGACCATCGTCTGTGTTTAAAGTATTAGAGAAAGCTACCGTGAGAGATTTTTAAAAAATATCTTCCAGTATTTGGAAAGAGTCCAGTTATACTTGAACATTTTTCTGTTGATTTGTTTTTCAGGTGTTCTGATATCCCAGAGAGGGAGGTCGTCGGCACACTCCCATTTTACAGTGGATGGCACAGAGCAGATGAGTCAGAGAAACTGACACTGTGCCTGGCCAACAGTAGAGGCGTGAGGCTATGCTATGTGCCCTCCCATGCAGTGGGCTCTGAACATCACACAGATGGTCGTGTGCACCGCTACTGTCTGAACAACCTGTCCCCAGATCTCTGGAGTAAACTCTTCAACATAATGAAAGTGTGTTTCCTGCCTATATGTCAAACTGTAACCAGTTAGATGACCAAGTGACCTGATCCTCCTGGAAACTCTTTTCCAAGGGGTCACTCATGGAATCTGCTTCTTTATGTGGAAAAAAAAATTTTATATATATATGTTTTCCTCATTTCATGTTGTTATCTCACATACTCAACTAACTTGTCCTGAGTGAAAATGCAGTAAGCGCAATTGCTGTCTGCTCCTGAGCCCTTGATGTCTGCCTCGATGTTGAAAGCATTCTGTGATGTGTGACGTCTACTCCACGGAGACCTCTCTTTTCATAATTTATGTTCCAAAGAATGGCTTCCACCTGGAAGGCTGACAGAGGATAGTGCTGGACCTGTCGCTATTAGGGAATCCAGCGGAGTCTAAAGCTCCATGGACGTTAGGGACTGGTTCCCGGGGGGACCAGCCGACCTGTTTTATATTTGGAGCTGGAAGACACTAGGAGTGGAGACATGGCGTGATTCCAGAGGACCTGAAGTTTGGACTAGACATCCTCAACATCCTCATGGAGCCATGCTCTAACAGCAGCACTGAGCAGGAGTTACCATGTGTCACCGGATGAGACATCGTGTGCTAAATGTAGTTGGCTGTGTCTATTTCATGCATCAGGCATAGCCTCAGTTTTGGTAAAATACGGCAGTGAGTGATCATTGCCCATGTTATTTGGTTCTAGAAAGTCATCTGTCCTGTCACCGTGGAGAACAGAAATGCACCGATTAGGGGCTGACAAAGACAGTCTTAGGACAGCTTTTTCTTTTGTCTGATGTGTCTTCTTCAGGCTGTAGAACGAGCGTATTTGTTGGGTGCTGATGGCCACTGCTCTTCGATGGGGAGAGTGGTGACAAGAAATATCATCAGTACAACACAGGCTCATACCTTGGGTTCTGTCACAGAAGATCCCATTGGTCATTTGACGATAGTTCTGAGAGTTATTTTTAATTTTTTACTATTTTATTATGTTAGTATTTTAAAATAATTCCAAAATCACAGGAGGACAGCTGTTGTCATACTGTCACTGGTTGATCTGCTTGTCCAATGCTTGCGAGTCATCTCAGAGGATGATTGCCTGCTGCTCCAGATTTAATCACTGTGTGGTTTCTCATTTGACTGTGCTTGGGGGTACATTCAGCATGTGTGCTGTCTGATAGGAATCTGAGAGTTGCTCACTCACTGTGGCTGCTGTGTCCTTGAGCCCCGCTGATTCAGGGCAGAGCCGGGCAGCCGGGCATGGTTCTCTGGTCAATAGTTGCAGAGAATCACAGAAGAATCACAGAGAAAAATTATTTTTCTCTGGTGTCTGTCTGAAAGCGAATTTTGCAATTTTGCTTCTATTATTATTTTTATGTTTTCATTTTTATTTCTATTATTTAAATTGAAGTATAATTAACATATAGTGTTATATCCATTTCAGGTGTACAATATGATTCAATACATTTTCAGTGCCCATCAGAATAAGTGTGCTCTTGATTCCCTTTATATTACTCATTATCTATGAACTTACTGACAACCACCAGTTTGTTTTCTGTATTTGAGTCTTTTTGTTTCATTTTTTCTTTGTTCATTTTTTTGTTTCTTAAATTCCACACGTGAATGAAATCATATGTATTTGTCTTTCTCTAACTGACTTATTTCCCTTAGCATTATACCCTCTAGATCTATTCATGTTGTTGCAAATGGTAAGATTTCATTCTTCTTTATGACTAATATTTATTTTATATATATCTATATATCTAGATATTTATCTCACATCTTCTTCACTTGGGTTGCTTCCTCATCTAAGCAAAGATGCTGAGACCTAACTCTTCTTTGGGTCTTCATTTCCTTATGAAAGCTTCTATGTCATGCAAAACTTTTTTTTCCAATTTATTTATTTTCAGAAAAACAGTATTCATTATTTTTTCACCACACCCAGTGCTCCATGCAAGCCGTGCCCTCTATAATACCCACCACCTGGTACCCCAACCTCCCACCCCCCCCCCCGCCACTTCAAACCCCTCAGATTGTTTTTCAGAGTCCATAGTCTCTCATGGTTCACCTCCCCTTCCAATTTACCCAAATTCCCTACTCCTCTCTAACGCCCCTTGTCCTCCATGCTATTTGTTATGCTCCACAAATAAGTGAAACCATATGATAATTGACTCTTGCATGTTCTTCTCCCTTAATCTGTCCTTGTTAGTTTAATTTTTAGACCTACCCAGAGACCCTAAGAGGGTTGACAGAAACTTTCTTCCTATATATCAGCTACTGTTCTATATTATTAATTATATTATCACCTGAGAATGTACTTTACATTATTTAAATTTTATTACTTCAGGCTTGTTATTATTTGTAGTCCAGAATACGGTCTTTCATGTGCATTTGAGATAACTTGTGTTCTATTCTTAGAGGGCATGTTCTGTGAGCATCCATTGCTCAAGCTGATTCTAAGTGCTGTTCAGTTTACCTATATCATATTTGATTTTCTGACTTTTTTTTCTATCAATTCCTGAGTGAGGAATACTTAAATCTCTACCTAAAACTATGTTTTCTTACACCTTTTCTTTGAGATTTATGAGTTTTGCTTATGTATTTTTTAATGGATAGTAAATTAACTCACACAATGTAAAATGATTTTAAAGGGAAAAATTCAGAGGAATATAGTTCATTCACAATGTTGTACAACCAGTATCTCTGTCTAGTTCAAAAACATTTCTATCACACCAAAAAGAAATCTCATACCTACTTTTTTAAAAGATTTTATTTATTTATTTGACAGAGCGAGATCACAAGTAGGCAAAGAAGCAAGCAGAGAGGAGGAAGCAGGCTCCCTGATGAGCAGAGAGCCCAAAGCAGGGCTTCATCCCAGGACCCTGAGATCATGACCTGAGCTGAAGGCAGAGGCTTTAACCCACTGAGCCACCCAGGCGCCCATGAAATCTCATACCTATTAAGCATTCTCCCATCTCCCTGCTCCTAAGCCCCTAAATACCATCATTATGTTTTCTGTGTCTGTCTTTACTTATTCTGGATATTTCACATAAATGGAAGTACACAATATGTAACTTTTGTGACTCATTTCTTTCACTTAGCATGATTTCAAGTTTCATTGACATTGTAGCATGTATCAGCACTTGATTACTGATCAATCTCTATTGTTACATATTTATTCTGATTTTCTATTTCTTCTTGAGTCAGTCTTGGTAGTGTGTGTTTCTAGCATTTTTTCTATTTCATCTAAGTCATCCAATGTGTTGGTGTACAGTTGTTCATAGTATTCTCTTATAATCATATTTTTATAAGTGCAGATATAATGACCCCATTTTTATTTCTCATTTTAATTATTTGACTTTTATCTCTTTTTCTTAGTCCAGCTAAAAAGGTTTGTCAATTTTGTTGATCCTTTCAAAAATCAAGTTCTGGTTTCATTAATCCTTTCTGTTTTCCATCCTGTTTTTCATTAATTCCTGCTTGTGGTGACTTTGCATGAAGTATATTTTCCGTACTTTCACTTTCAATATATTTGAATCTTTGAATATCAAGTGAATCTGTTGTAAGAAGCACATATTTAATAATTAAAAAATAGACTCAGCCAATCCTTAACTTCTGATTAGTGAATTTAATCCATTTATCTTTGTATTAATAAAGGACTTATTCTGCTATTTTGTTATTTACTTCCTCTATGTCTTTTTCCTTTTCTGTACCTCATTTTCTATGACTGCTGTTTTTGGGGGTTTAATTGATTTTTCTTTTTGTAGTATATCACATTGATTTCCTTCTCATTTCATCTTCTATATATTTTTAGATAATTTTTAGTGATTATCACTGGAATTTCAATTAACACTATAGACATGAAATGATCTAATTTGAATTGATGCCAGGTTAGTTTCACCAGGTTAAAAAATCGCTGATCCTATACAGCTGTCTTCTCCTTTATGTTGTTGTTTTCTAAAATTACATTTTTATACATTGTACACTGATTAAGATAGATTTATAATCATTGTTTTATGCATTTGTCTTTTAAATATGTAGGAATTAAAATGAGGAATTGTAAACTAAAAGTACAATACTGCTAACTTTTGTATTGGCCTACATATTTACCATTACCAGAGCTATTTATTTGTATGGCCTTCAGTTACCATCTAGTGTATTCTCACTTCAGCTTGAAGGACTCCCTTTAGCATTTCTTGTAGGGTACATAATCCTGCAACAACTCCCTCACTGTTTGCTAATGTAGGAATATTTTAACTTCTCCTTCATTTTTGAAGGATAATTTTACCAGATATAGAATTTTTTGTTTAGTTTTTTCCCTCTATTTTCTCCTACTCTTTTTTATTATCTGTGCATTTGAATGTGGGGAATTAACCTTGATTCTTCCCATGGCTATGTTGAATCCATTGATGAAACTGTTGAATATATTCTTTAGTTAGGTTAAGTGTTTTTGATTTCTAGCATTTCTATTGGATTCTTTCTTTCTTTCTTTCTTTCTTTTTATATTGGATTCTTTTTTATATCTCATATCTGTCTGATAAAATTTCCAAGCTCATTTTCCATATTATCTTTATTTTTTATTGGAGACTTTTCCATATTTATCATAGTTTTTTACATTGCCTGTCTGATAGTTCCAGCATTTGTGTCTTGTGTTATTCTGGTTCTGATGTTTGCTTTATCTCTTCAGACTGTGACTTTTATTATGCCTCCTCTTTGTTTTGTTTTGTTTTTGCCAGTAGATATTGAGGGGTTTTGTTGTCCCTTCTCAATCCTTTAGTATGGGGAATTTTGTTAATCTAATCAGGAATTGGATTTGGTTTGATCTTTGTTGTTCTTATGGTTGCCAGGGTTGATGGTTGTTGTTCTTATTCACACCAGAGAAAAATGCCTTGAATGACCTTGTTTTTGTCTCTGTGCTTGACTGTGGGTCCTTCCTGTGTTATACTTCCTAGAGGGGTGGTCTTTTTGCATCTCTAGCTACTTTAGACCTCTGTCTTTGGCAGTAAACATGGTCTTCACAAATATTCTTGGTCCTTCCACATGGGTAGAGCATCTTTTACTTTCCCCACTTTGTTCCTTGTTTCCAGTGCGTACCTACTAACATCTGAGACTTATGATTTCAAGGCCTTTCCTCTGGATTATATGGAGCTCTGCATTTTACGTCTCAGAGAAGACGGAATCCTGTTTCTCCTTCAGGCATTTGTCCTTTCCAGTTTTTGAGTTGGTTGCTTGCTGTGAAAATACCATTTCTGATGTGGTCAAGAAAAGTCACTGATATAGAGTTTGTTCAGGTTTCATCTTTTAATAATGGAACAATAGCTTTCTAACTTTACGTCTCTGAGGTGAATGTTCATTTCATTCTCTTGTTTGATTTTCACCATGTGTGATAGCTAATCCTCCTGTTCTGTGCTTCAGTTGAGATGGTTCTATTTTTTTGAAGATAGATATGTATTTCTGCTTCTTATTCTTTTTCTAAAAACTGTAGTATAGTTGAGACACAACAGTACATTAGTGTCAAATGCACAACATAAAGATTCAACAAGTCTATATGTTATGTTATGCTTACACTGTGTTATACTTATTGCAAGTGTAGGTACCACCTGTCACCCTATGATGCTATTACAATATCATTGACTATATTACTGATGCTTTACCTTTCGTTCTCATGACTTATTCATTCCATAACTGGAAACCTTCACCCATTTTGCTCATCCTCTTACCCCCTTACCTGTGGCAACCATTCGTTTGTATTTATAGGATTGATTCTGCTTTTGTTCATTTATTAATTTGGTGGGGTTTTTTTTTTTTTTTTGGATCCCACATATAGTGAAATCGTATTTGTCTTCCTATTTGTCTGCTATTTGTTTTTACCTCTCTGACTTATTTCATCTAGTATAATATCTTCTAGATCCTATTCTTTCTTATATGGAATGTATTTTGGGGAGAAGAGGCAGAGTTATCTTACTCTATTACTTTATGTATTTATTTATTAAAAATTTCCTCCTTTTTATTCATCAGAGAAAAGTTACCACAATTGAAACTAAGCTGGTATCAATAACATTAGCATGCACAAATGTATACCCAACAATGCTGCTAACTTATTATGGCAAATTCAGTAATCAGAAGATTCAGGAAAAAAAGAAAAATCAAACATTTGCTTTGTCATCATTTTCCCACTGATAGCTATGAACCTATGATTTCTCTCTTAAAACTCTAAGAGCACATCAGGTAGGTCCAGGAAATATTTTAGCCCAAGGAAGTTTTAATGTGAAATACTATTATTTTAGATATTAGAAGATATTTAGATATATTATTTATTCATCTGAAAGTGTATTATTTACAGCAAGCCTCTATGTGTTCCAGAATTATTTTTTATAAACAACTATTACTTAGATTAAAATTTTTACATTTAAAAATACAGATCTTTAAAAATTTCTTTTCAGTGTTCCAGAATTCATTATGTGTCACACCCAGTGCTCCATGCAATACATGCACTCCATAATACCCACCACTAGGCTCACCCAACCTCCCACCCCCCACCCCTCCAAAGCCCTCATATTGTTTTTCATTGTCTACAGTCTCTCATGGTTCATCTCCCCTTCCAATTTCTCACAACTCCCTTCTCCTCTCCATCTCCCCATGTCCTCTGTGTTATTTCTTATGCTCCGCAAATAAGCAAAACCATATGATAATTGACTCTCTCTGCTTGACTTATTTCACTCAGCATAATCTCTTTCAGTCCCATCCATGTTGATATAAAAGTTGGGTATTCATCCTTTCTGATGAAGGCATAATATTCCATTGTATATATGGATCATATCTTCTTTATCCTTTTGTCCACTGAAGGGCATCTTGGCCCTTTCCATAGTTTGGTGACTGTGACCATTGCTGTTATGATCATTGGAGTACAGATGGCCCTTCTTTTCACCACATCTGTATCTTTGGGGTAAATACCCAGTAGTGCAATTGCAGGGTCCTAGGGAAGCTCTATTTTTAATTTCTTAAGGAATCTCCACACTGTTTTCCAAAATGGCTGCACCAACTTGCATTCCCACCAACAGTGTAAGAAGGTTCCCCTTTCTCCACATCCTCTCCAACACATGTTGTTTACTGTCTTGTTAATTTTGGCGATTCCAACTGGTGTAAGATGGTATCTCAATGTGGTTTTTATTTGAATCTGCCTGATGGCCAGTGATGATGAACATTTTTTCATGTGTCTGATAGCCATTTGTATGTCTTCATTGGAGAAGTGTCTATTCATATCTTCTGCCCATTTTTTTACATGATTATCTATATTGTGTGTGTTGAGTTTGAGAAATTCTTTATAGATCCTGGATATCAGCCCTTTGTCTGTAGTGTCATTTGCGAGTATCTTCTCCCATTCTGTGGGTTGCCTCTTTGTTTTGTTGACTGTTTTCTTTGCTGTGCAGATGCTTTTGATCTTGATGAAGTCCTAAAAAATCATTTTCACTTTTGTTTCCTTTGCCTTTGGAGACATCTTGAAAGATGTTGCTATGGCTGATGTTGAAGAGGTTACTGCCTGTATTCTCCTCTAGAATTCTGATGGATTCCTGCCTCACATTGAGGTCTTTTATCCATTTTGAGTTTATCTTTGTGTATGGTGTAAGAAAATGGTTGAGTTTCATCCTTCTAACATAGCTGTCTAATTTTCCAAGCACCATATATTGAAGAGACTGTCTTTTTTCCACTGTATATTTTTTTCCTGCTTTGTTGAAGATTATTTGACCATAGAGTTGAGGGTCCATATCTGGGCTCTGTACTCTGTTCCACTGGTCTATGTGTCTGTTTTAAAAGACAGGAAACATGTGTTGGAGGGTTTTAAAGGGGCGGGGGGTGGGAGGTTGGGGGAACCAGGTGGTGGGTATTAGAGAGAGCAGGGATTGCATGGAGCACTGGGTGTGGTGAAAAAATAATGAATACTGTTACTCTGAAAATAAATAAATTGGAAAAAAAATAATGAATACTGTTACGCTGAAAAGAAATAAAAAATTTTTAAAAAATAAATAAAAAATACAAAATAAAAATAAATAAAAATACAGACTTTTGAGGACTTTTTCTATTACTCTACCACTTTAAAACCAGATTTTAGCATTGTTTTGATGCAAATTTACTTAAACCATTGTGTAGGAACATTCATATATTCCTATTATTAGGATAGAGAGAGTCTAGCAACAAGACTTAACAATTCACCACCAGAATAATTTACTATAAAATCCTTTGTTTTATGTTATTAAATAAATTATTTAAAAATAAGTCTTACCTCTGGTAAAAGCTTTTACTTTTTACATTTACTCAGAAAATTTGGAAGAAAATTATTCTGAGGTAATATGGTGGCTTAAGAAATGATGAACAATATACTATTAAACATTAAAGTTTTGGGTAAAGTGGGAAGTCACTAATAGTTTTTTTAAAAATATTTAATTCATTGGGACGCCTGGGTGGCGCAGTTGGTTGGACAGCTGCCTCCGGCTCAGGGCGTGATCCTGGAGTCCCGGGATCGAGTCCCACATCAGGCTCCCAGCTCCATGGGGAGTCTGCTTCGCTCTCTGACCTTCTCCTCGCTCATTCTCTCTCTCACTGTCTCTCTCTCTCTCAAATAAATAAAATAAAATCTAAAAAAAAAAAATATTTAATTAATTAATTTGTTTGTGAAATCAGAGAGAATGAGAGAGAGAGAGAGAGGGAAAGAAAGTACAAGCAGGGAGTCCAATGTGGGGCTCTATCCCAGGACCCTGAGATCATAACCTGAGCTGAAAGCAGATGCTTAACTGACTGAGTGACCCAGGTGTCCCTCACTAGTAAATTTTAAAAATAATTTATGATGGATCATCTTCCAGGAATTGTCCAAAAACTTATCTGATTTTATTATGACCTGTTTGATACTGAACCCTTCAGATTTGTCATATTGATGCTTATGCATTCATTACAAATATCTTAGGGAACACTTTTTTTAAAAGATTTTATTTATTTGACAAAGAGAGAGAGAGACAGTGAGAGAGGGAACACAAATAGGGGAGTGGGAGAGGGGGAAGCAGGCTTCCTGTTGAGCAGGGAGTCTGATGCTGGTCTCAATCCCTGGGCTCTGGGATCATGACCTGAAGGCAGATTCTTAACGACTGGGCCACCCAGGTGCCCCAATGCTTTTGTTTTTTATGACTTAGATTTTTCTTAACACATAGGTCTAATATGATTAAAATATTTCCAAATTAGTTGGATGCAATTTTGTGTTAAAATATTGGTAGAGATTAGAGAAAGCAAAATATAATGGAATTATGGTAAACATCTGGTATATACCTCTGTGCTGGAAGGTAAACATAAACTCAAAATCCCATATTTAAATACTTAAGAATTTAATCCACAGGATCCATATTTTCCCCCCCACAGGATCCATATTCATTGCCAGTTTCTAAGTACTAGCACTTCTGTTGGATGATTCATGCAGTAAGCATAGTTTATCAAGAGAATTCTGAAATTACACAGAAGGTAGCTCCATGATCCTGAAAGAGTAAATCTTCAGGAAGGAGAATCTTTATGGACTTCTCTTAAGCACCAAAAAAGGAAATCATGTCATAAAACTTTTCTTTCCTAATACAAAGAGTTGATAATGCTCTGAATCCCATTCAGTAATGTGTGAAATTCACTGTTTTTCTTATCTATGTTGCAAACATTTAGTGTTCTTGTGACGTGTACATATGATATTAAATTTTAAACATATAGGTTGCTCACTGTGTGTCTAAATATCATTTACAAAATAAGTCTCCTCTAGTTATGTTTATTACAGAAAAGTCTGAAAAATAAAGGCCAGCCAAGAATGAATGAATGAATAAAATCCCTTATATTTTTGCATTATATAGCATAGGCTATACATCACTATATTATATATTATCTTTCTATTTTAATAATTCCTTAGGCAAGGTCATTCACATTGTTAAGAATGTCAATAAACTTTAGTACTCTTTGAGAGAAAATTCAGTATCAATTAAACTTCCAGTTGCATTGCACTTTCTTGGTTAGGAACATACCTATGGAAACAACCATAGAGAGATACAAATTTTAGGCATTATTTATAATAGTGAAATGTGGTAAGTGGTCCCAAGTGTCTAACAGTTGCAGGCTGGTTTATGGTGTGTTTGGTAAGCAGTCAAGGTGGATAGTTTGATCCCTCAGGAGAAGAGCAGGAAACAGGGCAGGGGGAATGTGGAACAGCTAGTTAAGAAACACCACAGAACCTTTCAGCATTTGATCTAAGAAAGCCAGCACAGATTAAATGGAGAAAGGAAAGTGTAGGTGAAGACCATGGACTTCAAAGGAGGTGATTTTGAGAGGTAGGGATGGAACCAGAGTTATGAGAGGGAAGAGGGTCCTCTCTGGAGAGAGGTGTGTGGGTGAGGTTAAAAAAAAAAAAAAGCACACTCTTGATAGTGAAGAATGTGTTTGGCTCCTCATGGAAGATGATAAACGCAACATGCAAGGATCTAGTAAGTTATTTTTCTCTATAAAGGGTGTTATATGGATTTTGGGAGTCAAGATGGTGGATAAGTAGCAGGCTGAGACTACATCAGGTAGCAGGAGATCAGCTAGATAGCTTATCTAAACATTGCAAACACCTACAAATCCAATGGGAGATGGAAGAGAAGAAGAACAGCAATTCTAGAAACAGAAAATCAACCACTTTCTGAAAGGTAGGACTGGCAGAGAAGTGAATCCAAAGCGATGGGAAGATAGCTTGTTGGGGGAGGGTCCGGCTCCCAGCAAGCAGCGGAGCAATGGAGCACAAAATCAGGACTTTTAAAAGTCTGTTCCACTGAGGGACTTCACTCCAGAGGCTAAACTGGGGTGAAGCCCATGCGGGGTCAGCATGGCCCCAGGTCCTGCAGGGTCACAGAAGGGTCGGGGGTGTCTGAGGGTCACAGAGCTTGCAGGTATTAGAACAGGGAAGCCAGCTAAAGAGACAGAGCCGAGGAGTGAGCTCTCAGCTCGGGGTTACCTTGAACCAGTCACAGGCTCAGTGAGCTCAGAGCACAGCCAGAGGCCAGGGAGATGGCAGTTATTGGGCGCTTTTCTCTGAGGGCACACTGAGAAGTGGGGCCCGAGCCCTCAGCTCCTCCAGGCCAGAGACTGGGAGGCTGCCATTTTCATTCCCATCCTCGGGAACTCTATGGAAAGCATTCAGGGAACAAAAACTCCGGAAAGCAAACCCGAGCGGATTACTCAGCTGGGCCTCTGGTAAGGGTGGTGCAATTCCGCCTGGGGCAAAGACACTTGACAATCATGACAACAGACCCCTCCCCCAGAAGATCAACAAGAAATCCAGCCAGGACCAAGTTCACCTACCAAGGAGTGCAGGTTCAATACCAAGGAGAGGAGTGGAATTCCAGAGAAGGAGAAAGCAAAGCACGGAACTCATGACTTTCTCCCCATGATTCTATAGTCTTGCAGTTAATTTAATTTTTTTTTCTTTTCAATTTTTTTTCTTCTTCTGCTAAATTTTTTAACTTTTACCCTTTTCTTTTTTAACGTTTTTTAACTAGTTTATCTAATATATATATATATATTTTATATTTTATATATTTTTTAATTTTTTATATTTTTCTTTATTTGTTTTCTTTTTTTAATTGTTTCTTTTTTTTCTAAACCTCTTTTTATCCCCTTTCTCTGCCCCACAATTTGGGGTCTCCTCTGATTTGGTTAAAGCCTATTTTCCTGGGGTCTTTGCCACCCTTTTAGTATTTTACTTGCTCCTTTATATACTCTTATCTGGACAAAATGACAAGGCAGAAAAATTCACCACAAAAAAAAAACAAGAGGCAGTACCAAAGGCTAGGGACCTAATCAATACAGGCATTAGTAATATGTCAGATCTACAGTTCAGAATGATGATTCTCAAGGTTCTAGCCAGGCTCGAAAAACGCATTGAAGATATTAGATAAACCCTCTATGGAGCTATAAAAGCCCTCTCTGGAGAAATAAAAGAACTAAAATCTAACCATGTTGCAATAAAAAAAAAGCTATTAATGAGGTGCAATAAAAAATGGAGGCTCTCACTGCTAGGATAAATGAGGCAGAAGAAAGAATTAGCAAAATAGAAGACCAAATGACAGAGAATAAAGAAGCTGAGCAAAAGAGGGACAAACAGCTAATGGACCATGAGGGGAGAATTCGAGAGATAAGTGACACCATAAGATGAAACAACATTAGAATAATTGGGATTCCAGAAGAAAAAGAAAGAGAGAGGGGAGCAGAAGGTATATTGGACAGAATTATTGGAGAGAAATTTCCCTAATATGGCAAAGGGCACAAGCATCAAAATCCAGGAGGTGCAGAGAACCCCCCTCAAAATCAGCAAGAATAGGTCCACACACCATCACCTAATAGTAAAATTTACAAGTCTTAGTGACAAAGAGAAAATCCTGAAAGCAGCCCAGGAAAAGAATTCTGTAACATACAATGGTAAAAATATTAGATTGGAAGCAGACTTATCCACAGAGACGTGGCAGGCCAGAAAGAGCTGGCATGATATATTCAGAGCACTAAATGAGAAAAAGCAGCCAAGAATACTATATCCAGGTAGGTTATCATTGAAAATAGAAGGAAAGATAAAAAGCTTCCAGGACAAACAAAACCTGAAAGAATTTGCAAACACCAAACCAGCTCTACAGGAAACATTGAAAGCAGTCCTCTAAGCAAAGAGAGAGCCTAAAAGTAGTAGATCAGAAAGGAACAGAGACAATATACAGTAACAGTCACCTTACAGGCAATACAGTTCACTAAATTCATATCTCTCAATAGTTACCCTAAATGTTAATGGACTAAATGCCCCCAATCAAAAGTCACAGTGTATCAGAATGGATAAAAAAAAACAAAACCCATCTATATGTTGCCTACAAGAAACTCATTTTAGACCCGAAGACACCTCCAGATTTAAAGTGAGGAGATTGAAAACAATTTACCATGCTAATGGACATCAGAAGAAAGCAGGGGTGGCAATCCTTATATCAGATCAAATAGATTTTAAGCCAAAGACTATAATAAGAGATGAGGACGGATACTATATTGTACTCAAAGGGTCTGCCCAACAAGAAGATCAACAATTTTAAATATCTATGCCCCTAACGTGGGAGCAGCCAACTATATAAACCAATCAATAACAAAATCAAAGAAACACATCAACAATAATACAATAATAGTAGGGAACTTTAACACTCCCCTCACTGAAATGGACAGATCCTCCAAGCAAAAGATCAACAAGGAAATAAAGGCCTTAAATGATACACTGGACCAGATGGACATCACAGATATATTCAGAACATTTCATCCCAAAGCATCAGAATACACATTCTTCTCTAGTGCACATGGAACATTCTCCAGAATAGATCACATGCTGTGTCCTAAATCAGGTCTCAACTGGTATCAAAAGATTGGGATCATTCCCTGCATATTTTCAGACCACAATGCTCTGAAGCTAGAACTCAATCACAAGAGGAAATTTGGAAAGAACCCAAAAACATGGAGACTAAATAGCATCCTTCTAAAGAATGAATGGGTCAACCAGGAAATTAAAGAAGAATTGAAAAAATTCATGGTAACAAATGATAATGAAAACACAATGGTTCAAAATCTGTAGGACACAACAAAGGCAGTCCTGAGAGGAGAATATATAGCAGTACAAGCCTTTCTCAAGAAACAAGGAAGGTCTCAAATACACAACCTAACCCTACACCTAAAGGATCTGGAGGAAGAACAAGAAAGAAACCCTAAATCCAGCAGGAGAAGAGAAATCATAAAGATCAGAGCAGGATTCAATGAAATAGAAACAAAAAAACCAATAGAATAAATCAACAAAACTAGGAGCTGGTTCTTTGAAAGAATTAATGAGATTGATAAATCCCTGGCCAGACTTATCAAAAAGAAAAGAGAAAGGACTCAAATAAATAAAATCATGAATGAAAGAGGAGAGATCACAACTAACACCAAAGAAATACAGACAATTATAAGAACATACTATGAGCAACTCTACGTCGACAAATTTGACAATCTGGAAGAAATGGATGCATTCCTAGAGACATATAAACTACCAAAACTGGATGAAATAGAAAACCTGAACAGAACTTTAACCAGTAAGGAGATTGAAACAGTCATCAAAAATCTCCAAACAGGGGCGCCTGAGTGGCTCAGTGAGTTGGGGCCTCTGCCTTCATTTCGGGTCATGATCCCAGGTCCTGGGATCAAGCCCCACATTGGGCTCTCTGCTCAGCCAGAGGCCTGATTACTCCTCTCTCTCTGACTGCCTCTCTGCCTATTTGTGATCTCTGTCTGTCAAATAAACAAATAAAATCTTAAAAAAAAAAATCTCCAAACAAACAAAAGCCGAGGGCCAGACAGCTTCCCCAGGGAATTCTACCAAACATTTAAAGAACTAATTCCTATTCTCCTGAAACTGTTCCAAAAAATAGAAATGGAAGGAAAACTTCCAAACTCATTTCATGAGGCCAGCATCACCTTGATCCCAAAACCAGACAAGGATACCATCAAAAAAGAGAACTACAGACCAATATCCTTGATGAACACAGATGCGAAAATTCTCACCAAAATACTAGCCAATAGGATTCAACAGTACATTAAAAGGATTACTCACCACGACCAAGTGGGATTTATTCCAGGGCTGCAAGGTTGGTTCAACAACTGCAAATCAATCAATGTGATACAAAACATCAATAAAAGAAAGAACAAGAACCATATGATGCTCTCTATAGATGCTGAAAAAGCATTTGACAAAGTACAGCATCCCTTCCTGCTCAAAACTCTTCAAAGTGTAGGGTTAGAGGGAACATACCTCAATATTATCAAAGACATCTATGAAAAAACCACCAAAAATATCATTCTCAATGGAGAAAATCTGAAAGCTTTTCCGCTAAGATCAGGAACATGGCAGGGATGTCCATTATCACCACTGCTTTTCAACATATTACTAGAAGTCCTAGCCTCAGCAATCAGACAACAAAAGGAAATTAAAGGCATCCAAATCAGCAAAGAAGAAGTCAAACTATCAGTCTTCACAGATGATATGATACTATATGTGGAAAACCCAAAAGACTCCACTCCAAAACTGCTAGAACTTGTACAGGAAAAAATCAATGCACAGAAATCAGTTGCATTTCTCTACACCAACAACAAGATGGAAGAAAGAGATATTAGGGAGTCAATCCCATTTACAATTACATCCCAAACTATAAGATACCTAGGAATAAACCTAACCAAAGAGGCTAAGAATCTATACTTAGAAAACTATAAAGTATTCATGAAAGAAATTGAGGAAGACATAAAGAAATGGAAAAACGTTCCATGCTCCTGGATTGGAAGAACAAATATTGTGAAAATGTCTATGCTACCTAAAGCAATCTACACAGTTAATGCAATTCCTATCAAAGTACCATCCATTTTTTTTTCTAAGCAATGGAACAAATAATCCTAAAATTTATATGGAACCAGAAAAGACCTCGAATAGCCAAAGGAATATTGAAAAAGAAAGCCAAAGTTGGTGGCATCTCAATTCTGGACTTCAAGCTCTATTACAAAGATGTCATCATCAAGACAGCACGGTACTGGCACAAAAACAAACACATAGATCAATGGAACAGAATAGAAAGCCCAGAAATAGACCCTCAACTCTATAGTCAACTAATCTTCGACAAAGCAGGAAAGAATGTCCAATGGAAAAAAGACAGCCTCTTCAATAAATGGTGTTGGGAAACTTGGACAGCCACATGCAGAAAAATGAAATTGGAGCATTTCCTTACACCACACATGAAACTAGACTCAAAATGGATGAACAACCTCAATGTGAGAAAGGAATCCATCAAAATCTTCGAGGAGAACACAGGCAGCAACCTCTTTGACCTCAGCCGCAACAACGTCTTCCTAGGAACATCATCAAAGGCAAGGGAAGCAAGGACAAAAATGAACTATTGGGATTTCATCAAGATCAAAAGCTTTTGCACAGCAAAGAAAACAGTGAACAAAACCAAAAGACAACTGACAGAATGGGAGAAGATATTTGCAAACGACATATCAGATAAGGGGCTAGTGTCCAAAATCTATAAAGAACTTAGCAAACTCAACACTCAAAGAACAAATAATCCAATCAAGAAATGGGCAGAAGACATGAACAGACATTTCTGCAAAGAAGACATCCAGATGGCCAACAGACACATGAAAAAGTGCTCCACATCACTCAGCATAAGGGAAATACAAATCAAAACCACAATGAGATATCACCTCATACCAGTCAGAATGGCTAAAATTAATAAGTCAGGAAATGACAGATGCTGGTGAGGATGTGGAGAAATAGGAACCCTCCTACACTGTGGGTGGGAACGCAAGCTGGTCCAATCACTCTGAAAAAGAGCATGGAGGTTCCTCAAAATGTTTAAAATAGAACTACCGTATGACCCAGCAATTGCACTACTGGGAATTTACCCTAAAGATACAAACGTATGATCAGAAGGGGCACGTGCACCCGAATGTTTATAGCAGCAATGTCTACAATAGCCAAACTATGGAAAGAACCTAGATGTCCATCAACAGATGAATGGATAAAGAAGATGTGGTATATATACACAATGGAATTCTATGCAGCCATCAAAAGAAAGAAGAACAGGTTCTTATTGAACTTATGCAAAGGACTGATTGCCATGGAAGAAAGAATACTTGCTGAGACCTTTTGGTTTCAGAGGTTTCAGATAGAGAGAAAGAGTTGAATACCTTAATTTGTTTACAAATGAGTACTTTTACATCTCTGTAAGTTACAGAGAACTTAAGAAAGTTTCCCTAGTCTGTAAGAGCAAACATTACAGAACCATTAATGTTTAAAATAAGACAAAACATCGAGAGATACAATATTACAATCTTTCAGTTCACCTAGTCCCATGTTACGAATTCTGGCTTAGTCCAAATGCAGCTTTTACTTCTGTAAATTCTTACCCATTTCAGTTCCAGGATTTCAACATATCAAAGACCTGTATTTTTCCTGAGAGTCTTTCCATATGAATTTCCTTTAAGGCAGAAGTCATTTTACAAGAGAATTCTTCGAAGGCAAATTAATGAATCAGTTAAGCGCAAAACCTGTTCACCAACAGATTTCAAAAGCACAAACCCAGTTCCAGCAACCAACACTCTAGCATTTTATCCCATTTGGTTAAGACCTAGATGTCCAACAAATTTAATTCCATTTGTCATTGAAGCAACCCTTCACAGTTTCAGGTTACCAAAGACTTTGATAGCTACTTTAACAATTACCATTAAAACCCTGAGACAGACAACTAACCATTACTTTAGTCAACTCTTTGTTAACAGATTTCACATTCCCCCTGGACCCACTCCACTTCAGACACCATACTTTCCCGCCAGCAAGGGGAAGGGACTAGGCAGTCCATCTCGGGCCAGAGAAGACAGGAATTCCCCAAAACAAAGGGGATTTCAGCAGCTGCTTGGGAATATTCCTTGAACTCTGTCTCAAGTTAGACTAAACCCAGTTGGCTCCAGTCATAGCCCTTAACACACGAAATGAGTGAGGGAGAAGCCCCACATCTATTATGAGGAATAGAGAGACTAAAGTCAGAGTCCCCTTACTCTCTGCTTGCCCCATTCCTTCATCACAGCAAACAATACAACAGACAACAAAAAGACAAGACAAACACAACTGCAGGTTCAGCGGTCCTGCCACTGGTGGGGATTTCCTAGGGGGATTCGAACCCCCTGACCGCCTAGGGGGACTTGAACCCCCTGACTGCCTTAGCGGACCACAAACCCCCTGGGTGACTGCTTAGGGGGACTCTAACCCTCTGAAACGGCCGGGGACTCGAACCCCCTGAGACCACCTAGGGGGACTCGAACCCCCAGAGACCACTTAGGGGGACTAGAACCCCCTGGCGATCCCCTGACTGCCCAGGGGACTTGAATACCCTGGTGATCCCCCAGTGGAGGGAAGGGGCATCCCCACATCCACTCCAGCCCTGGTGAGCATGGCTGCGTCCAACTTCTCCCCAGTGGGCCATTCCCTGGAGCTCTGCAACCAGACAGGATCCCGTGATCTTACCTCCAGAGGCTTTTCCCAGAAATTCTGATGCTGGCTCAGTTCTCATCCTTTAATCCCGGACAAGCCCCCAATGTTAGGATCCGTGATCAAAGGAGCAAAACTGATCCAAAGCGAAGGTCAAGCAAAGCTTTATTTCACCCAAGCATGGAGAATCAAACTGACCGGTCAGGGCCACCTCTTGCAAAGAGGTGACCCTTCCCTGCCTCACAGACTAACTTTTTTAGAGTAAAGGCCATGTGGTTGAGCCTGGCTACACACAGGTGGCCAATGAGATTACAATACACAGAGAAAATTGCACAGTCATGTTAGGTCACACATGGGCGTCCAATTGAATTAAAATTCCCCTAGTAGATATATGCATTCCCCACTGATTGGATGTCTCTACCTGACCCGAACCGCCCTTGAATCTGGGCTTTGCTACCTGGGACTGGTAGCTAGGGAGACAATATGCACGCCCGACTAATTGGCTGTCTCTACCTGGCCTGATCCACCCTTGTATCTAGGTTTTGCAAGTAAGTTCCTCTGGGAGGGGCAGGGTCAATGTAAGTTTACTACATAAACAACAATATGGCTCCCTCTGATTAAGTTGGCCTTCACAAAATGACTGAGAAACAAACCTGGGAGGTTTCACTATTTCACTTCGTTTTGTACTTTCTCAGCTTTGAAAATTTTGAATAATCATTAATTATCTAAGTCCCTCTAGCTGAAGTTAGTGAAAGTGAATTGAAATAAAACACCTTTTTTTTTCATTTATTTATTTTCAGCATAACAGTATCATTATTTTTTCACCACACCCAGTGCTCCATGCAATCTGTGCCCTCTACAATACCCACCACCTGGTACCCTGACCTCCCACCCCCCCGCCACTTCAAACCCCTCAGATTGTTTTTCAGAGTCCATCTTAAGATAATTTCAAAATGCACATGGCTAAAGAAGCACAAAAGAAATTTGAGTTCCTTTTGTACTAGGGTGATGCAAGGAAAGAACATACTATGTGGGGAGACTGGAAATGCAGACAAGGGACAAAAGTTCCTGGGAATTAACCAAAATTCCAGGGACAACATCAGGGCATTAAGCTATGAAACTGATGGGGCGCAACTGGAGATCCTAAGGGGAACAGGTATTCTCTGAGGTCCACGCAGAATGAAAGGTAAATTGACAAGGTCTGTCTCCAGCAGGGTGAGCAGGTAGGAGTGTCAGGCCTGGGAGGGTGGAGGGATGACAGAGCTACAGGGCTGGTGGTGGAGAGGGGATGTAGTCCAGCTACTTGTGTCCCTTACCTGCCCTCAAGGGCCCTTTGTGACCAGACCACAGCTCTGTGATGTGGGCATGGGGCTTGTCTCTGCACCTCCACACCCAGGGCTCAGTTGCCTGAGGGCAGCAGTGTGATCCTTTTCAAAGGAAAGAAATGGAGAGTTATCTCTTTCCTGAGAAATTATTTACAGATGGTTGGCTGAGTTCCAGTCCCACTTCCTGGGCAAATTAATGCCATCCTTACCTTCATATGTGGACTGGGGCATTTCTTCCTATTACTTTCCTATTTGCAGCCTGATGCGTCCTTACCACCACAAAAAAATATAGGAAGAGCAGAAGGTAAGGAACCCTTGGCCCAGACCCAGCAGAGTGTGATTCTATCTTTTTTTCTATTATTCTTTCCACTTTTCCGAGTCAATGGAGAGACTCCTGAGATGGGAAAGAATAGAACATGTATTCTCAGGAGAGAGTAGACCACCATCTATCCAGGACAAGCCAGACCGGGCAAGGGTTAGAGGGACATAAGGACTTCTCCCTGAAGATCTTGGGCCAGAGTCCAGGTGTGGTGGAGGGGTCCAGGACAGCATCCCAAACACAGTGACCAGTAGCCGAGGGCCAGAGGTTGAGAGCTGCCTCTCTAGTGGAGACCCCTGAGCACAGGGTCACCTGCTGTTGGGGTGGGGAGCACAGCCTCCCTTTGTTCTCTTATCTCAGTACCAAGGGGAGCCACAGAGGAGGAGGAGCAAGAGAAGCAAGAAACACCAGACTCTGAAAGGTTAGCATCTGCCATTCACCCCTGCATACCTCAGTTACACTGAACCCCCTGCTCTGAGGGCCCAGCCCCACTGTCTCCAGGACACCAGAACCTGAGCCTATCCCTCAGGAAACCAAGCACTGGGTGGGAGGTGAGGGGGCTCCTGGGAGGAAGCGGGGAACCTGGAGGTTTCCAAGATTCTGGGCCAGAATGAAGCCCTGATGGGCTGGAAATGGGTATCACTCAGCAGGGGCCCCAGGGCCTGGACTGGAGGCGGGACCGCTCACTCCCACTGTGGACAAGCTGTTCAACTCTGCTCAGATTCTTCTTTGAGGCCATGCCATCCTTCCTCTCCCAGCAAGTTCATGAATGAGGAAGCATATTGGAAAACACAAAGCGATCCCCATTACGAACACTGTCCTCACCGTGTGGGCAGTGGCCTTGGACAGTACAGTTTGGGGCTCCAGAGTCCAATCCCCCAAAGTTCTCCTCTATAGGGACATTGTACCAGCCTCCTGTAAGACCTCTGGGCCCCGCCTTCTGCTGTGACCCCGACTCCTAGAAGATCTGGTAGAGGTTCAGGACCTGTTCTGCCTTCTGCAAAGGTAAAGAATCTGCCCTCTTTTCTCCTGGGTGGGCCTCCCTGAGTCTATGGTGTGACCCTGGGGCTGAAGGGAATAGCTGCTGGGGCTGTTCGGGGTGGGGGGTGATGGGAGGAACCATGGGGACAGGAACCATGACCAAAGCCCCTGGCTGAGGGACAGCAGGAGCATTGTGACGTGGGTGTGGGGCATAAAGGGCCATGGGGACCGCTCCCAGCCACAGCTGCTGCGTGGCAGCTCATGCCTCCTGTTGCCCACAGCCACCTGGCGAATTGACAAAGCTCTGTCTCCAGCAGGGTGAGCAGGTAGGAGTGTCAGGCCTGGGAGGGTGGAGGGATGACAGAGCTACAGGGCTGGTGGTGGAGAGGGGATGTGGTCCAGCTACTTGTGTCCCTTACCTGCCCTCAAGGGCCCTTTGTGACCAGACCACAGCTCTGTGATGTGGGCATGTGGCTTGTCTCTGCACCTCCACACCCAGGGCTCAGTTGCCTGAGGACAGCAGTGGATCAGATACTAATACTTTTCAGAGGGAAGAAATGGAGAGTTATCTCTTTCCTCAGAAATTATTTACAGATGGTTGGCTGAGTTCCAGTCCCAATTCCTGGGCAAATTAATGCCATCGCCTTCATATGTGGACTGGGGCTTTTCTTCCTATTACTTTCCTATTTTCAGCCTGATACGTCCTTAACACCACAAAGAAATACAGGAAGAGCAGGAAGGTAAGGAACCCTTGACCCAGACCCAGCAGAGTGTGATTCTATCTTCTTTTCTATTATTCTTTCCACTTTTCCGAGTCAATGGAGAGACTCCTGAGATAGGAAAGAATAGAACGTGTATTCTCAGGAGAGAGTAGACCACCATCTATCCAGGACAAGCAGACCGGGCAAGGGTTAGAGGGACATGAGGATCTCTCCCCGAAGATCTTGGGTTAGAGTCCAGGTGTGGTGGAGGGGTCCAGGACAGCATCCCAAACACAGTGACCAGTGGCTGAGGGCTGGAGGTTAAGAGCTGCCTCTCTAGTGAAGGTCAGACCCCTGAGCACTGGGTCACCTGCTATTGGGGTGGGGAGCACAGCCTCCCTCTGTTCTCTTGTCTCTGTACCAAAGGGAGTCATGGAGGAGGAGCAGCAAGAGAAGGAAGAAACACTAGACTCTGAAATGTTAGCATCTGCCATTCACCCCTGCGTGCCTCAGTTACACTGAACCCCCTGCTCTGAGGGCCCAGCCCCACTGTCTCCAGGACACCAGGACCTGAGCCCATCCCTCAGGAAAGAGAGCACTGGGTAGGAGGTGGAGGGATCCCAGGAGGAAGAGGGGAACCTGGAGGCTTTCCAGATTCTGGGCCAGAATGAAGCCCTGACGGGCTGGAAATGGGTATCACTCAGCAGGGCCCCCAGGGCCTGGACTGGGGGTGGGACCTCTTGCTCCCACTGTGGACAAGTTGTTCAACTCTGCTCAGATTCTTCTTTGAGGCCATGCCATCCTTCCTCTCCCAGCAAGTTCATGAATGAGGAAGCATATTGGAAAACACAAAGCGATCCCCATCATGAACCCTGTAATCACCGTGCAGGCAGTGGCCTTGGGCAGTACAGTTTGGGGCTCCTGAGTCCAATCCCCCAAAGTTCTCCCCTATAGGGACACTGTACCCAGCCTCCTGTAAGACCCCTGGGCCCCGCCTTCTGCTGTGACCCAGTCTCCTGTTTCCAGTTTTCAGAGATTTCCTGGAAGATCTGGTAGAGGTTCAGGACCTGTTCTGCCTTCTGCAAAGGTAAAGAATCTGCCCTCTTTTCTCCTGGGTGGGCCTCCCTGAGTCTATAGTGTGACCCCGGGGCTGAAGGGAACAGCCGCTGAGGTTGTTCGGGGGAGGGGGGTGCTGGGAGGAACCATGGTGACAGGAACCATGACCAAAGCCCCTGGCTGAGGGACAGCAGGAGCATTGTGACTTGGGTGTGGGGCATGGAGGGCCATGGGGACCGCTCCCAGCCATAGCTGCTGTGTGGCAGCTCATGCCTCCTGTTGCCCACAGCCACCTGGTGAATTGACAAAGCTCTGTCTCCAGCAGGGTGAGCAGGTAGGAGTGTCAGGCCTGGGAGGGTGGAGGGATGACAGAGCTACAGGGCTGGTGGTGGAGAGGGGATGTGGTCCAGCTACTTGTGTCCCTTACCTGCCCTCAAGGGCCCTTTGTGACCAGACCACCACTCTGTGATGTGGGCATGTGGCTTGTCTCTGCACCTCCACACCCAGGGCTCAGTTGCCTGAGGGCAGCAGTGTGATCAGATACTAATACTTTTCAGAGGGAAGAAATGGAGAGTTATCTCTTTCCTGAGAAATTATTTACAGATGGTTGGCTGAGTTCCAGTCCCACTTCCTGGGCAAATTAATGCTATCGCCTTCATATGTGGACTGGGGCTTTTCTTCCTATTACTTTCCTATTTGCAGCCTGATGCATCCTTACCACCCCACAAGAAATACAGGAAGAGCAGGAAGGTAAGGAACCCTTGGCCCAGACCCAGCAAAGTGTGATTCTATCTTTTCTATTATTCTTTCCACTTTTCTGAGTCAATGGAGAGACTCCTGAGATAGGAGAGAATAGACCACCATCCATCCAGGACAAGCCAGACCAGGCCGGGGTTAGAGAGACATGAGAATCTCTCCCCGAAGATCTTGGGTTAGAGTCCAGGTGTGGTGGAGGGGTCCAGGACAGCATCCCAAACACAGTGACCGGTGGCCAAGGGCCAGAGGTTGAGTTGCCTCTCTAGTGGAGGTCAGGCTCCTGAGCACTGGGTCACCTGCTCTTGGGGTGGGGAGCCCAGCCTCCCTGTGTTCGCTTATCTCAGTACCAAGGGAGCCACGGAGAAGGAGGAGCAAGAGAAGAAACACCAGACTCAGAAAGGTTAGCTTCTGCCACTCACCCCTGCGTGCTCCAGTTACACTGAACCCCCTGCTCTGAGGGCCCAGGCCCACTGTCTCCAGGATAGCAGGACCTGAGCCCATCTTTCAGGAAACAGAGCACTGGGTGGGATGTGGGGGACTCCTGGGAGGAAGCAGGGACCTGGAGGCTTCACAGATTCTGCACTGGAAATGGGTATCACTCAGCAGGGGCCCTAGGGCCTAGACTGGGGGCGGGACCTCTCCCTCCCACTGTGGATAAGCTGTTCAACTCTGCTCAGATTCCTTGAATCTGAGGAAGCACTTTGAAAAAAACAAAGCGATTCCCAACATGAATCCTGTAATTACTGTGTGGGCACGTGGCCTTGGACAATGCTGTTTGGGGGTCCTGAGTCCAATCCCCTAAAGATCTCCCCTAAAGGGACATAGTACCCAGCTTCCTGGAAGACCCCTGGGCCCTGCCTTCTGCTGTGACCCGTTCTCCTGTTTCCAGTTTTCAGAGATTTCCTGTAAGATCTGGTAGAGGTTCAGGACTGTTCTCCCTTCTGCAAAGGTAAGGGATCTGCCCCCTTCTCCCCTGGGTGGGCCTCCCCGAGTCTATGGTGTGACCCCAGGGCTGCAGGGAATGTCTTCTGGGGCTGTTAGTGGGCCTGGGAGGATCCATGAGGACAGACTGTGACCAAAGCCCCTGGTTGAGGGACAGCAGGAGCATTGTGATGTGGGTATGGGGCGTGGAGGACTGTGGGTACCTCTCTGGGCCCTGGGTGCTGCAGCAGCAGCTCACGCTTCCTGTCTCCTATAGCCACCTGGTGAGGCTCTCTGACAAGGGGGGCTTTCACCAGTTTTTACGGCAAGCAGCCTCTGGACAGGTGCACTGAGGACTGCCAGTTGGAGCCCGTCAGCCATGAGCTTTCTCAGGCCTTGCTGCTCCAGATTCAGGTTAATGTGGCTCCCTGCCTCTCACTGACCCATGTCTTAAATGACCATTTGGCCCCTTCCTAACCCTTGACTCTGAGCATGTCCCCACCCCAGCCCCTGCCTCTGGATCAGTCCCAGCCCCTGCCCCTACCTCTGGCTCAGCCCCTGCCCCACCCCTACCCCAGTCTGTCCCTCTGGACCAGGCCCAGCCCTTCCCCATCAGCTCCCGCCACTCCCTCTGGACCAGGCCCCCCTCAGCCCCAGACGCAGTTCCACCTTGCACACTCTGTCCCAGTGGGACCACCTTCTCTGCCACTGGAGATGGGGACCTGTGACGTGTCTTGTCCTGTAGCCCAGAAGACACAGTCTTACATGTCAACTGCCATTCAAAACGTGGAATATCACTTTCTGAAGAAGCAACTAGCAATCAGCAAGGTACCCACTGTGGTGAAAAAAATCTCGAAGTCCAGGTCATGACCCTGAAGGCCAAGGGTCCATCTCTGTCCTTCTTGGGGATTTGATGGACTCTGCACTCTGGGAGCAACTGGAGTGGCACCTTTGGAAGAGGTTCATGAAGCAAGAAAGGGGCCCGCCCTGCAGGATCCAGCTATCCCTGAAGAGACAGCCTCACCACAATTTCCAGAAGGTGCCCCAGGCACATGGCTGGCACAGTCCCAAGTCCAAGTCTGAGTCTATGAATGGAAGCTGCCAGCCACACAGAAGACTGGGTCCACATAGCCAGGAAGGACCATGCCAGGAAAAAGCCTGGGCAAGGATTCAAGGTCCAGTGCAGGGAAGATCCAGAAAGATCTACACAGGGTGCAACGAGCTCTCCAGGAAAGGCTCCAGGAATAAATCTTGAGGAGTCAGACACAGACCTGAAGCCCTCCACAAGCAGCACAGATGAGAAGAGCCCAGCAAAGGATCTGAGAGCCCATTTCAGGAAGTTGGGGCAGTTCAGAGAGAGTCGGATTCCTTTGGATGTTCATCCTTCCCAGCTCGCTGCCCACCACACCTCGGACCTTCCTGGAAAGCCAAGCCCTCATGGGTAACCTGGAAAGTCAGCACTTTACAAGGGTTGGGAACCCTGCATGACCACCTCCCATGATTTTTCCATCCTTAGTCCATACACTCAGCAGTTGCTAGAAGCACATATCTTAAAGCTTGGGGTGAAGCACCGGTGGGGCCTCCCCCTCAAGGTTCTCAAGCCTATAAACCTCTTCAAGTTGAAGAACAGCTTCCTCCTCTCCTGGTCCTCCCCTCCCCACTCAACTACCTGCACATCCTAGGCCGGCTCAGGGCCCAAGTTTGTGGGAAATCCTCCTCAGCCCTATCAAGGAGAGGTGATGAAAGAGTCTTATCCCACCTGGTGGAGGGTCCCCTCGATGCTCCCCAGCCTATGTGTGAGGGAATCCATCAGGCTCTGGCAGGGAACTCACCTGGTGGTGGCCTTCTGGCTGGACAGGGGGTCAAGCCACCTTCTTATACCTTCACATACAGCTTTTTGGGCACAATCTGACAGAATCTGGCAAAGTGAGACTGCCTTGAGGACTCTTAGAAACAGCACCTTGGAATCAAGTCCAAGTCCAGCAATGGCCACAAAGGAGCCAAGGAGGGTGAATAGGGGCTGGGTCTCATGGGACATGACAGTACTAAAGCTCAACTTGAGTCCCAGGATTTGAGCTGGGGCAGTCGAGAGTCTCCTTCAAGACTGTTAGTCCAACGTGTTCCTTGCTGCCAACGTCTTGGCTTCTCAGGGATCTCTCTTTGGCTTCCAGAGCGGGTCCAGTGAAGACACATCTACTTCCCAGACACTGCATGGCTGAAGATCCCATGGCCAGAGCCCCCAGAGGCGCCAGGACCCCTGGGACTGCAGCACCAATGTAAGAGCCTGAGCAGGTCATATGTCTACCTTCCCCTCTTCTGAGGAGAGAGTTCTAGGAGGTCGCCCTTGAGAGAGCCTGCCAAAGAGTTGTCAGAACTGAAGGTCCTCCAGATCAGTGAGGTGAGACGTCCCGTCCAGAGCAAGGAGTCAGCAGAGGCCTCGGGAAGCAAGGCTGTGAGATCTTGCTGAAGAAGGAGGAGGCTCCTCCAGAAAACTACTTCAGGAGAAGGATGAAACACTTGCTACAGTGGTTCTTTCCCAGTAGAGGCAAAAGACTGGAAAACTTCCTTCGAAAGGGCAAGGCTTCATCATCCCAGGGCCAGGGACAAGTCATGGGCAGGTTGGCCATGGACAGCACTTCTGCCAAGTCTCAGGTGGTTGTGTCTGCTGTGGGGCCCATCCTGAGGATAAAATGGTGCCTCACCAGGGGCTCAGGGCCCCGGTGTTCATCTGGTGCAAAAACGATCTCCAGGCTTTGGAAGACCCCAATGTCTGCTACCCCAATGTCTTCTCCTACCAAGAAAAGAGAGATGAGAGAGTCAGCCAATCTACAGGGCACCCCCAGGGGCCAGAGCTATTCCAACAGGACTGAGTGGATCTGGTGGCCCTTCACCACCAGTGTGCCAGGGTGCCCAGGCAGACCCTGCCAGTACAGGTCGCTGGTGCTGGGCCCTTCAGGCCACACCCAGCACTCCCACTGGTCCAGCCACTGCCTCCTTCAAAGATACATCTCACCTGGCCAGTCACTGTGTGCTTCTCACGCCTTTCCTGGGAGCACAACTTTGCTTCAAGGAAAAATGCAAGCGGTGCAGAGAAAAACTTTTTTTCTCACATTAGCACATCAACTATGAGCTAATGGCTTCTCTGTGCCACAATTATTTTGCTTCCTCAAAATATATGTTTTTCCCCCCCTCATGAGTGTTGCTGGCCTCTGTGTGTGCCCTGCTGGAGTGGGAGGGAAGGATCCGGGACCGCGCTCCCCGAGGGCCTGCTTTGGTTTCCAGAACAAATGGGGCCTTGGAGGATGGGTGACCTAGGTCTACTCCTGCCCCCTTCCTCACTCTCCTTCAGTTTCCATGAGAAGGTGAACAAGATCCTGACCAGGACCTTGCTCTGCCCATCCTCTCCTGGCTTTCCCTCCATCTGGAACTTGTGTGGCTGTAGAAAGGGTCTGCTGAGGCAGAAATCCCGCTCAGTCTCCAGGAAGATGGAGACATAGGTCAGAGTGGGGCCTGCAGTTGGGAGGCACAAGGCTAGCCCTGAGTGAGAGGTGAGAAATCCTTACCCCACCCACAGTCTCCTGCAGGGAGTAGAGGATGGCTACCCCAGGAGCTGCCTCTCCCAAGGAAATCCCATCTTAGCTCCATGCAGCCCTTCTTCTCACACTTGGAGCAGCAAGGGATGAGTATGGGGTGCCACAGAGACCCCCAGGGACCAGCCGCCCAGCCCCAGGGCACTAAAGGGACCTGCTCACCAGCACCCCTTCGCCTTTTGGGGGATGGAGTGTGTGGCTGTGGGTGGAGGGACCCTGCACTTAGGATGGGAGTCCAGGAAGGAGGCAAAGTGACAGGGTGTGCCCATGCCTGGTGTGATGACAGGACCCTTGGTGTCCCACTGCCACCCAAGGGCTCAGAGGGGAGAAGTTAAGAGGCACTAGGGCTGTTGCCACTGGGTCTTGGCCCCTCTCCAGGTGCCAACCCCAGGGGTGGGAGGGGAGGAGTGGGCTGGGGGTTGTACGGAAGCCACCTGAGCTCCCACATGGATGGCCAGGTGCCCAGAGGCAGCAAGGCCTCAGGCAGAGAAGTTAACTTCTACACAATTTGATAAACTTGTAGGACTGAGGGCCCAGGACGGACTTGTGGTTTGTGCTCTTTACGTACACATGTGGCCCAAGGATGGCTCCCAGGGGACTGGTGGGGACTCAGAGGCCAAGGGAATGGCCTGGCTCCCGGTTTTGGTTACCCCAGAGTCCGGAGAGGCAGGAGACCTTCGGTTGGGGCTTGTCCCACCCCTGGCTGGAAGGGACATGTCCAGAAGGAGGGTGGAGTCTAGGAGGGCCACCCCCCTGCATGTCCCACTCCCAGCCCAACATCATCCTCCGGAGCCCCCCATACATTGCTCTGATGGAGACCCACACAGAGACCCCACACAGCGACCTTTGACAGACACCACGTGCAGACATCTGACAGAGTCCCACACAGAGACGGTGCACACAGACCTCTGCAGAGATGCACACAGAGACTCCATAGAGACCCCTCAGCACAACCCTATGCAGAGATCTCCATAAAAAACTCACAGGGGCAGGGGCTAAGTTTCTGCTTATCATGTTACCATTACTTATTATCATCCACTTTGGTTTTTTTTAATTTTCAATTTATTTATTTTCAGAAAAACATTATTCATTATTTTTTCACCACACCCAGTGCTCCATGCAAGCCGTGCCCTCTATAATACCCACCACCTGCTACCCCAACCTCCCACCCCCCCCCCCCGCCACTTCAAACCCCTCAGATTGTTTTTCAGAGTCCATAGTCTCTCATGGTTCACCTCCCCTTCCAATTTACCCAAACTCCCTACTCCTCTCTAATGCCCCTTGTCCTCCATGCTATTTGTTATGCTCCACAAATAAGTGAAACCATATGATAATTGACTGTCTCTGCTTGACTTACTTCACTCAGCATAATCTCTTCCAGTCCCGTCCATGATGCTACAAAAGTTGGGTATTCATCCTTTCTGATGGAGGCATAATACTCCATAGTGTATATGGACCACATCTTCCTTATCCATTCATCCGTTGAAGGGCATCTTGGTTCTTTCCATAGTTTGGCGACTGTGGCCATTGCTGCTATAAACATTGGGGTACAGATGGCCCTTCTTTTCACGACATCTGTATCTTTGGGGTAAATACCCAGGAGTGCAATTGCAGGGTCATAGGGAAGCTCTATTTTTAATTTCTTGAGGAATCTCCACACTGTTCTCCAAAGAGGCTGCAGCCACTTATTACAACAGTGTAAGAGGGTTCCCCTTTCTCCACATCATCTCCAATACATGTTGTTTCCTGTTTTGTTAATTTTGGCCATTCTAACTGGTATAAGGTGATATCTCAATGTGGTTTTAATTTGACTCTCCCTGAGGGCTAATGATGATGAACATTTTTTCATGTGTCTGATAGCCATTTGTATGTCTTGATTGGAGAAGTGTCTGTTCATATCTTCTGCCCATTTTTTGATGTGTTTGCCTATTTCATGTGTGTTGAGTTTGAGGAGTTCATTATAGATCCTGGATATCAACCTTTTGTCTGTACTGTCATTTGCAAATATCTTCTCCCATTCCGTGTGTTGCCTCTTTGTTTTTTTGACTGTTTCCTTTGCTGTGCAGAAGCTTTTGATTTTGATGAAGTCCCAAAAGTTCATTTTCGCTTTTGTTTCCTTTGCCTTTGGAGACATATCTTGAAGGAAGTTGCTGTGGCTGATATTGAAGAGATTACTGCCTATGTTCTCCTCTAGGATTCTGATGGATTCCTGTCTCACGTTGAGGTCTTTTATCCATTTTGAGTTGATCTTTGTGTACGGTCTAAGAGAATGGTCGAGTTTCATTCTTCTACATATAGCTGTCCAGTTTTCCCAGCACCATTTATTGAAGAGACTGTCTTTTTTCCACTGTATATTTTTTCCTGTTTTGTCAAAGATTATCACCCACTTTGTAGACAGCAAGGCTTTCTCAGAAACACTCGGAGACCAAGCCCATCTTGTACTGAGAGACGCCTGGCAGCTGTTGCTATTGGACTGTGATAAACACCATGGCAGGGGCCATGAACGCCCCGGTTTGAATGGGGAGTGGGGAGGGCGCCCTGAGGTCAAGCATCCTGCACTGCTGATTCCTACAAGGAGGATCTCCTCCAGAAGCTTGTGTGCACACCACTATGGACCACGCTTCCCCCTCTGACGGAGGAGCTTTGCTACGCATCCTCAGAATCCATTTCTGATGGTGTTTGACCACTTAATGTAACTAAAGGCCATTGGTTTACAAAATTTTGTGAAATTTAAGTTAACTAAAAATTTTGTTTCTTAGACTCTATCTATTGGGGGGGAGGGGCAGAGGGGGAGAAGCAAAGGAGGAAGGGAAAAGGACAAGCAGACTCCCCACTGAGTGGTGAGCCCAGGCCACCTGATCTCAGGATCTGAGATCATGACCTGAGTTGAAACTGAGAGGAGGTGCCTTAATTGACTGAGCCAGCCAGGTGCCCCTGACATTTTTTAACTAACTTTTGAAGTACGTGCAAGAAGAGGAAATAAGTTACCAAAGTATTCACAAAATGGTATTGATGATGATATTCTGTGCTTGTGGAAGGTTTCTTCCACATGAAACCCTGAGTCAGGACCTTGGCTTAGAGCACCTTACTCACAACCCTAACTCCCTCCCCTAACCTCTCCCCTAAAGCCTCCTCTAACCACGCCCAATAACTGCTCCCCTAACCCATCCTCTAACCCCTCCTTTAACCACTCCCCTAACTGCTCCCCTAACAGCTCCCATGTTCACAGGAATCAATCCATGTAAGTGATGAAGAGCAGGAAAGTTTGTTGCTGTTGTCTGCTTAGTGAAGCAAGGTTGTTTTTTTGCCACTTCTCTTCTGGATTATTTCACAGACATTAGACAATGCTTTAGAAGAAAGTTCTCCCTCATCTAGGAGATTGGCTCCTCCCACATTTTATCACAAATATTTCCTACATACATTTCAGAAATGCCAAGGTAATATTTTCTACAAATTATTTAGAAGCAAAGATTTATCTCATTCATGTAAATGCTAAGAAAACAAGATAGCAAATTAGTGATTGAAGCCTCACCCCTGAGGCTTAAGCAGACCAGCAGAGACCTGCAGCAGATCAACTATAGAGAAGGAAGTACAAATAAGTGACGACGACTTTGCAATCACAGGGCAACTATGATGTGGGATTTGAAAAATCCTAGAAATGGTCACTGTCTTTCAAGACATTCCTCCTACTCTTTCCCACAGAGTCCAGGGGGCCGGAGAGGCCTCAAACTTTTGATTTACCATGAGTCGTAAAAGCTTTTCAATCTGGAGAAGTCCCTTTCTGAAATGGAACTACCCTTTTGTGGCATTCTTTTAAGTCACTTTCTCTCTTCATTTATTCATCCAAACGTATTTGTCGAACAGCCAGGATTGGTATGGAGCCTGGAAGAGGACACCCCCATCAGCCTCTACTGGTTTGAACCAGACAGACATCTGAAGAAAAGGGGCTCATCTGTGCTGATATATGTTTCCAGGACACTAAACATGATTTTTTTCATAAGTAGGATCTCAACAAATCCATGCCATGACCCTGTGTGTTAAGGTTAATCAGGCTTTTTTTTTATGGAAAGAAAGAAAAACAGATGTTGAGGTCAGGAAAGTTTCTTGGCCAAGGGGTCATCCCCCGAGAGACCTGCCCCTGACACTGAGCGTGGGAGGTTTCCGGAATAATGTCCCCCACACTAGGGCACATGCTGGGAGGAATCCATTTACTGATGGGAGGTTTTATCTATACATACTCCTTGGTTTTCCTACCAAATAGGACTGATGAGTGATGGAAACGCTCAGTAGGAATTCTTAAGGGAAACACCAAGAAAGAAACATGGAGACTAGTGTGCTCAGTGACTGTCTTTAGTCAATCCTTCATCTGTCTCATGCCTCCAACTACCCCGTCAGCATGCGGAGGGTTTGGACAGATGGGCTCAAAAGCCCTACAAACTCTTGACTAAAAGAAAGACCCCATGACAAGATTTCACCAATGCCCAGGAGTTTAAAGGACAGCATAGAGAGTCAAGATTCCCCATCACAAGAAGCCAGGAACATCTGGAGGAGAAAGGTACAGCTTAGCCCCTCACAGGCCTGCTTTGCATGGGAAGGAAGGCAGAAAATTCTGGCACTCCTTCCTGAAAGCATGGAAAGACCATCCTTCCTTCATTCAAAACTTAACTACCCAAAAAATAAACAAACAAACAAAACATGAGGAAAGGCTGAGCCAGGGGACGTGGTTTCTACCCCAACTATTCCTAAGTTAGTATTATGGTCTTACAATACCTCACTTTTATCGTTTAACTGTCTCTGCTCTGAGTACTCTTCATAGAAAATTCTTCTAATTTTTTTAAGATTTTATTTATTTATTTGACAGGCAGAGATCACAAGTCAGCAGGCAAAGAGAGAGAGACAAGAAAGCAGGCTCCCTGCTGAGCAGAGAGACAGATGCGGGGCTTGATCCCAGGACCCTGAGATCATAACCTGAGCCAAAGGCAGAGGCTTAACCCACTGAGCCACCCAGTTGCCCCTCAGAGAAAATTCTTAAGTGAGCATTCAAGTGAAGCCATAAAGATGTTATGTACTATGATCAAGTGGGCATTTTAGCGGTTTATAATTCTGCTTCTAACAGGAAATGTTCCATGCCTCCCAAGCTAAGCTTGTTAGGGGTCAGACAGATTCATGAATGTGTGCAGTCTCTATTTTTGTTTCTGTCCTGGGCTATTTTTCTTCTTAATGTTTATAGCTGCTTAAGCAATGATTTAGAAAAAGTACTTTGACTACTTTTTTCACTCTACAAACCCACTTCAAATATTGTGGAAATCTTCAAAGATATAATTTTCTTGTTATGTTCTCATGTCTCAAAGCCTTTTAGTTTTTTTTGTTTTTTTTTTTTTGTTTGTTTGTTTGTTTGTTTTTGAGAACACTGTGCATTGAAAGTAACCTATGTGTGCTTGGTGTCCTGATACAGGAGTGGTGTTTTCCATTCAATGCCTGTTACTTGAAGATTCACTTCAGCCCAGAGGAGCCACTGACATGTTCTGCTGCTGCCGTGTGGGCTCTGCCTGTCCCATCACTGAGCTTACCTGCCCCCCTCTGTGCAGCCAACTGAGTTTATGGGACCGCTGGGGGTCTGTCTTCTGGGATCCTGGCTTCTCAGCTGGACCCACTGGGAGAGCCCTGGAGACCACATGATCTTCCCACAGAGTCCTACCACAGCCCAGGGTAGTGACAGGGAAGATCAAGGGCAGTGAGAATGCTTAGCACTGCTTCCCCTGGGCTCCCTGCCCCCCTCACCGGGGGCAGCATCCCACCTCAGATCCTGGCTACCCACTCCCAGGATGCAGTGGTGGCTGCTACAAACTAGGGTTATGACAGTCTTCAGCCCACATGTGACATACATGTAATTTACTGAGGCAGGGAAGGACCAGGGAAGAAAACAGTATCTGTTAAGTAGCTCTCATGCAGAGTTCCTGACTGTCCTGTAGCGTCTGTGTATAAATCTTTGATTCTTCATGGACTTCCACTCTTTCCCTGCAAAATCGAGGGGGCAGTGATGCCCTGGCTAGCCCCCACCATGGAGGAGGGAAGGGGTGCTTGTGATTTATAGACTGAGAGAAAGCACAGGAATCCCAAGGCTGATGATTTGTGGAACCAGGCCAGGTAGGAAGAAAGAAGTAAAAGAAGGAACAAAAATAGAATGGTGCAGTGTCCTTTTCTTTCAGACAGTAACAGATGCACCAAGGAGTCTGAAAGGTGGCCAGGGGCTGAGGTCCAGGGCCCTGAGGACACCACGGACCCCTGAGCCTCATCAGAATGCACAAATCTCAGTTCCACGTCACCATTAACGAACAGAAATGTTTCCTCTCTGTCAGACTCAGGTGATGTTTATATATTTTGGAACTGTCTTGGGCAGTACCAGAGTCTTGGTTCTCTTACCTGAGAAGGAAAATAAGGTTGAAAATGAGAATAAAGGGTGAAGACTGATCGTAAATTGTTAGCACCTCCTCTCTTCCTGATGAGTCAACATCGCCAGGCAGAGGCTGTGAGCGCCCTCCTAGGCCCACCAGGGTGGCCAGGCTGGCTCTTGTCACAAGGTCCCCATCTCACCCTCCACTGTCTGTGACCCAGGAACTCCAAACATAACAGTGAAATACCCTCAAGGTTTTGTGGCCATCCCAACCTGGAATACAGGGACCTGCCCAGGGTTTCTCAGTGGTTCAGGTCTGCACCTGCTGGATGCGGTCACCTCCTGGGCCCACTTGCCATGCTGCCATGAGCAAAGAGTGCCAGTTGTGCCTCCCGCCCTAGCACCTGTGAGCACAACAAATCTGGTCATTTCTTAGTTTTCCTGTGTGTGACTTCCACAACCAATCTGGAATGTTCCTTAAAGACCCCATACGGGGGACTAACCTCCCCCACTCACAACATAGTGGTATTGGCAGAAAACAGAATCTTCATTACAAATACACATGGTCCGGGAAAGCTAAGTGACTTACTAAAGCAGCCTTCTAGAAGGTGCCCTGCATGCTAGATGCCTGAAAACTCAGAGAGCCCTTTTCCTGCACAGTGGATTACAACAGCTCAGTTCCTCTCCACCCCAAATCCTTGCTGCTCTGCTCATGACTGACCCTGTTCTCACGACCATCAGCCATGGCTTATGACTAGTCAAACACGATTGTGTAAAATACACTAGAAGGAGGACCTTGCATGAGAAATGATTGATACAGAAGAAGTCATACTTCTGCCAGTCTCTTACAACAATATGAAACTTCTTAAAACATGAATCAGAAGATGTCAGGACGTCTAGCACAGGAGGCTACGTAGCTCTGTCTGATCGGGCCAGTCCCATACACTCACGATCTATGACTGATTTTAAGAAGATAGTGTGTGCTAAGTAAACGTAATTTAATGAATATAATATTAGAATGCTTTACAAAAAGGACAGAGTTCCTGATATTATCTTTTTATGATTACGAAAAGAGTTAGTTTGACCTTTGCTCCGTATTTATTCAAATGTGATTTTTAAGCCTCATTTTACTACATGAGATTAACCATAAAGCTATGGGATATTGTAGCATGAGTAGGTCAGAAGTCCTGAATGCAGTTGAAAGTCTAACCCGTGCAGAGAGAATCTAAGGGCAGGGGACCTGGAACAATGTGCTTGTGGATGTTGTCACCATAGGCTTATGTCATAACTATTCACTCTTACAATGAATGGGTTTTGTGAAATTCAAAATTATTCTGCAGAAGCTGTCATAGCTGTCCTTGCCCTTCGTCATCACTCTGGTGATTGGGCACTAGGAATCCTGTAAAATATTTTATATCAGCCCTGCCCATCCACCAGTGACAGAACTATGATATGCTCTATATACAGAGAATCATGTAAAGAGATTATTTTCCAGCACCACCAGATTGGTAGCCACAGAGCCCAGGGTCCATGGTGAAATGCAGTAGGTGTGTTCATCCAGAAGTCAGGGGGTGCTCCCTGGAGGAGGAGGCAGTGGATGAGGGGTTTTCATAGCATGGAGTTTAGACGGAGGCCACCAGAGCAGGGACAACTGGGGCAGGGCACACCTGCAGGGAAGAAACCAAGCTGGAAGGAGGCCGTGGGGAGTGCTGGCAGGCCTCCCCCAGGACACGGGAGGACGTTTAGGACACGGGCTGGCCAGGGGACAAGACTGCAAACTGGGTCAGGATGCCACACTGTGAGGAGTCCTGAGTGTCCAAGCCAGGAAGGGCGATGTGGTCCCCAAATAAGGGGGACCCAGGGAGGCTTTGGGGTGCATATCCGCACCTGCTCCAGTGGGACAACCCTGCAGGGCCTGGAGTGGGGGAGGGGAGTGGGGCTGCTGCAAACCTGGGCTGAGAATCTATCTTTAGACTATCTGAAATGGAGCTAATTAGTAATCAGGACTGAGTAAAATGGAGTAAGACCAGTTCTTGGAAGGTTGCAAGGTGATTTGCCTCCTGGTGCCCAGCCTGGCTTTTTTTTTTTTTTTTTCATAAATTTATTTTATTTTATTTTATTTTATTTTATTTCCAATTTATTTATTTTCAGAAAACAGTATTCATTATTTTTTCACCACACCCAGTGCTCCATGCAAGCCGTGCCCTCTATAATACCCACCACCTGGTACCCCAACCTCCCACCCCCCCGCCACTTCAAACTGCCTGGCTTTTGTTGTGGTTGGGTTTCCCTTCTTTTCCAACTACCTGCAGTGAAGTCAGTGACTGACAACAGTTCCAGTGACTAGCTGGGCCTGGGTGGGGGCCACAGGAAGCAGGGTCCCCATCTTCTCATGTGGATGCAGCTCACCCAGGGCTCCTCGGTGGGAGGGCCAGGACCCTGAGAGACTTGCGTGGATCCCAAGTCCTCGAGTCTCCACAGCCAAGGTCAGAGAGAGGACTGTCCCTCCTTCCTCTGGAGGGGGTGCCCTGGAAAGGGCCCTAACGGGTTGGGGGGGGCTGCGGACCTATCCGTTGTCAGCAGCCTCCCTGCTGCGCTTGTTGAGGTCCCTGGGCTGTGATGATGTACCCCACAGAAGTGGTCATTTAGTGAGTCTCAGAGATGGCACTGCTTCCCCCTCCCCAGGTGACTGTCACACCCAGCTGCCCCTGAGGAAACATCTGATAGGAAACGGGAAGTGCGGATGCCTGAGAATGGGTTGGAGGAGGGAAGGGCGGAAGGGTTTTGCAGAGCCAGCGACAGAGGCACACAGGACATGGCTAGAGGTCAGCAGGGACAGGTGAGGAGCATCCCAGGTGTGGGCTCCAGCTCTCTGTCAGTGTCATAGGCTGCCCACAAACCTCCCCTGAGGAGGGAAGGCTGCTTTGGCTGCTGGCATGTTATTACAGTCACTGTCATGGCCTGAGCACCAGTGGGATGGTCCCTGGTACCCGGGAGCCTTGGCAGTGCCCTTTCATGCCATGAGTGTCCAGACACATGGTGTTTCCAGCAGCATCTGGAGAGATGGATACCAGCCCTCAGTGCAGGAAGCACATCTGTGTGCAAGGAGGAGCCTCTTCACTCACATACAGTCACTCGGTTTAAAGATCCTCGTAGGCATCACACATATCAAGCTGGCAGGGTAAAGACTTCTTCCAGCAGTGACTGGAACCCACTCACACTGTGTTTTCATTTTAAAAATATGGAAACTGGGGGACAAAAAGAACATGAACATTTATGCACCAGCACATTTTGAAATAGACTGGATATTTTAAAAACTTACTTAAAAATTCAGGAGAGTGATGTCAGCAAGATGACACACAAGAAAACTCCAGGCCTGTTTCCTCCACAGAAACACCAAATACACAACTAGAGACTGACTGAAATAACATATGGGAACTGTGGGAACAGCAAAAGAGCGACAGCAACCAAGTGAGTGCCCAGTCGAGAATGAGCCACATGTGGCAGGGTAGGAAATCCTGTGACCGTGCTGGGCAGAACAGCTTGAGCAGAATAGTCACCACATGCTAGTCCCCTCTGCAAACCAGAGAGAGCAGAGTGGACTGATCTGAGACCCTTTGATTTCTAACCTGTCTAGGGGATACCTGAGGGACTGGTCTTGGGACACCCAGGACAGAGTTCAGACAACCAAAAGTGGCTCAAAGCTCAGAAAAGGGGAAATCACTGGAAGAAACAGCTACGACTTGTGAAAACCATCCTAAAGGTAAATACAGACACAGACATCTGGGGCAAGTGATTGCTGATTGAGGAATACAACAGAACAGCTAACATCCCTAAAATGAGCAAGGGTGTGAGCCTTACAGAGAGGAAGACATTAAAAGTAGCCAAACCAATGGGAGACTGGGAAGAGAGCACATGCACAGATGTAGGGACAACATAGGCATGAGAAAAGTGCATGCCACGCTGATTAGCAAGGGTCTCCCCTGCATGAAGCCAGCATGCTAAGCTTGGCAGATGGAGCTGTTTTATATCCAGTTTTCAATAAAAGATCACAAGCCATACAAAGAAGAAGTAAAACGTGGCTCATTCAAAGGAACAAAATACATCTCCAGAAACCATCCCTAAAGAAACATTGGCTTTGGGCCTACTAGAGAAAGGCTTGAAAACAATTGCTTAAATATGCTCTAAAGGCTAAAGGAAAACATAGACAAAAGAAATAAAGAAAATCAAGAAAATATATGAGCAAAATGAGAATATATACAAAGAATTTGGAATTATTAGAAACAATCAATTGGAGGGTCGCCTGGGTGGCTCAGTGGGTTAATGCCTCTACCTTCGGCTCAGGTCATGATCCCAGGGTTCTGGAATAGAGACCTGCATTGGGCGTTCTGCTCTGCAGGGAGCCTGCTTCCCCGTCTCTCTCTGCCTGTCTTTCTCCCTACTTGTGATCTTGGTCTGTCAAATAAATAAAATCTTTAAAAAAAAAAGAAACAATAAAATGGAAATTTTGGAGATGAAAAATACAAAACTGAATTGAAAAATAAATCATTTGAGGGGTTCAATTGCAGATGCAAACAGAAAGAAAGGCTCAGTGAACTTGAATATGGGTCCTTGGAAACTATGGAAATTGAAGAGTAAAATGAGAAAAAAAAAAAAGGAAGAGCAGTGAACAGAGCCTGAGAGACTAATGAAGGGAGAATATCAAGCTGTCCATGCAGACATTATGGGACATGCAGGGGAGAAATGACAGAAAAAAAGACAGAGAAGTTACTGTGAGAAATAATGGCCATGCATTTTCTAAGTCTGAGAAGTGTCATGGATATAGCAATATAAGCTTAACAAATGTCAAGTAGGATAAAATCAAACAGACCCACACCAAAAGAAGAGTGACTCATCACATATAGGGCAGCCTCTGTAAAACTATCAGCGGGTTCCTCGGGCAAAACAGCAGGTCAGGGAGAATTCAACATTAGGCAAATGTCCTGCAGAAATGAGGGAGAAAGAAAGACATTCCCAGATCAACAACAAAAATTGAGAATGTCCATTACCACTAGACCTGCCATTCAAGAAATGCTAAGGAGTGTCTATTGAGTTGGAATTAAAGATGCTAGATAGCAACTCAAATCCATATGAAGATATCAGATTCTCCAGGAGAGACAAAATATGTACATGGACAAATATAAAAAACTAGCAAAGTATTATTGTAATTTTTAATTGTTACTCCTTTCCACTTTTATTGAGAAATTACTGACATACATAACTCCACTTTTTATTCTTCTACAAGATTCACAAGTAGCCATAAATATATATTTAAGTATATATAATAATTATAAATCTATGTTACTAAGTACAAAATATATAAAAATGTAATTTGTGACATCAATAAGGTAAAGTGTGGGTGAATAAATAAATAAAAACATACATACATAATGTGTGGGTAGAAGAGCTAAAAGAAGGGTTTTTGTATGCAATAAAATTAAATATCAGGTAAAAACAGGTTATTATAACTTTAAGATATTACATGCAATCCCCATAGAAATCACCAAGAAAATATTTATAGAATTTACAGAAAGGGAAATGAAAACTAAATCAAAATGAGTAAAAAATTTAAATACAAAAGAAGACAATACAGGAGGAACAAAACATTTAAGACATAAAGACAACAAATAACAAAATGCCAATGGTAGGTCACCCTACCAGTAACCACTTTAAATGTAAGTGCATTAAATTCCCCAATCAAAAGACCTGTATTGGCGGAATGATACCAAAAAACTAAAACAAAACAAAACAAAACAAAAAACCCAGGATCCAACTTTATTCTATCTATAACATACTCATTTTAGATGAAAGGACACAAACATAGATTTGGAAGTAAAAAGGATAAAAAACGATGTTCCATGCAATTAGTAACCAAAATTGGATATACTAATATCAGACAAGACAGACTATGGAAAGAAGTGTTTCAAGCAATGAAGAACATTATAAAATGATAAGAGCTCAATTCACCAAGAGGATATAAGAATTATAAATAAATGTGCAACCAACATCAGAGAACCTACATATCAAACTGACAGAACTGAAAGGAGAAATAGAGTGATCTAGAATAAAAGAAGGAGACTTCAATACCACATTTTCAATAGCAAACAGAATAATCAGACAGAAGATCAGTAAAAATTAGGAGATATGAACAAGACTATAAGCCAATTGGTCACAACAGAGATTTACAAAATACTCCATCCAACAACAGTAGAATACACAGTAGATTGTACAATACACTTTCTCAAAAATACATGGAACATTCTCCAGTATAGACCAGATGTTAGCCCATAAAACAAGTCAAAAAATTTAGAAAGTTGGGGATCAGGAAAAATATCTTTTCAGATCAAAATTAAATGGAACCAGAAAGGTTTCAGAAGGAAAACTGTGGAAATTATACAATTATACAATATGTGGAAATTGAACAACATTACCTTAAACAACAAATGAGTCAAGGAATAAATCACAAAGGAAATGTTAAAGTTTATTGAGACAAATGGGAATGAAACCACAATCTAGCAAAACTTATGGGATGTAGCAAAAGAAGCGCTAATAGGGAAATTTATAACTATCAATGCTTACATTGAAAAAAGAAGAAATATCTCAAAGTCAGCAATCTAACTTTATACCAAAAGTAGCTAGGAAAAAAAGAAGTAGAACAAATTAAATCAAAATCTAGCAGAATGAAGGAAATAATAAAGATTAGCAAAACAAGATAAGCAAAATAGAGAATAGAAACAGAAAATCCACAAAACCAGGAGTTGAGTCATGAAACATCAAAAATTGACAAGCCGTTAGCGATGACGACTAATTAAAAAAAGAGAGAATACTCAAACAGCTAAAGGCAACAATGAAAGTAGGTCATTACGACAGATTTTATAGATAGGGAAGGATTATAAGAGAATACTGAGAACACTGTATAGTAACAAATTGAATAACTAGATGAAATGGATTAATTCCTAGAAATATGAAACCTCACCAAGACTAACCCAAAAAGAAATAGAAAACATGAACAGATCCATAACAAGTAAGGCTACAGAATCAGTCATCAGGTCTCCTTACAAAGAAAAATATCACACCAGGTGGTGGGTATTATAGAGGGCATGGATTGCATGGAGCACTGGGTGTGGTACAAAAACAATACTGTTATGCTGAAAATAAATTTAAAAAATTTTAAAAAAAATATCGGACTTGATGGCCTCACTGGTGATTTCTACCAAATATTTAAGAAAAAAAAACAACACCAATCTTCTTAAACATTTCCAGAAATATGAAGAGGAGAGAGAACTCCCTGACTCATTCAATGAGGACAGCATTACTCCATAATCCAGAGATACTACAAGAAAAGACAACTACCGACCAATATCGCTGATTAAGACAAGTGCAAAAATCGTCAACAAAATACTAGAAAAACTGAATTTGGTAGCATATGAAAAGGATTATGCACCATCACCAAGTGGGATTAATTCCTGGAATGCAAGAATGATTCAACATACAAGAAACAATCCGTGTCACAGGTCACATTACGAAAGGAAGGGTAAGTCACATGATCACCTCGACTGTTGTAGAAAAAGCACTTGACCACATAGAGGACGTTTTCATGATAAAAGCACTCAACAAACTAGGAATAGAAGAAACTATGTCAACATAATAAGAGCCATATATGAAAAACAGTGAGCATAATACCCCACAGGGAAAGGTTACAAACTTTTCCTCTAAGATCAGGAAAAATTTGGGGATGCCAGATTTTGTCACTTCTACTAAACATAATACTGGCAGTACAATCCAGAACCATTAGGCATGAAAGTGATCCAAATTGGAAAGAAGTAAGTAAAATTATCTGTTTGCAGATGTCATGATCTTATATGTAGAAAACACTGAAGATTCCAGGAAAACAACAATTTTAGAACTAATCAATGATAGGTGACCAAAATCAACATACAAAAATCTGCTACAATTCAATACCCCAGCAATGAATAATTTAAAAAGGAAACTAAGAAAATAACTTAATTTATCATAGCATCATAAAGAATAAAATACATTGGAATAATATTAGCCAAGAGGTAGTAGAGTTGTACACTGGAAACTATGAAATGTTGCTGAAAGAAATGAAAGAATACACTTATAACTGGAAGGCTACACCATGTTCGTGTTTTGGAAAACGTGATATTTTTAAGATGTTAATGCTTTGCAAAGGGATCTACAAATAATTTTCAACATGGGTGCCAGGATTACTCAACAGGGAAAGGACAGTTTTCCCAACAACCAAGACTATGAAAATTGGATAATAGTATGCAAAGGAATAAAAATGGACCTTCACCTTATACCATATAGAAAAATTAATTCAATGTGACCTAGGGCTATAAAAACTCTTAGGGAAGAAAAACAGGACAAAAGCTTTATCACACTAAATTTGGTGATGATTTCTTGGATAGGACACTAAAAGCACAGACAACATAAGATAAAATAGATAAATTCAAATAAATCAAAATTTAAAACTTTTGTGGTAAATACCCAGTAGTGCAATTGCAGGGTCATAGGGAAGTTCTATTTTCGATTTCTTGAGGAATCTCCACACTGTTCTCCAAAGGGGCTGCACCAACCTGCATTCCCACCAACAGTGGAAGAGGGTTCCCCTTTCTCCACATCCCCTCCAACACATGTTGTTTCCTGTCTTGCTAATTTTGGCCATTCTAACTGGTGTAAGGTGATATCTCAATGTGGTTTTAATTTGAATCTCCCTGAAGGCTAGTGATGATGAACATTTTTTCATGTGTCTGATAGCCATTTGTATGTCTTCATTGGAGAAGTGTCTGTTCACATCTTCTGCCCATTTTTTTATATGGTTGCCTGTTTTGTGTGTATTGAGTTTGACGTGTTCATTATAGATCCTGGATATCAACCTTTTGTCTGTACTGTCATTTGCAAATATCTTCTCCCATTCCGTGGGTTGCCTCTTTGTTTTCTTGACTGTTTCCTTTGCTGTGCAGAAGCTTTTGATTTTGATGAAGTCCCAAAAGTTTATTTTAGCTTTTGTTTCCTTTGCCTTTGGAGACATATCTTGAAAGAAGTTGCTGTGGCTGATATCGAAGAGATTACTGCCTATGATCTCCTCTAGGATTCTGATGGATTCCTGTCTCACGTTGAGGTCTTTTATCTATTTTGAGTTTATCTTTGTGTATGTTGAAAGAGAATGGTTGAATTTCATTCTTCTACATATAGCTGTCCAGTTTTCCCAGCACCATTTATTGAAGAGACTGTCTTTTTTCCACTGTATATTTTTTCCTGTTTTGTCAAAGATTAATTGACCATAGAGTTGAGGGTCCATATCTGGGCTCTCTACTCTGTTCCACTGGTCTATATGTTTGTTTTTATGCCAATACCATGCTGTCTTGGTGACCACATCTTTGTAATAAAGCTTGAAATCAGGTAACGTGATGCCCCCAGTTTTATTTTTGTTTTTCAACATTTCCTTAGCGATTCGGAGTCTCTTCTGATTCCATACAAATTTCTGGATTATTTGCTCCAGCTCTTTGAAGAATACTGGTGGAATTTTTATCTGAATGGCATTAAAAGTATAGATTGCTCTAGGCAGTATAGACATTTTAACAATGTTTATTCTTCCGATCCAAGAGCATGGAATGGTCTTCCATCTTTTTGTGTCTTCTTCAATTTCCTTCATGAGTGTTCTATAGTTCCTCAAGTACAGATCCTTTACCTCTTTGGTTAGGTTTATTCCCATGTATCTTATGGTTCTTGGTACTATAGGAAGGGCCATCTGTACCCCAATGTTTATAGCAGCAATGGCCACAGTTGCCAAACTATGGAAAGAACCAAGATGCCCTTCAATGGATGAATGGATAAGGAAGATGTGGTCCATATACACTATGGAGTATTATGCCTCTATCAGAAAGGATGAATACCCAACTTTTGCAGCAACATGGACAGGACTAGAAGAGATTATGCTGAGTGAAATAAGTCAAGCAGAGAGAGTCAGTTATCATATGCTTTCACTTATTTGTGGAGCATAACACATAGCAAGGAGGACATGGGGAGTTAGGAGAAGGGAGTTGGGGGAAATTGGAAGGGGAGGTGAATCATGAGATATTATGGACTCCAAAAAACAATCTGAGGGGTTTGTAGTGGTGGGGGGGGTGGGAGGTTGGGGTACCAGGTGGTGGGTATAATAGAGGGCACAAATTGCATGGAGCACTGGGTGTGGTGAAAAAATAATGAATACTGTTATGCTGAAAATAAATAAATTAAATTTAAAAAACTTTTGTGCATCAAAGAATGCCATCAGCAGAGTGAAATAGCAAACCATTTTGAATGACAGAAAATATCTGCAAATCCTCTATCTGATTTGGGGTTCATATCTGGAATATATAAAGAATTTTGTACATCCTAACAACAAAAAAATCAAACACCTTGATTTTAAAATACAGAAAGTACTTCAATAGACATTTATCCAAAGAAAATATATAAATGCCCAATGAGCCCATGAAACAATACTCAATATCAGAAGTCATTAGGGAAATACAAATCAAAACTACAGTGAGATACCACTTCACACCCTTTGACTTTTTTTAATGGGAAATAAGATGTGTTGATGAGGGTGAGTTGGAGTCATTGTGTGCTAGTGGAAATGTAACACAGCGAAGCAGACAGCTCCTCAAAAACTTAAAAATAGAATTACCATAGAGTCCAGGAATTGCCCTTGTTGGTATACACCCAAAAGCTGAAAGCAAGGTCTCAAAGAGATATTTGTTCACCCAAATTCACTTTATTCACTACATCCAAAAGGTGGAGAAGTCCACGGATTCCTCTGGAGATGAGCAGAACTGGAATATACATGCCATAGAACATTCTTCAGAATTCGATACACACCCAAGCACAGATGGACCTGGAGAACATTATGCTACATGAGATCGACCCATCACGGAAGGACAAAAATGGTACAATGCCACTTAGATGAGGTACCTGGATGAGTCAAATTCATGGAGACAGAAAATGGAACTGTGGTTGCTGGGGTCTGGAAAAAGGTAGGGATGGGGAATTAGTATCTAGAGGGCAGTGAGTTTCAGTTCGGGAAGATGGGAAGGATTCTGGAGAGACCACAATGTGTATATGGTAATGCAATTGACCTGTCTACATAAAAATAGTTACAAAGTTAACTTCTATGTTATGTCTGTTTTACCACAATAAGAAATACTTAAACAAAAAGTGCACTTTTATTAATGTGAATGAGACCCAGCCTGATTTGTGATCCAGTAAGAAACCCAATTCCTGCACATACACTCCTTGAGGTGATGGGGAATCCCATCCACCCCAGCCCCCCAGTGAAGATCTCCTGGTCATGGTGTGTGTTGGCCACCGTGCCCAACCCCAACATCAGGGCAGTGACATGGGACCCACCTGCCATCATGCCTCATTTGGAGTCACAGAGTGGCAGAACGCTTGGCACAACTTCTCACCTGTCTTCACACAGTGGGAATATACCCACCACCAACTTCACAGACTGAAGGCCTCAAAATGCCCACTCTGGTGTTTCTTTTTTTATTTTTTTAAGATTTTATTCATTTATTTGAGAGAGAAAATGCATGCGCATACATGGAAAGAGAGCACATGAGGTGGGACAGGAGAGAGTGAGAAGCAGCTCCCCCACTGAGCAGGGAGCTAGAGATGGGGCTTGATCCCAGGACCCCAGGATCATGACCTGAGCTGAAGGCAGACACTTCACCACCTGAGCCCCCCAGGCACTCAGAATGTCCAGTCTCTTAACCTAGATGTAGTCGCCACCAATACCTTTTATCTTCAGGGTAATGAACTCTGACCCATTAATCCACATAAAGCAGTGAAGTTAACACAGGAAGTTACAATCCATGACTCCAGTGGGATAAAAGCAGAGGCTCCCCCTCCCACCCCCTTCTGATTTGCACAGGGGCAGAGAATACAGCTGAGCAGCCAGGTCTGACTGAAACTGCCTCCTGCCCCAAGAACGGTTAGCAGCCTCTCTCAGATGGTTGTCTGTAAGCCTGTCCCCACTGGGCTTCTTGGGGACCACAAACCAGGAGCAGGACCATCTTCAGAGGCTGCCCAATAGGCTAAGCAGAACCGAGGTAACAAAATCCACCTTCGGCAAACAGTCTAAAATGTCTAATAATAATAATAATAAAGTATAACTTGGAAGTCACAATGCTAAAATCAGAAGTATGAAACAGAAAGCAAAACCGAAGCATGTTCAGCCACAAAGTGTGAAGGAGAAACTTAAAATGAGAGTTGAAAATGACACGGAATTGCTGAATGGAGAGCCTTGGCTCTGGGGTGCTGTCCAGCCCCCTGCCCAGGGAGCTGGGGGTGAGGCTGGCAGCCAAATGGCAGGCGTCTGAAGCACTTCACGTGGTGATGGAGCCAGGAACTTCTAGCTGCCTCTCCCCTATGTCCCCTTTCCTAATCTCTTGATTCTTCTCATTCATTCTCAGTCCACAGTGGTTCCTCAGGACCAGGCTCCAGGTTTGGAGTGATCCAGAGAACAAGGGCTGGAGAGGAGGATCTCCTATGACAGCGGCTTCAGAGAGAAATGATATGAAAGCCAGAAAGGCAGAGAGAAAAGTGAGCTCAGAGACACTGTTTCCAGACAAGGGCCACAGAAAACCAGAGACTTCTAGGATGGCCATCTTCACTGCCTTGCATTTCCCTGAACTAAGATGCCCCAAGATGCTGAGCAAGTCCCCAGCCCAGGATGAGGCAGGTGATGTGTTTTCCCAATGCTGAGCAGCTCTCTTTGCTGGGGCCCAAACCTGGAGGGAACCGCCATGCCTGCTCTGCATTTCACTCCCACTGGAGAGAAATCATCAGCAGAGGACCGTGGAGGAACTCTGAACAAGATGCCAGAGTTCTAGGAACCAAGCCCAGGTGGAGCTAGGACATCAGCCAAACCACATCATTCTATAATGCCACAGAGGACCCTGAGGGCAGCAAGTGCCCAGACACCTCCTGACCATGGTCCTTGGGTACACCTTCACCTGCAAAACCCAAGACTTAGGGGACCCAGATCTGCCTCAACTCACCAAGGGCACAGCCATCCTCTTGTGCCTTCTCCCCCTGTTCTGTCAGGCTTTCTTCTGCATGTGCTGGGAGTGATCTCAAAGCAGGTAACAAGAACAAGGGCGAAAAGGAAAATAAAGGACTATGTTGATTATATCTAACACTATTCCAGGGTAGCCCTGAAACTGACCATTGTGTAACTCGGAGCTTCAGTTTCTCATTCTACAACATGAAGATACCTGCTGAACAAGACAAAATGACATAAGGCACCTGGAATGCTTGAAACCACATCTGGCTCATAGTAAACGCTCACTAAATGTCAGACGCCAGCCCTCTGGCATCACCTTGGCTCATACCCCCACTCCCTCTCTGGGTCCCACTGCACGTTCCACTTGGCGTGCTATTTGCTCATCTTCCCACATATTCCAAAAGCATTTTTTTCAATTCCCTATCAATTCCAGATTATGTTCTTCCTCCCTTATAAAAAATGCTCACAACAGACAAAATGAGAAAGTCTCTCTCCTCCTGTCCAATAACTATTACTTGACTACAGCTGCCTTTGTCCTTCCTGGCCATTGTCACGTTGGGATGTGTTAGAATCCAAGCTCTGGGACGTGTGAATAAGACCTTGTTTGTTAATCTGGTCTTTGCAATAGTCAAGTTAAGATGAGGTCAATGGGATGGGCCCCAGTCCAGTACAACTGGGCAGTTTATAAGAGAGATGAGAGCAGGGGGGAGACAACAAGAAGACACATGGAAGATGCCATGTGATGACCAACGTAGACATCGCAATGATCCATCTACAAGCCAGAGGCCCCAAGAATCAGGAACAGCATCAAACTATTAAAAGGACATGGGGAGGAGGAGTCAAGATGGCGGAGACATAGCAGGCTGAGACTACTTCAGCTAGCAGATCAGCTAGATAGCTTATCTAAAGATTTCAAACACCTGTAAATCCATTGGCAGATTGAAAAGAAGAAGAAGAGCAATTCTGGAGACAGAAAAATAACCACCTTCTGAAAGGTAGGATTGGTGGAGAAGTGAATCCAAAGTGAAGGGAAGATAGACCCTGGGGGGAGGGCCAGGCTCCCGGCAAGCGGCGGAGCAATGGAGCACAAAATCAGGACTTTTAAAGGTCTGTTCCGCTGAGGGACATCACTCCAGAGGCTAAACCGGGGTGAAGCCCACGTGGGGTCAGCGTGGCGTCAGGTCTCGCAGGGTCACAGAAGGATCAGGGGTGTCTGAGTGTCGCTGAGCTTGCGGGTATTGGAACGGGAAAGCCGGCTGCAGAGACAGAGTCGACAGTAAGCTCGCAGCTCGGTGTTACCTTGAACCGGCCGCAGGCTCGGTGAGCTCAGAGCGCGGCTGGAGGTCAGGCAGACGGGAGTAACTGGGCGCTGTTCTCTGAGGGCGCACTGGGGAGTTGGGTCCCAGGCTCTTCGGCTCCTCCGGGCCGGAGACCAGGAGGCCACCATTTGTATTCCCATCCTCCGGAACTCTATGGAAAGCGCTCAGGGAACAAAAGCTCCTGAAAGCAAACCTGAGCGGATTACTCAGCCCAGCCCCTGGTAAGGGCAGTGCAATTCCGCCTGGGGCAAAGACACTTGAGAATCACTACAACAGGCCCCTCCCCCAGAAGATCAACAAGAAATCCAGCCAAGACCAAGTTCACCTACCAAGGAGTGCAGTTTCAATACCAAGGAGAGCAGCAGAATTCCAGAGGAGGAGAAAGCAAACACGGAACTCATTGCTTTCTTCCTGTGATTTTTTAGTCTTGCAGTTAATTTAATTTTTTTTCATTTTTTTCCTCTTCTTCTGCTAAATTTTTTTTAACTTTTACCCTTTTCTTTTTAAAGTTTTTTAACTAGTTTATCTAATATATATATATATTTTCTTTTTTATATTTTTCTTTATTCATTTTCTTTTTTTTAATTCTTTTCTTTTCTTTTTTTTTTCTCTTTCTTTTTGAACCTATTTTTATCCCCTTTCTCCCCCCTCATGATTTGAGATCTCTTCTGATTTGGTTAAAGCATATTTTCCTGGGGTTGTTGCCACCCTTTTAGTATTTTACTTGCTCCTTCATATACTCTTACCTGGACAAAATGACAAGGCAGAAAAATTCACCACAAAAAAAAGAACAAGAGGCAGTACCGAAGGCTAGGGACCTAATCAATACGAACATTGGTAATATGTCAGATCTAGAGTTCAGAATCACAATTCTCAAGGTTCTAGCTGGGCTCGAAAAAGGCATGGAAGATATTAGAGAAACCCTCTCGGGAGATATAAAAGCCCTATCTGGAGAAATAAAAAAACTAAAATCTAACCAAGTTGAAATCAAAAAAGCTATTAATGAGGTGCAATAAAAAATGGAGGCTCTCACTGCTAGGATAAATGGGGCAGAAGAAAGAATTAGCGATATAGAAGACCAAATGACAGAGAATAAAGAAGCTGAGCAAAAGAGGGACAAACAGCTACTGGACCACGAGGGGAGAATTCGAGAGATAAGTAACACCATAAGATGAAACAACATTAGAATAATTGGGATTCCAGAAGAAGAAAGAGAGAGAATTATTGGGGAGAATTTCCCCAATATGGCAAAGGGAACGAACATCAAAATTCAGGAGGTTCAGAGAATGCCCCTCAAAATCAATAAGAATAGGCCCACACCCCGTCACCTAATAGTAAAATTTACAAGTCTTAGTGACAAAGAGAAAATCCTGAAAGCAGCCCGGGAAAAGAAGTCTGTAACATATGATGGTAAAAATATTAGATTGGCAGCTGACTTATCCACAGAGATCTGGCAGGCCAGAAAGAGCTGGCATGATATTTTCAGAGCACTAAACAAGAAAAACATGCAGCCAAGAATACTATATCCAGCTAGGTTATCATTGAAAATAGAGGGAGAGATTAAAAGCTTCCAGGACAAACAAAAACTGAAAGAATTTGCAAACACCAAACCAGCTCTACAGGAAATATTGAAAGCAGTCCTCTAAGCAAAGGGAGAGCCTACAAGTGGTAGATCAGTAAGGAACAGAGACAATATACAGTAACAGTCACCTTATAGGCAATACAATGGCACTAAATTCATATCTCTTAATAGTTACCCTGAATATTAATGGGAAAAATGCCCCAATCAAAAGACACAGGGTATCAGAATGGATAAAAAAACAAAACCCATCTATATGTTGCCTACAACAAACTCATTTTAAGCCCGAAGGCACCTCCAGATTTAAAGTGGGGGGGGGAGAATTAACCATGCTAATGGACATCAGAAGAAAGCAGTAGTGGCAATCCTTATATCAGATCAATTAGATTTTAAGCCAAAGACTATAATAAGAGATGAGGAAGGACACTATATCATACTCAAAGGGTCTGTCCAAAAGAAGATCTAACAATTTTAAATATCTATGCCCCCAACGTGGGAGCAGCCAACTATATAAACCAATCAATAACAAAATCAAAGAAACACATCAACAATAATACAATAATAGTAGGGGACTTTAACACTCCCCTCACTGAAATGGACAGATCCTCCAAGCAAAAGATCAGCAAGGAAATAAAGGCCTTAAAAGACACACTGGACCAGATGGACATCACAGATATATTCAGAACATTTCATCCCAAAGCAACAGAATACACATTCTTCTCTAGTGCACATGGAACATTCTCCAGAATAGATCACATCCTCGGTCCTAAATCAGGACTCAACTGGTATCAAAAGATTGGGATCATTCCCTGCATATTTTCAGACCACAATGCTCTGAAGCTAGAACTCAACCATAAGATGAAGTTTGGAAAGAACCCAAAAACATGGAGACTAAATAGCATCCTTCTAAAGGATGAGTGGGTCATCCAGGAAATTAAAGAAGAATTGAAAAAAATCATGGAAACAAATGATAATGAAAATACAACGGTTCAAAATCTGTGGGACACAACAAAAGCAGTCCTGAGAGGAAAATATATAGCGGTACAAGCCTTTCTCAAGAAACAAGAAAGGTCTCAGGTACACAACCCAACCCTACACCTAAAGGAACTGGAGAAAGAACAAGAAAGAAACCCTAAGCCCAGCAGGAGAAGAGAAATCATAAAGATCAGAGCAGAAATCAATGAAATAGAAACCAAAAAAACAATAGAGCAAATCAACGAAACTAGGAGCTGGTTCTTTGAAAGAATTAATAAAATTGATAAACCCCTGGCCAGACTTATCAAAAAGAAAAGAGAAAGGACCCAGATAAATAAAATCATGAATGAAAGAGGAGAGATCACAACTAACACCAAAGAAATACAAACTATTATAAGAACATACTATGAGCAACTCTATACCAACAAATTTGACAATCTGGAAGAAATGGATGCATTCCTAGAAACATATAAACTACCACAACTGAACCAGGAAGAAATAGAAAGCCTGAACAGACCCATAACCAGTAAGGAGATTGAAACAGTCATTAAAAATCTCCAAACAAAAGCCCAGGGCCAGACGGCTTCCTGGGGGAATTCTACCAAACATTTAAAGAAGAATTAATTCCTATTCTCCTGAAACTGTTCCAAAAAATAGAAATGGAAGGAAAACTTCCAAACTCATTTTATGAGGCCAGCATCACCTTGATCCCAACACCAGACAAGGATCCCATCAAAAAAGAGAGCTAAAGACCAATATCCTTGATGAACACAGATGCGAAAATTCTCACCAATATACTAGCCAATAGGATTCAACAGTACATTAAACAGTACCACGACCAAGTGGGATTTATTCCAGGGCTGCAAGGTTGGTTCAACATCCACAAATCAGTCAATGTGATACAACACATCAATAAAAGAAAGAACAAGAACCATATGATACTCTCAATAGATGCTGAAAAAGTATTTGACAAAGTACAGCATCCCTTCCTGATCAAAACTCTTCAAAGTGTAGGGATAGAGGGCGCATACCTCAATATCATCAAAGCCATCTATGAAAAACCCACCGCAAATATCATTCTCAATGGAGAAAAACTGAAAGCTTTTCCACTAAGGTCAGGAACACGGAAGCGATGTCCATTATCACCACTGCTATTCAACATAGTACTAGAAGTCCTAGCCTCAGCAATCAGACAACAAAAGGAAATTAAAGGCATCCAAATCAGCAAAGAAGAAGTCAAACTATCACTCTTCGCAGATGATATGATACTATATGTGGAAAACCCAAAAGACTCCACTCCAAAACTGCTAGAACTTGTACAGGAATTCAGTCAAGTGTCAGGATATAAAATCAATGCACAGAAATCAGTTGCATTTCTCTACACCAACAACAAGACAGAAGAAAGAGAAATTAAGGAGTCAATCCCATTTACAATTGCACCCCAAACCATAAGATACCTAGGAATAAACCTAACCAAAGAGGCTAAGAATCTATACTCAGAAAACTATAAAGTACTCATGAAAGAAATTGAGGAAGACACAAAGAAATGGAAAAATGTCCCATGCTCCTGGATTGGAAGAACAAATATTGTGAAAATGTCTATGCTACCTAAAGCAATCTACACATTTAATGCAATTCCTATCAAAGTACCATCTATCTTTTTCAAAGAAATGGAACAAATAATACTAAAATTTATATGGAACCAGAAAAGACCTCGAATAGCCAAAGGAATATTGAAAAAGAAAGCCAAAGTTGGTGGCATCTCAATTCTGGACTTCAAGCTCTATTACAAAGCTGTCATCATCAAGACAGCACGGTACTGGCACAAAAACAAACACATAGATCAATGGAACAGAATAGAGAGCCCAGAAATAGACCCTCAACTCTATGGTCAACTAATCTTCGACAAAGCAGGAAAGAATGTCCAATGGAAAAAAGACAGCCTCTTCAATAAGTGGTGTTGGGAAAATTGGACAGCCACATGCTGAAAAATGAAATTGGACCATTTCCTTACACCACACACAAAAATAGACTCAAAATGGATGAAGGACCTCAATGTGAGAAAGGAATCCATCAAAATCCTTGAGGAGAACCCAGGCAGCAACCTCTTCGACCTCAGCCGCAGCAACATCTTCTTAGGAACATTGACAAAGGCAAGGGAAACAAGGGCAAAAATGAACTATTGGGATTTCATCAAAGTCAAAAGCTTTTGCACAGCAAAGGAAACAGTTAACAAAATCAAAAGACAACTGACAGAATGGGAGAAGATATTTGCAAACGACATATCAGATAAAGGACTAGTGTCCAAAATCTATAAAGAACTTAACAAACTCAACACCAAAGAACAAATAATCCAATCAAGAAATGGGCAGAAGACATGAACAGACATTTCTGCAAAGAAGACATCCAGATGGCCAACAGACACATGAAAAAGTGCTCCATATCACTCGGCATCAGGGAAATACAAATCAAAACCACAATGAGATATCACCTCACACCAGTCAGAATGGCTAAAATCAACAAGTCAGGAAACGACAGATGCTGGTGAGGATGTGGAGAAAGGGGAACCCTCGTACACTGTTGGTGGGAATGCAAGCTGGTGCAACCACTCTGGAAAACAGCATGGAGGTTCCTCAAAATGTTGAAAATAGAACTGCCCTATGACCCAGCAATTGCACTACTGGGTATTTACCCTAAAGATACAAACGTAGTGATCCAAAGGGGCACGTGCACCCAAATGTTTATAGCAGCAATGTCCACAATAGCTAAACTATGGAAAGAACCTAGATGTCCATCAACAGATGAATGATTAAAGATGATGTGGTATATACATACAATGGAATACTATGCAGCCATCAAAAGAAATGAAATCTTGCCATTTGTGACAACATGGATGGAACTAGAGCATATCATGCTTAGCGAAATAAGTCAAGCAGAGAAAGACAACTACCATATGATCTCCCTGATATGAGGAAGTGGTGATGCAACATGGGGGCTTAAGTGGGTAGGAGCAGAATAAATGAAACAAGATGGGACTGGGAGGGAGACAAACCATAAGTGACTCTTAATCTCACAAAACAAACTAAGGGTTGCTGGGGGGAGGGGCGTTAGGAGAAGGGGGGTGGGGTTATGGACATTGGGTAGTGTATGTGCTTTGGTGAATGCTGTGAAGTGTGTAAACCTGGCAATTCACAGACCTGTACCCCTGGGGATAAAAATATATGTTTATAAAAAAATAAAAAATTTTTAAAAAAGGACATGGAAAATTATCCCCTAGACCCTTGTGGGAAGCATGGCTCTTACAACAGATTGAGTTTGTACTTCTAGCCTCCAGAGTCATGCAAAATACATTTCTGTTGTGTTGAGCCCGAGTTACTAAGTAACAGTACCTAGGAATATTTTACAGGGATAGACTTAATTCCTTCCCACCTCAAGGTGCCCAGGAGTTTCTGAGAGGTGGTTTTCCAAGAGATCCAGGAGATCACTGTGTGGCTTCTTAATAATTGGTTAATGGATTTATTTAACTTAAGGGTAGAAAATCTTTGACAAGGTGATGAATGCTTTGAGCATTTCACTTATTATTTGGGGGCACAGAAAAAAGCACTACCACTGTAACTTCGCCTTCTGTTTTAAGACACTTTTGTGCTAACCCTCAAGTGTCCTCCCAGGAAATAGGTCTGGGTCTGAATCTTCCCTCAGTGGCAACTTCCAATAATAAAGCTCTTGCTGCCGAATGCGCCCAGCTCCCTGGGAGTCTCTTTCCACGGTCCTGAAAATTTTCTCTTCTTCTTTTAAAAAAGGCTATTGAACCATACAGTAATCAAAGCTCTGAAAGGAAGATAAGCCAATTGGGTTTGAATGATTAAGACCATTAAAAAATACACAATAGAAGACAGGATCAAATCCAAATAAAGTGCCTTTGCCTAATACACATCAAATGGGGAGGATTTCAAACTTCACAGGGACTATGACTGGCAAGAGATCTGGTATGGAGCTCAGCTGGTGGACAGGAATGGGATAGACATACATGCTCATCTCCATACACACAGGCCTCTGTACCATAATTCCAGAGGCAGCTTGCCCCTTCATATGCAAGATGAAAGTCACCTAAAGAATTTTTCCTTCAATTGGAATATTATTTATTCTTATCTGTATCATCAAAAAGCCTATATTAGGAATATAGTCACAGTGGAGATGACTTAAGATTCTATTTACATGAAGGACACTCAAGCCTAAATCCTCATTTCAGCTGACAATCTCAAAAAATAGCGAGCATATTTTTTTTATGTGTAATAAAAACAGCATGAATGATGTGCCTTGTAGCCATTAGCCTGTAGATCTTAGAATCAACACAACTTATGTCAAGGGCATAATCTGGGGAGAAAAGCCAATGCAGAGCACCATGAAAGAGAGAAGTCAGTAACTGGATGTTTCCAAATGCCATCAGGGAGAGACTGGCATCATGGAAGTCATGGTCATCCAGGAAAATAGCCAGGAATTACACCGTTTTGGAAGTCATTCACCTGACAGAGATGATATGGCTTCATGAATATGGGGTCAGCTCATAATGCCTTCTTGGGAACCACAGAGATGCAAAGGGTCCTGCTGATTTAGAAGACAGGAGCACAGAGCTTAGGGGGGGGATATACATAGAGTGAGCAGAAGCAAACCTGGACTGGGTCTGGGGGAGGCAGCCCCTCAGCTCTCAGGGTTGCTATTCTGATACACCCTGAGAATGGCCTCCATTAACCACAGCCAGGGTCTTGTGCACCTGGCATACCCAGCAAGGACATGTGGGGCCGCTCAGGGTCCATAGGGATTGACTGTCCTTACAAAGCTCAAGGATAAGAGAACCAGAGAAACACACTGTGTAGATGAGAAATTAGAACCCCTGTGTGCTGTTGGTGGGAATGCAAAATGGTGCAGCCCTTGAGGAAAAGAGTTTGGAGCTTCCTCAAAAACTTAAAATAGAATCACCATATCCAGTAATTATACTTCCAGGGATATGTCCAAAAAATTTCAAAGCAGGATCTCCAAGAGACAGGTGCACACTCATGTTCAATGCAGTATTATTCACATTAGCCAAGAGGTAGAAGCTACTCAAGGGGCCATTGATGGATGAAGGGATATCTCAGTCCATTCAGACTAGTAAAACAAAACACTGGGTACCTTCTAGATGACAGAAAATTACAGCTCACAGTTCTGGAGACTGGAAGTATGGGGCTGGTGTGCCAACATGACCAATGAAGACCCTTTTGTGGGCCACGCACGTTCACTATGTCCTCATAGGGCAGAAGGCGGTAGACATGTGTCTGAGCCTCTTTGTTAAGGCACTGTCCTTTTCTAGAGGATTCCACTCCCAGGACCTAAGCACCTCCCAAAGCTTCCACCTGCTAATACCGTCATCACCGTTGGGGTTTGGGTTAGAGCGGTGACTTTAGGTGGGACACAAGCATTCAGATCATCACAACAGATAAAGAAAAGATGGTGTATCAAGACAATGGAAAATTATGCAACCATTACAAGGAAAAAGGTCCTGTCCCGCGTTACAAGGTGGATGAACCTCAAAGACCTTATGCTGAGTGAAGTAAGCCAGCCACAGCTGGATTCATGCTATAGGATTCCACTTACACGAATCACCTGAAACAGTCAGAGTCCTAGACACAGTCAATAAAATGTGGTTTCTGATGGCTGGGGAGAGGAGGAAGGGGGACTTCGTGTTCAGTGTGTTCACTTTACAAGATGAGAAATTTCTAGAGATCGTTGCTTGACAACATGAATATACTTAACATATTAATATAATTATCTTCAGTAATTATACTTAACTAAACACCTAAAAGCCATTAAATAATAAATTTAATGTTACTTGCTTTTTACTACAGTATAAATTAACCATTTTGTATATTCTTTTCTAAATCCTTTCAAACCCAGTATTTAATCAAATAGCAATATATTCATGTAGTTAAAAATAACAATTATTGTGTATTTTTAGCCCCCAGCCCCTTCTGCAGAGTGAGAAATGCTATTACTAATTTGTTGTGTGTCTTTCCAGAATTACTGTGTGTGCACACATGCATTCATATGTGCACGTTCATCTCAGGGACTTCAGGTGGAGGCACAGTGTGCGTATGGCTTTTCCTCACTTTAAAATACTGTTTCCTAAAGCTTGTTATCAATAAATAGATTTACCTCCCTCTTTTCAAAGGAAGGCATTCTATGCAATACTACACTGTAGCATGCTTTATCTCTGCACTCACCAGCAGCAGATAACCAGACCATGACTGTGAGGAAGTGAGCACTGTCCTCACAGGAGTATTCTGTGCAGCTCACGTGTCCCTGTGGGATTCATTCCCAGGAGTGGAGTTTCTACTCAGTGTAGACTGTGTACTGAAGGGACTTAAGGTGTTGCTCCTTCTGGACTATCATCTTCAGAGCTACACAGCAGGTGTTTGGGACCCCCTTTACTTAATTTTATGTTAATTGTCCTCCAAGGTTTGTGAGAGTGAACAACTTTTCATGCATTTATAATACTCTCTTTCCATTTTGTTTACAGCCTATTTCTATCTTTACCCAATTTTTTTCAAGATTATTTATTTGTCAGAGATAGAGAGCTGAACACGGAGAGTAACAGGCAGAACAAGCAGAGCAGGCAAAGGGAGAAGCAGGCTCCTGCTGAGCAAGGAACCCAGTGTGGGACTTGATCCCAGGACCCTCAGGTCATGACCTGAGCTGAAGGGAGGCACTTAACAAACTGAGCCACCTATGTGTCCCTATCTTTACCCATTTTTTAAATGACTTTTAAAATCATACCCATTTATTTATAAGAATGCTTTATAAATGAAGAAAACTTGCTCTTTGTCATATATATTTAAATTTTCCCCAATTTATGTTTGGTGTCTTCTCACAGCAATTTTCCCCCACACATAATTTTTAAATTAATCTGATTTATCAATCTTTCTTATTTTTTGTAGCATCTGGGTTTCCCATGTTCCTTAGCATGCTCTTTCCAATAAGCCACACAAAACATCTAATTGCATCTAGTCCTTTCTCTGTGGCTGACTTATTTTAAATTGTGTCTATTTAAGGCATAAAATAGGGATCCAACTTTATTTTTTTCCAGGTTGTCCCATTGTCATTTATTGAATAATCCATTTTTTGTCACTAATTTGAAATGCCACATTTATTTTTTGCTAATTATGCAAATATATTTATTAACAAACCCTATGTTTCTTCACTAATCTTGCATTAATATGATAACATAAACAATATTAATATTAAGTAGTTTCAAACAACTATGCTTAAGCTTTGTAAGGCATTTTACTAACTTAATAGGAATAATTCCCTTTAAGAATATTCTTTTTACCAATTGCTGTGGCTACTTCTGCATGCAAACATTTTAAAATAAAAGTTAGAAAGACCTCATTTTGGGGGCATCTGGGTGGCTCATTCATTAAGTGTCTGCCTTCAGCTCATGTTATGATCCCAGGGTCCTGGGATCAAGGTCTGCATCAGGTTCCCTGCTTGGCGGGAAGCCTGCTTCTCCCTCTCCCACTCCCCCTGCTTGTGTTCACTCTCTTACTGTCTCTCTCTGTAAAATAAATAAAATCAAAAGAAAGAAAGGAATGAAGGAAGTAAGAAAGAGAGAGAGGAAGAGAGAAAGCCTTCATTTTATTTAATTGCAGGTTTAGTTAAGGATGAGCATACATCACATATCATTACACTATCAAGTCCTGATACCCAAGGACAAGGATTAATCCCATTTTTCTTTGATGCCCCTTAATGGTGTCTTAAGTATTTTTTGGAGCATTTCTTGTCAATTTTATTGTTTGTGATTCTATTATAAATGAAGTCCATGGTTCCTTTATCATTTAACCAATTACTTATAGGTACAAAGAGAAATTAATTAATTTTGGAAATTATTTTCATAAGGAGATATATTGCTAAATTATTTAATTTTTTAAAATGATTTCCCAGGAGATTTTCTATAGTTCTCCAAGAACATACAATGATAATTTATCTTCATTTCTAATTTTTGTGCCTCTTGTATTATTTCCCTCTCTATCTGAATGTACTTCATAACTTGAGAATGTAAGGTTAGAGGCTTAGAAAAGATGGCTTAGCATGTTTACCTTTTAAGGTCACGTGGGATAAGTGCTTTTAAAAAGCCCTCCAAATTCTCAAAAGTAAAGGATATTCCAGATTGATTATCTCTGACAGAAGTTCTGAAATAAGGCAGAACTGGAAGTTTAAAACTTAATCTGGAGATGAACAAACAATAAGGGGAAAGACTACTTTTTACCTAAGTAAGATGACCCATTATGAAGACAAGTCACCCATAAGACCTCATGACAGAAACGTGAAAAACACTGGTCTCCTTCAGACTGCCGAGCAGGTGTCTGTTTTACATCCATGTTAATCCTGTTCCCTACATAACACTGCTCAGTAAATGATACTGTAGCAACTAGGCAGCCATATGGAAAAATTCATGAGCATGGATCTCTACCTCACAGCTTAGACAGATACAAAATGGGCTAAACCAGGGCTCAAGCAACCTGTAGCCCAAAGCCAAATGCAGCCGGTGCATGTTTTTGTAAATAAAGTTTTATTAGAACACAGCCACACTCATTCACTTACACAATGCCTGTGGCTGCTTTCACACAAGGGAGGAGCTACAACAGAGACTGTATGGCCTACAACACTGAAAACATTTGTTATCTGCCCCTTTACAGAACAAGCTAGCAGATGCCTGGAACACACCAGCAGTCCTCTCAGCATGAGAAATCTGAACGTTATTTAGAAGACCTCCAGCTTCTTAACTGATGCCCCAATAGTACTGGCTGGAAATCTGAAGATTGCTAATCAGAAATTCTCATCTTCTCAGAGTTTTAAGACCAGCTACATTAAAAATTTTTTTAAATACTGAAAACCTGTCATCCTCTTCTGCAAAATACTATTATTTATTTCATTGCTGCCTTTATCTATACAAATTTACAAAATGTGCTCTGCATCAAAGGAGGAAAATTGTTCTAACTGCAGGTGGTCACAATTTCTGCAGCTTGCAGAGATACTGTACATATACAGAATGCATAAGTACACACCACACTTGCGCATTCTGTATATTTACGGTATCTGCAAGTTGTAGAAAGTGTAGAGTTGACGGTCACTCCATCTGAGACCAACTCTTGGTACAACATCCTCTGACGCTCAGCTGCCCGAGTTGCAAGGGGCTAGGAAGAATCTCCAGGAGACTCTGCTAGAGATTCCCTGAGCTTCCCTGCCTTCTGCCTCCCTGCGACTCAGCTCAATGACATCTCCTTTCAATGACTGTGCTGCTGCAGAAACTTTTCTGTAAGAATTTAATTTTTCCATTGTTCACTTTTCCTGCTTAATATAAAAAGAATTTATTTTTATTTTTGTGCTCTTTCAAGGAATTAAAAAAATCCTACTTTTAATGAAGTAGGTACAAAGGATAGACAGAGAAACAAGCCAGAGACCCTGACTCCAGAGCCAATGTGAAATAGTCGTGAGATAAATGAGTGGCGTGAAAGACAGTAGTGAGTGAGAGATGAGAGTAGTGAGCAAGACACAAGAGAGTAGGGTGTGAGACATGAGAGAGTAGTGCACAAGGTGAGAGAGTTAAAGAAAAAGAAGTAAAAGGTATTCAAATTGACAAAGAAGTCAAACTTTCTCTCTTTGCAGATGACATGATACTTTATGTGGAAAACCCAAAAGACTCCACCCCCAAACTATTAGAGCTCATTCAGCAATTCAGTCATTGTACAGAAATCAGTTGCTTTCTTATACACTAACAATGAAAATACAGAAAGGTTAATTAGAGAATCAATTACATTTACTATAGCACCAAGAGCCAGAAGATACCTGGGAATCAACCTAACCAAAGAGGTAAAGGATCTGCACTCGAGGAACTACAGAAAACTTGAGAGAAATCGAAGAAGACACAAAAAGAGGGAAGACCATTCCATGCTCAAGGATCAGATGAATAAACATTATTAAAATGTCTGTACTGCCCAGTGCCATCTATACTTTCAATGTCATCCATATCAAAATTCCACTGGCATTTTTTAAAAAGCTGGAGCAAACAATCCTAAAATTTGTATGGAACTGGAAAAGACCCTGATTTGCTAAGGAAATGTTGAAAAGGAAAAACAACACTGGGGGCATCCCATTGCCTGATTTCAAGCTTTACTACAAAGCTGTGAGCACCAAGACAGCATGGTACTGGTGTTCTATTTTTATTATACTGTCACACTTGGGTATTATTTCTGCTTAAGCAGTAAACTATCAAGAACTTATTTTAAAAAAGAACTTATTTTTAAAAAAACAATTTATATTTACCAACATATTTATCATTTTTGGCAGTCTTCATTTTTTAATGATTTTTAATGATTTGTTCTGCCTGCCTGGTAAAAGACATTGTTTTTGAAGAGCTAAGAGCTGTTGTTTGCAGAATGACTTACTTAGTGAATTTATTTTAATTTTATTCTTCTTATTCCTTCATTGAATATTCTCAAATTGGAATTATCTATCAAGTATCTATTATACATAGGCAAAATGAACAGCATTTGTAAATACGAATACCAGTTGTTCTCACTTGAAGACTATTTTCCAGGGAACATTTGCTAAAATCCCAAAGACTGGGTGTTTTTGGTTTTTGTTTTTGTTTTTTTTTTTGTTTTTTTTTTTTTTTTTTTGGTTGTTGTGAAAACTAGGTGGGGTGGGTGCGGTACTGGCATCAGTGGGCAGAGAACACGCAGGCTGCCAAACACCCTGCAGAGCACAGGTCAGTCCCCTACAATGTAGAAGAATCTGGCCCAAGATGTAAATAGTGTGGTGGGTGAGAGAGACTGATACTGCTGCGTGAAGCACCATGGCTCATTCCGCAATCTGTGTCTGTGGCTGGAACGAAGCGCTCCGTGTTTGTGAGAGAGACCAGTCCAGGATGCTGGGGGCCAGGAATCAGACGGACCAGGGTCCCACGTGCACTGCAGCAGGGTCTGGAGCTCGCCGACAAAAAGCACTGGGCGCATTAGCTGAGGACTGTCACTAACAACACAGTGTGAGAAGGCTGCCTGGTGGTCCCAGTGCTGGACGGCAGAACAATGGGGCAGCAGGCGCAGTTGAGATAAGAAACGCATGGGCTTGCTCTCTCTCACTGTCTCTCTCTCTCAAATAAATAAATAAAATCTTTAAAAAAAAAAAAAAAGAAAAGAAACGCACGGGCTTTAAGGGAGACCAATGACTTAACGACCATCTGGATGGGGGAGATGAGCCAGGTTTCAGCCCTGACAGCCAGGGGAGGCCGCCGCTCCGTGAGGTCGGGAGCGCGGGCAAGGGGCTGAGCCTGGGACCCCTGGGAGACTACAAGGGCAGTGTCCGCGAGGCGGCAGCCGTGGCTCAAGTCGGGGCTACCGGGACGCCAGGGAGGTGGGACGACAGGAACGCCCGATACAGAAAAGGCACCCTCGCGTGGGCGGACACCAGGATGACCGGCACCAGCGCCGTCCAACACCGGCCCAGGAGGTCCGTGCTCACAGGGGACACGGGCCCGCGGTCCCGGCCTCGAAGCAACCGGGCTGCACGTGCTCCGCCCCCGCAGTCCATAGCTTACCACCGTCCTATGATTCCGGCTTTCGACCCTGTCGGCCAGCGGAGAGGCTCCCAGAGGGCAGCTTGGGCGGGGGCTGGCGCCTCACGCGGAACAGGTCGAGGCCAACAGTCAACCACGCTTGTGGGCACCGCGGGGACGCACGCTGCACCTCCCACGTGTCCCCTCCACCGCCGGGTAGAGCGATGCCGCGCGGACCCTCATGGGAGCTCAGCGCACAGCACTCTGGGATAGCCCCGGTGGAGCCTTGTGGGCAGGCGCAGCCCCAGAAGCTGTCTCAGGTGGTGAGGGCGGGGCGGCGGGAGCTGGCTGGGCGGGCGCGGAGTGGTGCGGTGGGAGTGGGCGCCTTCTCCTGCTCCAGCGGCAAGCCGAAGCCTCGGGGGTGCAGGGGGCCGCCATGACCCGCGGGGCCGCGGGCGACTGCTGGCCGCCAGGAAGGGGTGGGAGGCAGGGGCGCGTCTGTGGGCTGCGCGGCTGGGGCGGCCGCTGGTTCGGAGCGTGGCGGAGGGCGCTGCCTGCCCGGGGCGAGCGGTACGCGGGGCGAGCCGCAGGCACGTGCAGGCGTCGGTGCGGAGAAGACGCTTCGTTCTTGCCCGGCTGTGTGCAGGCCGGCTGTCGCAGGCTCCGGCGCTGGGGCGTGCTGCGGAGTGCAGAGCCGGCGTGGGTCCTGGGAGGGCGGCTCTGGGCCCTGACCTGTCCTGGCCAGACACCGCAGTGCGGCTGCCGCTGGAACCCCCGCTGGACACCGGGTGGGACATACGAGCAGATGCCCCAGGAGCCACGCGGGCCGGCGGGCGCGAGAGAACACCGGCCGCCGCGCACCATCGAGGATGTGTGGTCGGAGCACGAGTCAGGGCCGCACTGCCTGTAGCCGGACCACGGGGAACGCCGCTGGGGTCTCCGCACGATGTGAGGAAGCGGGCGCGTCGGGTCCCGCACTGCTCCCCGTATCCACGGCGCCTTTGTCGTCGTTGCTCACGACAGCCAGGACTGGACAGCTCGGTGCGCGCCTGCGGGCGCTTGTGGGAGGAAATGTGACACACGCACACGCACGGAGACAGACATAGCAGCTGGTGGGACAGAAGAGGGAATGCGTGCGGTGCGAGAGCGCGTGCGCGTGCCTGACCACATGCGTGACCGCGCAGAGGGGGCCTGCCGCCATGACCCCAAGTGACCGCAGTGCGACGGGGACAGACGCGGATGCCGTCGGAGTGGACTTCGGCACGCTCCAAGCTCGCCGGGGTCACCAGCACCGCAGCAGCCCAAAACCGCTCTGGGGCAGGGAGTGGTTGGGGTGCGGGTGGGCCTCGAGGCAGGGGTTTGGGGGGGGCAAGAGAAATGGGCGAACTGCCTTGTTGGTTTTTTGTAGTTATATTTACATAAAGCGGGGGCCGAAGTGAGTGTCCTCGCTGGGATCCAGGGGGTCAAATATGACCCGACTGAAGCCCTCCTTCTGGCCCCACTAAGCCCTCAGCCTGGGGCCAACTTCCTGCTCCAGGAACCTCCAAGAGTTTCTCTCCGTCCTGACCTCTGCGCACATCCTTTCCCCAGAAAACCACCTCGCCCCTACCTTTCCCGCTTAGGATCGTTGCCCACATGTTGACAGCAGCTCTAGCTGCAACCTTTTCATTACCCTTTGCTGCCCCTTCTGACTCCCAGTGCTCACGCCCTACTCACTGGCGCTGCCCCCAGCCCGGCTTTGTTTTCTCTGTAGAAGTGACCGCTGACACGCTCTGTGCTCTACTGATGCACTGGCTTTCCTGTCTCTGTGCTGGAGAGGATTTTGTGTTCGACCTCCCTGTGTTGTCTGGGCACAGAGTCTCTCTTTGCTCTCTTTCCAGCTCCACTCATGCTCAAAAGATTGCTTTCTGGGGCACCTTGGTGACTCAGTTGGTGAAGCATCTGCCTTTGGCTGGAGTCATGTTCTTGGGGTCCTGGGATTGCACTCCGCTCAGCAGGGAAACTGCTTCGCCTTTTCCCTTTGCCTCTCTCCCCCCAGGTTGTTGTTGCTCTAGCTCTCTATCAAATAAGTAAATAAAACCTTTAAAATAAGTCAATTGGAGAAAGACAACAATCATATGATCTCCCTGATATGAGAAGTGGAGAAGCAACATGGGGGCTAAGGGGGTAGGAGAAGAGTAAATGAAACAAGATGGGATCGGAAGGGAGACAAACCATAAGTGACTCAATCTCACAAAACAAACTGAGGGTTACTGGGGGGAAGGGGGTTGGGAGAGGGGGGTGGGGTTATGGACACTGGAGAGGGTATGTGCTATGGTGAGTGCTGTGAAGTGTGTAAACCTGGCGATTCACAGACCTGTACCCCTGGGCATAAAAATATATGTTTATAAAAAATTTAAAAAGAGAGAGAGAGAGAAAAGATTGCTATTCTTGCGCTATGCAGCACAACAATGTTTTTGCCAGGTCAGCCCCGTGGCTGGACCCTGAGATTCCTAAACCTGAAATCATTTTTGCAGCCAGTGTGGACTTGAGGGGGACCTGGTGCATTGCCTCTGATGGTTGGTCTCCAGTCGAGCAGGTAGTACTTGTAAACAGGCTTTTTGAAATGCTACGGCGTATGAAGAGTGTGGGCAGCCCCTGCTTTCAAAGACACAGGAGGCAGTGAGGATTGTAGGTCTAATAACATCATCTCTGACATAATATTTTAGCTTTTAAGATCTCCTTTTAGCTATTGTTTTCTTGTCACCCAAATGTGTTTTTATTTCTTGTACTTGAAGGAATAGCAGCGGTGCCTGCTTTGGCTGTCTTTAGATTGGCAGGATACAACCACACCGCAGGAATATGAAACAGGACAGCCTGAGCAGGCAGGAATTCACTGTGTATACAGCAAAGTCACATTTGGAATGGCTAGAGATGTACAGAGTATATGCCTTGCTTCATGGCAGGTGAGGCATCCAAATGGTAGAAGATCATAAAGCACTGGGTGAAATTACTTTTCACAGATAAATCAGCTTTACATTTCTTTTCGTTTTTGCTTTGTTATATGTTAGTGGTTAAGAGATATTTCATCCTTTTCTGTGTAACCTAGTTAATACTCTTTTTAAAACCTGTCAGAATTAACCTCAGGAAAAGGAATATTTTAGCCTGTTCAGGAATGTAAAGATTCTCACATCACAAAATGCTAAAATGTATTTTATGTGTGCTACAGATGTAAATATCCTGGTTCTGTGTCTTTGCTTATGAATTACATGTATTGTTTTAATGGTTGTTAATATTGATAACATTTTTTTAAGTAGCCTCCACAGAGATCAAACTCATAGCACTGGAATCAAGACCTGAGCTGAGATCAAGAGTCAGACACTTAACCTACTGAGCCACCCAGGCAATGCAGGTTGTGAATGATTTTTTTTTTTAGTTCAACAAGTATTTATTTTTTTATATTAATTTATTTATTTTCAGCATAACAGTATTCATTATTTTTTCACCACACCCAGTGCTCCATGCAATCCGCGCCCTCTGTGATTTTTTTTAAAAAAACCTCTATCTTTAAGGTGGTGAAGTTCATTTGGGGCTGCTATGTAATGAAGCCACGTGGCCACTAGGTGGAGGTGTTGTACAGCGCGGAGCACACTGCCCTTCTGCAGAGACTTTTCATTATTCTTTTTAAAAGATTTTATTTTTTTAAGTAAACTCTGCACACAATGTGAAGCTTGAACTCACAGCCCTGAGATCAAGAGTTGCACGCTCATCTGACTCAGCCAGCTGGGCACCCAGAGACTTTCACTGTTTAATACAAAAAATCAAATGGAGAAGTTCTGTGGAAGTGGACTTTTTTGAATATACATCCATATTAAAGTTTCAGAGCACTAAATAAGATCAAAACGTTCAGGACAAAAATTGTAAAGATAAATTATCCTGGTAGTGTTATTCTTCATTTTCCTCTTTTTTGAGGGTTTGTTCATTTTTCTTTCACATATTTTCAGTTTCAAATTCCATGTATAGTATATAAAAGGAAAATGCAGCCCTATCTAAAGAGCACACACACATACGCCTAGACACATAAATACATAGTTTTTACTGTAGTATTTATAAGGGGAAATCAATGACCTCTTTTGTCATGAAAGAACGTTTGATCTTTCCGTATATATTTCTCTCTTTCTCGGCAACTAGAAAAGTAGTAACAAAATTTAAATTTCTTTTTTTATATTTAGACAATGGCTGCTTACAAAATTGATAACTTAGACTGTCAGGAAACATTACGTGTCAGAATGGCTTTCGAACGTTCTGGTGTGTTTATATTGCTCTGCTGTGATACAGAATTCAAGAGGCCTTTGCTCTGAATGGATTTTATTTGTTACCATTTACTCATTACTTTTGTTTTAAGACAACCACAGAAAATCAAACACAATTATTGGTGTGTTTATTTATAAGGAAAGCATTGTCGTCTGTGATATACCTGTGGGAATTCACTGTTTTTGTTTTACTTATCATATATTGAAGTTGTCAACTAGCATTAGGTTCTCAGGTGCTCCTTCTCTGAACAGGGAAGGAATTTTGGGGACCACTAGCATCATTTTTATGAGATGTGTCTGGGGCCAGTTCAGTTCATGCAGGGAAAAGTCATGTCCTAGGGAGCTCCTAATGGGGGTGTTCTGAGTGGTCCTGCAGATGTCAATGCCCCCCAGGCTTGGAAGGAGTTACATAGAGTGCTGGAGTGTTCAGTCCAACCTGGCAGCTCATTTGTTCATTCATTCATCAGCACAGGAGTGCCTGTGTGTATCATGTCTTCGGTACATAGATGAGGGGAGCAGGCAAGGGTGTGGACAGAGAAGAAGGAAAGGATGCCCAGGACTGTGTCCAGTAGGAAGCACATGCTCAGGAGTTGGAGGGAGTTGTGACATTCTAGGATGCAGGAAGTAAACCAGGAGGGTTTGTGAGAGAGCTTTAAGGAGGTGTGAGCTGTCACAATTGTCCCCCGGTGCTGAGAGTTGGTACAGTGGTGCCTGAGATCTACTGGGAATGACAATGACAAGATGGTTGGGGGGATCATCGGGAGGGCTGTTTGGTGGCATGAGGGGCCTGGAAGTCCAATAGGGTGAGTGGGAGATGGGGAAATGAAGAATCCATGCCCCTTTGCCTATGAGTAGTGGGAGAGAGATGGTCAATGCGACAGGAGGGTAATGCAGGTTAGAGCAGGAAAGTACCTGAATCAGAGATGCCCACATTCTGGAGGAAAGCCCCTAGGCTACACCCTTCACATATCACCCAGAGCCAGCCTCCTCTTATCCAAACCACATCTATGTCCAGGGAAGAGGGTTTTCATCTGGACTCAGGAGATAGACACCAGCTCTCCAGCAGTCATGGTTCCACTCCACAAACATGAGCAGGTAACTAAGAGAGACCAACACGTGAAGAAAGCCAGAGAGGAGTCACCGCAGAAGACAGAAGAAAATGATGCTAATCCAAAGAAGGCAAGGGTGGAGATAGACCTGATCCAAGCTATTGTGGGTGTACTGGATACAGCTGTACCTGAATCCTGATCTTGAGCATTTGCATTACACAAGCCAAGATGTCTCTCCTGCGATAGCAGTCTGAATTGTACCCATCATCCACATACAAGATGGCCTTGGCTGTGTTCACTGATGTATCTAGGAAAATTCGGGGACATTTTTAGGGTGAGTGTATATCAATTGTAGGAAAAACAAACATTAACTCTGATGCCATTATTTCCCTGAAAATTATTTACAACACAAAGAAATGAGACAGCTAGGCAGATGAGTAGATTAAGTTTATGACAGTGTCAGAGTCTTTAGTCTTTCCTTTATGAGCAATTTAATAAGTTCTTAGCATCAGTGATGACCTGTAGGTTCTCATAATCCTCTCCAAAGAAATCAGTCCACTGTAAATCTGCTACCAAGTGTTGTCTTGTGGATTAACTCATTATCCCTTGTTTTGCTTTTCCTTAAAACTTCACCCATTAATAAACTGTTTTCTGTTTCAGTCCGTATTGTTGCATTTTGTCTGTATGGCTCCTAACACTTTGCATGCAGAAGCTGCCTTTCTCCCACTTCCATTTTTCGTGCCTCAAATAATGTTGTAGGGCTGTCCTTAATGAGGAAAGTGGTCTGAGAACTGTCTTCTCTTGTCTCTGTGGACACGAAATGCCAGATCTTCTAAGGACTTTGTATCTGCCATCAACTCTGCATTCCTGGTATATTATATTTTCCATCATTAGCTCTGAGATTCCAAACCCCACAGGGTTCAAGAAGAGAGCAGAAATCCTCTGAGGCACTACCAGGTGAGGAGGCATCTCCTCTCTCTTTCAGAGCAGCCCACATTTGTTTATTTAACTTTCCTTGAAATGATGCTACATTTCCCTTATGGGAATAACAATCTTATGGCTCACTGTCCACTCGTAAATCATCTGAGGGATGTAGGTTTTGAATTTGGATCTGGTGCTGAATTTCAAAAGATGAAGTTTCTATCTGGGCATTAAATTTTATTATTTTTTCTTTTTTCACGAACTTTTGGAAGCCTGTCTGGGCAAAACCATCATTGAATTAGGTCAAAGAGAAGACTAAGGTTGGAGAAGAGAATGGTAAAGTTTTATCTTCAAAAAGCCAGGGGCTGTGCCGGCTGAGTGCACTGTGAAGGGAAAGGGGCCATCCTGACCCAGCCGTGCCCCCCCCACCTAATCTGGCCCTTTCATCACCTATGGTTTGTACCCCAACCCAAGACGCTTTTGCTTGTTTATTTAAATTCTCAAGTTCATAAAAAGGATGAGCTTTCTAGGTAACACAGGAAGGGCTCCAAGCCCCACAGGTGTGACGTGATGGTGAATTTTCCTTCCTTCTGTCTGAGAGGTAAGAACTCCCCATATTTTTCCATTGGTGTTGCCACAGACATCTCCCTGTCCCCCAGAAAAGGAGGGGCTGGATCTGATCTGGAGCTCTTCCAGAAGCTTCCACACCATTAGAATAATCTGTCCAGATTAGGATTAAATTGCTCTGAGTGGATGTTTCTCACTGTAAAACTAAACAGCATGGAATGGGCCAGTAGCTTGGTCAGAACTTGCCACCAAATGGAAAAGGAATCGAGAGAGCCCTCCATGCAGAGATGGTTTCTCCCCCACTTTCCTCTGCCCCTGTCTGACAGGGTGACTTTTTGCTAGCTGCGCTATAAAGTTTTACCCCCCAGTGAGGAGCAAACAGCTGTTTCAAAGTACAGCACAGACTGGTTACGGCTTATTAAATAATGTGTTTCAGAGGACCAGAAGTTAGATCTTGAAGCATGCCAAGGCAAGATAAGGAGAGATCATAGAATCTTAGAGCTGAATGGTCCGTGTAGTCCCTGTGCGCGAATCGCCCACATGCTCTTTCATGCACGTGGGGTGAGCCCCACACAGTTCCCCCAGGGCTCCTTGATCCACATGAACAAACCCCATGCAGCTGTCCCCAGCCATGCTCTCAGAACGGGAAGGGCAAGTGGTACCTTTGCCCTTTAGGAAGGAGAAAGCCCACATCTCTCTGCGTCTCACTCAAGGGGCAAGCCCACAACACACACAGGACAGCTCCTTTTGGTGGCTCCCAGCGGGGCAGGTGGCCCCGGGGCCCCAAGCCACACTGTAGCTTGAGGCTTGGAACAGCAGTGAGCACGCAGGTCTGGCGCGGGTGTGCTATCCGGGCTCAGGTCACGAAGATGACTAAGGAAACCTACTCCTCACATCTGAAATCCAGGAACTGCTCCTTCCAACCTCCATGTGGCCCCAGGGAGTCGGAAGCCAGGGGCTGCTCTGACTCTGTGGAACCCTAACACTCTGCTTCTTTCTAGGGTTTGCTTCCTCAGCTCACACCGGAGGGATGCATGTAGCAGGTTCTTCCTGGGAAAGCATCAGAAGAACAGCCTGAATGGCTCGGGTTATGGACGGTTTTCATGGCACTTGCAGATTTTTTTTTTTTTTTTTTTTAGATTTTATTTATCTATGTGACAGAGAGAGATCACAAGTAGGCAGAGAGGCAGGCAGAGAGAGAGAGGAGGAAGCAGGCTCCCCACTGAGCAGAGAGCCTGATGCGGGACTCGATCCCAGGACCCTGAGACCATGACCTGAGTCAAAGGCAGCGGCCCAACCCACTGAGCCACCCAGGCGCCCCATGGCACTTGCAGATTTGAAGGCAGGTGGGAGGTGAGCCATGCTTTGTGTGGCTGAACTCACAGGTGCTTCTGCCTTTTATTCATGTTTCCTTAAAAACAAAACAAAAACAAACAACAAGCCACACACACAAAACACCCCCAGAAAACAACAAAGAAAGTGAGGACAGTAAATCCAGGAGGTGTAATTAGAAGCCTCATACGATGTCCTAGGGATTTTTATTTCATTTGCTCTGTGTCTCAGGCGAGGAAAAGTCAATCAGTTCTGTGCTGCTGTGCTCTTAGAACCTGGTCACCAGTGGACACCTGTCTGGCCATCCTGAACACTGCAACTTCCCCCAACATGATGCAGGCGGCAGAGTCGGGGGCTCACTGTGTAGAAGCAGAACTCCAGCCCTTATACGGGTCCACCCTCTTGGGGGGCCCCCCTCCCTGAGGATTCCCGGTATCTGAGTCTTCCCACTGTCCACTCACATCCAGGCCGACAAGCCTTGGTCAGCTCTAAAACGGGTCAACTTTGGGTCAGATGTGACTTCAAATCAAGTCAGAAGGCAGCATTCTCATAATTATTTGCAAAAATGTCTCTAGTTTCTACAGATTCCTTCCATCCTGCCTCCACAGCAACCCGTCCTAGGCCCAGGATTTGCTGAAGTGGTTTTTAAAACTCTGCTTTTCTTTCCTTAAACTTCTTATGCCCTCCTGCAGTATGCATAGGGAGAATATAAAAAATTCTAAACTGGCTTGCTTTGCACATTTATAACGCTACCAATTTTCTCAGCCAAACAAAGTAGCAGATTTTGAAATCAGGGCTTAAAAAAAATCCGACACATTTTTTAAATTTTAATTGAGACGGAAATGAAAACAAATTGGAGGAAGTGTAATAAAAAGAATTTTGCCACCCTGTATCACTTTAAGCTTGAACATTTCCATAGAGACCCTAATAACCAATTATTCATTGACATAGCTGGGTCTTCTATTAGGAAAATTAGAAAAAATAGAAAAAGGAGAAGTTTGAGTCTTTGGGGGGAAATCTGAAGGAAATGGAAGCTTTGAGTGACATCAGAGGGGAATTACCCGTAGCAGCTGCTGGAGGATAGTACAAACGACCTGGATATGGAGAGTGCTGGGATGGCCGAACAGAGGAGGCCGCCTTATAAGCACCACTGTGGGACACTGCTACTCCTTTGATTTGACAAATTGCCCTATTCATCCAGGGGGGGTTTCTCCAGACTCATGTTCTGTTTTGGGCTGCATCGTGTGCCCACCATCAAATTCATGTGCTGGAGTCCTAACCCCCGGTTACTCAGAGGATGATCTTATTCAGAGAGGGTCTTGACACAGGGAACCTGTTGTTTTGAGGGCATTGGGCTGGGCTATAATCCAGTAGGACCGGTGTCCTTAGAGAGGGTAAGATTTGGACACAGACCCAAGGAGGGAAGACACATAAAGACACACAGAGAAGACAGCCATCTACAGGCCAGAGACAAGACTGGAACGGATCCTTCCCTCATGGCCCCTGGAAGGAATCAAATCTGTCTCAACTGGATTTTAGACTTTTGGCCTCTACTGAAACCTCCTGGGTGTTGCTTTGTTGCCTTGGCCAGCAGGAGCAGACCCAGGCTGGTCCTATTGTGATAGGGCGGTAGAACCAGGCTAAAGAGCTTGGAGGGAACTCAGGCTCTGTTTAGACCAGAACTATGCAAGAATGGCACAATGCTGGCCTCAGAGGTGGGCACTTAATGTAATTTAAAAATTTCCTAGTAGTTGTATCAAAAAAAAAAAAAAAGAAAAGGGTGAAATTAATTTTAACAATATGTTTTATTTAATTCCATATACTCAAATATCATGTCAATGAGGTGTATTGAATATAAAGGAGATATTTTACCTTCTCTTTGTGGTCCTAATCTTTAAAATCTGGTGTGTGTGATTTACATGGACAGAGCGTCTAAATGGTCAATAGACGGTAGGGTTGTCTTGACTAGTGAAAATGGTTCTGGGAGGTGCTTGAGGAAGACAGTTTCTCCTTGCACTATCATGGCTCCTCTTTTGTGATTTCGGCATTTTCTGTGGAATCATCTGGTCCTCTTTTGGCTCTGATAGAGCCAAAGTATAATCCTTCCTGACAGAGATGTGAAACTGGCAGACCCATCACTAGACGTTTGAAGCATTGGCTCCTAAGGACCCTTGGTGGTGAGGAAACATTCCTTTCTCTTCATTACCTTATTCAAACGAAAGCACAGATCTGTTGATGGTTCGGTCATGATTTTGATCATCTTTGAGCAGAACCGTAGAGTGTTTGCTGAAGGTTATACTAGAAAATTATAATTAATTTCTTTCTTCTGGGAATCTTTACCTATGGTTTTGTTCCTTTTAAATTCCTGTGGTTTTAGGCACCTGGGTGGCTCAGTGGGTTAAGCCACTGCCTTCGGCTCAGGTCATGGTCTCAGGGTCCTGGGATCAAGTCCCGTGTCGGGCTCTCTGCTCAGCCGGGAGCCTGCTTCTCTCTCTCTCTCTCTCTCTCTGCCTGCCTCTCTGCCTACTTGTGATCTCTCTCTGTCAAATAAATAAATAAAATCTTTAAAAAAAATTACTGTGCTTTTAAGAGCAGTACGTTCTGGCCAAGCAAGTTTGGGTAATAAGTGAATGGCCTGGAAAGCACTCGTTTCCTCATGCGGGGGTGGATCTGAGTTCCCCTCTGGTTCCTTTAAAAAGAGATTTACCATGTGACGGCTTTTAAAGTCGCACTTTCTGTCATTAAGGAGGAACGTGGGAAGACCGAATGCTACGGTGTCACAACAGACACCATTCAGATGGTTCTCTTTGAAAAGCTCCAACACCTTGGATTAATGCCTGTTTGTCTTCAAGAGGAGAAGGAGGAGAAAACATGATATGTAATCTCACTTCCTGTGGATGCATTAGTAACTCCTTCAGGAGAGTCGCTCAGTTTGTCAGCAAGCGTTTAGGAAAGAATCTGGGTCAGCCAGGATGGACCCATCATGCAAGGTTCAGAGGTGGATGGAGCCTCTGTCTGGATGCCTCCGGACTTCTCTCCTCTGGTGGGCGGGCTTGACTCACTAATGAAAACCCTCCAGATCGCCTTAAGTTCTACGTGCTGTTCTCAGGAAGCCATGTTCCTGCTAGGCGTTTCATCTTATAAAATTCAAAATGAAAAACGAAACTTGTTGGGACAGCAATGGTCCCACCAGCGACATGGTGGACTTTTACCAAAGGGGATTAAAGATTCGCCACACATTTATTCGAGAAAAAGGAGCTGGGTGGGGTGGGCTGAGCGGGTATTACGTGATGTTGGACTTCATTGTCATTATTCTTCAGCTTTCTACCCACTTTCAGTGCTGCATGAGCTGCCCCTGGGAATCCCACCTTGTGGAAAGGGTTTTTAAAAAGCCTCTTCTTTAACCCTCTTTGTGGAAGTTTGGGGATGCATGGCTTAAAAGGGCACAGTGAAGAGACGAATATGTCTCTGGTCAGGAAGTGTTTCCACGGCCGCATCTGCCCTTTCCCTTACATTGAAGGAGGTGAAGGCAGAATATCTTATCCCTGAGGTATGCATCTATCCCAGTCCCTGGGCGGATAGAACCAGGAGCATGCGTGGGGAATGTTCCCTTGCGTTCACACTCTGGTGGATCACCTCGAGCCTGGCCCTCCTGCTGATTATCTCCCACAGGCTGCAGAAACTCTCTGTCCCTCCTCTTGGGAAACAAAGCTGGCCTCATTTTACCTTTACAAGCCATATTAGTGCCCATCTGCTGCTGTAACTCATCACAAACTCAGGGACTTGCAACAACCCCAGTTTCTTCTCTTACAGGCTGGAGGTCAGGTCTTCCAAACTCCTGGGAGGGCTTCAGGCTAATCTGTTTCTTGGCCATTCGCATCTCCTAGAGCCTGCCTGGACCATGGTCCACTTCTCTGTCTTCTGAGACAGCACCATAGCACCTTCAAGCCATTTCCTCCATCCCTCTGTCTCAGGCTGTGGTCAGCTCCCCCCATCTCCCTCATACAAGGACCCCAGTGACTACACTGGGCCCCGCAAACTACAGCAGGACAACCTCCCCACAAGGTCACTAACTGACTCACATCTTACAACATCTTTTTGGCTCCCTAAGGCAGCAAGTTCCCGGGTTGCAGTGTTGGGGACATCTTTGGGGTCAGTATTCAGCCATACAAAGTCCCAGAGCCTATGCACTCCGACAGACTTAGGTCTCACCATGGCCTGATGTGGTCATGTCCCCAACCTCCCTGCTCCCAGCAGGGAGAGTAGTTTGGGCCTTGTGGACACGTGTGGACATGTGTGAGGAGAGGCCCTTTGCTATCTGCCTGCATCCTTGGCATCTGTCTAGAGGGAAATCATGGGTATGGGGCTTCATGTTTTGGGCTGAAACTTAATAGCAAGCTTGTAATTAGAAACATTAGTTTAAAATGGTTTTATTGTCTTGTGTAGATAGTAATGTAAGCCTATTGTGAGCCTCTGTGGAGAACAGGATGCGGTTGAAGGAATCACCTGCACCAGACATGGAGAGTCCCGCTTCATGGAGTTTGCCTCTTTGAGACGTAAGCAGTCATTTCCAAGTGTATCAAAATGAGGTTTGCCGTAAACTGGTAACACTTGCTCATGCTGGATTTCTGTGTCTGTGTAATGTGTTCAGCTCTCACAGAGAAAGATGTAGCTGGACAGACAAACAGTAGTTTGTCCAGAAGAGGGGGCCAAAGTCTTTAAAAAATGCCAGGAGCCCCTTACTGATTCCAGGCCACAACAGGGAGAGTCCTGTGTCGGTGAATTGAGCATGTGACTCCCTAGTTCTCCTGGGTGCCTGCTGCTGTCATGCTGGGCGCTCAGATCAGTTCCACGTGCCTCACTGGGAACCAACCATGCAAGACCTGGGGGCCCTGGCCCCCAGACCCACCAGGAAAGACTAAATTATGAATACCCACTTTGTTTTCTGCTTTGTTTTTGGTTTTGGTTAATCGTAAAAGGAATCCCATACACTTGGAAAATCCACCACAGAAGTTAACAGTCTAAAGCTAAAACTCCCCTTCTCTCCCCAGACTTAAACACTAGTACCAGTTTGCTCCATCGACTTCTAAACATGACTATCTTTACTCCTTGATTGCATGACACCATTCTCCACTAGTTTGGAATGCAAGCCAGGTGCCGACGAGGGCTTTGGCTGTGAGTACTTGGAAGACTGAGAAGGAGACATGGCTCCAGACACCGAGAAGAAAAAGAAGAAAAGAAATGAACCCCAGTTGGGTAGAGGGTTGGCAAAACCCTCCGTTCTTCTTCAAGGCCACACTTGACCTCATGCTGACTCTCTAGTGCTAAGGGGGGCTATCAGCGGTGATATCAGGTAACAGTGACCCTGTTGGCAAGTTGCATGTGCAGCCATCTCCGAGGGGGCTGGATTAGAAAATCAACAAACTACCACCACAGTGCACCTGTTAGGGGTTGAGTTGTGTCCCCTTCCCCAGAATTTGTCCCCTTCCCCAGAATTCATACGTTCAGTCCCAGCCCCTGCTATGTATCATGCATTTGATGTGGGGGTGAAGTTAAAATAAGGTCACAGAGGGGGCCCTAATACCATCTGGAGCAGGAGCCCTGTCCCTGCTCTGAAGGACGTGTCCGTGTAACTGTGTGCAGGGCCCGCATGCCCCAGCCGAGGATGCTAGTGGCTTCTCTGGACAGGTGAACCCCAGCAGCCTCCGGATCTCACTTGCTCTGAGAGGTTGGTGTGGAGGGTGGTGTTGGGACGCCCCAGGCCCTGGCCTCGCTTCTCCACCTCCAGCTCAAGGCCAGGGAAGGGTCTGGTTTCTGGATCCCAAGGCATTGAGAGCCAGGTGTGTCAGGGTCCCTTCTCCCAGCCTAAGAGCAGAAGGACCTTGCATGTGTGACCCGAGAAACACAGGCTGCCTCTCAGTTTCTGTGGGAGTTAATTGCCTCCCATCCTATGTCACGTGTCTCATGTCAGATGGCAGAGATTCCCGGACTACGGAGCATGTCTCCCGCAGTCAGAACCTCAGTGGGTGCATCTTGGCAGCCCCTTCCATCCCTCTGCAGCTTCCAGAAGGCAGGACTCCCACAGCTCCGTGCATGGCCTCGACCCCTGGCTGAGCAGGGCACCACGGTAGGTGGATGGGTCTTCCAGCAGACAGGTGAAGAGAAGTCCATCCTGGCTTCATCTCCTGCTGGCTCTGCCCACCAGTCAGGTGTCATTTGGTCCTGAGTGTCAGGTTGTGCTCTGAGCTCTGTCCATATTCATCACGGTGGCCATAACTGAGGAGAAGCTTGACAGGCAGAGTTTCTGCTGGGGCCCCAGCGCTGGGAGTAGAGAGAGCCCGGGGGGGTGGGCAGGGAGCTCTGCCGAGGACCCTCTCCTCCTGCCCCTCTAGGAGTCAGCTTCCATGTAAACAAAGGTCTGTTGTTAACTTGTTATGCTTCTCATCGGATCACAGCTTACTCCCCTGGTACTCCCTGGCTTTTAGGTTAATATAAACAACACATTTTGAGTCCTTTTAATTAAAAAATGGGTACTGACTCAGTGTCTATCATGAAACCACCATGAGAGTGTTCTGTTCTGGAAACTGCTTGTAGCAACTCAGACCAGCATCGGACACTATTCTTTGCACATCACAATGGGTCTTTTTCAGCAACCCTGTCCTTCTGACAAACTCCTGATCATGCTTTAAGTCTCTGCACAAATGCCACCTGCCCCAGGACACCCTCCCTGCTTCCACCCAGGCTTGACTTGATGGTACGTCCTTGACATCATTTCTGTAATGCTTTACCCATCTCTGCCAGATTTTCTTCACAATCTTCATAAACTTTAAGGGTTGGCCAATTCCTTAGAAATTGCTACCTTATGATTTGGCATTCACACTCAGGTATTTGTCTAAGATAAACGAAAGCATGTGTCCATACAAAGCTTTGTGCACGATGCTCATAGCAGCTTTAATCGTCCTCATCAAACCAAGAACCAGGGCAGCTGTCCATCAGCCAGTGAGTGGGTGCAGAGCATGGTCTGTCCACACAGTGCAAGGCCACCCAGCAAGAGAAGAGATGAACCAATGTGTGTAGAAGCACGGGTATTTCTCAGACACGTTTGATGAGCCAAAGAAGCCAGACACAAGCATGAATACTGTGTGGTTTCGTTTACAGGAAATTCTAGAAACGATCAATCTAAGCTACAGCCTTTTCAGAGCAGTGGTTGACTAGGGTTGCTGGACAGATGAGGGTACCTACTGGGAGGGGCTGGGGGTCAGTGATGGGGCGTCCTGGCCTCAGAAGTGGTTCCTAAGAGGGCAATCTTATGTCCAAATCAGTGTCCATGGGGAGTGGGCAGGATAGGATGTTGGTTGGTTTTGCAATCCAAGGGGCTGCTTTGCAGAGAATAGGACTTCTGAGCAATGGAGAGACAGCTTGACAGCTGGAAAATGGGAGGGGAGAGGGTCAGGGGACAGGTTCCCCTGAGATGGTGGCTGGGGTTAAAAGCACAGGGGTGAAAGTGGGCTAGTTAGTTACTGGGACAGAAGCCAAGTGAATCCAGGAGGGTGAAGGGAATCAATTCCTCAAACAGAAGTTGTAGACAGACCAGGGATCCCAAACATGAGCCCTCTCCTGCAGCTGAAATCAGCGTGGCCCCCGTGGAAGGCACAAAAAGGCTGGCCAAGGGACGCCTGGGTGGCGCAGTTGGTTGGACGACTGCCTTCGGCTCAGGGTGTGATCCTGGAGTCCCGGGATCGAGTCCCACATCAGGCTCCCAGCTCCATGGGGAGTCTGCTTCGCTCTCTGACCTTCTCCTCGCTCATGCTCTCTCTCACTGTCTCTCTCAAATAAATAAATAAAATCTTTAAAAAAAAAAAAAAAAAAAAAAGGCTGGCCAAGATGGGGGCTCGCAGGCAGGGTGCTAGTGGGGCTCATGGATGCATCCTGGCTCAGTCAGACCCGGTTCAGGACCTGGGTGGGACCACGCCATATTGGCCTCCAGGACTCACCCAGGAGCCTGGTGGGGCAGGATGGCACCGTCCCGTTGGTGGCTCCCTGCAGATTCCCACATCCTCTGTCCAGACCAGGAGGTGGGAGAACAGGCTTATATTCTCTACCCTTTTTCCTTACCACTAGGTAGGCTGCAATGTTAATTATC